>NW_024870730.1:12710000-13910000 GCF_019054845.1 Dipodomys spectabilis
AAGCAAACAGCATGGTTACAGACCAGGGTGTGCACAGCACGGGAGGAGAAGCTCCCTCAGCCCAGCACCAACCTCGAAGGATGAAGCAGTCACATAAACATGCAACTCTACACCTGCTGTGCCTCCTGGCTCTTGGGCTGAGCACAGCAGAGATACAGAAATGGGGAGGATTGTGTCCCTGACCCTAAAAAGCTTAAACACTAAGATGAGGAGGAGGAAGAAGAAGAGGAGGAGGCAGAGGAGGAGGAGGAGGAGGAGGCGGAGGAGGAGGAGCAGCAGCCATTGCACTAACTATAGTTTCCAAAGGGAAGCATGTAATCAGTTCCTTACCATGCAGAGGTAGAAAGGAAACAGAAAAAGTACATGGGGGTAGAGGGGAGTAAGGCAGATCCATCTAGCTACACAGGAGGAGGCTGAGATCTAAAGATCACAGTTCAAAGCCAGCCTGGGCAGGAAAGCCCATGAGACTTTTTCTTATCTCCTCCAACTAATCAACAAAAAAATATTCCCAAATGGAGTTGTGTGCCCAGTCCCTGGTTCAAGCATTTAGTCCTGGCACGGACTAGGTTGGAACTGAGCAGTAGCTGGCTAAAGGGCCTTCAGACAAGTGATTCTGGCCTCTTTCTGTGCTCCATCTCCTCCAATGTAAAGATGAGGGGCTGCTGAACCATAATCCAGTAGGTGACTGGCATACATTGGACCCACGCCCGCCCTGCCCTGTCACTTCCCACTACCTGCTGCCTTGGAGTCACTTAATTGAAAGAGGATGTTTAGCAGAACATGAATCTTTGAATTAGTGAAAACTTCAAGCAATGGACCAAAGTATTAAGAATGTAAAAGAGTCCTTAGATTAAAAAGAGAACCAGACTGGAGTTTGGGACTATAGGGTCACTGCTCAAAGCCCTAGGTTCAATCCTACTATGACATTTCTTTTTTTTTTTTTGGGTCCAGTCGTGGGGCCTGAACTCTGGGCCTGGGCGCTGTCCCTCAGCTCTTCAGCTCAAGGCTAACGCTCTACCACTTGAGCCACAGCGCCACTTCCGGCTTTTTTCTATTTGCTTATGTGGTGCTGAGGAATCGAACCCAGGGCCTCAAGCATGCAAGGCAAGTGCTCTACCATTGAGACACCTTCCCAGCCCCCTACTATGACATTTCTAATGCTCTCTTCAAACTCCCTGGGAAGTCACATCTGAGAAAAGCAAATGACTTGTCCTGAATGTCCTCCTGGTTAGTGGACTCTTAGAACAGGCACAGCACCAGAAACTGCCTGAGATTCTCTTTCAGAGCATTTGTGACATCAAGTTGTCTCATCAATCACATATGACAAGCAATACTCCAAGGTCATCCAAACATAAAATAATCACCAGCAAAATTCCCTCCCTTTAACCATGCTATTAGTCAGCCAAAAAACTTTTCCTGGGCTTATAGTTTTCCCAGTGAACCATACCATCTTCCTCATATGGAGCGTCATTCATCTTTTCCAGAACATAGAAGCCAGAGAAAATTAATCTTGAGGCCCGGAACAAAAGAGTGCCCACTTACTACCTCTGTGGGCCATCAATATCCACATTCATCTAAATGGTGGCTCATGCCTGCAATTCAAGCTACTCTGGAGGCTGAGAGCTGAGGATTGAGTTTCGAAGCCAAATGGGTCAGGCAAATATCAGAGACTGCTATTTACAATTAACTACCAAAAAGCTAGGAGGTGTTGCTCAAGTGGTAGAGCACCAGCCTTAAGCAGAAAAAGCCAAGCAAGTATATAAGTCCCAGAATTCAAGGCCCCCTCCACTCAGAATAAAAGAATAGGAGATTTCACTTTGCTTATAAAACCAGTAAGGCTGTAACTACAGATAACAGAACCAAGTGCATAAAATAGCATGCGTGGTCTAAAGTTTCTTTGTGCTGAGGAGAAGGGTTACATGTACAATTGTGAGAAATAAACTCTAATATGTCACCTGCAATTCATTCAGCATGAGTATAAACAAAACTTAAGTCACATCCGAAGGATTCTTATTTTTGTAGAACTAGGATTTGGACTCAGGGCTCTGGTCTGGATAGGCAGTCACTCTACCACTTACACCACTCCCTCCACCCAGTCATTTGGGAAAGCTTTTCTCTGTAAGTGGTGATCCTTGGGATAGGGAAGAACAATGACAGATGGATTAAGGACATTATCAGTCTTCCCGTGCCTGGGGAGTTGGCTAAGGGGGAAACTGGCTGTCCATCAAGAGGCCAAAAGCTGAAAACAACAGATAAATGTGATGGATTCTGACATGTACAGAGCATCCCGTACTTCAAAAAAAAAAGTCAGTAGTGAGATTTGAACCTCGTGCTACCACTTCAAACATATTTCTAGCATTTTTTGCTTGGTTATTTTTGACATAGGGTCTCACTTTTACAAGGGCTGACCTGGCCTTTGATCCTCTTGTTTTACATTTCCCACTATAGCTAGGATGACAAGCTTGTACCAATATACCCATCTATTTCTGTTAACATGGGTTCTTAACATTTTTTTTTTTCCCCCTTGGGCTGGCTTTAAACCACAATCCTCCTAGGCTCAAACATTCATAGCTGACAGATAACCACCACTGTACCTAGCTATTGGATAAGATTGGATCTGACAAACTTTTTGCCCAGGTTGACCTCAAACCAGGATCCTCTCGATCTCTGTTTTCTAAGTAGCTGGGATTACAGATGTGAGCATATTGCTCAGCCACACCCTATACTTTAGACCCAGGAGAGACCAGCACTTTTTTAAAAATCAGGATTCATAGATGTGATTCTGTGGATCATTCTTTGCAAAAACCTAGAGTGAGAGCTGGTAGCTCACACTTGTAATGCTAACTGCTAAGGATGCTGAGGTCTGGATAATTGTAGAATGAAGCCAGCATGAGCAGAAAAGTCCATGAGACTTCATCTCCAATTAACCAGCAAAAAAGCTGAGCTGGAGGTATGGCTCAAGGGAGTGTGTGTTGGGCAAGCCAATCAATGACATGATGTCATATAACAGAATAGCTCCAAACTGGAAATAATCTAAATGTCAAACATTGATAAATATGGATATATTTATAGTCTTGGGGCTTGAACTCAGGACCTGAGCACTGTGCTGAGATTTTTTTTTAAATTCAGTTGTGGGGCCTGAACTCTGGGCCTGAGCCCTGTCTCTCAGCTCTTCAGCTCAAGGCTTGTGCTTTACCATTTGAGCCACAGCACCACCTGGCTTTTTCTGCTTCTGTGTTGTCGACTAATTGAACCCAGGGCTTCATGCAAGGCAAGCACTCTACCACTGAGCCACCTTCCCAGCCCCTGTGCTGAGATTTTTTGCTCAAAGCTAGAATGCTAATACTTGAGCCATAGCTCCACTTCTGCCAATATTAATGAAATGGTTTAATACTGACATTAACAAGAAGGAATATGATTTCATTATACTGAATGTGCATAGAGACCACAGAAATTGCCCTATTACAGTTAGATCAAAGGAAGGATACAATGGGGTTTGTACAACATAGGCCCAATTACGGAAGGAAAATATGTCTGTGGAAGGTAAAATGAGCCAACAAAGGCAGATACTTCAGGGTGTTGGAATTATAAGTAGCTTAAGCATCCTTATGTGTCTTTATTGATACTTAGATGTCAACCTCTATTCAAATGACATTTGGCATTATTTATGAATAAGGGTCAAAATACCATGATTTGATTAGAAAAGGAAAGAAACCCTCCTGAACGGCCCTGCTTCTGGTGGCTCTCTAGGATGGTCCGTTCCCTCATCTTCCTCTGAGCGGATTCCTCCCTCTTGCATCACGCTTGTTCAGGGAGGGAATTTGCCCCACCTCTCCTACAATGCTGCACCTCCCCGGCTGTGGAGCTGGGAAGTTAGGGTCCAGGAAGCTGGTGGTGACTATTCTGGCCAAAGGAGAAAATTACACCATGTCTAAAAAGCAGGACTTGAAGTCTCTTCCAGGAGACCCACGTGCATGCCTGTGTCCACCTGCCCAGCTGGTAGGCCCATCAATTTCCTACTGAGCTTCAGTTGCTTTCACTAGATGCCAATGAGGGCCTCCGGGTGACTGCACCCTGTGTCATCTGACAATGCAAAAGCAGGAAATCCTACCTGGGGAGCTTTTGTGAGGAGCAGAGCAACTTCTGGATTGTTGTGGTAGCGGGCGGTCTCCAGTGGGGTCTGGCCTGCCTGGGGAAAGGCACAGGGGAGGACAGGTGAGGAAGAGACCCCAAAAGTGGGCAGTTCCACACTGCAGTGACCCAGTGTGCTCAGCCACACAAGGCCACACAAGATGGCCCTGCTCCTCAGCCCAGCCCCAGCACTAAGAGAATCAGGCACCCAGAGCATGCCTGATGGATACTTCCCAGCTACAGAGCAATGAGGGCTTTGCCCTTACACAAAGCTGTGGGGCACTGCCCACCAAGGAATGCTTTGTGCAAACTGAGAAGAGTTAAGGAAGTATATTTCTGTTGTAGAGACATCCAAAGAATCATACAGACTGGGCACTGGGGGCTCATGCCTGTAATCCTAATCAGGAGGCTGAGATCTGAGGATTGTGGTTCAAAGCCAGCCTGGTTCAAAGCCAGTCTGTGAGACTCTTATCTCCAATTAACCACCAGAAAACCAGAAGTGGTGCTGTGGCTCAAGTGGAAGAGCTCTAGTCTTGAGCTGAAGAGCTCAGAGACAGCACCCAGGCCCAGAGTTCAAGCCCCATGACCAACCAAAAAGAAAAAGAAGAAAAAAAAAAAGAATCATACAATGCTCCCAAGCAATGAGTTTTCCCTAGGGAAGAACACCCGGAGGGCAGGTCAGGCCCAGCCAGAGTCTAAGAACTATATTATGAAGAACAGTCGTGAGGCAGGGCTATGGCCATAGTATAGACTCTTGGAAGATGAGGGCAAAAACCAGGAATGGATGAGAGTGGGGTTCAGAAGGAAGGGGACGGTGTTCTAGCCATCCAGGGCAGGTTCTAGAGAAATCCATCACAAGGCAGGAGGAGGAAAGGGAGCTAGACTTAGAGTCCTGGAAGATTAAGAGCCTTTGGCCAGCTTTCGCCAGCTCCAAATTCTACAATCGCTCTTACTGAAGGTCAGCCTCCAGTAGCAAAGATACCTGGGCTGTGCCTGCTCTGTGTGTGTGTGTGTTTGTGTGTGTGTGTGTGTGTGCGTGCTAGGTCTTGAACTCAGTGTGTGTGTGTGTGTGTGTGTCTGTGTGTGTGTGTGTGTGTGTGTCTGTGTGTGTGTGTGTGTGTGTGTGTGCTAGGTCTTGAACTCAGTGTGTGTGTGTGTGTGTGTGTGTGTGTGTGTGTGTGTGTGTGTGTGTGTGTGCGTGCTAGGTCTTGAACTCAGGGCCTAGGTGCTCTCCCTTAACTTTTCATTCTGGCACTCTACCACATGAGCCACATCCCACTTCAAGCTTTTTGGTGGTTAATTGAAGATCAGAGCCTCATGGACTTTCCTGCTTAGGCTGGCTTCAAACCACAGTGCTCAGATCTCAATCACCTGAGTACCTAGGATTAACAGATGTGAGCCACCAGGGCCCATCTTGGAACTCACTTTTGGTATCATCCATCTTACCTACACATCCTTGAGCCTCCTTTTTCAGCTGTCTAAAAGGGGCCCTCAGAGCTAGGATTCCCCCACGTCCACCCTGAGGGCCTCAAAGGCTGAGGCTACAGTGGAGTTTGTTGGATCCAGAGAGTCGGATTAGGTGGTCTCAACACACCCCATCTCAACTTACATTGTTCACAATGGTTCCATCTGCTCCAGCTTCCAGTAAGATTTTCACTACCTTCTTGTGATTTAGGGCAGCAGCAACATGCAGGGCTGTGTCTCCAGCCTGAAACCAATCAGAAAAACATCAAAACCCATCTGGCCCAAGCCCTCTGCTTCTGCTTTTCATCCCCTAGTATAGGCCCTCCAAAACCATGATTTTCCTAAACCAGACAAAAAGGTCTTGAAATCACAGAACTGGATGGGTCATGTTCCTTTCTAGCTGGAGGTCTGAAAGTCACAAAATGGGAATAAATCAAGGGCAAAGAGTACTGGGCTGGGTTGCTGAGAATGGTGGGGCTCAGAGTATGAAGAGGCAGGATGATGGAGTCTAGCCCCTGTGTCTCTGACCAGTGAGACCAGAGGTCAGAGAATCATACGGGTTCTGAGAGCAAGATTGAGCAGATGCTGCAAAGAATACTTCTTCAGCACCAAAAGGTAACAGCCCAACCCTAGCTACCCATGTGGACCAAAAGGGGCCGCTGGGACATCTGTAGGCTCTGGGACCTTTTGATGAAGACATGAAGAATCAGTGTTCACGTAACCAGTTGTTAGTTGTCTCTTACCATATAGCCCATAAGTAAATTGTCATTATATAAAAAGTGTTTTCCATCACCTCTAAAAGAAGGGCGCACACATTTCAGATTACTAGGCCAATTCTGAAATAAATGCTATTGTTTCCCAAGCAAAAATTATGTAAATAAAACCAAACAAATACAGAAGAAGAGAAATAATCCAGTTGGTGTGGTGCCAGGTGACCAGGCAAAAAGTCTTGCTACTTGATAAAGAGTAGAAGTAAAACTGTTTTTGTCATCGCAGAGGCATGTAGTTCTGTAATAGAAGAAAGCTCTACGGAAGTCTTTCCAGTCTTGGCTGCATAGTAGAAAACATTGGGCAGCTTAAAAAAAAAATAGAGGCCAAGGTCCTTCCCCCTGATTCCATTGATATGCTGTGTGGGTTAGCCTGGGGATTAAAAAAAATTATTTTTCAGGGCTGGGAAGTTGGCTCAGTGGTAGAGCGCTTACCTTGCATGCCTGAGGCCCTGGGTTCGATTCCTCAGCACCACATAAGCAAAAAGAAAAAAGCCGGAAGTGGCGCTGTGGCTCAAGTGGTAGGGCACTAGCCTTGAGCTGAAGAGCTGAGGGACAGCACTCAGGCCCAGAGTTCAGGCCCCATGACTGGACCAAAAAAAAAAAAAATTATTTTTCAGCAGTTGAACTCAGGGACCTCACACTCATTCAGCTTGCCTCATGTGTGGCTAGTGTTCTACCACTTTGAGCCAGACCTCCAGCCCAGCTTTTTGCTAGTTAATTGGAGATGGAGTATCTTGGAGTGTTTTGCCTAGGCTGTCTTTGAAATGCAATCTTCCAGGTCTCAGCCTACTGAGTAGTTAGAATTAACAAGTGTGAGCCCCTGGTGCCCAGCAGGGCACGGGGATTTGCTCCTGGGTGACTATGACTGTCAGCTGCTGCCATGGCTGAGAAGCATGAGGTGGGGAGGTATGGGGGTAGAGCAAGGTGAGCTGGAATCACTGGGGAGACTGTTTTACTTTCTTTCTTTTCTGACAGTAATGGGATTTGAACTCAGGCCACAATGCTTGCTAAACTGGTACTCTGCCACTTCAGCCTCTCTGCTAATCCCTTTCTGTGTTTGTTATTTTCAAGATAGGATCTCACTTTATGCCCAGGCTGGCTTGGACCCCAATCTTCCTATCTGTGCCTCCCTTTGTCAATGGGATTATAGTCCAGCACCACTGTGCCCAGCCATTGATCAAGACTATATCTTCTGAGCTTTCTTTGCCAGCCTGGCTTGGAACCTTGGTCCTCTGATTACTGCCTCCCAAGCAGCTAGAAATAATCTTGAGCCACTACACTCAACCATACTTGGCTATTTTGTCAGTGATTTTCATCATGGCTGCACATCAGACAAGGAGCTTTTAGAAAACACGATTGCTTAAACCATAAGCCCAAAGTCTGGCTCTTTTGCACTGGGATGAGATACAGGAATTTTTTTATTCCCCTGTTGATTTTTATATGCATTCAGGGTCAAAATTCACTGCTCTAAATCTGGCACTAGTGGCTTACACCTATAATTTTAGCTACTCAGGAGGCTGAGATCTGAAGGACTTGTGGTTTAAAGCTAGCCTGGACAAAAAAGTTTGCTAGGCTCCATTTGTAAATGACTAGTAGAAAGCATAACTGAGCTGTGATGGTGGCTCATGCCTGTAATCCTAGCTACTCAGGAAGCTGAGATCTGAAGATCTCGATTCAAAGTCAGCCTGGGCAGGAAAGTCCGTGAGACTCTTATCTCCAATAAACCACTCAAAAACCAGAAGTGGCACTATGGCTCAAGCAGTAGAGCGTGCCTTGAGCTGAAGAGTGCAGGGACAGCGCCCAGGCCTAGAGTTCAAGCCCCACGACCGACCAAAAAAAAAAAGCGTAACTGGAGGCACAGCTCAAGTGGGAGCATACCAATCTAGTAAGCAAACCAAGCAAGTATAAGGAACCCCCCAATTATTCTTGTAAGATTTTTATGTATATATATACATATATATGCATGTGTATATATGTATATATTTGTTAGTAATGTCATAAACAGAGGCTTATAAGGTATATTTTATATAAACCACAATCTTTTTTAATTTCAGAGTTACACACTCAAAGTCAGAAAAAGCAATCAACGCATCATTTAGGTATCAATAAAACCCTAGCAATTGCTTTCTTTTATCCAAATGACTACTGGCAAGCATGCACATTTCCATGGTTGATTGTATTTCATCTCAGCCTCATTTCAATAGCAGACACAGATTATGACTCCAATTTCTCAGAAATGAGAGCCTCCAGCTGCTGGAAACACAAATTGGTTCTTGAACTATGAGCACCCCAGAGAACATAACACAGGAAGTCCAGAGACTCCCAATTGCCTGGCTTCTTTACAAAGCCACACTCCTCCCTGTGGATTTCCTTATTAAAAAAAAAAATCACATTATTAACAAAACTTGCCCTTAGGATCTCCAAGAAACAGTGCAAAATTCACATGCAAAGATGTGCATGGGAATGACCCAGAGAAGGCAGGGACACTGCAGCCCAGTGGGACACAATGCAGCTGCTATCCACACCTGGAGCGTGGGGATGGCAAAGACACCTGCACTGACCTGGTTCTTTTCATGGACAGAACAGAAAGCACTGAGGAGGAGCCGAATGATGGGCAAGTGATTATAGCGCGCAGCAACGTGCAAACAGGTGTCGCCTGCCTGTGGACAGAAAGCACGGTCAGCAGTCACAAGACATAACTGAAAAGAAAATCATTTAGAAGCTGCTAAACTACTGTATATTCCTTTTTAATTTGTTGTGCCAGTATTGGGGCTTGAACTCAGGGTCTGGGTGCTGTCCTTGAACTTTTTTTTGCTGAAGGCTGGTGCTCTACCATTTGAGCCATAGCTCTATACTTGCCAGCTTTTTGGTGGTTAATTGTAGATAAGAGTCTCATGGACTTTCTTGCTTGAGCTGGCTTCAGACCACACACCTCAGATCTCAGCCTCCTGAATAGGTAGGATTATAGGCATGAGCTACCAGTGTCTAGCCTTACAATGAATTTGATAAAACTGCTCCAAACAAGGAAATTTCCATGATCTTCTGGAGAAGCTAGTCATTTTCCAGTCAATGTGCCTAAAGCATGGGATTTAAACTGGAAAAAGCCTCTGCGGAGGGAGGCTGTATTCAAGGTCGTGTTCAAGGCAGGCATTCTCAGCTCAGTGCAAGGACACCTCGGTCACCAGCTGACTTGCCATTTGAAGATGCTGGCTGTGGAGCCTTGCAGGACCTCCCTGCTCGGTGTGGCACCATTACCTTTATGAGAGTCCCACATGGGAATATATGCCACATAGATGGGACCATATGCATCCATGTGGGCAGAGCCTAAGACATTCACAGATTCCCTAGACTATTCTAGACAGTCATATGCTAGAAGAAAAATGGCGATAATATTTCCAATCCTTTCGAATTCTTCTCCTCATCTTCTAAATGACTCCTTAGAAAATTAGCAAAAAAATCCCATAACACGTGCATAATTTAGAGATAGGCCCCAAATACTTCTGACATCTTAATTTCTAGATGTTCTTAGGAAAGTACACTGCAGGGGTTATCTTCCAAGCTGACTTGAGAGAAGTTGGAGAAGCTGTGTTCACCCACGTTATTTTTGAGGTCAGCGCGGGAACCACCCAGCAGGAGGACACGCGTGCTCTGAGAGTGGCTGTTCTGGCAGGCCAGGTGCAGGGCTGTGTTCCCTGCCTTGGAGAGAGGCAGACAGAGGGGGAGACACGTTAGCAGCACACTTCTGCACAGACTTACACACCTTGCAGTGGGGTGGTACTTACTGGGGGGGGGGCACTCACATTCTGCCTCTTGGGGGTGGGGAGAGCATCGAGCAGGGGGGTTTGGAGCCAAGGATATTGAATGTGGAATCTGAACAGGTGCAGGAGTTCCAGCTATCATTAACCTTCAAATCCTGGGTCTAGGAGGGGATGTGATTGTAGGGTTGCCAACAAAGTGTGCAAAGGAACTTATTTTTAGGAGGTGGAAGCATTCTCTATCTGTGGTAGTGATTATGCAGCAGTACACAATGGCCCAAAGTCACAGTATGATATGCTTTCTTGCATAAAATGGTAAATTGTATGCATGGAAATGCTTTCTCAAAAATCTGACAGGAAAAAAAAACATGACCAAGGTTGGATGTGACAGCACATGCTTATCATGCTAACCACCACAGGAAACCTGGAACAGGTGGAAACATGCCTGAAACATGTTCGGGTGAGAAGCAAGACCCTTTCTCAAAAATGACTGGCTCATGTTTCTCCGTGTGTATGCATGTGCTTTGTGTGCTTGCTTTTTTTTGTTTGTGTGCATGCATGTATTAGGTATGCTTGTTTTTTTCTACTTGAATGCATGCATGTGTGTGGGATTTTGCCCACAACTACTCATTCTCTTTATCTGTCAGAGATCTACAAGTCTTTTACTTGCATGTGTGCACCAAACACAAAAGGAAGAACCTATTGCACTCTAGGATGTATTCAAAAAATTCCCTAACATGTTCCCTATTTTTATGTTCCTCTTACCTATTATCTATGTATCTTTCTAATCCCAATCAAAGTGATATGACTAAAAAAAAAATAACCAGCAAAATACAGGGCTGAAGGTATAGCTCAGCTGTATAGTACCTATCTAACAAGCACAAAGCTCTGAATTCAAACCCCAGTACCACCACCAAGAACAAAAAAAGGAAGTGATATTCACCAATTCATGTTTCTGATCATGTACCATCTAGAGGTACTGAGCAGCCACCAGCCTGACAAGCGATGAGCCTGACATCATTGGTGATGGTACCTTGAATAGCCACTCCTTTCCTTCTATGAAGGAACCTTGAGGAACACATGACCAGTAAACAGCAACTCTAATCTGGGTGTAGCGGGCTGCAGGCAGGGCGGGGAAGGACTATTCTAAAGGGGAGATGTGAAGAAAATGACCCGAGACACAAAACATGGTGGGAGAGGGAAGAGAGATAGATGAGAGTAAAAGAGATAACCAAAAGAAGGACCACTATTCTGTCCCTGTTGCTATGAGAACAAGGCTGGCTTGCTTCCCCACACTCTAATAAACCAAGGGAATAAAAGAGAATCACTGAGGCACGTCCTTCTTTATGAAGATTCTGTTCTGCTTTTGTGGGCAGCAGGTGAGGCCCCAAAGTCTTTCTGGCATTGGTGTACACTCTTTCTGACAGGCTCCTTAACATTACATCTGGCTCCTGACTTTACTATTGAAGATCTGCCATAGAAATGAGTGTCTAAAGGCTAGAGATAGTCACTGTCAACCCCTACTGTGATGTGAAACTGTCCACAGACTGTGTTTTAGGGGAAATTACCAAATGCTGTTCACAGTCCCCATGATGCTGCCACCCCCATTCTAGCATATCAGCTTCAACACACCATCACAACTAGCGGAGGCCACCATCCCACAATGCTACCCATGCAAGTGCACTGTGGGAAATTCTCAGTCTCTTTCAAACCCTTGCCACTACTCTCTACTAGTTCCCAATCCCAAAAGTACTCATGCTTGTGTGTGTGAGTATGTGAATTTAAGGCCTTGTGCTCTCGCTTGGCCTTTTGGCTCAAAGCTGGTGCTCTACCACTGAGCCAAAGCTCCACTTCTGGCATTTTGCTGATTAATTGGAAATAAAGAATCTCACAGACTTGTTTTTGTTGTTTTTTTTTTTTGCTCTGAACTGTGATCCTTAGATCTCAGATTCCTGAGTAGGTAGGATTACAGGAGTAAGCCCCTGTACTTGACTAATGCTTTTTTATTTTCAAAATAAAATGCTTCTCCTGCTTGTGAAAGAAATAACCAGTTCAGTTTGGGAACTTTGGCAAAGGCAAAAAGTAGAAACAAAACGAAAAATCAATCAGCCTCAATTTTCATAAACACTTATCAATATTTTGCTGACATACTTCCAGGCTTATTTAAAATAAATACAATTCTATATTAAGCATTTTGACAGGTAACTATGAAATTGTACTGCTCTGAACTGTTATTTTGCAACTCAAGAGAGTTCTCTTCAAAATTATTATTCTATTGATATTGTGTTTATGATATGCTCATATAACAATTTTAAGTTCCTCTTCATATGTTTTATAGCTTATTGTTGTCATAAACATCCGTGTGTGTGTGTGTGTGTGCATGCACGCGCGTGTGTGTGCGCATGTGCATGTGTGTGCATGGGTGCTTATACTGAATCTTGAACTCTGGGCCTGGGTGTTGATCCTCAGCTTTTTCACTGAAGGCTAGTGCTCTACCACTTGAGCCACAGCGCCACTCCTGGCTTCTTGGTGGTAAATTGGAGAGAAGACTTTCACAGGCGCCAGGTGCCGGTGGCTCACACCCGTAATCTTAGCTACTTAGGAGGCTGAGATCTGAGGAACACAGTTCAAAGCCAGCCTGGACAGGAACGTCCATGAGACTCTAATCTCAAATTAACTACCAGAAAACCGGAAGTGGCATTGGACTCAAGCGGTACAGTGCTTGCCTTGAGCTGAAAAGGTAAAAGGTCAGGGGCAGTGCCCAGGCAAAGAGTTCAAGCCCCATGACTGGCCCCCACCTCCACCCCCAAAAAATGTGTTTCACAGATTCTTTTTTTTTTGCTTGTCTAGGCTTGGCTCAAACTACAATCCTCATAGCTCACCCTCCTGAGTAGCTAGGATTACAGGAGTGAGTTGCCGGTGCCTAGCTTGCAGGTAATTTTTTTTTTTTTTGTCGGTCATGGGGCTTGAACTCTGGGCTTAGGTGCTGTCCCTCAGCGCTTCAGCTCAAGGCTAGCACTCTACCGCTTGAGCCACAGAGCCACTTCCATGCAGGTAAATTTTTTACCAGCATATTTTACTGCTCTTTGTATGTGTGGTGCTGGGGATTGAACACGGGGCTTCACGCATGCCATACAGTGCTCTACCACTGAGCTTCATCCCCAGCCTTTTTCTCTTTCCTTTCCTTTTCTGTCCTAGGAGGACAGCTACTGGATGCAAACCTAGACCTATTTACCTGGGGAAGGGGGGTGCCAGAAACAAATAGCAGGTTTACAGGGGTGAGGCCAACACTGACACCAAGCCCAGCAGAACCATTTTTAAGGTGTTTGTTTGTTTTTTTGTTTGTTTGTTTTGCCAGCTTGCTGGCCTGGTGCTTGTTCCCATCCTACTGCTTAGCCCAGCTGCTTCTGCGGAAGCCGCCTACCACACTCTTGTTACCATTGGTGATATAAAGTTCTTTGCTGGTAGGTTTTCTTTGCTCCTATACTCTCCCAATAGTGTCAGAGGACGCAGACAATAATTTTTGTGTGTGCCAGTCCTGGGATTTGAACTCAGGACCTGGATGCTATCTCTTAGTTTTTGTTTTTTTTTTTCTGTTCAAAGCTAGTACTCTACTACTTGAGCCACAGCTCCACTTCCAGTTTTGGGCGTAGTTAATTGGAGATAAAAGTCTCGTGGACTTTCCTACCCAGGCTGGCTTCAAACCATGATCCTCGGATCTCAGTCTCCTGAGTAGCTAGGATTTCAGGCATGAGCCACTGGCACCCAGTGGAAACAGTAATTTGATGTAGGTTTCTGGCAGGAGTGTCTACACTGTTGCTGAGCAAGATCCTGGCCTAGACCATGATCTGCTTCTGCTCTCCTCTGCCAATGACCTTGTGGGTGGACAGGCCCTCCTAGGCTCCACTCATCCCGCTAGCCCTTGCTCTGCTGACTGAGAGACAGAGACAGGTGGAGAGACCCACAGATATCCTCACCCAGGAAGGGATCACTTCTAGCACCCGCCCAGACTCACCTTGTTCCTGGCAAGTACATTGGCTCCAGCTTTAACAAGTAGTTTGGCTGACTGGCTGAACCCATGCCAGGAGGCTTCATGCAGGGCTGTATTCCCATCCTAAGAAACACACAGGGTAGCAAGCACATTACTTGGGGCTGGGGGCATAGCTCAGGTAGTGGAGCAATAGCCAGTGAGTGAACGCATCACATACTGTGTTTGAGGAAAAAAAGAAAAAAGAAAGCACATTACTTAAGGTGTGAATCTTCTCATCACAGTCAATTTGGCTCTCCTCAACTGGTTTCAGAGAAAGTTGGGCTGATTTCATCATGATTTGTGAGAGGTAAGACAGGAATAGCATCTTGGGTACCCCAAAGTAGCCAAAAGGGTGCCCCGAGCCCCCTATGGCCCCCCAATTCTCGATCTAGGGAGCAAGCAGCCGATATGTCCCGTTTCACCTTGTCTTGTCTGTCCAGGGCACAGCCTTCCTGCACCAGGGCTGCGATGATCTCCGTGTTCCCCACCACTGTGGCCCGGTGCAAGGCCGTCTGGTCCCCCTGCAAAGCGACACAGAGTCAGGAGCAGCAGGCAGTTCCCCCCAGCACCCCGATATCACCACCAACACAGCTCCTCCACTCAAACATCAGGGTGCCTCCTGTCCCTCCACTGAGCACACTGGTTACCTGCAGAAGGGCTTGGTACCAGGGGCCAGGAGACAAGGCACATGGCTGAGCAATGGCTTTTCACAAACTCCTTCAGTCAATTAGCAGCAACAAACCTGGGCCTCAGCGTCAACCTCAACAGTGAGGGCTGAGCCTGGTCCTGTTGCCCAAGGTCAGAAGACCGCCACATGAGGGGTGAGCAGGGCTGGGGGCTGGGCTGTGCATGGTGCAGTGAAGCTGTTTGTGATGCCAGCGTCCTCACGTCCTGGCTTATGGGAGAGTGCTCTGCAGCTATGTCAATGAGTCAAACGCCTGCTTTGATGACAGGCATAGCATTTGTTCACTGATTTGCTGTAGCCAAGAGCAAGGCAAGGGTTTGCTGTTTCAGCTGAAGACTCCCGGGCTGTGGCCTCTCCCTGTGTTTGTAAGAAGCATCATCTGGGATTCTGAGGGGCAACATGCTGGCTGATTTATGCTGCAATCTGACCCCTTTTCTCTGAGAATGCAGTCCTTCAATGTCAACTGTTTTTCTCCTTGAGACAGCAAAGGGATGTTGACTCTTGACCCTAAGTGCACTAGAAGAAAGGACTGAGCTCCCATAGGTGAGAAGGTCACACGGTAAGGAGAGACTTCTAGGCCTCTAAGCATGTTCTCTCTAACATATACTCAGGAAGTCAAGTTGAGGCAAAGCAAGTCAAGCCTGTGGTACAGGTTTGAAAGGGAAGATCAGTAAACAGTGTGGAGATTTTCTGGTAGAAAGAATGAGCACAGGGCCAGGGGACCAGAAGATCTTGGGTTTACATAGCCTTGAAGAAAGATCTACCTCTGCTAGAGAGTCGTGTCCCTGAGCCTCAGGATCTTCACCTGCAAAAGGTTGGGCTAGCCAGGAATGAGGACTCACTCCTGTAATCCCAGCTGTTTGAGAGACAGAGATCAGGAGGATTGTGGTTCAAAGCCAAGCAGGGCAAAAAGTTGAGATTCCCACCTCAAGTAAAATGCTAGACAGGGTGGTACCTGTAATCCCAGCTCTGCAGGAGGTATAAATAGGAGGATTATGGTCAAGGCTGGCCTAGGTAGGAAGATGAGACACTATCTGAAAAGTAACTAAAGCAAAACCTAGGCTGGGGATCAGGCTCAGGTGGTAGATCATCTGCCTAGAGGCCCTGAGTTTAAATCCCAGTAAAACACACACACACACACACACACACACACACACACACACACACACACACACACACACACACACACACACACACACACACACACACACACACACACACACACACACACACACACACACACACACACACACACACACACACACACACACACACACACACGGGGTTGGAAATCCTCTCCCTTTCCTTTTTCCAGTCTATGATTCAGTTGGTAAGATTGATATAAAGGAAATCTCCCGAAAAATCATAGACAAGCAAAGAACACACTCCTGGACATTGCCGGTTCTCAGCCAAGAGAGGCAAGAGAAACATTGTGAGACAGGTAGCAAGCCTGGTACAGTTAGCACATGATTTTCATACTAGCTATGAAGGCCTTGGTAGGACTGTGGTCTGAAGTTAGCTAAAGCAAAAAAAGGGCTTGTATCATGGCTCAAATAGTAGAACACCTGCCTAGCAAGTACAATGCTCTAAGTTCAAACCCCAGTTCTGCCAAAGATAGATAACAGATTTTTTAAAAGAAAGATACATTAATAACTAAAAATAACCTTAATAAAATGCCAATTATACCTACTAACCTCCTAGGATTTACAACGAACAATGTACATTAAAGGCATTTATTTACTTATTTTGTCAGTTATGGACCTTTAACTCTGAGCCTGGGTGCTGTCCCTCAGCTCTTCAGCTCAAGCAAGGCTAGCACTCTACTATTTGAGCCACAGAGCCACTTCTGGCTTTTTCTGCTTATGTGGTACTGAGGAATCGAACCTAGGACCTCATGCATGCGAGGCAAGTACTCTACCATTGAGCCACTTTCCTACCCCCAAAGGCATTTAAAACAGGAACAATTCTGGACATGGATGGTGGTGACAGATGCACAAAAACACAATGTGCTTCAGGCCACTGAGCAGTATATTTAAAAATGGAGATGATAAATTTGATATATGCATTTGAACACAAAAATGCATTCAGCCCTAATAAAAACAAGTTTGCTTGTTCTCCCTTCCTTCCTTCCTTCTTTCCTTCCTTCCTTTCTTTTTTTTAATGGTATAGGGACTTAAACTCAGGGCCTGGAGTTCTCTTTCAGCTTTCTTTGCTCATAGCTGATGCTTTACTATCTGAGCCATGCCTCCAGCCCACCCTTTACACTGGTTAGAGTTTCATAGACTTTTCTGCCAGGCTGGCGCTGAACCTTGATATTCAGGTTTCAGCCTGAATAGATAGAATTATAGCACAAGCCACCAGTGCCCAGCCAAATTTGTTTTCTTATAAAGATCTCCCTTGAAAAATTCACAGGAGGGGCTGGGAAGGTGGCTCAGTGGTAGAGCGCTTGCCTTGCATGCATGAGGCCCTGGGTTCGATTCCTCAGCACCACATAAGTAAAAAGAAAAAAGCCAGAAGTGGCGCTGTGGCTCAAGTGGTAGAGCACTAGCCTTGAGCTGAAGAGCTGAGGGACAGCACCCAGGCCCAGAGTTCAGGCCCCACTACTGGACCAAATAAAAATAAAAATTCAGAGCAGAAGTGATTTTATTTTCTTACACTTTTAAATAGCTCTCAACTGTTTATATGTCACATAGACATCTGTGAGCATCAGGAAAAGCTACTAATAATTAAGTCTAAACAATAACACTATACACAAATGGGATTCCCTAAGTCTCAGAATCCTCAGTCTCAGGTTACAGACTTAGACTCACAGGTAATGGAGGTCAGCATATCCAGCCCTGTTTCCACACTGCACCAGACTCTTTAGCATTGCCATCACCTCCTGTTCTTGACCTTCTGAGCCTTTCCCCCCACCTCTATAAATCAGGTTGAGGCAGGTCTACTGGTCCACCTTCCCAGATCCTCTCTGCATTGCTTTTGACTACTGCAAATCGGTGAACAAATTATATACCTGTCATCAAAACATGAGACTGACTCACTCTGGTTTATGGGGGATTGCGCTTCATTCTGACCTCTTTTCCCTGGGAACACATCCTTAGATTATCAACTATATTTCTCCGTGAGGCATAAAGGGAACTTGACTCTTTCCTCTAATTGCAATGTTGTAACCAGGCAGCTTGTAGTACACCCCTGTAATCCTCACGACTCAGGAGGCTTAGATCTGATGCTCATGGTTCACAGCTAGCCCCAGCAGAAAAGTCGGTTAGACTCTTATCTCCAATTCACCAAAAAGCTAGGAGTGGAGTTGTGACTCAAGTGGTAGAGTGCCAGGCTTGAGAAAAAAAAAGTTAACTACTGTTAACTTTTAACTACCCAGGCTCCAAGTTCAAGCTCCAGTACTGACAACAAAAAAAAAACATTTTTTTAAGTTACTAAGATGAGAATGAAAGGTTCTTTTTTTTTTTTTTTTTGTCGGCCGTGGGGCTTGAACTCTGGGCCTGGGCGCTGTCCCTCAGCTCTTCAGCTCAAAGCGAGCGCTCTACCACTTGAGCTACAGCGCCACTTCCAAGAATGAAAGGTTCTAAGAGACCACCACAGCACAAAGAGTTGGCTCAAGTTATCACCTTGGAACTGCTTTCCCTTGAACACAACACAAACCACACACACAGCTTAACATTTGAGACCCTCAGCTGAATTGGCTGGTTAACTGCTGATCACTCTTGGCTCCTACAAAATTAAAAGTTGCTTTTGAGAGATTTCCTCTTTGAAACACACACACACACACACACACACACACACACACACACACACACACACACACACACACACAATGTGCTCTAGAGGTTGGGAAGGTGGCTCAGTGGTAGAGTGCTTGCCTTGCATGCATGAGGCCCTGGGTTCAATTCCTCAGCACCACATAAACAGAAAAAGCTGGAAGTGGCGCTATGGCTTAAGTGGTAGAGCACTAGCCTTAAGCTGAAAAGCTGAGGGATAGTGCCCAGGCCCACATTTCAGGACTCACAACTGACAAAAAAATAAAAAGTGCTCTACTATATCTGATTGCAAGCAGCCACTATCTCTATTTCTATATCAATTCTGAAACTTCAAAAAGTTCTGGGAACATACAATTCTTCCATCAGCATTAGTTCAGTGGGTATTTATTAATGCCCTACTAAGCACCAAGTATCATGGCATCTAATTCTCTGACGATATTGCTCTACCTCACCAACTAGGTATCCTGGTTGGGTCAGAATTCAAGTCATCAAGGCCCTGTGAAGCCAATTAACCTTAGCAAATGAAGGTAGGGTGGGGGAGAAACAGGTGTCGGAGAGGTTGGAGCAGCCTCATTATGTAAGCTAAGTGCTTAGCACAGAGCCCTGGCCACGGTTTGCTGGATGACTACTTACAGAAGCAAAGGAAAAAGTCTGCAGCCGGAAGCTGGAAGAGCCAACAACCTTACAGTTTGGCACTTTGATGTGGAACATGCTGACCTGTTTGCAAAGGAACAAGTACTATCTGCCCTCTCTTTTGCTAAGACATCTCAGTTACTCACATAAAAGCTTTGGCTCAGCTCTGGGGAAAAAAAAAAAAAAAAGCTTTGGAACCTCTGAGGTCTAAATCTTTGTTTTGAAAGGCTTTTATTTCCCTCTTCAGTGTGGTGGAATACAGGGAGTATTCTAAAGCCAAGCTCCTGGAAGAACTCCCAGTCATGCTGGGATGGAAGGCAGTCCTCTTTGAGAGGAATTCCTCCCCCTTGAGGACCCAAGCACACATGTTACCAAGGTGAGTGCCCAAACCAAGGTGCTGACCTCTTTTCTCTCTGACTTTCTGGGGCTTCTTCCTAGCCTTTCTTCTCTGGTTTCTCTTATTTTTTGCCTCCTTCATATCTTTTACTGTGGCCACAAGTATCTTGGAGTATTTGTGAAGTAGGGGCTGGGTGATTGTTCATTGACCAATCAGAGACAGCCTTAGAGCTTCCACTGAGAGTTGAGGGGATTGGCTTGAAGCGAGAGAATTTGCATATTCTAAAGAACTGGTTTCCACGGGTTGCAATTCAGAATAGTCCCACTCCTGGCCACTGGAGGTCATTCTTCAACTAATTCTCAGTCCTTACCCTGCCATAAAGATCAGTATCTGTAGAATGTAAAGTTTGTAGTAAGTTCTTCAAGACATTAACATGCTGTGTGTGCATGTGTGCGCACACACACATGTGCACATGCCAGTACTGGCTCTTGAACTCAGGCCTAGGCACTGTCACTCAAGGCTGGAGTTCTACCACTTGAGCCACAGATCCACTTCCATCTTTTGCTGGCTAATTAAAGGTAAGAGTCTCATGGACTTTCCTGCCCTGGCTGGTTGACTTTGAACTGGATCCACAGATCTCAGCCTCCGGACTAGCTAGGATTTCAGGTATGAGCTAGCTAACTTTCTCTATTTCTACTCATCAGTCAAGGTAGCCAAGTATCAGACACTGAATGTTCTACTTTATTTACTCTTAAATAGGTTTTACAGTGTGTGTTATTATCTTTTGTTTTATTTTAATTTAAATTAAATGGAGAAATAAGGCGTGCATTATCTAAGGCAAGAAAAAGATGCTAGAAAGAAATTCTAAGAAGAAGAAGGATGTGCCTATCTTCAGCCAGAGAAGGCTTTCTTTCTGCCCACCAGTTGTAGTAGCATTTTGGCTGTTTGTGACAATTTCTTCCGATTTTACTTCTGACCCTGCCCAACAGAAAGAGCAGCCGTGCTAAGAAATTTGCATGGTGTTTTCTGCATGAGTACACAGGGATCCTCAGAGCTCAGTACCTAAGCAGAAGATGAGCTAGTGTGCCTGTCATTTGAGCCTTGCCACCGTGCAAACCAGAGCTTTAATCAGAAGACCAGATGATCTCAACCTGATTATGCCAACAGCACAAGCCCCACCTTTCCTGTGGGCAACATCTCTCCCCTGCCCCTATGTTTCCCTCCTGTCATCGAGGGAGGTGATATGGGCCAGGAGTATAATGTTGGTTATAATGTAGAAAAATATAGTAGTATGACCCAAGGTAAAAATCATCAGTTTAAAGTGAAATCAGCATCTTAGGAAAACAACATCCTTACAGGTTCAAGTAGACCAGAGACTTGTGAGCACCACTAGATGGCCTTCTGCCTATGCAGAACACAATGCCATGGTTATTTCTTTGCAGACATTGTTCTCATTTATAAACAGTGTTCGCAAAGTCTTAAGACATTGCACAGAGGTACAAGGAAACTTTAAAGCATTTTGGTAATCCATACCCTGAAACTTGACTACTACTTTCTTTTCTTTTCTTTTTTTTGGTTGGTTCTGGGGCTTGAACTCAGGGCCTGGGTGCTACTACGCAGCTCTTTTGCTCAAGGCTAGTGCTCTACCATTTTGAGCCACAGCTCCACTTCTGGTTTTCTAGTGGTTAATTAGAGATAAAAGTTTCATGAGGGGCTGGGAAATTGGCTCAGTGGTAGAGTGCTTGCCTTGCATGCCTGAGGCCCTGGGTTCGATTCCTCAGCACCACATAAGCAAAAAGAAAAAAGCCGGAAGTGGTGCTATGGCTCAAGTGGTAGAGCGCTCACCTTGAGCTGAAGAGCTGAGGGACAGCGGCCAGGCCCAGAGTTCAGGCCCCACGACTGGACCCAAAAAAAAAAAAAAAACCCAAAAAACAAAAGAGTTTCATGAACTTTCCTGCCCAGGCTGGCTTTTCTTTTTTTGGGGGGGTTGTGGGGCGTGAACTCTGGGCCTAGGTGCTGTCCCTCAGCTCTTGAGCTTAAGGTGAGTGCTCTACCACTTGAGCCACAGCGCCACTTCCGGTTTTCTGAATAGCTTATTGGAGATAAGAGTTACACAGACTTTCCTGCCTGGGCTGGCTTTGAATTGCAATCCTCAGATCTCAGTCTCCCAAGTAGCTAGGATTACAGGCATGAGCCACCAGTGCACAGCCCAGGCTGGCTTTTGAACCATGATCCTCAGATCTTAGCCTCCTGAGTGAGTAGCTAGGATTACAGGTGTGAGCCACCAGCACCTGGCTTGACTACCAGTGTTATTACAGATGAATCCGGAAGATGTTAAGATGAGGGCAAACTTGCCAAGACTTTGTATTGCTCACAAAATTGCTTATTTCTTAGAGGAATTCTACCACACGGCCAGGCAGGTATGGGGGCTTGCACCTGTAATCCTCGCTACTTGGGAGATAGAGATTGGGTGATTATGGTTTAAGGCTAGCCAGGGTAAAGGAACAAAATTTCCAACCCTCCTCAGATCAAATGATGGCTTCTACTCACATCATCCTGTACATCAAGGTCACAGCCAGCCTTCAGCAAGATCTGGACCACAGAAAGATGGCCCTTATTGGCAGCAAGATGCAGGGGGGTCCGGCCATGCTGTTAATGGAAAGCAAACATTGATCTCAGAACATGACATCAAAACCAGCCTTAAGTGAGCAGGAGGCTACTGCAAGGATTGTACAACCATGTTGAAGGACAACATTTCCCCTCATCCCTCTGCTTTGGGAGGCATTTGTTAGCTCTGGCTACTGGCATTGTAATTGATGAACAAGATATGCTGGAAATGTGAAGATTCCCTTGAGCATATAATTTCTCCCCCTCACATGTAAGTAGCAAAGTGAAAAGTAACTCAATGAGGCTCAGCGCTGGTGGCTCCTACCTGTAATCCCAGCCACATGGAGGCAGGCATGGGAGGATCAAGTTCCAGGCTACCTAGACAAAATGTTCCTAAGAACTTATCTTTTTTGTTGCTGTTGTTGGTCATGGGGCTTTAACTCTGGGCCTGAGCACTGTCCCTGAGCTCTTCAGCCCAAGGCAAGCATTCTACCACTTGAGTCACAGTGCCATTTCTGGTTTTCTGGTGGTTAACTGGAGATAAGAGTCTCATGGACTGCACGAGCTGGCTTTGAACCATGATCTTCAGGTCTCAGCCTCCTGAGTAGCTACAGGTGTGAGCCACTAGCACCTGACTCCAAAAATTTACCTTAATAGAAAAAGCTGGCTGTGAAATGGTGGCTCATGCCTGTAATCCTAGTTACTCAGAAGACTGAGATCTGAGGATTATAGTTCAAAGCCAACATGGGCAGGAAAGTCTGTAAGACTCCTCTCTCCAATTAACTACCAGAAACCCAGAAGTGGATCTATATGGCTCAAAATGGTTGAACGCTAGCCTTGAGCAGAAAATATTAGGGACAGCTCCCAGGCCCTGAGTTCAAGCTTCACCACCACCAACAACAACACAGAAAGAAAAAGCTAGGAGTGGTGATATAGATTTGTCATCCTAGCTAACATAAATAGGAGGAGGATGGCTCAGGTAGGCTTGGCAAAAGAGTAAGATCCTATCTCAAAAATAACCAAGTGTGCTGGTGGCTCATGCCTATAATCCTAGCTGCTCAGAAAGATGAGATCTGAGAACTATAGTTCAGAGCCAGCCCAGGCAGACAAATCTGTGAGAGTCTTATCACCAGATACTGGAAAAACAAACAAAAACCTGGAAATGAAGTTGTGGTTCTCAAGTTGTAGAGAACCAGCCATGAGGGAAAAAGCCAAAGTGAGAGCACAAAGCCCTTAGTTCAAGCCCCAGTACAGTAAGCAAACAACAACAAAAGAGCAAAAGGACTGGGGGGGGTGGCTCCAGCAATAGAGCACCAGCCTAGCAAATGTGAAGCCTGAGTTCAAACCTTACTATATCAAAGACACCAAAACGAAACAACACACAAAACCAAAACAATAGGGCTGGGAAGGTGGCTCAGTGGTAGAGTGCTTGCCTTGCATGCATGAGGCCCTGGGTTCGATTCCTCAGCACCACATAAGCAAAAAGAAAAAAGCTGGAAGTGGCGCTGTGGCTCAAGTGGTAGAGCACTAGCCTTGAGCTGAAGAGCTGAGGGACAGTGCCCAGGCCCAGAGTTCAGGCCCTACGACTGGACCCACAAAAAACAAAACAAAACAATAAAAACGAGAAACCATTAATGTCCCTTATGAATACCTAAGACTTCACTTCCCTCTTACCAAAGTGGCCGCTCTTTTTCTTTTTTTAAATATACCAGTGCTGGGACCGAAACTTAGGGCTTGGGCCCTGTCCCTTAGCTTTTTCCAGTTAAGGTTGGCACTATATTACTTGAACCACAGCTTTATTTGTGGTGTTTTGGTAGTTAATTGGAGTCACATGGACTTTCCTACCTGGGCTGGCTCAAATTGTGATCCTCAGATCTCAGCTTCCTGAGTAGCTGGGATTATAGTCATGAGCACTGGCACACATCCTAGAAGTGGCCACTCTTTTTTTTTTTTTTTTTGCTGGTCGTGGGGCCTGACCTCTGGGCCTGGGCACTATCCCTCAGCTCTTCAGCTCAAGGCTAGCGCTCTACCACTTGAGCCATAGTGCCACTTCCAGCTTTTCTGCTTATGTGGTGCTGAGGAATCGAACCCAGGGCCCCATGCATGTGAGGCAAACACTCTACCACTGAGCCACCTTCCCAGCCCTAAGTGGCCACTCTTGAATTTGATTATTCACCTTGCCTTGCCTTCCATTATGCCTCCACTCCTTCTGTGTAGCCAAAGACCACAGAAATGTTGATCTGCTCTCAAGCCTATTATTAATGGTATTAAACTATACTGTGTCACCTGTTTTTCTTGTCCAGTGTGTATTTTTTAGATCTCAAGACACACCACATGTGTAGTTCCAGTTTGCTACCTGTTCCACTGATGGGCACCAGCTGCTCCCTGAGGCTTGCCAGCCACATCCTTGCACTCAGCAATGTGTGCACCTGGCTGAGCTACCGCTCAGTTCCGTGGCTGTGTCACCGAGAGGACCATGGCCCCTCCTGCTGGAAGTACATGGGCTCCTGTCATACCAACAGTGACTCCCAGAAGAAAAAAAACCCGACAACAACAACACTCTCCAATGGAAAGTAACTTCTGTCCTGAGCACTGACCTTACCAAGTTCTCATTTCTCCACACTCTAAAGGAGTTACTGGGATGAAGGCTGGAACATAGTTTAGCCAGAGCCCCGCTTACTTAAATAAGGGTCTCAGTTGCTTCCATCCTGTTTAGCATCTGAATAAAGACCTAAGAGTGGGAAGATTGGCTGTGTGGCTCAGTTGATAGAGCACTAGCCAATGAGTCAAAGTGTCAGGTACAGGATTCCAGTCCTGGTCTGGGATCCCAAAAAAGAAAATAAAGACCCACAGCCCTTATCAGTAGTCTATCAAGATGAAGCCATTTGAGGTAGGAAAAACAGAGATAACAGACAATAAAGGATCTTTATTTCTAGCCAGAACATTCTATCAAAGCAGGAGGAGGAGTCAGGAAAGAAAGAGGTCAGAGCTCACTTTAAAATTAGAATTCTTAATTAAGAACAAAGTTCATCCCAAGAAAGTAGACTATAAAAAGCCTTCATTACTAAGATGAGACAAGGTATGACCTTTCTCGGGGGGTGACTAGGCTCAGCCACATGCCACCCTGGGCTCTTTCAATGCCCATGGCTGATCAGGCAGGGCTAGGATTTTCTTCATCTTGTCCTGGCCAAGGATTCATACCTTGACATTGTGTAACTGACCTTTGCAAAGATTCCCAAGGCATCTTGAATCATGGGAGAGTTCATTCCAGGTGTGAGCCAATGCGCATGCACTGAGGAAGGTGACTGTCTGGTCAGACACAGTGCCTCTGAACAACCAGAAAATACAGACCAGGCTAGGGACAGGTTCCCCAGAAAGGCCGGACACAGAGCCATGGGCAGTGGCTCATGGGGAACATTCTCATTTCTATCCTCTTAATACTGATGTAGAAGCTAAACCCCAAGAAGGAAGTTGTGTTCAATGTAAAAAGAGAAGGAAAGGCTTTTTCTGCTATCAACCAAGTGTTTGTACCCAATGAATATTTGACCCCAGAGTTCACATGCTGAAGCCCTGACCCAGTGCAATGGAATCTGGAGACCAGGCCTTTGCGAGGTGAGCAGTGAGCTCTCCGCATAAGATATGAAGCTAAGTGTAGGGACTCTCAGATACTGGGAAGGTACAGATCAGCCTGGACAAAAAGCAAGACTCCAAGCTGGGCACTGGTGGCTCACGCCTGCAATCCTAGCTACTCAGGAGGCTAAAATCTGAGGATCATGGTATGAAGCCAGCCCTAGCAGGAGACTCTTATCTCCAATTAATTACAGAAAAAGCCAGAAGTAGCCGGGCGCTGGTGGCTCACGCCTGTAATCCTAGCTACTCAAGAGGCTGAGATCTGAGGATCGCCGTTCAAAGCCAGCCCGGGCAGGAAAGACCGGGCAGGAAAGACCGTGAGACTCCTATCTCCAATAAACCACCAGAAAACCAGAAGTGGCGCTATAGCTCAAGTGGTAGAGTGCTCGCCTTCAGCTGAAGAGCTGAGAGACAGCGCCCAGGCCCAGAGTTCAAGCCCCACGACTGACAAAAAAAAAAAGAAAAAGCCAGAAGTGGTGCTGTGGCTCAAGTAGTAGAGTGCTAGCCTTCAGCAAAAGGAGCTCAGGGACAGTGCCCAGGCCAAGAGTTCAAGCCCCAGGACTGGCAAAAAGAAAAAAAAAAAAGATTCCATTTCAACGAGACAAGCAGGGTATGGCAGTGTATGCCTGTCATCCCACCCAAGCGGGAGGCCACAAGTAGGAGGACTGTGGTCTGAAGCAAGCCTCAAGCAAAAATCAAATCCATATCTGAAACATAACCTCATGCTTGCCTGCCTAGCAAGCACAAGGCCCTAAGTTCAAACCTCGGCACAGGAAGAAAGGAAGGAAAAAGAAAGGAAGGAAGGCGTGTGGGAAGAAGAGAGAGCTTGCTGCCTCTCTGTAGATGAAAAGAGCAAAAAGGCAGAAAGCAAAGACCTCACCCAGTAGATAAGGACGGGCTGGTATAAACGGGACCCCAGGCAGGGGCTGACTTATGAGGAAAGCTGGAATGCCTCTGAATGTGAGTAGAAAAGGCTAAGGGAGCCGGGCGCCGCGCCGGTGGCTCACGCCTGTAATCCTAGCTACTCAGGAGGCTGAGATCTGAGGATTGCGGTTCAAAGCCAGCCCGGGCAGGAAAGTCCGTGAAACTCTTATCTCCAATAAACCACCAGAAAACCGGAAGTGGTGCTGTAACTCAAGTGGTAGAGCACTAGCCTTGAGATGAAGAGCTGAGGGACAGAGCTCAGGCCCAGAGTTCAAGCCGCATGACCAACAACAAAAAGAAAGGAAGGAAGGAAGGAAGAAAGGAAGAAAGGAAGAAAGAAAGAAAGAAAGAAAGAAAGAAAGAAAGAAAGAAAGAAAGAAAGAAAGAAAGAAAGAAAGAGTTAAGGGATAGTGCCCAGGCTCTAAGTTCAAGCCCCAATATTGGCATTTAAAAAAAAGGGGGTGGGGGGAGAAAAGAAAAAGAAAGGAAAAGCTTGATCCTTTGAGGCATCGTGAAGCATTGGTTTGTCCTCAGTTCTATCGGTTACCCTCAAGGCCAGTTCAGCCTGACTCCTCACAGGCTGGTGGTACAGAGAGAGACAACAGCGGCAGTAGCACTAATGCTTACTAGATGATTTTTGCATGCTTAGCACCATCTTAAAGAGTCTTACAAGCTGCAAGCCTGGCTCTGCTTGTAATCTTAGCTACCAGGGAAACAGAGATAGGGGGATCTGAGCCAGCCTGAGATGGAAGGGCAGAAGGGCCAGTGGTGGGCAGGCTGGTGGGAGGGGAGAGAAAGAGAGAAAAGAGAGGAAGAAAAGAGAGGGAGAGAGAGAAAGAGAGTAAGAAAAAGTGAGAAAGAGAAAGAGAGAAAAGATAGCAAAGAAATAAAAGATTTGAGAGACTCCGTCTCACTCAACAGTTGGGCATGGTGAAGAGTGCCTGCTAGCTCCTGCAATGTGGAGAAGCACAAATAGGAGGTTCGCAGCCTAGGATGGTTTGGACGTAAAGAGAGACCCTATCTCAAAAATAACTGATGCAAAAAAGGCTGGCAGAGTGGCTCAAGTGTTAGAGGACTCGTGTACCAAGTGGGTTCAAGTACTGCCAAAAAAGAAAACAAGTCCTACAAGTGTGAATTCATTCAGTCCTCCCAAGCACCCCATTAGGTAGATGTTATTGTGAAGTCCATCTTACAGATGAGAAA
This sequence comes from Dipodomys spectabilis, assembly GCF_019054845.1. Taxonomy (NCBI): domain Eukaryota; kingdom Metazoa; phylum Chordata; class Mammalia; order Rodentia; family Heteromyidae; genus Dipodomys; species Dipodomys spectabilis. The sequence continues at coordinate 12,737,943 of NW_024870730.1, forward strand.
ACTGCGGTAGGAAGAGACTGGGTCATGTATTCTAGCCATGTGGATCCACTCCTTAAGTCAATTGGCTCTGCCCCTCATGCTCTTCCCCACCCACATGCTACACTGGTGAGAAGTCTAGAAGGGAGGAATGTCCTGATCTTTTTTTTTTTTTTTTGTCGGTCGTGGGGCTTGAATTCTGGGCCTGGGCGCTGTGCCTGTGCTCTTCAGCTCAAGACTAGCACTCTACCACTTGAACCACAGCACCAAGTGGTTTTCTGAGTAGTTTATTGGAGATAAGAGTTTCACGGACTTTTCCTGCCCGGGCTGGCTTTGAACCACGGTCCTCAGATCTCAGCCTCCTGAGTAGTTAGGATTACAGGCGTGAGCCACCAGTGTCTGGCAAATGTCCTGATCTTAAGTGCTGCTACACTCTTCAGTACTGAGCCTCAGCCTAAACACTGACCTCTGGGGTTTCATAGAAGTAACTTCATTTCTTTTTTTCTTTTTTTTGGGGGGGGGATCTGGTCATGGGGCCTGAACTCTAGGCCTGGGTGCTGTCCCTCAGCTCTTCAGCTCAAGGCTAGCGCTCTACCACTTGAGCCACAGCGCCACTTCCAGCTTTTTTCTTTTTGCTTATGTGGTGCTGAGGAATCGAACCCATGGCCTCTGGCATGCAAGGCAAGCACTCTACCACTGAGCCACCTTCCCAGCCCAAGTAACTTCATTTCTTTTTTTTATTTTATTTTATTTTTGTGAACATACTGTACATCATTTCTTTAGAACCTCAAGGATGAGCAGAGGTTTTCTTTTGTGTGTGTGCACACATGTACCATCCTGGGGCTTGAACTCAGGGCTCGCGTGCTGTCCTTGAGCTTTTGTTGTTCAAGGCCTAGGGCTCTATCACTTTAGCCCCAGACCCACTTCTGGTTTGTTTGTTTATTTTTGTAGTTTACTGGACTTTCATACCCTGGCTTCAATCTTTAATCCTCAGATGTCAGCTTCCTGAGTAGCTAGGTTTATACAAGCACCCAGTGAGCAGAGATTTTCTATTTTCTCTGCATACCTAACTCACCTGGGAGGTGATCCTGAGCCCCTCCTCCAGCATCTCCCATCAATGTTCAGGACCAGATATCAACTGTTTTTTTGTTTTTTTTGGGAGGGTGGTGGTCTGGTCGTGGGGCTTGAACTCTGGGCCTGGGCACTGTCCCTCAGCTCTTCAGCTCAAGGCTAGCACTCTACCACTTGAGCCACAGCGCCACTTCCAGCTTTTTTTCTTTTTGCTTATGTGGTGCTGAGGAATCGAACCCAGGGCCTCATGCATGCAAGGCAAGCGCTCTACCACTGAGCCACCTTCCCAGCCCCTCAGCTGTTTTTTTTTTTTTTATCACTGGTTTTTATCAGTCATGGGGCTTGGGCTCTATCCTTGAGTTCTTTTGCTCAAGGCTAACACTCTACCACATTGAGCCACAGTGCCACTTCCGGTTTTCTGGTGGTTAATTGGAGATAAAAGTCTCAAGGACTTTCCTGCTGAGGCTAGCTTCAAACCACAACCCTTAGATCTCAGCCTTCAAAGTAGCTAGGATTACAGGCATGAGCCACTGGCACCTGGCTCCAGATACCATTTTTGCATTTAATTTTATTGTAAAGGTGAGGCACAGCGGGGTTATATAAGCAAGGTAATGAGTACATTCCTTGTGGAACAGTGTGACACCCTTGTTTTCTCCCACTTTCCCTCCCCCACAGCTCCCCTCACCTTCAAGTTGTAAAGTTCATTTCCAACATGGTGTCTTGTGAGTATCGCTGTTGCATTGGTTCACCCTTTGTCCTTTGTCTCACCATTTTATTATTCCCCTTATACCAGGTTTTGTATAACTACCTCTTACACTAATGTGTGACAGGTTGAGGACACAGGATGCCTTGAGGAGGGGCCAGGACAACAGCCCATCCCCAACCTGTGGCCCTCAAGCTAAACCTGCAGAGCTGGGCATGTCCAAGCAAGAGCTATTTCTCAGGCTACATTCTTCACCATACTCTCTCCCTACCTGTCAATGCAGAACACCTCAAGTTCTGTACCACCACAACCCAGAGCGCTCTCCTCCCCGTGCTTCAAATAGTGCCTAGACAAAAATGACACTGCTAAAATTTTGGCAATGAGAAGAAAATCATCTCTAACTCCATAACCCACTCCAAGTGTGTGTGTGTGTGTGTGTGTGTGTGTGTGTGTGTGTGTGTGTGTGTGTGTGTGTGTGTGTGTGTGTGTGTGTGTGTGTGTGTGTGTGTGTGTGTGTGTGTGTGTGTGTGTGTGTGTGTGTGTGTGTGTGTGTGTGTGTGTGTGTGTGTGTGTGTGTGTGTGTGTGTGTGTGTGTGTGTGTGTGTGTGTAGGGGGGCAATCCTGGGGCTTGAACTCAGGGCCTGAGTGCTGCCCCTGAGCTTCTTTGTACTCAATGCTAGTGTTCTATCTACCACTTGAGCCACAGTGGCACTCCCAGTTTTCTGAATAGTTTATTGGAAATAAGAGTCTCACCGACTCAGAGCCTCCCCAGTAGCTAGGATTACAGGCATAAGCCACTAGTGCCCAGCTTGAACTATTGCCTTCTTTAACTCTTTTTCAGGACATCTTTCCTACTGATGCTTTGAAGAGTTAGATTCATTGTTCACAGAAAACCATCTTGCTTTTTTTTTGGGGGGGAGGGGTCTGGTCGTGGGGCCTGAACTCTGGACCTGGGCGCTGTTCCTCAGCTCTTCAGCATAAGGCAAGCGCTCTACCACTGAGCCACCTTCCCAGCCCCAACCATCTTGCTTTTTACACCAATGTTATGCCTTAAAGCCAGTGAGTTGTTTTTGTTTCTGCAGTACTGAGGTTTGAACTCTGGGCTTCATGCACTAGCACTTGAGCTATCTCTTCAACTCTTGTTATTTTTATTTTTTTGCCAAGGCCAGCCTGGACCAAAACTCTATTTCCCAGGCATGAAATACTGTGCCCAGCTATAGGTTGAAATGAAGTCTTGTAAACTTTTTTCCCCTAGGCTGGCCTCAAACTGTTCCTCCTCCAGGTTTCCACCTCAGGTGCAGCCAGGATTACAGACATGAGGAACCAACATGGGAAAACCAGTAGTTCTTTACTGGACAGCAGGACTACCTGGGGGACTTGAAACACAGATTCCTGGGCCTACCCTCTACAGTTTCTGAATCAGTAACTCTTTGGTGAAGCACAGAAATTTGCATTTCTAACAATTTCCTGAGAAGCAGGCATTTCTAGGCTGTGTCAACATTTTCAGAGCCAATGACTTAAACCACTGGTTTTTAATCTATCACCTCTTAAAGAGTATTTATTACAAGAAACCCCAACCAAACAATACCAAAAACCTACCCTTAAATGTATCCCCCTGGGCTGGGAAGGTGGCTCAGTGGTAGAGCGCTTGCCTTGCATGCATGAAGCCCTGCATGAAGTACCACATAAACAGAAAAAAACTGGAAGTGGCACTGTGGTTCAAGTGGTAGGGTGCTAGCCTTGAGCAAAAGAAGCTCATGGACAGTGCCCAGGCCCTGAGTTCAAGCCCAAGGCCGGCCAAAAAAAAAAAAAAAATCCCCCAAAATGCTAGATTCCATCAATGTAGGGTAGGTCCTGAAAAGGCAATGTTAAAGTTCCCAGTGATCCTAGCACACAGCAGAAGCGATGAACCACTGTGGCCCCTTTAATGCTGCAGGGTCCTGGCCAAGCCAAGTGATTAGGAGGCAGCAGCCCTCAACCAATCAGTGAGAGGCAGGCGCTCAGGGCTGGTTCACTTCTAGGGAAAACAGCGAATAGGGCCTTGAGATGTTGCCAAGCAACAACCACAGAAAAGCAGCCCCACTGTCAACAGTTCTGGGGCACTGGCCTGGAATGGCTTTGTTCAGGCAGGCTGAGCCCTGTGGAAAGGACTCCTTAATGGGACAACAGAGAGACTCCGGTGCCAGCAGGCGGCCATAAATTACACTAACAGGTGCCCAGGAAGAGTGTGCATAGAGCAAAATGGTCCCTGCTACTTACTTTGAAGAGGCCAACTCTCCCTGTTAGAGTGTGAAGGGAAGGCTCTGTCTAGAACATTCCAGAAGGAAGATTCCTATTAAGACTGCAATCTGCGGGGTGAAGGTGACAGGGAGCCCAATTTCAAACAACCTTTGAAAGGAACTAGAGATGGTTTGTTTTGTAGCATGTGCTGGGACAGGGGCTCCTTGTAGCGATTTCTTAGGAGAAGCCAGGTGGCAGGGAGTGGGGCTAGTGTCATCTGAGATATGCAGCCTACAAAAACAGGCCAGGAAGACTATGGACCCTCCCCCAGCCTGCAGGGTTCCCAGGAGTCAGGCAGGTCACAGCTCCTCCCGTTTGCTTAGGTATCTCAGCTCCCACTTGCTATAGGGCCAGGCCTTAGGATCAACAACACCTGTCTCCCATGACCAGTCTAATAGAGCAGAGCTAGAGAAATGGCACTGGCTATTACCCAGCCATTCCCACTCTGTCATTCCTACGATCAGGGTGTCACAGAGAGAAGGGCAGAAGCCAAGGGAATAGAAGGGTGGAGAAACTCTGAAGGAAGAGGGGGGCAGGGGAGGTGTAATATTCTCATAATAACAAAGCTGCTTTTTTTCTGGAGATCATGAGAAATATAATAGAGCAGGTCGCTCAGTCTCTCTCCCTCTCCCCTCCTTCTCTCCTCTCTCCTCTCCCCTCCTTTTCTCCTCTCCCCTCCTTCCCTTTCTCCTCTCTTTCCTCTCTCCCCCTCCCCCTGCCTCCTTCTCTGTGCTGGTCCTGGGGCTTGAACTCAGGCTGTCACTGAGCTTTTGTACTTAAGGCTATTGCTCTACCACTTGAGCCATAGAGGGTTTTTTTTGGGGGGGGGGCTTAATTGGAAAGTCTCATAGACTTTCCCGCCTGAGCTGGTTTCGAACCACAATCCTCAGACCTAAGCTTTCTGAGTAGCTAGAACTATAGCCATGAGCCACTGGCACCTGGCACATAGTAAGCCAGGTGAGCAATGTCTCTTTTGAGGTGAGCAATGTCTCTGTATATTATCTGAAGCATTAAACAAAGAGGTAAGAAGGCTGTAAGGTGAGCCAAATAAGAGTGGCCCACATTTTAGGAACATTTCTTAAGAGCTTAACTTGAATGAGGACAGTAAGGTTAATAAAGTTTAAATAAAGTTTTCAAACTGTCTTCAATCTATGATCCTCAGATCTCAGCCTCTTGAGTAGGTAGGCATTCAAGCATGAGCTGCTGGCACCCAGCTTCCCACTTAGGAAAATAGGACTTAATTCTGCCATTCAAAACCTAAGTGTGCCCACAGCACACAAAATTTTCAGCTTAAAAATTAGCCTGGCCAGGTGTCAGTGGCTTATGCCTAGAATCCTGGCTACTCAGGAGATTGAGATCTGAGGATTGTGGATAGAAGCAAGCCCAGGCAGAAAAGTCCATGAGATGTTTATCTACAGTTAATCTCCAAAAAAGCCAGAATTGGAGCTGACTCAATGGTAGAGCACCAGCCTTGAGCAAAAAAGCTCAGAGACAGCATCCAAGTGCCCAGTTCAAGCCCCAGGAAGAACCTACGCGCCTGTGCTTTCTCTTTCTTTTTCCTCTTTCTCTCTCTCTCCCTCTCTCCTGCTCTCTCCCTCTCCCTCTCTCTCTCTCTCCTTCTCTCCCTCTCCCTCTCTCTCTCTCTTCCTCTCTCTCTCTCTCTAGTCAAATGTTAACTCCCCTCTAATGTGATGTCTAGAACTATTTCTCTCTGGTAAGGTATATGGTGTTGGCTGATATTCGTGTTTATGCTGCTGTGAAAAAAAGCTCCGAGATTTATTGAATTTCAAGCCCCATCTGTGAGTGTCTTGTCAGGACCAGACCTAAGGATTTCCTGGGCCTGCCCATGGGCTGGATGTTTCCCATCCCTGCTCTACTTCAATGAGTGACATAACACATTTTCATCAGAAAAAGAGTAAATTCCTTGGATAAAAAAATAAATTAGCATCTACAATTTTTTTCTAATCTCAGAGCAAAAGACTAGGTTAATAGCAATGTAAAATGCAATGGATGCAGATGACAATTTCTGCACCAAGAACCAATATCTAGGTCACACAAGGAGAAGAATACTGGGATAGTTTGCCAACACAATCATCACCAAGCATCCGGAGAAGTGATTCAAATGCATATTTTTGGGAATCAATTAAATGTATCTAACAATTAGATTTTATAAGTAGGAAAATTCCTTTGTTATTGTATGCCAGTCCTGGGGCTTTAACTCAGGGCCTACGCAGTATCCCTAAGCATTTTTGCTCAAGGTTAGCACTCTACCACTTGAGCCACAGTTCTACTTCTGGTTTTTTGGTGGTTATTTGGAGATAAGAGTCTCATAGACTTTCCTGATTGGAGCGGCTTCAAACCATGATCCCCAGATTTCAGCTTTCTGAGGAGCTAGGAACATAGGCATGAGCCACCAGCATCTGCCTGGAAAATTCCTTTTGAGGTGACTGAGGAACTACCAGGTCTAGGTTTGCTATAGGAAAGTCTACCAGTTTAAAAAAAGTGTTTCAAGCATTTTAATTGGCTGTTGAGGATTCTGTCTGCTCCTATTGTCTATCTTAACTGTCTTATTTTTCTTTTTGGTTGGTTGTGGTGCTTGAACTCAGCCTGGGTACTGCCCCTGAGCTCTTTGTGCTCAAGGCTAACACTCTGCCATTTGAGCGATGGTGCCTTTCCAATTTTTGAATGGTTTACTGAAGATAAGAATCTTCTTTTGTTGTTGTTAGTCATGGGGCCTGAACTCTGGGCTTGGGCGCTGTCCCTTAGCTCTTCAGCTCAAGGCTAACGCTCTACCACTTCAGCCACAGTGCCACTTCTAGCTTTTTCTGCTGATGTGGTGCTGAGGAATCAAATCCAGGGCCTCATGCATGTGAGGCAAGCACTCTACCACTGAGCCACCTTCCCAGCCCCTTAATTGTTTTTAAGTGTAAAATTCATTGGCACTGAGTAAGTTTATGATGCTTACAATCTCAACAACCACTCATCTGTAGATTTTTTTTTTGTCAGTCATGAGGCTTGAACTCTGGGCCTGGGTGCTATCCCTGAGCTCTTCAGTTCAAGGTGAGTGCTCTACCACTTGAGCCACAGCACCACTTCCAGTTTTCTGGAGGTTAACTGGGGTTAAGTGTCTCATGGACTTGCCTGCCCAGGCTGGCTTTGAACTGTGATCCTCAGATCTCAGCCTCTTGAGTAGCTACGATTACAGATGTGAGCCACCAGTGTCCAACTAGAATTTTTTTTATTATTATTAAATACCTTTTCATTCTTTTTCTTATCTTATTGCTGTGGCTAGAATTTCCACAACTACACTGAATGAGAGTGGTAAGAGCAGACATTACTGCCTGATTCCTTAGCTTAGCAGAAAAACATTCAGTCTTTTACCCCCAAGTATGATGTGAACTGCAGGGTTTTGTAGATGCTTTTTATCATGTTGAAAAATTTCTCTGTTTCTGGTTTGCTCTAAGTTCTTTTTTTTTGGGGGGGGGGGGGTCCGGTCATGGAGCCTGAACTCTGGGTCTGGGCGCTGTCCCTCAGCTCTTCAGCTCAGGGCTAGCACTCTACCACTTGAGCCACAGCACCACTTCCAGCTTTTTTCTTTTTGCATATGTGGAGCTGAGGAATCGAACCCAGGGCCTCATGCATGCAAGGCAAGCGCTCTACCACTGAGCCACCTTCCCAGCCCTTGCTCTAAGTTCTTAACACTCATGAGTGCTGGATTTTGTCAAATGCTATTTGTACTTTTGTTAATATGATCGTTCCCTATGAGAAGTTAGATACCAAAATCCAGAGATGCTAAAGTCTCTGATATAAAATGGAATAGAGCTTTGCCCATAATCTATCCATACATCCTTTACACTGTGAATCATCTCTAGATGAGTTTTATTATACCACATAATTTAAATGTTATAACAACAGTTGGTATACTCTTGTTTAGAGAGTGGTGCAACAGCAATATACACAAGACAGTATGTTGGAAATAATCAGTACAACTTGGGGTGGTTGCGAGGGAGGGAAAGTTGGAGAAAAATGAGGGAATGGCTGGAGACATGGCACAAATAATAGAGTGCCTGCCCAGCAAGCATAAGGCTCTAAATCCAAATCTCAGCACACCAAAAATAACTGAAAATAAGTGAAGCATAATTATTGCTTCTGACTCTAAATCTCATATATGAAGAAAATTTCTAGGACCCAAGAGGGTCCTAGATCAAATATTTTTGATCTTGGTTAGTTGAATCTAAATGTGGCATCTGGAGCTTATTGAGAGACAATCGCTATCTTTTTAGTTTAGTCCATTACCGATGGACCAAATGTTTGGGCCTGCCCCCTCCCCCCAGCACAAATTCATATGTTAAAGCTCTAAGCTTCAGTGTAATAGTACTTGAAGATGGGGTCCTTGGGAGGTATTTAGGTCTAGATGAAGTCCTGAGCATGGGCCTCCCATGAACATCCTTATTAGATGGAGGAGAGGGAGGGAGAGCCCTTCTCTCTCCGTTCTTTCCTCTCCACCACAACAGAACACAGAGAAAAGGTGCCATTTATAATCCAGAGGAGCCCTTGCCAGGAACTGAATCTGCCGTACAAGCCACACTTACAGAGCATTTTGTGATATTGTTACACTTGCCTGGTCTCAAGGACCTGTTGATGTGCAGATTACAGTGGACTTGGCGAGACACACAAAATTAGAATAAATGTCACTTGATCGTGGTAGATTCTGCTTCCCACATTGCTCAATTCAACAGAAACAGGCTTAAAAATAAAGCAGAGCAGGCACAGTGGCCGCCCACTTAACCATGTACCCCACGTCGCTGATTTAGAACAACCTAAACATCCAGTAGCCAACTCTCAGTGGAGACAAACCCACAGGCCTGCTGGAAAAAGAATTTTCATTCTCTAAACACGCTCCTGGCTTCATTTTATTTCTGAAACCCAAATCTTGACAGCTGAAGAGAAACAGGAATGAGAAAGAAAACTATGGAGAGAGATTCAGAGGATTCACTAACAGGCCATCTGGCCCGGCTCCAAGCAGAGACCCAGGGGGCAACTGCGTAGCTGTGAAAGCGCCCTTCCTCTCTGGATAATCATTTCATTGTATCAGAACAAGGGCTGGAAGAAGGAAATCTCCCTGTGGGCAGGGAACAGGTAAGAGGAGAAGCTAAAAGGCTTGGGATGGGTTCTGAAGTCCGTTCCTGAAGTTCTAAGGCTTGCTGCCCTCAAATACAGTTGTCTTCCCGTAGTGCCAGACACATCAGAGTCACCCCATGTCCACTTCTGCTCGATCTCAAAGGTCATTCCTCTTTTGTCCAAAGAGCATCTCCTGAGTACCTTTCTGTTCCTCAAACTCAATGTGGTAACTGAACACTTACTGAGCCTTTCACCTTATTGACCTAATACTATTTCTGTACACTGTCTGGTCGACAAGCTACACAACCCACAGCATATATCCATGCCCAGAACTGAGACTTTTATTTCCTGTTACTAAACTGGTTATTAGTTTCAATGATGAGATTCAGAATATCATGAGTTCATGCTAATGTACAAAGAGCACCACGACTTCCAGATGGTAACCACTGGCACAGCCCAGTGTCCCAGAGGTGGTAGAGTCCTAGCCCCACCTCCCAAGGCTTTCAGACCTTGGAAGAAGTAGCTGTAGCACTCTGTGGTTCTCCCCCTGGATGCTGCATCCCAAACCAGTCAGGTCAGAGTTTTGAGTGCATGTCTAGGTGGAAAGGGTTTTTTTGTTGTTTGTTTTAGGCATTCCATGAGATCTCACTTTCAGTCAATACTGAGAACTACTGACCCAAAGGAACCCCAAGAAGACAATGGAGTCCAGGAAAGAAATGGTCATCACACTAATCAGAGCTACAAAGTCTTTTCTTCAAAGTACTAAGTGCCTTGTAGGGTTGCATCACTCCATCACGGCTTAAGGAGGCCACAAACCCAGCCAGGTCTCAGAGGAGGTCATTGTGATTTACTGACTCTCTCTTTGTAAGTAAAAATTGTGAAAGATTTTTAAGTGGATGGCAAGTACTTAGAGATAGTGTGACATGTTGGCTACATGGGGTTTGGGGGAAAGGACAATGCGGGGGGGGGGGCTGGTATCTAATGTGTTCAAAGCGTTAAGAGTTTGGGAAGATAAAAAAAGTTCTGTGAATGTACTTAATGCCACTACACTGTGCAGTAATTAACTATGATCCAGATGATATGCTGTTAGGTATATTTAATATAATTTAAAAATTAAAACTAAGCTGGGCACCGGTGGTTCTGTAATCCTAGCTGCTGCTACTCAGGAGGCTGAGATGGGAGGATTGTAGTTCTTAAACCTGGGGAAGAAGGTTTGTGAGACTCTTGTCTCCAGTTAGCCACCAGGAAACCAAAAGTAGCACTGTGGCTCAAAGCGGTAGAGCACTAACCTTGAGCAAAAAAACTCAAGGACAGCATCTAGGCCCTGAGTTCAAACCCCATAACCACTACCAACAAAATATTGACACTAAAAATGAGTGAGGAGGTGAATTTGATCAAAGTACATTATATGCAAATATGAAAATATCATAATAAAATCCTCTGCACAGTTAATATATACTAATAAGAAAAAGAGGAAAGGAAAAAAAAGAACCAAATGTGCAAGAGAAATGACCAAAGGTTCCTTCATAGATATCGAGCTTTCAGGGTGTCTCTGAGTCTTTCATTATGTCTAAGCTGCTGAACAACTCTGAATTGTCAATCACCAATGGTGATGCTAAGGGAAGATTCAGTGGTTTTGGTAGATGTTAGCCAGATGTGGGATTCCAGATGTGAGATTAGCCTCCTCTCCATCCATCAGACACTCTCTCCAATTCCTAGGCAGCTGGCCCTAGAACACAACCCAGAGGAAGGTCTATGGGACCCAGGCTGAAGTGAAGAGGAACAACTGCCAAACAGAAATCACAGGAGTACAGGAGTTCCTGAAGAGAAGGCTAGAAAGAGGAGAAGGAGAGAGGGAAGAAGAGTTCATCAGAAAGAGACAGTGATGATGTTCCATTGGTCATAGTAGTTTTCTTTTTCTTTTTTGTGCTTGTACTGGGTCTTGACTTCAGGCACTTGCTTGGCTTTTTCACTCAATACTGATGTCTACATCTTGAGCCATAGCTTCACTTCTGGCTTTTCGATGGTTAATTGGAGATAAGAATTTCTCAGACTTGTCTGCCCAGGGTTGGCTTTGAATCATGACCCTTTCTAATCTTAGCCTCCTGAGTAGCTAAGATTACAGGCATAAGCCACTGGCACCTGGCTGGTTCACAGTGTTCATGTAGACTGTGTTGAACAGGCCCCTCACACATGGTTGGAGGAGTGTAAACTGTCACGGCTTCTATGCAGAGCAGTTGGGCACTAGCTGTCATTACAAGAGGCCCCACGCACATACACACACACACCTGGACCCAGCATGACCCCTTAGAGAAATTCATCCCACAAATAGATCACACTATGCAATAAGATCTCAGAACAAAATGGGTCCTCATGGCATAATTTGTAAGAGCATTACATGAATATGACCTAAATGTCCATCAAAAGATGATCAGATCAACAAGTAGTGGCAGAAACATATGCTATTGAATAGAACAAAGAAGTGTGTGTGTAGCATCCTATAATTTGTCTTAACAAGGAGAAACACAGAGAGCTACATCTGGTTGCGTGTCTATGCATGCACTATCTCCAGGAAAACTGAAGAACAGGTAGCAGAAGGTGCCTCCGGCAAGGAAATTGCTGGGGTGGAGTGGGGTGGGGTGGGGTGGGGTGGGGTGGGGTGGGGTGTGTGTGTGTGTGTGTGTGTGTGTGTGTGTGTGTGTGTGTGTGTGTGTGTGTGTGTGTGTGTGTGTGTGTGTGTGTGTGTGTGTGTGTGTGTGTGTGTGTGTGTGTGTGTGTGTGTGTGTGTGTGTGTGTGTACACAGCAGGAAGGAACGCCGTCAGCCCGTCAGCCTTTATACTTCTTATTAGAACCATTGCTTCAGCACAGGACGTAAAGTGTCAATCTTTAAAAAAAAATGTATAGGTCCTTTGGAAGATACATGCTGTATACACCCTTTCTCAAGTGAAAGTTTTCTCCCACCATACTCCTCTTAGAAACCAGAAGCTTAAATCAATAGACCAGCAGCAGGACCATGACATGTACCTCTCTTTCCAGGCTCTGGCCTGCATCCCCATGGTCCACTCAACTGGAAGGAGAGTGTGGCCCTTTAGAAGGGAGCATTAAATTTTTGAGGAATACTTTTTGTTTGTTTGTTTTAGGGATTTTCATTCTAGAAATCTACCCAGTTTGTATATCCACTGTAGAACATATAGCAGTAGACAATACAAACTTGTAGGCAACCCAACTGCCCAGAAGTGACTGGATAACAATATATGCAGCTATGCAAAATAATGGGAGATCACAGGGGTGTTTTAACAAATAATTAGATCTAGGTACAACAATCTCTCAGATTAATACAGTAAGTAAAAGGGTTATTTGGTACAACATAGGCCTATTTTTAAGTAAATCTGATTTTGTATACATATATATTTATATATTTCTTCAAAGATAAACAAAACTATTTCTTGGAATGGGAAGATTATACTTAGGAAAAGAAAGGGAAAAGGGTCAAGTATGGTGGTACACACCATACCTGAGGTAGAGGTAAAAGGATCACCATCCAAAGCCACTAGAGGTCAAAAATTAAGATCTTAACAAAAGCAAACTAAAGCAGCCACGCACTGTGGCTCAAGTCTGTAATCCTAGCTACTCAGAAGACTGAAATCTGAGGATTGCAGTTCAAAGCCAGCCTGGACAGGAAAGTCTGTGAGACTCTTATCTCCAATAAACCACTCAGAAAACTGGAAGTGGCGCTGTGGCTCAAGTGGTAGAGTGCTCACCTTGAGCTGAAGCACTGAGGGACAGCGCCCAGGCCCAGAGTTCAAGCCCCATGACCAACAAAAATAAAGAAAGAAAGAAAGCAAAAAGTCCCTTGATTGTCATCTTAGTCATTACTGTACCCTAGTATACAGGTTGTCTTAACACATCACTTAACAATGATCCTAAAGCACCAAAATAGTGACACTGGCAATTTTATCACAGTATACTGTCACAATTATTCTATCTCATTATGGGTTATTGCTTACTTTATTGTGTCTAACTTATAAATCATGCTTTCATGACAGGTATGTGTGTATAAACAACATAGCTCAATTGGGGGCTGGTATTATAATGAAGCTTCCGTAATCCCTTGGGGGTCTTGGAATGTATGTATCCCCCAACAGAGAAAGGAAAGCCACTCTATTTACATAAAAATGTATTGGTAGTAACTCATAAAAAAGCATGAAGTACTGCCCCACAATACCAAGTGGATGAACCTTGAAAATATTATGCTAAGTAAAGGAAGTCAGAAATAAACACTTCTGTATTTTTACTTGTGGGGTTGTTTTTTTTTTTTTTGGTCCAGTTGTGGGGCCTGAACTCTGGGCCTGGGCCCTGTCCCTCAGCTCTTCAGCTCAAGGCTAGCACTCTACCACTTGAGCCACAGCACCACTTCCGGCTTTTTTCTTTTTGCTTATGTGGTGCTGAGGAATCGAACCCAGGGCCTCATGCATTGCAAGGCAAGTGCTCTGCCGCTGAGCCACCTTCCCAGCCCACTTCTGTATTTTTACAATTCTGTTTATAGGCCATGTTCAAAAAAGGTAAAATGACAGAGACAGCAAGTAGATTCGTGGCTCCCAGTAGCTGCAATGGAAATGGGCAGTGATAGCTACTGGGTAAAGTTTCTTACTGGGATGATAGTATTCTAAAATTCAGATGTGGTTCTCAGACTGTCAAAACAACAGAAATCAGTTTCTCACAATTCTGGAGGTGGAGAAGTTGAAGAACGGGGTGCCAATATGATTGGGTCTTGCTGACAACGCCCTTCTCTGAATCTATCTTCACATCTCAGAATGATGGAGTAAAGGTTCATGGTGTCTCTGTTTCTAAGGATACTCATCTCTTCATGAGGGCCCCGTCTTCATGACTTCATCTAAATCTAATTACTGACCAAAGTATTTAGAGTAACTACTTCTCTGTGTTATCCAAGCTGGCCTGGAACCTGTTATATAGCTGAGGCTGGCTTGACTTTGCCATCCTTCTGCCCTGATCTCTCAAGGGCTAGGATTACAAGTATGCACCACCATGCCTGGCTAGGGGTTACAGCTTTAATTTACAAACTTTGAAGGAAAACAATTTAGTCCACAGCAGTGGTGATCACGACTGTACATACTTTATACATATACTAGAAATTATTGAATTGTATAATTGAAAATGAGCAGGCTTTGGTATGTAAAGCATACCTCAATAGAGCTGTGGGGTAGTTTTTTTTTCTCTTTCATATCCCAAAGCAAAAGATAAAGCCTGTTTTTAACGAGGCATTGTGCTGTCTTAAATAAGTTACTATTGTTAGAACAATCCTAGAAAGTTGGCATTATTATTGTCTCATAGATAAGTAAACTGAGGCTCAGAGAAGTAGCAACTAGAACAATTAGCCAAAAAGCAAAGTTAAGCTGAGTACTGGTGGCTCACACCTGTCAAACTAGCAGCCCAGGAGGATGAGATGTGAGGACTATGGTTCAAAGCCAGCCTGGGCAGGAAAGTCCATGAGACTTTTTTTTTTTTTGCCGGTCATGGGGCTTGAACTCAAGGAATGGACACTGTCCCTGAGCTTTTGTGCTCAAGACTAGTGCTCCACCACTTTGAGCCACTGTACCACTTTCAGTTTCCTGGTGGTTAATTGGGGATAAGAATCTTATACTTTCCTGCCCAGGCTGGCTTCAAACCAAGATCCTCAGATCTCAGCCTCCTGAATAGCTATGATATCAGGCATAGCCACCAGAGCCTGAATCCATGAGACTCATCTCCAATTAATCACAGAAAAGGCTGGAAGTGGATCTGCGGCTCAAGCGACAGAGCACTAGAAGCTCAGAGACAGTATCCAGGCCCAGAGTTCATGCCCTAAGAGCAACAAATAAAATAAACTCACTGGATACCACATTGAAAATGAACTATACAAGTAGTAGGTGGGATGGGAGGGAAAAACTGGGAGAGAGCCAGGGAAGGGGTGACGTTGTCCAAAAGGAAATGTACTCTGCCTGATTTATATAACTGTAACCCTTCTGTTTAATAAAGCGTTTATTTTTTAAAAAGAGAAGGGGAAAAGTGGAGAGCTGAACAGCATGCATTGTTTACATGTGCGGAAATGTCACAGTGAAATCCCTCTTGTACAACTAATGCATGCTAATAATCAGTAGCAAAACAAATTAAAAATCTGAAAAAGCAAAGTTAAAAGCTGTGAGCATGTGTTTTAACTAGACAGCTCACCCACTTCCTGTTGCCTAGGTCTACTATGGGCAGATCAAGGAAGGCCTAAGAAGTCTCCCTCCTGGGGCTGGGAAGGTGGCTCAGTGGTAGAGCGCTTGCCTTGCATGCCTGAGGCCCTGGGTTCGATTCCTCAGCACCACATAAGAAAAAAGCCGGAAGTGGCACTGTGGCTCAAGTGGTAGAGCGCTAGCCTCGAGCTGAAGAGCTGAGGGACAGTGCCCAGGCCTAGAGTTCAGGCCCCAAAACCGACCCCCTCCCAAAAAAAAGAAGTCTCCCTTCCCCTTCAGTTATACACAACTGTGTACAAGCAGAACACAGTTGAGCTCCCTGGCAATCCTGAAATGTTCCTGCTTTTTTTCCCCCTCTAGAGCCCCACTGAGCAATATAGAGAGCACATGTGAGTATCCCAAAAGGAGAACAGTCCCTCTCCAGCCCAGAGTCAAGAGCTACCAGGTAGTACTATTTCTGTGGAGTGGTCTGCACAGGAGGGAGGGGGCCTGGAGGCACATTCCATGGGTACAATGTTACAAGGTGCTTGTCTGCCAGGGCAGTTACTCAAGCCTCTTTCTCCAAAGTAGGGAGGAGCAATAGTGATTGGTGAACAGCGTTCAGAGCAACACTGGGGAATGACAAGTTTCCCATCTTTGACAGTGTATGTGAACTTGACACCTAACTGTACCAAGCCTGTCTTTTCTTGGCCATATTATAGAAGTGTCTTTGGCCAGTATGCTCCCTTGCCTATCCTGGTATTAACTGCTGGTGAGGGTAAACAATGTCCTGTCACACATCATCTCTGGCCCACATGAAATCAGGGCCCATCCGTGGTGGTGGGTGATCTGGTCGGGTCTAGGTCATCACTTTATAGATGGTGATGAGGAGATAGACCTTGCAGAGAAGCCCTTCCCCAATTGCATATTGGCCCAGCAACCCTCTTATCAAGTAAGCTTTTGTGCCCCAACTCCCAACAGATCTGTTTGACTAAAAAAGTAGGGAAGAAAAAGCCACACTGTGATTTTAGACTATCCAATGCTAATGACAAATTAGTCTATTCGAAAGAGCAATGAAAGTATTTTTAATTCTTTTTCTTCAAACCTCCACCACTGAACTAAAAACCAAATTCTTTAAAAGCTGAACCAAATGACAGTGCTTTGGACAATGGGGCCAGAGGTAGACTATTCCCGGAGAATGGGTACAGGGTGTTGTTTTTTTCTCTCGTTACCTTGGTAACCGCTACCTTGGCGCCCTTGTTGATGAGCTGAACCACATTCTCCGCTTGGCCTTTGTACGCAGCTATGAGAAGGCGTTCTGACAGCGCAGCGACCGCATCCTGCTGGCTCATGAATTAGCACAGAAAGAGGTTCAGTGGGTGCCCAAGTTCCTTCCGCTCAACACGAAGCCACTGGTCCAAGCTGGCTGGCACGGGGAACAATGCGCACAGTCATGGAAGGTGCCTTATGACTAGGCCATCTTCAGGACCTATGGTTAAAAGCAAAGCTGCCATCAGTGTTACTCCCCATACAAGGTGGATCATGCCTTTCCTCCAATTCGGGGCAGTCTGCTGGTTGCACACTGCAGGGGAGAGAAACTGGAGCAATGGGACACGGACATATGCTCCCCACGTAACTTCTGAATGGAAAGAGCAGCAAGTACCAGCCCTCCTCCCATTCTCCCTCTTCCCTGAGAGTCATAGCTCTGCACTTCTGTCCTGGATAAAAGAGGCCTGAATATAACCACCTCCCCGCCCATACCTCCCAGTTCATACACCTGTCTGCAGCAGGGACTGGGATGTGTACCTGAGAAGCCCACTGCCTTCTGCACTGGATTTTGTGGGTGTAACAAGATTAACATGCGGACTATGCCCCAAGCAGGTTGGATATGAGTGAACCAGGCCCTAACTGGTAGAATGTCTCCTTGGGGTTTTCTATACCATGTACTATAATTCTCTTCATTCATTCTGCCTATAAACAGCATAGTTTTCTGAGTTCTGGAACAGGTCAGGGAGTAGTAGGCATAGGCCTGGGCAGACTCCTGGTTCCAGTTAGCTAAAACCATCCATGTTGGAAAGAAAGTGGCAAGGAGTTTCCTTGCTTAATGGAAGAAAATCAATGGGCCACTAAAGCCACCCATCAGACAGTATGCCCTGATTACAGGTCATGCTCAGTATCAAAGTTAGGCTGTTCCCTCCACCAAAGGATCAAATGAACTTTCTAAAGCCTCATATGTAGCTCACATCTCTATTCCCAGCATTAGGGAGGCTAAGGTAGGAGGACTCTGTGTCTGAAACTAGAGGACTGAGCTACAGAGAAAGTTTCAAGGCCAGTTTGGGGTACATAGTAAGACCTTGCTTCAAAAACATAATCTAGGGGCTGGGAAGGTGGCTCAGTGGTAGAGCGCTTGCCTTGCATGCATGAGGCCCTGGGTTCGATTCCTCAGCACCACATTAGCAAAAAGAAAAAAGCAGGAAGTGGTGCTGTGGCTCAGTGGTAGAGCGCTAGCCTTGAGCTGAAGAGCTGAGGGACAGCGCCCAGGCCCAGAGTTCAGGCCCCACGACTGGACCCCCCCCCAAAAAAAAAAAACAACAATCTAATCCTCTTCTGCTAGAGGAACAAGGACTTCTTTTTAAGATGTACATGTTAAAAATACCAATGTACACAAATGGAAAGAAAATGCTATCTCAAATGAATACCATTTTACCATCCTCCAACCTTGATCATGTCCTTGTACATATTCTAATTTGAAGATATGAAAGATGAAGTATCTCTTACCATTGATTCCAGGCCAACTCAACAACCTTTCAATCTCTAAAGACTAAGGATAGTTCAGGACGCTAGAAAGGCCTGAGCCAGATTGGGTCCAACCAAGTCACGTAAATGGTCAACTACATTGAGGGGCAGGGGCTGAGGTTAAATGCCCGTATGGAAGAGATCTAGAACATTCTCTCCTGGGACTGCAGTGGGAGTAAAAATGGTATTCCATTATGGAAAGTGTGGCCAAATGTAAATATTGTGAGTTTAGAGATAATTCTTATCTCCCTACCCCCTGCCAACTTGTTTATCTTTTTTTTTCTTTTTGTTCTCCATCTGCTGCCCAAAATGCAGACACCAAAAACGAGAAAAGAGAGAAAGAACTGGTAAACTGCTCAGTTTCTGTTCGACAGGCTAACTGGAAACACATACATATATATATATGAATGTATGTATATGTATATATATATATATATATATGTATATGTGTATATATATATATTTGCAGCTCAGGGAATTGAACCCATGGCCTTCCACATGCTAGGCAAGCACTGTATCACTAAGGTATACACTCAGACAAGAGAAAGCTCTTCATCTCACAAAAAGCCAGTCTACACAGGAGGCTAAGATCTGAGGATCACAGTTTGAAGCCAGCCTAGGCAAGAAGTCAGTGAAACTCCAATAAACTACCCCCAAAAAGCTGGAAGTGGAGCTGTGGCTCAAGTGGTAGAGTGCTAGCCTTGAGCAGAAGAAGCCCAGTGACAGTGCCCAGACCCTGAGATCAAGCGCCAGGACCCGCCCGCGCGCACACACACACACACACACACACACACACACACACACACACACACACACACACACACACACACACACACACACACACACACACACACACACACACACACACACACACACACACACGGTCAATGAAAGAATAAAGTTGAAACTCAGAGCATGGAGAAATGGAACTAGGAATGCCTTTGGAAATTCCCAAAGCCATGCTAAATAACTGGTCCGGCTGAGCCTTCTGTTGTCCACACTGATCTATATGGAATTGGCTTGTCTTTATCAACATAGGGTATACTGTCTCTTTTAATTCAGATAATATGCAATATACCCAACCTAATTACACTGAGTTTCTTCTCTGTTTGTCCAAAATACAGGCCCAAATGCAGGGAAATATACACTCACTGCCCTGACTTCCTGAATGATCTTCCTCTCACACCCCCACATTCTTCCCCTTCATCTATTATTTCTAAACCTCTTCTCCATTCCATTCCGTAACTGTGATTGCACTGGGCATTTGTGACATGGATGATGGTTCAGTTCATACAGATCCATCAACATGACTAAGATGCCACTCCACAGCTCTAAGGGTTAGGATCTCTGCTGCAGCCTCTGCACAGGCCATCAGCTGAGGTCACAAGCTCCACTCCAGTGGCAGTCCAGTGGCTCGGCAAAAGATGCCAGGTCCGTGCAGCTCTGGGAAAACCGATTAAGTCATTTCACTCCCCGCTTCCTGTCTCCTGCAACACATGTAGCCTCTCAGACACAGACACCAAACCCCCGAGTTCTGATGGCCAGAGCTGCAGGCTTCAGATAGTCTTCATTCAGACAACTACAATTGCTAAACAGCTCTTTGCAAGTTCTGCCGTATCACTTGTTTTTGTTTTTGATGGTAAGAGAATGCTGGCTAGCTAGCAATGTCCATTCATTTTCTGTCTCTCAGTTATAATTACTTACTCCATCCCACCACACACAACACACTGAATGCTTCTGGGACAGGTCACACCCCTTCCCATGCTCCCCTCTCCATCCCACCCCAGTGTATAGAAAACTGCCAGAAGATCTGAAGCTAAATTCCAGGCTTCTCATTCCCATCGGCTGCTGACACCATCTCTTGTGTGCTTAGATATCTCAAGCTCTTTTTCAATTTTAGTAGTCTCTCTGCTAGGGCTTCCAGCGCTCACCCAGAGGTGCAGTCACCCACACAGTGGGCATGGAGTGGGGGGGGGGGTCTAGCTTCCTGTTACTTCCTGGTCCCTCCAAGTGAGAAGATACTTTGCTTCTCATCTAATGCCTAGGAGCCAGCGAATCAGGAGGACAAGGGTAAGAGGGATAGAGGTACCCTGCTCCGGCAATGAATGGAGAGAAGAGGAGGAATACAACAGTGCTAACTAGTCCACAAGCAGTGAACTGAATTCTACTGCCAACCTGTTGGGTAACCTGGCTGTCATAGCCCCATTCCCTCATTAAATCTGAGCCTCCTCTTCCAAGTAGATAGCTATCACTGAAAACATTTCCAAGGTGGGGGGTAGGCAGTGGCTCCCACCTATAATCCTAGCTAATCAGGAGCTTGAGATTTAAGGATCACAGTTTGAAGCCAACCTGAGCAGGAAAAGTCTGTGGGACTTTAATCACCAATTAACCACCAAGAAGCTGAAAATGGAGCTATGACTTGAGCAAACAAAAAAACTAAACTAAGGAATAGTACCCAGGATACCCAGGCCCTGAGATCAAGCCTCTGTACACGGGCGCGCGCGCACACACACGCACACACACACACCCCCTATTGGTAGCAGTAGCACGGGCGCGCACACACGCGCACACACACACACACACACACACACACACACACACACACACACACACACACACACACACACACACACACACACACACACACACACACACACACACACACACACACACACACACACACCCCTATTGGTAGCAGTGAGAGATTTCTTCTGACTATGTCTATCGATTACAATGCTTAATTCTCACAATGCACTGGAGGAAAACCTTAAACAACAAACATGCTGCCCATTCTTTGACCAGAAAGGACAGAAACTCACAAGCTCACAATGAGCACATTGCAGTGGAAAGGGATTTCCTTTGCTAAGGCAGATTCCTCTATCTCCTCCCAGCCCCCCAACCCCACCCCATTTTCATCACACTCCAATCTGCCGATTCTTTTGTCTCCTCACGAATGCCAGCTCCACACAGCTGCTTGGTTTGTGATGCCATAGGTTTTCTGTTAACAGCAAAAGGTCTTTAAGGTTTGCATTTGCTGTTTACTCATGGATTTATTTGCAACAAAGTCTCCTGGTGCCCACATCCTAAAACACTACATTCAGTCACCTTGAGCCCTTCAAACAAATGCCCCAGCCAGGCATTATGCAAGCCCACCCCCTCCCCCAACCCTCTCATCCTCCAGACAGCGCACAAGAACCAAGAGACAGCTCAGCTCTTCTCCCACTCCTCCAAACCCTGGGGAGGGATTTTACTCACATTTGGAGTCCATCCCCCCTGTTTACATCATGTTCTTTCTGAAAATTTTGGTCAGTTCTCTGCTGGCGAGGCCATTAGCTTCTAGGACGGGCACTCCCCGTGGGTCAGCAGTGATTTACGATACAACGCTTCCAGCCTTTCCCCCTTCAGCTGCCTCTGCCGATGCTGGCCCACAGCCCATCTCAAAGCTTATTGAGACATCCAGCTGGCAAGTGGCTGGCCCGTCTGCTCAGCACTGCTCCTCCCGAAAGGGTAGGGTCTTCAGGTCTGGTTGGACCGCTCCTTCCCACTAGCACAGGACCTGTAACACTGCCCTGAGTGAAGAGTCTGGGACAGAGGCACGGCTGAGTGGAAGATTTCTGAAGGATGCTTGGGTGTGGGAGAAAGGCAGTTTACAGTCTGTCAGCAGTAATGCAAAAAGAGGTGAAATGTGTATATTGTAAGAGAGAGGATACAGGAAGGACTGAAGTAGGTAATGAATTCTTTCATAATCAACAATTAAGGAAATGCTCACTTTGTGGGTACAGTGAGCACACACACACACACACACACACACACACACACACACACACACACACACACACACACACACACACACACACACACACACACACACACACACACACACACACACACACACACACACACACACACACACACACACACACACACACACACACACACACACACACACACACACACACACACACCCTCGCCCAGGCAGAGACCACACAAGGATTGTGGGAGGGCAGCCGTAGCTTCTGGCAGAGTGGCCATCCCTGGCATTTGTAAATCCAGTCTGCCTGGCCGACTCTCTTCCAGTCTCTGCAGTGGAGGGAGTGGCGGGAAACTAGGAAGGCAAGCAAAGCAGAAGCTGAGGCAGGTGACACCAGCAGCTCTAAGTGTCACAGGGTGCCCTTCCAGCCCACTTGTTGAAGCAACGGAAACTTTCTACCTGGAGAGATCACAAGAAGAAAAACAAAAAGGTTTTGTGCTGACAAGCCAGTAGCCCCACGTTTTCCATTTTGTCTCTAAAAAGAAAAAAAAAAACACAAAAATCCTCACGAGCCCTAGAGATGGGAAACTAACTTCACTCTGTCCATACAAACCTGCTCACCACCTTCCTTTCCCAAAGTAGGCCCCCATTTCACTGGGGTTAGCAGCTATAAAGGGAAATGGGCGGAGTGGGGGGCAGAGTGGAGGTGTGGCTCAAATGATAGAGCTCCAACTTTGAGCAAAAGATGTTAAATGAGCGCAGGTGGCCCTGAGTTCATACCTCAGAGCCGGCACTAAACAAACAAATGTGCAGGAATCCTCCTCTGGCTTATATCAAGTGACCAACAGGCTGGGACTCTGGCTTAGGCAGGGCAGAAATTGCCAGAAGAATGATCGTACACACACACATACACACACACACACACACACACCATTCATATTAACATCTAAAAGCAATCACTAGTGGAAGACTATGTTCATCACTGGGCTAAGTAATAGAGACCACAGTGACTTAATCCCTACTTTGCATTAAACAAACTTCAGTGGCTCATATCCAGCTACTCAGGAGGTCGAGCTCTGAAGATCACAGTTTGAAGCCATCCTAGGGAGGAAATGTGCATTAGAAGACTCTTATCTCCAATTAACAATTGAAAAGCCAGAAGTGGAGCTATGGCCCAAGTGGTAGAGTACCAGCCTTGAGTGAAAAAACTAAGGGACAGCACCTAGCCATTGATTTCAAGCACCAGTGCCAGCACCAAAGAAAGGGGGGGCGGGGGAGAAAAGGGAAGAGAAGAGAAACTCTTCTTTTGCCCACTGATAAGTGATCCTCAGGGCCCGGATGCCAGAAGTAAAATGCAAACAAGAATGGCTAAGTTGAAAGAAAGGTATGGTTTATTACCTTCTCCTTCTGAAGGTATTTTCTACTTCTAAGAGGATCTATTCCCACAGGAACAAAGCCTTAACAGGAGACTATCCACAGTAGGGCCTGTGCTGACTCTCAGAGCCTGGTGGCCATGAGGGAAGGCTGTTCAATGAAGGAAGTGACAGGCAGGGACATGGCTCTTTAGCGAGCTTCTGATTCATTTCATACACTCTGAATGGCAAAGCAACAGGTAGTTCAAGCACAGTAACTCATCTCACCCTGGCAATTACGGGGTCTTTGAAATGGTCACTTTTGCAGGAGGCATAAAGCAGCAGCTCCAGTGAAATACTCTACCCTTGGGCACGCTGCTTCCCGATGTAAGAGCCACACAGGCTGAATAAAGGAGGCTGTGGCTGACAGAAGGCTTGAGAGGTAGAGATCTTTTTTTGAGGGAGGGTTAGGCTTTGAACTCAAGGGACCCAAGTCCTGTCCCCAGTCATTTTTGCTTGGGTTTATTTTTTCAGAAGGTCTCTAGGTTTTGTTTTGTTTTTGTATTTTTGGAGCTGGCCTCAGATGGCAATCTTCCTACCATAGTCTACTTCCAGCCTAGCTGGGATTACAGGCATGTGCCACCTCATTAGTCTTAATTTTTGAGATAGGATCTCCATAACTTTTCTTGGGTTGGCCTGGAATCAACTTTGCCTGGAATCAGGCCAACTCAGGCAAAGTAGCTGGGACTATAAGCATGAGCCACCACACCCAGCAAAGATATCCTTCTCTTATGCAGGACAATAACTTAATGGTTCAATTGGCTGTTAGATCACCAGAACCTCCAAACTAAGACTGCTTAGCAAACAAACATACACACGTGCCAAATCCAGACTCAGTGTCTTGCCTACCAGCCACACTTTTACCAAGGCAAGATGATCCTTTACTCAGATCTGTCATCTGCAGTTCTTGACCACTTCCTGCCATGGGTTAACGGTGCCCTCTCCCCACCCATATGCTGAGGCCCTGAATCCTGTGACTGTATTTGAAAATAAGAGACAAGGAAAAACAAATCTGTTTTTCCTTCTTCCCTTGGCTTTCCTATAGCCTTTCTTTGTGGTAGAAAGGACACAAAAGGATAAAGCATGAACAGACATCTAGAAGCCAAGAACAGCCTGTATCAGAAACTGGACCTTGCTGAACTTTTGATCTGAGACACCCAGCTTCTAGAACTGGGAGAAAATAAGTATCTGTGGTGAAAACCTTCCAGCCTAGCCAGGCACTGGTGGCTCACTCCTATATTCCTAGCTACTCAGGAAGATCACAGTTCAAAGCCAGCCCAGGCAGGAAAGACTGTGAGACGCTTATCTCCAATTAACCACCAGAAAACTGGAAGTGGTGCTGTGGATCAAGTGGTAGAGTGTTAGCCTTGAGCTGAAGAGCACAGGAACATTGCCCAGACCCAGAGTTCAAGCCCCATGACTGACAAAAACAAAAACAAAAATTAAAAAAAAAAAACTTTCAATCTACAGTACTGTTATAGGGTGGGCCTAGTAGCCTACAACAGTACTCTTCATGGTATGACTGCTGTATTGGCACAAGGTTGGACTTTAGTTACACAGAACTGTGGAGGACAGGAACCCCGTTTCTGGCATGGTCCCCAGAACACAAATGGTGTTTAATATCCATGCATTGACAATTAAAAAAAAAATCTAATGACTAGTTTCTTCTTAGAGTCATTAATGATCTACAGGAGTGTGCAGATCTTATAAAAAAGAAGTGCACAGATAGACAGCTAATTTTTGTTGTTTCCAAACACATGAGGAAGATATGGCCGTAAGCCCTCTAAGGGACAGTAGAAGAAGGATGTGTCATTCTCCTCTCCCTTGCCCTCCCCAAAACAGAGGCCCATACCTCCAGGAAAAGAATCACTGGTTTCTACATCTTCCTAAGTCAGCACCACAACACTGGACAGCACCAGACGCTCAGCATTTTCTTCTACACACTGTAAACCCTGAGTAATTCACAATTACAAAAGATAAATCAAACCAGCAACACCAGGTAACAACAAAACCATCCCTACAGAATGACAACTTGCAGTCACATCTCAATGCCTGACCAATCCTCAAATCTGCTTTCATCTGGTATCTCTGCCCCCAATTCTTTGTTATTGTGTGGTGGTCTATGTTTATATTGACAAAATGGGCATAAAGAACTATGCTTGCTTAGTGGATGAGGAGGTCAGCAAGTTCTCATGGGAAGGTGTAGCAGTACGCGTAGATGTTTGTTGGGTGGAGAGGGTGGAAGAAGACATAGGCAGAGGGTAACAGTAGGGGCAGAACATAGGCAAAGAAGTCTGAAAGACCGCAAACAAAATACGCACAGAAGAGAGGGGCAGAGAGAGAATTGCAACATCTCGGCAATGGTCAGAGATGTTGGAAAACTGGGCAGCAAGAGAGAAACCATGACAATCTTTCACACCATGCTAAAGAAACGGCACTGTATTTCTAATGGGGAATCCCAAAGTTAGTAGCAGAAAGAAACTATATATAGCCTACATATATAACTATAACTAGACTATATAACTATGTACCTGCATACATATATACTATAGTTTCTATACTATACACAGTATATAGTATATATAGTGTATATATGACAGTATATATACTGTATATATTGTGTATAGTATATATACTACTACATATACTGTATATATATACTACAGTATAGTTAGTATACAGTTACATAGTTATTTAGTATATATGTTATATATAACTAGATAAACCATATACACTACGTATAACTATATATATTTATATAGAGATATAGTTATATATAAGATAAATATTTATGTATATAATATATAAACATATTTATATAAATGTAACGTATTAGCTGTACTTTTGATGTATACAGAATTAATGATAGTAATGGTTCATGCTGCTATCTTAAGATAGCAAGTATTTGGCTTCTTTTATTTCTTCCTTTCCTTTTTATTTTATTTTTTTATTTTTTGTCGGTCGTGGAGCCTGAACTGTGGGCCTGGGTGCTGTCCCTCAGCTCTTCAGCTCAAGGCTAGCGCTCTACCACTTGAGCCACAGCACCACTTTCAGCTTTTTCTGCTTATTATGGTACTGAGGAATCAAACCCAAGGCCTCAGGCATGCAAGGCAAGCACTCTATCACTGAGCCACCTTCCCAGCCCCTTCTTCCTTTCCTTTTGTTCACTTACTTCTTCTTTTTTAATTTGACTAATAGACTTTTTAGAGTACCTTTAGGTTTACAGAAAAACTAAACAGAAAGTGGAGTTTTCATATAACCCTTTGCTTTTATCCCATTTTCCCTTGTAGTAATAACTTATATTCATTAATGAATTGTTATAATTAAGTAAACAGTGGTAGAGTGCTTGCCTCAAATGCATGAAGCCCTGGGTTCGATTTCTCAGCACCATATAAGCAGAAAAAAGCCGGAAGTGGTGCTGTGGCTTAAGCGGTAGAGTGCTAGCCTTGAGCTGAAGAGCTTGAGAGACAGTGCCCAGGACCAGAGTTCAGTCCCATGACCGAACTCCCCCCCCCAAAAAAAAACACATAATTAAGCCCATGGCTATGTTAGGGTTCACTCTGTGTTAAATGGCTTCATGGATCTGGACAAATGCATGATACTATCGAAGTATCATGTAGAATAACTTGCTGCCCCAACAATCCCTGTGCTCCATGAATTCAACTCTTCCTTACTCCCCACTTCAACCCCTGGCCTTCTATGGGCTCTGTAGCTTTCCCTTTTCCATAATTCCATCTCACTGGGATTACACAGTATTGCAGCCTTTTTAGACTGTCTTCTTGCTCTTAGTAATATGCACTCTATGACCTTTTCATAGTATGATATCTTCTTTTTTTTTTTTTTTTGCTGGTCATGAGGCCTGAACTCTGGGCCTGGGTGCTGTCCCTCAGCTCTTCAGCTTAAGGCTAGCACTCTACCACTTGAGCCATAGCATCACTTCCGGCTTTTTCTGCTTATGTGGTGCTGAGGAATCAAACCCAGGGCTGTATGCATGTAAGGCAAGCATTGAGCTACCTTTGAGCCAACTTCCCAGCCCCAATATCTCATTTCTTTTTGGTGCTGAGTAATATTCCATTTTATAGGTGGATATCTACTGAAGAACATTTTGGTTGCATCCAACTGTTGACAAGCATACATAAAGCTTCCATAAACCTTTGTGTGCAAGCTATTTGGGTGGACATGATTTCATCACACTTGGGGAAACAAGTACAATTGCTGGTCATATCACAGAATAGTGATGGGCTTAGTGTGGTATCAACTTCTGGTCTGGTAATCTCATTCCCACCAGCTGCTTTTGTTGATTGTTATTGTAAAGGTGATGTATAGAGGTGTTACAGTTATGTAAGTCAGGTAAAAGGTACATTTCTTTTTGGACAATGTCATGCCTTCCCTCTCCCTGCCCTGCTTTGACTCTGACCTAACTGCCAAATGTAATGGTAATGTTTCAGCTCTAACCTTACACAATTCTGTCACCTCAGTCATGGCTACTATCCTTCCCTCATCAAACTTCCTCCTCTCCTGGGTTCTGTGAGCTGCTCTCTTTCTTCTACCAACCCTTCCACTATCTCCTATTTTCTCCCCTCACTGGCAGGCACCAAATGTTTTAGCATGCCCCAGAGATTCTTAGTTACTTCTCTAGAAGATCTCAGCCTTCCTCCTCCCTGCAGTCTACATCCTCTCTGCTGCTTAGAAACAGCCTTCTTCATGTCTACTTCTTTAGCCTCATTCACTTTATCTGAAGCTCTGTATTTAAATACCCAGCCACCCAGGAGACAGTTTACTTGAATGTCCTCTCTCAACATGTTCACATCTGAACCACCATCCCCCTTTGCAAATCATCCCTTGTCCTCTGTTACCTATTATCCCATTAAGGGGCTGTCTATCATCTGGCAACCTGTTCTCCTTATCTGGAATGTTTCTTTTTTTCTTTTTTTTTTTGGGGGGGGGGGGTAAAGGGGGTTGGTCGTGGGGCCTGAACTCTGGGCCTGGGCACTGTCCCTCAGCAATTCAGCTCAAGGCTAGAGCTCTACCATTTGAGCCACAGCACCACTTCTGGCTTTTTCTACTTAGGAAATCTGCTGAGGAATCGAACCCAGGGCCTCATGCATGCAAGGCAAGCACTCTACCATTGAGCCACCTTCCCAGCCCTGAATGTTTCTCTTCTTTATCAAAAGTATGGAAAAAAAAAAACCACTCAGAACCTACCAAAGAGAAGTCTAGAAATTGGCAGATCCAGCTAAGAAATCAAATCTACACATGATGAGGATTGATGAGGGGGAAGAATTTAATAGTAAAGGTATAAAAAAATATATTCAGTAAAATAATAGCTGAGAACTTCCCTACTCTTAAGAGAGAAAATCTCCCCTGCTAAACAGAAGCATATAGAGCCCCCCAGTAGACAGGATGGACAAGAAACACTTGTACACATCATAGTAAAAACATTAGAGATGAATAGCAAGGAACTGATTTTAATGCCACAAAATTAAAGAAGGAGTTATATTACAAGAGAAAGAAAATCAGAATCACTGCAGACCTCTCCACACACAAGGACAGCCTGCAATGGTATAATCCAAGCACTGAAGATCAACAACTGCCAACCCAAACTGATCTACCCAGAGAAACTATCATTTACCTTAGATGGTGAAACCAAAACCTACCATGACAAACAAACATTAAAGAAACTCATGATCACAAGCCGGGCACTGGTGGCTCATGCCTGTAATCCTAGCTACTCAAGAGGCTGAGATCTGAGGATTGTGATTCAGGGGCTGGGAAGGTGGCTCAGTGGTAGAACGCTTGCCTTGCATGCATGAGGCCCTGGGTTCGATTCTTCAGCACCACATAAGCAAAAAGAAAAAAGCTGGAAGTGGCGCTGTGGCTCAAGTGGTAGAGCGCTAGCCTTGAGCTGAAGAGCTGAGGGACAGCGCCCAGGCCCTGAGTTTAGGCCCACGACCGGACCGCCCCCCCCCCCAAAAAAAAGAAAAGAAAAAAGAATGTCATAAAGAGCCAGGCACCAGTGGCTCACACCTGTAATCCTAGCTACTAAGGAGGCTGAGATCTGAGGATCACAGTTCAAAACCAGCTCAGGCAGGAAAGTCCATGACACTCTTATCTCCAACAAACCACCAGAAAACCAGAAGTGGCACTGTGGCTGAAGTGGTAGAGCACTAGCCTTGAGCTGAAGAGCTCAGGGACAGCGCCCAGGCCCAGAGTTCAAGCCCCACAACTGACAAAAAAAAAAAAAATGTCATAAAGGCTGTCAAGTTAACATATGATAGAATATAGCCCTATTGCAAAGAAGAAAAAGAGGAGGAAGAGGAGGAGGAGGAAATAGAGGAGGAGGAGGAGGAAGAAGAAGGAGAAGGAGGAGAAGGAGGAGGAGGAAAAAATAGGAGGAAGAGGAGGAGGAGGAGGAGGAGGAGGAGGAGGAGACCCCTCCCCCCAAACATAAAACATAAGGTCTTTCTTTCCTCCACCACCCTGCCAAAAAGACAAAATATATATGTACATACATATACAGAAGCTGTGTACAGGTGACAGGTAAATCCCATGCCATTTTATCTAAGGAACTTGAACATCTGCAGATTCTGGCATTTCCAGGAGCTCCTGGAACCAATCCTCTGCACAGTGAGGTTTCATTTTATAATATTGTTAAAAAACACTGGGTAAATGTTGGCTGAATACCGTAAGAATGCTTTCCTGTTTAGGGAAAATCCTAGGAGAGATGGAAGCCAATCAGACACTGAGTCTTCAGAGGATCTTTGGGGAATGGCACAAAGAATAGCTAATTAAAATCCATTTGTAGCTCCTACTGCTGCAAAGGCATGGACCAAAGGATGACATGGGGTCCTATTGTACGGCAGTGGTGATGACTCCAGATTCTACAGCCTTTATATGTGAACTTGAACTCCTGGCTCTGCAGGGGCTCTTAGACATTCAGACTAAATCTGCATCACTGGTTCCTCTTGCTCTGAAGGCTTCCAGCTTCTTGGATTGAGCAGCTCCTACCTTCTCAAGCTATCTAGTCTGTACTGGCAGATAGCCAGTACAGGAATGAACATTTTGGGTTGTGTAAATCTAATAAGTCTGATAAGATTCATATATATATGTATATGTATGTATATGTGTGTGTGTGTGTGTGTGTGTATATATCTTCTCCAAGATAGCAAAGATGGGGATAGATAGATAGTGAGCTGCTGCTGTGGAGGGTGAACCATTACCTCTATGCCCACAGGCCCTATGGTGTATGCTGGGTGACTGTGGCCAGACCTTTAGGGCCAATTATTCTGTCTCTCTCCATGGATTTCTCTTCTTGTGTTTCCAGTCAAAGACTGTTTTATGTGGAGAATCATTTAAGAGTTGGAAGCACTGCTCATTACAGAACTGTCTTTCTCTCAGGGCTAGGAAGGTGGCTCAGTGGTAGAGTGCTTGCCTAGCATGTATGAGGCCCTGAGTTCAAGTCCTCAGCACCACATAAGCAGAAAAAGCCAGAAGTGGCACTGTGGCTCTAGTGGCAGAGTGCCAGCTTTGAGCTGAAGAGCTAAGGAACAGCGCCCAGGCCCAGAGTTCAGGCCCCACGACTGGCAAAAAAAAAAAAAAAAGGTCATTCTCTCACCCCATGTTGGTGGTTCATGCCTATAATCCTTACTGCTCAGGAGGCTGGGATCTGATGATCACCATTCAAAGGCAGTTCAGGCAAGAAAATCTGTGAGACTCTGATTTCCAATTAACCACCAGTAAACCTGAAGTGGAACTGTGGCTCAAAGTAGTAGGGCGCTAGCCTTAAGCAAAAGAGCTCAGGGACAGTTAGGGACAGCACCTAGGCCCTGAGTTCAAGCCCTAAGACCCACCCTCCCCCCCTAAAAAAAAGTTATTCTCCCTACCTAGAGTACTACGAACTCCCTCTGTGATCACTCACTTGTCAGGGTCTCTTCTCAAAACATACATGCAATTGTGGCTCTTCTCCCTGCTCACGTGGTCCCAGAATGAAGTCTAGCGATATACAGAGCCATGTACACCCTCACCCTTGGTTCCGTACCCAGCCACCTCTTCTGATATCCTCTCCTCCCTGCCTTCTGCACCACTTCCTGGGTACAAGGGTACTCCGAGCAGCCTGAAAATACTCTCCTGGCATCTTTGCTGTTAGATCTCTTTCCCAATCCTCCCCCTTTACATCTGGCTGAAATGGCTTTTCCTCTCAGAAGATTCCCATAATACTCTTCTACCCTGAAATTCCCTAAGGCCCCAAACCCTAAGCTAAAATCTCAGCTCTGGTACTTAGTTTAGGTATGTTTCTTATGACTCTCAGCCCATTTCCTCATGGATAGAAATGGGAAGGACAATAGTTTTTACATCTTGAGTTGTTACAAAAATATTGAATGAAGTCAGTATAAAATAACAGGTTGGCTATTTAGGAGTTTTGTTTTTGTTGTACTGGACTGACCTCAGGGCTTCTACTTACAAGTGCCCTAGCTAGCACTTGAGCCATATTATAGTTCTTTTTCTTTTTCTTTTTTTTTTTTTGGTGCCAGTCTTGGAGCTAGAACTTAGGGCATAGGCCCTGTCCCTGAGCTTTTATGCTCAAGGCTAGCACTCTACCATTTGAAACACAGCTCCCTTCTGGCTTTTTTGGGTAGTTAATTGGAGAAAAGAGTCTCATAGACTTTCCTGGCTAGACTTGCTTTGAACTGTGATCCTCAGATCTCAGCCTTCTGAGTAGCCAGGATTACAGGTATGAGCCACTGGTGCCTGGATAATCCTAGTCCTTTTGCTTTTATTTCCAGATAGGATCTCCTGCTTTTGCCTCAGACTGTGATCCTCTTGCCTCTCCTTTCTAAATAATTAGAACTAGAGATGTGCATCACTATTGACCCTAAAGTAATATCCTTTTTTTTTTTTAAAAAAAAGTTCATTGTAGTACTTAACACATTGGACTACAATTGTCTGAAGTCAGCACTGTTATGTTTTCCTACCCTCTGCCTCTTCTAAGGACATGCCCTTGCCAGAAAATTCCTGGGCTTTTGGCTGCAGTGTTAAGAAAATGGGCAGGAAAGAAAGATAAGAAGGTTGACTAACCAAGGGAGGAAGTTAAAGCCAATCTATATAATAAAGATTTGAAAGGAGAGATGAAGAAATACCACACAAGGTTGGTGCTGGTGACTCATGACTGTAATCCTAGCTACTCAGAAGGCTGATACATATAGGGTCACAGCTCAAAGTCATGAGACTCCATGTTGAAATTAACCAGCAAATATACCAAACTAAAGGCATGGCTCATGTGATAGAGTGCTAACTGTGAGCAAGAAAGCTGAGAACACCAGATCTCATGTTCAAACTCTGTTATTAGCCCCTAACCAGAAAAAGAAAAGAAAAGAAAAGGTTACATAGAATGAATAATGGAGCAAGAGATGTTGGCTCATACCTATAAGCCTAGCTACTCAGGAGGCTGACGATCGAGGTTCAAAGCCAGCCTGGGCAGAAAAGTTTATGAGACTCTTATCTCCAATATATTACTCAGAAAAAGCCAGAAGTGGTGTTATGGCTTACGTGGTAGAGCACTAGTCTTGAGCACAAAGAGGCTAAGGGACAGAGGTCAGACCCTGATTTCAAGCCACAGGAAAGGAGAGAGAGGAGAGAGGGAGGAGAGAGAAAGGAGGGAGAGAAAGGGGGGAGGGAGAGAGGGAGAGGGGGGGAAGGGGAGGGCTGGGAATATGGCTTAGTGGTAGAGTGCTTGTCTAGCATGCATGAAACCCTGGGTTCAATTCCTCAGTACCACATAAACAGAAAAAGCTGGAAGTGGCACTGTGGCTCAAGTGGTAGAGTACTAGCGTTGAGAAAAAGAAACTCAGGACAGTGCCCAGGCCTTAAAAAAAAATTTTTTTTAAAGCAAGAAAGCAAGCAAGAAAGAAAAATGCAACAGCAGTTTTGGGACATTGTGGATTATGAGAAAATTCAGTGGAGGAAGAAATATGAAAATTGTTACTAGGGAGTACGGTATAAGAACTGGGTTTAAATTTTGAAATCAATTAATAATTAAAATTTTTGAGAGTTGAGGATGTAGCTCAGTGGTAAGTGCTTGCTAATATGCTCAAAGCCCTGAGTTTATTTTCCATCCCTAAAAGACAATTTTAAAGGTTACTTTTGGGTTTGAGACCGTGCTTGAGTACTTACATATAGAACTGGAAATTATTAGTATCCTGAGATTGAAATTATTCTCAGACTTAGAATCTCTCTAGTACTAGGCTGAGCTTCCAACCTCCCTAATTTCTTTGTGTGTGTGTGTGTGTGTGTGTGTGTGTGTGTGTGTGGTGTGTGTGTGTGTGTGTGTGTGTGTGTATGTGAGGAAGGAGGGAGGGAGGGAGAGAGAGAACACATGTGCATGTTGCTGGGGCTTGAACTCAGGGCCTAGATACTTTCCCTGAGCATTTTTATACTCTACCACTTGAACCACAGCTCCACATCTGGCTTTTTGGTGGTAAATTGGAGGAAAGAGTCTCATGGACTTTCCTGCCTAGACTGGCTTTGAACCACGATTCTCAGTAGATAGGATTACAGGTGTGAGACACTGGTGCCCAGCTATTCTTGCTTCTCTATATAAGTTCAATGTAAGCACATAGCCTGGCAGGAAACAGAACAACACAGTTTGCTGAACAAATAAACACAGCTATGCTTATCCAGCTGCATTATAGATGCCTAGACAGTAAATGCCTTCTCTTTTTGTTCCTGTGTTCAAATAATAACAAATACTATAGTGAGCTGAATAGTGACCCATCATAAAACATGTGTCCAAGTTCTGATCCCCAGATCTTATGAGTAAGAATTTATAGGTCAAAAGACATAATAATCAAGTTAAGATTTGAGGCTAAAAAGCTTATCCTGGATTATCTAGGAAGGTCCTAAATGAAAATATATGGGTTTTTTGTTGTTGTTGTTTGTTTTTGTGGGTCGTGGGGCTTGAACTCTGGGCTTGGGTGCTGTCCCTTTGCTCTTCAGCTCAAGGTGAGTGCTCTACCATTTGAGCCACAGCGCCACTTCTGTTTTTCTGGTGGTTTATTGGAGACAGGGAGTCTCAAGGACTTTCTTGCCCAGGCTGGCTTTGAACCTTGATCCTCAGATCTCAGCCTCCAGAGTAGCTATGATTACAGGCATGAGCCACCAGCGCCCGGCTAACCATAAGTATTCTTATAAGAGGAGGCAGAGACAAAAGAGGAAGCAGCATGTGACCTCAGGGGCAAGGCAGAGATTGGAGTGATAAAGCCACAAGCCAAGAAACACCTGGAGCCACCAGAAGACAGAACAGATTCCCCCACCACCCCCCACCCCTCCCCCAGAGCCTCTGATAGATGTATAGCCCTCCATTTCCAGAACTGAGAATTTTCTGTTTTTTTGTTTGTTGTTGTTGTTATTGCTGTTGTCAGCTGTGGGGCTTGGGGACTGTCCCTGAGCTCTTTTTACTCAAAGTTAATGCTCTACTGCTTTTATCCACAGCTCCACTTCCTGGTTTGGGGAGGATTAATCAGAGATAAGTGTCTCACGGACTTTCCTGCCTGGGCTGGCTTTGAACTGCAATTCTCAGATCTCAGCTTCCTGAGTCACTAAAATTACAGGCATGAGCCACTAGCACCTGGTCTGTTGTTTTAAGTCATATCATTTTTGGTAACTTATGACAGAAGCCACAAGAAACTAAATATAAACACATTATACATAACAGTTGTTCAATGACAATCAGTAACTTGTAGGAGTTACTTGTAATCTTACGCTGTACCTTCTTTTTACAGAGAAGAGAGAGGAAGCAGGGGTAGATGAGGGAGAGAGGGAGGGAGGAAGGGGTGAGAAAAAGGAGAGATTGAAGGCCAGGGCCAGAGATGTACTTTGTCACTTTGGTACAAATGAATGGTGGTGTAAGCAAAGGATCCCTTGCTGG
Organism: Dipodomys spectabilis; assembly: GCF_019054845.1. Classification (NCBI taxonomy): domain Eukaryota; kingdom Metazoa; phylum Chordata; class Mammalia; order Rodentia; family Heteromyidae; genus Dipodomys; species Dipodomys spectabilis. The sequence goes on from NW_024870730.1 coordinate 12,773,192, forward strand.
AGGGCTGTTGGACTCCAGGCTAAGGAGCTCTGAGTGCACAGTCCTTCTTACATTTCCCCATGCCTTCATATGTAATGTAATGTCTCCGTCTTTAGGAGTGAGAAATTGCAGTAGGGATGCACTTGCTATGGATATGATGGCAGTAGAGTTATGACCTGTGGTGATGTGCATGGAGAAGACTGGCTGAAGCAAGCACCTCAAGTCTCCAAGTACCAGCAGTCTACCCTTAGTGGCTGCACTAAGTTACAGCCACATGGAGCTGTCGGTATCCAATTCTATACAATGAGCATGAAGGAAACCTTGATGCCAGTCTCATCTTCTGAGTAGTTTGTTAGAGATAAGAGTCTCATGGACTGTCCTACAATCCTTTGAACTACAATCCTCAGATCTCAGCCTCCTGAGTAGCTAGGATTACAGGTGTGAGCCACCAGTGCCTGGCTCTAATAACGTTTAGAAGTTGCATCTAGCCAGGCACCAGTGGCTCACACTTGTAATCCTAGCTATTGGAGCGGCTAAGATCTGAGGATTACAGTTCAAAGGTATGGCAGAAAAGTCCACAAAACTCTTATCAACAATTCATCACCAAAAGCCAGAAGTAGAGCTGTTGTTCAAATGGTAGAGTGATAGGCTTGAGCAGCAAAAGCTAAAGAGAATGCCCAGGCCCTGATTTCAAGCCCTAGTACTGATACACACTCAGAAACAAAAAGCTGCAACTATCAGCAATACTATGCAGGTGAGAGGTGATTTCACACTAATGTTATCCATCTCCAATAAGAGCATACCCCATGACCTAGACACGTCAGTATTGCACAGACCGTCTCCCCATCGCTGACTGTAGTTGACTACGTGAGCCTCTTCTCAATTCTGCAATGCTGGGTGGGGCAGGGGTGAGCAGAAGCAGTGAGGGAGAAGAGGGTCTGTTTACACAGTCCATCCACTAGATGTGCTTCAGGAGCCTGGACAGGTGATAGGTTTTCCTATCCTAATCTGTCAAATGGGCTTAATAATGACAGCTATTGATTAACAGGGTAGCTCAAAGGATGATAGCAATAGACAAGCACCTAGCACAGCACTTGGCACAGAGAACGCACTCGGTAAATAGGAGATGTATGTAGGTCTGCACATATAAAATCACCGGCAGCCAAATGCCCCAACTAGATCTCCCCATCTTTCCCAACCTCCTGCTTATAGTTCCCCAGTGGGACAGCAGGGAGACTTTGGTCCCTTGGCCTTACTGAGCACATAGCATGAGACAGTGCTTGGCTTCAGCACAGCGCTCTGCTGGCATTAGGAGTCCAGGCAGAGGACAGGGATGAGGACTTTGAGTATAGCTGCCACTGGGGAGAAGTGGCAGTTCTGCCCCATCCTCAACATCCTGACATTCCAGCGATGGATAACACATACAGCAGCTGGTCCAGGAAGACACAAGGTGAACCAGTAGCCCCCACGGGCCCCCAAGAAAGGCAAGGCCCAAGTCAGGTGGAGAACAGGCCTCCCAGAATGCCCACCTGAAGTCAGCGCATCCTCTAGGTAACACCCACTAACCCAGGTGATTTATGGTTCCTTTTTAGCTAAGGCTTTCCTCCAAACTGTATATTGTCCAAATCTCAAGCTTCAGCCACAACTAGCTATGGGAAGGGATGGTTCAATAGATTCCTCAGCCAAAATTTATATCCCATGACGTATCTACCTATGATGGCACATCAAATTATCCTCTGGTACCATGAATTATTCAAATTACAATTCTGAGCTGAACACTGGTGGCCCATGCCTGTGATCCTAGCTACTCAGGAGGCTGAGATCTGAGGATCACAGTTCAAAACCAGCCTAGGCAGGCAAGTCCATCAGACTCTTATTTCTAATTAACCAGCAAAAAAGCCAGAAGTAAAGCTGTGGTTCAAATGGTAAAGCACTAGCCTCAAACACAATAGCTAGGGGAGATCACCGAGCCCCTGGGTTCAAGCTCAACACAGGCACAAAAACAATTTACAAAGCATGAGGGAGTGAGATGTTAGGTCCACTCTGGAAAAAAGGCCCCTTCCCCAGAAGCCCCCACCCAGCATTCATAAGCCAGGAAACTGGCATACCTGGGGGCAGTGGGAGGTCCCCCAGGCTCAGAGGTCTTCCCTGAGGCCACACCTCCTCCCCATCCTCTCCCTATAGAGCAGTCTCCAAGATTAATTCTGTCCCTTTGTTTTGCCCCTGGTCCCCTTACAGCCTTTCCCTTGCCCCTTGCTCCCCTTCCCTTGTATTCCTTGCATTCCCTACACACCTCCCTCTCATGCAGGCCAGCAGTATGCTCTCGCCCAATAAACTCTTTTCTGCCGGAACCATGTGGCGTCTCCTTTAGGCTGAACATTATACAAGGGAAGAGGTGACACCATCCAAAAGGAAATGTTCTCTCTCCCTCCCTCCCTCCCCCCCCACATTCTCTCTCTCTCTATATACATATACATACATACATACATACAGCAGGGTTACCTTTACATATGTCAGTAAGTATATTTCCTTTCACATAGTATCATCTGCTCCCTCATCCTCTCCCATTCCCTCCCTCCCATCTCACCCCCAAGTTGCATAGTTCACTTCCATCAAATGTCCAGTTTTTTCATCCTTGTTCCTCTCATCCTGAGCCCCCCCCACCCTCCCACAGATGTCCACATGAATACAACTTATATAAGGTAAAGAATACAATCACCAGAAAAAGGAAAAAACAATTAAGAAAAAAGTCCTTGTTTCTGCATCTTTGGAGTTTGTTTCAATATGTATACCATTTGATAGGAAATATACTCTTTACCTGATTTGTGCAATTGTAACTCCTCCGAACATCATCCTTATAATAACAATTTTTTTAGTTAAAAAAATTGAAATTCTACTTCATCTTTAAAATTCTACCTCATCTTAATGTGAACCTTTATAACTGGTATCACAGAAATAACACTGACCTTAAACTGCTTATTATATGACCAGAACTGGCCCCAAAGATATTCACACCCAAGGGTTTTAAGCAATCTTAAAATACTCATTTCCCTCAAGACAGTCTCATTATTGTCATAGTCAAATTATTCCTACAAGGAAAATGTAATTAGTTAGGCTTCCTCAGTCTTCAGGAGACAACCTGAAGAAATGAAAATTTTCAGGCCACACTGAGAACAACAAGGCGGAGGGCTCTTTGTCTACAAATGCAGCAGACTTGTAAATTTGAATAATTCATAGTACCAGAGGATGATGATCATCTGATGTGTTTGTCATGTGCATACATCCCCATGCTGGGAAGCGATGACCGAAATGAAAACATAAGCATTACTACATCAACCACATGCTTCCAGTGTGGGACTCTGGATAACGCTCCATTACAATACCATCCTTGCTGGATTCTTCTCACAAAATGACAAAGCCCTAGAGGAAAAGCACCTTTTCTCATAGTGAGGAAACCTCCCTGTCTGTAAGACAGTGCTCTAGAGTACTACCACAGAAACTGCCTAACTTATTTTATTTATATTTTTGGTCGGTTGTAAGGCTTGAACTCAGGGCCTGAGTGCTGTCCCTGAGCTCTTTTGCTCAGGGCTAATCCTCTACCATTTGAGCCACATCTCCACTTGAAGTTTTCTAGAGGTTAGTTGGAGATAGGAGTCTCATGGACTTTCTAAATTTGAACCAGGTTCTTCAGATCTCAGCCTCCTGAGTAGCTAGAAATTCAGGTGTGAGCCACAGGCACTTAGCTCATTTTACATTTATATTATGAGAAGTCCAGCTACACCAAGGTATTATCACATGACCCAGCAATTCTGCTCCAAGGTCTATATCTAAATTGCTAGATACATGACTATATTGTTCTGTATAGTTCTCAGTGTATTAGTCCTAATAACTTAAAACTAGAGCCTGATGTCCATCACCTAGTGAACAAGCAAAATGCAGTATCTGCACATTGTGTGAGGATTCTCAGCCCTATAAAGTGATGAACTCCTGAATCACCCTACAACATGGATGAGCGAGGAAATCAAGCAAAGATTGCTTAGGGACACTTGCATGTGAACCAAATCTGCAAATCAGAGAGCAGAATGCATGCTTGCGACAGAGAAAAGGGAGAATAAACTAGAACACTTGTTAATGGCTAAGGAATTTTTCTTTTGGGTCATGAGAATGTTCAGGAATTATTGGTGATAACTGACAATTTTGTGAATATATGAGAACCCAATGAACTATGTATTTTTAAAGGGTGAATTTTATGATAGGACATATATCTCAATTTTAAAAAATCTAGTTTAGAGCTGAGACACTACAATTAAATAGATATGAATTTAATTCCACTCTGCTTATACACTGTGGCCAGTCATGTAAGCTCTCTAAAGCTTGCATCCTTTCCTATAAATCAGGGCTGACAAGAGATGAACCATCAGCCTGTCTAATGTGGGAACCAAACGAAAAAGAAAAAAATATACAGTATTTGACCCAGTGGTGACACATACGGAATGCCCAATAAGCTTCTGATATTTACAGCTTTTTGATAATCCCAGGATATACTATGAATAAATCTATCAGAGCCAACGAAGAATAGAATATTCTTAGCTAGGCACTTGTAACTCCTGGCTGTAATTCTAGCTACTCAGGAGGATTGTAGTTCGAAGCCAGGCCAGGCAGGAAAGTCTATGAGACTCATCTCTAATCAATGACAAAAATCACAAGTGGCACTGTCATTCAAAGTGGTAGAGCATTAGTCTTTTTTTTTTAATTGTAAAGGTGATGTACAGAGGGGTTACAGTTACAGAAGTAAGGTATGAGTACATTTCTTTTCCAACAGTGTTACCCCCTCCCTCATTTTCTCCCACTTTCCTTCTCCCCTCCCCCACAACTTGTGAATTCATTTCCAACATGTTTAGTGACTATGGCTGTTGTACTGGTTCACCCTTTGTCCCATAGTTTCTGTGATTTCCCTTCCCTTCCCAAATCAGATAAACTTATATACAAGACAAAAGGTGCAGAAATCAGAAACACTGACCACGGGGAATAAACCAGAGAAGAAGGAAAAATGAAGAACAAAAGAAATAACTACAAACATTACAATACAAAAAAAAAGAGAGAAAAAGACAACAACAACAACAACAAAAACCCCTCATTTCCATATGGTGAAGATCATTTCTATTAGCATCATTTTATATGGTCAAATGTACATAGCTATTGGGCTATTGTGAACCTCTGCTAGGACTATCCTAGTCATGTACTAATTTTTTTTTTTTGTCGGTCGTGGGGCTTGAACTCTGGGCCTGGGCGCTGTACCTCAGCTCTTCAGCTCAAGGCGAGCACGCTACCACTTGAGCTACAGCGCCACTTCCAGTTTTCTGGTTGTTTATTGGAGATAGGAGTCTCACGGTCTTTCCTGCCCGGGCTGGCTTTGAACCGCGATCCTCAGATCTCAGCCTCCTGAGTAGCTAGGATTACAGGCGTGAGCCATCAGCGCCCGGCTCATGTACTAATTATTACAAATGAGGGAAACCATGTTGCCTATGTTTCTTTTAGTGTGACTTCACTTAATATGATTTTTTCCAAGTCTTACCATTTCCTTATGAAGGGGTGATGTCATTCTTTCAGATGGAAACATAAAATTCTGTTGTGTGTATATACCACATTTTCTTGATCCATTCATCAACTTACATATGTAAGGATCTAATTTCAGTTTTCTACACGTGAATAGCCAATTCTGCCAGCACCATCTGTTGAAAGGCTGTCTTCCATCTGATGTTTTTGGTTCCCTTACCAAAAATTAGGTGATCATAGGTCTGTGGGATCATGTCTGGGTCTCTAATGCTATTCTATTGGTCCTAAGGCCTGTTCATGTGCCAGAACCAAGCTGTTTTTATAAGTATGGCTTTATAATAGAGCTTGAAGTATGGTATTCATATTCCTCCACCACTGTTCTTCCTGCTAAGGATTGTTTTTGCTATTCAGGGTCTTGTATTATTCCATATAAATTTTTGGATTGCTTCTTCTATTTCATTAAAGAATGTTGTTGGGATACTGGTGGGTATTGCAATGAATTTGTAGATAGCTTTGAGAAATATTGCCATTTTTCACGATGTTAATTCTCCCAATCCAGGAGCATGTGAGGTTTTTCCATATTCCACCCCCCCCACCCCACCCCCACCCCGGCTAGTTGTGGGGCTTGAACTCTGGGCCTGGGTGCTGTCCCTGAGCTCTTCAGCCCAAGGTGAGTACTCTACCACCTGAGCCACAGTGCTACTTCCAGTTTTCTGGTGGTTAATTGAAGGTAAGAGTCTCACGGACTTTCCTTCCTGAGCTAGCTTTGAAATGTGATCCTCAGATCTCAGCCCACTGAGTAGCTAGGATTACAGGTATGAGCCACTGGCACCCAGTTCCACTTTCTTAAATCTGCTTTAATTTCCTTTTTTTAGGTTTTTAGTTTTCAACATAGAGGTCCTTCACATTTTTGGTTAATTCCTAGGTGCTTCTTTTGAGGCTATTACAAAGGGAGTTGCTATCCTGATTTCAGCCTTGCTTTTCTCATTGTTGACATACAATAAAGCTACTGATTTTTGTGATTTTATACCCTGCTACTTTGCTAAAGCTTTGGATCAGCTCAAGTAACTTAGAATAGGATTCTATGGGGTTGTTTAAATACAGGATCATGTCATCTGCAAAGAGGGAGAGTTTTACTTCTTCTTTCCCTATTTGGATCCCTTTATGTTTGTCTCGTGTTTTATTGCTCTGGCTTGGAATTCCAATACTATATTGAAGAGGAGTAGAGAGAGCAGACATCCTTGTTCTTGTTCCTGATTTTTTTTTTTTTTTTTTTTTTTGGGTCGGGTCATGGGACCTAAACTCTGGGCCTGGGCGCTGTCCCTCAGCTCTTCAGCTCAAGGCTAGTATTCTACCACTTGAGCCACAGTGTCACTTCCAGCTTTTTTTCTTTTTGCTTATGTGGTGCTGGGGAATCGAACCCAGGGCCTCATGCATGCAAGGCAAGGGCTCTACCACTGAGCCACCTTCCCAGCCCCTCTTGTTCCTGATTTTACAGGAAGAAGATTCAACTTTTTGCCATTAAGAATAAAATGTAGAGCCAGTGTCGGTGGCTCATGCCTGTAATCCTAGCTACTCAGGAGGCTGAGATCTGAGAATCACAGTTCAAAGCCAGCCTGGGCAGGAAAGTCCGTGAGACTCTTATCTTCACTTAACCACCAGAAAACTGGACGTAGCACTGTGGCTCAAGTGGTGATGGCTTTCCTCCCCCCACCCCACCCCCCTTCCTTGGCTTGCACAAGAGCAGCTGCACCAGAACTGCTGGCCATTCAAAAGGCAAGTCCACTGATGCACGCTGACATGGCTCAGCAGGGCTGGGTCCTACTGGAGCTGGCAGCAGAAAGGGGTGATTGTGGCTTCCACCTCCAAGACCCAGGTCTTGCCTGATCAACAGCTGCCCCCCACACCTACCTCAACTTGTCACTAGAGCACATTATATGTAACCCTGCAAAGCCATCTGTAACAGCATTTCCATAGATGTTTCCTTCAAAGTGACATTTCAGGGCTGGCAGTTAAAAATGATTTCATAATCATCACAGACAGGAACCCAGGTATTCCCCAGTTTGGTAGTTGCTTGCCATAGTGGCAAAGTCCTAGGTAATGAGACTTCTTTTCTTCTGTTCCTTTTTAAAAAGTAAGTGTGTGAGTTCCGGGAAGATGGCGGAGGAGAAGCTGGAATCTGAACAAGCTCTTGCATATTAAACAGTTTCTGAGTTCCAGTGAACAGTCCCAAGCCAGAGAATCACACCAAGTGTGCCATCACAGGACAGAGAGTTAGTCAAGAGAGGGGAAGCCAAGCACACACATCTGAGCGCCTGCCAGCAGCTGCCGCTGCGGCGGCAGGGTCGCGGCGGCGACCACCGCCGCGGGGGCATACCTGAGACACAGTCCGGGACGAAGGAGCCAGACGCAGCGGACAAGCGGATTCTACTCAACACCAGCAAGAACCGACAAGGAGCGGACAACTTCATCCTGCACTTTGCAGACCAGAGACGACCCAGGATCCAAGACTCGGCGTGAGTAGAAGCCCGACGTCCTCACTCCTTCTCAGGGAGCAGAGGAGGGAAGGCCACCCCTCCCCGCCCCAGCACCGGTGATCTCCATCTTGGATACCGACAAAGCTCGGAGGAGCTGCTAGCTCCAGCTCAGGCCTTGGAATAAAACGAGTCATTTAGCAGGTCACAAGAACTTAACGGCGAAGTGACCTCACAGACTCAGTTCCATCCAGGGAAAAGTCACCCAGCTCAGGCGCCAGCCATTGGAGTGGCTTTCCTCACCGGGTAACCAGAGCCAGAGGCTGCCCCTTCCTCTAGCAGCCACCACAATCAATTGAAAAACAGAAACCCTGAGAATGGCTCCAGGCTGGGTGCTGTGAGTTTTTTTCACAAAATAGCCCCAGGGAAAAGCTACTGTTTGTTGAAAGGCCTCAACTCTACCCAGAACCTAGCCTCGTCACTGCATCCCCCTCTTTTGTGATTCTCAAAGCAGATCACCCTCCCAGTAAACTAACCTGGGAGGGGGATCTCAAAATCTTGGGTAAAGCAGAGCATTTTTCTGCCTGTTCCAACAAACTGACTTAAGAAACCAATCAAGCCACAGGACCTCAAGCTGACCAGAGACTCCAACCAGACTCTGGTTACAGACAAAAGGGAGATACAGGACTTCCCACCCCTCCCCAAAAAAAAAAAAAAAAAAAAAATCAAAGAACTTTTTTTTTTCTTCTTCTTCTTTTCTTTTTTTCTTTTTTTTGTTTTGTTTCTTTTTTCTCGTTTTTTGTTACCTTATATATATATAAAAAATTTTTTCCTTTTCTAAAACTTTTATTAATCTTTAATTTTTGCCTCTTCTGAAAAAATAATTCTTTTCCAGTAACTTTTTTTTTCTCTCCTCTTATAATTTTTATTTCAGGAATACGTGAATGTGTGTTTTCCTTTCTTTTCTTGTCTTCTTTCTCTTTTTCTTTCATTCTTAATTATCTTTTTGTTTTTTGTCGAGCTCTACTGAACTTCTGATCTTTTCTTCTCACTTTCCTATCCTTTCCACCTTTTCCTCTTTTGTTCTTCTTTATGTGACTTAACTCTTGTCCTGCACATCCTCAGATAAACCCGTAGTTAACTAGTAGACCCTATCCCCCATTGTGTACACACTTAATCCACAAACTTATTACTCAATTCAAAACCTCTGAGACTTAAATTCATTAATAGCAGTACTACCTCTTTATACCTATATAATATTTTAAGCATTTTTTTAAAGTTTTTCACATCTCCTTATGTCCCTCCCTTTTTCTCAACATATTCACATTCCTCTCTAAATAGATGGTCTTTTAATCTCTATAATAACATTAATTTTTACGTTTCTATTTTTTTTCTGGCCTCTTTTCATTCCCCTTTCCCTTTCTTCTTTCTCTCTCTCTCTACTTGCATCCTACACAACCTATTTACTGTATTGTGATTAGGACATAGTTAACTCTCCCTGTGCCTCCCCACACCAATCTATTCCTATTTTTTACCCACATCTCTCCCTAACCCTAATAATTTCTGGTTTTCCAAATTCTTCTCTGCGGTTCGAAGTCCATTAACATATAGTTGTTTGATGTCGAATAGATGTATCTGTTGAACTAGATTGTATCTGTAGACTATTGACTGTACAAATGCAAACTTTGGTTGATGGTTGCCTTAAGATAGTGTTCTAGCACAAAACTGGTGCTATCTTCATCTCAAATGGGCAGAGTAAGCCGGAAAAACACAAGAAAAATGGCAAATTCGGGTATCTCAATTCCCAATCTTGATAATCAGGGGTTAGAACAGATAATGAATAATCCAGAGGAGAGTTCCCAAATAGCTCTACAAACACTGCTGGCAAACATGATAAATGAGAAGTTTGACAACGTACAAAGGACTCTGTATGAGCGTGATAGGGAGAGAGAGGAGGCATCCCAGAAGTTTATACAGGAATATCATAAGCGTGAGGAAGCTACTCAAAAACTGATACAGGAGTTGCGTGAACAACTTGAGAATACTCAAAGAGAAAGGGAGGAATGGCGTGAGCAGGCTGAGAACACTCAAAGAGATCTGCAGGAACCCCACGAACAGGAGGAAGCTAATCAAAGAGTGATACAGGAATTGAGAGACCAGGTAGAGAACACACAAAGATCACTAAAGGCATTCATGGAATACATTAACAAAGAGCTGAAGGAAGTCAGGGAGACCACAAAGGGAATGCTGAATGGAACCCAATAGAAGGAATGGGAGCCCAAAGAAACCATAACCAATCAACTAAGTGATTTGAGGACAAACACTGAACACCAAATTAAGGAAGTAAAGAAATTCATACAAGACCTAAAACAGAGCTTCAACAAAGAACTTGAAGCCATCAAAGCTGACCAACTAGAAGGAAAAGAGATAAAAAACAAAGTAGAGAGTCTTGACAGCAGGTTAGACCATGCAGAAGATCGAATCTCAGGGATTGAAGACAGCCTAGATATTATAGAGAAAGAACATACAACCATCCAAGACAAGTCCAAGAAATATGATAGATCTATCCAACACCTGGAAGACACCATCAGAAGGCCTAATCTAAGGATAATGGGTGTAGAGGAGCACCTAGAAACAGAAGTTAATGGTCTAGGAAATTTGTTTAACAGGATCCTAGCAGAGAACTTCCCAAACATGCAAAAAGATAGGCCTGTCCAGATACAAGAAGCCTTTAGAACCCCAAATAGACCAGACCAGAATACGACATCCCACCGCCACATTATAATCCACACAGGATCAACTCAGAACAAGGAAAAGATCCTTAAAGCTGTCAAGGAGAAAAGGGTAATCACCTATAAAGGGAAACCAATTAGAATCACCTCAGATTTCTCAGCAGAGACAATCAAAGCAAGAAGAGCCTGGAATGATGTATGCCATGCCCTAAAAACAAACAACTATCAACCAAGAATACTGTACCCAGCTAAACTCTCCTTCATAACTGAAGGCCAAATAAAAACCTTCCATAGCAAAGAAAAATTGAAACAATACATCTCCACCAAACCAGCCCTACAAAAGATTCTTAAAGATGTCCTACACATAGAAAACCAACAAGACCGCAATAAAGGCCAAGAAACTGCACCCAAACTGAGAATCCAAGAACCATAGGAAGAACCCAGTTTTAGCAGCCCCAAGAAGGTAGATAACATGGCAGGAACTCCCAAATACCTCTCAGTCCTAGCTCTTAATGTTAACGGACTGAACTCTCCAATTAAGCGACATAGACTGTCTAGTTGGATTAAAAAACAAGACCCTTCTATCTGCTGCCTGCAGGAGTCACATCTTGCCCGTAAAAACAAACACATTTTCAATGTTAAAGGCTGGAACAAAATCTACCAAGCAAACGGACCCCATAAACAGGCGGGAGTTGCAATCCTAATATCAGATAAAATAGACTTCAAATTAAAATTCGTGAGAAGAGATAAAGAAGGTCGCTACATACTAATTAAAGGATCTCTCCTTCAGGAGGATATTACAATTCTAAATATCTATTCGCCAAACAATGGAGCACCCAAATTTATCAAAGAAACACTACTTTCCCTCAAATCCCATATAGATCCAAAGACATTAATTGTTGGGGATTTTAACACACCACTCTCCCCACTAGATAGATCAACTCGGCAAAAACTCAACAGAGAAACCGCAGATCTAAACAGCTGCATAGATCAACTAGACTTAACAGACATCTACCGAACATTTCACCCAGCAGCATCAGAATACACATTTTTCTCAGCAGCACATGGAACGTTTTCTAAAATAGACCACATTTTAGGCCACAAAGCAAACTTGTCTAAATTCAGAAACATTGAAGTTATACCTTGCATTCTCTCTGACCACAAGGGAATAAAATTAGAACTCAACACCAAAAGCCACCAAAGAAAGTCCGGTATCACATGGAGGCTGAACAACACACTGCTGAATCATGAGTGGGTCATGGAAGAGATTAGAAAGGAAATTCAAATGTTCATGCTATTCAACAAAAATGAACACACAAAATACCAGCTCCTCTGGGACACAGCAAAGGCAGTACTCAGAGGCAAGTTTATAGCTCTGAGCTCCTACATCAACAAATTGGAGAGATCTGAAACTAACAATTTAATGACACATCTAAACCTCCTTGAAAAAGAGCAGCAAGATAAACCCCAATCCAGTAGACGGAAAGAAATAATCAAAATTAAATCAGAATTAAATGAATTAGAATCCAAAAAAACTATAGAAAGAATCAACAAAACAAAGAGTTGGTTCTTCGAAAAACTTAACAAAATTGACAGACCCTTAGCAAATCTTATCAGAAAAAGAAGAGAACACACCCAAATTAATAAACTCAGAGATGAGAATGGAAACTTCACCACGGAAACAATCAAGATTCAGAACATTATAAGGGAATACTTCTCAAAACTTTATGCTAATAAGTTTGAGAACTTGACAGAAATGGACCTCTTCCTAGCAAATATTGACATGCCAAAACTAAACCAAGATGAGTTAAACTATCTTAACAGGCCCATATCAAGCATTGAAATAGAAACAGCAATAAGAGACCTCCCAGCTAAGAAAAGTCCAGGACCAGATGGTTTTACAGCGGAATTTTACAAGGCCTTCAAAGCAGAGCTCACACCAATTCTCCTCCAACTCTTCAATGAAATTGAAAGAGAAAGCTCACTACCGAACACATTCTATGAAGCCATCATAACCCTCATCCCAAAACCAGGCAGGAACTCATCAAAGAAAGAGAACTATAGACCCATTTCTTTGATGAACATTGATGCAAAACTTCTCAACAAAATTTTGGCCAACCGACTTCAACAATTCATCCAAAAAATCATACACCACGATCAAACAGGATTCATTTCAGGGATGCAAAGCTGGTTCAATATACGCAAATCAATTAATATTATTCATCACATCAACAGGAGCAAGAATAAGAACCACATGGTTATCTCAATAGACGCAGAAAAAGCATTCGACAAGATCCAACACCCCTTTATGATGAAGGTTTTGGAAAAATTAGGAATCCATGGAACATTCCTCAATACAATAAAGGCTGTATATGACAAACCTACAGCCAGCCTTATACTCAATGGTGAAAAACTAAAGCCATTTCCCCTTAACTCAGGAACAAGACAAGGATGCCCACTCTCTCCACTTCTCTTCAATCTAGTATTAGAATGCCTAGCTACAGCAATAAGACAAGATGCAGACATAAAGGGGATCCAAATAGGGAAAGAAGAAATAAAACTCTCCCTCTTTGCAGATGACATGATCTTGTATTTAAAAAATCCCATAGACTCCACTCCCAAATTACTCAAGCTGATTCAAAGCTTTGGCAAAGTAGCAGGTTATAAAATTAACCCCCCAAAATCAATGGCTTTTCTGTATGCCAACAATGAGAAAAGTGTGGCTGAAATTAGGTAAGCAACTCCATTTGTAATAGCCCCACAAAAAATAAAATACCTAGGAATTAACTAAAGAAGTGAAGGACCTCTATGATGAAAACTTTAAAATCTTGAAAAAGGAAATCAACACAGAACTTAAAAAATGGCAAAACCTCCCATGCTCCTGGATTGGAAAGATTAACATTGTGAAAATGGCAATACTTCCCAAGGCTATCTACAAATTCAACGCAATACCTATCAAAATTCCACCCTCATTCTTCAAGGAAATAGAAGAGGCAATCCAAAAATTCATATGGAACAATAAAAGACCCTGAATAGCAAAAACGCTCCTCAACGGAAAGAACACTGCTGGAGGAATATCAATACCAAATTTCAAACTCTACTATAAAGCCATAGTAATCAAAACAGCTTGGTATTGGCATAAGAACAGACCTCAGGACCAATGGAATAGAATTGAAAACCCAGAAATGAACCTACAGACCTATAGCCATCTAATCTTCGATAAGGGAGCTAAAACAATAGAATGGAAGACAGACAGCCTCTTCAGTAAATGGTGCTGGCAAAACTGGTTAACTACATGTAGAAAACTAAAGCTAGATCCTTATATATCACCCTGCACCAGAATCAACTCCAAATGGATCAAAGACCTTGAACTCAAAGCAGACACTCTGAAAACATTACAGGATGGAATAGGAGAAACCCTGGGTCTCCTTGGCTCAGGCCGAAATTTTCTGAATAGAGACCCAGAAACACAACAAATCAAAGAAAGGTTGGACAAATGGGATTGCATAAGGTTGCAGAGCTTCTGCAGGGCAAATGACATAGCTAGCAAGATCAATAGAAAGCCCACGGATTGGGAGAAGATCTTTACTAGCCATACAACGGACAAGGGTCTCATCTCTAAAATATACTTGGAACTCAAAAAATTAAACCACCCAACAACAAATCCTCAAAGAAACAACTGCCCAATAAGTAAGTGGGCGAAAGACTTAAAGAGAAGTTTCTCTGAAGAAGAAAGAAGGATGGCCAATAGACACATGAAGAAATGTTCAACATCCCTAGCCATAAAAGAAATGCAAATCAAAACAACATTGAGATATCACCTCACTCCAGTTAGAACAGCAAAAATCAAGAACTCTAACAACAACAGATGCTGGAGGGGATGTGGACAGAAAGGAACCTTCATTGTTGGTGGGAATGTAAACTTGTTCAACCACTTTGGAAAGCAGTATGGAGGTTCCTCAAAAGACTTCACATAGAACTCCCCTATGACCCAGCAATCCCACTTTTGGGCATTTACCCTAATGTTTACAAAAAAGACCACACTAAAGCTACCAGCACAACTATGTTTATTGCAGCATTATTTACCATAGCTAAGATATGGAACCAATCCAGATGCCCCTCAGTAGATGAATGGATCAAGAAAATGTGGTATATATACACAATGGAATTCTATGTCTCCATCAGAAAGAATGACATTTCCCCATTTGTTAGGAAATGGAAAGGCTTGGAAAAAATTATATTAAGTGAAGTAAGCCAGGCCCAAAGAAACATAGGTCCCATGATTTCCCTTATTTGCAATATCTAGTATAGGTATGAGTCAAGAGGAAAAAGTCAGATAATGTGATGTTAGGAAAACGAACCCTCAAATATGTATTTTAATGTTTTTGTTTCTTTCATGCATGTGTTTCTAACGCATTTATAAGATTATTTCTTTGTTGCTTTGTATGTCCCTCCCCCACAGTGTAACCCCCGCTTTCACTATATTTGATGTCAGTATAACATGTGGAGGAGACGGGGACAAACAAGTCGTTTAAGGATTCAGGTGGACCTGTTGCAACAATGAGAAGTACAAAATGTCATGTCAAAACCAGCTTTACAGTGTCGGTGTGGGGGGGAGGGGTATGATTGGGTGGGGGGGAGGGGGGAGGCTGGGAAGGGAGGTGAAGGGTAAACAAAGGAGGAGGCTGCAATGCTTGGTAAGAAATGTATGCATTATCCTGCCCATGTAATTGTAACCCCTCTGTACAGTATGTTCTCAAATAAAATAAAATAAAATTTAAAAATAAATAAATAAATAAAAAGTAAGTGTGGATTGTTGAAATTTATATATAACCGTACTTCCTTTAGTTTGCTTTTAAAAAAAAAATTGTTGTACTGGACACTGGTGATTCATGTGTAATCCTAGCTACTCAGAAGGACCAAGGTTCTAAGCCAGTCTGGGCATCCAAATCTGAGAGGCTCTTATCCCTAAATAACCAACAAAAAGTCAGACATGGAAGTGTGGCTCAAGTGGTAGAGCCAAAAAGCCAAGCAAGAGCTTGAGGCCCTGTGTGCAAGCCCCAGTACCAGCACCAAAAACCAGAAACCTTTTTTAATATTTTTAGCTTGTTATACTTTACCTCCACAAATTTTACATACAAACATAAATATATAATATTAATATAAAAAAACAAATGTAATACATGTGTCGGGTCCATTATCATGAATATATACACACAAATTATAAATAAATACACACAGTCCCTTATCATTTGTTGATGAGGATACATTCTGGTAAATATACCCTCAGGTGATTCCATCATGGTGCAAATATCACTATTACTATACATTGCAGCCCACCACACACCCAGGCTACTGGCCCAGCCCACAGCTCAAGGCTCCTAGACTGAATAGCATGGCCCTGTACTGAACACAGTAGGCAACTGTAACATCCTCTAAGCGCCTGAGTATCTGGGCATATCTAGACACAGAAACTAGTACTTGCAGTACAAGTACTAGGCAGTAGGAAATGTTCAGTTCTGTTCAAACATTACAGGCCCACCATCTTTGAGTAGAACATTGCTATGCAGCATGTGTCTATATGTGGAAAATCGTGCCTGGTATACATACTAACTTTTTATGGCTTGGTTGGGGAAAGAACATAGCTGTTGACATCAGATTTTAGATATTTTTAGAATCATATAAATTTAGGATCAAATTCAAGCTCCACTTGGGCTATTTTACTGGGGAGAAGCTAATTAACTTCTGAGTCTCAGCTGTTTTTCACATATACTAAGCACATAAAATTACATACATAGAATATTTGGTGCAGAAAGCTAGATTTTAATAATAGTGAATGCTAAGGGCTATTAATGTTGCTGAATTGTTATCATCCAAGCTAAGCATTTTGATTCTCATTCACTATGGTTTTCTTCAAGACTCAGATCACTGTTTGGGGTTTGAGAAGCTTCAGCGGTAACACAGGTCCAAGGAGGCTGGAAATGTATCCAGCAGCCAGAAGTTCAGGAGAAAATGAAGTCTTGCTCTGGCCTCAGAATGACTTGTTTTGAAAGATTGAAATTGGGGCTATGTTCATTTTACAATATGCTAACTGCTAATTCTGCTTCTGTAAACCTGCTTGCGCTAACACTGACTCTTCCCCTCCCAGAAATAAGTAAAAAGTTACAAAGTCCAGATGCAGGCCGGCCCAGGGACAAGGTCTGCAAACATAAAGAACAAGAGAGTATGTTCTTCTAAATTCCTGTTTAGAAACTCTCAGCAAGGGGCTCAAGACAAGGACCATCTGGCGAGCCCAGCAAACTAAGTCAAATGTCAACCAATCACGAGCCTGTAACTATGTGGACTCCCCCCTCCCAGGGAAGCCTCCCCCTAGAGAGCCAACCAGTTTACCACTAGTGTTACAAGACTTCCCACACAACAAAATGATTGCTGGAGTATATGATAATTTTTAACCTGAGCCAATCCTGGGGAGCCTGGGGTCTTATGCTAATCCTGTGGTTTTTGTCTTTAAAAGTGCCTGTAACCACTGCTCGGGGCTTCCAGTCTGCCTTGGAAGGGGAGCCCGTTTGCGCAAACGCCTAATAAAATCCTCTTGCTTGTTGCATCTGCTGGTTTGGAGTCTTGGTTCTTGGGGTGCCCTCCCGTTGAAGAAAGCATCCCAGTGAGTCTGGGGTCTTTCAGTTGGGGGCTCGTCCAGGATCCAGGCGCCCCCAGACCCCAAATTCCAGGACCGGTAGGAGGTAAGATAGAGCTCTTGTGTCTCGTGTCTTTCGTGTTTGTCATTTCCGTTTTGCATTCTGGGATCCAAATCTGTATTTGGACTAGAGGGAAAAGCAGACGTGCCCAGTACCCTAGTCCCGCCCTGGAGTCCTGCTCCAGGGTCGTCTGAATCTGTATTTGGGCCAGAGGGAAAAGCAGACGTGCCCAGTACCCTGGTCCCGCCCTGGAGTCCTGCTCCAGGGTCGTCTGGAGGAAGGAGGAGATCCGAGTGTCTCTGTTCTGGGGAGTTAAGGCGAGGCCAGCCACTCCCATCTGTAATTCCTTCCTCATCTGCACTCGGTTGCCGCGCGGCGTCTGGTTTTGTCTGTCTCTGTTCAGTGTTACTCGTTTTTAGTGTGTGTTTTGTATTCTCTATAGAGATGGGACAACAAGTGAGCCCACTCCTAGGACACTCGAGACCTTGTCCTAGTTCGTTTGAAAACTGCTGGTTCTGCTTTTGTAACTTGCTTGTCAATTATGAAATTGCCACTGACCACCTGCGAGTGGCCCCAGTTAGATCTCAGCCTTGGGCCTTGGCTTGGGGGGGTCTGAGCGTGGGAGAGAACCTGTCAGTCTGAGGGGACGGCCGCTAGGGACTTTTGTCCCTTGCCCCAAGATGACTGGGAATTCTCCTCCGCCTTGGAAGGCCCCTGGGTCAACGTCTGCAGGAATCTAAGAGAAAAATCCTCTGGAGGTGATAGGGGGGTTGAGTCCCCTGGTAAGTGAATGGTGGTGAGATGTGGCCCCATTCACTGAGACTTGATTTTGTCTTTGTGGCCACTTTGTCTTGTTAACTTTAGTGTGTGTTTGTTTTATGTTTTCTGGGGTAGGGAAGTTCTGGGTGAGTGGCAGGCTCACTCAGCAGACTCTGGATTCAGCTTGCTGAGTGGGAGCAGCACAGAGTTCCGGTAGGAATAAATTGGGGCCCATTAGTCCCCAACTCAGCCTTCAGTCCTTGTCTAGTTCTGTTTTAGAATTGGTACCAGTTTTAAATGTGGATCCTTGGTTTTTGTGTTTATCTGTGTTTTTGTTATTTAATTGAACATCTCTGGGGGAGTAAAAGTTCCAGCTGGGCTCGGTCTCAGACCTGCTATGCCCACCCTCCCTGTGAGGCATGGACGGTTACTGGGCTAGTTTGGTTCCCTTCTAGCCTCAGGCAGCATTTTCTCCTTGTGGAGGCTGCCAGCAGGGAGGGTGTAGAAGGCTGTGTACCTAGTTTGGACTTTTTCAGCTAGTCCTGACAATGTAACAATTTGTAAAGTGCTCTTGTCTAAATTGGATAAACAATCTGGCCAGTTTAGTTTAAAGTGACCCCCTCCCCCAGACCTCCTCCAACAGAAGGGATTCAAAAGACTAATTAGTGAGTTGCCTTGCTAGACTTGAAACAAGCTCTGGGAAAATAAAGCCCAACAAAGGTACCTAGTTTAAAAGAAATACTGTCTTAAATTTTTGTTTAAAAACTTTAAAAGGTGTACGTACGACTGATTTTGATTTTTGCGTGCTTTAAGATCCGTGTGTTTTGTGTATGTCTGTGATAAGAATTGTCAGCATGCTGTAACAATTGGGTGAGTTAAAATTTAAATGTAAAGGTTAGTTTAACACTGTCAAAGATGTTACCTGTTCTGTCTGTCTAAAACTGTGTATTTCATTCGAGAACCAAGAGAAGAGACGGGGAAAAACTTAAAAGCCAACAGAAGACCTATCTTTAGGGGTGAGGGGTGAACGAGCAGAAGTGCAGTTCAGCTGGTCATGCATGGTGGGACAGGCCCTGGGAGGAGCCCACGCATGGTGAAAGAGGGTAAGCTGGCACAAACACAGTTCATCTAACCCTAAAGAGTCGGATGGTGTGCTTGCCCATTCCATAGAAGGGGCTGAGTGGCCCATCTTTGTTCTCTCTCTTTTCCCTGCAGATACAGACTGAAAACATGATGGTTAAAATGAGTGATGTGATGATCTGATTAGTATTGCTAAAACTTCCCCTTGGATGTGTTAACATTAAAATTAGGATTATCAAAATGATTGCTATTCCAGTTTGCTCTTATAGGTTGTTTTTTTTAAGTTTCCAGCAAAGTCCAGAGCAAACCACAGAGGATTCTTAAAAGTTTGTCAGATGTAACTTTGACTCTCAATAAGTTTTAGGTAAGAGCATGCTTAAAAGCTACTTCTATGTTAACCCCCTTGTTGCTTTTAATTGGAGTAAGATGGCCTTTTATAAGACTCATTGATCTGAAACCGGTTCAAGGCCAGCCCGGGCACAAAAAGGTTCCTGTGAGACTGTCACCTCTACTCAGCCAGCAGAGTGCTGAAAGAGCAAGCAGAGTTGCTTTGGGACTCAAAGTGGCAGAGTGCTAGCCTTGAGCTGGAGAGCTGAGGGACAGTGCTCAGGCCCGAGTTCAAGTCCAGTGACCAGCTAAAGGGAAATGCCAATGAGGCATTTATCCCAAAGTGGAGAAGACACTCCTGGGACAAGAGCAATGGAGGAGAATCCAGAGGCAGTAAGCCACTGCTTGGATGGCAGAAATGTCAGATCCTAGAGTCATTCGTGCGTGGCCCTTCAAAACTGGTCAGAGCCGGGAGGTCATGGGAAGAGTTTGTAAGCATGCCTAATGTTCATGACTACCTTGTAAGGAACAGGAACTTGCCACTTGCCAGTCCTCTGTGATAGTAAAAAGCTAACGTTATGAAATGTGGGGGATAGTTTAAATCTCAACCCCTTTATGTGCCAAAAGCTTTAATTGGCAGTAACAATTGAGCTGACACTAGTTACATGAAATTCATCTGCTCAGGAAAAAGTTTGTAAACCAGAGAGTCCATTGATATCTGTCTAAAGGCCTGCAAAGGTAACTTAGGCATTGTTAGGGTCACTAAAGATCACGTTCCTAAGTCATCCAAAAGGATGTTTTTGCAAACCAGAGTGCTAAACAAGCTACACTGCTGTAGCCGGAGAAAAGGTCTGTGCAGTTGTCAAAATATTGTTCTTAATGACATCTAACCCTGATGGCCTCTTTGTAAAATAGGCTAAGGTTATAGGTTCCTGGCTAGGTAAGATCAACGCCCCTGAAGTCAGCTTGAAAAAGTTACAGAAGATGGACCTTCGCTCTTCTACCCCCATTTTAAGATCAAGGGTCCAGAGTCAGTTTTGGAGAAATGAGGCAAAATAGATAAAATAATTTTTTTAAAAAAAGACATAAAAATAGTGTTAACTGTTATAGGTGTGCAAGGTGTGGAGACTGCATCTGTCAGAGATGGTTACAAGATGGTTACAAGACTGAGCCTTCTGTGTCTATTTACAAAAATATCTGGCTAGTAAAAAAGTTGTGATTTTGGTAAATTGTCCTGGGCTATTGTTTAAAGATCTTAAAAACCAGCAGGATCAAAACCTGCCAAGCCTATGCAATGTATCTTTAACCAGTCTGTGTAGGAATTTACAGCATGAGGTGTGACAGTCCCTTGAAGCCACCGAGAGACCCTGCTGCTGCTGCTGCTGCATACCCTAATGGGTAAAGTTCAACGACGGCCTGACAGCCACCTGGAGAAACTCCTGCCTGATTCCATCACCTGAGTCTGCTTCCTGTTTGACTGCTGCTAAATCCAAGATCTTGTGGGACATTCTTTTGGGTAATATCCAGAAACCCTCTCTTCCCATAGTGGATATTGGGGACAAGGATATCACTGGCTTGCTTGCCTTAGGCAATTCAGTGCATAGTGACTGGAAATCCACTGGTCATAGCCTAGTTTGGCTCTGGTATGGTAATAACCTGAGTATGTTATCAATGGAAGTAATAAACTGAAAAGGAGAGGGGGTTAGTAAAGAAAGCCTTGGGAAAGGAATTGGGGAAAAATTGGTATCCCCTTTGGATAAGAAAGGATTTGAAAAGTAAGGATTGTCTTTAAAGAAGACAAACCTCAGAAAGTTTAAGTATGTCGCAGATGGTATGAGTATGTCTTAAAATTGGAGCTTACAAGTACAGCTGATATAAAATTAAGTTAACTGTGATACACGGAGTCAGGACTGGTGGAAAAAAATGTAAGGGGCCCTGGTCAACTGTTACTTTTGTTACAATCGGACCTTGTATACTCAACAGACTTGTAAAAGAAAAAGATCAGCTCAGTCCGTCTATTAGTTCTGAGATCCAAATACCAAGCATTGAGAACAACTGACACCCCACAAGATAATATAGAGACACCCTAAATTTTAAGATTAAAATTAGTCCAAAGACAAGAGGAGGGAATGAAAGATTGAAATTGGGGCTATGTTCATTTTACAATATGCTAACTGCTAATTCTGCTTCTGTAAACCTGCTTGCGCTAACACTGACTCTTCCCCTCCCAGAAATAAGTAAAAAGTTACAAAGTCCAGATGCAGGCCGGCCCAGGGACAAGGTCTGCAAACATAAAGAACAAGAGAGTATGTTCTTCTAAATTCCTGTTTAGAAACTCTCAGCAAGGGGCTCAAGACAAGGACCATCTGGCGAGCCCAGCAAACTAAGTCAAATGTCAACCAATCACGAGCCTGTAACTATGTGGACTCCCCCCTCCCAGGGAAGCCTCCCCCTAGAGAGCCAACCAGTTTACCACTAGTGTTACAAGACTTCCCACACAACAAAATGATTGCTGGAGTATATGATAATTTTTAACCTGAGCCAATCCTGGGGAGCCTGGGGTCTTATGCTAATCCTGTGGTTTTTGTCTTTAAAAGTGCCTGTAACCACTGCTCGGGGCTTCCAGTCTGCCTTGGAAGGGGAGCCCGTTTGCGCAAATGCCTAATAAAATCCTCTTGCTTGTTGCATCTGCTGGTTTGGAGTCTTGGTTCTTGGGGTGCCCTCCCGTTGAAGAAAGCATCCCAGTGAGTCTGGGGTCTTTCAGTTTCAGACTCCTCATAGACACTGCCTTGACATTTTTTCCAATTCCATCTCTTCAACCTCTGTTGCTATATCTTACTGACTGGTAGAACTAGCTGGCATCTCACTGGGGAAGAGTGCCTCTGACCTCAGGGAGGGGTCCTGATGGGAAACCCCCATCACCACACAGGTGGAGCCATGCTGACACTTGCAACGGGACAGTTAGTCACAAGTCCCAGAATACTCAGCTCCTGGATTCCCCCACCCCCACCCCTGAACTTTCTGGGCCACTAAAAATAGCCTCTTCCTGCTTAGAGACCCTGAAATAACCTCAGCTCCCCTTCCTTGAAATCCTCTAAATCCAGTCAGTAATTAGGGCCAAGTCCCACTCAGCACAGGCTCCAGGGAAATAAGAGTCCTTGTGCTTGCAGGAATAGCTTTGTGTGGGGGACTGGTGAGAAGTCATCAGCGTGGAGGCCTTGTGAGCCTTGAGCCCTGTCCTTTTTTTTTTTTTTTTTTTTTAATGAAAGGACAACTTCATAAAGCCTGGGCACAAGGACGGCTGCAGGTGTCTAAGGACTGTAATCTTAACCACTCAGGAGGCAGAGATCTGAGGATCACAGTTTGAGTCAGCCTAGGCAGACAAATCCAGGAGACTCTTATCTCCAATTGACCAGCAAAAAAAACAAAAGAAGAGATATGGTAGGACACCAGCTTTGAGTAAAAATACTGAGTAAGAGCAAGGCCTTGAGTTCGAGCCCTTGCTAGGGGGTCAAGTGCACTGGTAAGGGACACTGGTAAGCCACTGAGCACCTCAGCGATCTGTACGCTGTTGGCTGAGCTCTAAGAAGACACTATCAAGCCAGGCACTGGTGGTTCATGCCTATAATCCTAGGTACTCAGGAGGCTGAGATCTGAGGATCACAGTTTGAAGCCAGCTCAGGAAAGGAAAGCCTATATGACTCTTGCCTCCAATTAAGCAACAAAAAACCCAGATGTGGAATGGTGGCTCAAGTGATAGAATCTAGCCTTGAACAAAAAGAAAATTCAGGGACAGTGCCCAGGCCCAAAGTTCAAGCCCCAGGACTGGTGGGGGGGGGAGGAAGATCTATTATAGATATTATATTATATATTATTATAGATATATAGATATGCCCATGAAGATGGCAAAGCCAGCTTGAGCAAAAGCTAGTTGAGACCCTATCTCAAAAATAAGTCTTGTAGGGTAATAAACAGGTACTCGGGAGGTGAAGGTAGGATAATGGAAGCCTGAAGCCAGCTCAGGTAAAAGTTCAAGACCCCTTTCTGACACCCAAAAGCACAAGTGCAAGGCCCTGAGTTTATCAATTATCATTCCAACTTATTATTTCAAAGTCTATTGCTTTCCTGTGCAAGACGTCAAGAACCAACAGCCAAACCACCTTTACCATGCCTGACATTTCTTGCATTTCCATTGTATTCTGTGACCTAAATTCTGTATAAGCAGGCTTAATGTAAAATACCAAACACAAACCAAGAACAAATAGATACTTGGTCATCTTAAATTTAGCAGTAAAATTGCTTATTTAGGCAATAAAACCCCTACTTCCCCCTAAAGAGTTACATTCTTCTTAGTGATCAGAAATGAAAGTTTGTTGGCCAAATAGGATGGGAGAAAATGTCATTACTTTCTGACATTGACATTACAAGGCTATAATTAGGAATACCTTTGAGCTGATTTTCATGTTAAAAGCCGGGTGTGGAATGACGTGATTTAGCACTGCATTATTTATACCCATACTCTCAAAACTGCAGATTTCAGAACTAATCCACAGTGACTGTAAAATTCTTGGGGTTAAAGAACCGTGCCCTTGGGCTGGGAATGTGGCTTAGTGGTAGAGTGCTCTTCTAGCATGCATGAAGTCCTGGGTTCAATTCCTCAGTACCCCATACACAGAAAAAGCCAGAGGTGGCGCTGTGGCTCAAGTGGTAGAGTGCTAGCCTTGAGCTGAAGAGCTGAGGGACAGCGTCCAGGCCCAGAGTTCAAACCCCATGACTGACAAAAAAAAAAAAAAAAGAACCGTGCCCTACACTTAACTTGCTTTCAACAGTACTTTATGCTCAAAGAGTTGGCGAGAGCCACTTCTGTATAGCTCAGAAACCTCTGGAAGAGAGGTACCAGTTACAAAGACTTTGAAAATACACAAAGATCTGGCATCATACTATGATAACTCAGGGTGGTCAAACCATAGACATGGAGAAATTTTCTGCCTAAATATCTCACACCTCATTTGTACCATGGCTGAGGATCCCCAGAAAGCAAGCTATCCTGGGTTTCACACCCCACTAGGCTAAAACACAGCAGAATGTTTTTCTTTTAGCAAACGAGACAGGAGAATCTGGGCTGTTCCTGCCACTCTGTATCTCAGAGAGATGCTTTTCTAGAACATGCAACAGCTATTCAGAGAACCACAGGAGAGAAACTGGGTTATTTCAGGGCCCAGAACTGTCCTACTGGATGTAATATCAATTGAGAAATAGTCCTGTCCTTCCCATCCTGACTCTACTCCTGGCTCAGGAAATACAAGGAACAGAAGAACATGCCATGCAATGCTAAGAGATGGCTGTTTCTATCTTGATTTTTTTTTATTTCTCACCTGCGGTAGTTTGAGAAGTTAAATATGTAAGTGATAAAAGCACATTACTAGAAAAAATTAGACCTCATAGACCTTAATTTTTATTCATAAATTTTAAAAATAATAAATATAATTAGAAAAAACTAGAAAGCTATACACATTAATTCACTGGAAATGTGCATTACAGATGATTAACAGAAACTGTAATCACACAAATTTATCATTCTGCAATTGTTACTAAGTAAGTTATAAAGAAATAGCCTATTAAGCTGGGCCCTAGTGGCTGACACCTATAATCCTAGCTACTCAGGAAGCTGAGATCTGAGGATCAAGGCTCAAAGCCAGCCTGGGCAGAAAAGTCCTTGAGACCCTTATCTCCAATAAACTACCAGAAAACCAGAAATGGTGCTGTGGCCCAAAGTGGTAGAGGACTAGCCTTGAGCAAAAGAGCTCAAGAACAGAGGCTAGGGGCTGGGAAGGTGGCTCAGTGGTAGAGCACTTGCCTTGCATGCATGAGGCCCTGGGTTCAATTCCTCAGCACCACATAAGCAAAAAGAAAAAAAGCCAGAAGTGGTGCTGTGGCTCAAGTGGTAGAGCGCTAGCCTTGAGCTGAAGAGTGAGAGACAGCGCCCAGGCCCAGAGTTCAACCGGACCCAAAAACAAAAACAAAAAACAAAACAAAACAGAGGCTAGGCACCAAGTTCAATTCTCATGACTGACAAAAACAAACAAATAAAGTCTTGTATATAATTGTATCTGATTTGGGGAGGGGAAAGGGAAGCAAAGAAAGGTGGGACAAAGCGTGAACAAATTCGACAGTGAAACCCACTAGACACTATGTTGGAAATGAACTATATAACTTTGAGGGGAGGGAATTTGGGGGGGGGACTGAGACAGAAAGAGGGAGGGGGTGACACTGTTCAACAGGAAATGTACTTATTACCTGACTCACATAACTGTAACCACTCTGTATACCATCTTTAAAATTAAAAATAAAAAAAGAAATAGCCTATTAAAACAGTGTATACACATCACGTATGTTGTCATTTAATTTTTATTTACTATTTGATGTTGCTGAGAGGGGATTTGAACCCAGAGCCTTGCATTTGCTAAGCAGGCACGCCCTCAGACTTTTTTGCTTTAGCAACGATTTTAGATAGGTCTTATGCTATGGCCAGGGCTAGCCTCAGAGAAGCATTCTCTAACCTATGACTCCTATATAACTGAAATTACAAGTATGCACCACCATGCCTAGTTTTGATGTAGAAAAGTAAGCTAGCTTCTAGCTTTCTAAGTTATCTAAGGTGTACTGAGCATAACACTGCCTGGTAAGGATAGTTACATGAATTCTTTCAATGTATAATAACTACAGTATATAATAACTATAATCTTACAGAGCTGTGCTTAGGGGGATGAAAGAATAGGTATATATGTGTGTATAAATATATATACGTATGTGTGTGTGTACTATATACATATACATCCATATGTGTATATATATATATATATATGTATACACAAACACACTACATAATTACTCTGACTATACTACTTAGATACTTGATTTTTTTTTTAATTTTATTTTATTTTATTTGAGAACATACTGTACAGAGGTGTTACAATTACATGGGCAGGAAAATGCATACATTTCTTACCAAGCATTGCAGCCTCCTCCTTTGTTTATCCTTCACCTCCCTTCCCACCCTCCCCCCTCCCCCCCACCCAATCATACCCCCTCTCCCCCCCTAGATACTTGATTTATTCTCACATTTTTCACAGCAAGGTATTTTTGTTAGCCAAATACTAGTAGTTCATGCCTGTAATCCTAGGTACTTAGAAGACTGACATCTAAGGATTAAAGTTTGAAACCAGCTTGAGCAGGAAAGTTTGTGAGACTCTTATCTCCAATTAAACATATACACATGCACACGCGTGCGCGCGCATGCACACACACACACACACACACACACACACACACACACACATACATACATACACAGCTGGAAGTAGAGCTGTGGCTCAAGAGGTCAAGAGGTAGAGCACTAGCCTTGAGTAAAAAGCTAAGGGATGGCCAGATGCTAGTGGCTCACACCTGTAAACTACTCAGGAGACTGAGATCTGCGTATTACAGTTCAAAGCCAGCCTAGGCAGGAAAGTCCACCAGACCCTTATCTCCTACAATAAACTACTCAGAAAAAGCTAGAAGTGGTACAGTGGCTAAGTGATAGAGTGCTGGCCTTGAGCACAAAGAGGCTCAGGGACAGAGCTCAGGCCCCTAGCACTGCCACTACCACCACTACCACCAAACAACAACAGCAGCAACAACTAAAGGACAATGAATTCAAATTTCAGTATCAGAGGCAAAAGGAAAAATTAAAAAAATGACGAAGACATTTTATCTGTAGTGCTGGGATTGAACCCAGAGACTCTGACATGCTAGGCAGGAGTCACAGCATTGAGCTATACCCGCTACCCATAGCACAATGTTCTTCATGTGCATGTGGCATGTGCAAGGCCCTGGTTTGGGTCCTCAGCACTTTCCTCATTCTGGATGGGAGCAGCAGCATGGTGATATTCACTCCTGCGGCAAAATTACTCTGGAATGCCTTCCTGCCATTATATCTGCGCCATTACAACATCATCAAACACGTAAACATTGTCCAAATGCTACTGTTGGCAGCACTCGATGATCTGGATGCTACAGCAGCGTCAACTTGCTAAGAACTTTCCAAACAAAAAAGGGCTGGATATATAGTTCAAATGCTAGAATGCCTGCCTGACAAGTAAACCAGAGAGTTCAGGCCACTCCCCCAGGAGTGCACAGTTCGTGCTGATGTCAGGATGTGAACTCAGGCTAGGGAATTCCTGAGCAACTTCTGGGAATCACTATGAGGTTACTTTCCTAGCTTCACAAAAGAATCTGCTTCCTACATTTGGCCAAGTACAGCCCAAGTGCATTGATTGGTACAATGGTCAAATCTTTCAGGATAACTTCATCCAGCAGACAATTTAGGGAATAATGCCCTGAATCCTGGTCACTGCCCTGGGTTCTCTGGTGAGCAACAGCCCCAGTATTTCAGCAGGCCTGGCCTCTCAGACAAACAGCCAGATATACGATATCTCATGCTTATCAGTAAAATTCAAAACACAAACTTTGTTTCTGCACTGATTTTATTTTTCCCTGGTTGGCTCAGCTGTCAAATACAGTGGCTCAGGAACATGTAAAGTGTATATAGTACCAGAGGTTTTCAAATCAAGAATTTTTTTTCCCCAAGAGCAGATAAATCTTGGTATTCTACCTGGTTCTAGGTATTTGGGGTTTACTACTTATGAATACTTAATGAAAGCCTAAGATTTCCATTCCCCCAGCTTGCTCAATCCAGGTTCCCTTAGGCATCATGAAGGAATTCAGGAATTAGTACTTACACTGAAGTGAAGTTAATCATCAGAAGTTTTAAATATACATTGCATTTAAATGAACTTGATTAAAGCAGCAATTGGGGTAGCTTACCCTTGTTTAAGACATTCAATGCCTTCTCTTTTCCCTAAAGAAACTAAGTGCTCCACTTAGTTGAGCAGAGAATACTGTTTGCCAGGATCCTGCCAAGTCTTCTGTGTCCACCATCAACTTATTAACTTGGATACCATGTGCTCTCCTTGGCCTGACTTTCTCTGGTCCCCTTGGACGAGAAACCCATTCAAGTTCACAGCCTTATCCCTGGCCGCAGCAGTTCCTTATTAAAGGAATGAATGGGCTGGATATGAAATGTCAAGAAGGTAAAAATAGGTAAATAGAAATCCTATATATGAAAGAACACAATGAAACCCACTAGAAATTGTTAGATTGAAGAGCAGTAAAAATAGCCATCATCAGGAATACAATCAACAACGGCTGGCAGAAATATAGGGGAAAAGGGAATATTATTACACTGTCGGTGGGACTGTTAAACTAGTGCAATCACTATGGAAGGCAGTTTGGCGATTCCTCAAAAAACAAAACATAAAACTGCCTTATGATCCAGCAATATCACTCTTGGGTACATACACACACATACGGGTACATACACACACATACACCCACACACAATGGAGTTTTACTCATCTATCAGGAAAAATAGTATGTCATTTGCAGGGAAATGAATAGACCTCCAGAAATTATGTCCAGTGAAGTAAGTCAGATTCAGAGAGACAAACACATGTCTTCTTCCATATGTGGAAGTTAGATTTAAATTGTAAATATATATGAAAACATATATAGGGCCATATGTATTGATGCACAAATTGACTAAAGTATGATATTCACAGGGGAGGATTCTAATGGTGTAACTCCTTTGAGCAACTAACTTAACAAAATGAATACCAGAAAGCAAAAACATCTTTTGTTGGCAGGATTAGAGATATGGGTGTCTAGGAGGGAGCAGGTGAATGGAGAAAAGGATGGGAAAAAACAATCATTATATATTCAATGTACATATGTGAAAATGGAACCAGGTAATTTGAGGAGATGGGTAGGGTTAGGAGAAATGGGGAAAAATGATGGAAGAGGTGACATAGATCAAGATGTATTGTACTCATAAACTGACATCTTGAATTAAAACCCCTTTGTATAACTAGAGATTTTTAATTCTTTTAAGTAGATGTGGGAGGAGGAAGAGGGGTTAAGAGTAATACAGATTAGATGGGGTGAATTTGATCAAACTATCTTCAAAGCATGTTTCAAATATTACAATGAAGCCCCTTTGTGCAATTAATTTATTCCAATAAATCTTTAATATCACAATAAAAGAGAATAGACTGCTCTTACTAAAAGCATTCACTTTACAAGCTCCCTGGCTAGGAGAAAGCCAGAATTCTTTCATACACCACCAGTCTTTGGGATGGGGACACACTTTTTCAGGATCAGAAAAGAAGTCATCTATCACACTGGTTTTCTTCTCATTTTTAGGCACAGGCTACAAGCACAGGGTTAAGTACAGGCCTTGAACATAACAGCTCATATATTAATTGGAAGCTCTTTGTCCCCATCTCCCCTTTGATGTCAAGAAGAATCTGTTAGAATGGTAACACTGCATTAACTCATTGGTTAGAGACAAATGCTTCAAGTCAGCTATAAAATTGCCTAATTGTCTTTCAAATGAAACTCTCACAGCAGATTCAAGTCAGCTGCTTTATTAATATTGTGACTTGGATTAGGAGGAAAAGACCTTCTCATCATCTGGGAATTAATTCTTCCCAGGCCTCAGTTTTGTAAAGTAACAATGTCAAGAGGCAACTGGCTAACACCACTCAGTATTTGAGGTGTGCAGCTAGATTTCCAGTCACCTTGAGGAAGGCACTCAAAACAGAAACTCATATACTGAATTCAGAAAACTATATATACAACAACTTACCTAGCAAGTGTAAGTCACCCCATCAAAGTATTTGGTCCCTTTAAGCCAATCTTATTTACTGGCACAAAGTACTCCTGATACCTTCCTCCCCCCCCCCCCCCCCAGGTCACTCAAAAATGTCCAGTGAACCTACATGGAAGACAGGGAGAGGGCTGCTTTGGGGAGAGTACAATGATCCTAAAAGGAATTTCTACACACACACACACACACACACACACACACACATTCATGGGGGCTGGCAGGAAAGGGATCTTCATAAACACTTGGGGTATCATGGCTAAGGAATAGCATTTTGTGTCTCAAATGGACATCTCAGCGTTGTTAACTTACCCCTCCCCCACTTACCAAATAATGGAAAAGATTGAAGAGGGTCCAGAGGAGCCCCCGAGTGGAGAGAGGCTAGGACAGTCTTCCCTTAAGTTCCAGATTCCAGGTTCTTGAGACACAGAAACAGTTCCTCCAGGGATCCAGGAGGCAGGGTGCTGTGGTTATTGTGAATAGTCAAATAATTCAAATAATGTTTGACTCTCAGTAAATGTTATAAGTATTATTTTTAAGGCCCAGACTCTATATGACTTAGTAACAATGACCTTGGGAAAGCCCTTGACCTCTGTGGGCTTCACTGTGCAAACCTGAAGGCTATAGTATTTACTTTACAGGGGAGTGTCTGTGTGTGTTGACAGCCCAGTACCCTCTAAGCTTGTGTTCACTAAATGATCCTTGAGTAGTAAATGTCAGACATTTAACAGTAGAAACAGGTAAATCCCTATGAAAGTCTTCATAGAGCAAAAAGTCTAGTGGGAAGAACAATACTAAACAAGGAATGGTAAGTGTGAGACATATTACTAAAAGAAGTTTAAGCCAGGTGCTGGTGGTCACAGCTATAATCCTAGCTACTCAGGAAGCTGAGATGTGAGGATCACAGTTAGAAACCAGCCCAAGCAGGAATATCGGTGACACTTCTATCTCCAATTAACCACCAAAACAAAACCAAAACCAAGAACAAAAAAAAAAATAGAAGAAGAGCTGTGGCTCAAGTGGTAAAATGCTAGCCTTGAGCAAAAAAAGTACAAGGATAGTGCTTAAGCCCTGAGTTCAAGCCCCAAGACCATCACCAATAATAAAAATTAAAAAAATAATAAATAAAATGAAAATGTGTTTCCAAGGAAATACAAGCCTGTCTTGGTAGACCAAGGACGCACATTTGAAGAGGAGAATTTCAATTGACACAAGATGAGGGAATAAGGATGGGCAGAAAAGGAAGCATTCCAGAAAAAAATATACATAATATGCAAAGGCCCTGAAATAGAATAACATATTAGAAAAGCTAGAAGATGGAGAATGTGGACCAATAACAGAAAGCCAGAGATGTGCAATGGTTATTATAGATGTCAACTAGCCTAGACCACAATATGCCCAGATATGTGGTCAAACTTCATTCTGTTGTTCTCAAGCGAGTTTTTTGTTTTGTTTTGTTTTTAGATATTTAAATTAGGAGACATGTAAAGCAGATTGCCTTCCATGATGTGGGTAGGCCACATCCAATCAGTTAAAGAAATGAATGCAACAAAAAGAACAATCTTCCTTAGGCAAGGAAGACACATTCAATCTTTTTATTTTGTCGGTAGTGGGGCTTGAACTTGGAGCCTGGGCGCTATCTCTGAGCAATGTTTGGTCAAGGCTAGTGCTCTACCACTTTGAGCCACAGCACCACTTTCCACCTTCAGACTTCCTTTGCAAACTTGGCTCTTCCTGGTTCTATAACAAACAGCTTTATGACTACAACTGCAGTCACATTCTCTTGGAAATCCAGCCTGGTAGTCTCAGGTTCCCAACTGTGATATTAACTCGCCAGGATCACTACCTTGCTAGCCCACCATGCAGATTTTGGACTTGCCAGCCTCCATAATGAGCCAATTCCTTACCATCTTTCTCCCATTTTCCTTCCTATATAATGTGCACACATGTGTGAACGCACACAAACACACATCTTTTGCTAGGGAAGAGAGGTGGTGTGGGCAGAGGGCAGTGGACAGGGCACGGAACTAGACATGAAGGAAAGCACACAGGACTGCAGACAGCCCTTCAAAAGCAGGTGCATGACCAGATCTGTGTTTTTCAAATGGTGTGCAGCACGGCAGACTGTTGAAGACTGTGAAGAGACTTGGAGAGATGGACAGTAGCTGAGTGAGAGGACACAGACATGTGCTATCAGGGCTGAAGTGAGCAGCTGTCCCCGACTTAGACAAGGGTGAGGAGGAGACACAGGACTAGAAGGACCCATGAATAGCAAGAAAGGGTAAATGATGGATATTAATGCATTTTCTCTTAGTAAAGGTAGATAAAACATTCTGTAAGCCAGGCACCAGTGGCTCATACCTATAATTCTAACTACTCAGAAAGCTGAGTTCTGTAGATCGAGGTTTGAAGCCAACGTGGACAAGAAAGTCCATGAGACTCTTATCTCCAAGAAAGTACTAACATAAAAGCTGGAAAGGGGGCTATGGCTCAAGTGGTAATGTGTTAGGCTTGAGCAAAAAGAAACTCAGGGACAGTGCCAGGGTCCAGCATTCAAGCCTCAGAACGAACGAACACACACACACACACACACACACACACACACACACACACACACACACACACACACACACACACACACACACACACACACACACACACACACACACACACACACACACACACACACACACACACACACACACACACACACACACACACACACACACACTTACTTCTGTAAGTCTTCCTGCAGGAAAGTATATGCTAGTCAAATGGATTTGTTGGTTCTTCCAAGCTTAACCTATTTATTTGCTGCTGTCTTCCTGTCTCTTGATTGTGCTATCTCCTTTCTCAGCCCAACAATGGCATAACTGTGAAGGCAGAAAGGAAGAGAAAGAACAGATAGGGTGCCTTGGCTGGATGCCCAGATGAGAGGAGATCTTCTCCACCTCCAGGAGGTGGAGGTAAAAATCATGGGCTCAGCGCTTCCCTGCCTTCCCACAGACACACAGCTCTCTGGGGCATGCAGCCACTTTGATCTTCCCTACATCTTTCCACTTACAACTCCTAACAAACTGAGGAGAATAATGCCTCCTCTCCACCATCACTACTGTGTTTTGTTTATGTGCACAATGAAAAATACAACAGTCCATAATTCCTGGTGTCTAAATGTAGATGTTGAATGTCTAGATTGGTTGCAGGAAGCTGCTCTGATTTTCTCCTGTTGGCTGAGGAGCCCATGCAGACCAGAGAGGCTGAGGGAGACAAGAGACAGGGAAGTGGCTGTTGCTGAGACCTCTTACCCCACACAAGCTTTCAGAATCAGATTTCTGCCTCTCTTGAAACAATCACAAAGCAAGCCCTTCTGGTTGGATCTCAGTCTATTTCTCCAACTTGGCTCTTTCCTGCTGGCCCTGACTAGCCCAGGGTGGAGCTCTGTGGGTAGCCAACTGATGCTGTCTGAGTCCTGTACAAAAGGAAATCTTGACTGCGTGCTGGTAGCTCACACCTATAATCCTAGCCACTCTGGAGGCTGAGATCTAAGAATTGTGGTTTGAAGCCATGGGCAGGAAAGTCCATGAGACTCTTATCTCTAATTCTCAAAAAGCTACCAGTGTGATCATACAAAATAGTATTTATTGAAATGAACTCCAGGAAATAAAACAAGATTTTTTTTTTTGCTGTTTTTGTTTTCCTTTTTGTTCTGTTTGCTCATTTATATGTCTTTAGGGATGTAAGGGGAAATGCAGAAATGGAGTGACAAATGCAGCAATGGTACTCATTGGACACATTGTTGAAAATGTACTATACAGCTTATGGGTGGGATGGCAGGGAAAAACTAGAAGCGAGCAAGGGAAGGGATGACATTGTCTGAAAAGAAATGTACTCTTCTCTGACTTATGTAACTGTAACCCCTCTATTATAACAACAATTTTAAAAAAAGTTTAAAGCTGGAAGTGGAGCTATGGCTAAAGTGGTAGAGCATTAGCCCTGAGCAAAAAAGCTAAGGAGCAGCACCCAGGTCCTGAGCTCAAGCCCCAGTACCAGCGCCTGTGCTCACACAGAGTCCTGTAACCTGTCTCTCTGAAAGTAAACCAGGCTACTCAGCCCCCTGCTGCCATGGAGTGTTTTACTCGCTTAAGGTTACCATAGAATCAGGCCAAGCAAAAAAGGCTTCAAGGTAGCTCTGTACTGCCCCTTCCCTACCCAATACTAAGATACTTGTGATAGTTAATTTTGTGTCCACTCCCAGACTAGGGAAGGCCCAGGAGCCTGCTTAAACTACATTTATAGGATGTCTAGAGATTAGGTTTCATAGTTTTACAGAGTAAGGCAGGAGGCCTTCCTCAGTGTGGACAAGTGAGGGCCTGAAATGAATGAAGGAGGAAGGCTGAAGGCTTGGGCTGCCAGTACCACTGAGGATCAGTCTTTCTCTGCCTTCTAGCTCCTGGCTTTCAAACCTTCAAACTCACACTGGTATCCGCAGCTTCAGCTCCTGAGCCTTCAAAGTCCACAGCTGGATTTCCTAGGGCTCCAGCTTACAGATGACAGATGGCTCTGTCATTATGTACTTTTCAATTTGCATAACGCTGTGAGCCCCTACCTCATAATAACACTCTCCCTGTGATCTCCTATTTCAGGCCCTCAGTGTCGACAAGTCTACCCAAGATGGGAGGCTAAATGAAGGGGCCTACTGGCCCTATTGATTCTGTTTCAAAGGACTCAATGAATACAGAGGTTCCAGAGCCCTCACTTCACAGTCCACTTAGGAAAACAGAAGGACAGAACTGAACCACTGGATCCTCTCACCAGCTGGCCCAGGCCAGCAACTTGAGGAACCACATCTCAGAGCCTACAGACAGATCTTCTTCCTTAAGGTTTGCAGATTAAAAAGTATTGGGACCAGGCTGAAAGGAGAAAATGGGAGGCCCAAACTCCCATCTTTGTGTTCATGAGTGTATGTTCAACCATTTTGGCTCTCTGGGACTTAGGGGAAAGTGGGGTGTGGCAAACCATTCAAACCTGGGACCATCAGAGAGAGCACAGACACCCCAAATGGGTACCTGACCAGCCAACCAGCATCTCATGGCAGCAAGAGGATGCTTGAAAAAGTATGAAAAGCACAAGTCACAATTCTAAACAGGGTTGGAGGCCAGTAGGCCCCTTCATTTAGCCTCCCATCTTGGGTAGACTTGTCGACCTACTGCTTCCAGCTCATGGAAGTCTACCTCGTACCCCTCACTTAATCCTTGCTAGCCACTGAAGCCTGAGTCTATATGTCATATCACTTCTTCTAGGAGGTCCTCCCTGCAAGCCCAGTTAAATTCCTCCTGCACATTGTAGGATTGTTTTAATGACTCTGATTAGACATGATCATGTCTGTCTCTTGGGCTGAATTATGAGCTCTGGGGACTGGGTGGTCACACAGCAGCAGGATGGTACATAGGAGAGAATAAATACAAAATCAAAGATGTTACTTCTTTAATTTAAAAAAAAGGAGTTTCTCAGTAGCAGCACATTAAATAAAATCTCTATTTCTTAGCATGTTATCTCCTGTGACTCCTTAAGAACAATATTTTAAAAGAAGAGCACGAGGGTGGCCATTTCTATACTGAGGCTGTTTACATGTTAAATTCTGTGACAAAACAGCAGCTATCACCAGAATTAAAGAGAAAATAACTAGCTAGCTTTTAAAAATAGATACCATTTTTATTCTCAGAAAAAGACACTAGGGATGGAGATGGAGCTCACTGGAAGGGCACTTGCCTAGCTTGAATATGGTCCTGGGTTTGATCCAAAGCAGGAAGGAAGGAAGGGAGGGAGGAAGGGAGGAAGGGAGGAAGGGAGGAAGGGAAGAAGGGAGGAAGGGAGGGGAAAGGAGAGGAGGGAGGCAGGGAGGGAGGGAGGCAGGGAGGGAAGAAGGGAGGAAGAGGAGAGGAGGGGAGGGAGAGAGGGACTTACCATAGTTTAGGAGCTTGGGAGTGAACTGAGTTTGCTCAACACTTCCACCAGGCAGTCTAGAATTTGAAGTCCAAGGGAAGACATCTCAGCTCATCTACTTACCTGGCTTAACCAAAGCCATTAAAAATCCAGGAAATGAGCCAGGCGCCTGGCTAATGCCTGTAATCCTAGCTACTCAAGAGGCTAAAATCTGAGGAATGTGGTTTGAAGCCAGTCAGGGCAGGAAAGCCCATGAGACTCTTATCTCTAATAAACTACTAAGAAAAAGCCAGAAGTGGTGCTGTGCCTCAAATGGTAGAGTGCTAGCTTTGAGCAAAAAAGCAGCTCAGGGACAGCGCCCAGGTCCAGAGTTCAAGAAAGCCCCAGGACCTGCACAAAAAAAAAATAAAATAAAAATGAATCCAGGAAATGGATTATTAAACTTGATATAAGCCCATTTTGTTATTTTGGTTTAGTATGTTTGGAAGCTGAAGACTGAACACAGAGCCTAGTACATGTTCTGACAGAAAGCCATTTTGCTTATACCTTAGACTGCCATTTTCCTCCCTTTGTGGCTTAGCAGTGGTGACTGCTAAGATAGTTTGCAGTCCTTGATACTTTTGACACTGACAAGCAGACAAGCATATATAACACACTTCTGCATCTGGGGTGATAACTGGGGTGGTAACCTTATGGTGCCACAAGTTTGGTGGTTAGAATAACAAAAATTCTCTCCTCTGAATTTTTCAGAGTTCCCCAGTTAAACAGAACCAATAAATGTATACACAGGGATAAAACCAAAATCACTATAAATAACTGGCTCCAGCCAGGCACTGTTGGCTCATGTCTATAGTCCTAGCTACACAAAAGGCTAAGATCTAAGGACCACAGTTCAAAGCCAGCCCAGACAGAAAAGTCTGTGAGACTCTTATCTCCAGTTAACCACCAAGAAGCTACAAGTAGAGCTATGAATCAAGTATAGTAGAGCACTAGCTTTGAGCAAAAGAACTCAGGGACAGCAGCCACCCCTTGTGTTCAAGCCCCAGGACCCGAACAGGCTCCTGCAACTATAGTCATTGGGAATTTAGAAAGCTGGAGAACCCAGGAAAGCTAGTAATGTAAATTTGAGACTACAAGCCTGAAAACCAGGTGCACCAATGAGTCAAGTTCTAGTCCACAGTTGGGCAAAAAGAGAAAATTCAACTTCTGCTTTTTTGTTCCAGTAAAGACTCTGGGAACTACATGATCAAAGTTGATCTCTTAGAAATGCCCATAGACACATGCAGACATAACATTTAACCAGATTATCTGGGCAGCCTATAGCCCAATCAAGTTGACATACAAAATTCTTATCAGGTTTGTACACCTGAGTAAGCTTGAAGTCAAAATATTACCAAAGCCACAAGCAGTCCTAGGAGGAAGTTGTTCCTAACCTCTTCATGGCCATACTACTCTAATCTGCCTGTGTCTTCATTCTGCCATCTATTTCATCCTGTCTAATCTCCTTCTGCCTCTCTTGTAAGGATTCATGTGATTGCATCTATGAGCTATTCAGCTAATTTAAGTTAACTGCTTCATCTCAGATCACATTGTGAGCCATTTATCATATAAAATAATATTCACAGGAAAAATTTGTCTTTTGGGAGGGAAGCATTTTTTTTGAGGGAAGCATTTTATCTGCTGTCTATACTGACCTCATCAGCAGCAAAAACCAGAAAAGCCCAACAAAACACAATTATTTAAAACACACACACACACATTTGACACCAGGCCAACTCAGGAGGCTGACATCTAAGAATCATGGTTTGAAGCCAGCCAGGACAGGAAAGTCTAGGAGACTCT
Organism: Dipodomys spectabilis; assembly: GCF_019054845.1. Taxonomy (NCBI): domain Eukaryota; kingdom Metazoa; phylum Chordata; class Mammalia; order Rodentia; family Heteromyidae; genus Dipodomys; species Dipodomys spectabilis. The sequence continues at coordinate 12,811,341 of NW_024870730.1, forward strand.
TCTAAGTACTAAAAATCCAAATGGAGCTAATGGCTCAAGTAGTAGAGTGCCCGCCTTGAGCAAAAATGCTAAGAGACATCACCCAGGCCTCATGTTCATGCCCTAGTATTGAGACAAAAAAAAATTGGTTAGAGAAGGACAGTGGGCTGATTTATGCTTGTAATTCTTCCTGCCTGGGAGGCTGGGATTGGGAAGATAGAGGTTCAAGGCCAGCTCAGGCTGAAAAGTCACCAAGATCACTTCTCAATGGAGAGCTTGTTATCCTTGCCACAATAGGAAGCATAATAAATAGGTGGATCATGGCTTAAGTATGTGCCTGGGTAGGAAATATGACCTACCATAAAAATTAACATCACAAAAAAGGTCTGAAGGTGTGCCTCAGTGATAACAGGCTGCCAAGTACTAGGCCCTGAGTTCAAACCCCAGTACTGGAGAGAGGAAGGAAGGGAGGAAAGGAGGGAGGGAGGGAGGGAGGGGAGAAAGAAAGCGAGAGCGAGCGAGAGAGAGAGAGAGAGAGAGCGAAAGAGAGAGCGAGTACAGAAGAGAAAGAAGGAAAAGAAACTTAAAAAAATTAAAGCATTCCCAACTCCCAATTTTAACATTCTCATATCTAGAAATAATCAATGTATTCTAAATCACTGTGTCATAAATAAGTAGAGATTTACTCACTTTATAGAGAAGTACAAATATCTCTCCCTTCTACAAAGCCTAGTGCCACTTAAAGTCAAGATTAATATGTATCAATTCCACAGTGAAACTCTGTGTGTGTATATGTGTGCGTGTGTTCTGGTACTGGGGATTGAAACTCAGGGCCTCTCACTCTCTCTTGGATCATTTTTGTAGGCACTCTACCACTTGAGCCATATCTACCCTTCCAGCTTTTTCCTAGAAGTCTCTTGCATTTGTCTGCCTGGCATAGCTTCAAACCAAGATCCTTAGATCTTATGAATAGGTAGAATTACAGGTGTAAACCAACAACATCTGGCTCTGAAATTAACTAAAATATGGGTAATAATCTGAAGTAACACTATGGACCGAATCCAGGGTCTTCACTTGAGCCACACCCCAAGCCCAGCATTTATTTTAATTTGCCACAAAGTTAAAAATAAGATTGGGTGCCAGTAGTTCATGCCTTTAATCTTAGCTACTCAGAAGGTTGAGATCTGAGAATCATGGTTAAAAGCCAACCCAGGCAAGTCCACGAGATTCTTACCTCCAATTAACCACCAGAAAACCAGAGGTGGCGATCTGGCTCAAAGTGGTAGAATGCTAGCCCTGAGCAAAGGAGGTCCAGGCCAAAACCCAGAATCTGAGTTCAAGCTCCACAACCACCACCTCCACCAAAAACAACAAAAGTCGAAAATGAAGCTTGACGTTATGTATTAAAAAGCAAACCAGCTAGGTGCTGGTGACTCACGCCTGTAATCTTAGCTACTCAGGAGGCTCAGATCTGAAGATTACAGTTCAAAGCCAGCCTGGGCAGGAAAGTCCATGAGACTCCTCTCTAATTAATACCAGAAAACTGGAAGTGGCACTGTGGCTCAAGTGATAGAGCACTTACCTTGAGCTGAAGAGCTGAGGGAGAGCACCCAGGCCCAGAGTTCAAGCCCCATGGTTGACACACACAAAAAAGCAAACTGCAAAGCCACCAATATATAGCAATGTATATCAATAAACTGCTGTCCATAACCCTGTTAATGAATCTACAAATACCTGGTAAGCATAAAGAGGCATGCTGTATGGTCTGATTTCTAGAACATAAGACACAGGTACAAATAATCTATTGTGCTAGCTAAACATAGAGTATTGGGAAGGAAGGCAGGTATGCTTAGGAGGGCAGCTTTTGGAAGGTTCCTATTACTCCATTTCCCAATTGGCCAGGCCGGCAGCCCCTTGAGCACATCAAGTCCTCAGAGCTGTGTCATCTTCCTATTATGTCTTCTAGTTAGCATATTTTAATCGACAAGCAAAAAGAAAAAAAAGTTATGAGCTATGAGCCTTTGGAGCGGCAATTCCTGAGGGAAACCTCTCCCTTTTCTAAGAAGGTATCAAGGATTATTACTTTCCAGATTAGCTGAGAAATTTCCCCATCTGTTTTTTGTTGTTATTGTTGTTGTTTTGGTTTTGGTATCAGTCCTACGGTTTGGTACCAGTCCTGGGGCTAGATGCTTTCTCTGAGCTTTGTTCTTCTTTTTCTTAAGGCTGGTGCTCTACCACTTGAGACATGGCTCCACTTCTGGCTTTTCGCTGGGTTAATTGGGTAAGAGTCTCATAGACTTTCCTTCCTGGGCTGCCTTTGAATTTTGATCTTCAGCTCCCAGCCTGCCAAACAGCTAGGATTACAGGCGTGAGCCAGCAGTGCCCAGATCCATCATTTTTTAAATTAAGATTGGCATTAATAAACTGGACTCTGACACTGCAAGTCCTCCCACAGGGCAAGGCTGGCTCCTGATGACAGGGCAGGGCTCCCCCAAAACCATGACCTCACCTTCGTCCTTAAATATGAATAGACACTCACTGTTGTTAGGTGATTTTATGTTACTTTTGTTGCCTTGCTATGTTGGCCAGGCTGGTCTCAAACTTGAAATCCCCCTGCCACATCCTCACAAGTACATAGGATTATAGGTATGTGCAAACAAGCCAGGCTTCGCTGTTGTTTTGTTGCTGTTGTTGTTTTACCAATCCTGGGGCTTGGAACTCAGGGTCTGGGTACTGTCCCTGAACTTCTTTTTGCTCAAGGCTAGTGCTCTACTACTTGAGCCACAGCTCTACTTCCAGCCATAGCTCTACTTCCAGCCATAGCTCTACTTCCAGCTTTTGCTGTGACTAATTGGAAATTAAGAGTCTCATGGACTTTCCTGCCCAGGCTGGCTTCAAACCATGATGATCAGATCTCAGCCTCATGAGTAGCTAGGATTAGAGGCATGAGCCGTCAGCACCTGCAGGTCTCCACTGTTGTTTTAAAAATCAAAAGCAGCAGGTGGCTACACTTGCTCCACCTCAGTTCATGAGTGAGTAAAGAGGATACAAGACTGGTATCATTTTTATTATGATCTAAAAGAGAGCTAGGTGCTATAAACCTAGCTATTCAGGAGGTTAATATCTGAGGATAGCAGTTCAAAGCTAGACCAGACAGGAAAGTCCATGAGACGCTTCTTTCCAATTAGCCAACAAAAAGCCAGAAACAGAGCTGTGGCTCAAATGGTAGAGTGTTGTCTTTGAGCACAAAAGCTCAGGGACACCCAGGCCCTGAGTTCAAGCTCCTTTCCCCATAAAAAGTCTAAAAAAGGGCTGGAGGCATGGCTCAGCAACAGAGCACCTACCTAGCAAGCTCAAGACCCTAAGTTCAAACAAGTACCGACAGAAAAGAGAGAAAACCCTTGCACCCATCACACTGTAGGCCAAACTAGGAGGCTCTTTGGTCTCTGCTGACTCTTCCTTCATTTCCCAGCCTTCTTCTCAAGAGACAAAAGGCACAAGGGACTTCAGTTACATGCTACAATGATTTAGCAAATTAGAATTAAATGCAGTTCTTTTCTTCCCTAGAAAACAGTGACATCAACAATATGATCAAATTACTAATATTAAAAGCAGCAGCAACTATTTTACTGGGCCAAGCACTGCACTTAACTGGGGCCAGGAACTTTACACATTGCATTTATATGTTTGATAAGATCATACCATTCACATACCCATTTTACAGATAGAAAAGAAAGGCTAGCAGCTAAGAAATAACACATACAAATGGATCTCAAAACTCAGTCAGCCCACACCCATTGGAAGTAGCTTGTAATCACTCCCTATTCTACCTCCTAGTAGTCTTGAATAATACCATTGAGGGATTAAGAAAAAGCCACAGATGGCCAGGTTTGCTCTGCAAGTGGGGTAGATGGACAGGCCAGCAACCTAGCTTTGGCTACAGCCCTACTGAGTAGCAAGACCCTCCCAATTCCCCAGTGTGTGCTGCTCTGATAAATGGGCACCGCCATGGCTTCAGGTCCCATCTCTGGCCAGGCATGGGGAAGGGAAGCTGAAAATAGCAGGCTTCCATGGAGGAGAGGAGATACATGTGGCTTTGGAGTTTGAGGGAAGATGAATCTGGGCTGTGGCAGGGCAATTAGCAGCTACATGACCTTGGTGCTGCAACATCAGAGGTAAATGCGTTTGCTGGGCCTATATTTATATCTTTATAGTAAGTCCTGAGATAGGAAGTTTCTGGATGAACAGGAGACAAAGATTGCTAGCAGACCATTCTTCTGTCCACTCCATTCTCCATCCAGGGCAGTACTAAGCAACCCCCAGCTAGACACACTTGGCTGTCAGCTGCTGCCTTTCCCAACCATGAGCTGGCACAACAGATATAAACAGAGCACCAACTATGTGCCAGACACCAGAGCTCTAGCACAGACAAAGCGAAGATCCCTCCCCCACAGCACTTGCCACTATACACTTCTACTCACCTGATGTTTACTAGCACACATTAAGGGTACAAGGGGAATTTCACACATGTGACACATTTCCACACATCAACAATGTATCCTGATCACCCTCCTCTCCTGCACTTCTCCTTGCCCCATCCTCTTTCTGTCTTTTGTTTTGTTTTGTTGCCGGTAGTGGGCCTGAATTCTGGGCCTGGGCGCTGTCCCTCAGCTCCTCAGCTCAAGGCTAGTGCTCTACCACCAGAGCCACAGCGCCACTTCCAGCTTTTTCTGCTTATGTGGTACTGAGGAATCGAACCCAGGGCCTCATGCATGCGAGGCAAGCACTCTACCACTGAGCCCACCCCATCCTCTTTCTTAACGCAATTTCAACTGTCTTCATTGCTCCTTTTTATACATGGGGATAAACTACTTTGACCATATTCATCCTCATTTATCCACCTGTTAGCCCTCCCTCTCTCCACTGGCACCTGCTTTACTTTCCTGTCATTCAATTTTTGTGTGTGCTGGCACTAGGGCTTGAACTCAGGACTTGGGCATTGTCCCTGAGCTTCTCGGCTCAAGGTTAGCACTCTACTACTCGAGGCACAGCTCCATTTCTGGATTTTTGGTAGTTAAGGAGATAAGAATCTCACATTTTCCTGCCTGGACTGGCTTCAGACCTTGACCCTCAGATGTTAGCCTCCTGAACAGCTAGGACTGCAAACATGAGCCACGAGTACCCAGCTTCAATTATTTTAAGTGCGTATTAATTATACCAAGAAGTTTCACTGTGGTATTTCAGATGTGCAGGTATTATTTTTAATTAGAATAACCCTGTTATTCAGTAAAAGAAAATATGATGTCCAGGAAATACAGAATACAATGTCCAGGGAAGGCAAAGATAGAGACAGAAATTAGATAGTAGTCAACTAAGACTGCAGACTGGACTGCTGGAAGGTTCTGCAATGCTTTCTGGGGTGATGGCTATGCTCCAAGATAGACCTGTAATCATGGTAGCACAAACTGTAAACATAATAAAAGAAATCATTGGATTGCATGAATAGGTAAATTTTATGGTATATAATCTATTATTTCAATCAGTTATTGTATTAAAATAATAACTAAACATAGGTATGAAGAATAGCCTGGAGCTTTGATCTTAAGCTCCAGGCTATTCCATAGTCTCAGGCTTTCTTTTTTTTTTTCAATTTTTTATTGTGATTAAGTGGTTACATAATTTCCCAAATTTCACAGTATTGTGGGATAGTGATGCTCAGTTAAAGTCACAAACACATTCTAACTTTCATAGAGCAAATTGTCAATCACGGTCTGTAACATTTATGAGTTCTATGAGCTTTGCAATGCAGTTATTTCTTCAACATCGGGTGATGTACATTTCTTTTGTTTTGCATAGCGTCAGCTGTTCCCTCTTTCCCACTTGTTCCCTCCCTCCCATCGCTGCCATTGAGTTGCTTAGTTCATTTGGTCAATGTCCAGTGCAGCTGATGGGTCCCGCTGGTGTATGTTTTTCCCTGATTCCCTCTAGTTCTGTGTCGTCTTCCTGGTTCCCCTCCAGTGTACACATATATACCATACATGTGATCAGCAGCATGGGGTTATTTAGTAGTTATTCGACCAGATGAGTGGAAGTCCTTTGTTTCTTAAGTCCTGTTAATTTTGTCGTATCACCTAAAATTTCGGATTTAACATCCACTTATCAGAGAGACCATGTACCATTTGTCTCTTTGCTCTTGGCTTACCTCGCTCAACATCATTTCTTCTAGCTCCATCCATTTCCCTGCAAATGACAGGCTGCTTTCTTTAAGTAAAGTTTTAAAAACTATTCAGGGCCAGGCATTGGTGACTCACGCCTGTAATCCTGGCTACTCAGGAGGCTGAGACCTGAGGATCATAGTTCAAAGCCATCTAGGGCAAAAAAGTCTGTGAGAATCTTCAATTAACCATTCAAAAATTGGAAGTGGTGCTGTGGCTCAAAGTAATAAAGCACCAGAGCAAAAGAGCTTAGGGACAATGTCTAGGCCCTGAGTTCAAGTCCCAGGAACAACAACAAGAAAACAAATTGACTAGGTGCCAATATAGCTCAGGAAGCTGAGATCTGAGCATAGCAGTTTGAAGCTAGCTAGGGCAGAAGGTCCATGAGACTCTTATCTTTACATAAGTACTAAAAAAGCTGGAAGTGGAGCTATGGCTCAAGTGGTAGAGTACTAGCCTTGAACAAAAAAGCTCAGGGACAGTGGTCAGGCCCTGAGTTCAAGCTCTAGGACTAGCACAAAAAGCAAAAACAAAAAAACAAAAACAAAACAAAGCATAACCAAAAAAAAAAACAACTTGGAAAGACTTGTAAGTGGTGAGCTTTTAGCTAATATGTCCCTTAAAGTGTCAGAGATAAGCCAGGCACTGGTTGGCTCATACCTCTGATCCTAGCTACTCAGGAGGCTGAGATCTAAGGATCATGTTCAAAGCTAGCCTGGGCAGAAAAGTCTGTGAGACTCATCTCCAGTTACCCACCAGAAAATTGGAAGTGAAGCTGTGGCTCAAAGTGGTAGAGCATTAGCCTTGAGCAAAAGCTCAAGGACAGTACCTAAACCCTGAGTTCAAGCCCCACGACTGACAAAGATTATATATATATATATATATATATATATATATATATATGCTATACCGGTCAGTATAAAAACTAAATTATATATGATCCAAAGGAAGTTAACTTTGTGCTATGTTTCCCTAGGGTGTGCTGAGGCTGTTTACTCTGACTTGCCCAGCTGACAGCACCCAAGCTCTGGAGATTTGGTAGCCTGGTGGCAAGGAGCAAGAACAATCTAGAGGGTCACTGTGCAGCGACTAAAAGACAGGATTCATTGGCTACAGTTAGTCATAGAGCCCCACAAACCTAAGGAAGCCAGGAAGTGAACTCAATGACATAACTAGAGAACAGGAAGCTTTGTCTAAGTTAGTGAATAGCACAGGGAATCAGAACCTCGTGTGGCCAGCGCTTGGATCATGCAGCCAGTGTGCTTGGCTCTGAATCTCTTTTCATGAGCTACATCACTGCCACAGAACCTTTGAGAAGCTACTTGCCCATCCTGTACGCAGGTCCCTCAACCATAAAATGGGCAGTGATAGTATTTACTTCATATATGTCATGTAAGATTAAACGCGGATTTCTAACTAAGAAATTGAGAATACTACATTCAAGTGCTGATTCCTTAAGTATCATCTAACTTTTATCTTTCAGGAAAACATTTGAAAGGCAATGTTTTATCTAATGTACCTAACATAATTAAGGAATCTACCTAGAGAATCTGACACATTTAAAATAAGTATCAAACAGCAGTCTTCCTGAACTGAAAACTGAGCCTTCTGGCTTTTGCTTGGCCCTGGACTTGAAGTAGCTGGCTAGCTTCTAGTTGCTTCTCTCGAAATGAGGTATTTAGTCACCTACAGGGCAGCTGGCCTCTACCAACACCCAAATGCTGCCTCCTCCCTGCCTCAGGGAGGACTTCAAAACCCTCAGAGCTGTCTAGTCAGGGCCGGTACCTGTTGGAGGAGCAACAGATGTCACCTCGTATTTAGATCTTCCCACAGACCTTTCGGTGGTCCAGCATGGAGTCAGAAACAGGAATGCAAATTTAAAAGCTAGGAAAAGATGTGCTGCAAGAATGTGTATGTGTAAGTTCTCAGTAGTAAAAAGCTTTCAAAAGTAGCAACCATTCACAATATTTCAACCTGTTTACCACTGAATACATAAATTACAGGTCTCTAGAAAAAGAAGTCTCAATGCTACTGCTTCTTCACTGTTAAAAACCATGTCAAACCATTGCAGTCTTGGTAGCTGAGACATTTTTTCAGACTCTCTACAAATTGCTGGTACTGGTGGCTCACAACTGTAATCCTAGCTACTCAGGAGGCGGAAATATGAGGATCGTAGTTTGAAGCAAGCCCAGGCAGAAAAGTCTATGACACTCATCTCCAATTAACCACCCAGAAGCCAGAAGTGGAGCTGTGACTCAAGTGAGAGAGTGCTACCCTTGAGTTTAAAAAAAGAAGCTCATGGACGGCCTTCAGGCCCCATGTTCAAGCCCCCCAGACCACTCCACCAATGTCATTGTCAGTCAGCCCTTTCAGGCCTCCCTTTGCATCTCTGAGCAATGCTCCCTCTGCACCTGTGTGTCCATCTCCCAGGGTTGAAAACTCCAAGGCTGGGCTGAAACTGGCATGCACAATAGGCCAACTGGATACATGTGATTCCAGAAAAACTAATCACACTGCATCAAAGTCAACGTGGTGTAAGGTGAGCCATTCTTTCACATCTGTGCAATTTAATCAAGCATCTGAGGCTGTGGTTTCACCGTGACTTACTTTTCCAGTTAAAGGGAAAGGCAGCAAGCACCTAGCTGGGGACAGAGCCAGCAATTCAAAATCTACTCCCAATGCCACTGCTACTGAGTGGATGCACAGACCCATAGACCCCAGTCTGTTTTCTGAGTGTTGTCCTATATTTATCAGCCATCAAGCCCTTCAATAATGACACAGCAATGAGCCCTCAGTGAGGACCTTCTACAAACCTGCATCCCACTTGACTTCACGACCCCTCCTCTAGGGCTGCCCTGAGATCCAGGCCTCCAGCTCCCCCTGGATGCTGCATACACAGTGCCTGGCCCTTCCTCTCACCACACTGACTAGACTCAACACGACCGCCATCTTGACTGCCATCTTGAAACTTAAGTCAGATGGAGACATTGTTCCACTCAAGCCTTCTCTCCCACCTCCACCCCAGCTTCCCATTTTACTTAGAATAAAAGCCAGTTCTATACCAAGAGAATAGCTTTTTATTCCAGGATCTTCTTCCTCTGGCCACACCACCTCTCACTCCCTGGCCTGCTCTGCTCCAAGCCATATGGCTTCCTGGCTACAACTTAAGTCCCAAGGCACATCAGCCTCAGGCCTCTGCCTATGGTCATTCACACAGTGCATCCTGGGGAGCCACAGGGCTGCTCCTATGGTATCTGAGATCAGTAACACCAACCATCTCTACCCTACCTAAAACCATCCCTCTCTCTAGTGCATGTATCCATTTGTCCTCTTCTCTACTCTGAAGGTGAGAACTGCCATGCAGTTAGTTAATGCTTGCTAACAAAGCATCCGGGTAACCAGGTAACTTTTCCATGTCCCCACAGGTAGGAAGGGGCAGTGCTAGGGGGCCTGTGACTCAGAAGCCTGTCCTCTGTGTGGGACTCCTAAAGCTTTCCTGGCAAGCCCAGGGGCTGTTAGAGCCACAGCAGACATAGGCAAAGCACTTAACCTAGCAGAAGTTGGAGATGGCTGGCTGCTTTCTCCCTTACCCTGGAGAGGGGGCTCATTTTAGACCCTCTGACTGGGTGGAGAGCATGCCTGATCTTAGAAGCCATGAGACCCATCACAGAGGACTCTCTTGTCCTTGTCTTCCAGTCCTCCTGGATGGTTCCAGCAAAGCCACCAAGTATACTGGCTGTGTACTTTCATCCAACCACTAACCTCGGTGAGATGGCTCCGGCATTGCCCCTCCAATTCCGGCAAGGGTCCCAGCCCAGGGCACTGCCGCCCTGCCTTGAGATGACACAGGAGGGTGGAAGGTGGGAGGAGGAAGTGGAGGTGGAGCTCTGGGTTACACAACAGTAGGAGCAGCAGCTGTAAAGCATAAGTGAGATCCTTCTAGAAGCAATCACTCTCAACCTGAGTGGATGAGGTACAGTTGTAAGTGGGCAAAACATTACCTAGAGATTGCATCCTTTCTTGGTACACCCTGTGCTTTTTAATTAAATGAGTTAACATAAATAACACACTTAGTTCCTGCCATATAGTAAGTATTATAATGGGATTTAATTATTACATTTTCTTGGCAATAATGAAAAGCTCAGACAGAATCCTGTCCGGTAAGGAATGCAAGGATTAAATCTGCATATGCTGTAAAGGTTGGCTTTATTTAAAAAATAGCTCAGACTTTTCTAGAACCTAAGAAACACTAAGCTGGAAGCCTTTGGGATACGGGAATTTAGATTTATCTCTTTGTATTACTACTGGGATGTTGAAATGGTTATTCTGAGGCATGATTGTTTTATATACTATCTTATACACTATTTTACTGTAGTTAACTTTGATAATGTTATAGTATTTAACAGAACAGCAACAATAATCTTCATATAAACAAGCCGCATTAATCTCAGATATAACAACTGTTCTAAATAATTACATTGTTGCTTGAAGAGCTGGGGGAGGGGAGGAAATGGTTTAACAACCAGCAAAAAAAAAAAAAAAAAAAGGAATAAAAAGCAATTGCAGGGCAAGAGGAATTTCATGTGAGACACAAGAATACACAACCTAGGTACCTAGGTGAGTACGGTAAGGGTCTACACCTGCTGTGGTTCACACCTTTCAGGTGGACAACTGTAGGTGAATGACAGAAAAACAGTCTAGTAAACTAGACCCATTAAAAGCTTGGAGAAACCCTGAGGCCAAGCAGTTATCCCCCTGAAAACAAGTGATTGTTTTCTAAACAAGTGCGCACACACACACACACACACACACACACACACACACGGGATAGAACTCAGGGCCTCTGGCTTGCTACACAAGCTCTCTTGGGCCACAGCTCAGTCTATCTTTTTTTTAAGATTTTAAATTTTTTATTGTAAAGGATGTACAGAGGGGTTACCGTTATGTAAGCCAGGAAAAGAGTACATTTCTCTTTGGACAATGGCACCCCTTCCTTTGTTTTCTCTCACTCTTTCTAGTTTTCCCTTCTGTCCCTGCCCCCAAGTTGTATAGTTCATTTCCAACACAGTGTCTAGTGGGTTTTACTGTTTTTTTTTTTTTTGTACCACTGTTCTGGTCCGTCTAACTTTTTAAAGATAACTTCATTAAAATCTTAGCACCAGCCGGGCACCAGTGACTCAAGCCTACAATCTTAGCTACCCAGGAGACTGAAATCTGAGGATCGCGGTCCAAAGCCAGCCCAGGAAGGAAAGTCCGTGAGACTCTTATCTACAATAAACTACTCAGAAAACCAAAAAATGGAGCTGTGGCTCAAGTGGTAGAGCGCTAGCATTGAGCTGAAGAGCTCAGGGACAGCGCCCAGGCCCAGAGCTCAAGCCCCACGACTGACAAAAAAAAAAAAAAAAAAAGACAACATCAAGATGTCTTTTTAAATGAGAAAAATAAAAACAAAACACTCTAATTGCATGGGTCGACGCTCCACTCTGGTGTTAGAAACATTATTTTCAAGCATCTCCAAATGGATACTCTTCAAAGCCCCCCCCTCCTCGAATTTTTGAAGGTAGTAATTTTTATTAACAGCACAGGCATTCTGCCAGGCTTCGTTTCCTCCTGAGAGAAGCCCTGTGGGTTAGTGGCAAGGAGTCAAAGCCACACCACAAATACTCAGAGGTTCTCCAGGCTGGGAGCTCTGAGACTCTCCAAAAGAAATGTTTAAGTCAGCATAAGGAGTCCCAAACAACCCCATACTGACAGGCCATTGGCTGAGGATACATTTCCTGCTAACACACAAATGTGGATCTGATCTCCTCTGACTGCAACTGGAGCTTTGGATGGAGACACTGAGACTTTTCTCTGAAAGAAAATATTTGTGTAGGGGCTGGGAAGTTGGCTCAGTGGTAGAGCGCTTGCTTTGCATGCCTGAGGCCCTGGGTTCGATTCTTCAGCACCACATAGCAAAAAGAAAAAAGCCGGAAGTGGTGCTGTGACTCAAGTGGTAGAGCGCTAGCCTTGAACTGAAGAGCTGAGGGACAGTGTCCAGGCCTAGAGTTCAGGCCCCACGACTGGACCCCCCCCCCAAAAAAAAAAAAAAAGAAAATATTTGTGTATTCTTATAGCCATGTGCTCCTTAAGGGCAAAACACTGAGAACACTTAGAAACAGTTGTACATAAGAGGAAACTGGGACTCATGCTTTTCTAGGATTTATTCTCCATGTAAGAAGTCAACCCTTGTCTGGTGCTGGTGGCTTATACCTGTAACACTAGCTACTCAGAAGGCTGATCTAAGAATCACAGTTTAAAGCCAGCATGCATAGGAAAGTCCACGTGAATCTTACCTCCAATTAACCATCAAAAACCTGGAAGTAGAGCTGTGGTTCTTAGTGATAGAGCACTAGCCTTGAGCAAAAACAAAAACAATGGGGCTGGGAAGGTGGCTCAGTGGTAGAGTGCTTGTCTTGCATGCATGAGGCCCTGGATTCAATTCCTCACTACCATAAAAACAGAAAAAGCCAGAAGTGGTGCTGTAGCTCAAGTGGTAGAGCACTAGCCTTGAGCTGAAGAGCTTAGGGATAGCACCCAGGCCCAGAGTTCAAGCCCCATGACCAACAAAAAAGGAAAAAAAAAAACCTCAGAGAATATGCCCCGGCCCTAAACTTAAGCCTCAGGACCAGAAAGCATGCCCTCACAGTACACGTGCACGCACACGTACACACACACACACACACACACACACACACAAGCGTGCGCACGCACACACACAAGATACAACAAAAACTACTCTCCTGAAAACTAGCATAGCCAACAAGCTCTGTCTAGGGTCCATTTCCATCAGAGTATCTTTCAGATGGTAGCAAATGCTATGCTTCTCTGTGCTGAAAAAAATTTATCTGCGAATGGGGCTGTTCTGCTAAGTGCCTCCCCTTCTATACCACATTATCTTTATGACTTAAGAGCACACAGCCTGCTTGCCGCTTTGGCCTGAAAGTAATTAAGCTGAGACTAATAAATCAAAAAACAACAAGAATCAACAGAAACAAAACTATGACCCACAGCCAAGTTACTGGTTCCAATGCCTTGTAATCCTAGCTACACAGGAGTCTAAGATCTGAGACCTGAGATTCAAAGCAAGGCTGGGAAGGAAAATTGTGAGACTCTTATCTCTCCAGTTAATTACTAAAAACCTGGAAGTGGAGGTATGGCTCAAGTAGCAGTACACTAGCCCAGGAACAGTGCTCAGGCCCTGCGTTCAAGTCCTAGTACTGGCACAAAAACAAACCACAGGGCTGAGAAGGTGGCTCAGTGGTAGAGTGCTTGCCTTGCATGCATGAGGCCCTGGGTTCAATTCCTCAGCACCACATAAGCAGAACATGCCAGAAGTGAGACTGTGTAGAGCACTAGCCTTGAGCTGAAGAGCTGAGGGACAGCGCCCAGGCCCAGATTTCTTTTTTTTTTTTGTTTTGTTTTGTTTTTTAAATTTTATTTTATTTTATTTGAGAACATACTGTACAGAGGGGTTACAATTACATGGGCAGGATAATGCATACATTTCTTACCAAGCATTGCAGCCTCCTCCTTTGTTTACCCTTCACCTCCCTTCCCAGCCTCCCCCCTCCCCCCCACCCAATCATACCCCCCCTCCCCCCCCCATACCGACATTGTAAAGCTGGTTTTGACATGACATTTTGTACTTCTCATTGTTGCAACAGGTCCACCTGAATCCTTAAACGACTTGTTTGTCCTCGTCTCCTCCACATGTTATACTGACATCAAATATAGTGAAAGCGGGGGTTACACTGTGGGGGAGGGACATACAAAGCAACAAAGAAATAATCTTATAAATGCGTTAGAAACACATGCATGAAAGAAACGAAAACATTAAAATACATATTTAAGGGTTCGTTTTCCTAACATCACATTATCTGACCTTTTCCGCTTGACTCATACCTATACTAGATATTGCAAATAAGGGAAACCATGGGACCTATGTTTCTTTGCCAGGCCCAGATTTCAAGCCCCACAACTGACCAAAAAAAAAACAACAACAACAACAAAAACAAACAAACAAAAAACCCACGGTTGTGTGTTGGTGTTTTATGCCTGTAATCTTAGCTTACTCAGTAGGCTGAGATCTGAGGATAGCAGTTCAAAGCCAGCCCAGGCAGGAAAGTCCATGAAATTCTTATCTCTAATTAACTACCAGAAAACTGGAAGTGGAGCTATGGCTCAAAGTGGTGGAGCACTAGCCTTGAGTGAAAAGCTCAGGAACAGTGTACAGGCCCTGAGTTCAAGCTCCATGACTGACAAAAAAAAGAAAAAACACTATGACCCATAGTTGTACTACAGTAGCTCATCTACTGTTAATGCTCACTGTCACTCAAAGCATCATTGCACTAATAAGAAGAGTAATGAGCCAGGTGCCGTTGGCTCACACCTGTAATCCTAGCTACTCAGGAGGCAGAGATCTGAGGATCACAGTTCAAAGCCAGCCCAGGCAGGAAAGTCTGTGAGACTCTTATCTCCAATAAACCACTAGAAAACCAGAAGTGGCGCTATGGTTCAGGTGGTAGACCGCTTGCCTTGAGCTAAAGAGCACTGGGACAGCGCCCAAGCCCAGAGTTCAAGCCCCACGACCAACAACAACAAAAAAGAGTAATGAGCTTTGTATCATAGCTATTTATGATAACCAAATGCTTTCCCACCCCACATTTCCATTCATCCTCACTAGGGACCTGGGAGGGAGGTGTTAGGCCTTTCTCCTATTACAAGAGATCCATGAGAACTTTTGGAAATTCAGAAGACACAGTTGTTGACAGAGCTAGGATGCTCTCAATTCCATATTATTTAGCGAATTTTGCCAACCATGCTCCATGATACTGTTTAATAGTAGGATAGCCTGGGAACAATTTTGCATTTCTCTAACAATGATATAGTCTATGTCTCCTTTTTGTTGCTGGGAACTTTAGCTTTTCTAACAGGATAAGGGCAAAACATGGGGTTGGAGGTGTAGTTCAGTTGGTAAAGCACCAGCCAGTGAGCAGGTGTGGAGTCTGATTTCTGGTCTTGCAACAACAACAACGAGAGGTCAAAACATAAGTCTCCAAGTGAAAAGAAAGAGGAAAAGGGGAATGGGTGGCCCTGGCATTCTCAGGCTCAGCCTGGAGGGCTGTCTAGGTGACAAGCGCTTATTCCTTCTTCCAGAAGCATCAGGGCATCAACTAGAAAGACATAAAAGGAGTCACCAGCAGTGGAAGAAGTGACCAGCAACTCACTCACCATCCCAACCATGCGTGTCACCTAAACACACATCTCTGCACACAGGAAGGGAGTAGATCTGGGAAAGACAGTGGACAAATTACAAGCATTAAGCATTCAGTGGCGTTGCTCGAGTTTGCAACTTAGCCTTAATTTGAACACAGCTTCAATGCTGCTGAAAGAGAAGGCAGACCAAAATGAGAAGGAAGCAGACCTCAGACTTCCCTAGGCTACCTAACCCAGCAGGCAGGGTCTCAAGAGACCTAGTCATCTCCTACAAGGAGCTAGACAAAGGAAAATATTATGCTAAAGGCAGCCAGACACAAAAGCACAATGCTATATGATTCAATGTATGTGGAGTGTTCAGAACAGACAACTTGGGGGGGGGGGGCAGAAAGGAGATCACAGCTAATCCCCTCCTTCAATGCTGCAGAGACCTAGACAAATATAACCCATGCTTTGTATTTTACAGATGGGAGAAGATAATTCATAAGACTTCCTAAAGATCTAGCTGGTGCTAAAGACCAGTGGCTCTGGGCATCATCCTTCCTTCTTTGCTGGTGTCTGAGGGTCTGCACTGGACTGGACTCAGCACTCTGGGCACCAGCTCTGACCCCATCATTCCTAGAGTCAGAAAAGTCTAGGCCTCAGGTTCCTCAGCTGAAAAGATGGAGAGGACACCTATACCTTCAGTGTTTTCGAGGATTAAATTACATAAGGCAAAAGCATCCTAGACAGCATGCGGCTCAGCGCTGGTATTCAATAACTCTGCAAGTCAATAAAAGTAATTTACTGAATACAGTAAATTAACTTATAGTGAGCTACATGCAATATAATTAAATAACTATTGAATTCCTTTAAAGCCTTATGGTAAAAACACACTATTTTTCAGAAAATGTAGTGCTTTTCTATGCTGTAACAGACAAGTGAGGCTTTAAAGAGGACCTGAGAATATGCTGTGAGTCCTGAAGCTCCAGTGGGAGGAGAGCTGAAGCCATTTGCTTCTGTTGGGGGTGAGGGGTGAGGGAGGGGAAGAATGGGAGTTGAACTCAGGATCTTGAGTTCTCACTTGTCTTTATAGCTCAAGGGTGGCACTCTACCACTTGAGCCATACCTCCACTTCAGGCTTTTTGCTGGTTAACTAGAGCTAAAAATTTCAGATTTGTCTTGCTAGCTAGGTTTTACTTTTTGGTTTTTTTGTTGTTGTTGTTGTTATTATTGGTGGTGGTGGTGGTCCTGGGGCTTGAACTCAGCACCTGGGTGCTGTCCCTGAGTTTCTTTTGGCTCAAGTCTAGCGCTCTACCACTTGAGCCACAGCTCTACTTCCCGCTTTTTTGGTAGTTCAATAGAGATGAGAGTCTCATGGACGTTCCTGCCCAGACTGGCTTTAAACTGTGATCCTTAGATCTCAGACTCCTGAGTAGTAGGATTACAGGCATAAGCCATAGGCACCTAGCTCCCTGGCTGGTTTTGAACTACAACCCCCAGATCTGAGCCTCCTGAGTAGCTAGGATTATAGGCATAGAACCACCAGCACCTGACTCTATTTACTTTTTACCCATTGGAGTTCCAGAGAGAATACCAGCCAGCATCTGTCTCAGTGCTACAGAAATGGATCTGGTCCAGCCCTGTTCCTACCTAATAAAGACAAGGTCAGTTTGGGGTTGGAAAGCAGTTCCTCTCCTTCCCTGCTGTGGAAGGGATCCTACCCTCCCCCCCCCCCCCCCCCATTCCACAGAGCTCCAATCTTGAATTTGGACCAATGCTTAGGTGTGATCAAGGCTTTAGAATGGCCACTTGGTATCTCCCCAGTTACCAAATGTTCTGTCTGGGCCACAAGCCAGCAATATATTACTTCTTCCCACACAGGGACTGAGCTAAAATTCTCCCTAACATCAGTCATCCTGGGCATTTTCTCTTTTCTGCCTATTCAATCCAGACACTCAGGCAGAAGCAGGTACAACTATATAACTATGGGCTTGGGAGGCGGAGTGACAGTAACCTGAGCCTTCTAATAAAGGTAGGATGGTGTGAAGAGCCAAGAAATACTGACTGGAGGACAGAAGAAAGTCCTGTAAGGAAAAGTTTTCCCAGGAGGCAACAAGGCATGCTTGGTTGTTGTATGCTCAACGTAAGAAAACTGGACTCAGGCTTGGGTACCCGTGGCTCATGTATATAATTCTAGCTACTCAGGAGGCTGAGATCTGAGGATCAAAGTTTGAAACCAGCCAGGGCAGGAAAGTCTGTGAAACTCTTATCTCCAATTAACCAGTAAAATGCTGGAGGTAAAGCTACGGCTCCATTGGTACACTGCTGCCCTTGAGCAAAAAGTTCAGGGGCAGTGCTGAGACCCTGAGTTCAAGCCCCAGGACCAGGGGAAAAAAAGCCAGAAGTAGAACTGTAGCTCAAATGGTAGAACTAGCCTTCAGTGAAGAAGCCAAACAAGAGTACAAGGGCAAGGGTCTGAGTTCAAACCTGAGCAATAGAACAGAAAAGAATAACTGTAACCCCTCTGTACATCACCCTGACAAAAGAAAGAAAGAAAGAAAGAAAGGAAGGAAGGAAAGAAGGAAGGAAGGAAAGAAGGAAGTAAGGAAAGAAGGAAGGAAGGAAAGAAGGAAGGAAGGAATGAAGGAAAGAAAGAAAGAGGAAATGCCAACACCGGGCACCTATGGCTCAAACCTATAATCCTTGCTACTCAGGAGGCTGAGATCTGTACATTGCGATTCCAAGCCAGCTCGGTCTATGAGACTCTTTCCTCCAATTAACCTTAGAAAACCGGAAGTTGCACTAAGTGGTAGAGTGCTAGCCTTGAGCATAAAATCTCAGGGACAGTACCCAGGCCTTAAGTTCAAGTCCCATGACCAAGAGAAAAAATAATAAAAAGGAAGGAGCTGGGCACCAGTGGCTCACTCCTGTACTAATAGCTACTCAAGAGGCTGAGATCTGGGATCATGGTTTGAAGCCAGCCCAGGAAGGAAAGGCTGTGAGACTCTTACCTCCAATTAATCACTAGAAAACCAGAAATGGCACTGTGGCTCAAAGTAATAGAGCACTAGCCTTGAGCAAAAGAGCTCAGAAACAACACTCAGATGCTAAGTTCAAGCCCCATGACTAACAGAAGAAGAAGGAGAAGAAGAAGGAAGAGGAGGAGGAGGAGGAGGAGGAGGAGGAGGAGGAGGAGGAGGAGGAGGAGGAGGAGGAGGAGGAGGAGGAAAGAACGCAGGGAGAAAGAGAGGGAAGGAGGGCGGGAGGGAGAGAGGGAGGGAGGAAGGGAGGAAGGGAGGGAGGGAGGAAGGGAGGGAAGGAGGGTTAGAGAGAAAGGGGAGGGGGAGGAAAATAACTAAATGAGACCAAATAGTTTAATGCATCTGGATTATGCTGTGTGTTTGTGGGAGGAAGGAGGAATCCAGTTCTAGAATCTAAATCTGGACTCATGAATTTCTGAAGGGTTGTAGGACCATCAAAAATGTTTGATGAGGGGCTGGGAAGGTGGCTCAGTGGTAGAGCACTTGCCATGCATGCATGAGGCCCTGGGTTCGATTCCTCAGCACCACATAAGCAAAAAAGAAAAAAGCCAGATGTGGCGCTGTGGCTCAAGTGGTAGAGCACTAGCCTTGAGCTGAAGAGCTGAGGGACAGCGCCCAGGCCCAGAGTTCAGGACCCATGACCAGACCCAAAAAAAAAAAAATATTTGATGAGGGGTGGGAAGTGGCTTAGTGGTAGAGTGCTTTCCTAGCATAAAGGAAGACCTGGGCATAATTCCTCAGTACCACATAAACAGAAAAGCTGGAAGTGGCAGTGTGGCTCAAGTGGTAGAGTGCTAACCTTGAGCAAAAGAAACTCAGGGACAGTGTCCTGGCCCTGAGTTCAAGCCACAGGACTGGCAAAAAAAAAAGGTTTTTTAAAAAATATTTTTTATACAGAGGGTTACAGTTACATGAGCAAGGTAATGAGTACACTTCCTATTGAGCATTGTTACCCCCTCCATTGTTTTCCCCCTACCATCCCTTCCCTCCCTACCTTCCCCGAGGTTCTTTTTTTTTTTTTTGATTGTGATTGATTACATAATTTCCCAAATTTCACAGTATTGTGGAATAATGATGCTCATTTAAAGTCACAAGTTCATTCTAACTTTCCTGGAGCAAATTGTCTATCACAGTCTATAACATATAACGGTGTACACATATACACCATACACGTGATCAACTGCGTGGGGATATTTAGTAGTGGTTCGACCAGATGAGTGTGAGTTCTTTGTTTCTTAAGTCCTGTTAGTTTTGTCGTATCACCTAACATTTTGGATTTAGCATCTACTTATCAGGGAGACCATATGCCATTTGTCTCTTTGCTCTTGGCTTACCTCACTCAACATGA
The DNA here is from genome assembly GCF_019054845.1 of Dipodomys spectabilis. Classification (NCBI taxonomy): domain Eukaryota; kingdom Metazoa; phylum Chordata; class Mammalia; order Rodentia; family Heteromyidae; genus Dipodomys; species Dipodomys spectabilis. The sequence goes on from NW_024870730.1 coordinate 12,831,164, forward strand.
TTCCTTCTAGCTCCATCCATTTCCCTGCAAATGCCATTATTTTGTCATTTCTAATGGCTGCATAATATTCCATTGTGTATAGATACCACAATTTTTGGATCCATTCATCTGTGGTGGGGCATCTGGGTTGTTTCCATATCCTAGCTATTGCGAACAGTGCTGCAATAAACATGGAGGTGCACGTGTCCTTGTATATTGGTTCCTGTTGTTCAGGGTAGATACCTAGAAGTGGTATGACTGGGTCGTAAGGGAAGTCAATCTTTAGCTTTCTAAGAACCCTCCAGACTGCTTTCCAAAGTGGTTGTATAAGTGTACATTCCCACCAGCAGTGTAATAGGGTTCCTCTTTCTCCACATCCCCTCCAGCATTTGTCGTTGGCTGATTTGTGGATGTGGGACATTCTGACTGGGGTAAGGTGGTATCTCAGGGTTGTCTTTATTTGCATTTCCTTCACCACCAGGGATGATGAACATTTCCTCATGTGTTTCTTTGCCATTTTTATTTCTTCATTTGAGAAGTCCCTCTTTAGTTCCCTTGCCCATTTAGTAATTTCTTTGTTAGGTTTGGGAGGGATAAAAAAAAAGTTTGATGAGGAATATATAGATTTCTTTACAGGTTTAAAAATGGTTCATTTACTTCATAGGAATGATTATATCTATCTATCTATTAATATTAAATAAAATGCCAGAAAGTAAAACTTTTTTTGGGGGGAGGGTCTGGTCATGGGGCCTGAACTCTGGGCCTGGGTGCTGTCCCTCAGCTCTTCAGCTCAAGGCTAGTGCTCTACCACTTGAGCCACAGCGCCACTTCCGGCTTTTTTTCTATTTGCTTATGTGGTGCTGAGGAATCGAACCCAGGGCCTCATGCATGCAAGGCAAGTGCTCTACCACTGAGCCACCTTCCCAGCCTCCTTTTTTTTTTTTTTTTGTTGGTCGTGGGGCTTGAACTCAGGGCCTGGGCACTGTCCCTGAGCTCTTCAGTGCTCTATCACTTGAGCAGCAGTGCCACTTCTGGTTTTCTGAGTGGTTTATGGGAGATAAGAGTCTCACAGACTTTTCCTGCCTGGCCTGGCTTGGAACCTCGGTCCTCAGATCTCAGCCTCCTGAGTAGCTAGGATTACAGGCATGAGCCACCGGCACCCAGCATGGAAAGTAAATCTTTTAAGGAAAAGATAGCAGAAAGGACAACTCAAGAAGCAAATGTGGCAAGTGACTATAGGAAGGACTATAGAATCCCTCTGGTGGGATGTGTGTGTGCTTTTTGGTGACAAAATCAAGGAATCAGTTTGTACCATTCATATGCACACACAAGAACGCAGCTACCTGGGAAAGAGATCTCAGCCTGTATTTTCTGCCTGGTCGCTCCCTACACCCCCACCCATGCCCAGACCCATTACCTAAGAGATGACACAATGAACTATCAAATGATCCTTTATAAACAACTTATTCCTAAACCACCACCATAGCACAAGTTGTCCACACTTCTCTGGTTACTCCTTTCCCAGGCTGAACTCCCACCTGACAGCTCACTTTGCTGATCCCAAACAGGGCAATGTCTATCAGCCTCTGTTGTCCCAGAGATGGCTTTCTAAGGGACAAAAAAAAAAAGTCTTTCACCTACCACATGGGTTCATGGCTGCTAATAAAAGGTAGAGGTAGATTAACAATAGAAAAGCATACACACTAACTTAATAGAAGTATAGTGTGATATAGGACCCTGCCTAAGGAAATGGAGATCAGAGAACCTAGGAAATCTGTATGTTTCTAATGCTGGCTTTAATGAAGAAGAGAGTGTAAGGTCCATTCCTGGACGGCGAACAGACCTCACCCAGTACCTGCGTTACCTAGGCAACTGGGATACCTGGAAGAGGTCACATCCGCATCCGCTGAGGTCACATCTTAACCTGATGTGGCCACACCTTTCTCCCACCTGATCCCACTTCCCTTTACCTGGACACACCCTTCCCCACCCCCTACCCTATATAAGGCCTAAACCGCGGCCAGACCGCCCTTTTTTTTCCTTTTGCCAGCCGCGTGGAGTGCCAACCTTGCCTGGTCCCAGCAGGTCTACTGAATAAACCTACCCCTTACCTGAATACCACGTGCGTGGTGCAGTTCTTACTCGGCCACCTCTTTTTAAAAACCTAACATAAATGGTGCCGTGACTCGGATAAAGGGCTTAAAGTCAGGATAACTATGCGAGATTTTTCACCGATACCATTTCTGGCCTTCACATCCACGTCCACACCACTTCTCTACTCTGGTGAGTGAAACTACTCTACGGCTCTCTGTTGCTCAGTCTCTGTCCAGACGTGGCGCCACGCCAGAGAGCTCCTACGGCCTTTAGCTGAAAGGCTGGTCACCTCTGAAGCCGAGGACGCTTGGCTTTGGGGGCTTGGCCATTTCTCTCCAGAGGGCTCTGGGGGAAGTCGGGACGCCGCTTCTGCCTGGTAAGCTCTCCTTCACTCACCAGACTGACTCTACAACTTTTTGGCTTGTGCCCTGAAGAGTGCGACGCAGGCTGGGTCCCGGGGACCCCCCTCTAGGTTCCCTCTCAAAGGCTAGCCATTCTAGGTTTTAAAAAAAAAAAAAAAAAAAAAATTGTCAGAGTTCCTATTTGTTCAGGTTTCCGTCAATGCCTCATAAAACTTCTCCAGACTTCGTCCAAGAGACTTGCCTCCTCCAAACTTCATCGAAGGACTCAACACCCAAGTGACAGCTGCAGCCTGCTGCCTTCTCCCAGCATGGACCACATCCCAGCCTTTTACCCCTACGACGCCCTTTGCCAGCAGGAAGTAGCCAGAGAGAGTCTTCGCCCTTTTTCATAATTATCAAAAGGCTGGAATGTAAGGTCCATTCCTGGACGGCGAACAGACCTCACCCAGTACCTGCGTTACCTAGGCAACTGGGATACCTGGAAGAGGTCACATCCGCATCCGCTGAGGTCACATCTTAACCTGATGTGGCCACACCTTTCTCCCACCTGATCCCACTTCCCTTTACCTGGACACACCCTTCCCCACCCCCTACCCTATATAAGGCCTAAACCGCGGCCAGACCGCCCTTTTTTTTTCCTTTTGCCAGCCGCGTGGAGTGCCAACCTTGCCTGGTCCCAGCAGGTCTACTGAATAAACCTACCCCTTACCTGAATACCACGTGCGTGGTGCAGTTCTTACTCGGCCACCTCTTTTTAAAAACCTAACAGAGAGAATTCAAGAAGCAGAGTGCTTGGATGAATTAATTACAGAAAAATTTAAACAAGGCCTGTTTGTCCAGATTTTTCTCAGTGACTCTGGACCTTCAGGAATAAGAATGCTCCCTTCCTCTGGGGATGGGGGAGAGGGGGAAATGGTGTGTGCAGTTGTATGCACACATGCAATTACTGTCACATAGGAGTTATGTGACCTTGAAGGAAAGGTCAAAAAACTCTGATGCTTTAGGGAAGAAGGCCAGGGGGAAGAGGTGGAGACAGACCATCCTGATTCTGACATTTTCTCAAAATTCCTTCAGTTTTAAGCTGTTTGAGTTCATTGGTCAGAACCTCATCACTCTTCTGTAATTCCTACCTAAGGAAATCCAATTCTGTATTTGTTTTTCATGGTGTTATAACAAATAACCACAAGCCTGGAAACAGACATTTCTTCTCTCACCTTTTGGAGGTGAGAATTCTGTAAGAAAGGCGTCTGTAGGGCCCTGCCTCCTCTGACTTGCTCTGCCCGGTCCAGCTTCCCATGCCTCTAGCCCCTGACCCCTCACTCTAATCTCTATCTCTCTTCTCACTTGGCCTCTGACCTCTCTAGAGTCTATGTCCCATGTCTGTCTGTCTCACTCTTTTGTGTGTGTGTATATGTGTTTAATATAATTTTATTGTTATTATTAAAGTGTTGCACAGAGGGGTTACCATTTCATAAGTCAGGTAATAAGTTCATTTCTTTTTTTGGACATCATCCCTTCCTTCACGTTCCCCCACTTTCTCCCTCCCATCCCTACCCACAAATTGCATAACTCACTTTCCACGTAGTGTCTACTCAATAGCATGATGGTCTCACTCTTGAAGGACACTTGTCAAGCCGGGCACAGGTGGCTCACACCTGTAATCCTAGCTACTCAAGAGGCTGAGATCTGAGGATCACAGTTTGAAGCAAGCCCAGGCAGGAAAAAAAAAAAAACGTGAGATACTTATCTCCAAATAACTACTCAAAAAAACAGAAGTAGAGCTGTGTCTCCAAGTGGTAGAGTACTAGCCTTGGGCAAAAAAAAGTTCAGAGATGGCACCCAGTCTCTGAGTTCAAGCCCCATGACTGACAGAAAGAAAGGAAGGGAAGGGAAGGGAAGGGAAGGGAAGGAAAGGGAAGGGAAGGGAAGGGAAGGGACACTTGTCATAGGATTTCAGGTTCACGCAGATAATCCAAGACCATCTCATCTCATCTCATCCCTAACTTAATGACATCCACAAAGACCCTTTTCCCAGATAAGGGAGCGCTTGCAGGCCTGGAAATCAGACATGGGGAGCCACCATGCAGCCCCCAGCCCAGGCCCAGCTGAGACATTATCTTTCCCAGAAGTCCTCCTGGTCTTGTGTTTGGAAGCTCAGAGGCTGGGTTTCTCACAGCTTCTCAAGGCCGTGTTCCTATGATTCCCTATGGGGACCCCAGAGCAGCCACTCACAGGGTATGGGCCAGGTGAGTAGGTCTTATCCTCACTGCAGCTACCGCTCTGTGTTACAGTGGCCGCCCCTGCCTGTCCCCTCCACTCTGGCCTAAGCCTCACAAGAGTACCCATCTTCACTCATCTTGCCCCCTGCACCTCCCACAGCACCTGCAAACAAAAAGTGGCACCGGGTGCCATCGGATATTTGTCAAATCAAATGGATCTGATCTGTCTGTATCACTCACACAAAATGCATATGTGTGTGAATACCATTCACCATTAGAAAGTACTGCGTGTCTGGACAATGCCTGGTGGGGAGACAAAGATTTACAGATTTCTCACCCATTCAATAAGAGTCATCCACCAGTAACAACCCTGAAACTAATTTATGACCCAGTCACAGGTTGAAAACCACTGAGCAGAATGCTCGCCTAGGTCTTTTCCAGCTCAATTACATTCTATGATCACCAAGAACCGATAAACAAATCTCAGCAATGAAGATGTGTCCACTTGGTCAATCTGAATGACTAGTAGACAAAGACTAAGAAGTGCTGATATTGGTACAGCGTTGTTAGATAGCAACGGGCCAAATACAATAGGAGCCTTGTGTCTGTATTAGTCACACTGTCTGTACTGTGCTAAACAAAGCACAAATCTATCATGCAATATGGATCATGGAATCCCTGAATGGCAAGTAGCCCTGAGAGTTCTGGTTATCTTCAGTGAGTGAGCATCCGCCCCCAAGCCAGGAGACCAGCAGACAAGTCCTCTTAGAAATATGTAGAGAGCCCCACAGTGCCATAGAACTTTCCCATTATCAGGGGGAGGTGTCCACAACTGCAGCCCCTACCCCACAACCCCTTCCACTCCTGGTTCTAGGCAGTCCTCAAGTCTCTCCATCCTCACCAACCAAATGTGCCAGCCCCTACTAGACATTAAGTATCATCTGATAGCTGGGCACTAGTGGCTCATGCCTATAATCCTAGCTACTTAGGAGGCTGAGATCTGAAGACTGTGGTTCAAAGCCAGCCTGAGCAGGAAAGTCTATGAGACTCTTATCTCCAATTAACCACCAAAAAGCTGAAAGTAAAACTGTAGCTCAAGGGGTAGAGTGCTAACCTTGGGCACAAAAGCTCAGAGACAGTATTCAGCTCAGGGCCTGAGTTCAAGCCTCTGGACTGACATTTAAAAAATAATAAATGAATTATCACCTGACAAAAGCAAACATTCTCTTGTCCAAGGATATTATATTGATCAGGAATTCTAGAAGAATAAATATTTAATTATTAACGTTTAGGCACAGGATGTTGAGTACATATTTGAAAGATTTTTTTTTTCTGGATTTATCAGAACACACAGACTAGAGAGCCAGACAGATTCAATTTACTCAATGTGAGCCGGAGATGTCAGTCTATGGGCAGCAGACATCCTTCATCGTGAACCAGCTCCTTCTGTTCGGTTGAGAGCAGAGACAAAGACGTGATTCACAAGCACTCAGACTGAACTATTGTCTTCATTTAAAGCTTCCTTCCGAGACAGAGCTGTCAGCTGTAGCAGCCAGTCCAGGGAAGGATAAATTCCCGAATGCAAAGCTGTTCGTGTACCCAGACAGCCAACCCACGGGGCCTGGACTCCACTTCCTGCCCAGCTCTGTGGCACTGAGGCCCCTCCAGGGGAGGGTGCACTAAGAGGATGGCTTATGTTCCATCAAGAAAAGGGCTGCAAGTCCCCATTAAGACTGTCAGTCAAAATGTACTCACTGCCTTACTCGTGTAACTGTAATCCCTCTGGACAGCATCTTTACAATAAAATTTGTTGTTAAAAATGAAAAAAAAAAAAACTGTCAGTCAGCCCATAGAGAGAGAGAGAGAGTGTGTGTGTGTGTGTGTGTGTGTGTACCAGTACTGGGACTTGAACTGTTAGCTTTTTCAGCTCAAGGCTGTTGAGCCTCAACTCCATTTCTGGGTTTTTGGTGATTAATTAGGGATAAGAGCCTCATAGACTTTCCTGCCAGGACTGGCTTCAAACCAGTCTTCAGATCTCAGCATCCTGAGCAGCTAACATTACAGACACCGGCCACTAGGGCCGGGTCTCTGATTATTATTATTTTTTTTTTTTTGTCGGTCGTGGGGCTTCACCTCTGGGCCTGGGCACTGTCCCTCAGCTCTTCAGTTCAAGGCGAGCGCTCTACCACTTGAGCTACAGCGCCACTTCCTGTTTTCTGGTGGTTTATTGGAGATAGGAGTCTCACGGTCTCTCCTGCCCGGGTTGGCTTTGAACCGCGATCCTCAGATCTCAGCCTCCTGAGTAGCTAGGATTACAGGCATGAGCCACCAGCGCCCGGCTCTGATTATTTTTGAGATAAGATCTCACTTTTTACTCAGGCTGGTTCACTGAGAAGATAGGTGTGTGCCATCATAGCTCATTTTTTCCTGTTTTTCCTGGTCTGGCCTTGAGCCATGATCCTCCCAATATCTACCTGTCTGGTAGCTAGGATTACAAGAGTGAGCCACTGGTGCCCAGCTCACCCAGGATTTTTTTCATTTGATCATGAAGTATTATCTGATTTGCTGTGGAGATAATCCATTTCTTTAATTATGCTTGCCCCATAACAATACTAAATAAGTTCATATGCTGAGTGATTAGTAAGGTCCTTGAGCATATGCAAAGTTAGCATTAAGCCAAACTGAATTTGTTTTTTGTTTTTTGTTTTGGGTCTGGTCGTGGGGCCTGAACTCTGGGCCTGGGCGCTGTCCCTCAGCTCTTCAGCTCAAGGCTAGCGCTCTACCACTTGAACCACAGCGCCACTTTCGGCTTTTTTCTTTTTGCTTATGTGGTGCTGAGGAATCAAACCCAGGGCCTCAGGCATGCAAGGCAAGTGCTCTACCACTGAGCCACCTTCCCAGCCCAGCCAAACTGAATTTGTACAATGCTAATAAAAGTTAGTAGGAGTAGACATGGAAACTGGCTTCCTGAAAAGAAATGTGACATGTCTCTGAAACCTACAGATAAATGTTACTTGCTCTTTGACCTAGAAATTCCATTTTGGGGAAATGATCGTAAAGTAATAGCTGACTGTCAGAAAAGACTGAATTACAAGAACATCTCTTAGCAAGGGTTTGGTTAGTGGTATGTAGCATCATATAATCATGCTGCTGAAGATAATCCACAGTACTAATACAGTGCCAGGCTCTATTTTAAGCATCTACACCTATCATTTATCTTGATTATCAAAGCACACAGAAATGGTGGGTATAAATATTTCTCCCCACTACAGATGAGCAAACTGAGAAGCCAAACTCTTAAATAACCCAAAACTGTGGGGTGAAAAAAAGTCTAGCCAGGGGCTGGTGGCTCACACCAATAATCCTAGCTTCTCAGGAAGCAGAGGTCCAAGGATTGCAGTTCAAAGCCAGCCCAGGCAAGGAAAGTCTATGAGACAACAGCTTTCCACAAAAAGCTAGCTTTCTTGTACAAATTTCATTTGATCTCACTTTACTGTAAACTAAAAAAACAAGCCAGAACTGGTGGCAAAAACAGAGTGAATTTAACTACTTTAAGATCCATCAGAAATGTAGTACTCCTACATATGGGTGGCTCATGCCTGTAATCCTAGCTACTCAGGAGGCTGAGGTGAGGACTGGTTTGAAGCCAGCCTGAGTTAGAAAGGCTGTGAGCCTTTTATCTCCAACTAACCAACAACAAGCTGAAGTGGTGCTGGGTACCAGTGGCTATGACTATAATCCTAGCTACTCAGAAGACTGAAATTTGAGGATCAAGATTTGAAGCCCAGACAGGAAAGTCCTCCAGTGAGCTACCAAAAAGCTAGTAATAGAGCTGTGGCTCAAGTAGTAGAGAACCAGCCTTCAGTAAAAAAAAACTCTGGGATAGCACCAAGGCCCTGAGTTCAAGCCCCAGGACTGGCTTAAAAAAAAAAAGAAAGAAAGAAAGAAGAAAAAGAAAAAGAAAAAGCTGAAGTGGAGCTGTGACTTGTGACTCATGTGGTAAAAGTTTCAGCCATGAGTGAAATAGCTAAAGGACAGCTCCCAAGCCCTGAGTTGAAGCCTCAACACTAGCACAAAAGAATAAAGAAGGAGAGTAAAGAAAGAGGAGGAGGAGGGGGAGGGATAGAGGGAAGATGAGGTGGGGGAGGGGAGGGGGAGCAGGAGCAGCAGCAGCAGCAGCTGCAGCAGCAATCCAATCAAGCCAACCCATCTAAAGATGCTGAGAATCTATGTTACAGTCCAAATCCCTTCTGCTTGTCAGGGCAGACTCTGTGGTTTTTCTCCACCCTGGCCTGTGATGGCAGATTTATATGGTGGCTCTGGGGCTTCCACAGTGACCACCCCTTTCCAAAGCTGTGATCATCCCCAACAGCAGGGTAGTGAAGATGGGGCTATCCTTTATCTACAGAAAAAAGTTGATGTCCTGGGGCTCTGCCTCAGATGACTGAAAAGCCCCCTTATCCCCACTAAGGAAGGAAAATCTAAAGCCAGGCACAACATCCGGGTGGCAGGATACCTGCTGGGGACAGAATCAGTGCCTCTCTGTGCCCATGGCAGGGATTCCTCAGGTTTAAAGCTCTGGATTATCTGGGGCTGGGAATGTGGCTTAATGGTAGAGTACTCACTTAGCATGCATGAAGCCCTGGGTTCAATTCCTTAGTACCACATACACAGAAAAAGCCAGAAGTGGCGCTGTGGCTCAAGTGGTAGAATGCTAGCCTTGAGCCAAAAGAAACTCAGAGACAGTGGCCAGGCCCTGAGTTCAAACCACAGGACTGGCCAAAACAACAACAACTCTGGATTTGGGTTATGTTGCCTGAGGTCACTGTCCAGCATTACTTAGTTTGACTACTCTGAACAGCTGGGCACATTTTGGGATGTTTGCAATGCTAATAAACTTGAGAGGAGAGCTAGAAGGAGAACTAGAAGAACCTTTGTAATCCCTTGGTCCCGTGTTTCCCAGTGATGGCACAACCGGTATTTGGGGTAGCCAAGTACTTCACTAGGCTAGCCAGGGCAGTCCAGGGCATTTCAAGACACCTAGCATCCAGGGTCCACAACTATTAGTGTCCCTCATGGTGTAACAACCTAAAATGTCCCCCTCAACATTTCCAAGTACTCCTGGTTGAGAGGTCACTGAGGCCAGAAAAGCCATTTGTCTGAGGATACCTGGGCAGCTAGGGATGGAACCCATATCTCAAAATACTTTTTAGCTCTTTGCATTGTACCAAAATCCCCTAATTATATTCAAAGAAGCAAGGGACACTTAAAAATTAAGAATAGACCTCTCATTTCATAATAGCCTTTATGGCTTCCACATGGAATGATGTGACCTTGAATGTTGTTTTTTCCTCAATCTCAGGATGGTATTCTGGTATGCAAGCAAAGAATTGTATTTCTGTAATTATTCCAGAGAGGGAAACTGTCTGAATATGCAAGGCTTGAAGATACTGTGAGCAGGGTGTGTGTGTGTGTGTGTGTGTGTGTGTGTGTGTGTGTGTGTGTGTGTGTGTGTGTGTGTGTGTGTGTGTGTGTGTGTGTGTGTGTGTGTGTGTGTGTGTGTGTGTGTGTGTGTAGAGAGAAAGAGAGACAGACAGACAGACAGACAGACAGAAAGATAGAGATAGAGACAGAGAAAACTGAAGTATCTTGCATTTTCTTAAGAAAAAATTTTTTTTCCTGGTCCTGGGGCTTGAACTTAAGGCCTAGATACTGGCCCTTAGCTTTGTACTCAAGGCTAGTGCTCTACCACTTGAACCATAGCTCCATTTCTGGCTTTTTGTGGTTAAGTGGCCATAAGAATCTTACAGACTTTTCTCATTGTTGCAACAGGTCCACCTGTATCCTCATTTAAATGACTTGTTTTTCCCCTTCCCCTCCACAAATTATACCGACATCAAATACAGTGAAAGCAGGGGTTATACTGTGGGAGAGGGACATACAAAGCAACAAAGAAATAATCTTATAAATGCGTTAGAAACAATCGCATGAAAGAAAAAAAAACATTTGAATACATATCTTAGGGTTCATTCGAAAACAAACTTTACAACTTTGGGGGGGGGCGGGGAGGGTTGGGTGGGGGGGTGGGAGGGTGATGGGAAGGGGAAACAAAGGAGGAGGCTACAATGCTTGATAAGAAATGTACTCATTATCTTGCCCATGTAATTGTAACCCCTCTGTACAGTATTTCACAATAAAAAATAAATAAATAAAAATTTTAAAATAAAAAAAAAGAATCTTACAGACTTTTCTACCCTGGCTGGCTGCAAACCTCGACCCTCACATCTCAGCCTCCTAAGTATCGAGGATTATAAGCAAGAGCCACCAGTGCCATCAAGATAAGAGATGGGTTTAAAAAAATTATTGTTATTACAATAATGTGGTGTACAGAGGGGTTAAAGTTACATAAGTCAGATAATGAGTACATTTCTTTTTGAACAATGTCATCCCCTCCCTTGCTCTCTCCCAGTTTTTCCCTCCCATCCCCACCCACAAATTGTAAAGTTCATTTTCAACATGTGTCTAGTGACTACCATTGGCTGCATTTGTTTATCTTTGTCCCTCCATTTCTGTGCCTCTCCTTATTCTCCCAAAGACAGATAAATGAACAACAGAACAAAAAGAAAACAAAAATAGCAGAAAAGAAAAGAAAACCCTCATTTCTACTTCCTGGAGTTCACTTCGATAAATATTATTTTGTTTTCTTTTTTTTTTTGCCAGTCGTGGGGCCTGAACTCTGGGCCTGGGCACTGTCCCTCAGCTCTTCAGCTCAAGGCTAGCACTCTACCACAGAGCCACAGCGCCACCTCTGGCTTTTTCTGCTTATGTGGTGCTGAGGAATTGAACCCAGGGCCTCATGCATGTAAGGCAAACACTCTACCACTGAGCCACCTTCCAAGCCCGAATATTATTTTGTATGATGCACATAGAGATAAGAGTTGTTGTTGTTTTGTTTTGTTGGTTTTTTTTTTTTTTTTTGTCAGTCATGGGGCCTGAAGTCTGGACCTGGACACTGCCCCTCAGCTCTTCAGTTCAGGGCTAGCACCCTACCACTTGAGCCACAGTGCCACTTCCGGCTTTTTCTTTTTGCTTACGTGGTGCTGAGGAATCAAACCCAGGGCCTCACTCATGTAAGGCAAGCACTCTACCACTGAGCCACCTTCCCAGCCCCAAGATACGAATTTTAAATACTTTCGGATCACTGCTGATGGCTCATCCCTATAATCCTAGCTACTCTAGAGGTTGAGATCTGAAGATTCCAGTTCAAAGGCAGTCAAGGCAGAAAAGTCCATAAGACTCTTATCTCTAATTAGCCATCAAAAAGCCAGAAGTGGCACTATAGTTCAGGTGGCAAAGCACCTAGCCTTAGTGAAAAAAACTAAGGGACAATGCCCAGGCCCTGAGTTCAAGCCCCAGTACCAAGACTTGAAACAAATAACAAATATTCCTTAGCTCCTTGTATGCAACCAGGGAAATGAAATTATTTATTTATTTTTTTTTGCTTAAGCTTTTTTGCTTAAGTCTGATGCTCTACCACTTTGAACCACAGCTCCACTTCTGGTTTTCTGGTAGTTAATTGGAGATAAGAGTCTCATGGACTTTTCTGCATGGGCTGGGTTTGAACTGTGATCCCTAGATCTCAGCCTCCTGAGTAGCTAGGATTATAGGCATGAGCCATCAGTGCCCAGCCAGGATAGCTTTTACCAAATAAACCCTTTTACTTAATTTTTTTCTACTTTTAAAATATTTTTTTAAATCAACATTTCCATGGAGCTGGAGACATGGCTTAGTGGTAGAGTTTGTGCCTAGTATATACTATGCCCTGTATTTGATTCCCAGAAATGGGTGCAAGTATACATACACGGCTGCATGCGCGCGCGGGCATACACGTACACACACACACACACACACACACAGTTTTAAAAAATTAAAATCTTGTTGGGGAGGATAAGGGGAAAGCACAGAAATGGTGAAACAAGGGGTGAACAAATGTAGCAGTGATGCTCACTAGACACTGTGTTGAAAATGAACTGTACAACTTGTGGGGGAGAGGGATCAAGAGGGAAAAAACCGGGAGAAAACAAGGGAAGAAGTGACACTTCAAAAGAAATGTACTCAGCCGGGCGCTGGTGGCTCACGCCTGTAATCCTAGCTACTCAGGAGGCTGAGATCTGAGGATCGCGGTTCAAAGCCAGCCCGGGCAGGAGAGACCGTAAGACTCCTATCTCCAATAAACCACCAGAAAACCGGAAGTGGCGCTATAGCTCAAGTGGTAGAGCCCTCGCCTTGAGCTGAAGAGCTGAGGGACAGCACCCAGGCCCAGAGTTCAAGCCCCACGACCGACAAAAAAAAAAAAAAGAAATGTACTCAGTACCTGACTGCAAGCCCTCTGTACATCACATTTACAATAAACTGTTTTTTAAGTTACAAATAATAAAAATATCTTGCTAGTTCATAAAAGCCTTATAACAGCATCAGCTCAAGAGCGTGCTCAAGATCGAACCAGATCACAGCACAAACTTCTTCTCGTGTATGACAATAGTACACATATTTTGAAGTTCCAATGTTAAGCTTAGGACACTAGCATTACATGAACTCTCCCTCTCTAGTCTCAGGGGAGAGAAAAACAAACAGACAATCCCTTCAGCACATGATTCTGTAACTGCTCATTCAGATGGTTCTTGCATGGCTCTTCTGGAGAATTTTTCCATCACTTCTCTAAGTTGCAAAGCACATAGTTACACCATTTACCAGTTCCCACAATTTAGCATCACTACACTCTAGAACACCACAACTAGGCAAGGGGGGAGGAAGGGAAGATAAGAAGATAGAAAGCCAGGAGGGAGCTCAGGATGATAGAAAGCTCAATACCCAAAGTCAAATTATAAAGTGCTTTTATAAAAAGCACTTGGAACCTGCCATCTGGTCATATTCTGCACACACAGGTTTGCAAATGTGAGTTTCTCTCTTGCACCAAATCTAATTAATAATAGGCTATAAGTATTCACTTTCACACTTCAAAAACTTGCAAGAAAGCCTGTGGCTCATGCCTGTAATCCAAATGAGATCTGAGGATCACAATTCAAAGCCAGCCCAGGCAGGAAAGTCCATGAGACTCTTATCTCCACTTAACCACCAAAAAGCCAGAAGTGGAGCTGTGGCTCAAGTGACAGGACGTTATCCTTGAGAAAAAAGCTCAGGGATAGCACCCAGGTCCTGAGTTCAAACCCCAGGACAGGCACAAAATAAAACAAAACAGAAAACCTGCATGAGGTCTTTGTGGACCACCAGGAAAGAGTGCATTACAGAAAGCACACACTCCCCTGGCATGCAGCTGTGTGCATGCAAGCTGTGGCTGTCCACAGTCACAGTCCAAAACCTACTTTTTCAAGGAGTGGATACTCACCAGCCAGGACTTGTTCCTGCAGCGGCCAGCTAGGGCCTCACAAAGGCAGAGGCCAGGCTTTGTGTGGACCATGGGGTGGCGGGAGGGTTTGCCAGACAGCCTGGCTCAGACATTTACATGTCAATGCCCAAACTAACAGGGTTGCTGGGCTCTTCCAACCCCCCTGGCTGCCCAGTCCTGGGTTTTGTTCTTCTCCCTTCACCCCTTCACAGGAAGCCTTGGATCTACAGGCCGCCAGCATGCATTTGGCATACTCACTTTGAAGAATTTGTCACTCTTTTCACCGCACTGAGTCTAGGTAAATCTGTCAGCCACGGGCAGGCAGGCTATGCCAATTACCCAGAGAAGCCCACTGGGAGAGATGCACATTTTAGTGAAGAGCCTCTGGCACATTCAGACTTCCAAAAAGAGGGCAAGTCAGAGAAGAAAAAAAAGAACAATAAGATTTCAGGAGCAGGGTACCAGTGGTGCACGCTTCTAACCCTAGGTACTCAGGAGGCTGAGATCAGAGGATCCTGGTTTGAAGCCAGTCCAGGCAGGAAAGTCTATGACACTTATCACAAACTAACCACCAGAAAACTGGAAGTTGTGCTCTGCTCAAACTGACAAAAGTGTTAACCTTAAGTAAAAAAGCTCAGGGACAGTGCCCAGGCCCTGAGTTCAAGCTCCATGATAGACAAAAAAAAAATTTTTTTTCAGAGAAAGATGTGTTCCATTAGGCACCCCACAAAAACTGAGCAAATTTAGCCATTTTAGGATTCATTAGAAATGCAGTACTGCCTGGTGGCTCATGCCTGTAATCCTAGCTAGTCTGGAGGCAGAGATCTGAGGATCATGGTTCAAAATTAGCCTAGGCAGAAAAGTCCATAAGACTCTTATCTTCAGTTAACCTCCAAAAAGCCAAGAGGAGCTATGACTCAAGTGGGAGAGACTTTAACAAATAAAGCTAAGGAACAGTGCCCATGCCATGAATCAAAGCAAGTGCTGTATTGTACACATGTGTGCAAGTATACACACACACACATACACACTGGTCCTCTCTTGTCAGATGAAATCACTGAAGTCTCCTGGAATTTGCCAACACCCCAACACCCCTCCCCTAGGTTGTTCCTATACCCTCCCCCACCTCAACCCCCCATACCAGCCCTGCAGAACAGTTTCCTTGCCCACTGACACCCAAGGTCCTGACATTTTCATCTTTTGGTGAAAGGTCTTCTCCCTGGCTTGTGAATCTGGTCACACTGGATCCATCACTGCTTCTCCATTCAGTCACCAGCCCTGTATTCTGCCCTCTAGAGCCCCCTGAATAAATAAATCTACTGTGTCCTTCCTGGATTGAGGGTACCCTTTCCTCCAAGTAGGACAGGACAAGAGCTTAGAATTTTCCCTCTTCTTCTAGTTACTGCTGTTCATCTGCTCTCCCAACCCCCACCCCTCCTTTGTAATACTGAATTGGGGAGGAAGGAGGAGTAGGCAGGGATGCTTTGAGCTTTTTCATTCAAGGCTGGAGTTCTACCACTTGAACTACAACTCCACTTCCAGCTTTGTGCTAGTTAATTGGAGAGTAAGGGTCTCCTGGATTTGTCTGCCTATGTTGGCTTCAAACAACAATCCTCAGATCTTAGTCCCCTGAGAAGCTAGGATTATAGGCATGAGCCATGAGTGTCTAGCTAAGAGGGGACCACTTTAAGAACGGATTCTCAGGATTTTTGGACCTTGGAAACAAAATGTCTGTGGAATCAAAATATTGATTTACAATGCAATATAATATATGTAATGTAGGCAGAATGGTTTCTGCCAGCATGAGGCCACAGTTAACAATGCCAAAAATCAGTCCTGGTATTAGTCATTTCTGAAATGACAAAACACAGATCCATGGCCCATTTATCATGGTTGGAAAATAGTGGGGCTGGCTCACTGGATGCCATTTCCTCTTTTCTCCCATTTCTCAAAAAGCAGCTGATAGAATTTGGGACGTTCACAGCTCTTACATTTACAAAGTGTTTTATGGTCGATTGAGTTCTATGAATATTTCATAGGGTAGAATCTTGCTGCTGGTCTAGGACTTGAAGCAGGCCAGGAGGGGTTAGGTAAAAATGCCTTCTGAAGGCTATAAAGCCCGAAGCCACCAACAATTTGTTCCTTAGAAGAAGCAGAGGCAGACAGGAGAAAATGAGGGAGGGGGTACCAATGTTTGACAAGAATTGTACTCCTTTACTTATGTAACTGCAATCCCTCTATCACCTTTACAATTAAAAATTTAAAAATTAAAAAAGAAGCAGAGGTATGTCTCCTTGGAAACATTATCTTTCTATCTCAGTGGTAAGAGAGGGAAAGAGTTGCTTGTCCTTGTCCAGTACCCCCGGCATGGTTCTGGGTACAAGGCAGCAATGGGTGGGCCTCCACCAAGCTTCAGTGGATAGTTGAAAGCCAATAGCCACCTAACCACCTCTATTCCTCACAACACTATTAAACAGTTTTATACCCAGTGCTGGTAGCTCATACCTGTAATCCTCACTCTTTAGGAGGCTGAGGTCTAAGAATCTCAGTTCAAAGCCAACTTGGATTGGAAAGGCTGTGAGATTCTCATCTTCAATTAACCACTAAAAAGCCACATGTGGAACTGTGGCTCAAGTAGTAAGTGCTACTATTGAGCATAAAGCAGCTCAAGGTCAGAGCCCAGGCCTTGAGTTCAAGCCCCAATATCAGTGCACACACACACGGAAAAAGGAGTCATTAAGCATCTTTTTAAAAATATCTATCAAATTGAATGTCACTGGCTGTCTATTACCTATACAAAGTGCTCTCTGAGGCAGTCTAAATACAAAACTGGAGCTGGGTGCTGATGGCTATAATCCTAGCTACTCAGTAAACTGAGATCTGAGGATCACAGTTCAAAGCCAGCTCAAGTAGAAAAGTCCTTGAGACTCTTATCTCCAATTAACCCCTGGAAACCAAAGGTAGCACGGTGTCTCAAAGTGGTAAAACACTACTCTTGAGCAAAAAGAGCTCAGGGACAGCACCCAAGCCCTGAGTTCAAGCCCCGTGATCAACAGAAAGACAGAAACCAAACAAAACAAATGGAGCCCTCGTGATGGTTAAGGCAAATGCTCTTTGAAGATGAAGCAAATCCAGCAAATCCACATCCCCCTGAGTGAGAACCAACTGTGATCTCTGACCTGAGCCTCAGGCACCCTATTCCCAGACTATGGGTATAATGCACTCTCCCGCCTTGTTACGGTGGATGTGCAGCCCCCAGAAGGGAAAGAGATTCCATGAGGAGAGGAGTCATTTTGAATTATGCTTAAATAGTTACTTTTCAGACAGACAGTGATTTAGAAGAAGAGAAACAAAGGTATGCACACATACCTGTTGGTGAAAACCAAAGTATAGCAAGTCTTTTACCAAACCATGCTTTCAAGAAACCTATCTCCTTAAAGCAAGTTGGGGGCGTGCACCTGTGACTCCTGTCTAAAATCTACTTAGGAAGCTGAGGTCAAAGGATCGCAATTTGAAGCTAGTCTAGGCAGGAAAGTCCATGAGACTCTTATCTCCAATTAACCACCTGAAAACCGGAAGTAAAGCTGTAGTTCAAAAGAGTAGAGCACTAGCCTTGAGCAAAAAGCTCAAGGACAGTACAAATGTATGATGCTGAAAATGTTACCACAGAATATTGTTATAGTTGTTCTGTTTTGTATTAGTTATTGTTTTCATTCTCTCACTGCACCAGATTTATGAAATGAGCTTTCTCACAAGTGCATTTGTACAGGAACAACACAGTCTCTGCTGGCTTGGTACTGCCTCTATTGCAGGCTTCCATTGGGAGTCTTGGCACATACCCTCACCGATGAGGGGAGAGAACAGTATCTTCAAATGATGCTTCTGGCTTCCTACTGACTCAGCAGCACATCACTTAGATTCTGTCCTACACAAATATCCAAAATGATAGAAAAAGCTCTTTATAAAAATAAAGAATTGAAGCTGGGCACCGGTGACTCCTGCCTGCCATCCTAACTACTTAGGCAGCTGAGATATGAGAATCAAGGTTCCAAGCCAGCCCAGGCAGGTTATGCCTATGAGACTCTTATCTTCAGTGAACTACCAAAAAGCTACAATTGGTGGCTCAAGGGATAGAGGGCCAGCCTTGAGCAAAATAGTTCAGAGTCTCTGGGTTCAAGCCCCAATACTGGCACAAAAATGAAATAAAATAAATAAATAAATTTAAATAACTAAATGTTTATTTATTTGAAAGTAGTTTTTGCTCTTATTGGTTCTTCAAAATTCAGCGTGAGGATTGAGAATGTGGCTTAGTGGTAGAGTGCTTGCCTAGCATGCATGAAGCCCTGGGTTCAAGTCCTCAGGACCACGTAAACAAAAAAAGCTGGAAGTGATGCTGTGGCTCAAGTGGTAGAGTGCTAGCCTTGAGCTAAAGAAGCTCTGGGACAGTGCCCAGGCCCTGAGTTCAAGCCCCAGGACTAGCAAAAACAAAACCAACAACACAAAAAAACAAAAATAAAACCCGCCTCAGCTCAATAGCCGAGCGCCTACCAGTGTATTGCGCCTGAAATCCTAGCTATCCAGGAGGCTGAGATCTAAGGATCCTGATTTAAAGCCTGCCTGGCAGTGGAGTCTGTAAGAATCTTATCTGCAGTTAATCACCAGAAAACCAAGAGATAGAGCACCAGCTTTAAACACAGGCTCAGGGACAGGGCCCAGGTTCTAAGTTCAAGCTCCAGGACCAAAATGAAAAAAAGAAAGAGAAACTCACCTCAAGTGGTTCTTCACCTGGGAAATCACCTCTGACCTCAGCTAGCTGTGGGCTCCCACAGTGCTCTGTGTCACCCAGCCCCCCCCCTCCTCCTCCTCCCCCTCCTTCTCCTCCTCCTCCTCCTCTTCTTATTTTTGTTGTTGTTCTTGCTATTGCTGGGCCTGGGTGCTAGAATCTGAAATAAGGATGTCATCAAATGCGATCTCCTTCTAAGAGTTGCAGTGGAAACATCCATCCCAGGCCCCTCCTTGGCATATAAAAGATCATCTCTCGCTTTATCTCCCTCTGTGTCTTCCAACTTCCTCTTTTCATAAGGACACCAGGCCTACTGGACTAAGACCTACCCTAGTGACCCTATTTTAACTTTATGGCATTTGTAGAGACCTCATCTCCAAGCAAGATCATGATGAGGTACTGGAGTTGGGACACCAACACACTAGGCAGAAAATCTTGTGTGTGTGTGTGTGTGTGTGTGTGAGTGTGTGTGTGTTCGTGCGCATGTGTATCTGTCAGACACAGATATAATATAATTTTAATATAACTTTAATATAATTATACTTTCACTTTTATTATATCTTCATTTTGAAGTATTTAAGAACTCTTTCCTAGAAATGGTTGGTAAACTTCAGATTTATCTTTCTCCCCACAAACAAGCCCCAGACTACACCACAAATGAGTGGTGGGTACACTGAAGGCTGGTAGGGGTACACAGGGGAAAACTTTTCTTAAGGACAATTTCAAGATTTGTTAAACCTATAAAAGGTCACTGTCTTAAACTGTGTATTTCCATAGCTGGGAATCTGTCCTCCAAAATTCAAGTTCAGCTTGGGGCAAGTGGCTCATGTTTGTAATCCTAGCTAGTCAGGAGAGTGAGATTGAAGGATTGTTATTGGAAGACAGCCTGGGCAGGAAAGCCCATTAGACTCTTATCTCCAATTAACCATTGAAAGATATAATTGGAGGGGCTGGGAAGGTGGCTCAGTGGTAGAGTGCTTGCCTTGCATGCATGAGGCCCTGGGTTTGATTCCTCAGCACCACATAAACAGAAAAAGCCGGAAGTGGCACTGTGGCGCAAGTGGTAAAACTTACCCTGAGCTGAATGGCTGAGGAACAGTGCCCAGGCCCAGAGTTCAGGCCCCACGACCAGCAAAAAAATAAAAGATAGAAGTAGAGCTATGACTTACGTAGTGAAGCACTAGCCTAGAATTCTAAAGCTCAGTGACAGAGCCCAGGCCCTGAGTTCAAGCCCCAGAACCAGCACACGTACCCACCCCCCCAACCCACATACACATACACAGCACAGGCATATCTCTTGACTACATTAAATGTAACACTATACTACACTTTTTTTTCAGATTTAAAAAAGAAGAGAAAAAGTTCTAAAAGCTATTGATACTAAAGTTCCTCAGATGAAAGTGAGTTCTTGGAAAGCTATGTTTGTTTATGCTTCTTTGTTTTTGTCAGTTCTAGGACTTGAAATCAGGTCATGGGCACTATCTTATCAACTTTGTCCACTCAAGGCTAATGCTCTATCACTTGAACCACAGCTCCACTTCCAGTTTTTTAGTGGCTAATTGGAGAGTCTCAAAGACTTTCTTGTACCAGCTGGCTTCAAACTGTGATCCTTGGGTCTCAGCCTCCTAAGCAGCCAAGAGGCATGAGCCACTAGAGCCCAGCTAGTGTTATTAAAGGTATTATTAAAGAACAAAAGTGCTTGAGGAATGATGGAATGGCACCAATAATCACACAGGAGGATTACATGATATCTTCCTGTGAGGATCACAAGATCTCTTCCTGTGGATCAGGTGACATTTCTGCTCTGGCTTCCAAACAAAAGCCGGACAGATGTACAAGCTTGTAGATAACACTCTAACACCCTTGAAGTTTCTGTAAGGAAGCCCGGATGATCAAGTTACAGGAATTAAAGTTTCCGTATATTACAGGCAAAGATATTACTGAGCAGTACACAGGCTACAGCCATCTGTTTTTCTAAAACTGGACACTTGATCAGGTTAAAGGAAGGGAAGTTGCTGCAAGTGAATCAGGAATTCAGACTACTAGATAGCTATCACTGCTCATGATGAAATTATCTTATAAAAGAACAATGAGAGCTTTTTAACTTCAAAGACCAATAACTGTTAGCCCCATTTATAGTTCATAAAGGACTATGTTATTCTTGTTATCCCAGACCATATTAAAGGCAAATAAAAAACCCTCTATTATTGGAGTGCTGTGGTTTCACACCTAACTGATAAATTAGGCAGACTGACTTGCATTTCCAGTACACAATGTGCATTATCTTATGAATGAAAAGGGGATGTGGATGGAGCTCAGTGGTGGAGCACCTGCCCATAGTGCACAGGTCCTGGGTTCCAATCCCAGCACTGAAAACTGTGTTCCCAAGATAGGACCCCAGTCAAGATGAGCTCCTTCAATGAAAAAGATTTATCAAGCCAGGTACAAAAATGAGTTCAAATGCAAAAAAAAAAAAAAAAAAAAATGAGTTCAAGGTTTGTTTGGTCTTTTTTGTTTTCAAATAAGATTATTATCTGAAATAAATAAGCTGTAAGATTTCCAATGTGATAAAAATGTTATGTTATAGAATTATATGAAGCCAGGCACTGGTGGCTTGTGCCTGGAATCCTAGCTATTCAGGAAGCTAAGATCGGGAGAATCAAAATTCCAAACCAGTCAGGGCAAAAAGTTAGCAATACTCCATCTTAACAGAGCAGTGTAGCACATGCCTGTCATCCCAGCTACTTGGAAGCAGAAACAGGATCTCATTCTAAGCTAGCCTGAGCACAAAACAAGTCCCTGTTGGAAAAAAAATGAGGCCAGGCTTGAAAGTTGGGTGCTGGTGGCTCACGTCTGTAATCCTACCTACTCAGGAAACCAAGATCTGAGGACCAAGGTCAAAGCCAGCCAGAACAGAAAAGTCTATGAGTCTCATCTCCAGTAAAAAAAAAAAAAAGGGGGAAAGAGGAGAAAGTCTGATGAACTTAACTACCTGGGCTGGCTTTGAACTGCGATCCTCAGCTCTTAGCCTTCTGAATAGCTAGGATGACAGGAGTCACCAGTGCCTTGTAGAACTAGGATTTTGAACTCAAAGCTTTGAGGTTTCCTGGGCAGGCATTTTACCTCTTGAGTCATATGCTCATTCAGTTTTGGTCAGATCCAAGAAATAGAGTAAGTTTACCCTTGCACTATACTACCATGTAAAGCAAGTCCATCTGCAGTTAATTTTGGAGGCAGAGAGGCTTAGCACTCTTGGAGAACTTAAGAAACCCTTCTTAAGAGACTGGCAAAACCCCACCTCATGAGCAGGGTAGTGGTAGAAGGAGTATTTGGCTTTTGATCATTTGTTAAGCAAAAACAACATCTTTGTGAGTAGGATTGTGAGAGCAGGGGAGAGGTTGATGAAGGCCAGTCTGAAACAGTGGAGCAGTGGTCACTTTTCTAAGAAACAAAGAAAAGCCCAGAAGTTGAACAGGTACTTGGCACAGGGCACAAAGGCTGCCCTCAGACATGAAATGAGAACCCAGGGCCCACTGGCTGCCAAGCCTGCTCTCCTCTCCATATAGTCTGCCAGCCTTTCATGAAACAGACTTGCTCTAAAGGGCATTTTCATCGTCCACCTCCAGGCGAGGGCATTCAGCCAGGTTTGGAAGGTGGACTGGGGTTTTCAGACACATGACTTAATGCTAACCACAAAGGGAAAAAATTAACATAAATAAGCAGGATGAAAGCAAGTTCGGCCTCAAGAACAATTTTTATTTTTATTTTTGTCATGAGGCTTGATCTCTTGGCCTGGGCACTGTTCCTGAGCTCTTCAGCTTAAGGTGAGCACTCTACGACTTGCGCCACAGCACCAGTTCCCTTGAACCGTGATCCTCAGATCTCAGCCTCCGGAGTAGCTAGGATTACAGGTGTGAGCCACCGGCACCCAGCGAAGACCAATTTTTTTAAAACTGTTTTTCAAGTGGCAGGAGAGAACAGGCTTACAGAGAACAGCAACACAGCTTGCCTTCATACCTAGTGCCAGCACAACCATATTCAATCTTGACATTGTCATACATGCTATTGAGCTCAGGAGCCTGTGCTGTGGACTTAGGGTATCTAAAATGCTTACACTCAGAGCCTGGTGTTTCCTTCTAGATTTAGAATGATATAGCACTTGCTCCCATACTTGATACCTAATAGCCTCTGATTTTGCACTGTGTGTGTGTGTCTGTCTGTCTATCTGTCTTTCTGTCTGTCTGTATGTATGTATATGTCTGTATGTACAGGAACTGGAGCTTGATCTCAGGACCTTGCACTCTTGCTTGGCTTTTGTTCAAGGGTGGTGGCTTTCTTCTTCTAGTTAACTGCAGATAAAAGTCTCATAGATTTGTCTGCACCATTTGTCTGCACCAAACCAAGATCATCAGATCTCAGCCTCCTGTGTAGCCAGGATTATAGGCGTAAACAACTGGTACTTTACCTGCTTTATCATCTTTAATACAAAATCCATCCAGTATGACATGGCTTCAGTTTGCTTTGATTTGGGGATAGTTTTCACTCTGATCCCATTTTTCATTAACACTAATAATAAACACACCTTACATAACTGGAATACTGACTTCCATCCACTTTCGTTGGCTAGTGAATTTGAGCATACATTGAATGTCTCTAAAGGTTTATTCTCTTGCTCTTAAAGTAACTGTCCCTAACATTAAGGGAATTTCAAAAGCTTGGGGTAGGAGAAGGGGTAAGAAATTACACTGAAGTCCTAGGGCAAAATCCAATACAATATTTTATGTTCTGTTTTTAGACACATAAAAACACTATCACATTTAACACCATCAGCAAATTGTAAATACAGTGTTAGGGTTTCTGATTTTTTTTTTTTTTTTGGTCCGGTCGTAGGGCCTGAACTCTGGGCCTGGGCGCTGTCCCTCAGCTCTTCAGCTCAAGGCTAGCGCTCTACCACTTGAGCCACAGTGCCACTTCCGGCTTTTTCTTTTTGCTTATGTGGTGCTGAGGAATCAAACCCAGGGCCTCATGCATGCAAGGCAAGCGTTCTACCACTGAGCCACCTTCCCAGCCCGGGTTTCTGATTTTTTACAAAAGGGACAATTTAGAAAATTATCAGCTTAGGATTGTAAGAGATGTATAGTGAGAACAAAGATATTGAAAAGTGTGAGGTCCTTTGATTCTTTCTTAAGGTTTGTATGCTTTAGTTTTTTGTTTTGGGGGTGGTTTCTTTGGCCCCATTTTTTTTCATATTGTACAAAAGCCCAACCGGCACTACTATTTATCACTGGTTTTATAGCGGTTCCAAAACAAAAGCTTCAGGACTAGGATTCATGGGGTATTGTGTGACCCAAGTGAATACATTCTGAAGATTAAAGACACTACAGAAAATGAAGCAGGCCTCCTTTCCTGATGTGCCTGGAAAGATCAGAACTTAGATTCTTTCTTTCTAACTCCTAGGGCTTGAACTCACCGCCTGGAGTGCTGTCCTAAGCTTTTGCTCAAGATTAGAGCTCTACTTTTTAAACCACAGGTCCATTTCTAGCTTTTCAGTTGTTAACTGGAAGTATTCTGAAATATGTCAACTCCAGTATACTTCTTGTTTCTCAAAGTAATGCTAAAATTAGAACTATAGCCCTAAATCAAGGAGAGCTGGGCATTGATGGCTTGCAATTATAATCCTAGCTACTCAGGAGGCTGAGATCTAAAGACTACAGTTCAAACCTAGCCTGGGCAGAAAAGTCTGTGGGACTCTTACTAGTTAACTCTAGTGAATCACAGAAAGAAAAAAAAAAGGAAAGGAGGGAAGAGAGGAAGCAGAGAACATGCAAGCTAGGGACAAAGCTATGAGGGACAGAACCCAGGCCCAGAGTTCAAACCTCAATACCAGCGCACACAAAAATTCTTTTTAATTTAAAAGTATACTGAGCTCCAGATAAACCAAGCACATTTGCTAAAACCCACTGGCAACTTTCTTATCATTAACTACATTTGGAAGCAAAGTAGTAGAAGTCTCTCCAGGTGAGCTCAGGCCTTGAATGATCTGATTTATGGGATAAACCCACTGGGCTCCCCATTGGCTCCCAAGTCCCCTGCCAGGTAGGCAGGTGGCAATGCTGGTTGAGACAGGAAGATAACTATTGAGAGCTGCCAGACAAACTATTTTTAGGGCAGAAAAGACAAGTTGCCACAGGGTCTGAGTAATGTAATTGTGGACTACAGGCCACTGGCCTGAGAAGCTGGTATTTACAGAGTGTGCCCCTCCCAGACCCATGGAATCACATTCCAGAGGGTAAGCCTGGGAGTCCTTGAATTTTAATAAACTCCTAGAATGCTGCTTAATGTACTGACAAGTTTGAAAAGCAATGATCTAAAGTATGTACATATATATATACACATATATATATATAAAATGTCTTAGTAAGTCTTTAGTAAGTCTTAGCTTTACTATGTATGTCTTTTTAAAAAACAAAACAAATACTTGTAGATTTATGTGCCATGTCACCTGTACTTCAATTACTTAAGTCTGTCATTGCAGTCTTTTGATTTTCTTTTGTGTAAGGGTACAGGGGCTTGAACTCATGACCTGGCTACTACTCCTTAGCTTTTTTGCTCAATGCTAGCACTCTACCAATTGAGCCACAGCTCTTCCTTTGGCTTTTGCTGGTTAGCTGGAGATGAGAGTCTCATAGACTTCCCTGCCTGGGCTGGCTTCAAGCCATGATTCTCAAATCTCAATCTGCACCTGCTCATTGTAGTCTTAAGGAATTTTAGGGCTGGGAGCAGGAACATCGCTCAGTAACAAAGTGCTTTCCAAGCATGACACAGGTCCTTGGTTCAAACCCCAATGCTACAAAATAAAAATTGTAAAAGCAGCCATAGATAACATATTAAGGAATGAACGACTGTGTTCCAATAAAACTTTATTAACAAAATCAGGCAATGAGCTGGATTTGATTCATGGCTATAATTCGCTGACCTTTGATCTACTACATCTTCCTATCTCCCATCAAACTCAGAGCCTCATCAGGCAAATGCTCTACTACAAAGCTACATCCCCAGCCCACTGATCTAGCATATGCCAACAAAATGTAATAGATTCTGCCATCCCAAAATATGCCACTTTAGCATAAGGATTATTTGGATCTGAAAGCAAGAAAAGGTCTCAGCTTCCCACTTACCTAAAAACAGGATATAAATTTATGCACTGAGTTGACCTGTCTCTCCTGCCCTTTCTACTAGGAAAGACATTCAAGTTAGATTCTTAGCAGCCTAGAGAATAATAAACCGTATTAACTAGTCTTTTTTTCTTTTCTTTTCTTTTCTTTTGCCAGTCCTGGAGCTTGACCTTGGGGTCTGGGTACTGTCCCCTAAGCTTCTTTTGCTCAAGGCAAGCACCCTACCACTTGAGTCACAGAGTCTCTTCTGCCTTTTTCTATTTATGTGGTACTGAGGAATCAAGTCCAAAGCTTCATGCATGCTAGGCAAGCACTCTACCACTAAGCCATATTCCCAGCCCTAATTAATCTTTATCTACCATTATTTTCTATATATTTGCCTTCTAACAACTTATAGCCTCTAAAGATCCAGTCCTAGCCAGGCACCAGTGGTTCACTCCTGTAATCTTAGCTACTCAGAAGGCTGAGATCTGAGGATTGTGGCTCAAAGCCAACCCAAGCAGGAAAGTTCATGAGACTCTTATCTCCAATTAAGCACCTAAAAAATGGGAAGTGGAGCTGTAGCTCAAGTGGTAAAGCTCTAACACTGAGCTGAAGAGCACAGGGACAGCGCCCAAGCCCAGAGTTCAAGCCCCATGACTGATCAAAAAAAAAAAAAAAGATACTATAGGAACTTGAGTCTTTTATGAGTTACTCTTTCCCTAAATTTTCTTCCATGTATATTTGAAATATATATATATATATATATATATATATGTAAACAAACTTCATTTTCTCTTGTTAATTTGTATCTTTTTAGGAAATGGGAAGATGGTTCTAGGGCCTTGCACTTGCTAGACAAGTGCTCTACCACTTGAGCCACACCCCTTAGCCTTTTTTACTTGAGAAAAGGCAGCATCTGGCCATGGTCGTCCTCCCTCTGCCTCCTGAGTAGCTGAGATTACACACACTATCTTTTGTTACAGTGTTCTCTGCTGAGATCTCAGAGTGGGGGAAATTCATTTTATTTTATTTTACGTATTTATTTTGGTGCCAGTCCCTTGAACTCAAGGCCTAGGTGCTGTCCTTGAGCTTTTGTGCTCAAGACTAGTACTCTACTACCTGAGTACTGGCTCAAGCATTTTGGTGAGTGAAGTAAGAGTCTCACAGATTTTCCTGCCTAAGATGGCTTTGAAACCGATCTGCAGATCTCAGCTTCCTGAATAGCTAGGACTATAGAGGCATGAGCCACTTGCACCTGGCTAAAAACTTATTTTTTATTTCTCTGCATATACATGGGAACCATAAAAATGACTCTATACTTAAAAAAAAAAAAAAAAACAGGATGGCGAGGCATGGGTGACTCACAACTGTAATCCAAGCTACTCAGGAGGCTGATATCTGAGCATGGCAGTTCAAAGCTAGCCCAGGCAGGAAGGTCCATGAGACTCTTATCTCCAATAAACCACCAGAAAACCAGAAGTGGGGGGTGTGGCACTAGTGGTAGAGTGCTAGCCCTGAGCTGAAGAGCTGAGGGACACCACGCAGGTCCAGGGTTCAAGCCGTACCACCCTACCACAAAAAAAAAGTCGTGGGGCTTGAACTCAGGGCCTGGGCACTGTCTCTGAACTTTTGTGCTCAAGGCTATGACTCCACCACTTTGAGCCACAGCTCTTCTAGTTTGGTGGTAGTTAATTGGAGATAAGAGTCTCACAGACTTTTCTGCCTGGGTTAGCTTTGAACAGTGATCCTCAGGTCTCAGCTTCTTGAGTAGCTAGGATTACAGGCATAAGCCAGTAGTGCTTGGCAAAAACAACAGCATTTAAAAGATGGCAAATTAACCAGGAACAATGATAAGTGCTTATAGTCCCAGATACTTGAGAGACTGAAGCTTGAGTCCCGGTGTTTTAGGCCAACCTGAGCAGCATAGCAAGCTCCCATTTCAAACAAACAAACAAAGTTAAATGTTAATTATTTGAGCCTTTTTCTTTGGTAGAACAACCCAATCGCTGCTATTAACGGATTAAGTAAAGAGTATAGTCTGGGAAGGTGGCTCAGTGGTAGAGTGCTTGCCTGGAGTAAATGAGGCCCTGGGTTCAATTCCTCAGCACCACATAAGCAGAAAAAGCCAGAAGTGGTATTGTGGCTCAAGTGGTAGAGTGCTAGCCTTGAGCTGAAGAGCTGAGGGACAGCACCCAGGCCCAGAGTTCAGGCTCCATGACCAACCTGAAAGGTTAGAGTACTTGAGGCAGTGACTATTTGTTGCTTGTTTCAGAGCAGAGCAACATGTGGTGCTAAACCACTTGGTTGTGTGCCTTCATAAGACCTGCAAATCCTTAGCTCAGGCTCTCCTCCTGGGCTCCGCTGTGTCAGAGTGTAGGACAAGGCCCAAGCTGCAGCCCATTTAAATAAAACAGCTGTAGAGTCTGACTCTCGGTGGTCTTCTTTTTTTTGGGGGGGAGGGGTCCGGTCATGAGGCCTGAACTCTGGGCCTGGGCTATGTCCCTCAGCTCTTCAGCTCAAGGCTAGCACTCTCCCAGTTGAGCCACAGCACCACTTCTGGCTTTTTCTGCTTATGTGGTGCTGAGGAATCGAACCCAGGGCCTCATGCATGCAAGGCAAGCGCTCTACCACTGAGCCAACTTCCCAGCTTCTTGGTGGGGGTCCTGCGACCTTGGCATAACAACCAAAAGAAAAAACAACAAACAAAAAACAATATACATGACAAAATTTCTTCTGGGTGTTAGGATCTTCTATATGATCTTTTTTTTTTTCATACCAGTGCTGGAGCTTGAACTCAGGGCCAGGGCGCTGTTCCTTAGCTTTTTTACTCAAGGTTTGCACTCTAGCACTTGAACTACAGCTCTACTTTTGGCTTTTGACTAGTTAATTGAAGATAACAGTCTTAGGGACTTTCCTGTCTGAGCTAGCTTTGAACCAGGATCCTTAGATCTCAGCTTCCTGAGTAGCTAGGATTACAGGCATGAGCCATCAGAGCCCAGTCTGTGATCTTTTCTTTCTTACTCCCACAGTCTGCCCATTTAGAGCTATCAGATACTGGATGTAGCCAAATAGCCTAAATTTAGTTCAAGAAAATGGGATAAATGGTCCAAATTTTTCAACATTAGTTTGCCATAAGAGCAAATATGTAAAATAACTTGTGTATTCTGTGATTATGAAACACATTCCACAGTAAGAATTTTTGTTTTGAAGGAGAAAAATGTCTCATACTACTCTGGTGCCAGTAGCTTAAAGTCATTTTAAACTCTTGTGATAACATTCATGAAGCCTTTAGGACATGCATATTCTTGTCCTCCACTTAATCTTCCTTGGCTAGAGTCTCCTTCCATCTTTTTCAGCTGTACAATTCTCTAACTAGTTGTATGACTGAATAAGTTAAATATGCTTTGTTTCCTAACAAATGTTGGAAACTATATGGATTAATCTCAGGTTTTTCTTGCACATTTAGGATTAAAAAACAATTATTTCCTGCATAATGGTCTCATTCACACTCCTTACCCATGAAGAAACATAGTGTGATTGTGTGTATGTGTATTTGGTAAGTGAGAAATAAATTCTATGAAGGCAGTTACACTTAATTGACCAGTAAGAAAACTAGCTTTGGCTGGGCACCGATGGCTCATGCCTGTAATCCTAGCTACTCAAGAGGCAAAAATCAAAGTATTATGGTTCACAGTTCAAAGGCAGCCCTGACAGGAAAGTTCATGAGATTCAAATCTGTGTGTGTTGTTAGCTTATTTGTTTTTTGTTGTTGTTGTTGTTGTTTTGTTTTGTTGTTGTTGGGTTTTTTTTGCTCTATTTTGCTTTGGTTTTTTGACATGGTTTTGTAGATTTTATTTTGTTTTGTTTTGTTTTTTTTTATTGTGAAAATACTGTACAGAGGGGTTACAATTACATGGGCAAGATAATGAGTACATTTCTTATCAAGCATTGTAGCCTCCTCCTTTGTTTCCCCTTCTTGTTTTGTTTTGATGACAAGCCTGGGCACTGTCCCTGAGCTTTTGTGCTCAAGCCTAGCACTACACCACTTGAACCACAGCTCTACTTCTGGCTTTTTTGGGTAGTTTTGGGCTGGCTTCAAACTGTGATCCTCACTATTTCAGTCTCCTGAGTAGCTACAGGCATGAGCCACCAACACCTAGCTGGTTCTGGGTTTTGAGATAGGGTGTCTCTCAGGATAGCCTTGGAACTATGTAGTCCAGGCCGGTCTCTAACTCCCAATCCTTCTACTTCAGCCTCTCAATTGTTGGTAATACTAGCCTATTTGGATAAAATATGGCTATTTATCCACTAAGGAGTTCTGTTCTGCTTCCAATGTAGATTTTACTCAAAACAGCTGCCTGCTAGGTACTATATTGACTGATTGCCTTAAAATTGGGCTGGTGCCAATGGAACAGTGGAAATGATGTGTTTCATATTTTGGTAGAGTCTGTCAACATGGGATGTCACTGCCATACTTCCTGCCCCCTTATAATGACATTGGAGGCTACACATGGAAGATGGTGGCATCTCAAAGGGGAAGGAATCTTGGTCATGTGATCACATCAGTGACATGAAGAACTACCCAGGAGAGCCTGCCCAACTTGGGACAGATGATTTGGTTTCAAATCATCTGGACTAAGCCACTGAGATTTGTGAATGTTTGCTAGAGCAAGTAGCTTTCCTCAACAAAATGAATGTGTGTTCATGAAAGAGTTAAATTAGGATTTCCTAAAGGGTTTCTAGGAGGAATGCAAATATGGAAGAATTGTATGGATGAGAAAAGTTACCATTTTTGTTACTATGTTCATGTAATTTTCCATACCTGTGTACCTCATGTAAATTATTATTTTGTTTCTATTTTTCTGGGGCCAGAAGAAGGCATAGGCAGAAATAGGGCAGTTGTGAGCCACGGCCCTGCATAGGCCCATGGGTACCACAATGGCATAATGTAGGAGTCTAAAACAACTCCTGTGGGCTTCTGGCCCTTGAAAAGGGAGCCCAGAGTTTTCATAACCAGAAGCTTGGGAGGAAAAGTCATCATCTTATTCAAACATGAGGAAGTGGTGCTATGGCTCAAGTGGTAGAGCACTAGCCTTATTCCAGCTTGAGTAGAAAAGGGGTCAAGAATGAACAGAAAGGAGTCAAAACACACAAGCAAAGGAACATATTACAGGGGGAGCAGTGTTCTACAAACAACTGCTTTTTTTTTTTTTTTTTTTTGGTCAGTCATGGGGCTTGAACTCTGGGCCTGGGAGCTGTCCCTCAGCTCTTCAGCTCAAGGCGAGCGCTCTACCACTTGAGCCACAGCGCCACTTCTGGTTTTCTGGTGGTTTATTGGAGATAGGAGTCTCACGGTCTCTCCTGCCCAGGCTGGCTTTGAACCGCGATCCTCAGATCTCAGCCTCCTGAGTAGCTAGGATTACAGGCATGAGCCACCAGCGCCAGGCTTCTTAGAGCCTATGTAGCCCACAGATGAACCCTAGTTCAGATCTCCTTTGCTAGTGGGAGATTTCATAGCTAACCCTCGGCTTTGTACACGAACACACTAGGGAATGACATAGACACTTCCCTCCAAGAGAGAACAGCACTATTTCCAGCATCTCTTTCCCCTTGACTTAGGATGAGGAGAAGATGGGTAGAAGTGATGTCACTTCCAGATCCTGTGGCCATGCTCTCCTATCCCTAACCTCAGGACCTTGGTACAAACCTGGAAAGAGGCATCACTCACAGATTTGTGTTCACTCTTTTAAATTTTATATTGAATTCTATATTGAATTTTATATTTTATAGTGCCAGAACTCCCCAATTGTGTCCATATCCCTAGTAAATACCATCTACTGTCTTTATATTTACCCAATTTAAGTACAGTGCTACATAGAAGCAAAACTGTGAGGTTTTGTGTGTGCAATCAATTAGCATATTTCACCTAGCACCAGGTCATCTATACACAGTACCATTTTGGATTCCTTCACTGGGTATGTATTTTTCAACTGTAACAAATTTGCAGAGTCAAATTAGGATGTCTGATAATGTGTGTGTGTGTGTGTGTGTGTGTGTGTGCCAGGGCCTGGGCAGTGTCCCTGAGCTTCTTTTGTTCATACCTAGTGCTCTACCACTTGAGCCACATCACCACTTTGGGCTTTTTTTGTGGTTAATTGGAGATAAGAATCAGCCAGCCCAAGCTGGCTTCAAATTGCAGTCCTCTGATCTCAGCCTCCCAAGTAGCTACGATTACAGGTATCAATTACCAGTGCCCTGATGCTTGATAATTTTGGTGGAAACTGTACTGGCCAGGTTCAAGGGCTGAACCCACTGAAGGGAATGTCCCCTCCTGTCCTATGGATAACAACACAATGTTACAAAGCTGGGACTTCAGCCCTTGCTGGTGACAAAGAGTAAGTCCTGTGGAAAAACTCATTGGAACAGGAAATGAGAGTGGCGGTGTCCAGACTGCTCAGAGCTGAGGAGCAGTACAGACCACACACACACACACACACACACACACACACACACACACATCCTGTTAGTGACTGTACAGATTTGGAAATGACCTGAAATATCTTTCTGTTATTATGTGCATTATTTTTTCAAATGTCATGTAAATACTAGTTGTACCTACCTATTTTTGACTACTTTAACCTGTAGATACTGGGGGAAAAATTACTTGGACACTGAGGGTTCTTGAAGTCATAGACTTTTGCAAGACTCACAGAAGAGAGTTATATGATCCTGAAGAAATGACTTGAAACGAAAGACCCTCACACAAACATAACCAGGAGAAGAAGAATTTGGGTTAAAACCCCTTTGTAAAGGTCAGTCTCAGTCAGTTTAATCCTTTAAGTCCCATACAATGCCCTTTGGATGATTTGTCCTAAAACAACAACGAATTTCTAAAGTACATGTGCACCAATTATTGTTTTCCAACTCTTTTTTTGGGGGGGTGGGGGGTAGGGGGCTGTTCTAGGGCTTGAATCAGGGCCTGAGTGCTGTCCCTAAGCTTTTTTATTCAAGACTGGTGCTCTACCACTTGAGTTACAGCTCCACTTCTGGCTTTTTGGTGGTTAATTGGAGATAAGAATGTCAGGGGCTTTCCAGCCATGGAATCCTGATCCTCAGATCTCAGCCTCCTTAGTAGCTAAAATTACAGGCAAGAACCACCAGCAACCAGCTTTGTTTTTCTAATACTTAAGGGCTCAAATAAAGCTTTTAAAATTACAGCCTCCGGCTATGCTGGGAGAGACTGGGCCTCTCCAGCAGAGACGGAACCCTCCCCAGACTCTGTGCCAAGGGGAAGTTTGAAAGAGGGGCCTTGGAGAGAGGAGGCTGATGATCCCAGCAACTTTCCAGATGTCAAGCTTTTTGTTGTTGTTGTTGTGGATACTCTTAAAATCCTGCTTTTAACTTCAGAATGCTCCAGGTGATTGTGGAAATGCTTGCTTGGAAATTTCCCTTCCACCAAGTTCTATATATAAGATAGCATGTATCTTGAAAAGCAAGGGGAAGTCAACATAAACTCTGCAATCCTGGTTCCTAGGAGGTTGGGGCCTTGATAGAGGATACTCCAAGATACTCAGGATAACAAACACCACAACCCCTCCACTCTACCCCCACCCCACCTCCCACGTGAGCACTCTCACTACACCAAAAGGAAAAGATTCTTGACTAGCTTTACGAAATTCAAATCCCTCTTGGATCACAAATAATTCTTCCTTTCCCCTCCAGCCCCACAAATCTACCGGAAGCGCCACACTCAAATCCCCAAGACAAGTGTCAGTAAGCTCCCGTCTGAGCCCAAACCAGACAACAGGCTCCCGTCCTCGGCCCCAGGAGATGCCACTCGCCAACGCTTCGCCCCCACCGAGCAGGGCTCCAGCGCGCCAGCATCCCATTTTGCTGTCCTCCAAGGTTTGGGGGCGGGGGGCCGGGTCCCCCCCCCTCCCAGTTACCCCCGCCCGGCCCGCAGACCCGGGGAGCGACGCGCGACCGGAGGGGACCTCCTTTCCGCCCGCAGATCGCCGCCAGCCACGGCGGGCGGGGAGAGATTGTCTTAACTCCACGAGCTCCCGGAGAAAGGGGAGGGGGACCAACAAAAAGAGAGAAAGTTCTCTAAACGCCCACCCCACCCCCTGCTCAAAGTTCCACGTTCTAGAAAGGCAGCCGAGGCAAAGCCAAAAAGGAAGCTCCCGGGGGAGACACCCTCCGCCCGGGCTTTCCGGGAGGCCGCAGGACCCGGACATCGCGTTCCACCGGGGTCTCCCCCTCCTAGCGGTCAGCGATCGGGGTGCGCTCGGACGTTCTGCCCGGACGTCTCCCCCTCCCCAGGATCACAGGTATGGGGGGGGGGGAGGCGCCCGTCCTCAGATTCTGGAGATCGAAGGGACCCTGAGAGGCTGCACAGTACCTTTCTCGTCCGCGCCACAGAGACTGATTGCCAGCCACGGGGTGGGGGGCGAGGGGAGACGAGAGGACCACTCCCGCTGGCTCAGAGGCCCCCGGGGCCTCCAGCCGCCTCCAGCCGCCGCACTGCCCCGCCGCGCGCTCCGGGTGGTTACCTGTGGCGGAGCCCGGCGCGCCCCGCAGCGCGCACAGCCCTGGGACCCGCCCCGCACTCCCGCCCCGCACTCCCGCCCGGCGCCTAACCACGGGCCGCAGCGCCCCGCTGCGGCGGGCCGGGGAGGGCCGGAGCCCCAAGGCCCTGGGGCTGTGGGTCCGGGATCGCTCCCGGCGGGGGCCACCACGCTCCGACACTGGACCGTGGCGGGGGTAGGGGGAAGGCAGGCAGAAGTTGGTGAGGTCTTGCGCGCAGGGGTCGCTCAGTGGCAGCAACCATGATGAATGATCCAGACGCATTGAGGTACCTGGAGAGGGGAAATAAGCTTTTATTCCAAACCACCCTAGGAGACAGGAAAAGATGAAGCGATCACACTTAAAAAACACTATGATCTCATTCTGCTTTTTTTTTTAATGAAAATATCGTGAAGCAAGAGATCCAAGGTAAGAGTTCCAGTTTGCCCGGTTGGCCTTGCCTCTTGGGGTTATCTGAAGACTTGGTTCCATTGCCACTTGCTTCACACTTCATCAGTCCCTAGATTCTGGTCCCTAATGTGTTGTCTGGTGCTGGCTGAGGTCTCTTAATCTGTGTTCAGCCTGAGGGTCAGCAAGGGCAGGAAGGCAAATGCCTGACACAGGACTCTGAAGCAGCTCAAATGGAAGAAGGATTTCCCACCTGTAAGCATTTCCCACCTGTAACCTTTGGTCCTCAGCTCCACTCAGACCTGCTGGCCCCTCCCTCTCTCCACCTAGACCCACATGAACTCCCATCTTCTACCTCATTTCCTATCCCCCCAGACCCTGCTGCTACCTAGATAGTGGAGGCTACCATGTGCTCTTTCTCTCTCTCTCCGGGGGAAACATGGCTCCTCTAATAAACCTTCTAATCATCTTTCTCCTGTGCCTGCCTGCCTCTGAGTGGTCCCCTGGGATGGATGTGGTGGATTCTTTCATGGATCCTTTCAGGAACTAAGGCACAGGTTTTAGCCAGGCAATCCTAGTGCATCTTGAATGTCGTTATCACGAAAGACATGGAGAGCGTATTAGGTTGACGACCTGCCAGAGAGAAGTTGGTGGGTGTGGCAGGGGAGGCGAAGGTGGAGTATGGGTACAGTGGCCAAGAGGACACTTTTGGAGGAGCATTGGCATGCTTGTCCTCTACCATTAGGGCATCTTTTGACTTCTCTTGGACTTTTGTCCCATTCCTGCCTCCCCTACCTTGTTTTTTTTCTTTTTTCTTTTATTTTCCTTCCCAGCACCTTCAGTACCTAGAAGACCTCCCCAAACATAAAAAGGGCAATGAATTCTAGGGCTGTAAGAGGGCTAAGGGGAATAGGAGGTAAGTTTCCTAGTGGAAACAGGATTCCTTCCAAGAGTTTGTTTATTCAGATCCATCGCAGGCCCATTTAGTGATCAAAGATATTTTAAATAAGCCTAATTATGTGAATGATGCTCTTCTCAAGAAAGTTTTTGGGACTCACTGTATATAGTGAGTTGGTAAGGGCCCCTTCTAAGGTTATGCTTCCTTGTGTGGTTTTACCTTGAAATAATCCATGCACCAATTTGACATAGTTTGATATGGCATGTCTTAGATTCCAGAAATATTCAGTAAAGTATTGAATGTACAGGTGAATGAACATGACCTCAATCACCACTTTGAAGAAGCATGGACAGCTATCTGTTCTCCAAGCCCAGACAAGTAGAGCAAGAGACAGATAAAAAACTTAAAAATAGAGCCGGGAGCCGGTGGCTCACACCTGTAATACTAGCAACTCAGGAGGCTGAGATCTGAGGATCACGGTTCAAAGCCAGCCTGGGCAGGAAAGTCTGTGAGACTCTTATATCCAATAAACCACTAGAAAACCGGAAGTGGCACTGTAGCTCAAGCGGTAGAGTGCTAGCCTTGAGCTGAAGAGCTGAGGGTCAGCACGCAGGCCCAGAGTTCAAGCCCCATGACTGACAAAAAACAAACAGTACTTTAGTCTTTTTTTTTTTCTTTTTCTCTTTTCTTTTTTTTTTTGTGTCGGTTGTGGGGCCTGGACTCTGGGCCTAGGTGCTGTCCCTCAGCTCTTCAGCTCTTCACTTGAGCTACAGTGCCATTTCTGACTTTTTCTGCTTATGTGGTGCTGAAGGATCGAACACAGGGCCTCATGGGTGCAAGGAAAGCACTCTACCACTGAGCCACCTTCCCAGCCCTGGTGCTTTGGTCTTATCTGAGACTGGGGACAAGTCTTAAACAAGCTCTTGAGCTGATCTTGTTACAAGGACTTTATGAACTAGCAAGATATTACTTAAAACATAAATTTAGAGTTCATATTCAGAATAATGGGTACTGGACTGAAAAGAAAAGAGGATGAATTTAATTTTATTTTTTTGGGGTCCGGTCGTGGGGCTTGAACTCTGGGCCTGGGCGCTGTCCCTCAGCTCTTCAGCTCAAGGCTAACACTCTACCACTTGAGCCACAGCGCCACTTCCAGCTTTTTTCTTTTTACTGATGTGGTGCTAAAGAATGGAACCCAG
Organism: Dipodomys spectabilis; assembly: GCF_019054845.1. Classification (NCBI taxonomy): domain Eukaryota; kingdom Metazoa; phylum Chordata; class Mammalia; order Rodentia; family Heteromyidae; genus Dipodomys; species Dipodomys spectabilis. Next base: position 12,868,234 of record NW_024870730.1, read on the forward strand.
GGCCTCATGCATGCAAGGCAAGCTGAGCTACCTTCCCAGCCCGATGAATTTAATTTTTTAACTCTGTGTGTGTGTGTGCATGTGCATTGCTGGGAATCATATAGGGGGCGTGGTGCATACTAGACACTACCACTAAGCTATGTCTGTAGCCCTTTGATAAACTTGATTTAAAAAAATCTTTTAAAAGTAAAAATATAAACATAAAATAATATTTATCAAAATGAACTTCAGGAAATTGAAACAAGAGGGGTTTTTTCTTGCTTGATGTTTTTGTTTTCTTTGCTTTTGTCTTTTTTTGGGGGGGGGGGAGGGTCCGGTCGTGGGGCCTGAACTCTGGGCCTGGGCCCTGTCCCTCAGCTCTTCAGTTCAAGACTGGCGCTCTACCACTTGAGCCACAGCACCACTTCCGGCTTTTTCTTTTTTGCTTATGTGGTGCTGAGGAATTGAACCCAGGGCCTCAGGCATGCAAGGCAAGCACTCTACCACTGAGCCACCTTCCCAGCCCTGCTTTTGTCTTGTTTATCTGTCTTTGGGAAGGTATGGGGAGCAGAGAAATAGAAGAACAAAGAGTGAACAAATGAAGCAGTGGTATTCACTAGATACTGTGTTGAAAATGAACTATATAACTTGAGGGTGGGAATGAGAGGGAAAAATTGACAGAGAGGGAGGGAAGGGGTGATATTGTCCTAAAAGAAGTATATGCTTGGGCTGGGAAGTTGGCTCAGTGGTAGAGCGCTTGCCTTGCATGCATGAGTCCCTGGGTTCGATTCCTCAGCACCACATAAGCAAAAAAGAAAAAAGCCGTAAATGGTGCTGTGGCTCAAGTGGTAGAGCGCTAGCCTTGAGCTGAAGAGTTCAGGCCCAGAGTTCAGGCCCCACGACCGGACCCAAAAAAAAAAGAAGTATATGCTCTACCTGAAGTATGTAACTGTAACCCCTCTGTACATCACCTTTATGATAACAATAAAGAAAATGGGAGAATGGGCTGGGAATGTAGCTTAGTGGTAGAGTGCTTGCCTAGCATGCATGAATCCCTGGGTTTGATTCCTCAGTACCACATATACAGAAGTAATGTTGTAGCTCAAGTGCTAGAGCACTAGCCTTGAGCAAAAGAAGCTCTGGGACAGTGCCCAGGCCTTGAATTCAAGCCCCAGGACTGGCAAAGAAAAGAAAAGAAAAGAGAAAGAAAATGGGAGGAAAAGAACCCTAAAAATAGCTTTGGTCTTATCTGAGGTTAGGCACAAGTCTATGGTGAACCTGAATTTGTTTGTCCCTCTGAAACAGGTCTGGTTCCAGGGGAAAAGACGCATGAGGCCAGACACCAGTGGCTCATGCCTGTACTTCTAGCTACTCAGGAGACTGAAATCAGGATAACAGGTTAAAGCCAGCTGGGGCAGGAAAGTCCATGAGACTCTTATCTCCAGTTAATCACCAGAAAACTGAAAGTGACACTGTGGCTCAAAGTGATAGAGCATTGCTACCCTTAAAGGAAAAAGCAGGGACAGTGTCCAGGCCTTGCATTCAAGGCCCAATTCAAGGCCCACGACTGACAAGAAGAAGGAAGGAAGAGAGGAGGGAGGGAGGAAGGAAGGAAGGAAGGAAGGAAGGAAGGAAGGAAGGAAGGAAGGAAGGGTCTTCTACTTACTCTTAAAGTTTATTTCTTTCCCTCTCTTAGCAGGCAAGAGAAATCCCAAGATCCCTTGCCCATACTAAAAGAGTGTAAGTGCTTGATTTTCCGCTACTCTACAGTTGTATCCACAACTGCAGTGTTAATTGGCAGGTATGAAAGCTCCCTACTGAATGTCCTGATTAGTTCCCAATCCTTGTCTCTTCCCACCTGGAGCTGCAAGAACACATTTCTTTTCCCTGCCCATTAATAACTCCAGATTTTTCTTTAGGCAAGTCCTGGCAAAGCTCCAGGAGAAACTCAAAGGCAAGGTATATACACATGATTTCAACTTGATTATTTTTCTCTCATACTTTTCCAGATTCAGGAGTTTTCCTAACTAGCCCATTGAATAAACTTCCGAAGCTATTGAATGTTTCATTTCCCTGAGAAGCTTTTAAAACTTTAAGTGATAAAGAGATTTTTTTTAAGTTATATTTATGGACAGTTAGAGCAATCAGGATGAAAAAAAAACCAGAGAGCACAAGTCAGCCTGCAGAGCCTGTGAGAGCTTCTGGGAGCTGACTAGTTTGCATTTGTTCCCAGACTTTGATTAATGGGAATTCTTGGCAGGGGGCCTCAGGAGCCCTAGGCAGGCAGTGGCTTGGAGATCTGGCTTGCTCATCCAAGTGAGTACACAGGAAAAGCAATGGAAAAAAGACTCCTGAATCTCCCTCTGTATGAGGAAGGCTCCCAGCCAGCAGCTCAATTCTTGCTCCTCTGTTTAACTTAACCACAGCCAGCGGCATATGCCCACCCTGCCACCCCCTCCTTCTGCCTCATGAGACAGAAATCTGCTCTGTGCATGATAGGGCGTGGGGCTTTGTGATAATATAATCTGCTGCTATTTCCAGCAACATTTATTTAATAAATTGACTGTATGAGCTATCTCATGTTGTTAGCTTCACTTCAACCTTCAGCATACTGTTCTGGCTTCTGTCCCTGCCACACCACAGAAATTGGTGTGGCTAAAGTTTTTTTGTTTTGTTTTGTTTTTTGTTTTAGTGCTGGTACTGGGCTTGAAGTCAAGGTCTGGGTCCTGTCCCTTAGCTTGTTCGCTCAAGGCTGGTGCTTTACCACTTCTGGCTTTTTGGTGGTTAATTGGAAATAATCTTACATATTTTCCTAGTTTCAAACTGTGATCCTCAGATCTCAGCCTCTTGAGTAATTAAGATTACAGATATGAGCCACCAATGCCTAGCTAGTATTTCATTGTAATAATATACTATGCTTCAGTTACCCACCCTAATTTTGGGTTGACTCAAGTATTTGCTATTGCAGACAATATTGTTTTGAACACTTTTTTTTTTTTTTTGATATGGGGCTTGAACTTAGGTCTATCCTGGGTGCTGTCCCTGAGCTCTTTTGCTCAAGACTAGCATTCTACCACTTTTAGCTACAGCATTGCTTCTGGTTTTCTGGTGGTTAATTGGAGTTAGAGTCTTATAGACTTTCATGCCTGGGCTGGTTTTGAACCACAGTTCTTAGATCTCAGCCTCCTGAGTAGCTAGGCTTACAGGTGTGAACCATCAACTCCCAGCTGCTTTGAACATTCTTAAATATTACTCCTGATACATATGTGCTAGAACATTAGTACGTCACATATATAGAAATGGAATTGTTAGATCTTTAGATATGTAGGTGAGAAATTTATTTTCTTTCTTTTTTTTCCGGTCGTGGGGCCTGAACTCTGGGCCTGGGCGCTGTCCCTTAGCTCTTCAGTTCAAGGCTAGCGCTCTACCACTTGAGCCACAGCGCCACTTCTGGCTTTTTTTTTTTCTTTTTGCTTATGTGGTGCTGAGGAATCGAACCCAGGGCCTCATGCATGCAAGGCAAGCGCTCTACCACTGAGCCACCTTCTCAGCCTAGGTGAGAAATTTATTGGACAATGACATTGTTTTTGAAACCAGTTCTCTTCCCATCAGCAGTGTATTAATGTATCCCTTGCCCTATATCTCTGACAGTCTTTGTTTTCTTATAGGTGTGAAATAATTTCTCATGATAGCTGTCATTATCATTTGCCTTTTTTTTTTGTGCTGGTCCTCGGCTTGAACTCAGGGCCTGGGTGCTGTCCCTGAGCTTCTTTTGCTCAAAGCAATAGTAGTATTCTACCACTTGAGCAATAGCTTACTTCTGGACTTTTAAAAATAGTTTATTGGAGATAAGAGCCTCACAGCCTTTCCTGCTCTGACTGGCTTTGAACCATGATCCTCAGAGCCTCCTGAGTAGCTAGGATTACAGTCATAAACCACTAGCACGAAGCTTAAACACCTTTAATACTTAGTAACCATTCTTGTTCCTTTGTGTTCATTGATCATGTTTTCTGGTGTTTCATGGTAGATTATTTTGTTTGTTTGGTGGGATTTCTTTGGTGTTGTTTTTGTGTGTTTTTCTTTCTTTTTTTTTGGGGGGGGGGGTCTGGTCATGGGGCCTGAACTCTGGGCCTGGGCGCTGTCCCTCAGCTCTTCAGCTCAAGGCTAGCGCTCTACCACTTGAGCCACCTTCCCAGCCCCTCTTTTTTTTTTTTCAGTGCCACTAGTGGGGCTTGAACTCAGAGCCTACAGGTCTCTTGGTGTTTTTTGCTTAAGACTAGCACTCTCTCACTGGAGTCACACTTCTACTTCTGGCTTTTTGGTAGTTACTTGGAAATAAGAGTCTCATGGACTTTTCTTTTCTGGCTGGCTTTGAAACATGATTCTCAGATTTCAGCCTCTGGAGTAGCTGGGATTACAAGCATGAGCTACGAGCACCTAGCTTGTTTCATGTGTTTTGAGTTCTTCCAGATCCCATGTTCTCCCATATTTTTTCAATATTCTTCCATTTTAAAAACTTTGGCCATGGGCTAGGAAGGTGGCTCAGTGGTAGAGCGCTTGCCTTGCATGCATGAGGCCCTGGGTTCAATTCCTCAGCACCACCTAAGCAGAAAAAAAAAAAAACAAACAGAAGTGGCGCTGTGGCTCAAGTGGTAGAGTGCTAGCCTTGAGCTGAAGAGCTGAGGGACAGCGCCCAGGCCCAGAGTTCAGGCCCTATGACCGGACCCAAAAAAAATAAAAATAAAAACTTTGGTCTTTCATATTTAAGTCCATACTCCATTTGAAATTCTTATTTATGTTGTGACTTATCTTTCCATATGGCTTTCCATATACTTGGCGTTCTGTTTTCGGGCTTCTGTTTTGTTCCATTTGTCTGTCTCTGAGCTGGTACGATTCTCTTTGACAATCTATGGTTTTATTTCAAAGTTTCATTTCTGATCATGGAAATTCTACTCTGATATACTTTTATGAGGATCTCAAGGATTCTTGGCCCTTTGCTCCTCTTCAGACATTTTAGAATTGGATTGTTAGACTCTCTGGAAAACTGGGGATCACTGGCATCACAGTGAATCTATATGGTAAATCACACAATTCTGAATTATATTCATAATTATATATTCCATGGCCAGGCACTGGTGGCTCACGACTATAATTCTAGCGACTCTCGAGGCTGAGATCTGAGAATCAAGATTTGAAATCAGCCTGAGCAGAAAAGTCCAATTAACCACCTAAGAACTGGAAGTAGAGCTGTGGCTCAAGTGGCAGAGCCTTTGAGTGAAAAAGCTAAGGGATAGCACTCAGGTCCTGAGTTCAAGCCCCAGTACTGGCACACAAAACAAAAAGAAAACCTAAAAAACCCACAATTATTTATTTCAGCCTTTCTTTACCATAGTTTTCTACATGTGGTGTAGAAATATATTGGCTTGGCTTGGTCAGGGCCATGTTAGAACAGAAAATTTAAATATTTATGAACTTTAGTGTTTCCTTCCAACTCTTGCGTTTTTGTCCTCTGCCATGAGACCTACATACCCAATAGTTGTTCCTTCTTCAGCTGGGCCACCACAATGAGAAGATGGATGAGGTCATGCAGAATCCACAGGAAGCCTTGTGACCTTCCTCACATGGGGCACGCAGCTGTGCCTCCCAGCTGCAGTGGATTGGATCATTCATTCAGCCACCAACATGCTATCACACAGTGAAAATGGGCTCCTTAGACTTCTACCACTTCTACCACTTGACCACTGTGCTAGGCAGGGAGGGTAAAAGAGTAAGTAAGCATAGGCAGCTGACCTAGAGTCTAATGCTGAGTATGACTCTCAATCAAATGTTAGATTACAATTGAGATTAATACTCTGAAGGAGTGTTGCGTTGTGATCTATGTAAAGCATGGCGGGGGTAAGGGCAGCAATGGACCACTGGCCCAAACTAAGTTGAATTGTCTTATCTGGAAACCAGAAATAACCAAAGTACCAGCAACTGAACTCAAGGTCTCATGTTCACTATGCTTGCTTGCTGAAGCAGCTAGAATACCTTTATGACCCAATCACAAAAGGTATTCTTGTCATTTCTATCACTGTGTATTGGTTAAAGCAAATAATAAGACCTTCCTTGGTTTAAGAGGAAAGGATATAGACAGGAGGAGTGCAAAACCATATTTGCAAATCTGGACTTGGGCTGGGATGGGTGGTTGAAGCCATCTTTGGAAACAGTATCAACACTGGTAGAAAATAAAACATACTATGCCAGGTGCCAGTGGTTCATGCCTGTAATCCTAGCTATTCAGGAGGCTGAGATCTGAGTATCATGGGTTAAAGCCATCCCTGGCAGGAAAGTCCATTAGACTCTTACCTCCAGTGAACCACCAGAAAACCAGAAGTGGTACCATGGCTTAAGTGGTAGAGCACTTGCCTTGAGCTAAAGAGCTGAGGGACAGCTCCTAGGCCCAGAGTTCAAGCTCCAAGTCACCTCCTCCCCCCCACCCCTACCCCCCCCCACACACACAAAGAAAACATTTCCCAGCTGGGTGCCCGTGGCTCACACATGTAATCCTACCTAGCTCCTCTGGAGATTGAGATCTGAGGATCATGGTTCAAAGCTAGCTTGGGCAAGCAAGTCCTTGAGACGCTTACCTCTAATAAACTACTCAAAAAAAAGAAAAAAAAGAAAAGAAAAGAAAAAAGCCAGAAGTGGCGCTATGGCTCAAGTAGTGGAGAACTAACCATGAGCACAAAGAAGCTCAGGGACAGTGCCCAGGTCCCAAGTTCAAGCTCCACCAGCCAGGCGCTGGTGGCTCACGCCAATAATCCTAGCTACTCAAGAGGCTCAGATCTGAGAATCATTGTTCAAAGCCAGGCAGGAAAGTCTCTAATCTCGGTAAAACTCTTGTCTCTGATTAATCACAGGAAAGGCTGGAAGTGGAACTACAGTTCCAGTGGTAAAATGTTAGCCTTGAGCAAAGGGAGTTTAGGAACAGTGTCTTCAGTGCATCAGAGATGATTAGAATAAAATCCAAACTCATACTTGTGCTAAAAAGGCTACCTGGTGCCTTCCACTTTCTTTCATCCAACTGACTTCTTCATCCTCCAACTAACCAAGGCCCTCCTCTGCTGACACACCTTCAGGGGGCACTCTCCATCCTGATTTCCTCTCTGCAGCTCCTCATGTTCCACTCAAGTGTCTCCTGATTTCAGTAAAGTCTTCTCTCCCAACCCTATGGAAATCAGGCTTATCTTTGTGTGCCCCCCAGTTACTCATTTATTTCCCTCTATCTCCTTCAAAGAGTATCTCTAAAGAGATCTCCTTGTAATTTGTGTGTGTGTGTGTGTGTGTGTGTGTGTGCGTGTGTGTGTGTGCCTGTGTGTGTTAATTCAGAGCCTTATACTTTCCTTGGGCTTACTTCTTTCCCATCTGAGGCTCTACCACTTGAGCCACACGTCCACTTCTGGCTTTTTGCTGGTTAATTGGAGGTAACTGGTCTAACTTTGAAACCTGAGCCCCAGAACTCAGCCTAGTGGGTAGCTAAGAATATAGATGTGAGCTGTCAGTTTTTATATTAGAAAAAAAATGGGAGCTGGGAATGTGACTTAGTGGTATGAGTGCTTGCCTGGCATTCATGAAGCCCTAAACAGAAAGAGCTGGAAATGGTTCTGTGATAGAGTGCTAGCCTTAAGTGAAAAAGCTCAGGGACAGAGCCCAGGCCCTGTGTTCAAGTCCCACAACCAACAACAACAACAACAACAAAAGGATGAAGTTAGGGGCTGGGAAGGTGGCTCAGTGGTAGAGCGCTTGCCTTGCAATGCATGAGGCCCTGGGCCTTATAAACCTTCTGCTCCTGTGCGTGCCTGCCTCTGCATGGTCCCCTGGGATGGCCAGGATGGACACTAACACCACCTAGCTGGGGCTACTATGTGAAACATACCATGCCTGACTTTTTGATTGAGATGGTGTCTCAGTAACTTTTTGTCCTGGTTGATCTCAAACAGAGACCCTCCCACCCATCCCCCACCATCCCCTACCTCCTGAGTAGCTGGGATTACAGGTGGGAGATATCACATCTGGTCGTATAACAAGATTTTGGCGGGGCGGGGGGGGGGGGGGCGGGGGGGGGCTAGTAAGCTTTAAGGGGTTTGAGCTGTCTTCTCCTTCCTCTACTTAAATCTAGCAATCAAATGGCCTGAGACCACAGACACCTTTTTGAGCATTTGTGTGGGCTTTGCTTCTTGACCTAGGAGATTGGGAGCCCAATCTTTTCTTTCCCTCCACCCCTTTCAGTTGAGTGACTATGAGGTAGATGAAGATCTCACTTCTGGGCAAACTCCCATCATGTCCCCCACCCCTTGTGCTACCTTGGATGAATTGTTCAATTATACTTCTCATATCTACAAAGTAGGGCAAATATTACATACTTAATATCATTGAAGCTCACATTATTTTGGGATAGTGTCTCATTTGTGGAAAAGCTCAGTAAATGTTGATTGTTTTAATTTTAGTAGAAAATAGGAAGTGGCGCTGTGGCTCAAGCGGTAGAACGCTAGCCTTGAGCTGAAGAGCACAGGGACAGTGCCCAGGCCCAGAGTTCAAGCCCCATGACCGACCAAAAAAAAAAAATTGTGGTAAATTTTAGTAGAAAATAGAGGTCATCTTTTATACTTCTATAAAATATCTCTAAAAGTGAACTGCCATTTCTAGAAGGAAGAATCAGCAAAAATAAAATAAGCATTTAGTAGTCATCCTGATAGATAGTAGTTATCTATGAGTAAGGGGAAGATGAAAGGTACCTTAAAATATAATTAAATTTCCTGTAGAATGGAGCTAGGGGTCGGAGTGTCTTACAGGCAATCTCAATAGTACTCAAAATTGAAAGACCAAAGCTATGGCTCTCCACACTTTCAGTCTGTTGAAAGTATGTTTGTAGGGGCTGGGAAGGTGGCTCAGTGGTAGAGCGCTTGCCTTGCATGCCTGAGGCTCTGGGTTCGATTCCTCAGCACCACATAAGCAAAAAGAAAAAAGCCGGAAGTGGCGCTGTGGCTCAAGTGGTAGAGTGCTAGCCTTGAGCTGAAGAGCTGAGGGACAGTGCCCAGGCCCAGAGTTCAGGTCCCACGACTGGAACCAAAAACAAAAAGAAAAAAAAAAAAAAAAGAAAGTATGTTTGTAGAAGGTACTTAAACTATTTTGGCTGCCACTAATTAACTTAGAGCAGGAGAAAGCTAGGAGCTCATGCGTGTAATTCCTAGCTACTCAGGAGGCTGAAATCTGAGGATTGTGGCTAACCTTGAGTAAAAGACTCAGGGATAGTGCCCAGGCCTGGAGTTCAAGCCCTAAGACCAACAAAAAACTAAAAAGAAAAGAAAAAGAAAAAGAAAAAATGTGCTAGGCTGTTGGTGGGAATGTAAACTAGTACAGCAACTCTGGACAGCAGTCTGGAGGTTCCTCAAAAAAACTAAACATAGACTGGGTACTGGTGGCTCACTCCTGTAATCCTAGTTACACAGGAGACTGAGATCTGAGAATTGTAGTTCAAAGCTAGCATAGGCATGATAGTCCATGAGACTCTTATCTCCAATAAACTATTCTGAAAAAACTGTGGCTGAGGTGGTAGAGCACCAGCCTTGAGCAAAAGAAGCTCAAGGACAGTGCTCAGGCCCTGAATTCAAGCCCCAGGTTTGGAAAACAAAATCAAAAAAACTTAAATGTAGATCTTCCTTATGACCCAGCCATACCACTCCTGGGCATCTACCTAGCACATCATACCATGATACCATAAAGGCACTTGCACACCCATGTTCATTGCTGCACTATTCACAATAGCCAAGTTGTGGAAACAGCCCAGATTCCCTACAATACATGAATGGATCAAGAACAATGCAATACCTATAGACAATAGAATTTTACTCATTCATTAGAAAGAAAAATAATATGTCATGTTAAGTGAGTTAGCCAAGCTCAGAGAAACACATGGTATATATTTTCTCTCATATGCAGAAGCTAGATCTAAAATACACTGAGATAGGTCTCTAGGCATTCACATACAGTGAGAGCTTATGTGCATCTGATCATACAAAATACTATTTATCGAAATGAACACCAGGAAATGGAAACGAGGTTTTTTTTTCTTTTTTCCTATTTTTGTTTTTTCTTTTTTTTTGGGTCTGGTCATGGGGCCTGAACTCTGGGCCTGGGCGCTGTCTCTCAGCTCTTCAGCTTAAGGCTAGCGCTATACCACTTAAGCCACAGCGCCACTTCCGGCTTTTTTTCTTTTTTGCTTACGTGGTGCTGAGGAATGGAACCCAGGGCCTCATGCATGCAAGGCAAGCACTCTACCACTGAGCAACCTTCCCAGCCCTATTCTTGTTTTCTTTTCATTTTGTTGTTTATTCATTTTTTTTTGGAGTATAAAGGAAGGGCCAGAAATGGAGGGACAGGGGCCAAAGAGTAGTAAAGGCAGTGGCCCATTCACTGGGCAGACACCACACTGAGTTTTATTAAGCCTTTCAGGGTTCTTAAAGTGTTTTTCAATTTTTGTTTAAACTCTGAAACAAACCACACACATCTTTTTTTTTTTTTTTCCCTTTAGTGGATTTTGGAGCTTGAACTCAGAGCCTGGGCACTGCCACTGAGCCTCTTGGTACTCTAGGCTAGAGCTATCTCCAATTAACCATCAGAAAACTGGAAGTGATGCTATGGCTCAAAGTGGTAGAGTGCTAGATTTGAGCATAAGAGTTCAGGGACAGTGCCCAGACCTTGGGTTCAAGACTCATGATTAACAACAACAAAAAAAGAGTCTCATAGACTTTCCTGCCCCAGCTGGCTTTGAAGCATGATCCTCAGATTTCAGACTCCTAAGTAGCTAGGATTACAGGTGTGACCCACAAGCACCTGGCTTTGAACAGTCTAATTCTTTTTTTTTCCCAAAAAAATTCTTTATTGTGATTAAGTGATTACATAATTTCCCAAATTTCACAGTATTGTGGGATAGTGATGCTTAGTTAAAGTCACAAGCACATTCTAACTTCCATGGGGCAAATTGTCTATCGTGGTCTATAACATTTATGAGTTCTATAAGCTTTGCGATACAGTTATTTCTTCCACATTGGGTGATATGTACATTTCTTTTGTTTTGCATAGCATCAGCTCTCTTTCCCACTTGTTCCCTCCATCCCATCGCTGCCATTGAGTTGCTTAGTTCATTTTGATCAATGTCCAGTGCAGCTGATGGGTCCCGCTGTTGTATGTTTTTCCCTGATTCCTTCTAGTTCTGTGTCATCCTCCTGGTTTCCCTCTGGTGTATACATAAATACCATATGTGTGATCAGCAGCATGGGGTTATTTAGTAGTGATTTGACCAGATGACTGGAAGTCCTTTGTTTCTTAAGCGTTAATTTTGTTGTATCACTTTACATTTTGGATTTAACATCCTCTTATCAGGGAGACCATGTGCCATTTGTCTCTTTGCTCTTGGCTTACCTCGCTCAACATGATTTCTTCTAGCTCCATCCATTTCCCTGCAAATGCCATTATTTTGTCCTTTCTAATGGCTGCATAATATTCCATTGTGTATAAATACCAAATTTTTGGATCCATTCATCTATAGTGGACATCTGGGTTGTTTCCATATTCTGGCTATTGTGAAGAGTGCTGCAATAAACATGGAGGCATGTGACTTTGTATTCTGGTTCCTGTTGTTCAGTATAGATGCCTAGAAGTGGTATGACTGGGTCATAAGGGAGGTCAATATTTAGCTTTCTGAGGCCCCTCCAGACTACTTTCCAAGGTGGTTGTATAAGTTGAATGGTCTAATTCTCAAATGTCTTACAGTATGTTCTGATCAATAGCTCATACCCCACCAATGTCTCTCTTCTTGGAGAAAGTCAGTTCTGTCCTTTCTGCCTTGCAGGCATGGTGGTCTGTTGGGTTGAATTGTTCTATCTGAACTCCTGGGTCCATGGGGCATCTTCACGGGACATCTGAATGTCTAAATCTGGGCTGATGCTGGACAAGCTTAGGGTCTCATAAGTAGCTTGAGGCTTGAATTAGGCCAACTCAAAGGCCTCCCCAGGCTGGGATTGATGAAGGTTTCCCATTCTGGGAAACTTGCCCTATGGAGCTTCCTTTTATAAGATTAAAAATGGCTAGAAATAGGAGCATGGTAGTGTAAGGGTTGCCGAAAGGAAACCAGCATGTGGTTCAGGCAGAAAAGAGTTCATTTGGGAGAGCCAAACTGCTGGGCCACACTGATGAGTAGGGTGTATAGCGTGTGGCAGATCAATGGTCGAGAGAGATTGTATAGGGAAGGGTAAGAAGGAGACATGACCAGAGCAGATGAGGAAGTGACCTCAGAGCCTGCCTCAAGGTGCCTCAAGGTGTACCAGCAGCAAATTACCTGGGTTACAGTGCTGGGCTGAACTTCTAGGGAGAGCCATGTGCAGTCTTGAATGGAGAGAGAACAAAAAGAAGGGGTCTACATTCAGTTTCACATAGAGAGAAAACAAAGAGAAGGGACCATTGTTCCAGGAAAGATATACCTCTGTGTGTGTGTGTGTGTGTGTGTGTGTGTGTGTGTGTGTGTGTGTGTGTGTGTGTGTGTGTGTACAGGTAGCATTTACCTGTAATCCCAGCACTCAAGGTGGTAGGACTGAAAGTTCAAGGCCAGACTTGGTTACATAGCAGGGTGCTGTTTATAAGAAAAAAAAACAAAACAAACCAACAAAAAACAATCAAAAGAGCCACGTATCTTAGGAGGCAGAATTGGATCACAGTTCAAGGTCAGTCCAGGTAAAGAGATATCAACATCCCTTTTCAACAAATAAATCAGTACAGTTGTGGCTAACATCTGTAATCCCAGCTACATGGGAGGCTTAGGTAGAAGAAGGAGCATGATCTGGGCAAAAATAGAGACTCTAGGGGCTAGGAAGGTGGCTCAGTGGTAGAGCACTTGCCTTGCATGCTCGAGGCCCTGGGTTTGATTCCTCAGTACCACATAAGCAAAAAGAAAAAAAAAAAAGCCGGAAGTGGCGCTGTGGCTCAAGTGGTAGAGCACTAGCCTTGAGCTGAAGAGCTGAGGGACAGCGCCCAGGCCCAGAGTTCAGGCCCCACGACTGGACCCAAAAAAAAAAAAAAATAGAGACTCTCTCTGACAAATAACTTAAAAGCAAAAATGTCTGTGTGTGTGGCTCAAATGGTAAAGGGCCTTATACTCCACTCTCTGTCCTCCCTGCTTCTGCTCTGTTATACCGGAATTTCTGAGAAACAGCCACATCTTGAGAGGTCAAATTGGTAGTGTTTATTAGAAAGCCTGTGACTGCAGGTGGACTCCTGTCCCAAAGACTTGCAGCCCACAATACAACTTGCACAAAACTTTTTTTTTTCCTTTTTTTTTCTTTTTGTTGGTTGTGGGCTTGAACTCTGGGCCTGGGCGCTGTCCTTGAGCTCTTCAGCTCAAGGCTAGCGCTCTACCACTTGAGCCACAGTGCCACTTCTAGTTTTCTAGTGGTTTATTGGATATCAGAGTCTCACGGACTTTCCTGCCCAGGCTGGCTTTGAACCAGATCTCAGCCTCCTGAGTAGCTAGGATTACAGGCATGAGCCACCAGCACCTGGCTTGCACAAAACTTTTAAAGACAAAAACCACATGTTTGGGGTGCAGACCCAAACCCCACAAAAGCAGACCATATAGGGGACTACTCAAGAGTAAAGCAAAACTTACCATACAGGGGAATAGTCAAGGGTGGGCAAAGCAGACCATTTAGGGAAATACTCAAGGGCGAGCATTCTCTGTAGCAAAGCTTTCCTGACGCTAAACAGCACAACATCTGTAATTTTTTTTTTTTTTAAAGGCCTATCTCACCTCTAGGCCTTTCCAAGCTGGGTGGAAAGCCTCACCACCCAGCAAGACCACCAGGATGGCTATGACAATAAGGTAATATTACTTATTACTTAGGCCAGTATCCTTATTTCACCTCTAGGTCATCTCCTTTGCCTTATGTTTTCCAGTTTGGTCTGGGCCAATAGGAAGTACTTGGGGAGTGTGGAGGCGAGTGGAGGAGAGGGAGGGAAGTTAGGAGAGGGAGATCACCTGGTGAAAGTGATCCTGGCAGTGTCTGCTTCCTGGTGGGTTACAATGAGTTTTGTGACCCATCTCCAGAACACTCTCTAGTCCCCTTCCCTTCCTTTTCTCTGTAAATTCAGGGGTGGTAGTTGTAAGGTCCATTCCTGGACGGTGAATAGACCTCGCCCAGTACCTAGGCAACTGGGACACCTGGAAGAGGTCACATCTGCATCCATGAGGTCACATCTTAATCTGATGTGGCCACACCTTTCTCCCCCCTGGTCCCACCTCTTACCTGATCCCACTTCCCTTTACCTGGACACACCTTTCCCCACCCCCTACCCTATATAAGGCCTAACCCGGGGCCAGAAGGTCTCTTTTGCCAGCTGAGTGGAGTGCCAACCTTGCCTGGTCCCAGCAGGTCTACTGAATAAACCTACCCCTTACCTGAATACCATGTGCGTGGTGCTGTTCTTACTCGGCTACCTCAACAGTAGTATATAGATTCTCTTGAAATAAGGATACTGGGTGTAACTGGCACCATCTTGGCCACATGGTGGATGATAGAGAACTGGGTTTAACAGGCCCTGTTGGGAAAAGGGAGAACAAAAAAGGAAGAGGCCGGATTCAATCGTCAACAGGAGGAAACTTTATTGGGGAACAGTGAGGGGCAAAGACCTTCCAATGGGATTGGAGGTTGTGCAAGGCCCTGGTTTTTGGGGTGGGCTTATATAGGGCTTAGCAAGGAAACAATGGGCTATGGTCTCCTTGGGATCAAGGGTGATGTCCTTGACCAGGCCTACAGTGGAATGTTGGGTGTGGGGGCTGTTGTCTCCGTCTCCTGGGGGCTGAGGTCGGAATGACCTGCCTGCAGACAAGCATATGAGCACACACTGGTGCTTTGCTTGACCTTGGGGAATAAGGGAGGACTCAGTCCTTCAGGGGCCATCTTGTCTTCAAGGTAGAGGAAAATGGAGTCCTACACCCCAGGTGATGGGAGTGTCTGAATTCCTAAAAGCAGGGTTGGAACTTGGACAATAGGTTACTGGACCTGCCAGTCTTGCATCATGGACTCTCAAGCTCCCTGTGACCCTGCCCCCTGACCAGGACCCTATTTAGGCCCAGACCAACTCAGGTGCAATTAAGCCATGCCTCCTGTCTCCCGGCTCTTCTCTGGTCACCATGGCATCCTTCTTCAGCTCTCCATTGGAGTTGATCTGGTTTGTTGGTATTGTTTTTCTGCTCTTTCCTTACTTTCCTACTTTCATGGTATTGTAGGTGAATCATCCCAGAAACTACATTTTAAAATACAGAATGTTGGAGTCTTTAGTATACAGTCAGCAGGCTGCAGGCAGCCAGTTGTACAAAGGCCTTCAGCCCCCAAATACACATAACACACAAGACCAAATACAAGACACTCAAGACCAAGAAAAAGTCCGCTGAGGTGAGGTCTCTCCCACTGTGAGTGGGGACCTCCTCCCCCAACACAACTATATCCAGAACTCTCTACTGTATGAGAGTACTCTTGGAGGGACTTGATCCACAGATCTTCCCACCAGAGGCTGCACCTCTCCACAGTCTGCCGAGTGAGCCACTCCCACTCAGAGCCACCAGAAACTCTCACCCCGATCGGTGGGAGAGGAAGAATGGGTTGACGAGCATGTCTGCTCCCCTATCCTCTTCAATTTCCAGGTGGACCAGCCCCCAGGTTTCAGAAAAACATATGAACATAATACAGGACAGAGAAACACAGACTTACTTCCAGAAGATTTCTAAGTGACTCCAAAAAGATGTCTGGATGGCAAGTCTGGCGTCAATGAACTGGCTGTCAGAGTGGCAGAAAGACCACAGGGCCCTGGAACTTCTCAGGGGGTACATCTCCTCTGTAGGGGTTTCTGTCCCCTGGCAGCCAGCCAGCAAGACCATTCACCAGTGGCTTCAAAGAACCCAGATGCCCTCCTTGGCACTGGGATCTCGCTGGGGCCTCCATATGTTGTAGGGTGAATCATCCCAGAAGCCACATTTTAAATTATAGAATATTGGAGTCTTTATCATACAGTTAGCAGGCTGCAGGCAGCCAGTTGTTACAAAGGTCTGCAGCCCCCAAATACACATAACACAGTTAGGAAACATGGCAGAGAAGAAAAAAAGAACAAATACAATACTAACAATACCAACAATCCAATTCAGCCCCAATGAAGAGCTGAATTGGGACACCATGATGACTGGAGATGAGCCAGGAGACAGGACACAGAGACACAACACAGAGACACAGGTGGCATCCTGGCTGTTAGGCTGGTCCTGGCCTAAATAGGTCAGTGCAGGGGGCAGATCCACAGGAAATTCCCAGTCCCAGGCACTGGACTGACAGATTCAGTAACCTATCAGCCAAGTGCCCACCCCTGCCTCCAGGGATCCAGGCATGCCCATCACCTGGGAGGCAGGTGATAGGCAGGGGGTTTCCTTCCCCCCTCCCCCCCTAAAGACAAGATGCCAGACCTTTACATCCACCATATGGCCAATATGGTGCCTGCCAAACCTGACAGCCTTACTTCACAATGGCTCAGTTTTCTAACAGTGTTAAGTGTATTCAAGGTGACTGTAGGTCTTTGAGACAGGAGTCTGCCTGTTGCCACCAGCTTTCTGATAAAGACTCCCAATTTGACCCCTCAAAATGTGGCTTCTCTGTTTTCTCATGATTGAATTCCCACATGATAACTCTAAACTCAGCCTTATAGTCCTATAAATTGTCACTGAAAAAGCTAAAATCTTTGCAAGATACCTTCAGTCTCCCCTTGGGGAGACCCCTGACTAAGTTATATTGCCTCTGAAATACGGATACTGAGTCTAACTAATGCCATCTTGTTCTCACGGCCATTTTGGCATCTTAACAGATGAAAGGAACTGTCCAAGAGGGAACTCTGGAGGTGACATAGCCATTTTTTGAATTGCAGCTATAGTATGTTGTTTAGCTCCAGGAAAGTTTTGCTCCAGAGAATATTTGCCCTTGGTTGTCTTTGATTGTTCCCCCTAGATAACTGGCCCTTGATTGTTCCCCTAGATAACTTGCTTCATTTATGTATAACATGCATTTGCTAGGTTTAGTTCCCGCACACTCATCTTGGGGTTATTGCCTTAAGTAGGTAGCTACATTCAAGGCTGCAAGTTTTTTGGGACATGAGTTGGCTTGCAGTTCCCGGCTTTCTAATGAAGACTTTGTATTCAACGTCTCAAAATGTGGCTTCTCACTGGGCAATAATGGCATGTAATCCTACTCAGGAATCTGAGATCTGAGGATCCTGCTTCAAAGCCAGCCCAGGCAAGAAAGTCCATGAGACTCTTATTGTCAATAACCACCAGAAAACTGAAGTGGTGCTGTGGCTTAAGTGGTAGATTGCCGAATTCAAGCCATATGACTGCAGAAAAAAAAAAAAAAAGTGGCTTCTCTGTCTCATTGATCAAATTCCGGTCTAATTCTACCTGGGAAATCTACTGTAAGTAACCAGCCACCTAAAAGATGTGTGCATGTACCGTCAACATTCAGAACGAGGAGTCATGATTGAATGGACTGAGAGCTCTTCCTTCCTGCCCCAAGAAGTCCTGAACCCCTAGTTAACAGGCAGTCTGGCATATTAATAGGCCACAAGCTCACTAAGTGTTTCCTAGAAACAGCAACCTGGGGCCCCAAGTCTCAGCCCGAGCGCCCCTCCTCCTCTCCTCTGCCATACACCTGCCGAGCAGCAGTACCTGCCATAACTGGATCAGCTAGCTGGCAGCCTGTGTTTTGTTATTGTGTTCGCAGAAGGAAGTTCCTCCACGTGATTTTTTTTTTTTTTTTTGCAGGACTCAGAAAGGGAGAGTACAGTATGTTCCGGGGTGAAAAGCTTGGGAAGGAGGGATGCACATTTTAGTTTCACCCCCACATTGCTGCCTTTCCAATTTAAGAATTGCACACACACACACACACACACACACACACACACACACACACGCCCTCCCACAGTAGCCCTGAAACATTATTTATGTGGGATTAAGTCTGAGCCCTAGAGACTTAAGGAGTTGGTCATGAGTCCTCTCCTAAACTGTTACTCACCTGAGACACTGTGCTAATGCTGAAAAAAAAAAAAAGATTATTCTAGGCAGCCAAGGAGCATGGTATTCTTTTCAGAAACATTTTCATCTGGGCGGGCCTGGTGTTTGAATGGTGGGAAACACTTTGAACCATAAAGGCACATTTAAGACGCCATTGCTATGGAGACAGGAATGCTGTGCATTTCTGAGTGCTTTTCGCGGGGCGTTTGGGTGTCTTCTCCCCCAGGGGTCCCCCGCACGAGAGTTGGGGGGCAGCCACTTGGGATAGGAACCCTGTCCGGGGATGGGAGGCCCCGTGGGAGTGTGTGCTGGGGGTATGGGGGGGGAAGGGTCTGGACGGGGTTCTCAGGATAAGCAGTCTCCTCCCCCCTCCCTTCCCCGCACCCCCAACTTGGCCTGCTGTGCCAAGACCACGTGCAGGAGCTGAGCGTGGGGCTCCCGGCGCGCAGCCGCGGCGGGTGGCAGCACCGCGTCCGGGGGGGACCCGCTGGGTGCGTGAGGGGGTCTCCGGGCGCAGTCGAGGTGGGCGGAGGGCCCCCCACCCGCCGTCCCTCCCCTCCTCTCCCCCCTCCCCCCCCCCCCGTCGGCGTGAATGTGTGTGGCCTCGGCTCGGCCGGGCGCCCCGCCAAGCGGCTGCTGCGGCCCGGAGAGCGCGCGCGCCCGTGCGGGGTGTGTGTGAGAGTGAGTGTGTGTGTGTGTGTGTGTGTGTGTGTGAGAGAGAGAGAGAGAGAGAGAGAGAGAGAGAGAGAGAGAGAGAGACAGCGTGTCAGGTGACTCGGGTCACGCAGGCTCTCCCTCTCCTCCTCCTCCGGGAGGCTCCTCCGCCAGCGGCCGGGCGGGCCGGGGAGGGCGGGCCGGGGAGGGGGCTCGGCGCGCCGCGGGACCCGGACCTGGGCGCCGCCCGCCGCGGGGCGCGCGCGGCCCCCGCCTCCACCAGCGCCCGCCGGGCTGCACACAAAACCCCAGGTCACAGCTCCGGGCTGCGGGCTGCGGGCGGCCGGCGCGGAGGCTCGGCGCCCAGCCGGGACCCCCGCCGCCCCGCGCGATGAGCCAGGTGCTGGGGAAGCCGCAGCCGCAGGACGAGGGCGACGCGGACGACGACGAGGAGGACGAGCTGGTGGGCTTAGCGGACTACGGGGACGGGCCCGACTCCTCGGACGCCGAGCCGGACAGCGGGGCGGAGGAGGGAGGTGAGCGCCCGGCCCCAGCCCTTCTCGTGGGGACGGGGGGGGGGTCTCGCCGCCCCTGGCCGGGCCCTGGAGCCCATCCAGGGCAGCGGACTGGAGCGGTGGGGGTGGGGAAGGCAACTGCGGGAGCGACTTGGAGCTGCGAAATGAGGTGGGGGGGGGGGAGAGGGCTGGAGGCCGCCTCGGGGGTGCGGAAGAAACTGGGATCGGCGGGGCCGGGGAAGGAGGAAGCCCCCCCGGCTTCGGGGACGGCGCCTCCTCGCGCGCTCGGCCGGCTCCAGGGGCTTGGGGAGGGGACGGGGCCGCCGGCGCGCTCCGGACCTCCCGGGACGCGGCTGCTTCAGCTGGGGTCAGATGTCGTGGCTAAAAAAAGGCATCTGCGGCTGGCGTGATTGGCAGGGTCTCGGGCAGCTGCGAGTGTCAGTCTGGCCCCGCGCTGCCACGTGGGGGGGGGGGGGCTGGGGCCGCTGCGGGTGGGCGGCGGTCCGGTGGCGGGGCGCGGGGCGGTGGGTGTGTGCGGGGCGGGCCCAGGGAGTCCGAGCCACCGCGGGTTTCTCGGGATCCAGGCGAGTACGGTGGTTAGGACACCTTCTCTGCGCTCCGTTGTCACCAGCCGGGCATGGCTGTGCCCGCCGGCTGCGTGAACTCTGCCATCCAAGCAAACTGCTTCTGGTTCTGAGAGCCGATTCGCACAGCGGGGGTCCGGAGGCTTCTCGCGTTTTATTCATAATGCCCAAGGAGCTTGAGGGGTTTGAGACCCCCAGAGTGATCTTTAAAAAAAAAAAATCTTCCTCTGAAGGAAGCAAAAAATCTTATAAGAAGGTCACTTGAAAAGGTCAGGTGAAAGTGGCTGTTAGCCTAGGAACAACTATTTTAATAATGTTTCCTACCGGAGAAATTATGGGTGGAATACCACTCTCTGTGTGGACTGTTTGCCAACTTTTATTGAGAATGCAGTGAACTTTCAGTCCTTCCTACAAAGCCTTTCTCCTAGAACGCTTTTGATCCTTGTACACCTAGGAAGCACGACTTTCAGTGAATCAGGAAGAAGATAAGGGAGCTTATAAATTTCCTTTTTATTCCTAGCGTCTGCTCTCCGGGGACAGTTTGTACTAATTCCCCATTTGCTTAAAACTGGCACCTGCACCTGTGCGACTCTTTCTCCATTCTCCAGCACTCCCTCTAATTGGTCCCACAGTTCAGCACCCCCACCACATTTCTGTAGATAAAGGCTTTTAACCCTTTTATTGGAGTCCCTAGAGCTACTTTTCATAATTAAATCGGTCCGTCGCTTCATTATTATTTAAATTGCTTGTGTTGGCTCCTCCCAGATATTTTGGAGACTGGGGAGGGAAGCTGAATGGGGAATCTATTTGAAATGGTGGGGTACATTGGGGTACAAGTGAAAAGCCAGTAATTTGATATTACTCTGGGGGCCAGAGAGGTTCCCGGAATACATTGGACCTTGTTGTTGCTTCTGCAGTTTTTTTAAGGGAGCACTTTTAAAATTTGGTTGGGGATCTGGAAATTAAAGTGGAAGTACAGCCCCAGGGCAGGATTCCTTGAACAAAGGCTTTTCCTGGAGCCAGATGTGGAGGCAACCCTTGGTGCTAACCTAAATACTAACCTGCCTGGAACTGATGTTTTGATGACTTCAGTAATAAAATCCTCCCACGTGAGTTCCTGGGATCAGCCTGGATCTTGCTATAAAAGGATCAAATATGTTTATGTGGTGAGAAGAGCAACACATTAATATTTGCTGTGGTCAGGTCACTGAGGCCTTGCCTCAGTGGGAGAGGGGGCTCTTTCCTAAAGACTTCCTCTTTTGGCTTCTTTGCAGGTTTCCCTGGCTTTGGGTTTAGGCCTTGATGTAGAATCTGTACCCAAAAGTTTGCCTTTCCCAGTGGCAAGTGGGTTCTTGGGCTAGCAGTTCTGGGGGACTGCCCCTGTTCACTAATTTGATTTCAGTTGTGATTGGGAGGGATGAAGCCAAGACTCATGACTTCTCTATCTGTGAAAATATGGCTGGGCCAGGCTCTGGTGGCTCACGCCTGTAATCCTAGCTACCCTGAGATCTAAGGATTGAAGATCAAAGCCAGCTGGGGCAAATAAATCAGAGATACCCTTATTTCCAGTTAAACACCAAAAAGCTGGAAATGGAGGTGTGACTCAAGTGGTAGAGTACCAGGCTTGAGTGAAAAAGCCAAGTGAGAGAGTTCAAGGCCCTCAGTACTAACACAAAAACAACAAAAATTGGCTGGTGCAGGGGTTTTGTTTGGGGTAAAATTTATGTTTACCTACTCTCAAATTTAAGAAATATTGAAAAAAAAAAAAGGACTTACTCTGAGAAAAGATGGATTTGGTGCACTTGGAAACATGAATGAAAGATTTATCTAGCAGAACTTCTCTTCCCCTTCCCCTTCCTTAACTGACTTGGATTGGTTAGTTGCTTGAGACCTGGACCAGGAGCTCAGAAATCAATCCTGGAGGCTTGGCTGGGGTTGTTGGAGGGTGGAGGGGCTAGGGAGTTGGGTTGGGGAGAGTAGGGAGAGGAGAGATAGGGAGACCTTGGGTGTGGCATGCAGGACCAGCTAGCCCCTTTAAGTTTCCTGGCAGTCTGTCAGGACCTGTGCCAGAGGGTGTAGACTGAGGGTGGACAAGCACAGTCTTCCTTTCCCTCAGACTGGTCTGTAAGACTTGTGAAGGCGCCACTGGTCCTGGGTGTAAATTGAGTGCCTTGTATGTTTTACCATGCCGGGCTAAGTTTGCAAGTGTAGTGCAGCTGAGGTGAGGCTGAAATTGTACATCTCTGGCTCCCACTCCATATTTTATTCATGAATAGCATGAGTGTTCCCAGGCACTTAAGAACTGTTAAGGAGTGCTGGGACACTTCTCATTCCTCTTCATAGTAGTTAGTCACAGATAAGGTATGTTTCACCTTAATTAAGCCATCAGAAACAATTACACTGGAGCTGAGAGGTGTGTAGCACAGTAGTAGTACTGCCTGACCTAGACATTAAGTTGCAAAGCACTGTCTGTTAGGAAAATGGAGGGGAACAGAAAGGAATAGACTGGACTCAGTTCTTAACAGGCTAGGATTGTTTATTGCCATTGAGGGGCACAGACCTTCCTATGGGTATGGAGGTTGCCCAAGGGGCTGGATTTTGGGGTGGGCTTATGAGTCTTAACAAGGAAGTAGAAGATAAAAAAAATAGACTACAGTCTCCTAGGGACCAAGGCTGATGTCCTTGGCCAGGCCTAGAGCGGAATGCTCCACCTGGGGTCGGAATGACCTGCCTGGGGACAAGCACGTGAGTGCACACCTGGTGCTTTGTTTGACCTGGGGGAATAAGGGGGGGAGGGAGTCAAACCTTCACTGCCCCCCTCCCCCCTCCCCCCCACCCTCATAACACCTCACAACTTCACCGGAAATACTGATTAATTTTAGGCAACACAGGTTTTAAATCTTTTGCTAATGGTTGTGCTTGAAAGCCTGTAATTCCAGGAAATGAAACGAGGTGTTTTTTGTTGTTGTTTTTCTTTTCTTTTTGTCAGTTGTGGGGATTGAACTCTGGGCCTAGGCACTGTCCCTGTGCTCTTCAGCTCAAGGCAAGAGCTCTACCACTTGAGCCACAGCGCCACTTCTGGTTTTCTGAGTGGTTTATTGGAGATAGTTTCACAGCCTTTCCTGCTGGGGCTGGCTTTGAACCCTGATCCTCAGATCTCAGCCTCCTGAGTAGCTAGGATTACAGGCATGTGCCACCGGCACCCAGCTTGGTTTTCTTTTTTTGCTGTTTTTGTTTCCCCCCCCCCCTTTTTTTTTGCTTTCTTTCCGTTTTTGGAAGTGTAAGGCGAGACACAGGAATGGAGAGACAAAAGGTGAACAAATGCAGCAATGGAACTCACTAGAAACGTTTAACATGAACTTTACAACTTGTAGGTGGGATGGGAGGAAGAAACTGGGAGAGAGTGAGGGAAGAGTGACATTGTCCAAAAAGAAATGAACTCATTACCTGACTTATATAACTGTAACCCCTTTGCACATCCCCTTTATAATAACAATAAAAAATCAAAAATAACCTGTAATATAAGCCGGAAGCTGATGGCTCAGATAGGGTTTTGCTGAAAGGAACTACCACATAGTCCAGGCAGAAGAGAGTATTATCTGAACTGTCAGCACACATGCAGTGGAAGGTGCTTGGAGAAGGGAAAGGGCAACCTCTGGCAGGATTGGGGTTAGTGTAGGGAGAGGTTGGGGAGGAATTGTAGCTATGCTGGAGGCTGAAGTCTGAGGATTGCAGTTTGAAGCCAGACTAGGCAGGAAAGTCCATGAGACTTACCTCCAATAAACTACTCATGAAAAGCTGGAGGTGACACTGTGGCTCAAGTGGTAGAGCACTAGTCGTGAGCAAAAAAAGCTCAACGACAGTCCCCAGGCCCTGAGTTCAAGCCCCACGACTAGCAAAAACAAAAAGAGCACCGTGTAATATCAGGTACTAACAAGGGAAACATTTAAAAGATCATTTTAAAATATGTAATTAGAAGCCAGGTGTTGGTGGCTCACTCCTGTAATCCTAGCTAGTCAGGAGACTGAGTTCTAAGGATCATGGTTCAACGCCAGCCCAGGTAGGATAGTCCGTGAGACTCTTATCTCCAATAAAAACCACCAGAAAACTGGAAGTGGCGCTGTGGCTCAAGTGGTAGGGCGTTAGCCTTGAGCTGACAAGCTGAGGGACAGCGCCGAAGCCCAGAGTTCAAGCCCCATGACCGACCAAAAAAAAAAAAAAATGTAATTAGAGCCTGGTGCCGTGGCTCAGGCCTGTAATCTTAGCTACTCAGAAGGCTGAGA
The DNA here is from genome assembly GCF_019054845.1 of Dipodomys spectabilis. Taxonomy (NCBI): domain Eukaryota; kingdom Metazoa; phylum Chordata; class Mammalia; order Rodentia; family Heteromyidae; genus Dipodomys; species Dipodomys spectabilis. The sequence continues at coordinate 12,892,385 of NW_024870730.1, forward strand.
TCTGAGGATCGGGTTCAAAGCCAGCCCCGGCTGGAAGCTCCGTGAAACTCTTTTATCTCCAATAAACCACCAGAAAACCGGAAGTGGTGCTATGGCTCAAGTGGTCGAGCACTCACTCACCTTGAGCTGAAGAGCTGAGGGATTACGCCCAGGTCCAGAGTTCAAGCCCCATGACCAACAAAAAGAAAGAAAGAAAGAAAGAAAGAGGAATTGTTGGGGCTGGGAAGGTGGCTCAGTGGTAGAGTGCTTGCCTTGCATGCACAAGGCCCTGGGTTTGATTCCTCAGTACCACATAAGCAGAAAAAGCCAAAAGTAGTGGTATGCCTCAAGTGGTAGACTAGGCTTGAGCTGAAGAGCTGAAGGACAGTGCCTAGGCCCAGAACTCAGGCCCCATGACTGACAAAAAAAAGAAAACGTGGAATTGTTTTTCCCAAAGTCCTACTGAAAGCTTTGGAGAAACTTAGCTAAGAAATGGTCACCACAGCCCATCCAGATCTGGTATTTGCTCTGCACACTACTAGCTAGGCTATATAATATATAAGGTTTGAGATGACAGGACATACATGTACACTTTCTGTTGGCTACTTGATGATTTTGTATGGCCCTTCGATGATGTTATAAACCTCCAGATGGCCCTCAACAGAAAAGAAAGTCCCCCACTCCTGCTAGAGATTGGGGAAATGACAATTTAGATGGTTGCTAGAGGCATCCAAGATGCAGGACCAGCAGAGGACAATTCCCTGAAGGATGTGTTTGTGAATCTAACAATTCTCATTTACTAATGATTAGTGCCAGCGTTTGAATGTGTATATGTGCCCATGCACTGGTGCTGGGGCTTGAACTCATGGCCTCATGCTCTTGCTTGGCTTTTTCACTCTGGCCACAGCTGTCTCTTGGATTCCCCTCTGACCCTAGACATAGGGAGATAATACGGAGACCTGGAGTAGATAGAACCACAGAACTACAGAGCTAGTTTCTGCAGCACCACAAAGACTAATTGGACTGGAGGATCAGAGATTAGTGTGGTCCCTGTTCAAGGATGACACATAAATTTGTGAACTTCCATATTTTTTGGCAAATAAATTTTTTAAAGTGAAATGACCAAGTGACACAGACAAGACCAAAGTAGAAAGTATTTTTATATTGCATGTTTTATAAGCACATTTTAGTGATTCTGAGATCCAGAGAAGCTTAATTTCCTAGGTTTTTTTGTTGTAGTTGATAATAGTGCTTGAATTCAGGGCCTGGGCTGTCCCTGAGCTCTTTTACTCAAGACTAGCTATCACTTGGAGCCACAGTGCCACTTCCGGTTTTCTGGTGGTTAGGTGGAGATAAGAGTCTCACAGACTTGGGGCTGGGAAGGTGGCTCAGTGGTAGAGTGCTTGCCTTGCATGCCTAAGGCCCTGGGTTCGATTTCTCAGCACCACATAAGCAAAAAGCCGGAAGTGGCGCTGTGGCTCAAGTGTAGAGCGCTAACCTTGAGCTGAAGAGCTGAGGGACAGTGCCCAGGCCCGGAATTTAGGCCTCACCACCGGACCACCCCCCCCCCCAAAAAAAAAAAAAAGAGTCTCACAGACTTTCCTGTCTGTCCTAGCTTTGAACCACGATCCTCAGATCTCAGCCTCGTTAACTTGTGATTAGAATCTCATGGATTTTCCTGTCCAGGATGGCTTTGAATTGGGATCCTCAAATCTCAGCCTCCTTAGTAGCTAGAATCACAGGTGTGAGCTACTAGTGCCCAGCTATTTCCCTATTTTATTATAAATCTATTTTTTACTAGAAATCTCTTCTATTTCAATCTGATTAAAAGTAGGGGGCAGAAGCAGAAGGTTCTGAGTCTTGAATAAGAGATGGCTTTCAGAGGGCAGAGGAGCTCACTGGACAGGAGTACTTGGGTTCGATTGCGAGTACTACCAAAAACACCCAAACTACACCACCAACAAAAGATCTGTGGGGCTTTGTCTGAGACTTGACCCTCTGTTCTATTCCATTCTTCCATATCCTGTAGCTATTGGTAACAATATAACTTCCTACTATAGCAACCTTCTGTTGCTCATTTTTCTTTCTTTTTTTAAATCTTTCATTATTTTAGAGATTTTTCTTTCCTCTAGCTATTTGGGAAGCAAAGACTGGGGGGATTTGTTTGAGGACAGCTGGGGCAGAAAAATTCTTAAAACTCCTTCTCAACTGAGAGCTGGATACTGTGATGGTAAGCCTAAAATAAGCAGATTGAAGGTCAGGCACATGGGCAGGAAATGAGACCCTGTCTCTTGAACCAGTACAAAAAAGGCCTGCAGGTATAGCACAAGTGATAGTCTGCCTAGCATGTGTGTGGTCCTGAGTTCAAACCTTGGTACTGCCAGGAAATAAAGAAGTTCCACTGGTTGCTTGTGGCTTACAACTGCAATCTTCCCTACTCAGGAGGCTGAGATCTGACAATTGCTGCTCAAAGCCAGCCCGGGCAGGAGAGTCTCAGAGACTCTTATCTCAAATTAAGCACCAAAAAGCCAGATGTAGCGCTGTGGCTCAAATGGTAGAGCATTCGCTTTGAGCAAAAATGCTGAGGAACAACACCCAGGCCCTAGTGCCCCAGTACTAACCAAAAAAAAAAAAAAAAAATCCTAAGAAGACTTTTTCTCCTCTAGTACAATGTCATTAGAACTCACACACATCATTGATGTATGTGGTATCATGTTTTATAATGTTTTCTACTAGTATAATCTTAGGATTTCAGAGATTTGATCTCTGTATAAAAATAAAAATCACCTTCATGCCTTTGGAAATATACGTTCTGTTTTAACTTAATTCTCTTTTCTAGATAATCAAGTACATAATGAATCCTCACCATTTTACATATTTCTTTTAGTAGTTGTGCTATTACTAGTTATATGCCTTATTCCTTTTGGGATTGGAATTTCTTAATTCCCGGGTCTTGAATATGTAAATTCCATGGATCAACCGAGGCTCCAGAGATGTGAAAGAGCTGCAGATAATGCTGCAAATAGAAGCAAACTGGGAAGCTGGGTGCTGGTGGCTCACACCTGTAATCCTAGCTAAGGAGAGTGAGATCTGAGGATCACAGTTTGAAGGCAGCCTGGGCAGGAAAGTACTTGAGACTCATCTCCAACTAATCACCAGAAAACCAGACGTGGCGCTGTGGCTCAGAGTGGTAGAGCACTAGCCTTGAATGCAAAACTTTAGGGACAATGCCTAGGCCCTGCATTCAAGCCCCCCAACCAAAGTCAAAAACAACAACAAAAAAATTAGTCTGTAGGTGGTAAAGACAATTAGGCTATCCTTTATCTTATTGCTATTCCTGGGGGTAATTTTCCCCAAGTTTCCAGCAGGCTGGTTCCCTAGCTGGGTGCTTTGGAAATTTGAGTGTGGTCAGTACCAAGCAGAAGCTGGTCAGGTCTGCTTGTTATCCCTGACTGAATTTTACTTAGGTATAAAGTGGATCCTTTTCTTTCTTTCTTTTTCTTCCTTCCTTCCTTCCTTCTTTCTTTCTTTCTTTCTTTTTTTGCAGGTCCTGGGGCTTGAACTTGGCCCATGCACTGTCCCTGAGTTTCTTTTGCTCAAGGCTAGCACTCTACCAGTTGAGCCACAGTGCCACTTCTGGCTTTTTCTGTTTATGTAGTACTGAGGAATCAAACCCAGGGCTTCATGCATGCTAAGCAAGAACTCTATCACTAAACCACATTCCCAGCCCTGCTATTTCTTTTTTTTTGGGTCCGGTCATGGGGCCTGAACTCTGGGCCTGGGCACTGTCCTTCAGCTCTTCAGCTCAAGGCTCGCACTCTACCACTTGAGCCACAGTGCCACTTCCGGCTTTTTTCCCCCTGCTTATGTGGTGCTGAGGAATTGAACCCAGGGCCTCATGCATGCAAGGCAAGCACTCTACCACTGAGCCACCTTCCCAGCCCCCCCTGCTATTTTTTTTTTTTTGGTCCGGTCGTGGGGCCTGAACTCTGGGCCTGGACGCTGGCATCCCCTCTTGAGAGCCTGGTGTTAGTTGTTGTTGGTTGTGGTTCTTGAATTCAGGGCCTGGGAGCTGTCCCTGAGCTGCTTTGCTCATGGCTTAGTGCTCTATTTGAGCCATAGCTCCACTTTCAGTTTTTAAGTGGTTAATTGGAGATAAAAGTCTTACAGAATTTCCTTGACTCTGAACTTTGAGGCTAGCGCTCTACCACTTGAGCCACAGCGCCACTTCCAGCTTTTTTTTCTTTTTTGCTTATGTGGTGCTGAGGAATCGAACCCAGGGCCTCATGCATGCAAGGTAAATGCTCAACCACTGAGCCACTTTCCCAGCCCCCCCCCCCTCGCTATTTCTTAAACACAGAGAAAATATGGAGCAGTTAAGTCAGTAATTCTGCCATTATCCATGGCCCAAAATATTCATATATGCCCTCAAGTAAGGCTGCTTTGTTGCCCCATATAATTTTCTGCAAATAAGGATACTTGGATGAACTATAAGTGTCTTTCAATTATTTGATTTATGCTCCTCTTTGATTTTTTTTTTTTTTTTTTTTGTGCTGTTCCTGGGGCTTGAACTCTTGAACCTGAGTGCTGTCCCTAAATGTTTTTGCTCAAGGTTAGCACGCCACCATTTGAGGCACAACTCTACTTCAAGCGTTTTGGTGGTTAATTGGGGATAAGAGTTATGGGCGAGGCTGGGAAGGTGGCTCAGTGGTAGAGTGCTTGCCTTGCATTCATGAGGCCCTAGGTTCAATTCCTCAGCACAACATAAGCAAAAAGAGAAAAGCTGGAAGTGGCGCTGTGGCTCAAGTGATAGAGCGTTAGCCTTGAGCTGAAGAGCTGAGGGACAGTGCCCAGGCCCAGAGTTCAGGCTCCACGACTGGACCCTGGGCTGAGTAGCTAGGATTACTGGTGTGAGCCACTGGCGCCGAGCTTACTTGATGATTTAATTAAATGGTATTGTAATATCAGAACTCGATGTTTTCCTTTTTTTTTTTTTCTCCAAGTACTATGGTTTGAATTCGGGGTCTCTTATAGATGGGCTTGTGTACAGCTGGTTCTCTACTGCTTGAGCCACACCACCAGTCCACTATTTTGGCTGGCTGGTTAATTGGAGATGGTGTGTTACAGACTTTTCTGCCCAGGTTGCCTTTGAACTACAAGCCGCTGCTCCTGTTAAGTGGAGACCTCTAGTCGATAGGAGGTTGAGGTGGGTTGGCCTAAGGTGCTTCTTGGAGGCCGAGGCTACAACTACTCAAATCCTATCACCCTCAGCTAGCAAAGTCAGGGGGAGAGGCATGGGCTGCCTCAGGAGTCTTCCTTCCCTCCTTCCATCACCAGAGCCACAGGCCCACAAGCACCTCAGACTCAGCAAATCTCCCCTTGACCATCAGTGCGAATGGGGCCTCCAGGTTAGAACCTGGGACTTCTTTGTCTCTTGTCCCCACATCCAGGGGGCCATAGACGAGCATCTCACAAATCTGTTCTTTCTGTTTCCATGACCTGTGCCTTGCTCAGTCATTTCTCATGTATGTTCTAGAGCTAATTCCTCTACCCTCATCCCCTCTTGAGAGCCTGGTGTTTGTTGTTGGTGGTTGTGGTTCTTGAATTGAGCTGTCCCTGAGCTGCTTTGCTCATGGCTTAGTGCTCTATTTGAGCCATAGCTCCACTTTCAGTTTTTAAGTGGTTAATTGGAGATAAAAGTCTTACAGACTTTCCTTGACTCTGAACTTTGAGCCTCTGATCTCAGCCTCCTGAGTGACTAGAATTGCAGGTGTGAGCCACCAGTGCCTGGCTGAGAGCCTGTTTCTTTTTGTTGTTGTTGTTGTTGGTTGTAGGGTTGAACTCTGGGCCAGGGTGCTGTCCCTGAGCTCTTCAGCTCTAGTCTAGCGCTCTAACCACCTTGAGCCATAGCACCACTTTCAGTTTTCTGGTGGTTAATTGGAGATCAGAGTCTCACATACTTTCCTGCCCGGGCTGGCTTTGAACCATGATCCTCAGATTTCATCTTCCTAAGTAGCTAGGATTACAGGTGTGAGCCACTAGCACCCGGCGAGAGCCTCTTTCTTAAGGGAGCTTCCTGAAATGTAAATCTGATCCTGTTTGTCTTCCTTTAAAATTCTTAGTGATTTCCTCATGGCTGCGGATTAAACTCAGTCTTCTCAGCATCACTGGCCTGTTGGCACCCTGTCAACCAATTTAATGAGGGGTATTTATTGAGTTCATGCCATGTACTCTGCCTGCAAATGTACAGGCTAAAGGAAATCTGTGCTATGATTTAAAAGACAGGAATGCCCTTCTGTGGTGCAGTACTGATGTGTGGTGGTGAGTTAGGGAAAGCTGGGAGCAGTCTGAGGACAGTAGTGTGGTGCTTCCTGTCCTGAGTGGCCTAGCCCTGGGATTGGCCTTCTTTTCCATGCCCAACTTCCCCCCCCTCCCCCCCCCTGCCCACACTTCACCTTGCCTGCGTGGAGGATGAACTGCAGTGGTGCAAGTTCATTTTGGCTCTGTAATTACTGTGAATGCCTTCTGCGGGCTCCCAAAAGTTTCTGTCTTCATCAGAGTTCATAGCCCCGGACTGCAGGTGTTTTCTGCAGGCTCATCTTTGTTTTTCTGTTTCTTTTTTTTCTTTCTCCTTTTCTTTTTGTGCCAGTACTAGGACTTGAACTCAGGACTTCCCTTGCTTAGCGTTTTTTCTCAAGGCTGGCACTCTGCCACTCGAGCCACACCTCCACTTCCAAGGTTTTGTTGATTAATTAAAAATAAGGGCCTTGATGAGCACTGATGGCTAACACTGATAATTAGCTACTCAGGAGACTGAGATCTGACGATCAGGGTGAGATCTGAGGATCGCAACTCAAAGCCGGTGCAGGCAGGAAAGTCTGCGAGACTCTTATCTCCAATTAACCACCAGAAAACTGGAAGTGGCACTGTGGCTCAAGTGGTAGAGTGAAAAAGCTCTAGGACAGAGCCCAGGTCCTAAGTTCAAGCCCCACTATCAACCAGAAAAAAAAAAAAAAAAGGTCTTGGATTTGTCTGCCTGGGCTGTCTTCAAACTCTGATCCTTAGGTCACAGTTAGTGATCTGAGTAGCTAGGACTATAGGTGTAAGCTTCCTCTCCCTGCTATCACTTGGTAAGGAGTTCTCATTTGTATTTCAAGTTCAGGCTTCTTATTTATAACACATGTCTTCTCTGTTCATCTTAGGGCTTTAATCTGAGAAGGGAAAACTTTAACCTGTTACCTATGTGATATTTTTGGACTTGAAGTCCTTGTTCCTTTTTTGGCTCATGATTTGCTTTTGCTAAGATAAGGCTTGTAATGACAGTATGGAGAAAGGAGGACCCAGGTGAGTTACTGCTATGTCAAATGTCCTCAGGAAGTTGCTGAACTGGAAGCGTGTGAGAAATGAGGGAGTGAGATACAGCTTGTCGATATACCTCTGCACCTGCCAACTGTTCTTTGGTTTATTTTTGTGTGTTTACCTATACTTGCTATAAATTCAAACATCAAAACATTATAAATAGTCAGCCCAGGCAGGAAAGTCTGGGAGACTCTTACTTCCAATCAACCACCAGAAAACTGGAAGTGGGGGTTGTGATTCAAAGTGATAGAGCGCTAGTCTTGAGCAAAAAGAGCTCAGGGACAGAGCTCAGGCCCTGAGTTCAAACCCCATGACTCACCAAAACAAACAAACCCTTTATAAATAGTGCCATTTACTAAGACAGCCACAGTATCAAATAATAACATGTGGTTTAGATAACTACCTATCTTTGAGAAATAATTGCTAATTTTAATAGGGAATAAAGGATTTCATTGCAATCTATTGGGTTAGGTTAGACTGGGACCAAGGATGGAAAAAGACATTATGAAGGGTAGTTCAGAAGACAAAAATAGAAATTTAGAAAAATAATATATAGATATGTCTATATTTGATTATATTCTTTCTTTTTTGGTAGTACTGGGGTTTGAACTGAGGGCCTTGTACATGCCAAGCAAGTAAGTACTCTACCACGGAGCCACGCCCCCAGCTCTTGTTCTTTGCTGGTTATTTTTAGGATAAGGTTTCATTTCCCACCTGCACACTGAGGATTTTAGACTTCCTGTCATTGCCGGGAACACAGGCTTGTGTCCCTGTGTCCATTTCTGTTGAGACAGTCTCACTGGACTTTTCTGGTGGGGCTGGCCTGGAACTGTGATCCTCCTTATCTTAGCTTCCTGTGTAGCATGGAATGATAGGTATATACCACGGTGCTCAGCTATTGGTTGAGAAGGGGTCTCACAAACTTTTTTGTCTGGCTTACTCTTGAACCTCAATCCTCGAGTCTCAGCCTCCCAAGTAGTTAGGGTTATATACCTGGCTGTCTTTTTTTGAGTATAACCATACTAGTGAGTGTAAAGTGGAACTCTGTGTATGTGTGTGTGTGTGTGTGTGTGTGTTGATTCTAGGGTTTGAACTCAGGGCTTGGCATTGTCCCTGAGCTTTTTTGCTCAAAGGTGGTGTTCTACCACTTGAGCCAAAGCCACTTACGGCCTTTTGGTGGTTAATTGATAGAGTCTAATTCCTACTCAGGCTATCTATCTATCTGTTGATCTCTTGTTTTAGAAGTACTGGGGTTGAACTCAGGACCTTATCTTACTAAGAGGTGGTCTATATACTGTGTGTGTGTATGTGTGTGTGTGTGTGAGAGAGAGAGAGAGAGAGAGAAGGAGAGAGAGAGAGAAAGAGAGTATCAGTCCTTGGGCTTGAATTCAGGGCTTGGGTGCTATCCCTGGGCTTCTTGAGAGAGAGAGAGGGGGGGGAGGGAGAGGGAGAGGGAGAGAGAGAGTCAGTCCTTGGGCTTGAACTCAGGGCTTGGGTGCTATCCCTGGGCTTCTTTTTGCTAAAGGCTAATACTCTACCACTTGAGAGACAGCTCTACTTTCGGCTCTTTTGGTGATTAATTGAAGGGTAGAGTCTCACTGACTTTCCTGCCTAGGTTATTTTTGAAGCACAATCTTTAGATTTCAGCCTCCTGAGCTAGGATTACAAATTTGAGCCCCCAGTGCTGGGCTATGTACTTATATTTGAGACAGAGTTTCACCATGTAGCCCAGGATGACCTCAAACTTATGATCTTTTTATCTCAGCGTCCTGGGTGTTGGAATTACAGAATTACAGATGTTTACCATCATGAGTCCCATTCCCCCTCTCCCCCCACCATTATAGGGCTTGACTCAGGGCCTAAGTGCTGTCCCTGAGCTCTTTTGCTGAAGGCTAGTACTCTGCCACTTTGAGCAACAGCTCCACTTATAATTTTTGAGTGGGTAATTGAAGATAAGAGTCTCATGGAGACTTTTCTGCCCAGGCTGACTTTAAACCACAGTCCTCAGATCTCAGCCTCCTGACTAGCTAGGATTACAGGCATGAGCCACCAGCACCTGGCAAATTTTTGAGTGGCTTTTTTTTTTTTTTTTGCCAGTCTGGACACTGTCCCTGAGCTTCTTTTGCTCAAGGCTAGCACTCTACCACTTGAGCCACGGTGCTACTTCCAGCTTTTTCTGTTTATGTGGTACTGAGGAATCGAACCCAGAGCTTCATACATGCTAGGCAATCACTCTACGACTAAGCTATATCCGCCCCCCCCCCCCCGCCCCCCCCTTTTTTTTTAAAGGTTTGAACTGAGAGCCTTTTGTTTGCTAGACTGGCCCTCTTTTACTTAAGTCACATCCCAACCCTGTTGTCTTTTTGGTTTTCTTTTTGTTGGTCATGGGGCCTGAACTCTGGGCCTGGGCGCTGTCCCTCAGCTCTTCAGCTCAAGGCTAGTGCTGTATACTTGAGCCACAGTGCCACTTCCGGCTTTTTTTTTTTCTTTTTGCTTATGTGGTGCTGAGGAATCAAACCCAGGGCCTCAGGCATGCAAGGCAAGCTTTTTCTGCTTGTGTGGTGCTGAGGAATTGAACCCAGGGCCTCATTTATGCAAGACAAGCACTCTACCACTGAGCCACCTTCCCAGCCCACCCTGTTGAGTTTTATTTTTGATAATAATTTTAGAACAAATTCTTATTTGATCTTATTTAATTAATCTAACAGTCCTGTGAAATTTTTTTCTAAATAATCATTATCAATGCCATTTTATGGATTTGGAAACTAAACCTCAAAAGCCAAGACTACTTTCTAAAGTATAAGCGTTCAGGCCCAAATTTGCTAACTTGAGAACCTAAGACGTCAGCACTGGACTGTGCTATACTGCCTTTGCTTCTGTAAAATATGTGCGGCGTTGGAGCAGGAGGGCTGAAGAGAAAGTGAATGTGTGTCAGGACTAGACATCAGAATCAACACTCACACACAAAGCAGAGAGAGCCCGACAGAGTTTAGAACTTTTACCCCAAGTCCTAACTTCTACTCAGTAATATAAAGACCCTAAAGTTCTTAACAATGTATTTTAGTGTTGGAATCTTTTTGCCAGGTACCAGAGTAGCGCCAGCCTGTTGAACTTTCTGTTGGCATCAGCATTCTTTATGTGTGTGGTCCAGTACATTGGGCCACTTGTTGGATGTGGCCTTTGAGGGCTTCACAGGTAATAAAACTCAGGAACTATGATTTTAAAAAAAAAATGTAAAACTTGTCATCAAAATCATTTGTTTTTCTTCTTTCTTTGATGCCAGTCCTGGCCTTGAACTTAGAACCTGGACATTGTCCCTAAGCTTTCTTGCTCAAGGCTAGTACTCTACTAGTTAAACAACAAGTCAACTTCTAGCTTTTTGTTGTTGTTGGTGGTGATGAGGCTTGAACTCAGGGCCTGGGCTGTGTTTGCTAAAGGTCAGCAATATACCACTTTGAGCCACAGTGCCTCTTCCAGTTCTTGAGTGGTTAATTGGAGATAAGAGTTTCACAGGGACTTCTGTGCCTAGATTGGCTTTGAACTGTGATCCTCAGATCTCAGCCTCCTGCTAGGATTACTGTTGTGAGCCACTGGCACCCAGCCTTTGAAGCAGCTTTTGCATTTACAGTTTAAGTATAACCAAGTTGTTAGGCAGTCACCATCACCCATCTATGGAACTTTGTCTCCCCCCCCCCCACCTTATTTTGGAGGTTGAATTCAGGACCATGAACTTGCTAGACAAACACTCTACTACCTGAGCCAACCTCCCAATCCCAGATCTTGTTCATATACCCTAAACTAAAATTGTGTACCTACTAAATAATGACTCATTTCTCTTTTCTTCTAGGACATCAAACACAAAGATGCTATTTTCTTGTTTCTTTCTTTTTTTTTGTCTATAAATTTGACTACTCAAGGAACCTCATAGAATGAGAATCCCAGTTTCTATGTCAATGCATTTTAATTAATATCAGTGTGTGTGTGTGTGTGTGTGTGTGTGTGTGTGTGTGTGTGTGTGTGTTGAACTCAGGGCTACAAGCTTGCTAAGCCCAATCAAGCCCTTTTTGTTTTGGTTGACTTTTGGGATAGGGTCTTAAATTTTTATCCAGGCAAACCTAGATTGCAGTATTTTAATTAACACCTCTTGAGTAACTAGAATTAAAGCTGTAAGCTACAATGCCCAGCTGTTCATTGAGATGGAGTCTTGCCAATTTTTTGTGCTGGCTGGCTTCCTGACATCTGCCTTCCTAATTGGAATGACAAGCTTTAACTACTGTGCTTGGACAATTAATTTAAATTTAAGAAGTTGTGCCAGGTGCTGATGGTTCACACCTGCAATCCTAGCTACCCAGGAGGCTGAAGTCTGAGGATTGCAGTTCAAAGCTAGCCAGGGCAGGAATGTCTCTGAAACTCTCATCTCTAGCTAATCACCAAAAAGCCAGAAGTAGAACTATGACTTAAGTAGTAGAGCACTAGCCCTGAGCAAAAAACACTCAGGGATAGTGCCTAGGCTATGAGTTCAAGGCCTTAGAACTGGGGAAACAAAACAAAACCCCTAAAAACAAAAAACAAAACTATATCTGGCTATTCGGTGCCTTACTTAACAGTGCAGGCCTAGAAGTTGGGGAAAGTCTGCCTGTCACAAAATAGCATCTGGTCTGTCATATTGTGAATCTAAGCCACTTAGTCCATGTGTATTTTCCAGGACTCGTGGCTTGTGGGAACACTGTCCAGGAGAAGGTAAGTGAGAGACACATGGCTGGACTCTTAAATATCTCTTCAGTGCCTGCATAGCCTCCAAGGATGAGGTAGAAAAGGACACAGCTTAGACCTGGATTCCTTCCGGGAGTGTACTCAATGGCAGGGTGAATTATCCATCCCTCTGCAGAGCAGAAAATGGGGAGACAGCATTTTCTGGGAGTGGGGTGATAGGGCTCTGAGGTCTAGTCGTCTGTCACTGTGGGGTAGACATGGGGTCCTCCAATGAACCACTGTAAGAAGACCCATGCTCACTCTCACCCTGTGGTTCCTCCAGTGCTGGACTTCAGCGACCCCTTCAGCAGTGAGGTGAAGCCCAGAATTCTGCTCATGGGCCTGCGGAGGAGCGGCAAGTCATCCATCCAGAAGGTGGTCTTTCATAAGATGTCCCCCAATGAGACGCTGTTCCTGGAGAGCACGAACAAGATCTGCCGGGAGGACGTTTCCAACAGCTCCTTCGTCAATTTTCAGATCTGGGACTTCCCGGGACAGATTGACTTTTTTGACCCTACCTTCGACTACGAGATGATCTTCAGGGGCACAGGAGCGCTGATCTTTGTCATTGACTCTCAGGTACAGCTGTGGCTCCTGTGTGGAGGCCTCCATGCTTAAATAAGACTTTGGTCACTTCCCTTTTTGTTTTCGGTTTGTATAACTTCATACTGAGAAACTTGGCTCACATAGATAAGTAGGTGAGTACAGGGTGAGTTTTTATAGCGTTTGTCTGATTACTTAGTATCTTTCCAAGTTATATTTCCTACATTACTCAGTTTTTTTGTCATGAAAAACTATTTTTAGCCAGGTGCTGGTGTCTCATGCCTATAATTCTAACTAATCAGAAGCCTGAAATCAGAAGATTAAGGTTCAAAACCAACCAGGGAAGAAAAGTCCTGAGAGTTTTATCTCTGACCAACCAGCAAGAATCTGGAAATGGAGATGTGGTTCAAGTAGAGTGCCAGCCTTAAGCAAAAAGCCAAGTGAGAGCACAAGGCTCTGAGTTTTAAGCCCCAGAACTGGTGGGTATGCATGCATGCACGCGCGCGCGCGCACACACACACACACACACAGAAAATTTCCTTAGTTGTTCATTAGCAGACCTGATTATGAATTATGATAACAGGTCCTCCAGATGAGTGCTCAACACTATTGTTATGCCCTGAACTTGCCAATAGGATGGATGCTGGAGATCTTTCCAGGAGCCCCAGAGTGACGGGAAGAGGGGACAGGGCAGTCTACCCTGTTAGTTACTATGGTTCTGAGCCCACATTGTTTTAAAGATGGCTCTGTGTGTGTATGTGTGCACGTGTGCGCGTGCATGTACATACTGGTACTGAGGCTTGAACTCAGGGCCTCTTGCTCTTGCCTGGCTTTTTTGAGCCATACCACCACTTCTGGCTTTTTGCTGGTTTATTGACAATAAAAGTCCCACTGTTCCACATGGGCTGGCTTCAAACTACTACCTTGGATCTCATGTCTCCTGAGTAGCTAGGATTACAGGCATGTACCATTGGTGCCCAGCTGAAAGATGACTCTTGTCTAAGAGGATCAGGAACAAGGTGTCTATTTATATATCTATGCAGTCAGTAGTAATAAAATTGTCACCTGAGCCATCCATTTCCAGGAGGCAGCTCCCCTGTGCTTGTGTAGCTATGGGAGCAGGGTTAGATGGTTTAGGGGTTCTTCCTGTCCTTCGTGATGGAGGTGGGAGGGGAAGAACTGAAATGTACTGTGTGATCCAGATACCTGCATCATCTCATGTCTAGGGCCTTTTCCTTGCTGTCCCACTTGTAGTGACCTGCTTTCTGGTCCATCTGTGGCCTTGGCAGTGTCCCCTCTTGTCCTGTCTCATGTCTGCCAGGTAGTGGGCAGTGTGCTCTCTGCTGGAGGCTCAAGGACATCTTGTTCTCTGAGCCCCCAGAATCACCCTGTGCTATTTCTTTAGTTGTTTAAGAACCAAGAAGTAGACCTGCCTGGGAGTAGATCTCAAACATTGCTTATTTACTCGTTCACAATGGCTCAGGAAATAAGTATTAAGTATTTAATGTGCTTACCTAGCAAGTTGAACTTATGGAATTCAATTGCTAAAGCAAATCTCGTCTTCAGTGTTGATAATATGACTGCCATTTAGCCAAATGAAGTGTGCCAGCTTTTTGATTGGTTTTAATTTTACTTAAATTTGAAAAGTGTACCTTCCATTTGGGATGCTACATGTGTTTTATTTCTCTTTTGTTTTTTTCTTTTTTTTGGTGGTAAGTCAGAAAATGGTAAAGAATTTCTGAGAAATCTTTGTGTGTTTGTGTGTACTGGGGCTGGATTTCAGGGTCAGGGCACTGTCCCTGAGCTTTTGTGTTTAAGACTAGGGCTCTCTCACTTGAGCCACATCTTCATGTCCAGCTTTTTGGTGGTTCATTGGAGGTAACAATCTCATGACTTACTAGCTCAGGCTGGCTTCAACCACAGTACTGAGATCTCAGCCTCCTGAGTAGCTGAAATCACAGGCATGAGCTACTGGTGCCAGTGGAGAGCCATCGTTTTTAGTTGTATTTGAAAGCCAACAAGGGATCTGGGAAGGTTGCTCAATGGTGGAGTGCTAGCCTAACATGCATAAGGCCCTGGGTTTGATTCCTCAGCACCACATAAACAGAAAAAGCCGGAAGTGGCACTGTGGCTCAAGTGGTAGAATGCTGGCCTTGAGCAAAAGAAGCTCAGGGACAGTGCCTATGCCCTGAGTTCAAGCCCCAGGACTGGCAAAAAAATAAAATAAAACTAACAAAGGGAGCCTTGAGTGTGTGTGTGTGTGCGTGTGTGTGTGTGAGTATGTGTGTGTGCGAGTGTGTATGAATGAATGTGCACTGAGCTTAGGGGTAGAGCACAAGACCCTGGGTTCCATCCCCAACACTACAAAACAAAAATAAAGCAGTAAGGAAATTGTTGTTGAATACTACCATTTACTAAGAATAAAGGATAATCAAAGAAAAGTTCTAGAGCCTACTACTACCTGATACTTTATTTTAGGCAGTATTGAAATTTGAACTAAGGGCACTTGCATTCATTCCAGATGGCATTCTACCAATGCAGCCATACCCACTCCAGTCTAGCTTTTTTTTTTTTAACTGATTAGTTGAATGTAAGAATGTTCTGGACTTTCATGCCTTGGACGGATTTGTGATCCTTTGGTCTCAGCCTCCTGAGTCACTAGGATTCCAGGCCAGGGCCATAACACCTAGCATATCTACTGCTTTTCTGCTGGAGGCTGACTGACTGTAAATCACAATGGGTGTGAGAATCTCCCATGATGCCTGCAGCACTGAAAGCAAAGCAGACCCGAGGGAAGCCTTCAGGCAGCCAGTCTGTCCTTGTGTGCAAGCAGTGCTCTTTTGTGCTAACACCTCATTTTTATTTCTTGCCCATGATTTCCTCATCATCACAGGATTGTCAGATGAACAGATCCCCAGGTAGAAAACGTGTCCTCGCAAAATATTGTGAAATTAAAATGAAAAGCCAGAGGTATTTCCTGCGAGCTAACCATGTGACATCGGTATGACCCCGCAGAGACCACAAACCTCGAGAGCTCTGACAGTTCTCTCTCGAGCCATGCGAGTGCCAACTATGACCTGCCTGGGATGTCCTTACCCACTTTCAGAGAAATTAGGCTGGATAAACATAATGGGGAAGTTATCTGTAATCCTTCTGTCTCAATAAACCCAATATTTTTCTTTTTTCTTTTTCTGGCCCAGTCCTAGGGCTTGAACTCAGGGCCTGGGCACATCCCTGAGCTTCTTTTGCTCAAGACTAGCACTCTACCACTTGAGCCACAGCTGCACTTCTGGCCTTTTCTGTTTATGTGGTACTGAGAATCAAACCGAGGGCCTCATGCATGCTAGGTAAGCACTCAACACTAAGCCACATTCCCAGCCTTTCTTTTCTTTTTTTTAAAACCAGTACTGGGGTTTGAATTCAGAGCCTGGAATTCCCTGTTGGCTCCCTGTTGGAGCTCTACCATTTAAGTCATGCCAGCAGTCAGCTTTGTATTTTGGAGAGTCTTGAGAACTTTACCTCCCAGGATAACCCTAGAAATATAATCCTCCAGACCTCAGCCTCATGAGTAGCTAGGATTATAGGTCTGAGTTACCACTCTGGGCCTAACTTCAGTTTTTAATGTTTAACCTGTTGACACCATTGTCCAGTATTTCCCTTTCATTTAAAAGTTCAGCAAGTAAAAGATGAAAAGATGACATTTGTTATTGCTCTCCTCATAGTTTACTAATAGTATATTTAATTATTTTATTCATTTTATTTTGGTACTGGTACTGGAGCTTGAACTCAGGTCCTCACATTTTCCCTTAGCTTTTTCACACAGACTGGTGCTGTTCCACTTGAGCCACTTCTTCACATGTGGCTTTTGTGGTTAAGCTGGAGATTAGAGTCTCACAGACTTTCCAGGCTGTCCAGGCTGGATTTGAAAAATGATCTTCAGATCTCAACCTCTTGAGCAGCTAGGATCACAGGTGTGAGAGAGCAGTACCTGGCTTAACACTAGATTTCGTTTGGAGAATATTAAGAATACCCCTGGGGGTGGGGGTCAGGGGGGAAGAAAAGAGAAGGAAAGAAGTCTCCTTTTACCTTGCCCTCTGTATTTTTTAGGCTTGGAGTTGTCATGGAGCTGGAGTGGGTTGAGATGATGGTAAAGGTCCTTTATTCCTTATAGTCCTTCCTACAGATACCTTTCTTTTCCTTTATTTTTTTGGGCCAGTCCTGTGGCTTGAACTCAGGGCTTGTGTGCTGTCCCTGAGATTCTTATTTTGCTCAAGGCTATCACTCTGCAACTTGGGCCATAGCACCACTTCCAGCTTTTTCTGAGTGGTTAATTGGAGATAAGAGTCTCACATACTTTCCTGCCCCAGCTGGCTTCAAATCACGATTCTCAGATTTCAGCCTCCTGAGTAGCCCGGATTATAGCTGTGAGCCACTAGCATCCAGCTTCCTTTCCTTTTTTTTTTAAACTATAAAATCAAAACCTGTCCATACCTTCCAGATGGCAATAAATTCAGAGATGTGATGCCAGGTATGGGGCAAGGTCAGGAGCAGTGGGTGTGTCACACATTGTCCAATCCCATCCTGGGAACTCATGGACATGACTTGACGAGACCACTTTCTGGGTAAGTTGTGTATACACGACTGCCACGTTGTCATGGTAGTAATGCCTCTTTAGAAATGTTAGGTAGTCACTATGCAAGCCTGTGATAAACCGTAGGCCATCCCTAAAATAAAATTCATAGTTATTTAAAAGGAATTATGTAGCCAGGCACTAGTGGCTCATGTCTGTAACCCTAGCTACTCAGGAGGCAGAGATCTTAGGATTGTGGTTTGAAACCAGCCCAGGCAGGAAAGTTTGAGGCTCTTCTCTCTAATTAATCACCCAAAAGCCAGAAGTGGGACGGTGGCTCAAGTGGTAGAGCACTTGTCTTGAGCACAAAGAGGCTATGAGTTCAAGCCCCAGGATGATAGAAAACCAAAAACAAGTAAAAAGAAACTAAATGCTTGAGATATGGTCTCCTACATAAATGCATCTCCTTGGTATAATTTTGAGTGAAGAAAGCATCCATAGAATGTGATAGTCTTGTAACTTTGTAAACAGCATGAGGAAGTCTATGGGGCTTTGTGCATGTGCAGTGTGAAGGAGGATGAGCAGTAGCTCAGTGTGGTCTCCACTGTGGGGGGGCGGAAGGGGGGGAGGGGAGGGCAGGGATGACTAGGAGGATGAAGAGACACAGCACAGCCTCAGCCATTGATAGTCCACTTATTTCTTTTCTTTTCTTTTTCTTCTGTTGGTTGTGGGGCCTAAACTCTGGGCCTGGGCTCTGTCACTGAGCTCTTCAGCTCAAGGCTAGCGCTCTACCACTTGAGCCACAGCACCACTTCTGGCCTTTTCTGCTTATGTGGTATGAGAAATCGAACCCAGAGCCTCGTGTATGCAAGGCAAGCATTCTATCACGGAGCCACCTTCCCAGCCCCCCATTTATTTATTTTCTACTCTGCTGATACATGAGGTTTTGAATTCAGTGCCTTGCACTTGCTATTCTGGTATGGTAGCACTGAGCCATTCTCTAACTCTCTTTATCACTAGTTATTTTTAGGATAGGGTCTCTACTCCCACCCAGATACTCAGGATCTGTCTACTTTAGAATTCCTGCCATTGCTGGGATTGCAGACATGATCCAGGAAGCTACACTCAGCTTCCTTCTGTGGAGATGGAGTCTTGTGGGCTGTCTCTGCCTGGGCTGCCTGGCACTTCGATCCTCTAGTCTCAGCCTCCCACGTGCTTGGGATGACAGGGGTTCAAAAGTGTGCTCGGCTATGGATGGAGGAGGGTTTCCAGAGCTTTTCCTACTCAGGCTGGCTTCTAAATACATTCCTTCTATTCTCAACCTCCCAAGTAGCTAGAAATACAGGTCCAAGCCACATGTGCCTGGCTAATAAAATTTTCTTTCTTTCTTTCTTTTTTTTTTTGCCAATCCTGGGGCCTGTGGGTACTGTTCCTGAGCTTCTTTTGCTCAAGGCTAGTACTCTGCCACTTGAACCACAGTTCCACTTCCAGTTTTTTCTGTGTATGTGGTACTGAGGAATCTAACCCAGGGCTTCATATATGCTAGGCAAGCACTCTACCATTAAGCCACTTCTCCAGCCCCTGAGGTTATATTTCTTAGGCGTGAAAAATACACAGTTGTTTATTATATTATTATTCAGATGTCAGGATTGTTTAAAGCAATTACTCTAGACCAGACTCTCTATAAAGACCCATAGGCCACTGTTTGCTGACTTCTGCTCTGGATGTATGCATGTGCGTGAGTGAGTGCATACATGAGTGTGTGTGTGTGTGTGTGTGTGTGTGTGTATCTGTGTGTCTGTGTGTCTGTGTCTTGTGTGTGTTAATGAGTATTGGACACAAGGTCTCAAATATTCTAGGCAAGCACTCTACCTCTTTCTTGAGCTGTGCTATTAGCCCTTTTGTGTTTGTATTTTGTTTCTCACTAACTTTGTCTCTGCATGACCTCTAATTCATGATCTTCCTGCCTCCAACTTCTGAGTAGGTGGGATTACAGTTGTGCACCACCATGCCTGGTGTGGATTGTGCTCTTAAATGTTGCTAGGCCCCTTTTCCATCCACCTAAGGACTATTACCAAGTTTCCATCTCTCCGTGTGCATCACAGTTCACCAGGAGACTTCCCTAGGAGGAAGACCTTCCAGGAGGAGCTGGAGGTGGGGTGTGAGGCTACTTTCTTCTCCTGAAAGTGCAGCTGTGGGCTTTTCAGCCTCCAGCAACCTGTTGCGCCTGCCTAACTCCACTGTATGAGACTAGCCTTTTCCTCACTGTAGGAACAAAGCAGGTTTTCACACTTGAATTCTTTTGAAGCCCGGATTTGGGATGGAAGGGTTGTACAATGCATTTTAGGGGGTTGTAGTCATGTGGTTTGAGGTGAAGAAGCCAAGTGGCCTCTTACAGATGTCACCTTTGTTCCAGGATGACTACATGGAAGCATTGGCCCGGCTCCACCTCACAGTGACCAGGGCCTACAAGGTCAACGCTGACATCAACTTCGAGGTGTTCATTCATAAAGTGGATGGACTGTCAGATGACCACAAAATTGAAACCCAAAGAGATATTCACCAGAGGGCAAATGATGACCTTGCAGATGCTGGATTAGAAAAAATCCACCTCAGGTGAGAACGCAGCTCTCAGGAATGGCAGTGAAGGAGGGAGAAGGTCAGGATGACATCTCGAGCAGCGCAGTTGGCTGAACACAGACAGTTACTTGTGCATCATTTGTGCTGAGAGGATTTGGGAAACATGAGTTTTATACATGCTGATTCTACTCATTGCTGAAAGTAATGTTGGGTTCTGTTTGGATTAATAAGTGATTAAGGCTAATGTCCTTTTATATAAAACATACACATCTGGCGCTGGTGGCTTACACCTGTAATCCTAACTACTTAGGAGGCTGAGATCTGAGGATCACCGTTCTAAGCTCTGGCAGAAAAGTCAGTGAGACTCAGCTCCAATAAACTACTCAGAAAAAAACTGGAGGTGGGGCCGTGGCTCAAGTGGTAGAGCACTAACCTTGAGCAAAAGAAGCTTAAGGAAAGTGCCCAGGCCCTGAGTTCAAGACCCAGGACCAGCAATAAATAAAATAAAATAAAATAAAAACATATAGCCAGTAATCCTAGCTACTAGAGAAGTTGAGATTTGAGGGTTTCAAGCCAGCCTGGGCAGACAGATTCAAGAGACTCCTATCTCCAGTTAACCAGCAAAAAGCAGGATGTGGAGGTATGACTAAAGTGGTAAATGCCAGTGGTTCATGCCAGTCATGAACAGAAAAAGTCAAAAGTAAGCAAGAAGACCTGAGTTCAGGCCCTAGTGCCAACATTAAAAACAAAAACAAAAAACAAAATGGACCAATTGCCAGGCACTGGTGTCTCATGCCTGTAATCCTAGCTCCCCAGGAGGCTGAGATTTGAGTATTGCAGTTTGAAGACAGCCCATGCAGGAAAGTTCATGAGACTCTTACCTCCAATTAACCACCCAGCAAAAAAAAAAAGGCAGAAGTAGAGCTGTGGCTCAAGTGGTAAAGAGCTACTCTTTTTTTTTTTTTGGGGGGGGGGGGTGGTCCGGTCATGGGGCCTGAACTCTGGGCCTGGGCACTGTCCTTCAGCACTTCAGCTCAAGGCTAGCGCTCTACCACTTGAGCCACAGTGCCACTTTCGGCTTTTTTTCTTTTTGCTTATGTGGTGCTGGGGAATCGAACCCAGGGCCTCATGCAAGCAAGGCATAAGCAAGAGCTACTCTTGAGTACAAAAGCTCAGTGACAGTGCTCAGGCCCCAAGATACAAAAACACAAACAAAAAACACAAAACCAAAAACGGATACATCTAATCCAGGAAATCAATCAATATTGAAGTTTATGACATAAATAAAGGGAGTCATCTGAAAACAATCCAGATAGAAATACACAAAGAGGAAAGTTTCTCCATTAGTGTTTGTAGAATATAATATGCATCATTTGTCAATTGGAAAATGAAAGACAGTTTAACTCATCAGTGTTAATAATTTAACATCTGTGAACAGGACTGGAGGCTGGGGTAAAGTGTGGTTTGTTTTGTAGACCGTGAGGAAGCTGGCTTGTGCAGCTGGTCAGTCAGAGGCAAGAACAAGCCCAGCTCTAGCATGTGGGGGCAGAGGGGGTGGGGGGGCGGTAAGGAGGAATGAGGAGTTCAGGCACACTGGGTTTTACCAAGGTCACGTGAGTTCTGGAGGGAGTTGGGATGTGTGTGTGTGAGGACTACAGACACAGAGGGGAGATGATATAGACCCAGAAAACGTCTCAGCCATAGGCCAATGGAATGAAATTGTCTTCTCTTCCAGCTTTTATCTGACAAGCATATATGATCACTCAATATTTGAAGCTTTTAGCAAAGTGGTTCAGAAACTGATTCCACAGCTCCCAACACTGGAGAATTTGCTCAACATCTTTATCTCGGTAAGTAAATAATTTCCTGTTTACAGTCATTTACAGAAGGAGTGAGAAGTCTAATTTCTACTTGCTTTTACAGGATTTCAATGTCATTTAAGTAATACTTTTGAACATTACCATTATTTTAGATCTTTTAAAAATTAACTCTGAAAACATAAACTTCACTGGTCTAAAAGTATTCATTCTCACTGTAGGCAGTCACCAGGATTAATAAAATCCACCAGAAGAAAGTATGATTGGCTCATGTCTGTGACCCTAGCTACTCAGATGTCTGAGATTGAGGATCATAGTTCAAAGCCAGCCTGGGCAGGAAAGTCCCTGAACCCATCTCCAATTGACCAGCAAAAAGCCAGTAGTAAAAACTAAATATAGGGCTGGGACTGTGGCTCGGTGGTAGAGTGTTTGCCTCACCTGCATGAAGCCCTGGGTTTGATTCCGCAGTATCACAGAATGCTGGAGGTGGTGCTGTGGCTCAAATGATAGTGCTAACCTTGAGCACAGAGAGGCTCAGGGACAGTGTCCGGGCCCTGAGTTCAAGCTCCAGGACTGGCAGAAACAAAACAAAACAAAACTGAAAACATAGAACTTCCCTATGACCCAGCCATACCACTCCTGGTCATCTACCCAGATCAGTACAAGTGAGGATATGGTAAAGACACTTGCACATCGCTGTTCATTACTGCACTATTCACAATAGCCAAGTTATGGAAATAGCCCAGATGCCCTATAACAGATGAGTGGATGAAAAAACTGTGGTACTTATACATGATGGAATTTTACTCATTCATTAGAAAGAATAAGATTATGTCATTTGTAGGGAAATGGATGGACCTAGAACAAGCCACGTTAAGTGAGATAAGCTAAGCTCAGAAAGATAAACAGCAGAAGTTTTCTCTCATAAGCGGAAGCTAGATCTAAAATACAACTGGACATGATAAGTTATACAGGACTCTAGGCATTCATATACAAACTGTGAGACCAAAGAGGATACTTGTAGGTGAGGCACTCAAAGGCGTAACTTCAGGGGACACTTAAAATACTATTTATCAAAGCAAATTCCAGGAAATGGAATCATAGCTTTTATTAGTGATGGTTGTGAAGGTGTCATTCGTTTTGTTTTGGGTTTGTTGTTTGATGCCTTTTGTCTTTGATGGGGATGAAGGGGGCACAGAAATGGAGGAAGGAAAGTGAACAAATGTAGTCATGGTACTCAATGGACACTGTGTGGAAAATGAACTTTGTAGGAATGAGAGAGGGAAAGCAATGGAACAGGTAACATTGTCCAAAAAGAAGCGTACTTATTTCCTGACTTATGAAATGGTAAATCCTCTGTACAACATCTTAATAATACCAAAAAAATTATATATGAGATCTAGCCTAGGCAGGAAAAGTGAGATTCTTTCTTTCCAGTTAACCAACAAAAAGTTGGAAGTGGACCTGTGGCTCAAGTGGTATAGAGTACCAGCTTGGAGCAAAAATCAGAGCCTAGTCCTTGAGTTGAAGCCCTGCTACTAGCGTGCGCACACACACACACACACACACACACACACACACACTCACACTCATAAGGCTCATGACAGTGTAGTTTAAATTGCAATAATGTGATACAGCTTCAAATTCTTTTGTTTTTTTTTTGTCGGTCATGGGGCCTGAACTCTGGGCCTGGGTGCTGTTCCTCAGCTCTTCAGCTCAAGTCTAGCACTCTACCACTTGAGCCACAGCTCCACTTCCAGCTTTTTCTGCTTATGTGGTACTGAGGAATCAAACCCAGGGCCTCATGCATGCAAGGCAAGCATTCTACCACTAAGCCACCTTCCCAGCCCCCAGCTTCAAATTCTTAGTAGCTTAATTTCTGCTTATTTGTATTTGACACTAGGAATGGCACATTATTATTATTATTATTATTATTTTGTCAGTCATGGGGCCTGAACTGTGGGCCTGGGCACTGTCCTTCAGCTCTTCAGCTCAAGTCTAGCACTCTACTACTTGAGCCACAGCTCCACTATCAGCTTTTTCTGCTTATGTGGTGCTGAGGAATCAAACCCAGGACCTCATGCATGCAAGGCAAGCACTCTACCACTGAGCCACCTTCCCAGCCCCAGGAATGACATATTATTTTGTGATTTAAATTTTTTTCTTTTTTTAATCATAAAAATTAGCTCCTATTGACTGTACAGATTAATGGCTTTTACTGTGACCTTTTATTATCAGCATCACTACTTAAGCCCCTCCCCTTCCTGCTACACTTTCTTGCACCCCTCTTCCTCCCTTTCCAAGATTCCCTGCTTTGATAGTTGGATGGCATAATATTTTATGTAACCAAGATGTGGTCGGATGTCTGCCGTTGCTTTAAGACAGAATTCCTCTTTTTGTTTCAGAATTCTGGAATTGAAAAGGCCTTTCTGTTTGACGTGGTCAGTAAAATATATATAGCCACAGATAGCACTCCGGTGGACATGCAGACCTACGAGCTGTGCTGTGACATGATAGACGTAGTCATTGACATCTCCTGTATTTATGGGTGAGTGGAACTCTCAGGCCTTCTGCCCCAGGTGGCGTGGAGCTCAGGGTACAGCACTTACCTAATAGGCAAAAAGCTCTAGGGATCAAATTCAGCTCCTTTATCCTTTTCATAACTTTTAAGGCATTTTTGTGTTTATTGATTTGATATTAATACTTTTGCATGGATGTGTATATTCATGTATTTGATTTGGCAGTGCTGGGGTTTGAACACAAGTCCTGTTGTTTACATAGGCAATCTGCCTATGAGCCATGCCTCCCTTCTGTGTGTGTGTGTGTGTGTGTGTGTGTGTGTGTGTGTGTGTGTGTTTTGTTATTGTTGTCATAACGGGGCTCAAACTCGGCCTGGGTGCTGTCCCTGAGCTTTTCTGCTTAAGGCAAGTGCTCTACCCCTTTGAACCACAGCTCCATTTCTGTTTTTCTGGTGGTTAATTGATGAGTGTCAAGGACTTTCTTGCCCAGGCTGGCTTTGAACCTTGATCCTCAGATCTCAGCCTTTTGAGTAGCTAGGATTACAGGTGTGCACCACGAGTGCCAGGCTGTAGGTTTTTTTGTTGTTGTTGCTGTTTGTTTGTTGGTTATGGGGCTTGAACTCTGGGCCTGGGCGCTGGCCCTGAGCTCTTCAGCTCAAGGTAAGTATTTTACTACTTGAGCCACAGTGCTAAGTTTATTGGTGGTTTATTGGAGATAAGAGTCTCACAGACGTTCCTGCCCGGACTAGCTTTGAACTGCGATCCTCAGAGCTCAGTCTCTTGTGTAGCTAGGAGCCCAGCCACTGGTGCCCAGCCTTGTGTTGGTTATTTTTTAATTTGGGTCTTTCCATTCTAAACTGATACTGTGTGGACTGTGAGCCGCCTATTTTCACATTTCCATTGTAGCTGGAATAACAGGATCTTGCCACCATATCCAGCTTCTTCCACTGGTATGGAGTCTTGTAAATTTTTCTGACCAGATCATCCTTGAGCTAGAATTACAGATGTGAGCCCACAGCACCTGGATAATACTTTTTTTCAAAGGACAGAAATTTATTAGTAGACCATAAAATATGCAGTAACAAATATTGAGTAAAAGCTTAGGAGCATGGTACTAACCTTACTCGGTGCATCATGTAATTTAAATTCTCAATTGTTCCATGAGGTAGGAGCTGCTATACTACGTTACTGATGAGGAAATGTAAGTTTCAGAGTGACTAGGTTTCTAACTGCTACTCACATTTTCAGTAAGGGGCAGAAGTAGAATTTGAACTTGGGCCTAAATCCTGATTTTCTGCTGAAAACCTGTCATATAGCTTTGTGAGATGTCAATAGATAGAGATTTGAACGCTCAATAAACATCTCACTGATATTTCCACTATTTATTATAGAAAGTAACTACTGAGCTTTTTTTTTTTTTTTTTAATTGTGCCAGACTGGGTCTTGAACTCAGGGCCTAGGTGCTATATCCCTGAGCTATTTTTTTCTTTTTCTTTTTCTTTTTTGGGTCAGTCGTGGGGCTTGAACTCTGGGCTTGGGTGCTGTCCCTGTGCTCTTCAGCTCAAGGTGAGCGCTCTACCTCTTGAGCCACAGCACCATTTCTGGTTTTCTAGTAGTTTATTAGAGATAAGAGTTTCACAGACTTTCCTGCCTGGGCTGGCTTTGAACTTTGATCCTCAGATCTCAGCCTCCTGAGTAGCTAGGATTACAGGCATGAGCCACTGGCACCCGGCTGTTATCCCTGAGCTATTTTTGCTCAAGGCTGGTGGTGTACCACTTGAACCATAGCTCTACTTCCACTCTTTTTGGTGATTAATTGGAGATGTGTTTCATGGATTTTCCTGCTTGACTTGACTTTGAATTTCAATCCTCATACTTATCCTCCTGAATAACCAAGGTTACAATCTCCAGTATTATCAAAAACAACAACAAAAACTACAAATAAAGGAGAAAAACTTGATAGTGTTACCACAGAATGAAACAATCTCACACAAGTAGGAATATGCCACACATAGAGTGTGAACTAGTGACCACAGGGCATTCATTGCTGTCTGTTTAATTTTGGACTTTACATTGTCTTCCTGTCCTGGAGATCAGATTCATCTTCCTCTTCCTCACTGCCTGACTCCTCAACAAAGATTGAGTAATGTCTTACCCAGCTTCACACTCTGTCTCCTCTGTAGACTTAAAAGTCTCAATCCTACCACTTCTCTCCACTGATAAATCTTTTGCCCTCCCAGTCAGGTTTTCTCTGTTAACTCTGACACACACACACACACACACACACGCACACACACACACTATTTTTCACTATGGATAAATTGTAGGTGCCCTTTTTATTGAGATTTGTATTTATGTATTTATTTTTGTGCTGGTACTGGGCTTGAAGTCAGGGCCTAAGTACTGTCCCTTAGGTTTTTCACTCAAGGGTAGCACTCTACTGCTTGAGTGAGTCACAGCTCCACTTCTGGCTTTATTGCCCTCCTCCCCCTCCCACCCCAGGGCTTGAACACAGGGTCTAGACACTGCCTCTGAGCATTTTCACTCAAGGCTAGTGCTCTTACCACTTTGAGACCACAGGGCTACTTAGAGTTTTCTAGTCATCTTGTGAACCACAATTCTCGGATCTCAGCCTCCTGAGTAGCTAGGATTTCAGGTGGAAGCCACTTGCACCCAGCTTTTTATTGGTGTGTGTATACACACACACACACACACACACACACACACACACACACACACACACACACACACACACACACACACACACACACACACACACACATATTTTGTCGGTCATGGGGTTTGAACTCTGGGCCTGGGTACTGTCCCTAAGCTCTTCAGCTCAAGGCTAGCCCTCTAGCACTTGAGCCACAGCACCACTTCCAGTTTTCTGAGTGGTTTATTGGAGATGAGTCCCACAGACTTTCTTGCCTAGGCTGCCTTTGAACCACAATCCTCCTGAATAGCTAGGAGCCACTAACACCTGGCTTTTATTGGTATTTTTAAGTGCTTCACAAACACTTGCTTTTTCCTGCAGTGGTCTATTATTTTTAAGTCCCAAGGGCATGACCTTGGAATAGCTGAATGGAAGCTGAATGCCTGATTACCATCTAGATTGCTGAGGCAATCAGGCACAAAGTACTGCACGATTAATCTGGCACATATTTCTCGATATACATGATCATTATTGTACCATATGGTAATTAGACATAAGTGGCGAGTTGTTCACGTGAATGATGTTAATCAGAGTTACTTTGCCCAGCTAAAACAAACATGGGGAGTGAGGAGCTGTCTGGAGGAAGCTGGGCTCTGGCAGCAGATTGTTTTTCTGGGCCGGGGGAGCCCCAGAGAGCCACAGGATTCAGAACCAGTCTGGGTCACAATGGTTTTGGACTGGCACAGCAATGAGCCAGCCTAGTCCACCACAGGCTGGGTGGTGGTGGAGGTGCAGCCTGACCCCTCCCAGGAGTCAGGAAATGGTCAGCCTGTGACTGGAGGTCATGCCCCACTTGCCCTGCTGCCTGGAGGAGCCCACAGGGCCTACAGGTCATTACCTGGTGCCCCAGGAACCTGTCAGCTGAGGTTCTGGGTAGAAGGCAGTTCTCAATACTACACAACATATCAAAACACTGCACATACTTTAACCTCATGTGTTTCTTTTTGTTTTAACCTTTTTTTTTTTGCCAGGCCTGGGGCTTGAACTCAGGGCCTAGACACTGTCCCTAAGCTTCTTTTGCTCAAGGCTAGCACTCTACCACTTGAGCCACAGCACCATTTCTGGTGTTTTTCTGCTTATGTGGTACTAAGGAATCAAAGCCAGGGCTTTGTGCATGGTAGGCAAGCACTCTAGCCATTTGTTTGATGTTTTGCTTTCTGAAACTTTTGATTGTTAAAGCAATATATATTTATTAGACAAAATGCATAAGAGTATTGAAAATAAGCCAAATGTTGGTGGCTTGTACATGCCCAGAATTCAAGCTACTAAGAATGTTGAAACCAGTAAGTTTGAGTTTTGAAGTCTGCCTGGGCAGAAAAGTCTGAAAGACTCTATCTTTAATTAACCAATAAAAAGCCAAGCTAGAGACATGGCTCAAGCAATAGAATACCAGCAGAGCAAGAAAGCTGAGTGAGCATAACACCCTGAGTTCAAGCCTCAATATTGGCAAAAACAAACCAAACAAAACTGTTTGTTCAGTTGGGATTGGGGATATACAAACTTCAGTGGTCTGATATTTGTCTAGCAAACTGAGGACCTGGGATTTGATCTCCAGCACCATCCTTCCAACACCCCCTCCCAGCCCCTATCTCTCCCTTCCTTCCCTCCCTCTCTCCCTCCTTCCCTCCCTCCCTCCCTCCCTCCCTCCTTCCCTTCCTTCCTCTTTCTTTCTTTCTTTCTTTCTTTCTTTCTTTCTTTCTTTCTTTCTTTCTTTCTTTCTTTCTTTCTTTCTTTCTTCTCTCTCTCTCTCTCTCTCTCTTTCTTTCTTTCTTTCTTTCTTTCTTTCTTTCTTTCTTTCTTTCTTTCTTTCTTTCTTTCTTTCTTTCTTTCTTTCTGTCTTTCTTTATTTCTGTCTTTCTTTATTTCTGTCTTTTTCTTTCTTTCTCCTTCCTTCCTTCCTTCCTGGACTTGAACTCAGGGACTGGGTTATTGCTCCTGAGCTTTTGTGCTCAAGGCTAGCATTCTACCATTTGAGGTACAGCTCCATTTCTGGCTTTTTAAGAGTTAATTGGAGAGATGAGTCTCATGGACTTTGCTGCCTGGGCTGGCTTTGAACTATACAATCCTTAGGTCTCAGCCTCCTGAGTAGGTAGGATTACAGGCATGAGCCACAGGTGCCCAGCTTGTTTTCTGATTTTTTTTTAATGTAGATCATTTTGTATATGTAATTTTTAATCCTTTTTTCATTCTAATATTTTTATCTAACAATTTTCCTGTTATCAATAGCACTAATAGATCTAATGTTTGATATATGTTGTATTGACTTAAAATTTTTCGATATAAAGCCAGGCGCTGGTGGCTCACGCCTGTAATCCTAGCTACTCAGGAGGCTGAGATCAGGATGCTGAGATCTGAGGACGATGGTTCAAAGCCAGCCTGGGCAAGAAGGTCCATGAGACTCTTATCTCCAGTTAACCACCAGAAAACCGGAAGTGGCTCTGTGGCTCAAGTGGTAGAGCACTCACCTTGAGCTGAAGAGCTGAGGGACAGTGCCCAGGCCCAGAGCTCAAGCCCCACAACCAAAAAAAAAAATTATTTTTTAATACAACTTGATTGGGTAAAACCTTCTAATGTTTTATCTAACTGTTCTCAGAGCATTACTTATAAGCAAGAGAAATTGAATCTTAAAAATTCAGTCTTAAAAATTAGGGGAGAAAGCCGGCCCTGGTGGTTCGCATCTGTAGTCCTAGCTACTCAGGAGGCTGACATCTAAGGATCGCAGTTTGAAGCCAGTCCAGGCAGGAAAGGCCAGACTCTGATCTCCAATTAACCAGCAAAAAAGCAGGAAATGGAGCACCAACCTTGAGCACTAAAGATCAGGAACAGTGCCCAAGCCCTGAGTTAAAGCCCCAGACCCACCACAACACCCCTACATGACAACAACTAAAACAACTATATTTCCTTTAAAATACAATTCAGTGGATGGACCTATAACAAATCATGTTAAGTGAGATAAGCCAAACTTAGAGACACAAACAGTGTGTGTTTTCTCTCATACAGATGCTAGATCTAAAATACATCGGGACATGATGAATTTTTCAGGACTTTAGGCATTCACAGACAGTGAGACCAAAGGAGGATATTCTTAGGAGTGGATCACAAAGGCAGAGTGCTATGTGTATATGATTATAAAAAATAAATTTATTGAAATAAACTCCAGGAAATGGAAGCAAGGTTTTTTTCTTTGTTGTTTTTGTTTTCTT
The DNA here is from genome assembly GCF_019054845.1 of Dipodomys spectabilis. NCBI lineage: Eukaryota > Metazoa > Chordata > Mammalia > Rodentia > Heteromyidae > Dipodomys > Dipodomys spectabilis. Next base: position 12,922,423 of record NW_024870730.1, read on the forward strand.
TTTTGTCTTGTTTGTTCATTTATCTGTCTTTGGGAGGGTAAGGGGGACACAGAAATGGAGAGACAAAGGGCGAATAAATGCAGCAGTGGTACTTACTAGATACTGTGTTGAAAGTGAACTATGTAACTTGTGGGTAGGGGGAAGGGAAAAACTAGAAGAGAATGAGGGAAGGGGTGCCATTGTCCAAAAAGAAATGTACTCATTCCTGACTTATGTAACCAAAACCTTTTTGTACATCACCTTTATAATAAAAAATAAGTAAATTAGGGGCTGGGAAGGTGGCTCAGTGGTAGAGTGCTTGCCTTGCATGCATGAGGCCCTGGGTTCCATTCCTCAGCAAAAAGAAAAAAGCCGGAAGTGGCGCTGTGGCTCAAGTGGTAGAGCGCTAGCCTTGAGCTGAAGAGCTGAGGGACAGCGCCCAGGCCCAGAGTTCAGGCCCCACGACTGGACCCCCCCCCCCCCAAAAAAAAAAAAGTAAATTGGAAAAATATTTCAGGCTCTTCATTAAGTCAGGCTTGTCACTTTATCCCTTCATCCATTTAAAAGACTATAAAGCATTGCCAGGTACCAGTGGCTCACATCTGTAATCCTGACTATGCTGAGAGGATCATTGTTCAAAGTCTCCATGAGACTCACCTCCAATTAACCACTAAAAACCAGAAGTAAAGCTGTGGTTCAAAGTGGTGGAGTGCTAGCCTTGAGCAAAACAACTCACGGACATTGCCGTGAGATCAATCCCCATGACAAAAAAAAAAGCTAATGGTCATTGTATATTTTATACACTTAGCTTTATCTTCTTTGCCACTGGGTCCTTGAACATGTATCTGTTAGCAACAAGCACATTCTCTTACAGAACTATAGTTCTGTTTTATTTTGTTTTTGTTGGTCGTGGGGCTTGAAGTTGGCCTGGGTGCTGTCCCTCAGCTCTTCAGTCTCAAGGCAAGTACTCTACCACTTGAACCACAGAACCACTTCTGGTTTTCTGGTGGTTAATTGGAGATTAGAGTCTCACGGACTTTCCTGCCTGGGCTGGCTTTGAGCCATGATCCTCAGATCTCAGCCTCCTGAATAGCTAGGATTACAGGTGTGAGCCACCAGTGCCCAGCTTCAGAACTATAGGGTTTTTGGTTTTTGTTTTATTTTGTTTTTTTTTTGGGGGGGGGTCCAGTAGTGGGGCCTGAACTCTGGGCCTGGGCTGTCCCTCAGCTCTTCAGCTCAAGGCTAGCACTCTACCACTTGAGCCACAGCGACACTTCCAGCTTTTTTTTTTCTCTGCTTATGTGGTGCTGAGGAATCGAACCCAGGGCCTCAAGCATGCAAAGCAAGTGCTCTACCACTGAGCCACCTTCCCAGCCCTACAGGTTGTTTTTTGTTTGTTTGTTTGTTTTTTGTTGGTCATGGGGCTTGAACTCTGGGCTGGACGCTCTCCCTTAGCTCTTCAGCTCAAGGCCAGCACTCTACCACTTGAGCCACAGCACTACTTCTGGTTTTCTGGTAGTTTATTGGAGATTAGAGTGTCATGGACTTTCTTGCCCGGCCTGGCTTTGAACCATGATCCTCAGATCTCAGCCTCCTGAGTAGCTAGGATTACAGGAGTGAGCCACCAGCGCCTGGCAGAACTATAGTTTTAACTATCAGATTTAGCACATTTAGCATGGCTATATTATTTTAGTACCTAAAAGGCAGATCATATTCAAATTTTAATAATAGGCCCAATTATATATTTTATTTATTATTATATGTTTCTTAGTTTTACTTTTTTTGCCAGTCCTGGGACTTGAACCCAGGACCTGGATACTGTCCCTGGGCTTCTTTTGCTCAAGGCTTGCACTCTACTACTTGAGCCATAGCACCACTTCTGGCTTTTTCTGTTTATGTGGTACTGAGGAATTGAACCCAGGGGCTTCATGCTTGCTAGGCAAGCACTTTACCACCAAGCGATCTTCCCAGCCCCTCTTATTTTTATTTTTTTGCAATGCTGGACTCCGAACCATATTTGCTGGGCAAACAATCATTGAACAATACCTTACACTATCAAGTTGGTCTACAGAACTTTTTTTCCTAGGCTTAGTGTCCTGCCCAGCATATCTGGCTGTCCTGTCTCCAGACTCCAATGTGGAAGCTTTTTTTTTTTTTTGGGTCCGGTCGTGGGGCCTGAACTCTGGGCCTGGGCGCTGTCCCTCAGCTCTTCAGCTCAAGGCTAGCGCTCTACCACTTGAGCCACAGCGCCACTTCCGGCTTTTTTCTTTTTGCTTATGTGGTGCTGAGGAATGGAACCCAGGGCCTCATGCATGCAAGGCAAGCGCTCTACCACTGAGCCACCTTCCCAGCCAATGTGGAAGCTTTTGAACTCTTAAAAAAAAAATAATCAGACTATGCTCTTGAGAGCCTGGCTATTCTACCAGGTGAAAGAAAGCCTTGTTGGGGAACAAGAGGATAGTTCACCCCATCCGTGGCCTGTGTTCCTCAGGGGCCTGGACAGTGGCCTAGCTGCTACTCTCTTAAAAAATGACTCATGGACTATGCCTGTGTGTGTGTGTGTGTTCTAGGGCTTGAACTCAGAACCTAGTTCAAGACTAGTGCTCTATCAGCTGAGCCACAGCTTTCCGATAGTTAATTGAAGATAAGAGCCTCATAGACTTTCCTGCTTAGGCTGGCTTTGAATCACAATCCTCAGATCTCTCAGCCTCCTGAGTAGCTAGGATTGTAGGTATGAGCCACCAGCACCAGATGGACTATGCATTATTGTGGCTGTTACTGAGAACTTTTGCTGAAAACAATGCAGGTATAAATAACTTATGATCAAGATCATCACTTTCTGTGTGTTAAAGCTGGTATCTATCACTAGGGTGCAACTTCTAGTTCTTTTTTTTTGTTGTTGTTCATAGTCAACAATGTATTTTATTATACACCTAAATTTTATATATGCTTTTAAAGCTTCAATCAACAGTTCAGTACAAAATAAAAAATATATGTCTATACATCAGTGGTTCTCAGGCACAGAATTGAGGAGGTGGCTGGAGCAAGGTTTTGTTTTTTGTTGTTTTTTTTTTGTCGGTCGTGGGGCTTGAACTCTGGGCCTGGGCGCTGTCCCTCAGCTCTTCAGCTCAAGGCGAGTACTCTACCACTTGAGCTACAGCACTACTTCCGGTTTTCTGGTGGTTTATTGGAGATAGGAGTCTCACAGTCTCTCCTGCCCGGGCTGGCTTTGAACCGCGATCCTCAGATCTCAGCCTCCTGAGTAGCTAGGATTACAGGCGTGAGCCACCAGCGCCCGGCTGTTGTTTTTTTTAACCTGGCATACAATGCCTATTGTGAACCATGATAGTGGAACATATCCTTCTACATAGCTACCTTCTTGACTGGCTTTTATTACAGCAAACCTATTTGCTGTAAAACAATGAATGTTCTTGAAGTCTTTTAGACCTGACTACTTCTCCTAATAGAGCTCCAATGTCATCCACTGAAAACACATAGAATACAAATTATATGCAACATCTCCTAGAACTGCTGCCTATGCTTATTCTATGTCCTCCAGCCTTACAGGATAAGGCAATGATATGATGATCTCAGTATCCCTGGAAAGTGCCTTCCTCTTGTCGTACGCTTCCTCATCAGGCTCCCCATTGCCAGCTGAATAGTACTCTATGATTGTCTTGTGCACGCTGTAGCTCAGTCACTTATGCATGTTAACTGCAAGTTGGTTTAGACACTTGTACGAAAAAATCAACAAAAAAATCCACCCTTCCTTTCTGAAATGTAGTAACTCCATAAGCTTAGCAGCCAAACCAAGGTGTTGAAACTCAAGGACAACAGACAAAGCTGTGACCTGTCCATGCCATGCTGTTCTAGCGACTGAGCCTTCTGTATAACCCATTAATTCTCCACCAGGTGCCTCAGCAACAATGAAGTACTCTGACCAGGGGGGAATATACTGTAAGTAAAAAGGAATCGCATACGTTTCTGTAAGAAGATCCAAGTTAACGTTGCTGAACAGAACAGGTCGTCGCAAGTGGAGGCTGCAGCCCTGTGCCAGCTCACCACCACCCCATGCCTGCACCAACTTCTAGTTCTTTCTCCATGATTAAAGACATTTTTGGTTTCTGTCTCCATTTAGTCTCAAAGAAGATGGAGCCGGAACCCCCTATGACAAGGAGTCAACAGCCATTATAAAGCTGAACAATACAACAGTTCTTTATTTAAAGGAGGTCACCAAGTTCCTGGCTCTCGTTTGCTTTGTCAGAGAGGAAAGCTTTGAAAGAAAAGGTAAATTTTTTTTTAGTGTAATTTTAAAGAATCCCTTTAATTCATACTACCTTTGTTACTTTGTTGCTTTCTTGTGGTTGTTCAGTGGCATGCCCTAGAAGTTTCCAGAATGTAGTCATAGGCCACTTTCTTGATTAGTAGGCCTGTGGCAGGCCAGACGTGAATGGTTTCTAGGCCAGTGAACTTGTTGGCTCCCAATGGCGCCCTCTGGTGGCGATGAAATGGAGCCAACCCCCCTACCAGATCATCCGGCAGGTGAAGCCAGTGGTGGCAGTTGCCAGGCTATCTCTGAGCAGGGAGAGGTCTCCTCTGCTTGCATTGAGGTGAAGGCTCATCTCCTGGTCTACACTTCTAGAGGGTCGAAGACTCTCCCTGCATTAGAGATAGGTAGTATTTGACTTCCCACCATCCTTCTCCCACAGGGAGATGATGAATAGTACTCTATTCCAAACCACAGGGATGATGTCATGATTACAAAAAAGGGAAGGCATGTATTTAATAACATTACTAAATGTCTTTTTAGGAGCAAATTCAGTTTTACTTTATAATAAAAGCAATGAACCTCAATTTTAAACTGAGAAATGTAAGCTTACCAATGCACCTAGGAAAAAGAGAGAGAGAGACAGAGAGAGAGAGAGACAGAGAGAGAGAGAGTGTGTCAGTTCTGGAGCTTGAACTCAGGGCCTGGGTGCTGTCCCTGATGTTTTTGCTCAAGGCTAGTGCTCAAACACTTTGAGCCACAGTGCCATTTCCAGTTTTCTAGTGGTTAATTGGAGGTAAGAGTCTCGTGGACTTTCCTGCCTGGGCTGGCTTTGAACTGCGATCCTCAGATCTCAGACTCCTGAGTAGCTAGGATTTACAGCCATTGGTGCCCGGCTCCTGGGAATTTTTATTAGTGACTATGGTGTGGTTTGCTAATTCACTGGTAAGTTGCCAACTGGGCTAGCAATTCAGCTCAGTGGTACAGCACTTGCCTGTCATGCATGAGGACCTGGATTGATCCCTAGCACCACACATACATCCCAACACAATGGCAATGGTACCATTTGCTGAAATAGCTGTCTTTATTAACTCATAAACAATGCATGTTCTAAAAACTGCTTTGAAAGTTTAGGAAAATATAAGGAACAAATAAACCACTTATTTTTAGAACCAAACCTCCTGTTAAACTCCTGAGATTTTCTTTTTGTGTGAGTGTGTGTCGGTCATGGGGCTTGAACTCTGGGCTTGGGCGCTATCCCTGTACTCTTCAGCTCAAGGTGAGCGCTCTACTGCTTGAGCCACAGCGCCACTTCCAGTTTTCTAGTGTTTTATTGGAGATAAGAGTCTCATGGAGCTTCCTGCCCAGGGTGGCTTTGAACTGTGATCCTCAGATCTCAGCCTCCTGAGTAGCTAGGATTACAGGCATGAGCCACCAGTGCCCGGCACTCCTGAGATTTTCTTTGCCCTCTTTTCCTCTCTTTCCATTGTCCCTCCCTACCCCCCACCCCCATCCTCGCTTTTTTTACTCTTTCTTTCAATAAAACAGGGTTTTTGTTGTTGTTGTTGTTGTTGTTTCTAGTCAGTCCTGGGGCCTGAACTCAGGTTTTGGGTGCTGTCCCTGAGCACTTTTGCTCAAGGCTAGCACTCTACCACTTTGAGTCACAGCTCTACCTCTAGTTTTCTGGAGGTTAATTGGAATATGAGTGTCACAGACTGGCTTTGAACTGTGATCCTCAGATCTCAGCCTCTTGAGTAGCTAGGACTATAGGCATGAACCACCGCTGCCCAGTTCCATATCATTTTGTGTGTGTGTGTGTGTGTGTGTGTGTGTGTGTGTTTGCCAGTCCTGGGGTTTGAACTCAGAGCCTAGGTGCTGTCCCTGAGCTTCTTTTGCTCAAGGCTAGCACTCCACTTGAAGCCACAGTACCACTTCCAGCTTTTTCTGTTTATGTGGTACTGAGGAATCGAACCCAGGACGTCATGCATGCTAGGCAAGCATTCTACCACCGAGCTCTCCATATAGTTTTATAACTCATTGTTTCAACCCATGTATATTTTTGAAGATTGATAGGGGATTGGAGGTGTGGTTCAAGTTAGACTGCTAGCCTCGAGTGAAAAAGGCAAGGGACATTATAGGTTTTAGCCCAGTATCAGCATAGGAAAGAGGTTGGGAGGGAGGGAGAAGACCAAGACAAGAGTATTGTTAGTTCAAGCCAACTTGAGTCTGGAGTGTTTTGGGTTTTGTTCTTGTTGTTGTTGTTTTGTTTTTGTCAGTCATGAGGCTTGAGCTTCTTTTACTCAAGGCTAGCACTCTACCACTTGAGCCACAGCACCACTTGTGGCCTTTTCTGTTTATGTGGTACTGAGGAATCGAACACAGGGCTTCATGCATCCTAGGCAAGCACTCTACCACTAAGCCACATTCCCAGCTCTAGGCCAGTTAAAGATGGAAAATAGAACCAACCACCTTATCCTCGTTTGGTGTAAAGAAAATTTTTCCTTAGCTCTTTAAAAGTTAAAAGTTAAAGGAGGGAACCAGTTGCTGGTGGCTCATGCCTGTAATCCTAGCTACTCAGGAGGCTGAGAACTGAGGATCGTGGTTCAAAACCAGCCTGGGCAGGAGAGGCTGTGAAACTCTTATCTCCAATAAACCACCGGAAAGCCAGAAGTGGTACTGTGTCTCTGAAAAAACAAGAAGATAATCACCCCATGATTTCTCCACTTAAAATTTGCTTAATATTGAGGGCTGGGAAGGTGGCGCAGTGGTAGAGCGCTTGCCTTGCATGCATGAGGCCCTGAGTTCGATTCCTCAGCACCACATAAGCAGGAAAAAAAAAAAGCCGGAAGTGGCAATGTGGCTCACAAGTGGTAGAGCGCTAGCCTTGAGCTGAAGAGCCCAGGCCCAGAGTTCAGGCCCCACAACCGGACCCCCAACCCCCCCCCCCCAAAAAAAAGAATCAGGGATTTTAGATTCCCTAAGATTTATGAGAGTAGTTTAAGTGTGTTGGAGATATTTAGTAGCTGACTGATATTAGATCTCTCCCACATTCCCAAGTCAGGATCTGCCTCCCTTCAGCATAATGCTCTCTGCAAGGCACATTTTTCATTTTTCGTTGTGTGTGTATGTGTGCATGTGTATCAAGACCAGAGCTTGAATTCAGGGCCTCATGCTATTGCTTAGCGTTTTCGCTCAAGGCCAGTGCTCTACCACTTAATCCACAGCTTTGCTTTTTTTTTTTGTCAGTCATGGGGCTTGAACTCTGGGCCTGGGCACTGTCCCTTAGCTATTCAGTTCAAGGCTAGTGCTCTACCACTTGAGCCACAGCACCACTTCCGGTTTTCTGGTGGTTTATTGGAGATAAGAGTCTCGTGGAGCCTGGCACTGGTGGCTCACGCCTGTAATTCTAGCTACTCAGGAGGCTGAGATCTGAGGGTTGCAGTTCAAAGCCAGCCCTGTCAAGAAACTCCATGAGACTCTTATCTCCAATAAACCACTCAGAAAATCGGAAGTGGTGCTGTGGCTCAAGTGGTAGAGCGCCAACCTTGAGCTGAAGAGCTGAGGGACAGTGCCCAGGCCAAGTTCAAGCCCCACAATCAACAAAAACAAAAAGTCTCATGGACTTTCCTGCTCGGGCTGGTTTTGAACAGCGATCCTCAGATCTCAACCTCCTGAATAGCTAGGATTACAGGTGTGAGCCCCTGGCGCCTGGCAAAGTTTTGCTTGTTAATTAGAGATAAGGCAGTCAGGTGTTTTTCTGCTGGGGCTGGCTTTGAACCACAATTCTCAGATCCCAGCTGCTTGAAATGCTAGGATTACAGGCATAAGCCACCAGTACCCAGTTTATTGTTGACTTTTGAGACCGAGTCTTGCTCTGTAGCCCAGGCTGGCCTGGAACTTGAATTCTCCCTGCCTCAGCCTCCTAAGTGCTGGAATTATGAGCATGTACCACCAATGATCAGCTGACTTATCTTCACTGTAAATTAATCTTTAAATTCTGAAAGGTGAAAACACTGTGCAGGCCAGATGCTGGTGGCTTTCACCTGTAATCCTAGCTACTCAGAAGGCTGAGATCTGAGGATCACAGTTCAAAGCCAGCCCCTGCAAGAAAGTCCAGGAGATTCTTATCTCCAGTTAACCACCAGAAAATTGGAAGTGGCGCTGTGGTTCAAGTGGTAGAGCGCTCACCTTGAGCTGAAGAGCTGAGGGACAGTGTGCTCAGGCCCAGAGTTCAAGCCCCCGACCAACAAAAAATAAACAAAAAACCACTGTGCAGTTCAGTGGTTCTTCCCATCCTTTGGGTCATAGAAACTTTTCAGTCTAATATGCATTCTAGAAACTTTCTTCAGGAACCACCTATCTTTATGAGCTTCCAGTAGTTTTATCATAGTGTCTCGAGTCCAGCCCCAAGCCTTCCCAAGCCCTTTAGGTTGATGGCTGCTCCTCTGTCGCCCCCTACTGACCTGAAAAGATAAACTTATTTCTATGTAATATTGACGATGATTTTTGTTCTCCAGGGCTTATCGACTATAATTTTCATTGCTTCCGGAAGGCCATCCATGAAGTTTTTGAGGTGAGGATGAAAGTAGTAAAATCTCGGAAAGTTCAGAATCGGCTACAGAAAAAAAAAGGAGCTACCCCTAATGGGACACCTCGTGTGCTATTGTAGAAGTTTTGGAAATATCTTTTGAAATCAGATCTTTTAGCCAAGGCTGCTACACTATGTCACTAAGTGGAAGGAGGAGACTGGGACATTTGACATGACTTTGTTATTAAAAAATAATTACTCCAGTTCTCTCAATCTTCTGGTTTTTTTGTTTTTGTTTCTGTTTTTTTAAATAAAGCACTTTGAAGCAAAAACTTGTATAGTAACTATAAAGTGACACCCACTGTATCTTCCTGCTACAAATGTAAACTTGTTTGAAGAGTGTGCACACTGCCAGGAACTGTACATATTTTGCACTTTTTTCATGGTTTTTCCTCATTGAACTGAACTTTGATAAGATGACTTTTGTAAGCTCTTTTCTGTACTTGGTGTGTAGGACACGGATACTGTAGTCTGTCCGTATAGTAGTCAGAAATCAATCAAGAATGCATTGCTAATGGCTTTTTTTTTTTTTTTGTAAATCGGAGTATCTTTGCTACTAATTATTGAGCAAATCATTTTTTTTCAGTGGATCTGGAGCAGATGGGAGCTAGACGTTCCTAAAGCAATAAGAGCCATCCCCCATTTCTAACAGGTATCAAGACTTTTATAGACAAATATTAGCCCCCAACTTACCTAGAACTGTCTATCCCCATGGCCTCATTTCCCTCTCCAACAGTGTATATGATGCTTTTTGCCTTGACACACATCCCGCCACTTACTTTATGCAAGAGGTGATTTCTCTTTGCTAAATTGTTATTCTTTAGAACCTTTGGGACCAGATTTCCAAAATGGTGCCTATCACTGGAGAGAGATCCAGATGTTGCTGAGGCAGGGATTCTGAGGTTCTCCTGTAACTACCACTTAGGGCTAAAATACAAAGGCCAAATGGTTTCTCAAATGGAGCTGTTGGCCATTTCAGACTACAGTTCTGTAACTCTGGGCTCCTTTCAATGGCCTATGTTGTGCTACATTTACAATCTTTAGGACCAGTCTTTCACTGTTTCATGACCATAGTGACTGGAGGGTCCCATACATGTCCTCCCCTCACGCCCATGGAGGGGCTCCTACTGGTTCCATCCTCCACCTGAGTCACCTTTTCATCCCTGCTACTGTGCCTGGAGTCCTATGCCTGGTCCCCCCTCGAGACTGACTTCAGTTTGCTCCCAGCATGCTGTGCAAGGCTGAGGAGCCATCCAAAAGCCTCCTAACCACCAGTGGGTGGCTGGAAGAAGCAGTATCTTTGTTATGTATTTGTTTCTAGAAAGTTCTTTGACTTGGGCCTGGGAATGTGGCTCTGCATGCATGGAGCCCTGGGTTCGATTCCTCAATACCACATAAACAGAAAAGGCCAGAAGTGGCACTGTGGCTCAAGTAGTAGAGTGCTAGTTTTGAGCCAAAGAAGTTCAGGGACAGTGCTCAGGCCCTGAGTTTAAGCGCCAGGACTGGCCCCCTTCCCCCCCCCCCAAAAAAAAAGAAAGAAATTTCACTTGTGTTTACCTTGAGAGTCCTAAATCCAGCCCTATTCCAAACTATTCCATGTATATATTTCCATCTCAAAGGCAGCATTCTGATATGTTGTGGAACATTAGGGGAAAAATACATATTTTAAATTCAGAGCCTCTTAGAGCCATCAAAGCTGATCCTAGCAAAATGTATAAAGTCCCTAAAGCAAATTGTTCACAAAAATGCCTCCACTTCTCTCCTCCTCCCCAAGTCCTATTCCTTTGAAAATAATAACTGAAATTGAGTTAGTGGCTGACTGGGACCTAAGATTTGAGCTTCCCAAGGATCTGTGCATTTTAAAAGGAAAAATTTTGAAATCATTAAGGTTCCTTAGCTTCTTCCCTCACTCAAAACCCTGGAGGGGGGGGACGGGGGAGGGGGGGAGGAGCCACAGGGTTCCAGAGGTCTTTTCTCCCATTTACAGAGCTATCATCTGTTGGACTTTTTGTCCACAGGTCTGGATATGTGTGTAATTATAAATATGTAATATTTTTACAGACATTTCTCTTTGAATAAGCAACCAATGACTCAAATTTTTAAGATGACTACCCTCAAGTTAGAGACACTTGTCTATCTGACAACCTAATTTTATGTATATGTGTGTGTATATACACACATTATTACCAGGTTGAGCTTCCATTTTTATGCTGGCTATGTGATGAGTTTTTGTTAAAATGTGCCTTAAAAAAGCCTGTTACTTCAAGAGCACGATTACTTTGGGGGAAAGGCAAAAAAGAATTCTATGGCATGGTACGATGCAAGCTGACGGTAGTAAGTGCACTGCATTCTTTGGCAATCACATGCTTATATAGACTACTGCCTCAAACCCTGTAATTGCGACAATGTCCTTAACTAAAAATGTAGGAGATGGGTCTATGTGGTCAAGTCTTTTAGGTCGTCTGTGTTTTTTCTTTGATATGAGGATTAGCTCCCATATTATCAGAATGTGTGTATATCCCCATTTCATGTTCGAAAATGTGGCTGTGAACTGGGAACACAAACTCCTAGTGACAGTGACCACACTGGAACATGTTTGCTCAGTTTTAAGAGTTGAGAGCTTGATGTACAGGTTTCTAGAACAAGATGGTCTTTTGCCTCTTGAGTCAAGTAGAATGTTTACGTAGAGATCAGACTGTGAATCATCATCTTTGATTATTTTCAGTGATGTAGCTGAATGTGAATGACCAGAATGGAGTGTTTGTTTATTGAAGGGATAGAAAATTAGAAAAAAAAAAAAAAAACCCTGGTTAACATTCACAAAGTGTTATTTTGTGATCCTAATGTATTTTGACCCTTAAATATAAAATAACTAATATAAAAAATTACAGCAAAACTGTTAACTGTGGGTTATCTGCCAATTTTTGTTTGAAACATAATCCAGAAAACTCACTGAACTGTTCTGATTATTAAAGATCACATGCATTCAGCAAGCACAGACTGGTTGTAATTTGTATGATTTAACTCGACCCTCAGATCTCAAGCTCCTGAGTAGTTAAGAGTATAGATGTGAGGCATCAGGGCCTGGATTTTAAGCCCTATTTCTTCAGTTGGGGTCGGAGCATGGACCTCATGCATGTTAAGTACTGAGCCAACTCCTGCTTTTTCAAACTCTCCATATAAGTATCCCATATGTTCTATTAAAAGCACTTTATCATTTATAATTATTAAAATACTGTTTTCTAGGATGCTGCCAGTTCAAAAGCATGTGTCATATTCATGACTTGGTAAGACTTTCATTTTTTCCCACCATTTTTTTATTAGCATCCATGAGTTGTACAAGGGGCTCATTCTGGCATGTCCCTATATGCATACAATGTACCTGATTACACTCACCCTCTTCATCACTCTCCCAACCCCGCCCTTCCCCAACCAATCTCAACCAGTGCCATTGTTCCATTTGTACACATGCTCACAAGTAGTTTTGAAGATATTCACCCTCACTCTGTCTGCACTCCCACTATTACCCATAGCACTGATAGGATCTCATTTTACTTTAAGCATATCTGCAACTCATCCTTCTGTGAGGAGAGTGGTTTCTTCGAATAAAAGGAAGTATTGCTGTTCCTATTTGAGAAATCAGTTTCTTTAGCCCAAATTTATTCGTTAATTTTTTTTGTTTTTTAATGTTTTGTTTATTGTGAAAATACTGTCCAGAGGGGTTATAGTTACATGAGCAAGGTAATGAGTACGTTCCTTAAAAAAAGTTTTTTGAAGTGAGGTGTCACTATGTTGCCCAGGCTGGTCTTGAACTCTTGGCCTCAGCCTCCCTTGTAGCTGGGCTACAGTTGCATGCCACTATGCTTGGATATTTAACAATATTTGTCTTGATTAGCTAGCTTTCATCATGCAAATGAGGATAAGTCACTTTAAGTTAAAATTATACCTTTATTTATTTATTTATCTATTTATTTATTTTTGGTCATGGGGCTTGAACTCAGGGCCTGGGCACTGTACCTGAGCTTTTTCACTCAAAGCTAGTGCTGAGCCACAGTGCCACTTCTGGTTTTCTGGGGGTTAATTGGAGATAACAGTCTTACAGTCTTTCCTGCTCAGGCTGGCTTTGAACCTCAATCCTCAGATCTCAGCCTCCTGAGTAGCCAGGATTACAGGCGTGAGCCACCAGTGCCTAGCTTTATAAGTTCTCCTCCATTCCCCTCTGCCAGTACTGAACCAGACCTCACATTCTTGCTTAGCTTTTCCACACATGGCTGGTACTCGACCTCTTGAGTTACATATCAAATTACACCTCAAGAGTTTTTAGCTGGTTAATTGGAGATGAGTTGGATTTGTCTGCCTGCGCTGGCTCTGAACTTTGATTCTCAGATCTCAATCTGCTGAGTGGAATCCTAGCAGATTATAGATGTGAGTCGTCAATGCCTGGGTTTTAAGCCCTTTTTCTTCTGGTGTTGGGTCAGATCATAGACCTAATGCATGCTAGGCAAATACTCTCTTGACCATTGAGCCAACCTATAGCTTTTTCAAACTCTCCCCTGCATTTTGTTTTGAGGCATGCCTGTTAAAATCATAGAACTATTATTTCAATAAACTTCAATATTCATGCTGTGCTACACCTAGTCTTTCAGCCAATTGGCAGTTCTTTGTAACAGTCCACATCACCACCCCTACTTCCTGTATTAGGAAGATTCTGTTCTTCTCATCACAGGTCATCAGTGATGATGCTGAGTTTAAAATGTAATCATAGATTCTGGTTGAGTACACACAATATACCAGGCCTATTCTGAAGAACATTGGTTTTTGTTTTGCCAATACTGGGATTTGAACTCTGGTCCTTGCACTCTCCCTTAGCTTTTCCATTCAAGGCTGGTAGTCTACTGCTTGAGCCACAGCTCTGCCTCTGGCTTTTTGTTCATTAATTGCAGATAAGTCTCTCAGATTTTCGAACTGTGATCTTCAGACCTCAGCTCTTGAATAGCAAAGGTGACAGATATGAGACACCTGCACCTGGCCTCTGAAGAGCTTTTATATAACTAAATCTCTTAACTCTCAGAAGTAAATAGAAGGGACGCTTTCCACTAGTTCCTCTCTCATGGAATCTCTCATAAAAGCCTCAAGTCTACCATATCTAAAAGGGGCTTCCTTCTTGTGGAGTCTCCTGTTGTGAGTTTGCTCCCTAGGGGCCCAGACAGTCAACGTGGGCCTCTTTCTCGATTCTTCTTCTTCTTTTTTTTTTTTTTTTGGGGGGGGGGGGGGTCCAGTCGTGGGGCCTGAACTCTGGGCCTGCGCGCTGTCCCTCAGCTCTTCACCTCAAGGCTAACGCTCTACCACTTGAGCCACAGCACCACTTCCGGCTTTTTTGCTTATGTGGTGCTGAGGAATTGAACCCAGGGCCTCAGGCATGCAAGGCAAGTGCTCTACCACTGAGCCATCTTCCCAGCCCCTCGATTCTTCTTTCAGCTTGGCCTACTAAATGACCTCTTACCTCCATCTCTGCCATTATCCTGAGTTGACCACCATCTCTTAGTTGGATTTCACTGGCTTCGTATCTATAAGCGACCATCCAATCATTCATTCTCCACACATGATGATACAAAAGGCTGTTCGAAATCCATCTGGCCTGCTAGCTCTTAGATAATAATCAAAGGCCTCAATAATAATGACAAATTTGACTTCCTGGTCCTACCAGCCACAGCTCCTTTTGCCTCAGCCCAATAGGAAAAACTACTCTGAGGTGTATTGCTTTGTCATTATTTTCTGGGAGCAATTACAGCTTTATTTGACAGCTATTCATAGAATGCCTATGATGGTCCAAGCATTGTCTAGGTAAAATAGCTAGAAGGCAGATACTGGAGAAGAGGATTTTATTATCTCAAAGTGAGACACATTTAGCTAGCCTGTTGGAGATGACTGGTTTTCAAACTACAGATATGCAGGACTTTACCCTTCTCTAGCAGCTAGAGAGTAACACCCAGTACTTAAGAAGTTGAGTTGTGGGCTGGGAATGTGGCTTAGTGGCAGAGTGCTTGCCTAGCATGCATGAAGCTCTGGGTTCGATTCCTCAGTACCACATAAACAGAAAAAGTTGGAAGAGGCACTGTGGCTCAAGTGGTAGAGTGTGCCTTGAGCAAAAAAGCTTAGGGACAGTGCCCAAGCCCTAAGTTCAAGCCCCATGACAACCACCATCACCAACAACAAAAATAGGCTGTGAAAGTGGAAATGTTTGTTGAAGTAGTACCTTATAGTTAAGGGAACTATAATAAAAGGAAGTTTTAAGTGTTAGTTATTTTAATATACATACTTTCCTATCTTAAGGCATATGTAAAGTCAGTTGCTTTCCCAGAATTAGATTTAAAAGAGCTTTACTGTTTTAATTCTTCAGCCTGTTTCTATTAGAGAGCAGAGTGTTGTCTGAAGTTGTGGCTTAGGTCTTCTTCATACACTGACATGAGAATGGAAGAATGAGGATTTGATGGTACAAAAATTGGAAAGTATCAATGATGTTTTACAATGTCCCAGATTTAGCCAGGAAGATCCTCAAAAGGTCTCCTATCGCTGACACGGGTGGCTCATGCCTATAATCCTACTCAGAAGGCTGAGATCTGAGAATATGTTTGAAGCTAGCCTGGGCACACAAATTCTAGAGACTCTTATCTCCACTTCACCAGAATGAAAGCCAGAAATAGAGGTGTGGTCCAAGTGGTAGAGAGCCAACTGTGAGTGAAAAAGCTAAGCCAAAGAAAGAGGCGGAAGAGGGAGAAAGAGGGGAAGGAGGACGAAGAACTTTTTGAGAAATGGTACCCTGTACAGTTATCTGCTGAAAGGAACCTACTAAACTAATATTCTTAGTACACTGCTATGATTCAAGTATAGTCACTTCATTTCTCTCCCCAACACTCCCCTCTGGAATGTAGAATTAGGAAAGTGTTAGAATGAGCAGGTAAAACATGTCTTGAACAGAGTAGAAAATAAAACAACAAAAACCAGAGTGGTGTTTTAAACTGTCCTGAGTTTAAAACCAGTTTTTAAAACCTGTTCTTCACCAAGTGAAGAACAAAAGCTTAGCAAATAAACCATCAGTGCAATCAGGCGTAGCATGCAAAAATGAAAGAACCCTTCCCTGTCATTCCTGACATTTCACTAACCAACCAAACTGAAAACTTATGGCCTTTAGAATGACATAACCAATTCATTACATTGATGCCAGCTACATCCCTGTGAGAGTGGCTCCTGTTTTTTGTTGTTGTTGTTGTTGGTCGTGGGACTTGAACTCTGGGCCTGGGCACTGTCCCTCATCTCTTCAGCTCAAGGTTGGCACTCTACCACTTGAGCCACAGCGCTACTTCCGGTTTTCTAGTGGTTTATTGGAGATCAGAGTCTCAGCCTTTCCTGCCCAGGCTGGCTTTGAATGGTGATCCTCAGATCTCAGCCTCCAGAGTAGCAAGGATTACTGGAGTGAGCCACTGGTGTCCAGCCTCCTGTTTCTCATGAGCCAATCCAAAGGAAACAGTAGGGAGAAAACAAAACAAGACAATAACAACAAAAACTCCCATGGAACTGGGTGCTGGTGGCTCACACCTGTATCCTAGCTACTAAGGAGGCTGAGATCTGAGGATTACAGTTCAAAGCCAGTCCAGACATGAAAGTAGCTCCAAAACTGGAAGTGGCTCTGTGGCTCAAATGGTAAAGCCCCCAGGCCCAGAGTTCAAGCCCCATGACTAACAAGACAAAGCAAAGCAAAACAATAAACAAACAAAACACCCCATGGCATATTTTTATCTTATAAAATTATGAATTGAATGTTCATGATAATGTCCCCATATGGCTTTCCAAGGTGTTTTATTTCCTGATTTTACTCTAGGAAGATATTGATGTGAAATCAGCTAATTCATAAGATCCATCTAAGTAATAACAGCACTGCTGTTTCAAAACAAATAATCCAATTAAGTGGATAGCCGCTATTTCTAGCATAGAGAATTTATATGAAGTGGGATTAAAACTCTTTACCTATGCTCTTTAATAAAAGTTCAAAATACAGCAAAACTATTAATCAATTTCTTTTCTTTCTTTCTGTTTTGTTTTTTTGGTCAATCATGGGGCTTGAATTCTGGGCCTGGGTGCTGTCCCTGAACTCTTCAGATCAAGGCTGGTGCTCTACCACTTGAGCCACAGCTCCACTTCTGGTTTTCTTGGGGTTTATGTGGGATGAGTCTCACAGACTTTCTTGCCCAGGCTGGCTTTGAACCGCAATCCTCAGATCTTAGCCTCCTGAGTAGCTAGGATTACAGGCCTGAGCTACTAGCACCCAGTTTATTAATGCATTTCTGAGCAGTAGGGTTATATCTGCATTTTGTTCATATTCCAAATATTGAACAACAATCTTATGTTTTATTTTCAAGAAAAAAGTCATTTAAAGAAAATTTTAATGGAAACAGGATTTTTCTTTGTTGCTGTTTTTCTTTTTGTCTTGTTTTTTTATCTGTCTTTGGGAGGGTAAGGGGAGGCACAGAAATAGATAAACAAAGGATGAACAAATGCAGAAGTAGTACTCAATAGACACTATGTAGAAAATCAACTCTATAGCTTGTGGGTGGGAACAGGAGGGAAAAACGGGGAGAGACCAAGGGAAGGGGTAACATTGTCCAGAATGAAATGTACTTATTACCTGGCTTATATAACTGTGGCTCCTCTGTACATCACCTTTATAATAATGATATAACTATATATATACATATATATATATATTTTTTGGTCGGTCATGGGGCTTGAACTCTGGGCTTGGGTGCTGTCTCTGCACTCTTCAGCTAAAGGCGAGCGCTCTACTGCGTGAGCCACAGTACCACTTCCGGTTTTCTAGTGGTTTATTGGAGATAAGAGTCTCTCGGATTTTCCTGCCCGGGCTGGCTTTGAACGGTGATCCTCAGATCTCAGCCTCCTGAGTAGCTAGGATTACAGGCGTGAGCTACTGGCACCTGGCAACAATAATTTTTTTTTTAAGTTTAAAACATGTATTTGTGCAGAGGGATTTTAATTTAACAAGTCAAATTGAACATAGTTCATTTTGTTGAATGTCATTCCCTCCATCATTTTCCCCCATCTTTCCAACCCCATCCACACCCTCAAGTTATTAAGTCAGCTTTTATATAATGTACATTTAATATAATGACTATTTTGCCACCATTCATCTTTCCATTCTTGAAAAAATAATGAAAGTTTTAAAGGCTGGATAATAAGTATTCCTCAAGTGGTCGGGGAAAGGCCTTATATGTCACAAGAGCCCTTTTTTTGGTGCAAGGAAAATAATCTAAAGTTTAGAGCCTGAGGTCCTGGACTTGAATTTATATTCTTATTTTCTAGACACTTCAAGAACATCTATGAAATTGATTTGGAAGTATTCAAACCAAATCAATATAAAATAACTTAAGCAGGGCTGGGAAGTTGGCTCAGTGGTAGAGCGCTTGCCTTGCATGCCTGAGGCCCTGGGTTCGATTCCTCAGCACCACATAAGCAAAAAGAAAAAAAGCCGGAAGTGGCGCTGTGGCTCAAGTGGTAGAGTGCTAGCCTTGAGCTGAAGAGCTGAGGGACAGCACTCAGGCCCAGAGTTCAGGCTCCACAACCGGACCCAAAAAAATAAAATAAAAAAAAAAATAACTTAAGCTGAGCCAGGCGCTGGTGGCTAATGCCTGTAATCCTTGTGACTTAGGGGGCTGAGATCTGAGGATCAGGGTTCAAAAGCCAGCCCAGGCAAGAAAGTCCATGAGGCTCTTATCTCCAATTAACCACCAGAAAGCTGGAAGCAGAGCTATGATTCAAGTGGTAGAGTGCTAGCCTTGAGCAAAAAGAGCTCAGGGACAGTGCCCAGGCCCTAAATTCAAGCCCAAATACTGGGGGGGGGGGGGGGGGGGGGGGAAGGCAAAACAAACAAACAAAAACCCCAGTTCTTATTAGCATTACCAAGAATAAATTATCCCAATTTTGATTGAAGATAGAATCTTTTTACCTCTCACAATTTGTGTCTTGTGGAATGAAAGGTGTCCTGATGACATATAAACAATTAATTTTCTGTGACAAGGTCTTGATAGGTTGTCAGGCTTGCCTTCAACTTTCAGTCCTCCTGAAAGTTAGCCCCCTCTAATGCTGGGATTACAAGCATGTCCTACCATGCCGGGCAAATAGAATCAATTTTATGATAAAGTACATTTTCTGTGGAAACTAGCTCGCTTTCCATCCAGCTGTCAGGCAAGAATCTAGCGACCTTTAAATATAACTACTCTCTTTTTGTGTCTCTCTTTTTTTTTCCTCTTTAAGTGTCTCTGCCTAGAGACAATCTGGAATTTGCTGCTCATGCAAATTTAGTTACAGACATGTAACTGTTACTAAAGGTCAGAATAGATTTGTTGCTGTGCTTAACTGAAGAAGCAAAGGAAGTAATTCCTACTGAGTCAGTCAGTCATACAAGGGGAAGAGTTCTCAGGGTAGGCTAGCTACCATTAAGGCATCTTGCAAAGTAAAAGAAAAGGTAAATATCTTGTCTGCTGAGAGGAGGAAAAGGAGAATGTCAGAGGAAAACTACCCAGAGATGGACTGTCAGATGGGAAGGGTACAACATCCCAGGCCTGGCTATTTCATAGCCTTCTCTATACAGAGTCCTGGCAAGAAAGGATGTCAAGAAGCAGACAATCTGCAGACTGAACATAAAGCATCAATGAGTGAATGAAGTGCCATGGGAGAAGCTGGTGTTATTTGTGTCCAGGTTGGTCAGATGATCTTCACTATTTAGGAGACCATACCCTTGGATGATTTAGAAGATACCACCTAATTTTAGTTATTCTTCACTTTTTTTTTTTTTTTGGTTCAGTCGTGGGGCTTGAACTGTGGGCCTGGGCGCTATCCCTGAGCTCTTCAGCTCAAGGCGAGCGCTCTACCACTTGAGCCACAGCACCACTTCTGGTTTTCTGGTGGTTAACTGGGGATAAGAGTCTCACAGACTTTCCCGCTATCCTCAGATCTCAGCCTCCTGAGTAGCTAGGATTACAAGCGCCCGGCGTCCTTCACTTTTTCTTTTCTTTTTTGCTGGCACTGGGGCTTGGACTCAGGGCCTTGCTCCCTCACTGGGTTTATTGCTCACAGCTGGTGCTCTACACTTAAGCCACACTTCCAGTCTGGCTTTTTGCTGGTAAACTGGAAATGGGAGTACCCTGAACCCTGCTGCCTGGGCCGGCTTCGAACTGCCATCTTTCCAATTTCAGCCTCCCAAGTTCCCTTTTTTTCCTCCCACTACCCTTTTTTTTTTTTTTTTACAAAAGGCTTGTGGATATAAATCAGACCCTGGGTCATTCACTTGCAGATAAGAGCGATATAAAGCACATCCAGATTTTCCGACATTTATGTAACAAAAACCCAACTCCTCATCTCCCCCACCTCCCATAATTCAGTCTCTATCTGGTCCCCCTATTTTTTGATCTCTCCACCCGTCCTGAGGTTCTCCTTCTCTTTTCAGCCTATTCTTCTGTCCAGTCCCCCTCATTCCACAAAGAAGTATGACTGTGGCCCGGCCTTTCGGGGGTCACCTGTACATTCGTGTGCTTCCATTTCGATTCAAGGTGCTCCTCTCGGTTGGACTTTCGATCGCTCAAATTTCTCACAACGCCTAAAACGGTGTCATGTACCTGATCACATTACCGACGTGAGAAAAAATAATAATCGATCAGGAAATGAACTTCCTCATCCCCCACTGGATCACGCGTTCCCATCCTAAACCCGCCGCCACCGGACCTAATGGCTCTCCATCCGCCCGTGTCCCAGCGTGCCCGACCCGCCGAGGGGGGCGGGGCGCCTCGGCCCGGCCTCTCTGCAGCGCCTCGAGCCGCGTCGCATCCCGCGGCGCCGTTCCTCCGAGAAACCCGCGAGCCCCCTGGGCCCCCAAGGAGGAGCCCGCGGACCGACCGCAGCGGGCGGGTGGGGGGAGGGGGAGGGGAGGCGGCGGCGAGGGGGGGGCGACGAGGGGGGCGGGGGAGGAACGACGGGGCGCCGCCCAGTCCTGCAGATCTCTGGGCGGGCTTTGCCAGGCCTGCGGCAACCGCGGACGGCCGGCCTGCCTGCCTGCCTGCCACGAAGAGACTGCCACGTCAGGCCAACTTCACAAAACCCGGCCGAGGGCGCGTGACGCGAGCCGGGCGGCTGCGGTGGGGTTGGGCGTGTGGCCAGACGAGCAGGGTGACCTGCAGTCCGGGCGCCCAGGAGAGCGACGCCCCGGCCGGCGCCGGCGCCCGCCCGGCCCTCAGGGAGGCAGGGACCGCGGAGGAGGCGGCGCCGCCGCGGAGCCCGCGCCCGGCCGCGTCTCACCTCCCCGGCCGCAGTCGGGTGGCCCGGAGGGCGTCAGCGAGGCCCAGTCGGCTGGAGCCGCGTCAGCGGGCCCACACGTCCCCCCGCCATGGAGACCCGCTACAATCTGAAGAGCCCGGGTGAGCGGTGCCGGGGAAAGGCGGGCGGGCGGGCGGAGTGACTCCCGGACTCCGGAGCGCGGCGTCCCGGTCCCCTCGAGGCGGCCGCCCTCGCCGCAGCGTTCCGGGCTTCGCGCTCTACGCGAGACCGCCGCCTGCCTGGGAGGTGCAGGCCGCAGGGCGGGGCGGCCCCGGTGACCTGCGGACCGGTTCCTCTCGGCGTCCCCCCGAATCAGGGCGGCGGACAGGGGGAGAGGGGGTGTTTCTGAGCAGCAGCCCCGGGCCTTTGCTGTACCCGCATCCTCAGCACTGCCCCAGCTCCCCTCCACTTTGCCCCCCCTCCCCCGACTTTTCGTTAGCTGTTGGGACTCACATTGAAGGACTTTTGTCTTTTAAAATGTTTGGGTGAGTAGAATTACAGACATAAAGGAAATAGTCGGTAACTAGTTTCCCAAAGAGTTAAGAAAACAACAACCAAACCAACTATTCGAGCCGTCTACTCCAGCAGTGACCGTGATGTGGGTGGCCACCTGGCGAGTGCATCTGTGTGGGAAACCAGCTTTCCTTCAGGGTTCCAGCTTCAGCCAGAAGCAGCTGAGCCTTCCCCCAAAATGCAAAGTAACCAGCTCTCCTACGAAGGCTAGCTCGAAAGGAATCATTGGGTTCTGTAAACGGTAGTTTTTTTTATTGGTGCCTTGATGAATTTGTCAGGTGGAAGAAATTTCCCAGCTCAGTTTGGGATCATACATCTCAAGGATATAGGGTTTGATTGGTCTCTTTTCTTTCCAAGACTACTTCCCGGTAGGGATCAGCAAGACTAGTATCTTTATGGAAACAATTGACATTATTGTGGGTCATTTTAAACTATACACTTGAGGATGTAGCTCCGTGGAAGAGCATTTGACTAGCATGCACAGGTGGTGGGTTTGATCTCCAGCACTGGAAAACATTGTATGTGCACACGTTTCAGAATGTCCATTGATTGTGGAAAAGCCTGGGGATATTGGTTGAGCTGAGCTTTGTTGGCCTGAGTGCTGTCTGGTAAGAAGTGTCCCTAGGTGACCAACTGGTATTTTGAGAGCTGTTGATTGCCTTTAAAGATCTGGTGAAGGCTGCATGGCCTTTAATTGTATAAAATTTTGCTTTTTAGGAGGAGAGAAAAAGATCAAAGAGGAGGAAGGAAAAGCTTAATTTTTCCCCCCAGGTTTGATGGTAGAATGATTGAATCATTGGGATAATGCTGGTAGATTTAAAAACCATGTGTGGTGATTCTTTCATTATATGGTTCCTTGGAACAGCTGACATTTAGTGGAATGTGTAGAGAATAATGTGACCTAATGTGCAGGATGAGTAAGGGTGAAGTTGGTCATTGTCAGAGTTCATTGCTCAGTTTGATAGGCTATCAGACTGAGATTTTGATGACTAAAATTCTAAATCCCACAGAATTTTGTACATTTCCAAAGTGTGTGACCTATTATCTACTAGTTGAGCTTTGGTTAATATTCTTGCAGCTGTATCCAAAGTTGCATTCTCCTTTTGTTTTCATTTCCTCAAGATGGTGTTGCTGTTTTTTTTTAACCAGTCCTGGGGCTTGAACTCAGGGCCTGGGCACTGTCCCTGAGCTTCATTTGCTCAAGGCTAGCACTCTATCACATGAGCCACAACACCATTTTTGGCTTTTTCTGTTTATGTGGTACTGAGGAATCGAACCCAGGACTTCAAGCATGCTAAGCAAGCACTCTACCACTAGGCCATGTTCCCAGCTGGTGTTCCTATTCTTTTTTTTTTTTTTGGGTCCAGTCATGGGGCCTGAACTCTGGGCCTGGGCGCTGTCCCTCAGCTCTTCAGCTCAAGGCTAGCGCTCTACCACTTGAACCACAGCGCCACTTCTGGATTTTTGCTTATGTGGTGCTGAGGAATGGAACCCAGGGCCTCAGGCATGCAAGGCAAATACTCTACCACTGAGCCACCTTCCCAGCCCGGTGTTCCTATTCTTAAAGCACTACGTGTGAAAATTATTTTTGTTATCGTGTGGATCATTTGGAGTTAATGGAGGAGAATTAGATGAGAGGTGGGAATTACTGAAAATAGAGGCAGGCATAATGAAAACGCTTCCTTTGGTTTATTCCTGGACCTTTGGTATTTTTAGAACAGTGACTATATGAAAGGAAGTGATTAGAAAACACCACACATCCGCTCCTGCTATCTGTTGTGGCATTTGTAGGTGTATGGAAGGGAAAAGTGAGTGAAATCAATACAGATGACTGGTTAAAGGCCAGTGTACTAGAATGTAGACAGTAAATTTGTTCTTTTTGAAGTGGGAAAACATGTCTTTATGTTTTTTTTTTTCCTGGAATGGCCTTTTGTAGGGCCACCCTGACTGAACCTATCTCTGGTAGTCTCTAGATCAGTCTTTTCTGATCCATGCTTGGGTCTGGCCAAGATAATAGACTCTCAGAATACAAAGTAGGGATCTTGTGTAAAAAGAACTTCCTTGGGTCAGGCTCTGGTGGCTCACGCCTATAATCCTAGCTACTTGGGAAGCTGCCATCTGAGGATCAAGCTTGAAGCCAGCTTGGGCAGTGAAGTCCATGAGACCTAAAAAGCTGGAAGTGAAGCTATGGTTCAAGTGGTGCTAGCCTTGAGCACAAAAGCTCAGGGACAGTGCCTGGGAACTCTCAGGTCTCAGGATAGCACATGCATGCTGCTCCCCCTCCCCCATGCTTGTACACACACACCCCCACACCCACACCCACCCCTCCTTGGGCTGGACACACACACACACACACACACACACACACACACACCCCTCCTTGGGCTGGGGACACACACACACACACACACACACACACACACACACACACACACACACACACACACACACACACACACACACACACACACACACACACACACACACACACACACACACACACACACACACACACACACACACACACACACACACACCCTCCTTGGGCTGGAGAAAGGGGTCAAACTGTAGAGCACTTGCCTGGCAAGTGGATGCCCAGAGCTCAAAACTCCAGTACTGTCAAGAGGAGGGAAAAAACCCTCTTCTGGCAGCCATTCTAAGAAGGGTGCTAGGGGCCATGTGCAGCAGGTGGTGGGGACGTAAGGGACTGGGGCAAGGTCTTAAGCCTCCACAGAAACCTGGGAGTGGTTCTGTCCATACTGTGCTCTCAACTGCACCTTCATTCTTAGACTTTGCTGACCAACTCAGACCTTTCTTCTCAACTATAGATGCATAGAACATACTGGCAACTCAGCATCTTTGCATAAATTTTCTATAGGTTGAAAAAGTCTCTTTGAGGTATAAAAAGCAGAGTCACTGGTTTTTCTTACCTCTCCCAAACTTGTACCTAACCCTAACATTCCTTAGCACTGAGATTGACAGCCCTCAGTGCCTCTGGGAGTCTTAGCCTTCCCTTCAGCCTGGGGCCTGGAGCATGCCTGCCAGGCAGGCAAGCAAGCAATCTGCACTACATTCCCCAGTCGTAGAGTCTCTCCCCAGTACTGGAGTTTAAATTGGCTGCATGCTTGCTAGACTATACAGTTCTACCACTTGAACCATACCTCTAGCTCTTCATTCCTGGGTATTTTTCAGGTAGGATTTCTCATTGTACTACAATTCTCCTACTCATGTCTCCTGTGTAGCCAGGATCACAGGTGTTCTTCATCATGCCTGGCTTGTTTTATTGAGATAGGATCTTGCTAAAACGGGATGCTCAAATTGACATCAATTCACCCAATCTCTGCTCCCCAAGTTGCTGGGATTTCAGGCATGACCATGGCCCTTAGCACCTAGAATTATCTTTGATCTTAATCTACTCTTTTGTTCTAGGCTGTGAGACTTGTACACACTAACAGAGTCACGGTTGTCATCACCTGATCACAAAACAAAGCAAAAAACTTACTAGATCACTCCTTATATTGATTTTTTTTTTCAGTAGTATCCTTATAGCTGTGAATAAAGTAAGTAACTGCCTAGCATGACTACGGGACTGCTCAGGTTGACCCCTGTCTTCCTCCTCCTCACCTCTCTTATGCTCCTTTGCATTCTCACCATTTTTCATGTTGCCACAACCACTCTGTAGATGAGGGACAGCTTTTCACTTCCAGGCTCTGGTTCTTCTCTGCTTGGGATGTCTTCCTTTTTTTGGGGGGGGGGGGTCCAGTCATGGGGCCTGAACTCTGGGCCTGGGCGCTGTCCCTCAGCTCTTCAGCTCAAGGCTAGAGCTCTACCACTTGAGCCACAGCGCCACTTCCGGCTTTTTTCTTTTTGCTTATGTGGTGCTGAGGAATTGAACCCAGGGCCTCATGCATGCAAGGCAAGCGCTCTACCACTGAGCCACCTTCCCAGCCCCGGGATATCTTCCATTTTATCCAGTTGAAATTCCTAGTAATTCTTCCTGCTTCTTTAAGGTCCAGCTTTGCCCAGCTCCCATAGGCAGACTGAGGTAATACTGACCCCCAGATCAGCAAGTCCACATTTGGTTGTAATTGTTTTTAGTCTTTTCTCTGCTATGAGCTTATTAAAGGCAGAAAGCAGGTCTTTGTCATTCTCTGTATTCACTATTCAGACCCTGTACAGACATTTGTTGAGTACAACCCTTTAGAGGGTCTCTCTGGGTAGAAACCTCAATCAATCCTTAAACATTTGCTGTCGTGCCTTCATTATGGAAGAGGCAGTTTGGGGGGGGGGTGGTATCCTGCATTTTTGGGTTCATAACCTCAGTATGCCTGCCCCTTAAATTTCACACATGCTCTGGGAACAAGCTATTTGCCTTTCAAAAGAATCTGATGCTTGAGCGACAGTGGCTTGCCTAAGATCCCTTAGTTTAAGCTCAGTGAGCTCACAGGCCCACCAAGCCTACAGCTTGACCCTGTGACCTCCTTAAGATGGAAGAATAAGAGCAGGCATGCTGGTGCCGTCCTGCCCTTCTCTGGCCTTTCTCATCCCACCACAGTTAGAAGGCTCTGGGAATAACTTGACGAGATGAGAGGAACTAGAGTGAAAGAGCTTTCTCACCATGTAGGGTAGAGATGGGGGAGCAGGAGGAACAGACTGTGCTGTAGCTCTATTTGCTGGCAACATTTTGGCCCCCGACTATAACATAAAGTTTATAGCAGTGCCTTTCTCCTCCAGAGTCAGGGGAGCATGACATAAGTACAACTATGCTGAAGCCTGGTTTGAACCAGGGAAAGGATTTTCTTTTTGATAGTGCTAGGGATCGAACTCAGATCCTATTAGGCAAATGCTCTACCACCAGCCTACATCTCCAGTCCTGTCCCAGCCCATTTTTAACCCTTGTAACTCATGACCTTGGGAAAAGGTAGAGTGTGAAACGGAAAGAATTATTGACTCCCATCTGACTGGTGCAGGCACTGAGCTGTAAGCAGATTAGATAACGTGTTCATGGACTTGGAGCTACAAAAACATCAGGGCCCAATTTGTGTGTGTGTGTGTGTGTGTGTGTGTGTGTGTGCTACAAAAACATCAGGGCCCAATTTGTGTGTGTGTGTGCACTATAAAAACATCAGGGCCCAATGTGTGTGTGTGTGTGTGTGTGTGTGCTACAAAAACATCAGGGCCCAATTTGTGTGTGTGTGTGTGTGTGCTACAAAAACATCAGGGCCCAATTTGTGTGTGTGTGTGTGTGTGCTACAGAAACATCAGGGCCCAGTGTGTGTGTGTGTGTGTGTGTGTGTGTGTGTGTGTGTGTTGGTCCTGGGGCTTGAACTCAGGGCCTGGACTCTGCCCCTGAGCTTATGTGCTCAAAGCTAGTACTCTACCACTTGAGCGATATCTCCACTTTCTCGGCTTTTTTGGTGGTTATTTGGAGATAAGAGTCTCACAGACCAAGCCAAAATTTTAATGCAGTTCTAAATCCAGGATCTCTGTTCTTGCTCACTCAGGCATTCATAATATGTTATTTCTGAAAAAACAACAGATTGGAAAAAAAAAATCTCACCTGGTTGTTGCTCTCTCATGGTATTTGCCTGTGTGATCTGAACTAATAAAATTAACAAGTTTAGGTGTAAATCCTGTTGTTGTAAGGTTGTTCCTTAGAGGATTGGTATAGAAGCATTGTAGCAATTTTGATTTCTTCGTGTATCTTTTGTAATAACTGGACATAACTCTTGGGCACTTATTTGCTTTTCTCTAATCCAATGAGTGGGGAAGAGGCAGAGAACATATGGTATGGGTATGGAACAATACAAAACTTGATTTTTTCAGTTTACTTGTTGTATTTAGCCAGACCATGAGGAATGAAAGAAAAACTGTCTCTAGCATTTTTGATTGCTGACAACACCAAACTACTTAGCTTTAAACGATTTTATTTACCTTAAGTAAACTAATTTAAAAGAATAAGATTTCTGCCGGGCCAGTGGCTCACGCCTGTAATCCTAGCTACTCAGGAGGCTGAGATCTGAGAATCTCGATTCAAAGCCAGTCCAGGCAGAAAGACCTTGAGACTCTTGCTTTTTTTCTTTTTGCTTATGTGGTGCTGGGGAATCGAACCCAGGGCCTCATGCATGCAAGGCAAGTGCTCCCTCAGTCTTTTTTTTTTTTTTTTTTTGGTCGGTCATGGGGCTTGAACTCTGGGCTTGGGCACTGTCCCTCAGCTCTTCAGCTCAAGGCTAGTGCTCTACCACTTGAGCTACAGCACCGCTGCAAGGCAAGTGCTCTACCACTGAGCCACCTTCCCAGCCCCGAGACTCTTATCTCCAATAAAAACCACTAGAAAACCAGAAGTGGCACTGTGGCTCAAGGGCTGGAGCACTTGCCTTGAGCTAAAGAGTGCAGGGACAGCGCCCAAGCCCAGAGTTCAAGCCCCACAACAACAACAACAAAAGAATAAGATTTCTGACCGGTGCTGGTGACTTACACCTGTAATTCTAGCTACTCAGGAGGCTGAGATCTGAGATTGAGGTTTGAATCCAGCTTGGGCCGCAAAGTTGAGACTTTTCTCCAATTCAGCACCAACCCCCCCCCACAAAAAAAAAAAAAAACTGGAAGTGGAGCTATGTATCAAGTGGTAGAGTCCTAGCATTAAACAAAAAATTTTGGGGATAGTACCCAGGCCCTGAGTTCAAACACCAGGTCCACCACAAAAAGAATAAGCTTTCTATGTGGCTTTAAGCCAGGGATTTTCAGTCCTTGTTCTATGGCCCCTTCAGGAATGTAATAGATAGGAAGAAATGAAGATAACTAACCCCAAAGCCCTTTACCCTTACCTCTTCCACTAAAACAGGTCTTTATTTATTTTGCATATTGGGGATTTTATTAAGCCTTTTTTTCTTTTGGAGAAAGAATTTTGTCTTACGTTCTGTAAGCTTGAAAACCATTGTCTTAAATCAGATTCATAGAAGGAAACATGTTGGAAACTGTTCAGTTTAACTGAGGGGATTGCAAAGTCATTTCTTCCTTGTTATTCAGCAGGAAAGACAGATGCTAATAGGGAGCTAAGATGCACTTAATGAGGGGAACAGTGTTGTGGTGGCATGCACCAAGGAACTCACCTAGTCCCTTGGGCCATAGTTTCCCAACCCTGACTGAATTAGTTGGAGAGTATTCCTAGTCTTTATCCCTGCCCAAAACTCCTCTGACACTTTAGTCTGTCTATGTGGGAGTCTCTAGTCACTCCTGTGAAGCAAGACAAGGTGTCAAGCAGATTTTTTTGAGGAAGTTACTTAATGGCCTTAAATGTGGAGCTGGAGATGAGGGGGCTAGAGCAGCTTTTTGTCGGGGAGGGAACATTGTGTAGAAAGCCTGGACTAGAGGAAGGTGGAATGTGTCCGAAGAACTGGGTCTAGATAAGGTCTCAATATGTATCGTACTTTATTATTATTGGCTTTCCCTTCTGACTAAGCTCCTTGATGACCCAAACTATATTTTGATTGTAGCTCTAGCACTTAGCAAGAACTTAAGAAAGATTTGATGATCAGGTGAACAATGTCTCTGCCCACAGGGGCTTAGAGTAAGAGATGGAAAGGAAATAGAGTAGTGATTCAATAACTTTTTTTTGGGGGGGGCAAAATCTGGGTCTGTAGCCCAGGCTGGCTTTATACTTGTGATCTTCTTGCTTCAGCCTCCTGTATACTGGATTATATAGGTGTGCACCAATACCTAGCTAAGAGCCTAGGAACCCTTGATTCAAGGGTTTTAAAAAAGCAATTCCAAACTGTTCTGGTTGAATATATGTGGGAATTGCTTTTCAACTTCTCTCCTGAAAATATTCTAATTTATCTCCATAGACTACATTTATTATTCTGCCTGTTCATATCCAACTGGATAATTACTTGTTTTTCTCTGTCTGCTCTAAAGATAAGGGTCCCTGAGCTCTTCAGCTCAAGGCGAGCACTCTACCACTTGAGCTACAGCACCACTTCTGGTTTTCTGAATGGTTTATTGGAGATAAGAAGAGTCTTTCAGCCTTTCTTGCCCAGGCTGGCTTTGACCTGCAATCCTCAGATCTCAGCCTCCTGATTAGCTAGGATTACAGTCGTGAGCCACCGGCGTCCAGCTCAAGAGCCACTCCTTTTTTTTTTTTTTTAAATTGTGAAAATAGCATACAGAGGGGTTACAATTACATGGGCAAGATAATGAGTACATTTCTTATCAAGCATTGCAGCCTCCTGCTCATGAGCCACTCTTGTAGCACACACTGCACTAGTGGTTTCAAGCAAAGTTTGTTTTGTTTTTGGTACTGATACTATGGTTTGAACTTGGCCCTGGACACTGTCCCTGAGCTTTTTTTGCTCAAAGTTAACACTCTACCACTTTTGCCACAGCTCCATTTCTGGCTTTTTTTTCATAGATTTTTTTGGAGATAAGAGTCTCATAGACTTTCCTGCCAGAGCTGGCTTTGAACCACAGTCCTCCAGATCTCAGCCTCCTGAGTAGCTAGGGTTACTGGTATGAGTCACACTATGTGCCTGGCTTTTAAGCAGTTTTAAGAAGCCTTATCTTCACAATCAATCTTCCTTCTTTCCTTCCTTCCTTCCTTCCTACCTTCTTACCTTCCTACCTTCCTCCTTTCTTTTCAGTTGTTGTTGGTGGTGGTCTTGGGGCCTGAACTCTGGGCCTGGGCCCTGTCTCTCAGCTCTTCAGCTTAAGGCTAGCACTCTGCCACTTGAGCCACAGCACCACTTCTGGTGGTTATCTGAGAGGTTTATTGGAGTTAAAAGTCTCACGGACTTTCCTACCCAGGCTGGCTTTGAACCACAATTCTCAGATCTCAGTCTTCTAAGTAGCTAGTATTACAGGCATTAGCCACTGGTGCGTGGCTATCTTCACATTTTCTTTTCTTTTTTTTTTTGGGGGGGGGGGGGTCTGGTTGTAGGGCCTGAACTCTGGGCCTGGGCGCTGTCCCTCAGCTCTTCAGCTCAAGGCTAGCGCTCTACCACTTGAGCCACAGCACCACTTCCAGCTTTTTTTCTTTTTGCTTATGTGGTGCGGAGGAATCGAACCCAGGGCCTCATGCATGCAAGGCAAGCACTCTACTACTGAGCCATCTTTCCAGCCCCATCTTCACATTTTCTTAGCTAGGAAAGCTTGAAGTGATAGGGAGTTGAAAGCTATTACAGAAGGAGAAAGGGTGTGGATCCAGGTAGTATTGAAGATTGTTCTAGGCCTCAGGTGCATTCTTGTAAAATCCATTTCTTTAAACCACACTTAACCACCTTTGAAAGAGAGGAGAGAAGGGTATGCTTAACTGATTGGGTATAGATAGCAAATAAGATGGTTGAGTGCGTCATCCAGAGTTGACTTTTATTAGGGCAGTATGAGAGGGACTTCTAAGGGCAAGGATGTGCTTATAGAG
This sequence comes from Dipodomys spectabilis, assembly GCF_019054845.1. NCBI lineage: Eukaryota > Metazoa > Chordata > Mammalia > Rodentia > Heteromyidae > Dipodomys > Dipodomys spectabilis. The sequence continues at coordinate 12,953,566 of NW_024870730.1, forward strand.
GAAAGTAAATATATGAACAGGTGGGAGTCTGTGGGTTGGAGGTTTTAATTAAGTTGGGGAGAGTAGTTTTGAAAAGAATTTAATGGCGCTGTGGAGATTGAGTGGAATCTGGGGACAGCCCATTAAGTTAATACAAGATAGTGGGTGGAAAGCCCCAAGCTGTTGAGGACATGTGGGTTTACTTCTGTGAGCCAGAGATCTAGAGAGGGCACATTTGTGGTAACAGACATTTAGACAAGGCAGAGTCAGACTGCCTGTGTTGGAACCCCAGCTCTGTGATATCCTAGCTGCGTGACCTTAAGCAATTTATGTAATCCCTTTACATCTCACATCCTTATCTGGAAAAGGGAGACAGAAGTAATTATAACCTTTAGTGTTTTGAGGATTAAATGGTTAATGTTTGTAAAGCACTTTATATACTTCTTATGTGGTAGCATTTATCTAGGTACTTATTAAATAAAAGTTGACTTGCCTGTGTGTGTGTGTGTGTGTGTGTGTGTGTGTGTGTGTGTGTGTGTGTGTGTGTGTGTGTGTGTGTGTACACACATATCTTCAAAGTATGCTGTTCTTCTATGTCTGGCTACCATTTCTTTCACTTCACCTATTTACTGCTGTTCCTCTACAATTAAAGCTTTATTGTATTATGCTTAGGTGAACTATAATTTCTCAGTGAAGTAGAAACTTTTTCATTAAGCCTGTAAGTCTGTGCTAACCACTCAAAAAGTCTATTTAAAATATCTGTTTTATGAATTTTATTTTAGCTGTTAAGCGTTTAATGAAAGAAGCGGCAGAATTGAAAGATCCAACAGATCATTACCACGCGCAGCCTTTAGAGGTTAGTTTTCAACTTCATTTCCTTCATCTGGATTTTAATACTTTAATATTTTAAACAAGTTCTTTAAAATCGCCTTTTCCTCACCCTGAGTCGTTACAGATATGTTTGATGTCATTTTTTGATCCATTCTAATTCCTCTAGTTCATGAATGGTTTATTAGCTTGCAGAGTCATACTTTAGACAGCACATTTCTGCCCTTGGTAAGTAGGTCTCAAGTAGGTGTTATGGCCTGGGGGTGGGGGGTGAGGTGCAAGAAAGAATCCCAGGGCTCAAAGTTTGAAGGCTCAGTACCTTGAGATGTCTCTGCAGCTAATTTGCTCTTTAACATAAATATGTCTATCTCTCTTCAGTTTTCTCATATTTAAAAGGAGCATATTTAAATGTGCTTCGCCAATTTTTTTTTTTTTTTTTGGGTCCGGTCGCGGGGGCCTGAACTCTGGGCCTGGGCGCTGTCCCTCAGCTCTTCAGCTCAAGGCTAGCGCTCTACCACTTGAGCCACAGCGCCACTTCCAGCTTTTTTCTTTTTGCTTATGTGGTGCTGAGGAATTGAACCCAGGGCCTCAGGCATGCAAGGCAAGCGCTTTACCACTGAGCCAACTTCCCAGCCCAGCTTCGCCAATTTTTGTGCTTAATAGAGAGGACAAAAATGTAATAATGTATGCAAGAATTTTGCAGAGTACTTTGTAATTACATTATGACATTAATAGATTTATTAATATTAGTGATCATTTATAAATAAGGGATATTTCTTTAGAAAATTTTTTTGTACTGGTCCTGGGGCTTGAACTCAGGGCCTAGGCGCTGTCCCTGAACTTTTTGCTCAAGGCTAATGCTCTACTACTTTGAGCTACAGCTCCACTTCTGTTTTTTTTTTTTGGTGGTTAATTGGAGATAAAAGATAAAAGTCTCACGGACTTTCCTGCCTGGGCTGGCTTCAAACTGCAGTTCTCAGATCTCAGCCTGCTGAGTAGGTATGAGCCACCAGTGCCTGGCGCCACACTTCTGCTTTTTTGAGTAGTTAATTGGAGATAAGAGTCTCATGGACTTGCCTACCTGGGCTGGCTGTGCACCGCAATCCTCAGATTTCAGCCTCTTGTGTAGCTAGGATTACAGGAGTGAGCCATCAGCACCTGGCTTGTCAGAAGTTTTTGTTTTTGAAATAAAATTTTTGTTCTTATGACAAAATTTAAACAGCTTTTATTTTTTATTTATAATTTTATTTTTGACATATTTTGTGCATAAGAACTACCTTAGCAATAATATAAAACATTTGATTTTTCTTTTGTTTTTTTGGGTCCGGTCGTGGGGCCTGAACTCTGGGCCTGGGCGCTGTCCCTCAGCTCTTCAGCTCAAGGCTAGCGCTCTACCACTTGAGCCACAGCGCCACTTTCAGCTTTTTATTTTTTGCTTATGTGGTGCTGAGGAATCGAACCCAGGGCCTTGAGCATGCAAGGCAAGGTGGCTCTACCACTGAGCCACCTTCCCAGCCCAACATTTGATTTTTCTTACCTGATATTTCTAATGTTCATGTTGATGAAAATGATCAAGCTTTTTAATATTGTTGATCCCCTTATGGATTGTTGTTTTTGTTTAGGACAACCTTTTTGAATGGCACTTCACAGTGAGAGGGCCCCCAGATTCTGATTTTGATGGAGGAGTTTATCATGGTCGAATAGTGCTGCCACCAGAGTATCCTATGAAGCCACCAAGCATTATTCTCCTAACGGTAAGAGTTCTTGGCTTTTTTGAAACATTTGTGGGTTAACTTTTTCTGGAGGCTGCAAAAAATAGCAATCTTACTCTTTTCATAAGAAATAAAGTAAAACATGGTTATAATTTTGCCTTTGGAATTCAAGCCCTGTTCTGCAGTATTTTCCTCTTAAAATAATTTCTAGGCAGCTAATGTGTCCAAAAAATACTGATGATAAATGTCATTGCATGGTTGATTGGATTCAGATGCGTTCATGTGTGCCAAGTATGTGTCAGTCACATGATCTCCAACTCTCCTTTCTCACACTCTTTTCCTCGGTTTCTGTATCTTTACAAGGATGAACTCACAACTCATAAGCAATTAAAAGTATAGCTTTTAATTAATTTTTCTTGTAGCTTTTAGAATAGAGCTTGACACATGTTATTTTATTACTCTTAGAATTTCCATCTTTACATTTTTTATTTTCATATGAGCTATTGATTCAGTTTCTCTCATAGGCTTTTTTTGTGCTAATTTCCTTTCATTTATGAGTATGTTTAATTCTTCTTAATCTTAAAAAAAAAAAACCACAAAAACCTTTCTGCATCTGTTGCTGCTTTAAGCTGTTCCTGTTTTTTCCTTTGATAATCTCTTAGCCATCCTTATTCTAGTATAGATTGTAGGGGGTCTCACTTCCACGTAGCTCTCTGCTGAGCCCTGCTTTCTCCCCTGTCTCAGCCACCATTTGACAAGGGCTATGACTCTTCAATCTTCATCTTGTCCTGAAGGCACCTGCTGTGTCAGGAGTCACTTTGTTTGTTTTTTGCTATATCATAGGAGAACCAATTGGTCTGGATAGGGGAGTTGGTGCATGGGTAAACTAATGTGTGGGTGTGGGGGAGGATAATCGGCAGTGGATCTTTACCAGTGAGTTCATAAATATTTCAACAGTTAATCAATGGCATGCTCATAGTTACCACACTGAAAACCACTCTTGCCCTCCTCATTTTCAACGTTGCACCCTCTCTGGTCCACTTCCTCTCATATGTATAGCTCTATAGGTGTGTTAGAGATGAAATTAGATTCTGCCCAAATGGAACCTATATTGTAATTTCAAGCTTCTTCCTCACCTTTTCCATAGTTGTAAATATTCTACCCATTCAAAGTTTAGCTTTTTTCTTTTTTTTCTTTTTCTTTTCTTTCTTTCTTTCTTTCTTTTGTATGTGCTGGTCCTGAGGCTTGAATGCAGGACCTGGGTGATTTCCCTGAGCTTTTGTGCTCAAGGCTAGTACTTGAGCTATAGCTACAGCCACTTAAGCTAAGCTCCACTTCTGGCTTTTTGCTCATTAATTGGCGATAAGAGTCTTATGGACTTTCCTGACTGGGTTGGTTTTGAACTGCAATCCTTAGATTTCAGCCTCCTAAGTAGCTAGGATTACAGGGGTGAGCCACCAGCACCTGGCTATTTCCTCTTATTTCTATAACATGACTTCTGTGGTTGGTCACCTCTGCAAACAGAAGTCCTCAGAGTCAATTTATGTACATTTTTCTGACATCAGCACACTTAGATTTTTGCCTGCCGTTAGACATCATCAGATTTTCTATCAAGTCAGTGCCCATGTCCAAAACTGAAAATCATCTCTGGTCTTTATTTTCATTGTTCCTATCTTATTCATTAAATTGTGTCATCCTTTTGAAAATCACTCATCTCAAAAAGTCTTTCTTGTTTGTGATCGTTTGGGTAAATGCCTAAAAGTGGGATTGCTGTAGTCTTTTGAGGAACCTCCATACTGCTTTCCAAAGTGGCTGAACAAGTTTACATTCCCACCAACAATGCAGTAGGGTTCCCTTTTGTCCACATTCCTTCCAGCATCTGTTGTTATTAGATTTCTTGATTATAGTCATTTTAAGTGGGGTGAGGTGGAATCTCTATGTTGTTTTGATTTGCATTTCTTTTTTTGGGGGGTTCGGTTGTGGGGCCTGAACTCTGGACCTGGGCGCTGTCCCTCAGCTCAAGGCTAGCACTCTACCACTTGAGCCACAGCACCACTTCCGCCTTTTTTCTTTTTGCTTATGTGGTGCTGAGGAATCAAACCCAGGGCCTCATGCATGCAAGGCAAGTGCTCTACCACTGAGCCACCTTCCCAGCCCCTGCATTTCTTTTATGGCTAGAGAAGTTGAGCATTTCTTCATGTGTCTATTGGCCATTTTTTTTTTTTTTTGGGGGGGGGGGTCCAGTCGTGGGGCCTAAACTCTGGGCCTGGGCGCTGTCCCTCAGCTCTTCAGCTCAAGGCTAGCGCTCTACCACTTGAGCCACAGCGCCACTTCTGGCTTTTTTCTTTTTGCTTATGTGGTGCTGAGGAATCGAACCCAGGGCCTCATGCATGCAAGGCAAGCGCTCTACCACTGAGCCACCTTCCCAGCCCTATTGACCATTCTTATTTCCTCTTCAGAGAAGTCTCTCTTTAAGTCTTTAGTCCACTTCTTAATCGAGTGGTTGTTTCTGTGAGGATTTGTTGTTGGAGGATCAAGAGAATGTGATACACACACACACACACACACACACACACACACACACACACACACACACACACACACACACACACACACACACACACACACACACACACACACACACACACACACACACACATATATATGCATACAATGGAATTCTATGTCTCCATCAGAAAGAATGACACTGACCCATATGTTAGGAAATGGAAAGACTTGGAAAAAATTACTATGTGAAGTAAGCCAGATTCAAAGAAACATAGGTCCCATGGTTTCTCTATCTGCAATAACTAGTATATGTCTAGAACAAGCAGAAGAGGCCAAAAGCTATGTACATATGACCTTATAACATGATGCTAAGTGAAATGAACCCCAAGATAGGGAGACAAGTGATTCTTCCTTTCTTTCTTTCTTCCTTTTTTCTTTCTTCCTTTTTTTCTTTCTTTCTTTCTTCCTTCCTTTCTTCCTTCCTTCTTTCCTTCCTTCCTTCCTTCCTTTCCTTCCTTCCTTTCTTTCCTTTTTTTTTTTGGTCGGTCGTGGGGCTTGAACTCTGGGCCTGGGAACTGTCCCTCAGTTCTTTAGCTCTTCAGCTCAAGGCGAGCACTCCAGCACTTGAGCCACAGAGCCACTTCCGGTTTTCTGGTGGTTTATTGGAGATAAGTCTCAGGGACTTTTCCTGGCTGGCTTTGAACCATGATCCTCAAATCTTAGCCTCCTGAGTAGCTAGGATTTCAGGCGTGAACCACTGGTGCCTGGCTTCTTTTTCTTTTTAATGTACTATGTGATTTTTTTGATGTTTCTTTGTATGTTCTTCCCCCATGGTATAACCCCTGTTGTCACTGTATTTGATTCCCGTGTCCTGCATCTTGTGCATACATTTTTCTAATTTGGGGAGGGGAAGGGAAATAACAAAATCCTGAAATAAGGATACAGGATGACCTATTGTAACAATAAGATGTACAAGACACTATGTTGAAAACGAACTTTATAACTTTGTGGGGGAGGGGGTGAGGGAGGAGAGGAGTGGTAGGGGGAAAACAAAGGAGGGGGTAATAATGCTCGATAGGAAATGGACTCATTACCTTGCTCATGTAACTATAACCTCTCTGTAAGTATCTTTACAAAAAATATATATATTAAAAAAGTTTTTCTCTCCATGCCCTTCCTCACTAACCTACTAATTAGGTGATACTAAGTCCGTTAGGGTCTTCTGCAGGTCCTGACTTCTTACAGGTGTTCTCATTAGAGTCCTTAACAGAGCCTAGCTCTGTAGTACACACTGGCAGGGCATCAGCAAATCTTTATATGCTATTGCTTAGATTCCAGTTATATAAGTTTATTTCAAAAAGGTGCTAATACATCTCAAAATAGCTTTTTACTCATTTATCATCCAGCAAATATTTTTGGAATGTCTGTATGACAAAAAATTATGTGCTTCTTAAAGTTATATGCATTAAAATTTTATTCATATGTAACTACAAAATACATTTATATTTGGAAAGGATACCACATTAATCACACCTGTATAACTTTTTAAATATACTATTTCTAAGGCTAATGGACGGTTTGAAGTGGGCAAGAAAATTTGTTTGAGCATCTCTGGACATCATCCTGAAACGTGGCAGCCTTCATGGAGCAGTGAGTGTTACTAGTGAATCAATCTCCTAACAGCATTCATTTATAATAATGAATTAATGTACTCATGAGGTTGAATCTATTTTGGATAATTTTATATTATTAAACCGAAAAAACATTTTTCCATATCTAGATTTGTGTGGTGTTTTAAATAATTCTCCCTACTTGTAACCTCTTCTGTGAAAGCCTGTAAGTCTTTCTTTCTTTCTTTCTTTCTTTCCTTCCTTCCTTCCTTCCTTCCTTCCTTTCTTCCTTTCTTTCTTTCTTTCTTTTTTTCTTTCTTCTTATTCCAGTAAACCCAGTTCTTATTTATTTATTTACTTATTTATTTATTGCCAGTCCTGGGGCTTGAACTCAGGGCCTGAGCACTGTCTCTGAGCTTCTTTTGCTCAAGGCTAGCACTCTACCATTGAACTACAGTGCCACTTGTGGCTTTTTCTGCTTATGTGGTACTAAGGATTCAAACCCAGGGCTTCATGCATGCTAGATGAGCACTCTATCACTAAGCCACATTCCCAGCCCCCTAGTTTATTTTAAAGAGTAACTCAGTTTAATGTTTCCTTGTTTTGATTTCAGTAAGGACAGCATTACTAGCCATCATTGGGTTCATGCCAACAAAAGGAGAAGGAGCCATAGGCTCTCTAGATTACACACCAGAGGAAAGAAGAGCACTTGCCAAAAAGTAAGTGGTTCATTTTATTTTTCATTAGAGTGGCAGTACCATTGTGGTTGTGATTAATGATGATTAGGAAACAAGCTGACTTTCTTTTTTTGTCATGGGGCTTGCCCTCAGGTCACGGGCACTGTCCCCGAGCTCCTCTTTGCTCAAGGCTATTGCCCACCACTTGAGCCATAGTACCACTTCCAGCTTCTTCTGTGATTAATTGAAGATAAGTTTCATGGACTTAATTGCTTGGGCTAGATTTGAAGCACGATCCTCAGATTCTAGCCTCCTGAGTAGCTAGGATTACAGGCATGACCCACCAGCACCTGGCTTCTGGCCTACTTTTTGAGTAACCCTGGCTACAGGCTCTGGTCTTATTACTGCAATGACAGAAATCCAATTCTGATTTCTTTGGAGTGATTTCATGTTTTTATTTTTGCCAGGGATCAATCCCAGGGCCTTTGCCCTTACTAAGCTAGCATTCTACCACTGAATTATACCTCCAAGCCAGCTATCTCATTCTTTGAAAATAGTTGATAATATTTCACTGAGATATATTTATGCTTCTGTGGGAGATATATTCTCCTAGAAAACATTATCAGTCATTTGTTTCTATTTGGATTATATTACAGATAGAAAAGAATCAGAACAATTACTTTCTATATAGCTTTCTTTTTTTTTTTTTTTTTCTTGGGTCCGGTCATGGGGCCTGAACTCTGGGCCTGGGCGCTGTCCCTCAGCTCTTCAGCTCAAGGCTAGTGCTCTACCACTTGAGCCACAGCGCCACTTCTGGCTTTTTTCTTTTTGCTTATGTGGAATCGAACCCAGGGCCTCAGGCATGCAAGGCAAGCCCTCTACCACTTTATCTGTCTTGGTATTTACATATATAGCTCATATCAAGTATTGACTACATGATCTGGAATAAAGTAAAGGGGATTTATGAACTTGTGATAGCCCACTGGTAATGCCTTCTTTTTCTCAGATTTAAAAAAAATTTTTTTTGTCTACATAACTATGAGCAGTCTTTCAAAGTAAGCTTTCCTTTCAGTAGTGCTGAGATCTAATTCTTGACTTTGGTAATATTCCTATACTGAAGTCTGCTTTCTGCCATATGTCAAAAGGTAATGTTAATTAATTTTTAGAAAATATATTGTAGCACAGCCCAGATTAGGCTCTCTACAATTGTTAAATCACATAGTTAGATTTTAGTGTCTGAAAGATGTAGAGGATAACCCTGACTTCAGAAAAGAACACCTGTAAATTACATTTTTTTTGTTTGTTTGTTTTTTGGGTCCGGTTGTGGGGCCTGAACTCTGGGCCTGGGCGCTGTCCCTCAGCTCTTCAGCTCAAGGCTAGCGCTCTACCACTTCAGCCACAGCGCCACTTCTGGCTCTTTTCTTTTTGCTTATGTGGTGCTGAGGAATCGAACCCAGGGCCTCATGCATGCAAGGCAAGCGCTCTACCACTGAGCCACCTTCCCAGCCCCTGTAAATTACATTTTTAGTTGTTTTTTTCTCTATATGTTTCTGCTAAAAGGTAATTTATATTAACAAGCTTTAAGTAGTCTTATAGAATCTTAAGGACTGTTTCATAGACAGTTTATGTATTTTGACATTGAATAGACTTAAGGCTTATTTTTTTGAGAATTTATTGATACAATAGAATCTTAATCCTGTTTTTTTTTTCCTTTTTTATACCATGCTATCTCATATTCTTATCTCAGAGCTATAGTGATTGCCTAACTTTCTAACTTAGAGCATGTGGATGAATGTGATATGGAGGTGTTCAATGCTTTGTTGTTGTTTTTTGTTGTTGTGCTGGTCCTGGGGCTTGAACTCAGGGCTTGGGTGCTGTCCCTGAGCCTCTTGGTACTCAAGACTAGCACTCTACCACTTGAGCCACAGCACTACTTCCCGTCTTTTCTAAGTAGTTTATTGGAGATAAGACTCTCATGGACTTTCCTACCCAGGCTGGCTTCAAACTACAGTCTTTAGAGCTCAGCCTCCTGAGTAGCACCCAACCTCAGTGCTTTGCTTTTAAATTATTTTTAACTCATTCAGTGTTTGAGTGTGTCAATAAGAGAGAATTCAATTTTGGTTTAATATGCATTGAATAAAATTGTTTTTAACCAGATCACAAGATTTCTGCTGTGAAGGCTGTGGCTCTGCCATGAAGGATGTCCTTCTGCCTTTAAAGTCTGGGAGTGATTCAAGCCAGGCCGACCAGGAAGCCAAGGAGCTGGCTCGACAGATCAGTTTCAAGGTATATCAATTCCCAAAGAAATTCCAATGATAGTGTTTTTGTTTACTGCTGAATTCAGGATAATAAGGAAAGCATTAGCTAGGCACTAGCAGCTCAGGCTTATAATCCTAGCTACTCAGGAAGCTGAGATCTGAGGATTGAGGTTCAAAGCCATCCTGAGCAGACAGATTTGTGAGATTTTCATCTCCAATTAACTAGCCAAAAGCTGAAAGTGAAGTTGTGGCTCAAATAACAATCATGAATGAAAAAGCTGAGCAAGAGCACAAGGCCCAAGGTTCAAGCCCTAGTAGTAGCACCAAAAAATGAACAAAAAGAACCAAAGGAAAAGAAAGCAGTATGGTTCTGTTGCAGTAAGGGTTTATACTTTGTTTTTTATTACAAAACTCGTAATTGGTATTTATAAAGGCTGCTCTGACACCTGCTCTCACAAGTGCAATGTCTTGTTCAATCCCCAGTACCAAAAAGTAAAAGACAAAAAGTAGCTAAAAAACAAAAAATAAAACAGAAGGCTGTAATTATAGCATAGCAGCTAAATCTAGGAGTCTGAAATATGAAATCAGGGTGGAATCCGAATTGCTCTTGTTGGTAGTATGATGTCAGACGTATTACTTAATCACCAGGAGCCATTTGCTTATCTGTTCATGACAGTGGTAGGTACCTCTCTGCAGGACTGTTGTGAGGAAAAGTGAATTAACACTTGTACAACTGCTCCAGTGCTTCATAAACTCTACTATTATCCACCATCAATAAGAAGAAAGTGATTTTGTCATAGCTCCCTTGGTCCTTTTCCCATGCATGTTTTACCCAAAGGATAGGATTCATACAGTATTTTAGGACTTTGGATAGCCACACTCATTTCTGGAATTAGTACCACAAAAGAAAATGTTGCTGGGGCTGGGAAGGTGGCTCAGTGGTAGAGCGCTTGCCTTGCATGCATGAGGCCCTGGGTTCGATTCCTCAGCACCACATAAGCAGAAAAAAAAAGCCGGAAGTGGCGCTGTGGCTCTGGCTCAAGTGGTAGAGTGCTAGCCTTGAGCTGAAGAGCTGAGGGACAGCGCCCAGGCCCAGAGTTCAGGCCCCATGACTGGAACCCCTCTCCCCCCCGCCAAAAAATGTTGCTGCATGAAGTAACATTTGCCTTCTCCCTCCTTTTTCTCCTTGTCTCTATACCCTGCCCTTCTAAGTCCAATTCTTTTTTTTTTTTTTTTTTGGTCGGTCATGGGGCTTGAACTCTGGGCTTGGGCACTGTCCCTGTGCTCTTCAGCTCAAGGCGAGCACTCTACCCATTGAGTCACAGCACCACTTCTGGTTTTCTAGTGGTTTTATTGGAGATAAGAATCTCACGGCCTTTGCTGCCCGGGCTGACTTTGAACCATGATCCTCAGATCTCAGCCTCCTGAGTAGCTAGGATTACAGGCGTGACCCACTAGCTTGGCTCAGTTCTTTTTTTTTTTTCTTTGTTGGTCGTGAGGCTTGAACTCTGGGTCTGGGCACTAATCCTCAGCTCTTCAGCTCAAGGATAGCACTCTACCACTTGAGCCACAGGGCCAAGTAGTTTTCTGAGTAGTTTATTGGAGATAAGAGTCTCACCTGCACAGGCTGGCTTTGAACCGTGATCTTCAGATCTTCAGAGCTAGGATTACAGGCGTGAGCCACCAGCACCCAGTCCAGTTCTTGGGAGAAGCTTTCTCATGCTATTTATTGAAGTTAGGAGAGGGGATGTATATGTTGGTCCTAGGATTCCTGTTACACTTAAAATGTCTTCTCTGAAAGTATTTGGGCCAGATATGTTTACATTAGACTTTTTCAGATTTTAGAAGATGACTTATATATGCCATACATTAAGTAACTGCAGTATGATCTTGGACCGCACCTCTAGGAATGGATAGTCTAAGCCATTACTATTTCCTCAGCAAACCTAGGACTATTTTCCCTAATAATGTGAGATAAAATGCCATTAGCCTCATTTCAGTTTATGTCAGAAGTTCATTCTAAAAGTTACTCACGGGCTGGGAATGTGGCTTAGTGGTAGAGTGCTTGCTTAGTATGCATGAATCCCTGGTTCAATTCCTCAGTACCACATAAGCAGAAAAAGCCAGAAGTGGTACAGTGACTCAAGTGGTAGAGTGCTAACCTTGAACAAAAGAAACTCAGTGATAGTGCCCAGGCCCTGAGTTTAAGCCCTAGGACTGGGGGAAAAAAAAGTTACTCAAAAACTTCTGAGTACAGGGTACAATTGTAGATTGTGAAGTGTGGTGTTGATTTTTGTCCTTTGCCATTTAGCAGCAACTAAAAACAGGTTTGTCTCTGCCTGTTATAATATGTAGCAGTGTAGCAGGGAGTCAGATACAGGAGTGCTCATGTTATTAAAGGAACAATTAAAACAACTCCAGGAGAGGGGATTTAGTAGGTTGGGTCGTTTTCTGTACATCTCCCATGTAACATTACTCTTGGGTTTATCTTCTTTTTAGGCAGAAGTCAATTCATCTGGAAAGACTATTGCTGAGTCAGACTTAAGCAAAAACTCTTTTTCACTAAATGATTTACAAGATGATACACCTGCCACAACATTCCAGGGTGCTACAGCCAGCACATCGGTATGTAGCTTATCTTTATACATATTCATATCCATGTGGTTAGCATTATTTGGAATAGAGTAAGTTCCCAGATCAAACATCTGAAAGTTTACATTCTCTTTATAAGTGGATTCTGGTTTAGCTATCCTTCTAATGAGTTATATGACCTTGATCAAATTACTCTCTGGAAGCTGGGCACTAATGACTCACACCTATAGTAATCCTAGCTGCTCAAGAGGCTGAGGTCTGAGGATTGACATTTGAAGCCAGTCTGGGCAGGAGAGCCAATGAGACTCATCTCTAAGCACCAAAAAACTGAAGTGGAGCTGTGGCTTAAGTGGTAGTGTGCCAGGCCCTGAGTTCAAAACTGAGCATACACATACACAAAATTACTCTCTGGGTTTTTTTCTTTTTTTGTTAAGTGGGAATGGACTAAATGATTTTTAAGTCGTATTATCTCTTCACAACTCTGAGTTCTCTAACAAAATTAGTTTTAATACAGTACTACACTCTAAATAAAAATATGTCAGCTCCTTTTATCTTTGACAAGATAATGTTAAGCTCCATCAAGGCATTAACTTGATAAATATCTAGAGCCAAAACTTGCTCTATCCTCTATACTTGTACTAGCCATATGTCTATCTAAAGTCCAATTTACATTAATCAAAATTAAGTAAAATTCAAAAATCACTTGCATGTTATTAGTATAGTAGTATTTTCCATTTGATTTTAATGTGCATGAAACCTAAAAATTTTTTTTCCAGTCCTGGGTTTGAACTCAGCCTGGCACTGTCCCTGAGCTTCTTTTTGCTCAAGGCTAGCACTCTACTTGAACTACAGCTTTATCTGTTTATGTGATACTGAGGAATTGAACTCAGGGCTTCATGCATGCTATGCAAACACTCTACTCTTAAATTTCTTTTTTTCAAAGATATACATATATATGTATATGTTTATATATAAATATAAATATAATTGTAATCAATTTTGGCTAAATATGCATAAGCAACAAATTGTCTAAATTGAAAGTGGAGCTTTTAATTACACTTATAAATGAACTTTCTCAGTGTGATTATATAATGTAACTACTATGGAAGTAACTGAAACCTGGTTTTGGCTTGGGGTAGGTGATTTATGTGTAAATGTAATATAAATTCAGAGATATTATACATCAAATCCCAGATAAGCTACATTTTTTTTTAGCATTGGTGGGAGTAAGGGATTGCCAAAGTCTAAATTCAGCAGATAACAACAGCAGGCCATCTGCTGGGCTTTAATGCTGAGTGGTTAGCCATGTAGAAATAGGAAAAATTCTTGATGGTACTTTTATAGTCTTCAGTCCATCAGATTTTCCCTTCCCAGGGATGGAAGTTCTGAATAAGTCATTGCATTTTATATTAAACAAGCAAACACAAAATTTCCTTACAAATGCTGTTAGTCTGAGTTGTTATTATAAATTGATATATGTTGTTAAGGTCTTTATGAGTGAGTGTGTGAGTGTGTGTGTGTGTGTGTGTGTGTGTGTGTGTGTGTGTGTGTGTGTGTGTGTGTGTGTGTGTGTGTGTGTGTGTGTGTGTGTGTGTGTGTGCGCGCATGCGCTGGCCCGGGGGCTTGAACTCAGGGCCTGAGCTTTTATACTGAAGGCTAGTGTTCTACCACTTGAACCACAGCTCCACTTCCAGCTTTTTTGGTTCTTAATTGGAGGTTAATTGGAGGTAAGAGTTTCATGGGGGCTGGGAAAGTGGCTCAGTGGTAGAGAGCTTGCCTTGTATGCATGAGGCCCTGGGTTCGATTCCTCAGCACCACATAAGCAAAAAGCCTTCTAAGGGCTAGAATTGTAGGCATACATTACCATTGTATTGATTGTTTTAAGTCAATATTTTAAGTACTGTTTTTCTAAGTATATTAATCATACAATAAAGGGCCAAAAAACTCCCAAGTGAATTCATAACAGTATTAGTAATAATTAACATATAACAAGTAATTTTTATTTTAAGCACTTTATATCCTTATGCCAGTTTAATCCTCACAACAGGCAAATTGGATATTATCCTCCCTCACTGTACAGATGAGGGAGCTGAGACTTAGGTTAAATAAGTTGCTTAGGGTCACATGTACTTAGTGGCAAAGCCAGCCTGGTGATGATACAGGCTCCCTTCTTTGGTCAGGTTATGGGAGGATGTCTCCTGCTAGATAAGATGAATAAACAAAGGCTACAGTCTGAGCCATTTTTGTGCCGAATTCTGGATCAATATTATCATGATTTTCATAGTCCTTAAGAACTGGCTCCTTTTAAACCTTGGTTGGTTTATTGAATGCTTTTCTGTTCATGGCTGAGTAGTCAGGAGAATGGGGACTGATTGCTTGATTGCTGCCATAACTTGGTTCAGTCATTGAGTATTTGTTCATTCACTGTGACACAGGTGATGACAGAGGATCCCATAAACCCCTGAGCTTTGTGCATTCTTCAGTGAGCAGGTTGCTTCTTGGAGTCTTGGACTATAGAGATTCAAATTCATGTAATTCAGTTCATTAGCAGCACTAGCTTCAATTTTTAACTCAAGCATCAGTAGTTCCTTTTCTATCTCTGCATTATGGGTCACTATACACGATAGAGAGAGAGAGAGAGAGAGAGATAATCTTTGGGTTTTTCTTTCCTGTACTGGTGTTGAAACTAGGGTCTAGGGTCTTGTGTATGCTAAGCAAATGCTCTACCACTGAGCTACAGATTTTTTTTTTTAAAGCCAGTCTTGGGGCTTGAATTCTAGGCTTGGGTGCTATCCCTGGGCTTCTTTTGCTCAAGGCTAACACTACCACTTGAGCTACAGTGTCATGTCTGGCTTTTTCTGTGATTAATTGGAGATAAGAGTCTCCCACACTTTCCTGCTCAGGCTGGCTTCAAACCTCGATCCTCAGATCTCAGCCTCCTGAGTAGCTAGGATTACAGATGTGAGCCACAGGTACCCTGCATAGATTTTTTTTTTTGGGGGGGGGGGGGGTCTGGCTGTGGGGCCTGAACTCTGGGCCTGGGCGCTGTCCCTCAGCTCTTCACCTCAAGGCTAGTGCTCTACCACTTGAGCCACAGCGCCACTTCTGGCTTTTTTCTTTTTGCTTAGGTGGTGCTGAGAAATCGAACCCAGGGCCTCATGAATGCAAGGCAAGCGCTCTACCACTGAGCCACCTTCCCAGCCCCTAGACCTTTTTTTTTTTAGTATGCTTTTTTAAAGACAGGGTGGCTATCAGCTATAGAGCTAAAACTGGTCTTGAACTCTTCTTACCTCCCAAGTGCTCAGTTTTGGCATAGGACACCATGTGCAGCTAAAACCTTTTAAAGTTGAAGTGAACAATAGATTGAAAATGGAAAATTTGCAATTTTTTCCCTGTTTGAATCTGTTGTTGGCCAAAACCTATCCCTTTACCTTTTAAAAAAGTATTTGGCCGGGTGCCGGTGGCTTATGCCTGTAATCCTAGCTACTCAGGAGGCTGAGATCTGAGGATCACAGTTCAAAGCCAGCCCAGGCAGGAAACTCCGTGAGACTCTTATCTCCAATAAAACCACTAGAAAACCAGAAGTGGCGCTGTGGCTCAAGTTGTAGAGTGCTAGCCTTGAGCTGAAGAGGACAGGGACAGCTCCCAGGCCCAAAGTTCAAGCCCCATGACCGACCAAAAAAAAAAAAGTATTTGAATTGTATTATTTGATTCTTCTTTTCCTTCTAAATATTTAAAGTTTTTATGAAAGTATTGAAATGTTTTATACTTACTTTATATTATTTTGAACAAAATAGAAATTTTAATTTTGTTTGAAATAATATGTACGGACAACAATCTATAACCAGTGTATAAATTGCTTTCAATAGAAGAAATAAAGGTCACTGAGTTGTTAGAGGTAGGATTAAAGTGTCTATATAAATAAAATGGAACTCTTATGTTATACTATGCAGTCATTTTCCTTATCTGTCAACCAAAGTGAAAATATTGAAGGCCTCGGTGTCACGCTGTGGTTATGCAGTGACTGGCTGGGCCACAGTTGTCACCCAGTGCTCTGTAGGGGCAGGCGTGGGCCCAAGTAGAACATACGCTGACTCCTCCACATTTTCTCACTTCTATCCAGGGACCTCTTGACAACATAAAGTATCCAATACTAAAGAAAAGGTACTTCTGGACTTGTGCTCAGTTCCTCTGTCAGGAATAATGTGAAAGGGTATGACTGTATTGCTATGAAGAATTTACAGGTGGGGATCACTGCCTGTGTTCTGTCATCACTGGTGGAAGCAGGCTGCTATAATGAGATAATACTGGAAGAAACTTGATTCATGAAAGGCACATGACACAGAGGTGCTTTTTTTTTTTTTTTTTTTTTTTTTTCATTTAAAATGGGTCATTGACAAATTGAAAGTGGAAACCGAATTGCTACTTTGGGTTGCTAAAAGTAGGGGAGCTCCCAGATACTTGGCAGACTGCTAAGAGCTGCATCTGAGGGCATGGAAAGCCCCAGAGGGGACAAGGTGAACTTGTGCCGGTCTACCTTGCTGCTGGCAGGCTGCTCCTCTGCCTGTGGGCTGAGGGAGCCCCTTGTGATGCTGACTTGTTCCGTACACTCCCCTACCAGTCAGTATTCATGTTAGTTTTGGTAGTTTTGCCTTTGGTCATGTTTAGTACTCCAAGATTCTCTGTATTTTTGGACAGATAACTAGTACGTATACAGTTTTCTTTGCTATGTTCAAACTAAATGTCTCAAAATTCTGTAGTTTGGAGTCCAGAACTCGTCTGCAGCATCCTTTCAACAACCTACCCAACCTGTGGCTAAGAATACCTCCATGAGCCCTCGGCAGCGCCGGGCCCAGCAGCAGAGTCAAAGAAGGTCATCCACTTCACCTGACATAATCCAGGCCCAGCAGCCAAGAGACAACCACACCGATCATGGCGGGTCAGCTGTACTGATTGTCATCCTGACTTTGGCATTGGCAGCTCTAATATTCCGACGAATATATCTAGCCAATGAGTACATATTTGACTTTGAGTTATAATACTGCTTTGTGACTTCAAGAGCTATGACTCAACTGCTTCATTAAACATTCTGTATTGGGTATAATCTAAAAATTGTTTAAAAAAGATTATTTTGTATTTATCCTTCATTCCTTTTTTTTTTTTTGATCCTTATAAATTCAATGTAAGTATAGCCAGACATTCAGGCTGTGTCCAGCAATATGTACTGTTCAGTAAGAGACCAGAAGCCAGGGTTCATGGTCTCATTATTTCATCTGCTTCACAGACAAAGAATTTATTACTGTCTCTCCAGCTCAACTTCTTTTTCTGTAAATTTGCCATACTTTTCTGTGTAGCCCTTTGAATTTTTCAGATAAAGGATGGTGTTTTAAATTCCCATGAGTATTATCTAGTTGCTCAGTATCATTTAGAGAGTACTCTTTCTACTGTAGAATGAGGCAGGGAAAGAAGAATTGAAAAGGGAGACCAGAACTCAAGTAGCTTCCTTCAGTGTCATTGTAAGAGAAATACTAGGGTTGCCCATTCTGTGACTTTGTTTGCATTTTAAATATTCTCCAGTGAAATAACTTTTTTCAAACACTTGGAGCATCTTTGTTGCATCTTTGTTACATCTTTGTTACTGGATGTTACTTGAAGAGGAAATACTTTGCAACCACTTTGATATGCTGTTATTACCCCCTCTGATATATATACAGATTTTAAAAAAAGAAAGGAGGAAGAAAAGGGAAGGAAGAAAAAGAACTCAGTTCTCCATAACCCATTTTCTTAAAGAAGGAAGGGTTCAAGCTAGGAAATTGCTTCATTTTCTTTCAGAGAAGTGAGCGGATCATAAATTTGAATATTTGCCCTGCTCTGAGTTGTATATATTTTGAAATGTATTATTATACCTAGCTTTGTAATTATTATAAATTTTAATTATCCCAGGAATATGCATAATTTGAAATATTTCACATACCATTTTAATAGAAAAACTCAGGGCCCCGATAATAGCAGTAATAGAAGGTAGGAAATCTTTACATAGAATTATTCCAATCAAAGCCCAAGAAAGATGTCCAGTGAAAAGAGTCTGTATGTTGTTTAGTGCTAGCCAGCTGCACAGATGCTAATAGATAAACGTGTTGTCACAATGCTGCTGCAGCACTGCCCACAGAAGACTGCATCATGCTCCCTAGTGGCATGGAGGCCCTTTGGTGAAGACTGAATTTTCAGATGCAGGCTTTTAGGTTAGCCTCTAAAGGTACACTTAGATTTTTTTGTTTCATTTTGACACCACAAGCAGTATAAATAATATTTAAGCTCTCGTCCATAAAAATTATCCCATTTGGGATAGGGTATTATAAAGTCCTTATGTGATTTTAACTGAATTATGGGCAGGATACAAAAGACTACATAAAATCGTTTTAAAGACAAATTTAACTTTTATTCTTGTTATGAGACTAGAATTTCGAACCTACTAACCACAAGACATAATTTCTGTTTTCATAGCCAGTTTTCCATTATGTCTGCATCTAAAATAAAAATATATTGTACAACACTGGGCTCCAGTGGCTCCCGCCTCTAATCCTAGCTACTCAGAAGGTGGAGATCTGAAGATCGTGGTTTGAAGCCAGCAGGGGCAGAAAAGTCCCTCTTATTTTCAATTAACCACTCAAATACCTGGAAGTGGAGTTGTGGCTCGGAGTGGTAGAGCACTAGCTTTAAGCAAAAGAGCTCAGGGACAGTGCCCATACCCTGAGTTAAAGCCCCACAACTGACAAATAAATAATAGATATAACGCTAATTTAATAGCTTTTAAAGTTGTTCATAGATTATGTCTGTAGCTGAAGTCAGGAAAGGCTAAAATGCCTAAGGACTTCATGAAACCCTCAGGTCAAGACAGTTATAAGTTGTCCTTTTATAATTTCGATTGCCATGAGAAGATACATCTTGAAGTCTTGGTTTATAACACAACATGAACAACGTCAGGTCAGTGGTCTCTTAGTAACAAGTCAGTGACTCAGTTGAGAAGATCAAGTAGCGTTACCACCTAGGAAAAAAGTACCCACGCTCTCACCCTATGCCAAGCTAAATCATGTGCTATAACAGTCCTATTTGCTCCTCTCAGATCTGAGGCAGCCTCGGAGCTCTGCGACCTGCATGCTTCCATGGGGCAAACCTGTACTTTAAGCTGAACACTGTGTAAAACCTGCCTTCACCTCATTGGCTTCTCTTCCCTTCCCTGTCAAATAATTGGCTGCTTGCTAATTTGTGGTGGGATTTCCTAGTAGCAAATACACACATCTGGTAATGGCACATATACTCCCTCACATATACTCCCTAAAAACTCCCTTATTGTGGGGCTTGTGAGCCCACCAATAGGCTTCTTCAGAAAACTATTGTTTTTAAAGTCCCACTTTAAATTTTTAATTCCAGCATAAACCTAAACTATGTATAATCTGTAGGTAAAAATCTTAGGACTCCAATTTCCCTCATTCTCAGATTTTGGCAATTTGTGGCCTTTTCTCTGACCAACATGGCACATTCTTATAAATCAAGGTAGTTAAAATAGCATGCTTTAAAAAAAAAATGTCTGTTTTACTTTTAACTGTTTAAGCCAAGGAATCGTTCACATTTTATGTAATGTGGGCTTTTATGTAGCACTTTACATTTCCATGCTGCTTATTGTTTTTATTCTACTGAAATAAATAAATTTCATCAAGATTCTCAACTACTTTTTCAAACTTTAAAAATGTATTTTTTTGACTATGGAAATATAAAATTTCCTACTTCAGGAGAATAAGAACTCTGTTATTTTGAGTTTAGGAAGAAACATCCTTGTATCTTGAAACTGCCTTTTTTACATTTTATGCTGGTACTGGGCCTTAAACTCATACCTCATGGACTTGCTTGGCTGTTTGCACAAGGCTGGCATTAAATACCTCCCCTTCTGGAATTTTGTTGGTTAACTAGAAATAAACTTCTAGATTTGTTTGCCCAGGCTTGTTTCCAACTTTGATCCTCAGATCTCAGCCTCCTGAGTAGTTTAGGATTATAGGTGTGAGCCGTGGCACTCGACTCAAGACTACCCATTTTTATAGCCTAGAATCAATAACAAAAAAACCTTACAAATTTGGACCTACTTGAGCACAAACCTGGGATGAAGAGCCTATATTGATTTGTTATTTGCAAGTAAGTATGCATAAAGTGAATGCATTTAGTGAATTGACTTCAGCCAACCAAGAATAGTGTGTACATGAACACAGGTACCATCGAAGCCCTCGTGGGAGGCTGTGAATGGCTCAGCCATTCTAGAGGCCCTGCTTCTAGAACAGGTACCTTTAGCACTAGTTTGAGTTGTTCAATAAAACCAATGACTATTCATTCTTTGTTATTAAGCAAGGGTTTTATTATTTGCCATCCAATCTTAGCACCTTTCTCATTTTTCCCTATCTTTAATCTTATCTCCATGCTCACCGCCACTGCCTTCCTTAGCTACAATCTCCTCTAAATTAGTGAGATGATCTCTTACTAGGGCTCCAGTCTTAATCCATTATACTGTAGCCAGTCATCTCCAATAAATATCCTATCCTGCCTCTCTGGTTGTTAAGTCAACCAACCTAAACCCTAATTAAAGGGCATGCTGCTGTGTGACCAGAGGACTGCCTAGCTTGCTGGCATGATCTGACTTCAGCAATGCTGGGGCCTTCCCTTAGCTCTGAGCTTGAGGCAGTGGTGCCATTCATAATCTCATGCCACAGACAAAAATTAACTCAGATGAAAGACTGAGAGCTCATACTAGTTGCAGATACCTATTAATCCTAGTACTGAAGTAGTGGAGACAGGAATGGTCATGAGCTCAAGGCTAGCCTGGGCTATGAGGTGAGAACCTGTCTTTAAAAAAAAAAGTTGGGGGGCTGGGAAGGTGGCTCAGTGGTAGAGCGCTTGCCTTGCATGCATGAGGCCCTGGGTCGATTCCTCAGCACCACATAAGCATGAAAAAAAAAAAAAAAAAGCCAGAAGTGGCACTGTAGCTCAAGTGGTAGAGCGCTAACCTTGAGGTGAAGAGCTGAGGGACATCACCCAGGCCCAGAGGTCAGGCCCACGACTGGACCCAAAATAAATAAGTAAATAAAAATAAAAGCTGCTGGGCACTGGTTGCTCATGCCTGTAATCCTAGCTACTCAGGAGGCTGGGATCTGAGTTCAAAGCCAACCTAGGCAGGAAAGTCCATAAGATGCTTCAATTAAACTAGAAATGGAGCTGTGGCTTAGGTGGTAGAGCACTGTCCTTCAGCACAAAAGCTAAAGGACAGCACCCAGGCCTTGTGTTCAAGCACCACAACCACCACCACCACCAATAACAACAAAGTGAAAAATATGAAACCAGCAAACAAAATTTGTGTTATATTGGGCTAGGTAGTGGTTTCTTAGATCCAAGATCAGAAGCACAAAGAACCAAAGAAAAAGGTTTAATCAAAATAAAAACCTGTGTTCTCCTGGAAGTGCTGTTGTGGTTCAAGAGGTAGAGTGCTAGCCTTGGGCACAGAGAGGCTCAAGGACAGAGCTCAGGACCTGAGTTCAAGGTCCAGGACTAGTTAAAAATACAAAAAAAAAACCAACTGTATGTTTTAAAGATAATACCAAAATGAAAATACAACACAGAACTTTGGCGGAGTGGGGGAGGGGGTGGGGGAGGGGAGGGCAGGGATAGTAAGGGGAAACAAAGGAGGAGACAACAATGCTTGGTAAGAAATGTACTCATTACCTTGCTCATGTAACCCCTCTACGGTATTTTCACAATAAAAAAAAAAAAAGAAAATACAGAATGAGAATATAGGGAACTTGTATTGATATCTAAACAATCAGGACACCAGTGGCTCATACCTGTAATCCTAGTTACTCAGGAGGCTGAGATCTGAGGATATAGGTTTGGAATCAGCCTGGGAAGACAAATCCAAGAGACTCATCTCCAATTAGCTAGCCAAAAGTCAGAAGTAGAGGGATGATTCAAGTGACAGAGTGCCAACTGTGAGAAAAAAGCTGAGAATGAGAGGCCCCAAGTTCAAGCCCCAATACTGGGATGGGAAGGGGGGGAGGGGAGGTAGAAAAAATATCTAAATAATATTTATATTATCAATAAAAAAGAGAAACATGGTGCACACACACACACACACACTAAAAAAAATTTACAACAGCAACTGAATCAATAGTCTATAAAGGACATACAAATGACCAACGAATGCATGGGAGGGAAATTTCAACATTAGCCATGCTGAGATACCAACTCACACAAGAACAGCTAGAATGAATTCGGCCAGATAACAAGAATTTGGCAAATATATGGAGAAACTGGAGCTCTTCCCCATTTCTGGTGGGAAAGTAAAATGATACAGCTGTCTTTAAAAACAGTTTGGCAGTTCGTCTAAAGGTGAAATTGAAGTTTTACGTTAGGACCAAGCAATCCCCTGTTACCTGTGTGTCCAAAAGAAACAAAAGTATGATGACACACAAACTTGTACCTGAATACTCATGGCAGAAATTTGTTAGAAGGCAAAAGGTAGAAACCCAGATGACCAACTAATGAATGGATAAACAGCACACTGTATCTATTGAATGGTCCCCATAAAAGGAACTGAGGGATGAAACATCCTACAGCCAACACTGGCCTGAGTGAAGCCAGATACCAAGGAAGAGTGTGTGATGTCAGCCCTATACAACGCCCACAACAGGCAAATCCAGACAGAATGATCATTGCTGCAGGAAAGGGAACAGGACTGACTGCTACTGGCTCTGAAGTTTCTTCAGGAGAAGATTCAAATTTTCTAAAATTAAAGCTGGGTGCTGGTGGCTACTCAAGAGGCTGAAATCTGGGGATTGAGGTTTAAAGTCAGCACAGGCAGGAAAATCCCCTGAGACTCTTCTCTCCAATTAACTAGCAAAAAGCTAAAGTGGAGCTGTGGTTCAAGTGGTAAAGTGCTAGCCTTGAAAGAGAAAAAAAAATAATAAGCAAGCGTGCAAGGCCCTGAGTTCAAGCTCCGGTTCTGTCTCTTGTCTCTCTCTTCTGTCTCTGTCTCTGTCTCTGTCTCTGCCTCTGCCTCTGCCTCTTTCTCTCTCTCTCTCTCTCTGTCTCTCTCTGTCTCTCTCACACACACACACACACACACACACACACAGAATGGATTATATCATCCTCCTTTGCTGCTTTTTTTTTCCCTTCCCTCTATAATAAAACCCCAATTCTGTTTCCCTGCTGGCTCTTACTCCTGACTTCCAATCCTGACTCCATGTTTTGTTTTGTTTTGTTTTGTTTTTCCAGTGCCAGGATACAGCAAGAACAAAATAAGTACTTTCTGGACATACTGAATTCTGTTGAACATAATAGCCACATGTATCTTTGTACTTCTGATGTGTATAATCCTGTATCCCAGAGTAAGAATCAAGCCTAATTTCTGATGTTTGACTTCATATATTTCAAGGTCAAAGATGAAAAATGCTCATGATAGAAAAAAGAGCTTACATAAGAATGAGTTCTACTTTGGTTTATATGCCCCTTCAAAATTAAGATGTTTTATATGATTTCATATCTAACAACCAAAAAGAAAGGTATATAACTTGAGGGGAAAGTCTGTCGCCCCAGTGACAAGGCCAGCATATTCTCTTAGGTCAAGAGATAAAGCAACCCTCTGAAAATAGGTTATTTTCTCAGCAGCTCCTGAACACATCCACACACCCCTCTCCATGCTCAAATCCACTTGGAATCCAAGCTGACTCCAGGCCGGTGTGACAGGCTGGTTTTATGCAGCCAGGACATGGATTAATGATCTCGGCAAAAAAGCTGGCATGTTCAGGAGATTTAATTTTTTTATATAACGGTTTTAGCCAAAGCTGTTCTAGGGTTCAGCGGAAGCAGAGTTCCCCAGGAGGGCAAACTTCTTGACTAATGGCGAGTGTCTAAGCACTGGGGAGGGCAAAGCCCGGTGCTTGGGTCAGGCTGGTGGGGGGGAGAGTGTGGGGTGGGACCGGCATCGGTACCAAGCAGTTAAGTGGGGAAATCAGCCTTGCCAGCCAAGTCCTCACAGCACCTGCAAGGAGCACCGGCAAGAGGCCGAGGGCTGAATCAATGCGTAAGCCAGGGGGCACTGGCCCCGCAAAAGGCTACTGTGAAGCTGCCTGTTGCAGCTTAGACATTCACAACATGCCTTACTCTACACGGATCGTTTTGTTCTTGTTTTGCCTGATGCTTCTTGTGGAGAGCAGGAAGCCCAGGAAGAAGAGATGGACAGGACAGCTGGAAGTGTCCAAGCCCAGGTAGGTGGTGGTGGGAGGGGAGAGAGGCCACTGCTTTGGCTCAGTGGGCTCCCCCAAGAAGGTCAGGGTACTTTAAATGTCCCACAAAGAATCGTCCCCTTTTTTGTGCTGGTACTGGGGCTCGAATTTGGGGCCTGTATGCTGTCCCTTAGTTTTTCTTTTTGCTCAAGCCTGGTGATTTATCACTTTTGCACAGCTCCACTTCTAGGTTTTCTGTGGTTCATTGGCGATAAAAGTCTCATTGATTTTCCTGTCCAGGCTGGCTTTACAATGTGACCATCAGATTTTAGTCTCCTGAGTACAGGCATGAGCTACCAGCACCTGGCTTCACAGCCCCTTTCCTAGCTTGAGACTGAGAGCCCCAGTACAACCAATGCATCAGAGTAGGGAGAGCAAGGCTGGATGAAGATGTGCCTTTCATTTGGATGCCTGTGTTCAACCAAAGCATTTTGGCAACTAATGGAAGTCTCTTTGGGTAACCATTGCTGTATTTCTCAGGGTCAGGACCCAGGAAGGGACTAGAGAGGCCGACTACAGAACTATCTATCTTTAAGGATTTGGAGGCAAGAGTAACTCTGATATAGGAATTTAACCTGAACTATTAACACAAAAGTTGAGCTGTGATTAGCTCACTAGTAGAGGACCTGAGTCTGATCCCTAGCATCAAAAAAAGGAAACAAAAGTAACATAACTGACAGTTGTTTTGGCTATTGCCAGGGAAGAACTTTATAATGATTAGTAGGCTTTATTTTACTGTTTTGAATCTTAGGGAAAGTGTTTTGAAGTTTACCAGATTTTCAGGAATTTATGTTTGAACAATAATGAATTCCATTTCATGGTGTAATGTTGACATTTCCCGTAAAGTTGTGCTTAGAATTTGCATTCAAAACCATCACATTACAAATCTCAGTTCATCAGGAAGCTGGTTTGAAACTGATATACAAAACATGATTTTTCCAGGCTGAGATCTTCTAGCTTTTTTTTTTTTTAATTGGTTGTACTGGGGCTTGAACTCAGGGCCAATATAGTTTGTGCTAATATAGTTTGCTTGAAGTTGGTGCTCTATCGTCTGAGGCACAATTCTAGTCCTACTTTTTGCTACTTATTTTGGATACTGAGTCCTACAGTTTTCTGCCAGGGCTTGCTTTGTACCTGGATCCTCTAGATCTCAGCCTCCTGAGTACTAGGATAACAGGCATGAGCCACCTGTTTTGAATTTCTAAGCAATTTTTGAATCATACAATGCTTTCAGCAATGTTTTCTAGAACCTGTACCTCTAACATAGGTATATTTACTTACAAGTGATATGTATAGAATATAAATATAGGGGCTGGGAAGATGGCTCAGTGGTAGAGCGCTTGCCTTGCATGCCTGAGGCCCTGGGTTCGATTCCTCAGCACCACATAAGCAAAATGAAAAAAAAAGCCGGAAGTGGCGCTGTGGCTCAAGTGGTAGAGCGCTAGCCTTGAGCTGAAGAGCTGAGGGACAGTGCCCAGGCCCAGAGTTCAGGCCTCATGACCGGACCCCAAAAAAAAGAATAGAATATAAATATACATAAACATACATGTGCATTATAAACGTACATTGAGGCTTGCTTGCTGACTTATCTTTAGAAAACAACTAAAGATAAATGAGAGTTAAAATCTCTGGTACTGCAGGGGGTACTGTTTTTCTGGGAGATGAAAATGGTCTCTGAGACCTCACTGTGCTCAGTCAAAAAGCACAGAGTAGAATCCTCCAGAAGATGGGAAGAGGCAATCCCCTGGAGGACTTAGCTTGGCTAGGTGCCCAACATTATAGATGTGACCTGGAGGGGACCCGAAGGCTATGTCATCTACCAGCTCCTCTGAGTCTAACTTTGGGGAAAGTAAATAGAAGGCGAAGAGGCCTAAGGTCAAAGGAGAGTGGGAGATTCCTGTTTCAGTCATTTGTAACAGATGTATTTCAGTCATTTGTAACAGATATCTTTATAGCAGAACTTCTAGAACCTTCATGATGCAAATAGGCATGGGTAGTCCATAAGAGGGAGACAGATGGTGCCATGTTTTGGCATCAGCAGTGGGATTCTTATCCCTCAGAGCACATGCCTGGAAATTTCCCAGAGGGGCTCATTTGACATATGCATAAACAGTAGCTCCCGGCAGGAGTGAAGTTACAGAGCTGGCAGGCTGGAATGTAGGTTCCTAACTAAGGCTAGAGGAAAATCACCACCTGAAAGTTCAGGAGAGCCCTTGAGGGGTCCTCAGGGGCTCCCACTCCGCAGCCTGGACTGCCTGGCATCTGTCACTTCACAAAAGACCCAGAGTCTCAGTTCCAGACAACTTCAGTGAGCATGGGGACCTGGAAAGTGACAATTAGAGGGAGGACAATTTCTTGAAAGTCATCCCAAGAAATGAACACACATACATTCAAAATATGGAAAATAATTATTGAGGAGAAAAAGATCAGGATGTTGTGCTTTTCTATCTTCCAGGATATACGTGTGGTCAGATAATTACAGACAGTTACATTTCCCTGTAGAAAATTTCAGTCCAGCAGCTGATGTTTTCTTTTCTTTTCTTTCTTTTCTTTTTTTGTCGGTCACGGGGCTTGAACTCTGGGCTTGGGCACTGTCCTTCAGCTCTTCAGCTCAAGGCAAGTGCTGTACCACCTGAGCCACAGCACTACTTCTGGCTTTTTCTGAGTAGTTTATTGGAGATGAGAGTCCTACAGATTGGGCTGACTTTGAACCAGGATCCTCAGATCTCTCTTAAGTAGCTAGAATTGCAGGTGTGAGCCACCAGTGCCTGGCTAAAGCTGACACTTCCTAGTTTTCAAATGTACTTTCATTACACAGGAGTTACACCACACTAATAAATGAGAAGAAAATGATCTCTTTTCTCCTCACAGTGTTACAGAGCACATTTAGAGTCCTGTGCATACACAATCACACTGCACACATCCCGCCCATTTGAGTTTATACTCTTCCCTTCCCTCCACTCCCGTGCCCATCATCACCCTCACCTGCCACCTTCCCTGCATTCTCCTGGCCAGTACAGTTACATAAAACAATTATTCTGCCCATCACCTGCTTTTTCAAGAACTGCTTCTGGTTTTTGGATCCAAGTGTTCCCCATTATGAATAACTGTGGAGCAAGTGTGGCTCTCGCTTGTTCCTGGTCCCTGTCTTCCTGCCTCTCAGCTTCCTACTTTATCCCCCTCCTCCCTGCCTGTGGCCTCAATCAATCTCCTGATCATGTGACTGCTTTTCTTCTGGCCCATAGAGGCTTCCCCTGGAGTTCTGGCTCTCCTTCTGCTTTTTGGCCTCTCTGTCACCTCTGGAACACTCCATTCTTGGCCACCTGCCTCGAGCTGTTTCACTGGACCCAGGAGCAGCTTCACCCACCTGCTACACAATGTCCCTTACCCGTGGCTGGGGGTGGAAAAGGAGTTGAGAGGCCAGGAAGGCCAAGTTTGGAGTAATTCTGCTGTGTTCTGGAATGTGGCTGTGTTTCCTAATCTTTCTAATCCTCACTTTCCTCAGCTAAAGACGGGGTGGGGGATGTCTGAAGTGTTCAGCTCGGGGCCTGTGCCCAGCAGGGTGAATGATGTTCTTGCTGTTATTGCCAAATAAATCACAGCTCGGTGACTCTAGCCCTGCTTCTGCTGGCATGGGGATCACTTTTCCTTCTTGGAAAAAAAAAAAATAGGGAGCAGTTTAAGTTCACCTGGAAGTTTTGGCAGCCTGCTGTGGGCTGAGGGGTCAGGCTCTGAGGGTCTAACCAAGGCCTGTGAAAGGACCACTTCCCCAAGGCTCAGGATCAAACAATCAGCCCCTTAAAAATACTTGGAGCCCTCAATGGTAGCAGGATTTAAATGTCCTCTCTCCTGTTGGGGTGGTGCATTCTGGGACTTCCGGTTCCTAATCCTCCCCTAAATAGAAGTGGAAACTGTGCTAACAGGAGGGATTTGCCCCCTGGGAGGCCAAGGGGCAGTGAGCCGGCTGCACTCACAATTTAATGTCTATGATCTGCTAAGCCCTTGGCTGAGCCCTTCATCTGCCACCCCTGACGTCATTGCTGGGGTGTCTGGTCATGACCTCTCACACTATTGCTGCTAATAAATGAACCCTAGTCCTGGGAGCCAGGCTTGCGGAAGAGGCTAGGGAGTCTTTTGGAAGCATCGGGCTGTAACTGTGTATATGCTCAATGGGCCTGGACCTGAGACCCAGGCCCAGCTCTAGAGAAAAAAGATCAATTAGGATTTCCTTTTTTTTTTTTTTTCCCTGTGTCAGTACTGGGGCTTGAACTCAGGGCCTGGACACTATCCCTGAGCTTTTTCACTCAAAGCTAACACTTAAGCCACAGCTTTACTTTTGGCTTTTTTTGGTGACTGAATTGGAGATAAGGGTCTCTCCTGCCCTTCACATTGTGATCCCCAGATCTCTATTTCCTAAGTAGCTAGGATTACAGGCATGAACCATTGGTCCTGGTTTATATTTTCCTTCTTGATGTCTTAGTGATGGGCTTGTCTAAAAGCAAATCTGATCATGACTTCTTGCTTTGTCTTCTCGCTTTCCCCTAGCCTTTGGGTAAGGACAGAATTCTTCACAGGACTTTCAAGGCTCTGCATGACCTGTGTGCTCCTGCCGCTCAGTCCTTCCCTGTCTCATCTGACATGCCTTACCTTGCAGCCAAAGTCACTTCCATCACAGTGTGAACTGGATGTGCTCGGTTTAAATGCCTAAGCAGTCAGGCAGCTGAATGCTGAGGCCTAGAAGAGAGGGAAGATGATGACCGGGGCATGGTTAAAGGACTAGACAGTGGGTGAACTAGAAACTACATGGACCAAGTGAGGTGACTCTAAAGGAGGAAAGAATACCTGGAATGCTGTTCGCACTGAGTGAGCTTTCTTCAGACCATCCTGGCTCTCTCCCTCCAGGCCTCAAAGATTTCCTCAGCTATCCATCTAACCACTGTACCTCCCAACCCATCTCTCGCTATCTTTCTTTCTTCCTTCCTTCCTTCCTTCCTTCCTTCCTTTCTTTCTTTCTTTCTTTCTTTCTTTTCTTTCTTTCTTTCTTCTTTCTTTCTTTCTTTCTTTCTTTCTTTCTTTCTTTCTTTCTTTCTTTCTTTCTTTCTTTCTTTCTTTCTTTCTTTCCTTCTTTTTTTTTTTTTTTTTGACAGTTGTGGGGCCTGAACTCTGGCCTGGACACTGTCCCTCAGCTTTTTAGCTCAAGGCTAATGCCCTACCACTTGAGCAACAGCTCCACTTCCCGCTTTTTTCAGCTTATGTGGTGCTGAAGAATGGAACCTTGGGCCTCATGCATGCCAGCCAAGCACTCTACCACTGAGCCAACTTCCCAGCCCTCTTCCTATTTCTTTATCCTGTTTTCTCTCTCTCTGTCTTTCTCTATCTCTCTGTCTCTGTCTCTATCTCTGTCTCTGTCTCTCTCTCTGCCAGTACTGGGGCTTGCACCGGGCACTGTCCCTGAGCTTCTTTTGCTCAAGGCTAGCCCTCTACTACTTGAGTCACAGCACCATTTCTGGCATTTTCTGTTTATGTGGTACTGAAAAATGGAACCCAAGGCTTCATATGCAAGCTGGACAAGCACTCTACCACTAAGCCATATTCCCAACCCTGGGAAACATTTTCTAAGGTGCTCTCAAGAAAAGTATAAGGGGCTGGGAAGGTGGCTCAGTGGTAGAGTGCTTGCCTTGCATACATGAGGCCCTGGGTTCAATTCCTCAGCACTACATAAGCAGAAAAAAGCTGGAAGTGGCGCTGTGGCTCAAGTGGTAGAGTGCTAGCTGAAGAGCTGGGGGACAGCACCCAGCCCCCACAACCGATAAAAAAAAAATCACCTCCTGATGTTACATTACTTATCTGTCCCTTGTCTGTTGTTATTTCTCCTTCTGTGGTGGTAAGGGCTGGCGTGACAGAGAAGGACAGACAGCATCATGCAGGATGGCTACTCCATAGGAATATGTCAGATCCCAGAGTTGGGGAACAGTCACAAGATGTGTGACAGTTTTCCACATGGAAGCTGGCCTCCTCAAGGTTGATGGAAGGAACCAGAAGAAGAGGAAGGGAGATAGCCTTGGCCTGAGCACTCACCCCCTCATCAGAGTTGAGAAAATGAGGCGGGGGCGGGGGGGAACTAGGCCTGGGAAATTGCACCTGGAAGTTTCCTGGTACTCTAACCTGGGAGACTCAGCTGATGGAAATCCATGAGGCAGGGACTGGCCAACCTTTAGATTAGCACTAAACTACCAATAGAACATTTTTTGCATATGTGTATGTGTGTGTGTGTGTGTGTGTGTGTGTGTGTGTGTGTGCTGGCACTGGGTCTTGAACTCAGGGCCATGTACTCTCACTTGGCTTTTTCATTCTGCTGGTGTTCTACCACTTGAGCCATACTTCCAGATCCTGCTTTTGGCTGGTTAACTGGAGACAGGAGTCTCACGGATTTTTCAACTTGAGTTAGTTTCAAACCTTGATTCTCAGAGCTCAGCCTCCAGAGTAGTTAGGATTATAGATGTGAGCCACCAGCACCTGGCTAATAAAACATTATTGTTCTACATCAGTACCACTCAAAACAGTAGCCAACAGCTCAAGTGGCTTTGTGTACTTACCTGTAGCTAGTATAATGCAGAAACTAAATATGAATTGTACTTAACTAAAATTGAAACAGTCACATGGGATTAGTGGCTGCTTTATCCATCAGAACAGCTTTGAGTCCACTTAATTACATCATCTGGGCAGAGCAAGTACAGAGTGAAAGTTAAGAGACATTATTGGAAGATGTTTCCAAGATCTCAAGACAAGAAATAAGTTACTGCTTAACCAGAAAAAAACATCTGTTTGTCCCAAAGCTAATGAAGCATAACAGAACACAGAGGTAAAAATAGGCATAATGACAAAGGAACAGTAAACAAAGGAAAAGCTCTTTGCTTAATTAAAAAACAAACAAAAACCCTTCAATACAAATCAAATCATAGAGAGCCTGAGCAGACTTTACCATGTTGCAATTGTTCTCCTGCTTCTTCTACCTAAAGGTCCATGCCAACATGTGTCTGGGCAGCTCTGGGGATGGTGCCAAGGTGTTGATTAAGTTCTGTCCTCGTGGTTCTCAAGCACTGCTTCACCTTGGAGCCACTCACCAGACACTTTATATACTCTCTGCACTGAGACTCCAAAACCACTCCTTCCAATCCAGCAGTAGTTTGCACACCTCCCAAGTGATTACAGTCCTGTAGCTAAGTTTGACAACCATTGTTTTGACCAACAAAGCACAAAGCCAGTTTATAATTGTGAAGAGATAGCATAGATGTGGCACTGTTTGGAACAGTGGTTCTAAGCTTTGCAAATCAACTAGACATTTAAATCCTGACAATGTTGGCACCCCTCCCAGACATATAGATCTGATTCATCCAGGGTAAGGACTCAGTATCAGGACTTTTTGATACTTTTTTTTAACTTTTTTTTTTTTTTGGGGGTGGGGGGAAGGGGTCCGGTCGTGGGGCCTGAACTCTGGGCCTGGGCGCTGTCCCTCAGCTCTTCAGCTTAAGGCTAGCGCTCTACCACTTGAGCCAAAGTGCCACTTCTGGCTTTTTTCTTATGTGGTGCTGAGGAATTGAACCCAAGGCCTCAAGCATGCAAGGCAAGCACTCTACCACTGAGCCACCTTCCCAGCCCCTTTTTGATACTTTTGATGTGGGACTTTCCCCCCCCAGTCCTAGGGCTTGAACTCAGGGCCTGGGCACTGTCCCTGAGCTTCTTTTGCTCAAAGCTAGCATTCTACCACTTGAGCCACAGTGCCACTTCTGGCCTTTTCTCTTTGTGTGGTACTGAAGAATCGTACCCAGGGCTTCATGCATGCTAGGCAAGCACTCTACCACTAAGCCACATTTCCAGCCAGTCATAGGACTTTTGATAAGCCATCTGGTCTACAGAGAATTCTGATCAAACAGACTAGAATGAAATTGTTTTAAATTCCTTCTAGAGCTGACCACTTTGTCCTGTCATGCTGATGCCATATACTGAGTACTAAGTGCTAAGCACTATGCTTAGTGAACTCAGTCCTAACCCTTTAAGAAGATTCAATGAATTGTATATGAGTTAAGTCAGGCACCAGGCATAAACCAATAAGTGTTGTTAGAGGAACAGACAAGGTGCTATGGATTACCACATCTCTGTGCCTTCTCTCCTGTTTTCCCTTCTCATTTCTTTTCCTTAATGACAATCTTGTCAGTAGACAATTTCTTTAGGACATCTTTTTGTTGTTGTTGTTGTTGTTGTTGTTAATGCCAGTCCTGGGCTTGAACTTAGGGCCTAGGCACTGTCCCTGAGCTTGTTTGCTCTAGGTTAGCACTCCATTATTTGATCCATGGCTCCATTTCTGGCTCTTTCGGTGGTTAACTGGAGATAAGAGTCTCACAAACTTTCCTGCCCAGGCAGGCTTTGAACTGGGATCCTCAGATCTCAGCCTCTTGAGTAGCTAGGATTATGGGCAGGAGCCACTGGTGCCTGTACCTCTAGGATATCTTGCTCTGACTGCTTTAGGATTGTGTAGGGTTGTGCTAAAAAAAAATGGTCTAGAAAAAAAAATGCATCATCTAGTTTAGAGGAAGGGGCAGAAGCAGGGCCTGCGTTCTGGGCTCCAGCTCCGGCTGCCGCCATGTGGCCTCCTGGCTGGGTGCCCAGAGCACTGTGTTTCCCCATGTGGCCCTGACCTTCACCGGCTCTGCTGACAGAGGCTCTCTTACAGGGGTTAGCCCTGCGAGACTACCACCAACCTGGCGAAAGAAAAACTAGGTCTGCTAGGATAAAACCATCATTTTAAAGCATTGTCTCAAAGACTATTGATCACACAATGCAATATGATAACAATGCATGAGAAGAACAAATCGTAATCCCCCAGTACTCAACCCAATCAGCTTCATCCCACTCTAACTTTTGGCAAGATAATTAAGAACTTCCTGGGTAGAATGATGGAAGGTTCTGGAAGGAACTGGGACTCAGTTTTGGGCCTGTCTGTGTGTTGGGGGTATGTGTGTAATATTGGAAGGGGTCCCTCACTACTCCCCAGATATGAAGGTGGCAAGATGGAGAAAAGATGCCTGATCAGTAGGACCTACAGGAAGCAATCTGCCCAAATCTCACTCAACACCTTGGTAGGCCAGTGGGAAAGCCTTTCTGTTTGTCTTTGCAGTAACTTGTACAAAAAGAGCCTTGACGTGACCAAACTCCGAGCAGGAAAACCTCAGCCTCTCCTCAGAGTGGATGATCACGACTTCACCATGAGGCCGGCCTTTGGAGGTAGGACTATGTCCCCCCTCACTGAATCTAGGGCCTGGTCCCCCAGGGCTGCTGAGAGGGGCTGCCCTGCCCAGGTCTCCCAGCATAGCCCCTCCTTGGGGGGGGGGTGGGAATGGAGGTCTCAGTCAAATAAACTCATCAGGACTCCTAAAGTCACTCATTTCCCCAAGGAGAGGAGAGTGGGCAGGCTGAAGGAGGCTGCAGGTGACTCCACTGTTCACCTTCACAGTGGGGACCAGCGCTGCGGCCAACTTGCTGTTGCTAAAACAAACAAAACAACAGAGGCAGCCAGAAGACACAAAGCAGGGACCCAAAGCTGCTTTAGTAAAGTTCTGTCCTAACAGGCTGGAGGGCTTACCAACAAGGTCTGAAGGCTGAAGTTCAAGATGAAGGCATTGGACAGATTCTGGCTGGAGAGAGTCCAATTTCTGGTTCAAGGTGGCCCCTTTCTCTGTATCACCCCACGGGATGAAAAGGGGTAAAGACTCCCTGAGGTCTCTTTTGTAAGGGCCAAAATCCTATTCCCAAGAGAGTTTCACCCTCTTGACCTAATTACCTCCCATCGATAACTATCACCGTGTGTGTGTGTGTGTGTGTGTGTGTGTGTGTGTGTGTGTGTGTGTGTGTGTGTGGTAGGATTTCAACATGGGCATTTTAGAGAACATAAACATTCAGCCCACAGTAGCTGAGGAGGGAGCGAGCTGTCAGACAGGGAGCAAGGTAAGAAGAGAGCAGACCACATGCCATGCCTGCTTTGCGTAAACAGGGAGGCTGAGGCCCAAAGCATTTCAGCACATAAACCACAACTAAGAGAGGTGGGCTGCTTCCCTTTCTCATTTACCTCTGCCCTCCATCCTCTCTCAGGACCCAACTATCCTTTCTAAGCCTCCACTTGCTCCATAAAATGGGAGCCATAATCAGTAAGGATGGGGTGCTGTCCTGATTAGGAGAGATAATATATGCAAAGCCCTGTCACATATCTGTTCATGTCCGCTCAGCAAAGCCAGCTGTCAGACCCTCTCTCCTGCCACTGTTTAGGGATTAGTAAATTTCATTTATCACAGAGGCGTTGGCATTTAAAAGGCACTAAATTCCTTGAGCTCTGACACCTGCTAGAGAGGAGAGGCGTGGGTGTGGATTACCATCCTGTGTTCCTGTGTGCCTTCTTCCCAGCCGGCAGCCTGAGCACCTCTGGCTCAGGTCAAGAGGAGATGGTCAGATTTCTGGGGTTTCAGATTCCTTGAGGTTCATAATGGGTAATTCTGCCAAGAAAATTCATGATAATAAAGTTTTTTTTTTTTTTTTTGGTCGGTAGTGGGGCTTGAACTCTGGGCCTGGGTGCTGTCCCTCAGCTCTTCAGCTCAAGGCGAGCGCCCTACCACTTGAGCTACAGCGCCACTTCCGGTTTTCTGGTGGTTTTATTGGAGATAGGAGTCTCACGGTCTCTCCTGCCCGGGCTGGCTTTGAACCGCGATCCTCAGATCTCAGCCTCCTGAGTAGCTAGGATTACAGGTGTGAGCCACCAGCGCCTGGCAGATAATAAAGTTTTAATGAATGGCCTGCTTTACAAAAGCTGAATCTGTTCCAAACGAAATCGAAGTGACATCAGACCCAAAAAAGAAGGCTCCTTCCTTCCCTTCCCTTCCCTTGCATTCCTCCCTCCCTCCCTCCTTTTCTTTCAATAGGATCTCATTTTTTAGTTCAACCTAGCCTCAAACTCTTGATCCTTCTACCTCAGCCTCCCACATGCTGAGATTACAGTCATGTGCTAGCACATCTGGCCTGTCATTTATTGTTGTTCTTGGCTACCTGGCTGACCTCCTGACACTCCACCAAAAGACAGAAAGAAACAACAACAACAACAAAAACCCAAGATGATCAGGTGTGGGGACACATGCCAGCAATCCCTGCACTGGGAGACGAAGCAGAAGGGTCATGAGTTTGAGGCTAGGCTGGGCTACATAATAAGAAGTTGTCCCAAGAAACCGAAGAAAAAAAAAGCAAAAAAAAAAAAAACAAAAGAATATGAATGACAGCTGCCACTTTTATAGGGCTCATTCTATGCCAGACACCACTCTGGCCAACGTACGTACATATTTGGTTTTTAATTATATAGACATATATAGACGTATGTTTTTTGCAGTGCTGGGTGTTGATGGTCTTTGCACATGCTAGGCAAACACTTGCCTAGTTACATGCACAGCTGATACTCTTAATGTAATCCTGCTATGAACTCCATGAGGTAGATGCTGTTATTATCCCAGGTGAGGGAACGAGGCATGGAGATGGGGGCTGCTGCTAAGGTTGAATCCTTCCCCTGAAGCCACGTCTCTTTTTGTCTCCTGTCTGCATGGAGCTGACCCGTTCTTTAGGGAAGACATGCTTCCTGAGGCCAGGATACTTGCCGGCCACCTCCCTCACCAAAAAAAGTTTATTTTAAAATAAGAATTAAGGGAAAAAGATCACCTTACTATGTACCATTAATATATTTAACTTTATACTTACAGTCATAAAATACGTATATTTTATATTTTGTATAAAAGATGCTCATGATCAAAAGCATTCAGGGTCCTCAATTGTTTTTCCTTTTTCTTTTTCCAGTCCTGGGGCTTGAACTCTGGGCTTGAGCACTGTCCTTGAGCTCCTTTTGCTCAAGGCTAGCACTCTACCACTTGAGCCACAGTGCCACTTTCGGCTCTTTCTTGTTTATGTGGTACTGAGGAATTGAACCCAGAGCTTCATGCATGCTAGGCAAGCACTGTACCACTAAGCTAAATTCCCAGCCCCCTAAGGTTCTCAAAAGTCACAATGTAATGCTGTCTCTGAGCTTTTTCACACAAGGTTGGCATTCAACTACTTGAAGCACAGCTTTACCTCTGGCTTTTGCTAGTTAGAGATAAGAATCTCCAGGAATTTCTTCCCCGAGGTTGGCTTCAAATCAGGATCCTCAGATTTCAGCCTCCTGAATAGCACAAACCACCAGTGCCTGGCTCTGACAAAAAAAATGTTATGAACTGATTATAGCAAGCAAAGTGCTCACACATAATCTTGGCTTTGTCTATTTCTTTTTAACAATGAGAACACTTATTGTAGTCTACCTCTTAGCCAATGTCAAGTACATGCAGAGTGTCATTAGCCACCGGCCCCACATACCTAAAACTTGCTCATCCACAGAACCATCTCATTTCCTTCATCCCCAGCCCTGAGTGATGACCTTTCTCCCCTCTGCTTCTGCGGGTTTATTTTAGATTCATACAGCATGTAGACAGGTTGGTTTGGGGACATAAGATTTAAGAAAGTGGTTCACTGTCTTATGGAGACCTCTTGCAGGCACTTAGAAGCATCTGGGCAGTTAGTTAAGACTTGGGGGCAGAGACCAGCCCCAGGAGGGACACTGAAGTTCTCAACCTCAGGGGGAGAACCGGCTGTGCAAGGCGCTGGGTACCAGCCTGGAAGAAGCAGCCCCAGGAGGAGTCAGGGGAGAGCGTGTCTGAGGCCACTCAGAGAAGTTTCTAGAGGAGGCCAGGAGGCCAGGCAGAGAGGCCCTTGGCCGAATGAAAGCCTTGGCCCTGCAGCAGGGTGGATGGGGCTAGGGGGTCAGCAGTGCGCATCTGCCGCAGGTGGAGGCCAGCTCATGGGAGTGTGATGGCTCCCAGGACAAGGCACTCATATTTGGAAGTTTCCTTAAGAAATCTAGTGCTGCTCACACTTAGCTGTGGATTGGAGTCACCTGCTGCCAGGCTTGTTCAAATCTAGCTGTGTGGACCACATCCAAATGTCTAATGCAGCCAATCTGGGATGGGCTGAGAATTCATGTCTCTAACAAGCATCTAGGGGTGCTGAGGCTGCTGGTGGAGGGAAGACCTAGGGATGCTAGCTGAGTCTTAGCACCCCCACCCTCTGCCCATTGGACATGTGATGCTCACCACTTGTTGAGAAGGTAGCAACGTATCACAAGAACAAACAACCAAGCCTATTTTTACACTAAAAACATTCAATGATACCAACAAATCAACTTAAAACTCCAAGAGAAGAACCTCAAGGAAAAGAGAGCAAAGATGGAGAAAATGTAAACACCAGGCCACACAAATCCCAATCCCCCAAACTCTCCTTCTTTGCGATGCCTATGGTGGTCTGGCCATTTCAGAGCCAAACTAACAGAGAGGAGCCCAGCTGTTCACCAGGGGCTCAGGCTCCTCACTGAGAAGTTACCCCCCAAATCTGCTTGGAGAAGAACATATGAAAGGTCCCCCAGTTAAGCAAGGAGGCAAGCGGAGAGGCCGGGCTCCTCACCGCATGGGGACTGACACATTCACATACATAATCACACACTCTTCAGCCCCTCAAATTTTCTTTGGAGAGGGCTGGGAAGGTGGCTCAGTGGTAGAGCGCTTGCCTTGCATGCATGAGGCCCTGGGTTCCATTCCTCAGCACCACATAAACAAAAAGAAAAAAACCGGAAGTGGCGCTGTGGCTCAAGTGGTAGAGTGCTAGCCTTGAGCTGAAGAGCTGAGGGACAGCGCCCAGGCCCAGAGTTCAAGCTCCATGACCGGACTCCCCCCCCCCCCCCCCAAAAAAAAAAAAAACAAATTTTATTTGGAGATGAAACATTGTACCAGTGTCCCATAGATTCCACAGCAATTTACCAAACACTGAATGACTTAAAATAACAGAAATGTTATCTTACTGGTTAGAAATCTGGAGTGTTTCTTGCTGGGCTAATTTCTAGGTGTTCACAGGATGTGTTTCTTTCTAGAGGTTCTGAAGAAACCCCACTTTTTTTTTCTGGTCATTTCTGGCTGACATTCCTTGACTCCAGGCTCCTCATCAGCTTTTCAGTCAAAATGCTGACTTGCCCTGATCTCTTCCACTCTGATCTTCCTTCCATATTTCAGGAAGATTAGAATGATAAAATTGGGCCCACCTAGATAACGCAGGCCACAGTCCCTGTTTGAAGGTCAGCTGACTAGCACCCACCAGTCTATCTGCTCCCTGATTCCCCTTTGCCACATGGCCTCCTTTGGGCCCAGTTTCTGGAAATATATCTTTGGGGAGGATTTTATTTTGCCTACTACAATAAGGCACACGCATCTGAGAGGGGCTCAATTTTGACATATGTAAGCACTACCACATCAAAAGCACTACTCAGATAACATATGGTACATTGCCTGCTCTTCACAAGGCTCTCTTACATCCCTGCCCAGTGTAACCAATGGAAACCACTTTTCTGAGCTCCATTTCCATGAATTAATTTTGCTTATTCTCTCCCTCACACACACTCTCTCTCTCTCTCTCTCTGTACATTACTAGCATTCAAACCTAGGGTCTCACACATGATAGGCAAGTGCTCACACTGCGCTACAACTTCTAGTTTTGTTTGCTTATTGGTTAGTTTATTTATCTTTGTGCCAATACTGGGGTTTGAACTCAGAGCCTGGGTCTGTCTCTTAGCTTTTAAACTCAAGGCTGGTACTCTGTCATTTGAGCCACAGTGCTACTTGTAGTGTTTAATTGGAGGTAAGAGTTTCACAGACTGCCTTATCTGGTTGGCTTTGAACTGTGATCCTCAGATCTTGCCTCCTGAATAGCTAGAATTACAGGCTTGAGCCACTGGTCTGGCTTAGTTTTGTTTGTTTACTCAGTGCCAGTACTAGAGCTTGAACTCAGGATCCAGGTGCTGACCTTTAGCTTTTTTGCTCAAAGTTAGGGCTCTACCACTTGAGCCACACCTCTACTTCTTGCCTTTTGATGATTAATTGGAAATAAGTCTCGTGGACTTTTCTTTCTGGGCTGGCTTGGAATTGTGAGCCTCAGATCTCAGCCTCCTGAATACAGGTGTGAGCCACTGACCCCTGGCTTAGTTTTGTTTATTCTCGACCTTCATATAAATGAAATCATACACTATGGAAGCAACCTGGTCCATAGTTGGAGTGGAATGCCATTGGAGAGTTTTTATCATTTTGAGTGACACTACATGCTGCTGAGCTTTTTCCATGTACTACCTTGCATGGCAGAATGATGGCGCTATTGAGAAAGTCCTTCACATAATAATCCTTTAAATACTTGAAGACTGTTGCTCCAGTTCCTTAATTTTGCAAGGTCCATCTTGCATACCCTTCAACAGTTCCTAATGAAGGATGGCCATGAAGACACCTACCACCCCACAGTGGCCCATGCTGGGTGTCTGAAAGTTTCTCTTCACATGTGGTTGGCTCAAGCATAGCCCAGGGCAATCATTCCTCTATTGTTCTAGATGCCTGTGAAGGTATTTTTGTTCCTTCAAAGCATGTTATTAACATCCAAGTGAATGTACATACATATTCTCCCCACCTCACTACTCAGACTATTTTGTAATGTGTTCTCTTTTATAGCTACATATTTACCTTGATATCATGCTACTGTAGTCTTTTGCACTTTGAATTTTTAAACTTAGGAATATATCAGAGATCTCTCCTTATCAATTTATAAAGACCTTCATATATATATACATATACATATATATATATATATATATATGGTGACAGGAGTTGAATACAAGTCTTTTTTTATCTTAGATGGTGCTCTACTACTTGGACCATACCTCCAGTCTGGTATTTTGCTGGCTAATTGGAGATAAAGCCTTGTGGATTTTTCTGTCTGGGCTGGCTTTGTATCATGATCCTCCAGGTCTCAGCCTTCTGGATAGCTAGGATTATAGGCATAAGCCACTGGTGCCCAGCTCTATATTTTTTTAAACAGTTGCTTACTATTTCATTGTACGGCTTTGCCATCCATACCTTATGTGACTAATGTCATCATCATCATCATCATTATTATTGTTATTATTATTTGTTGGTCATGGGGCTCAAACTCTGGACTTGGGCATTATCCCTGCGCTCTTCAAATCAAGGTGAGCACTCTACCACTTGAGCCACAGTGCCACTTCTGGTTTTCTAGTGGTTAATTGGAGATAAGAGTCTCACGGACTTTTCTGCCGGGGCTGGCTTTGAACCATGATCCTCAGATCTCAGCCTCCTCAGTAGCTAGGATTACAGGTGTGAGCCACCGGTATCCAGCTGATGTCATTATTTTGAATAATGACATTTTAAATAATGACTAATGTCATTATTCAATAATTAAACAATATTTGTTTCTAGTATTTTGCTATGACAAACCTTATGCACATTTATTATTTTTCCTATTTTTCTCCCCTTCTCTTCCTTCCCTTCCCTTCCCCTTCCCTTTCTTCCCTTCCCTTCCCTCCTCCTTCTTCCTTTTCTCTCCTTCCCTCTCCTCCTTCCCCTTTCTTTCCTTTTTTCTTTTTTCTTTCCTTTTTCTTTTTATTAAGTGTTGCAAATTATCAAAGGAATGCAAGGCTTAGAGCACAGCAAAGTGTGCCTGTGTGGCTTTAATCAAGCTCTTCATGAATACAGTGGGCTTCTGTGGATTCCTGACAATGGTTTTGCAGAACTCATTTCTCCCGATCTATCTTATCACAAAGTTTCTCCTTAAAAGGACAGCTGGAGCTGTGGAGAACAAGTCAGGCCCAAGAGCCTTGGCACAGTAAGAGACGCTACATACTGATAGCATTTATCTGGCACATGCCTGAACCAGACAGCTCCTGGTCAAACACTCCACACATTGTGTGAAAAGCAGGCCACTGGAGAGTGCATCCAAAGAGGACAGTCATTCTGATGAGTCTCTGCTGGCTCTTAGAGCCATGTAGCAGGTCACCTGCAGTACACATTAGAAAAAGGCAATTGGCTGGGGTGTGGCTCAAGTGGTAGAGCATCTGTCTACCTACTAAGTGTAAGGCCCTGAGTTCAAACCCCACTACCATACACATTAAGAAAAAAAAGAAAAGAAAAGAAGAAGACAATGAAGGTGTAAGAGGAGGGAGGCACGTTTCCATAGGAAGCAGCGCTGTCCAGGGCTTCAGAGCCCAGCTCCGGGCTGTTTAACATCTCAGATTAAGAAGGGTTCAGAAGGTGAGGTAACTAGCCAGCTCCTGTTCCTGGGGGGGCCATGCTGGGAGCCCACAGCACTGTGAGAATGTGGCACCTGAAACGCGCCTAGGAAGGGGTTCAGACATGCCCTGGAGTTGAAGCCACTGGGGGGCAGGGAACAGTGCCCCCTACACAATGGTCCTTCAAAGCACCCCTGGGGCTGAGGAATTATGGCTGTCAGAGCAGAGGTTTCTTTTGGGTCCTGACCTAAGTCATCAATAAGGTACATAGGACATTAGAAAGATCAACTTCCTGATTTATGTAACTGCAACACCCCCCCATCCCCCCATTCCCCCACACACACATAGCATTCATAATAATGAAAGGCTTGGATGCTGTCCCTGAGCTCTTCAGCTCAAGGCAAGCACTCTACTGCTTGAGCCACAGCACCACTTCCAGGTTTCTAGTGGTTTATTGGAGAAAAGAGTCTCATGGACTTTTCTGCCCAGGCTGGCTTTGAACCGCAGTCCTCAGATCTCAGCCTCCTGAGTAGCTAGGATTACAGGTGTGAGCCACCAGCGCCCAGGTAAAACATATTTTTTTTTGAAGATCCACTTCTTCCCTTAATTATTAGCTGAAAGGAAAAAGAAAAGGAAGCAATTGTGCTCATTTACTTCCATGTTTAAAAGGACAAAATGTATTTTCTCAGCCTTCTAGTTCCTACTTAATACTTGCCAGGGGGTCTTGTCCTCTTCCCTGCCTCTGTCTAAGTCCCTTCAGAGTCTTCTCATTCCAGAAGACCCAGGCTTGCCTTGTCCACTCTCTGAGGCTCTCCTGACTTCTCTGAGCACAGCAGGCAGGGTGTCCTACTGCCGCACCGCCTGGTCAGGGCCCGCAGGCTCAGGGGCAGTGGGCTGCCTCTTCCTGAATGCTCAGCTGACAAGCCAGAAACATTTATTTTTTCACTGTAAATATAAGGACATTTGTCAATATGTTCAATGAATATAAATTTTTGTTTTTATTCTTTCTATTTAGTATATTACACACACACACACACACACACACAAAGATAAAATCAGCCAGGCACCAGGGGCTCAAATCTCTATTCCTAGTTACTCAGGAGTCTGAGACCTGGAGAATGAAGGCTCAAGACCAATCAGAGGGGAAAATGTCCTCAAGATTCCCTCTGCAAATTAACTGGCAAAAAGTAGGGCTGGAGGCATGGCTCAATCGGGCAAGCAAATTAGTCAAATATGGGCCTTGAGTTCAAAACTTGGTACCAGCAAACAAACAAACATCCACCTTGACCCCAGAACAATGTATAGAGCGGGCATAGTCTGACTTCAGGGCTAAAG
This sequence comes from Dipodomys spectabilis, assembly GCF_019054845.1. Lineage (NCBI taxonomy): Eukaryota > Metazoa > Chordata > Mammalia > Rodentia > Heteromyidae > Dipodomys > Dipodomys spectabilis. The sequence continues at coordinate 12,996,615 of NW_024870730.1, forward strand.
AAAAACTCAGGCACCCCACATATCAGAGACTAGTTGAAACCCCTTCCCTCCTCCCCTCAGCCCTGCATCTCCCACAATTTGGATCCTCTACCTCACTGCAGCCCTGACTGCCCTGGAGGAGGTGTTGGCAGGAAGGAAGAGGCCTTAACCAGCTGTCTCTGCTCTCCTACAGGCCCTGCCATCCCAGTGGGTGTGGACGTACAGGTGGAGAGTCTGGACAGCATCTCTGAGGTGGACATGGTATGCACCCCGCCCTGGGCTGGAAGCCTTCAGGAGAGAGCATGTGACAGGATGCTGAGAACTGGGGGCATGGGGCCCTCAGGGGTGTGGGCTGTGACTGGGTTGGTGGGGGGAGGGAGTGGTGGCTGCTGGCGACAAGACAGGTGCTTGGGAGCTGGCTGTAGAATGGCATTCACAAGCTTCAAGAATTGGTTACATGAGGGCTGGGAATGTGGCTCAGTGGTAGAGTGCTAGCCTAGCATGTATGAAGCCCCGGGTTCGATTCCTCAATACCACATAAGTAGAAAAAGCTGGAAGTGGTGTTTGTGTTAAGTGGTAGAGTGCTAACCTTGAACAAAAGAAGCTCAGGGACAATGCCCAGGTTCTAAGTTCAAGCCCCAGGACTGGCAAAAAAGAAAAAAGGATTGGTTAAATGAAGGCTCACAGGCCCGTTCATACTCTCTGCCATCAGAGTTTCTGGGAGTTCTGACATCAGAATATAGCCTCAAGGGAGGCAAAATGAACCACCATGCTTGGAGGAGTGGTTGGCAGTAGACGTTTGGATGGAAACTTCAGTTGGGAGCTCAGCTCCCCCTGTACTGGTTGGATGTTTGAACCTTGTGTCGGTACTCTTTTATGTTCTGGCAATGGCAGGGCCCCACTGTGGTAGTGGCAGGGCACTCCGTTTCTTCCCTACCACCACCTGACTATCCTGCAGGGACTCGCCTCTGAGGGCAGCGCCCCTCTCCATGGCCCCAGCTCTTCCTGTTCTGTGCAGTATTCCTTTCCAGCTTTCTGGCTACAAGCTGCTTCCGTATTCCTCCTCCACGCTCTCGGTCTGGCCCTCCCAGGCTGTCTCCCTTGAGAGGAGACTTCTTCAAAGAGCTTTCCTGGACCACCTGCTCTGCAGGGTCTCTGTTTTTCCTTCCTAGACCACATCATCCATTGTAATTGTGCTAGAGATTTAGCTTGGGGGTTTCTTGTATGTGGTTGTTTCCCATACTTGGCTATCAGTCCATACATCTTTTTATCTTGTCTCTATCATGTGTGGGACCACTGTGGGGTGCTCAAACTATGTGGAATGAATAAACACAAAAGGGGGCATCCAGAGTGTGCAGGAAGCTTCTTGCTGTTTGTTTTTTAGAGTTGAAGGTCAAACCCAGGGCCTTGAGCTCCCTAGACCTTGAGCTCCCTAAACCAGGCTCTCTGCCATTCAGCTACACCCCTGCCTTTCCCTAGCTCTTAACTGACTCAGCCCGTCACAGCTGATAAGATACAAAGGTGCCAACATCTGATAAGGATGCTGTCCAGTGTGAAGGGTGCAGAGGTGGTCGATGAATGCACTAAGGGCCAGGATCAGTTAAGACCAACATCCTTGTGCAGCACAACTTCAGTGCTGGTTCTTCCTGAGCCTTCATCTTGGTCCAGCAGAAGCTAGTTCTCTATCCTTCTTCCACCTGCTCCCCAAGGAGGTCTTCTAGGTAGCTAGTTAGTCCTTTGAAACTTGTATCTTAGTTCTAGCTATAGCATCAGGACCAAATTCTTGATTTAAGGTATTAGCTCATCATCGGCATTGTGCTGTCTATGCACTTAGCTGTTCATCTCTCCATTTTTTTTTCCACTTAGAAAATACTGCTTTAAGCCAGGCACTGGTGGCTCATGCCGGTAATCCTAGCTACTCAGGAGACTGAGATCTGAGAATTGCGTTCAAAGCCAGCCCAGGCAAGAAAGTCAGTGAGACTCATATCTCCAGTTAACCACCAGAAAACCAGAAATAGCACTGTGGCCCAAAGTAATAGAGCACTAACCTTGAGCTGAAGAGCTGAGAGAGAGCGCCCAGGCCCAGAGTTCAAATCCCACAACTGACAAAAAAGAAAAGGAAAAAGAAAAAAAATACTGCTTTAATATGCTGGGGATCCAACCTAGGACCTTGAGTGGTCTACCACTGAACTATGTCCTCAGCTCTCATGTAGTGAACATTTATGAAGTTCCTACCTTGCCAGGCATTATATGTAATGGTGAATGAGAAATTCATTGTGGGCATGGCTCAGCTCTGCCTTCAAGGATCTTACAAATCTGACAGTAGAAACATGATTCAGAAGGGCAGTTGACTTTTCAGCACTCTTACTGCAATGGAATGATTAGATGGGTGTGGAAGGAGCCATGCAGGTTCTAGTAAGAAAGAGCAGGGCTGGGGGAAAATCTTGTCCTGCTGCCCAGCAGGCCAGACTGCTGGCCGGACAGCAGGAGTTTCCATTTACAAAGCTCTGTTTCTGGCCCTGACTTCATGATGTTCAAAGCTAAAGCCACTCTCTGATGGCAGCAGGGCTATTACATGGGCCGTGTGCCCAGGGCTGGGGAGCTATCTCCTCCTACTCTAGAGGCTAGACCTGGGTGTCTGGTGCAGTGGAGGATGGTGGGTTCATCGAGGAAGGGAGGTCTTTCAGTCCGGTCTCTCCCTGGGCTCTCACAGGACTTCACCATGACGCTGTACCTGCGGCATTATTGGAAGGACGAGAGGCTGGCCTTCCCTAGCACCAGCAACAAGAGCATGACATTCGATGGCCGGCTGGTGAAGAAGATCTGGGTCCCTGATGTCTTTTTTGTTCACTCCAAAAGGTCATTCACTCATGACACCACCACTGACAACATCATGCTAAGGGTATTCCCAGATGGCCACGTGCTGTACAGCATGAGGTAACTGTCCAGAGGGCTGTCGTTCCCTGGTCCAACGCCATTCCAATATGGAAGGTTTGTCCCTTTGGTCCTTAACTGTTCAGCACAATGGATGGGTCTGTGGGACGGCCTTTTGATAGCAGTCAGAATTGGCTAAAGATGAAACAGGTACGCTGATAGGCGGTGACTTCCTCCTCATCACTGGGATGAAGGCTACTTCAACCTCAATGAGTAGATGGTGGCCATGCCCTATATGTATTTTATATCCTGAGAGACTATGATTCTAGTTGACTGGCAATAAAGATTTAAAATATAGTAACAGCTAGATGCCAGTGGCTCCCACCTAGAATGCTAGTGACTCGGGAGGCTGAGATCTGAGGATCATGGTTCAATGCCAGCCTGGGCAAGGAAGGCCATGATACTCTGATCTCCAATTAATCACCCAAAAGTTGGAAATGGAGGTGTGACTCAAATGGTAGAGTGCTGGCCTAGAGCGAAAAAGCCAAGTGAGAGCATGAGGCCCTGTGTTCATGCCCCAGTACTAACGTGACACGTGTACACACACACACACACACACACACACTCACACACTAGTCATTACTTCAGATTGGCTTCTACAGTAACTTCAGTATTTTAACAGTCTCACTGTACGTCTTCCTGGCCCACTTGTATAGTCCAGCAGAGTTAAATGGTAATACTAGGCACTTCCTAGCTTTGGGTTGAAGGATGGTGGCAGGTACAAGAGGTCAGGTATTCACAGAAGCTGGGGAAGGGGGACAGCAGCCCAGTAGAGGGAACACAGTGAAGCATTAAGACCACACAGCAGGCAAAGCTCTAGCAGATGAGGACCAGCAACTTGCTCACATGTGTTTCCAATGTCAGGAGTAGGCTGGAGGAGGCAGCTGCTCCGGGCTATGTGCTGCATGCAGCCCTTGCTCTGGGCAGACGCACGAGCTAGTAACTCAGTGCCAAGCCAACACATGCATTTTGGTTGTGTAGGATTACAGTCACAGCCATGTGCAACATGGACTTCAGCCACTTTCCTTTGGACTCCCAGACCTGCTCTTTGGAGCTGGAGAGCTGTAAGTAGCAGTGACTTTTGTTCCTTTCATTCCCTTATTTCCTGTCCAATGTTGTGCCATCTTGGAAACCCTGAGTCTTAATAGTGACAGCAGTCTTAACGCTACTTTACTTTGGCATAGGATTTCTTTGTTGCTTCACCTGATTAAGAGGCGGAGGAGTTAAATTCACTTTATTTGCTTCCCCTCAAAGATGCATATACAGATGAAGACTTAATGCTGTATTGGAAGAACGGTGATGAATCCCTGAAAACAGATGAGAAGATCTCCTTGTCCCAGTTTCTGATTCAGAAGTTTCACACAACTTCCAGACTGGCCTTCTACAGCAGCACCGGTAGCTAACTTTTGCACATTCTGATTCAAATGTGGAAGAAAATGCATTAGAGCCTGGTGCTGGTAGCTCATGCCTGTAATCCTAACAACTCAGGAGGCTGAGATCTAAGGATCATGGTTCAAAGCCAGCCCGGGCAGGAAAGTCCATGAGACTTTTTTTGTTTAATTGTGAAAATAACCGTATAGAGGGGTTACAATTACATTGGCAAGATAATGAGTACATTTCTTATCAAGCATTGTTGCCTCCTCCTTTGTTTCCCCTTTCCATCCCTTCCCATCTCTCCCCTCCCCCCCCGCAAAAGTTGTAAAGTTCATTTTTCTTTTCTTTTTTTTGGGGGGGGGGTCTGGTCGTGGGCCTGAACTCTGGTCCTTGGGCGCTATCCCTCAGCTCTTCAGCTCAAGGCTAGCGCTCTACCACTTGAGCCACAGTGCCACTTCTGGCTTTTTTCTTTTTGTTTATGTGGTGCTGAGTAATTGAACCCAGGGCCTCATGCATGCAAGGCAAGCGCTCTACCACTGAGCCACCTTCCCAGCCCGTAAAGTTCGTTTTTCAACATAATGACTTCTATATCTCATTGTTGCAATGGGTCCACCTGTATCCCTAGTTAAACGATTTGTTTTTTCCCTTCCCCTCCACAAATTATACCAACATCAAAGCATGAGACTCTTATCTCCAATAAACCACCAGAAAACCAGAACTGGTACGGTGGCTCTAGTGGTAGAGCACTCACCTTGAGCTTAAGAGCCTAGGGATAGTGCCCAGGCCCAGAGTTCAAACCCCATGACGGACAAAAAAAAAAAAAAAGCATTAGAATTCTGCAGCCTTAGCCTCTCTACATTGCTAAAAGAATGCAGAGTCCCAAAATATAATTAGCACTTAAAAATAAAAGGAGAGGGGGCTGGGAAGGTGGCTCAGTGGTAGAATGCTTGCCTAGCTTGCATGAAGCTCTGGGTTCGATTCCTCAGCACCACATAAGCAGAAAAAGCTGGAAGTGGTACTGTGGCTCAAGCGGTAGAGCACTAGCCTTAAGCTGAAGAGCTGAAGGACAGTGCCCAGGCCCAGAGTTCAGGCCCCATGACCGGCAAAAAATAAAATAAAAATAAAAATAAATTAAAATTTAAAAAAAGGAGAGTGAGAGAAGGGAGAGGAGGGCTATCTTCTAAGATCTCACCCCTAGAGGTAACACAACTTAGCAAGCACCATATACAAGACATTTTGTTTTAACTTTGCAATTAGTTGAGGATAGAGAACATATTTTCCTTCCTTCCTTCCTCCCTCCCTCCTTCCTTCCTCCCTCCCTCCCTCCCTCCCTCCCTTCCTCCCTTCCTTCTTTCCTTCTTTCCTTCCTTCCTTCCTTCCTTTCTCCCTCCTTCCCTCCCTCCCTCCCTCTTTCCTTCCCTCCCTCCCTTCCTTCCCTCCTTCCCTCCTTCCTTCCTTCCTTCCTTCCTTCCTTCCTTCCTTCCTTTCCCTTTCCTTTCTTCCCTCCCTGCCCACCCACCCCGCCCCAGGTGCTAGAGATTAAGCCCAGAGCCTCCCTCATGTCAGGCAAGCATACTCTGAATTAAGAGTTGCTTCTATCCCTTTTGTTTTATATTTTGTTTAGAGATACAACCTCCAGAACTTTGCCTAGGCCAGCCTTGAACTTTTGATCTTCCCATCTGCCTCCCCAGTAACTGAGATTATGGAAGTGTGCCACCACGCCTAGCTGTATATGATTCTATGATCTGATTTGCAGTTTAACAGCTTTCCAAGGAAATATAGTTACTTCTTTTAGCAAGACTATGACAGGGATCAAATTCAGGGCTTTGTGCATACTAACTATATAATCTACCCCTAAGTAGATTCCTTTTTTTTGGCCTAGGGCCATGTTTGAAGTTTTAAAAGGATCCTTTTGCCAATTCCCCCAAACCTCACCTTTTAACTCGTGGATTCATGAGTATGGAAGACTGAGTGAGTGAAACAACTAGAATTTACTCTCACAGCTCAGGAGGCCAGAGGTGTGAGGGCCGTGTTCCCTGTGACTCTTCCTGCTCTCCAGCCTCTGTGTCGCCAGAAGTCCTTGGCCTCCTTGGCTGTGGCTGCATGACTGTTGTTGCTCTGTCATCACATGGTGACCCTGTGTCTAAGTGTCCTCATGTGGTGTTCTCTGGGCTTCTAGGTCTACATTTCCCTCTTCTGACAGGGCATCAGTCATTGGATTGGGGCCTCCCTAATCCAGCAAGACCTCAGTACCTTGATTACAGATACCTGCCGAGCTGCAAATAAAGTCACTTTTACAGGGCCTGGGAGTTAGGACATCCACATATCTTTTTAGGGAACACAGTTCCACCCACAACAGCTGGGCAGTGGTTGAACACCCCAGTAGATCTTGTTTCATCGCTCTTTATCCCAACACTGAACAGCCTGAGCCCTTCAGTGGGAGGCTTGAGCTTCTTCCGGCTTCTGCACAGACATAATGGCTGGTCCCCCTGCTCTACCTACACTTCTCTGTCAAAAGCATCACACAGGGTGTGGGCCCTGCCAATGCTGTGCTCATGACAGGACATCCCCAGGCCTGAGCTGGATATGCCCATGGCCCTCACCTCCAACTTTCTCTTTCACCCTGTATGTGTTCACATGACTTTCTTAGCAAGTTCAAATCAACAAAGCCATTATTGAGTCTCTTATATAACCTCTATTATGTGTCACTGTCTTAACTGTGTTGTATGATTTTACTAATTTCTACCCAACACATCTATGATGTTAGGTATTTATTCCCAGTTTGCTGATGAGGAAACTGAGTCTCAAGGACTAAGCTAGTTACTGAAGGTGCACAGCTGGTAAGGCAAGCAATCTGCCAGAATCACTCTGTGTGCTTGTCTTAGGCATTTTCTATATCAGGATAGCATGCTTGTCTGTTTTGTTTCCCTTCGAGCCTTCCTAGAGTACAGATCAACATGTGTCTTCTACTGTTATTTGCTATGTACCATGTGGAGGCAGTGATCCCATCCAGAAGCATGTAGGTTCAAACTCTCCCCTACCCCTCCAGTGAAGGATATGGAATGAATAATCCTTAATAGCCAGGAAGAGCCTGTACAAACCTAATAAGCAATCTGATTCCCTTGAAGGACACCAATTTGAGTAAGGAAAATAAAACCAGCAAGATGGACAGTGACCACCAGATGAGTAAGTTATTATTTCTACCATACTGGAAGACCATCTATTGACACACACCACTGAAAGCAAACAAACTAGAAACCCACTCAGCAGCCAGGTACCAAACCTTTAGAACCTATCCCATGTCTCCAGCCTTTTCTTATTGACTCAACCCTCCCTTCCTGACTCAGTTCTCACCTTCTACTCTAACAGTAAGGTCTTTGTCCCCTCAAAATGTTGTTCTGAGTGCAGTCTGAAGGCCATCTGCACCCAGCTATCAGAGGAATGAGCTCAACAAGCAGATCTCTGGGCCCCTGAACACCTAGGGGAAAGCTAATGCTTAACAGGTGCTCATCAAACTTGAAAGACCATTGCTCTTAGTCTATATGGTTCTCTTGGTATAAAGCAGAATGGCAGCTGGACACTCTGGGAGTCTGGCAATCTGTGTTTTAACAAATCCTCCAGGGAGAGACAACATAGGTTTCTGGGTCCCATCCCATTCCCCATAGTTTCTCTTTAGTAGGTCCTACAAGGGTCTCAAGAATGTGCATTGCTAACAGCTTCCACAAGATGCCTTTGCTTCTGGCCAGAAAACACCACTTTGAGAATCACTGCTCTGGGTTAATTTCCCAAACATTGCAGCACATGAGAATTTTTTTTAGCAAGATATGCATAGCATAGCCATGCCAGTGGCTCACACTTGTAATCCTAGCTATGAATTTGAGGCCAACGCTGAGCCTAAAGATTGTAAGGCTCCATCTCAATCAATGAAAACGTAGGCAGTGGAATATACCTAACATGGGAAGCATAATTAGGAGGATTGCAGCCCAAGCTGGCTCAGGCATGCATGCAAGACCCTATCAGAGAAAGAAGAAGAGCTAAAGGGGATGAAGTATGTCTCAAGCGGGAACCCTGGCCTGGCAAGGGTGAGAGAGTTCAAATGCTAGTACTGAAAAAAAAGATACAAATGGCATAAAGATCACCATTTTGAAAAAAGTAAGTGTACAGTTTTTAAGTATTAGAGATCACTGGCATCAAGTATGTTTACCATGTTATATCTCTTCCAGGTTGGTATAACCGACTTTACATTAACTTCACCTTACATCGCCACATCTTCTTCTTCTTGCTCCAAACCTATTTCCCTGCTACCCTGATGGTCATGCTGTCCTGGGTGTCCTTCTGGATCGACCACAGAGCTGTGCCAGCCAGAGTATCATTGGGTAAAGCACTCAGCAAGGCCTGGTAGGGTGGTTATTTTTTTCAACTGATCAGTAGGTAAAGGAGAGATAAAATCATCTTTCAGAGGTCTTACCTGATGGGCTGTTGGAGGCAGAAAGGGGAACATTTGACCTACCTTTTGCCCACCATTCAGATGATGCTTCAGTTTCCTCTACTACACTATGAAAACCTCTGTGAGTTCAAATGACAGTCACTTGGGTTGTATCCATTCAGAAAGTCATAGCCTATTTGGGGTAAAGACTTCCCCAACTCGTGGTATTGGAGCTCAGTACTTAGGTAAATAAGAAGATTCTTCAAATATCAAAATTTGATTGTGTAAATACTAAACTTTCGGTAACTGGCCTTGTTTACACAGCCTGAGGGTTTGGAGGCAGGGCCTAAAGTCTATGATTTCTTGATTTCAGGGAAGGGAAATTTTAGCTGCATTGTTGAGAGCCCTTTCCAGATCCTGAATTCCAGAGTGAGACTTTATTACCCATTGTTGTGATTTGGTCAGCTTGAGCCTCAAGAATTGATTTGGTCAGCTCTAGCCCCAGGAATTAGGAGGGCTTCACAGCAAAGGCACAGTGGGACAGAAAGTAGCATGGTAGGCCTTCTGTGAACTTCTACGGTCTTCAGGGATATCATAAGTGTTTGTTTTTTCCTTTTTTTTTGGTCAGTCCTAGGGCTTGAACTCAGGGCCTAGGTGCTGCTCCCGAGCTTTTTTGCTCAAGGCTTGCACTCTCTAACTTGATCCACAGCTCCACTTCTGGCTTTTAGGTGCCTACTTGGATAAGAATCTCAAACGTTTTTTGCCTAGGCTGGCTTGGCACCGTGATCCTCAGACCTCTGAGTAGCTAAGATTGCAGGCATGGTCACCGGCACGCAGCTCTGCTGCTTCCTTAATGTTCCTTTAAAGTTTGCCAAAGTCAGATTTCGAGTCCCACCTCAGAGTCAGGACTTGCTGAAGCATTACTCACCTGTCACCAACAGAGAAGGCCAGCCTTCCCAGCTACCTGTGAGAAGCATAAGAGGCAATAACTGAGGTAGTGTATGGGGCGACAGACGAGGCTGCCTAGGGAGCAGATCCTTGCACCAGGAAGAGATGCATCTGGGGAATTTAGGATCCAGAGTGTGGAATTGTAATTCTGGGAGAGGTGTGCGCAGCGCTAACTGCTGTTCGCAGGGGAACTGAGACTGGGTTTTGCAGGAATCATGACGGTGCTGACCATGTCCACCATCATCACGGGAGTAAACAGCTCCATGCCCCGCGTGTCCTACATCAAGGCCGTGGACATCTACCTGTGGGTCAGCTTCGTGTTTGTGTTCCTTTCGGTGCTGGAATACGCAGCCGTCAACTACCTGACCACCGTGCAGGAGTGGAAGGAACGGAAGCTGCGGGAAAAGGTAACATAAAGCGTCAGGTGCTGGGACTGTGGGCAGGTGGGCAGAGTTCCTTCACTTCCTCCTCTATGCCAGGGCTATGCGTTGGAAGAGAAGGAGAAGGTTGGTTGGAAAGGACTGGTATGGGAGTAATACATGTAGAAAATAGAGATGTTTGTGTCAAAAGAGGATCGACCTGTTTTAGAATAGGTGTTAGCTTCCACCCAAAGAATCCCAGAAAGCAGAAAGTCTTTACAAAGACAAGTAACAGGAAGTTGGGCTTCACCACCGACACTGGATTCAATTTTCTCATCTATACAGAAATGATGACAGAGCCCTCATTCCAGGATCTACAGCATTGTAAGAACCACAGGAGATAGTTTATGGGGAAGCTGTCTTGAAGCTTTTGCTTCCAATCAGGGAAGTGCTGCTCGAGGCGTACTGGATAGGCCTCACCTCCACTGTGCCACTATTCTGGTCCTGGCTCAGGCTGATTATCTAGACATGTCTAATGCACCACATGCAGGAACAAACTGAGAATGAAAAAGAAATGTATTTGTCATAGTTTTTGGTATTTCTTGATTCTAACTCCAAATCTTAGGAGACAAGTCTGTTTTCATTTCAGAAAGAATTTCAGTTTAGAACAAAGAAAAGCCCTGTGCCTTATTCTATTAAAAATAATTAAATAAATTACCACCCCCTCCGCCCCATCAGTACCTCTCACTTTTATAAGTCTGGATATGATTAAATCTAAATATACCTTAGCTAGGCACCAGTGGCTCACACCTGTAATCCAAGCAATTCAAGAGGCTGAGATATGAGGATCATTGTTCAAATCTAGCCTCAGCAGGAAAGCCTGTGAGTCTGTTATCTCCAATTAACTAGAAACAGCCAGAAGTGGAGATATAGCTTAAGTGATAGAGTGCTAGCCTTGAGCACAAAAGCTTAGGGACAGTACCTGAGTTCAAGCCTCAGCCCTTGTTTTATCCATATCTGGGGCTGGCCATGGCCCACAATCTTTTTTTAAAAAATTATTTATTGTTATTATAAAGGTGATGTACAAAGAGTTACAGTTATATGTCAGGTGAAGACTACATTTCTTCTTCTACAATGTCACCCTTTCCCTCGCTGTCTTCCAGTTTTTCCCTCCCATCCTCACTACAGGTTGTATGCTGTAGTTCATTTCAACAGTGTCTAGTGAGTACCACTGCTGCATTTGTTCACCTTTTGTCCCATCGTTTCTGTGCCCGCTTACTCTCCCAAAGACAGAGAAATGAACAAACAAGACAAAAGGAAAAGAAAACAAAAATGGCAACAAAGAAAAATAACCTCTTATTTCCATTTCCTGGCGTTCATTTTGATAAATATTATTTTATATGATCAGATGCACATAGCTATGGTGCCTTTGTGGACCACACTCTTTCTACTCACCTCTTTAGTAGCTAGGATTACAGGCATGAACCCAACTCTTTTTTTTTTTTTTTGGGTCCGGTCGTGGGTTCTGAACTCTGGGCCTGGGCGCTGTCCCTCAGCTCTTCAGCTCAAGGCTAGCGCTCTACCACTTGAGCCACAGCGCCACTTCCAGCTTTTTTCTTTTTGCTTATGTGGTGCTGAGGAATTGAACCCAGGGCCTCAGGCATGCAAGGCAAGCGCTCTACCACTGAGCCACCTTCCCAGCCTATGAACCCAACTCTTAACTCATGCAACTTTTTTTTTTCTGTCAGTCATGGGGCTTGAACTCAGGGTCTGGATGCTGCTGTCCATGAACTTTTTTTGCTCAAGGCTAGCGCTTTACCACTTGGGCCACAGAGCTACTTCCAGTCTTTTCTGAGTAGTTTATTAGAGCTAAAAGTCTCATGGACTTTTCTGCCTAGGCTGGCTTCAAACTGCGATCCTCAGCTCTTAGCCTCCTGAGTAGCTAGGATTATAGGGGTGAGCCACTGGTGCCAGGTTAAATGTCTCTCTCTCTCTCTCTCTCTCTCTGTTTCTGCATGTCTCTCTCTCTGTCTCTCTCTCTGTATCTCTGTTTCTGACTGTCTGCCCAACCCCCTTTGGCAGTGCTGCAATCAAACCCAGGTCCTAATATAGACTATAGGCAAGTGTTCTGCCATTGAGCTATATTCTCAACCCTTTCTAATGTGTCTCATTTTGTTTTGTTCTTTTTCATTCCTGCACAAAGAGGCAGAATCCTGCAGTAGGATCAGAATATATGGCTTTAAATTCCTGGGTCCAGCTGGGCCTGGTAGCATAGAAATTCTAGAATTTGAGAGGTAGAGAAAGGAAATTTGAGAGTTTGAGATCAGCCTGGGCTATAGAGCTAAATTCTGTTTTTTTTAAAAAAAATAGTACAGCTCGCCCCACCCCCCATCCCAATTCCTGGCTCTGATATGCAGAAGAATTACATCACGGTGGACATGTTCTACAGAGTCACCAGTCTAGGATTAGTTAATTCTGTAGCAAAACTCTCTCAGTTTTGGCCTCAGCAGTTGGGGTGGCCTCCACAGTCATTCTCAATTCTGGCTGTACAGCAGCAGCAGCAGCAGCAGCACCTGGGAGTTTTCAACTAATGAGGCTAGAATGGGGCCAGGGCATGGCTCTGGTGATGCTCACACACCAGGGAGTCACTGACTCAGTGCTGTCTGCAGGTGGTCCCGGTTGATCTCTCTGTACTGCTGAGTAGCTACGGGGCTCACAAGGCCTCACAGAGCCCTTTGTCTTTGCCGCCTGTAGTTCCCATGCATGTGTGGAATGCTTCATTCAAGAACCATGATGCTGGATGGAAGCTACAGTGAGTCTGAAGCCAACAGCCTGGCTGGGTACCCAAGAAGCCATATTCTGCCAGAAGAGGAAAGGCAAGACAAAATAGTGGTGCACCTGGCCCTGAGCAGTGAGTCCAGCTCCTCCCGGAAGAAGGGGCTTCTCAAGGGCCAGATGGGGCTTCGCCTCTTCCAGAACACCCATGCCATCGATAAATACTCCAGGTTGATATTTCCTGCCTTCTACATATTTTTCAACTTAATCTATTGGTCAGTGTTTTCCTAGGGGCTCCTAGGCTGGGCTCCGGAGAGGACCGGCTGGCCATGTGCCCCACACCAGACACCACGGGCAGCACCCCTCTGTGTGAGTTCAGGGGGTCTCCAAATGCACTTACCACCAACCTTGTTCACGCTATGACTGTGTCACACTTTTACTTCTCAACTCAACTTGCTTCTGTTCTTGAGTGTAAATCTATTTAGAAACATTCCCATCCTATTTTTTAAAAAAGTGACTCAAATGCTTCCGAAATGTTCTGAGACCCTCATGAAACCTAGAATTCAACTGTGGAGAGAAAAGGAAAATGAAGGACAAGCTTAGGGCATTGTGGGTAGGAAAATGGAAATCGAGAGCAACAATGTTATAACAAAAAAACATCTGTGAACAACACAAGGGGACTTAAGTGCCTACTGGGAAAGGAAAAATCTCAGCTCCTAGAAAGCCAGGCCCAGAGTTCAGGCCACATGACTGATCCCCCGCCCCCTCCAAAAAAGTGCAGTGTAAAAGAAATGAACTGGAGGCATCAAGGGGAGCAGAATATGGAACCAAGGAGACATTGAGGACATGGAATGGCTCCCCTACAGGCAGGAAGACAGAGGTACAATCATTCATCAGAGATTCTTGCATGATACTGCACTGGTTTCCAAAATATGGTCAACTGTAACATGTACTCATATTTTATGTATTCCTAGGAGAGAAAAGTTACACTAATGATATTATGGCATGCCAATAATTAAAGAATAAATCTTGATTTTTTTTAACCAATATTACATTGTGAAAAATGTTTATGTTAGAACTAAAGCAATGGATACTATAGAAAAAGCTGGTAGTTGGACATATTTTATTGACATTAAGGGCCCAGTGTTTATTAAGTGTTTGTTTTCAAGGCCTGGTTCTGGGAGATGGGATGGTGGCAGATTAATGAATGAGTGGAAACAACTTTCAGTCATTAACAAGCTTACATTACACTAGGTGAGGTTCAAAAGAGGAGAAGAGCAATAGACTTTGACAAGTGCTGTTTGTGGTAAATTTTGACAAATGCACAGTTGCAATTTCAATTACTGGAAGAAATGGGGAGGGGACAACATCAGAAAGGGAAAGCTCAGGTGTGTTTAGAGAACCGTGCATATACTCTGTAATGTACAAAAGAGACAAGATTGGAAACGTAAAGTCAGAGAAAGAAGGTTTTTGAGCAGAGAAGAGATAACACTTTGGAAAATCAAGTAACTTGCCAACCATATGAACTGGTAACTGGTGTGTTTTCAAACCCTTTACTTGCCATTGATGAAAATCTAAAAATGTTAAAACAAAGTTGGGGAGTTATTGGAAGGAAATTATAAAGGTCCATAGAACAAAAGAGAATTTATAGGAAGCAGAGAGGCTGTGGGGACTTACAGACTGAGAAGTGTGATGCGATATGTCCCCTGGAATCATCTCTCCATCTCGCTGTCTTCATTCTCACTCACTGTAGTCAAGTTTTCTTCACCTGGCATGTGGGGGGAGGGCAGGGAGGGAGGAAGAGGATAACCCCCCTGACATCACAGGCCCACCCCGACTTCTCCTCTTGTGACATTTGTGTCAAGGATCCTTCCACTTAAAATAAACCTGGGGAAGGAATTTGACAGGTTTGATCTGGGCCACATATATTTGAAGATGAATCAGAGCTCTGTGCTGTGATTAAGGTTAGAAAGTTAGGAAACTTCTTGCAGAGCTTCTGCATGGCAAAGGACATAGCTAGTAAGATCAATAGAAAGCCCACGGATTGGGAGAAGATCTTCACTAGCCATACAATGGACAAGGGTCTCATATCTAAAATATACTTGGAACTCAAAAAATTAAATCCTCCAACAACAAATCCTCAAAGAAACAACTGCCCAATAAATAAGTGGGCTAAAGACTTAAAGAGAAACTTCTCTGAAGAGGAAAGAAGGATGGCCAATAGACACATGAAAAAATGCTCAACATCCCTAGCCATAAAAGAAATGCAAATCAAAACAACATTGAGATACCACCTCACCCCAGTTAGAATGGCAAAAATCAAGAACTCTAATAACAACAGATGCTGGAGGGGATGTGGACAGAAGGGAACCTTACTGCATTGTTGGTGGGAATTAAACTTGTTCAACCACTTTGGAAAGTAGTATGGAGGTTCCTCAAAAGACTCCACATAGAGCTCCCCTATGACCCAGCAATCCCACTTTTGGGCATTTACCCAAATGTTTACAAACAAGACCACACTAAAGCTACCAGCACAACTATGTTTATTGCAGCATTATTTACTATAGCTAAGATTTGGAACCAACCCAGATGCCTCTCAGTAGATGAATGGATCAAGAAAATGTGGTATATATACACAATGGAATTCTATGCCTCCATCAGAAAGAATGACATTGCCCCATTTGTTAGGAAATGGGAAGGCTTGGAAAAAATTATATTAAGTGAAGTAAGCCAAGCCCAAAGAAACATGGGTCCCATGGTTTCCCTTATTTGCAATATCTAGTTTATGTCTAAGTCAAGCAGAAAAGGTCAGATAAGGTGATGTTAGGGAAATGAACCCTAAATATGTATTCAAATGTTTTTTTTCTTTCATGCAATGGTTTCCTAACGCATTTATAAGATTGTTTCTTTGTTGCTTTGTATGTCCCTCCCCCACAGCTTTCACTGTATTTGATGTTGGTATAATTTGTGGATGGGAAGGGGAAAAACAAGTCGTTTAAATAAGGATACAGGTGGACCTGTTGCAACAATGAGAAGTACAAGTTATTACCTCGAAAACAAACGTTACAACTTTGGTGGGGGTGGGGGGCAGGGAGGATTGGGTGGGGGGATGGGAGGGGGGAGGATGGGAAGGGATGGGAAGGGGAAACAAAGAAGGAGGCTGCAATGCTTGATAAGAAATGTACTCATTATCTTGCCCATGTAATTGTAACCCCTCTGTACAGTATTTTCACAATAAAAAATAAATAAAAAATTAAAAAAAAGAAAGTTAGGAAACTTCTAAATCTCTTTGATTTAGTGAATCTTTTTATAAACATTTATAGAAGAAAAGCCATGAACTTGAAAAATATAGTGCTGCTTAGTTTGAGGGCAATGAAGAAGGAAAATAATGGTACTGACAGCAAGGATGCTTCATGTTGAATTCAGTTATGTGTGAGGGCTGCGGCCTACATGCTGACAGACCGGAAGCCAGAAGAGCTGGTATGGAGGAGGATGAGCGTTGGAGTTTGACAAGGAAATGGACATGTTAAATAAAAAGCTGTAAATGATGGGCTGGAAGTGAGATAAAGACTTCAGACTCCTAGATATGCTCCATGGAGTTACAGAAAGGATAAAACTCCTGAAGGAGAAAAACAGAAGGAAGTCTACAGAAAGAAGATTGAGGATATATGTTTAGGTGTGAGGGAAACTGATTGAGGACCCAACCAGCCAATCAGCCAATCAGAAGATGGTTGTATCACAAAAACTAGGAGGTGGGAGATTCAAGTAAAGAGATTGAGGCTGGAGGAAATAATAAGCAATAAAAACTAAGAAGGATAAAGACTGAGCAGATGTGGCAAGATGTAGGCAAGAAGCTATCCCTGGCAAAGATAATCCTGGGGTCATGACTCAGTAGCAGAATGTTTGCCTAGGAAGTGGCGCTGTAGCTCAAGTGGTAGAGTGCTCGCCTTGAGCTGAAGAGCTGAGGGACAGTGCCCTGGCCCAGAGTTCAAGCCCCACGACCGACAAAAAAAAACAACAAAAAACAAAAACAGAATGTTTGCCTAATACGCACAGAGCCCTGAGTTCAATCCCTAGTACCAGAAAAAAAACTTAAGGTTAAGTGTGGAGATTATGCCTTTAATTTCAGCTAGTGGGAAGACAAGGATCAGAAGGATGGAAGTACATGCATAGCAAATGTGAAACTCTAATCCAAAAATTAACTAAAGAAAAAATGACTGGGGGTCTGGGAATGTGGCTTAGTGGTAGAGTGCTTGCCTACCGTGTATGAAGCCCTTGATTCAATTCCTCAGGAAGTGGCACTGTGGTTCAAGTGGTAGAGTGCTAGCCTTGAGCAAAAGAAGCCCAGGACCTGAGTTGAAGCCCCAGGACTGGCAGAATAAAAGGACTGGGGATGTGGTTCAAGTGGTAGAGCAATAAAGATCTGAATTCAAAGACCAGTGAAGAAGGAGAAAGAGGAGGAGGAGGAGAAGGAGGAGGAGGAGGAGGAGGGGGAGGAGGAGGAGGAGGAGGAGGAGGAAGAGGAGGAGGAGGAGCTGCTTTTTGAGGAAGTGATTTAGATGAGAAGGAAAACTGCTCAGAGAAGTAACAATATTATGGAAAAGGGTACAGATCTTCTTCTTCTTCCTTCTTCCTCCTCCTCCTCCTCCTCCTCCTCCTCCTCCTCCTCCTCCTCCTCCTCCTCCTCCTCCTCCTCCTCCTCCTCCTCCTCCTTCTTCTTCTTCTTCTTCTTCCTTCTTCTGCTTCTGCTTCTGCTTCTGCTTCTGCTTCTGCTTCTGCTTCTGCTTCTGCTTGAACTCAGGGCCTAAACATGTCCCTGAACTCTTTTGCTCAAGGCTAGTGCTCTACCACTTTGAGCCACAGTGCCATTTCTACTTTTCTGGTGTTTAATTGGAGATAAGAGTCTCACAGACTTTCCTGTCTGGGCTGACTTTGAACCACAGAACCACCATCCTCAGATCTCAGCCTCTTGAGTGGCTACGATTACAGGTGTGAGCCACCAATGCTTATTCTTTTAGAAGATTAAAACATGACATGGTAGCTGGGCACCAGTGGCTCACACCTATAATCCTAGCCATCTAGGGGTTAAGATCAAGAAGATCAAGATTTGAAGACAGCCAGAATAATTCATAAAAGTCCATCTTCCAAATAACAAAAACCTGAGCTGATGGTGTATCTCAAATGAAAGAGTACCAGCCAAGCAAGCTGAGTAAGTGCCAAGTCACAAGACTGTTGTTGTTGATGGCATGGTAATGTATCTGGCTAGCAGGAGGGTGGCATTCTCAATGTCTGGTTCACTAGCTATTATATTGGAATTCTGGGTGTGGCACAAGAAGAGGTTTATAACACCTATAGAACTGAGCTTGGGAAGCAGCAGTCATGAGGGCTTGTATCATCCCCTGTTCCCTACACATGTGGGGGAGAGGGCACTTCTTCAGCCATCACAGAATGAGAGAATAGGCATTCATGAAACCACATCCACATTGTGCAAAGGGCCAAGCACTGGCACATATGCTGTACTTATAAATATTATCTTTGTAATTCAGTTTCACATCAACCCTGCCATATCAGGGAGGATTTTTCCCTGAGTAGACTAGATGGATAAATATAGGCAAAGTCCCAGTGCATAGAACATAATTCAAGCTCAGGGCTGTAGTATGGCAAGATATTGTGTGTCCACATCAACAGTAGAAATGAGAGACCCGAAACTGGTTAGAAGCAACATGGCCCTCCCATATGACTTCCTTAGATTCATTGTGATGGCATCTCCGTATCAGACTTGCAAAATTGGCTGTTCGCATCCTCCATCTGACACAATGACATATTTATAAGCCCTCTATAAGGACAGAAATGGGCTGTCATCCCTATTCTGGGAAAATCCTGATCCATTCTTTAAATTTCCTACCATTTTCCAACATTGACTCATGAATCATCCTCCTCTCTACTAGTTTGTCCACAAGCAGCCCCTAAGATGCTACCCAAAATTCGGAATACTAAATATTTGGATGCTAACTCTGGATACTAATTTTGGTACTAAAACGTCTCCATTCCTTATCAAGTCTCATTCTAAACTTTTTCCGTGATGATGACAGGAACCTGGAAAGACTAGGTCGAAGTAAAACCTGATTTCTCTATCTCTGAGATCTTCCATCCACCTACATCATGGCTAACATACCTCTAAGCTGGGCTGTTTTCGATTTAACACATTGAGATGGTTTGACTTGATGTGAAACTGTTCACTTCTTGTCATAATTTCAGGCAATGAGTAACTCTTTCATTACTTGGATGGCTAGTGAAAGATTTGGAAGGAGGAAAAAGAAAATGCATACTACTCTAGGTTATGGTAAAATATGTCAGCAAGAGTTACCCATATTCCCTTGCGGGGAAGCAGGAGTGTATCTGAGACAGCATATTAGCCTTGTAGCTGGAAGCTGGCTTTGAGAGTTTTGAGTTATTCAGGGTGGCCAGGGCCTTGTGGTATTATGGGCTTCCAGTGCTTATGCTGTTTATGTGGTACTACTTACTTAACCAGTGCACACACACAATTTGGTCTTATCTCCAATCACTATCTAAGATGTCTCCCTTATTTTTTTTTCCATTTCGCTGCAAAAAAAACAGATGGCTGTGATAGAGGATTAGCACTGTATTGGAACCCACTAACCCCCTCTCCCATCAACGCTGCCAATCTCTAGGAAATACAGATGACTGACAATGGTGTCTTCAGGAAAGCTGTGTGCCCCATGTGTGTTTGTGGATGAGTGTGCTGGACTGTTCCCACCAAGAGTGAAATTCCACACCAGCAGGGCCCAGCCTGCAGCATGCAACATTCCCCATTGGCAGACTTGGATGAAGATCCTTATCCTGACCTTCAGAGCTCCAGAGGGCATTGTGAGGTGAAGTCTGAGCTGGGCTCAAGAAACATTCAGTTTGGGATTTACCAAGTTTGTGGTGGCAACCATTCTTTTCCACCTTAGATATTCACCTAAACACCGCCAACTTTAATGTACATATGAATAACATGCATATCTTGGCAAAATGCAGGTTATGGTTCTAGCTGGGAGCTGGTGGCTCATGCCTGTCATCCTAGCTACTCAAGAGGTTGAGTTCTGAGAATCCTGGTTCAAAGCCACCCCAGTAAGTAAAGTCCATGAGACTTATCTCCAATTAACCACCAGAAATCTAGTATTAGAGTTGGAGAACTCTGCTTACCATTTGAAGCTGAGCTCAAATGTTGCTCCCTCTCTCTACCTCCCCCCCCCCATCTCCTCCTTTCCCTTGCCCAGATGCATCACCTCACCTGTGTGCCCAAAGCCCTTGGTGCAACTGAGCACTGAGGCCTGTAATCACTCTCTTGGCTTAGTGGTCCTTGGTCCTGGTTGCACATAAGTTACTTGGGGAACTTCTGAGAAAGCATTGATGCCTGAGCACCTACTTCAGACGTTCTGATTTAATGTACTCCCAACTCTATTATTTATTTTAAAGTATGTTTGTCTTTATGATATAGTTTACATCAAGCACTTGAATCGAACTTCCATCCCTGGATTTAATATAGATTCTTTATAATTACCTCTAATCATTATCTGAAAATACACATTTAAACTAAGTCAGCTAATGAATAAAATAAGTAACTGGGGGCAGGGTCATGAATGATCAGTTAGGTCATATTGCCACCGTGTTTTAGTCTCGATTCACATTTGTTTCCATCACATAGACATCCATGTTAACAGTTAGCTTAGACAGCAGAGGCTAACAATGTAAAGCTATGCTGCCCTAAAGGAAATTTAGTTTAATCAAAAGAAGCATTGACCCTTGATCAGAAGCATTCTGTGCATGTGTTACTTTGGTTCAGCTAAGGTTCAGGAACAGCTAAGGAGGAAGAACGCGTACTTTGCCTACTGAAGACATGATCAGTAAAGACACTGCCAATAAAGGACTAATAAGCAACTAACTACCTGAAAAAAGTCTTAGCCAATCTTACAAGAAAGAAAACGTTAAGAGTAATAAAATGGAACAAAAGGGTTTTCTTTTTTAAAGAACAGTATCTATAAATCCAAAAACGATGGATTTTTCCTTCTATAAATAATCTTTGAAATGCGAAAAAGTTGCCAGCTAAGGTTCTTTTCTGTAGTGAAGCTTCAGGTGCACACAGATCATCTCCTGATGGGCCCTCTCTACGTATTCTTTGAAAGCTGGTGGACTTGGCTTGATTATTACTGTCGTTGCTTTTATGATTCTTTTCTTTCTTTCTTTCTCTTTTTTTTTTTTGGTCGGTTGTGGGGCCTGAACTCTGGGCCTGGGCGCTGTCCCTCAGCTCTTCAGCTCAAGGCTAGCACTCTACCACTTGAGCCACAATGCCACTTCCAGCTTTTTCTGCTTATGTGGTGCTGAGGAATCAAACCCAGGACCTCATGCATGCAAGGCAAGAGCTCTGCCACTGAGCCACCTTCCCAGCCCCTTTTATGATTCTTTTAATGGCACTATTTTTGTTTTTTAAGGCTGAACCTAAAATCTAAAAGGAACTTCTCTGGGAGAATACTATTGTCTGGAGATGGTTAGCAAAATGTTTTCTGGGGGGTGTCTCAGGATCTGCTATCAGGCCTGGCAGGAGGAGCAGGAGTTAGAGGTATGGGAATGAGGAGAGGGGAGGAGGCACTGAATCCAACCAGAGAGGGTAGGTCGCAACAACTTCTTTATTGTAACCTGTAGCCCAACAAAGAGCATTCAGCCTGCAGTGGGCAGGTGCTTTCCCACAAAGCCAGGCCTTGAATCCCTTCCAGAACCAAGTAAAGCAGGAGTGTATGGAGGAAATGTGGGGAAAATGGTAAGTTGCAGTGCCAAGACTGGAACCGGAACTTCTAGCTCCAAGTTCTTTCAACTTTTCATGGTATTCTGCAAGAAAATGATGAAATTGCAAGAGAAGTTTTTTTCTATCAACAGGCCTCAGCTCAGACCACAAGGCATTTGGCTTCAGGGTGGCAAGGAGGAGAGGGAGGACAGGCAGGACTGGCCACTCACACAGCATAGGCTTCTGGGAGTAGAGGAGGAGCTTTCAGGCCCAGGTCCTGCCTGCTTCTGGTCCTTTGGTCACAAACTTTCTTTAGGCCTCCAGCCTTCACCCACTTCTTCCTTTGCCCGTCATTCTTTTCTCCTCAGAGAGCACCTGTTCCACCCCATTAGGAAGCTGGTGACCACTGGCATTGTGTCCCCTACTCTCCCCCTGAGGTCTGCTCTGCTGTGCCCTTTGAGAGGCAGCAGAGGGACACACAGTACAGACATTTTCATCCTCCTGTGAGCAGAGAGGATGCTTGGGGTTGAGACTGTAGAAGAAGGTGTAATCATAGCTGTAAAAGAAGCTCAAGAAGCCAGGTGCCACTGGCTCACACCTCTAACCCTAGCTACTCAGGAGACTGAAACCTGAGGATCACAGTTCAAAGCCAGGCTAGACAGGAAAGTTCATGAGATTCTTATCTGCAATTAACTAGCACTAAGGAATGAGATAAAATTGCCAGTCCAGTGTCTGTCTCATTCCTCAGTGCTAGAGATTGAATGTAGAACCTCTTGCATTCTAAGCATGTGCTCTACTACTGAGCTACAACCATAGCCACAGGCTGAGTACTTAAGATACATTAATTCACCAACTTTTCTTATTTAGCACAGAGGTCAGAATTGCCATTAAAAAAAATCTCAGGGCAGTATTTTCACAATAAAAAAATCTCAGGGGCTGGGAATGTGGCTTAGTGGTATAGTGCTTGCCTAGCATGCATGAAGTCCTGGGTTCAGTTACTCAGGACTACATAAACAGAAAAAGCCAGAAGTGGCATTGTGGCTCCAGTGGTAGAGTGCTAACCTTGAGCAAAAGAAGCATAGAGACAGTGCCTAGGCCCTGAGTTCAAGCCTCACTAAGCCTAGCATTCATGAAGCCCTGGGTTTAATTCCTCAGTACTACATAAACAGAAAAAGCTGGAAGTGGCGCTGTGGCTCAAGTGGTAGAAGGACCTGTAGCTTTCTGCCGGCCGCAGTGCTAGCCTTGAGCAAACAGAAACCCAGGCCCTGAGTTCAAGCCCCTGGACTAGCAAAAAGAAAAAAGGGATCTGTTTGTTCATGAATGCAGATTTATGCATTTGTTTTCAATGACTTTCCAGATCTCACTTGCTTTAGTTTTAATTGGATTCAGCTAAAAGTAGCAGAATAAAAATAATATGAGAGAGACTGGGGATGGAGCTCTTGTTTAACATGTGCAAGGGCCCAGGTTTGAACTCAGCACTCCATACATTCAAAACTAACAAGCAGACTAAATAAGATAGAGGCTATGAGGTGAACCATTGTAGACTGAGTCCTCTGGAACCTAATACTCAGATTTCCCTAAGCCAGGGCTTGCTGCCCCAGGGGGTCAGGTGGCCCTCGACCTCATGGTCCAAGAAGGTGGCATGGACTCTAGACACTGTTTTTGCATTGGAGGAAGCCAGGCAGTTAAAGGAACAATGAAAGACCAAGGGGCATGTGACAGCTATCTTTCAAAGGAAGATCCAGAAAGCTGCAGTAATTCCACTGACCACACTCAGCTACAAAGAATGAGGGAAAGTACTATTCACTCTTGATTTATCTAGATAAAGATAGGGGAATCCTGGAAAAAAACGAGGAATCATCCAGTGGAGAAAAGCATAGATTGGTTTAGGACTCTGGAGGGCACAGACATGTTTTGTGAGATACCTGCTGAGAATCTGGAGAAGCCCTTGGACAATAAGTTAGATATTGCCTACTTCCCCATTCTTCTCACTCAGATACCTTTTTGCTCCTATCTCAAGTGTAAAGCTGACAGGTCAGGGACCAATGGGGCCTTTCTAAAGCATTGTATTGATGCCAAGAGCTTGTGTTACCATGGAACTCAAAGAGACTTAAAAGTTCTCTGGGCATAGAAACAGGAGCTGAACACTGAATTCTGGCCATAATTTGTTTTGAAGGAGTTTTGGACGTCTTTCTTCTTTAACTCTTCCAGTTTTAGGGCAAGCAAAGGGATCCAGCAAATCCACAGTAATTCTCTCAGGGACCATGGGAAGGTCCAAGGTCTCCTCCACCTAGGGGAAGGTCCCTCCATTAATTGCTCCGTCGTCCATTGTGACCACACCCCTCACTGTCTTCCAGAGCCTGAGCTGTACCACCTTCTCCACCCACCCACCCCCACTTTTTTTTTTTGTGCAAGTCTTGGGGCTTGAACTCAGGGCTTGGGCACTGTACCTGGGCTTCTGTTTATTCAAGGCTAGTACTCTACCACTTGAGCCACAGTGCCACTTCTGGCTTTTTCTGTGAATGTGGAACTGAGTAACTGAACCCAGGGTTTCATACATGCTAGACAAGTACTCTACCACTAAACCATATTCCCAGCCCTTTTCTACACCCTTCAAAGAGCCTGATTAATAGATGGGGGAGGGAGGAAAAGCCTAATGATAACTATCTTCATCATCACCAGTGTGATTCATGGTCTTAGGATGTTTTCCCAGGAGTGGTGTGGGGTTTCCTGAGTCATCTCCAGCCTCTTAGCAATAAACCATAGTGCAGTGTTCTGAGACATCTTATAGGGCTAAACAGCTGTAAATGTGACCACAGAGAAGTTCATCTGAATTTGAATATTGAGTCATAATGCAAATATGAAATATATACATCAGGAATGAGAAGAAGCTAGAATAAAATAAATAGCTACAGCTTAATGTCCTTCCTTCTTTCTTCCTTTTTTCTTTCTAAATAAATGAAACCCCTTCTATCACTCTCCTCTCTCTCTCAGCCCCACCCCATCCCCTCAAGTTACCCAGTTCAATTTTCACACATGTACATTGTATATTACAACAAAGAAAGCATACAATATTAAAACCATTACTGTGAATAATAAGGTGTGATAAATGTGTTAATAATCCAGGCCATTAAGCTGGATGCTGGTGGCTCATGTCTGTAATCCTAGCAACTCAGGAAGCTGAGATCTGAGGGTCTCAGATTGAGGACTGAGGATCTCAGGGTTGCCTTCCACAATATTACTTTGTTTTTGTCTGTTGCATACTAGGTTCTTCTACAAGGGCATCTGAGTAGCTAATGTATACTGACATCTATATTTCTGGAAATGCTAGTTTTTGTTGCTACAATTTTATAAACTTTAATGAAAAGAATACTTCGACTAAGCCTTCTGGGAAGAATGTGAAATTGTTCTGACCTAGGCCACTCATCATTTTGTTTTTTGGTTTCAGAAGTGAGTAGTGTCAGATTCCAACTTTCCTTCTATAATAAATGTTTTCTCCAAGAACCGCTGGAGTCTCAATAATGGACATGAAAACAGAGAATGACTCAGCAAGGCAAAATTTACTTCTGCAGAAAGGAGTACCATCAGCCAAAAATCTGTGAAGCAAGCAAACAGAGGAGGCAGGCTGCTCCCCTATTTATCCCTACCCCAGCAGGCTCCGCCCCTTGACTTAGACTGGTTGTGTTCAGGTTCATAATCTGCCTAAATTCTTTATTGTCTGGACTTTCCTTGATTGCCCAACTTAAAGGGTTGGGTTCTTCCTGTAAAAACTTGGCTTATTCTTAAGGGCATAGGATTGGATCCACCCAATCACTCCTGCAGACATTTCTGAAGTTTCTTCTTCTGGCCTGGGCTGGTTCACTCCTCCATAGGCAAGCTGGTGTCCCCCCTGTGGAAGCTGAACTTAGTGTGGACAGGTGATCAGCACAGCCCACTGCAGCCAGTGCAGTAGCTATTCACAGGCAAGATCCTACTACTTACTAATCAGAGCAGGAGTTTTGACCTGTGTTGTTTGACCACAGGACTTCTGGACGGACTACTCAATCCAACTAGCATATCACACCAAGATGCCAACAACAAACAGACCCTCTACTAAGAACAGAATGTTAAGAAAGACAGTGTCAGAGAACTTCACTTTACATTAGCATGCTGAATGTAATGTTTTCCCCCATGGACTAAACAAGGGAAATGTCCAAAGGAGCCTCCTTAGCTCTACCTTTCTTTGTTTCGCTAGGCCTAAAATTTGATTCTCATTTTCATCAGGTTTCCATGTCTAAGTTTTCCAGTGCACTCAATTCCCCTTATTGGAGATTTCTTGTACACCCTTGCTGTGCTCAATCTCCACCCTCTACTGGAGGTTTCTTGCACAACCGTGCACTCAATCCCCCATTGGAGGTTTCTTGTGCAGTTCTGTTGTGCTCAATACCCCTTACTGCATGTGTCTTATACGAGTAGAACCTGGTGATGTTTTGCAAACTAGATGCCCAATTCTCCAAGGCCTGTTCACTCAACTCCTTTTATTGGAGGCTTCTTGTCCCCCTGCTCCCCACCCTGCCATTGTGCCCAACTATCCCTACTGGAACCTGGAGGTGTTTTGCAGACTAGATGCTCAATCTCCCCAACCACCAAGGAATACTTTACCAATCAGTGGTGTTGGTGTTTCTTGCCTTGATTCCTGCATGAAATTGCTTGCTCACTGCAGGACTTACTGGAGCCCCTTTCCCCAGGTGGCTGGGAGAATTCAGGCTTGGTATGGATTTCCAATGCAAGAGCATGAGTTGCCCAATAACCCAGGGTCTTGGCAACAAGGCAGAGGAACCCATATCCCTTAGGGGAAAGGGCTCCCCAGCACCCCTCCTGGATGGAAAGATGCTGGATGGGCTCCCCAAAAATTGTTATAAATATGCTGTCCAAGAACCACTGAAGTCACTGTGATAGACATGAAAATAGACAATTGTCTCAGCAGGGCAAATTTTACTTCTGCAGAAGGCTGTGCCATCAGCCAAAAGTCTGGCAAGCAAGCACCAAAAGCTACCTATTAACAAGTTACTATTAGAGATTTACAGCAGAAAACTTTTAGGAAGATATGATTTGTATGCAGTAAAATGCACAGGTAGTAAGTGTATACCCACTGTATATACCCACCCATGAGCACACACATGAGTTCTGTGCTCTCTCACTATGGATTAGTTTTGTCATATCATATCCCAAAGTGTGTATAGCTGAGTGCTAGTGGCTCATACCTGTCATCCTAGCTACTCACGAGGCTGAGATCTGAGGATCAGAGTTCAAAGCCAGCCCAGGCAGTTAAGTCCATGAGACTTTTATCTCCAATTAACCACCAAAAGGCCAGAAATAGAAGTGTGGCTCAAGTTGTAGGGTTGCCAGACTTAAGCACAAAAGCTAAGGGGTAGTGCCCAGGCCTTGAGTTCAAGCCCTAGTTCTGTACAGCAACAACAAAACCGATTTTATATAAATGGAATCATAAGGTGCATATTCTGGCTTATTTTTATGTCTGGCTCATTTCACTCAACCTGGCAATTTTGAGATGAGTTCATAGTTTCACATGTCTCAGCAATTATCCCTATTTGCTGTCGGGTAGAAATTCATCATGTGAATGACCAGCATTTTTCATTTTTAGAGTAATAAAGAAAACTGATCAGTGCATATTGTTGCTATCATTCCTGGGTACAGGTAAAGAACTTAAGGTGTGCTGGGGTGTACCTCTGTGAGGCCGTGCAGGTGTCGGTGGTAGGGCTGAGATTTGGAGCTGAGTAGACGTGGCTGAGGATGAGCTGTTACTACAGTGCCATCTGCTTCTCTGAGCAGTGTTGTGCTCTCCCTCCACACAGCCCCACGTGATGGCAGCCCTCCAGCTTTTGTTTACTTGTGGGTGGATTGCTATATTCAAACTCCTTAGAGTGCTATTCTTGGGCCAGAACAGAAGCAAGCTGATAGTTTGCCTAAAATTTTCATATCCCATTTTGGTCTTCTTAGAGGATCATAGTAACACTACTGTCTCAGCCATTTTTTTTTTTTTTTTTGCTTGTGCCTGTACTGTGTCTTGAACTCAGGGGCTTTCTGATCTCATTTGATTTTTTTGTTCAAGGCTGGTGCTCTACTACTTGAGCCATACATCCACTTCCAGCTTTTTGGTAGCTCATTGGAGATAAAAATCTCTTGGATTTTCTTGACAAGGCTGGTTTCAAACTACAGTCCTTAGATCTCAACTTCTGAGTAGCTAGGATTACAGGCGTGAACTACCTATGCCTGGCTTATTCTTTTTGGGGATGGTGGGAGGGAGGGGGTAAAAGGGGAGGCGGAGTTGGTCCTGGTGCTTGAACTCAGAGCCTGGGCACTGTTTCCAAGCCTCTTTGTGCTCAAGGCTAGCATTCTACCACTTGAGCCACAGTGCCACTTCCAGCCTTTTCTGAGTAGTTTTTGAAGATAAGAATTTCAGGTACTTTCTTACCTAGGCTGGCTTCGTACTGTGAGCCTCAGATCTCAGCCTCCTATGTAGCTAGGATTACAGGTGTGAAGCACTGGTGCCTAGCTCAATCTTATTCTTTTGCATACCATGACAACCGTTGTACTTATGGGACAATGGAAACCACCACTTGATGGAATGGAGCTGTGCATTTCTGAAATGGGGCTCATTCCCAGGACATAGCTGGTGCCCAGCTGAGTGGGAAGTGCCCATGGCATCAGTGCTAAGAAGGGAGCATTCCACATCATGGACTTTGTCCTTTACTCAAGTCTCTGTCCTCAACTCCTTGGAGTTTGGCCAAGCTTCTTAGAGACTTCTCTAGTGCCACAGGAGACTCTGCCAACTTCTGGGAGGGACTGTGGATCGCTGAGTTCAAAGGCTCCTCATGGGACCCGGTGAAAACCCTTCGGGAGGATGTGGGGATGGAGCCAACAGCATATATTTTCCTTTTCCAATTAAATATTTCAGGAGCTATTAAATAATACCTGGAAATTGTCCTGAAAGCAAAACACAGATTTTAAGCAAAGTAATCAACGTTGTCTAAAAATTCCCTGGCCCTCCTTCCTGAGGTTTTGGAGCATGACCTGTGAAAATTCTAAATTGGGTGAAACTTAGCAGTTCCTGAAACTACTGAACAGTCAGTAGAGAAGGCAACTAGGAAAGCCACCCAGCCTTCTGCCTTTAGCTTTTTCTTTTTATATTTTTAATTGTTATTATAGAGGTGATGTACAGAGAAGTTGTAGTTATGTAAGTCAGGTAAAGAGTACACTCCTTTCTGGACAATGTCACCCTCTCCCTCACTCTTTCTCTGTTTGCCGTTAGCTTTTTCTACAGAACAACTAGAAACAAGGAAGCTGGGTGCCGGTGGCTCATGCCTGTAATCCTAGTATCAAAGGAGACTGAGAATTGAGAATCTCAGTTTGAAGCCAGCCCAGACAGGAAAGTTCATGAGACTTTTATCTCCAATTAACCAGTAGAAAACTGGAAGTGGCACTGTGGCTCAAAGTGATGGATCACTAGCTTTGAGTAAAAAAGCTCTGGGACAGTACCTAGGTCTTGAGTTCAAGCCCCAAGCTCGGAAAAAAAAATTAGAAGCAGGAGTCACAATTCCAAAGACCATACCACCAGAGATCTGCTAGCTCTAGCCCAGCTACACCTATATAGAACCAAAACAAACCTGTGACTTCATAGTGACTTGGAAAAAGCAACCAACGCCAAAAAAATTCATCTAGACCAATTTTCTGATGGTAAATGAGATAGACTAACCTGGAAGGATCTCTACTACAATTAGCTACATAACAAGCATGATTCCGCATGTGACTAAGGTAAGCTGAACCACCAGTGATGAACTGCAGCCCCCCAAGCCCCACCCCAAACCTGTAATTTATATTCACATCCAGCTGCCTTGGATGCTTTCCTGTATGGCAAGAGAAAGCAAGATTTGGTCTGACCTCAGAGGTTTCTTGGAAATACCTCATCCTAAACCTCAGACGACAGAAGGTAAGCAAGATATCTCTTGTATTTTCCTCCTTCCCTTAAAGCAAAGACCCAAGTCATATGATAAACAAAGACTCCCTTTTCAAGAGAGTCAGGGAGTAAAATTTTAAATAAACAAAGATAAGAAATTACAGGCATAGTTAATCTGAGTTAAGATAGTTACTGGAAAAAAAATCAATCACAATAACTCACACAACTTATTTTGTTAGCTGTTCTTGTGTTAAGATATTCTTTTCTATCATATATTTTTCCCATGAGTCCAATTTTAAACTCTGTTGTTTAACCAGGGGCCGGGTTTACTTACACCTGTAATCCTAGACTCTTTGGAGCCTGAGAACAGGAGGCTTTCAGTTTGAGGTCAGGAAGACAAGTTTGGAAGAAAAGCTCATGAGACATCTTCTCAACTTGTAGCTGAGCATAGAGGTGAGCACCTGTTATGTGGGAGGCTTAGATTGGGAG
Source organism: Dipodomys spectabilis (assembly GCF_019054845.1). Taxonomy (NCBI): domain Eukaryota; kingdom Metazoa; phylum Chordata; class Mammalia; order Rodentia; family Heteromyidae; genus Dipodomys; species Dipodomys spectabilis. Next base: position 13,026,638 of record NW_024870730.1, read on the forward strand.
GATCACAGCTCCAAACCAGTCCTTACAGAAAAATCCAAGACACTCCATTTCAATGGGGGGAAGCTGCGTGAGATGGCATGCACCTGTGAACACAGAAATCCTGGCAAGCCCAAAGTAGGCAGATGATGGCTTAGGCACCTGCTAGGGCCAGAAGTGAGATCCTATCCTAAAAGTAGCCAGTGAAAAAACAGGGCTGAGGGCATGACTCAAGTGGTAGAATGCCTTCTTAACAAGCACAGGGTCCTGAGTTCAAAACCCCAATACCACTAAAAAAAAGAAAGCCTATTACTTATGTTAGCGTGAAATTAAATAATATTCTTTTCTAAGACTCAACATTTCCAAATGTGGCTTCTTATTCAAAGACTTCATCCTTACCATTGCCCGAAGGCCTGCGTTTCAATGAAAGAAATCAGCCTGTGCAATTAGCAGGAAGATAACTGGAATGAACTCAAGGTTTGAATTGTCATCAAAATGCCTTGTTAAGCAACATGGCAAGTCAGAAGATCATGTCATCAATTAGCCCATTTCACAGATCTTCCATTTCAGGAAGGAGCAGAGATTGTAGAGTAGATAAGTAAGCTCAAGTCGTGGGACCAAAGCACAGATTTCCCAATCTATTTTCTGTGTGGAATGGAAAAATAATTTCCTGTTTCAAAGCCTCTAGTCCTTCATCAATGACCTAGAAGGAGAGACTGTCTCTCCTTCTAGGACTTATTCTTGGGGCCAAATGGAAGCATGGATGTAAACATACTTTGTATATGGTAAAAAAAAAAAAAAAGGTTATTCAACAGCAAACCATTATTACTCATGAACATCTGAGTTGTGTTGGAGCACAAGGAAAGATTTCTGTACTTCAAATAACTTATAACACTGCTGAAGAAAGCCTACATGCCCCCCACCCCTTACTTAGCAGCTCCCCCATAAAGGGTTTCTCCCAATTTCCATAGATCTCACAGAATTTCCTATTTCCAATATAATGTCTGCCACAGGGACACCCTGGAACTATGACAAGCACGTCATACTCCATCAGCAAGACACCAGGGGATTTTATGGAGTTGGATGTGAGCCTGGAAGCCTATGGGCTTCTATTAGAGGCTGACAAGAAGGCACGAGTTTGCCTTGGATAATTCTGCTATTCATCCAGCAGAGGGAGACAAGCTTGCACTATTCCTAAAGGAAAGGCAAATTTAACCTGTACATTTCTCTTGCGAAGAACCAGCTCACTTCTTTTCCTTCCTTTCTTCCTTCCTTCCCCATCAGATGATGGTAGTCATCATTTTTAATATTTCTTAGAAGATATATGGGCAAAAGCTATACTTCCAAAATGGATTTTCATGCAGTTGCTCACCAGAGCCATTTGGAAACAGACATGCTATGTCTTCAGACACTGCAGTTGTGCCATTGATGCTGACTTGGCATTACCTGTCTTCCTCTTGTATCAGAACAAGTTTTGTCCAACACTGCTTCATTCACAGCCTGGAGGGAGATCTGATCAGATAACTTTGGTGCTGTGGTAAAGGAAATTGGGTAGGGAGTAGACTTGTAATTTAACATAGCCCAGTCAGTCCAAGAGAACGGTTTGATTTCTATGTCCTGGGAAGAGGTATTCTCTCCATGGCTCATGGGATATAAATTTGCTGCAGTTGGTAGTCAAATTGCAACCATAAGTAAAATGACCAGAGGAAAAAAGAGGAGTAATGAAAGATGGAACAAAGGGAAAAATTTTAGATGAAAAAAAAATGACATCAGGGAATCACTAAATCAAATCACCTAATAGTCTTGATTCTTGGTTTTATGACAGACTATATTTCTGCTTATGTCAGCTAGAACCAAACCTCTTTGTGAGCTAAGCCTCTATTTGTGGCAAATTGTTTTGGAAGATACTCTGAATGTATTAATAGTCTTTTCTTCAGTCCCCATATAGCTAAGCAGAGGTCTTCAGTTCACAATGGACTGAAATAGAGGCTGAGACCCACTACTTCTTGCTTTAAGCTCACTTTCCATAATCACAGGTTGAGGATGTAGCTCATATTATTTCTGTGAACAGTTCACAATGTGTATGAACTATTATTTATATTATTCTGGTTCATTGACACTGCACTTTCCAAATACTTACTCTCAGAATCTTATAGCTCCTTGATGGCTCTATAATTTGGAGGGCTCCTCTCCAAGTAAAGGCATTCAAGTATAGCAATTCAACACATCCTATAATACCCAAGATATCTGTGGGTAATGCCATTCTCTTTTTCTTGTTACTTCTGGGCTAATGGAGGAAAAAATCCAAGTTATCTAATACTCATAGGAGTTTTCCAAACAAATTGTACTTTTTTTTTGCCAGTCCTGGGGGTTGAACTCTGGGCCTGCATACTGTCTCTGAGCTTTTGTGCTCAAGGCTAGTGCTCTACCACTTGAACTATATAGCTCCACATCTAGCTTTTTGTGGTTAATTGGAGATAAGAGTCTCACAGATTTTCCTGCCTGTTCTGCCTTTGAATTATGCTCCTCAGATCTCAGTCTCCTAGTAATGTCTTAAAGAACTCAAAAATAAACAAGTAGTGAGAAATGCTTCAAAAGAGAACAGGGTGGGATGACAGTGACATCTACTTAGGTGTGTGAGAGGTCAGAAAGAGCTTCTATGAACAGGCAATGTTTAATTGAGTCCCAAAGAATGGTCAGAGCACTGCAAAAGGGATGGGGTGAGCAGAGCTCATGGCAGGTGCTCATGTTCATATTACAGGTTGGCTAGGTAGGTAGAGATTAGGTAGAGACCATCAAGTCTCTTTGTTAGGCAGTTATAGGCACCAGGAAATTTCAAGGTAGGCCAAGAAGGCTGGAACTCTTCAGCAGTAGGGGATACTGCAGTCTTGAGGCAGAATTTGTTCTTCTAGAAACCCTAGTTTGGCCATTAAGAATTTTCAACTGACTGTCTGAGGCCCTTCCCCTCCACCCCCATGATATAGAGAGGTAATCTCCTTTACCTAAAGTCAGCTGATCATAGATGTTCCCCACACATACAAAATAATTTCACAGCAAACCTAGATTAGTGTTTGACTAAATAACTCGGTACTCTAGCCTATCCAAATTGACAAATTAACCATGACAGCAGAAAATCATCCCATTCAATCCAGCGCATAGTAAGACTGACAAGGAAACCAGGTAAATTGAGTAGAGGTCTTGAAGCTCAGATGAAGTTTAGCTTTTATTCAAACTGAGTGGGAAGTCAAGAAATGCAAACTGATTTCTCATTCTGTTTAGAGACAATCAGTGGGATCTGAATTTAAGAATCAGTCACTGCTCTATGGGCTCTATGGAGAATAACCATCAGTCAGGATCTAGTCAAGTAATTTGAACAGAGAATATCTGATAGAAAGAACTGTTAAGTAGGTAGAAGACAGATAGATAACTTTTAAATGGGTAGACTCTGGCAGTAGACACAAGGACCCTACAAAGGTAGCCAGTGCAGAATCTATACCTAGAGATGGAAGAAAGAACAAAAAAGGAATCTAGAGAAGGATCTGGAAGATCTGAGGTCTGACTCTCACAGGAGTGTGTCCCCTACCACCCCGCTGCAGGAAGCTGTCCATTATTAGGGAGAATCCCCTTGAGATCATGAGAATCCAGCCACTTTGGCAAATAAGGATGAGTTGTACAATGCACTCCTTGCTGCCCCTTAAAAACTAAAGACCGAAGAAATTTCTCTTCTTCCTCTTTTAGCCTTGCAGGCTCTGTTCTGTACCTTCAATAGGTGTTGGCTCTCAAAGTAGAACCTCAGTTTAGAGTCAGTTCTAGAATTACAAAGTAGGACAAAGAAAGATGGGCTTAAATTAAAGGCAAACAAAGTTGTAACTTGCATGGGACAAAGGGCAAACTAGGTGTAGAGGAGACAGTTGAGAAGCATCTGCTGATCTAGGTACTATGGTACATGCCTTTAATTCCAGCTACTTGGCAGATCACTCACTAATTTGAAGCCCAGTTTGAACAGCCTAGTGAGATGTCTCAAATAAAAATTTATTGTACTGGTCTGGGGAAGAGTTTTGTGGTCCTAGGTGAGGGTAGTAGCAGTTATGTGGCAAAGAAATCAAGAAAGTCTAAATAAGTGGAGAAATATTCCATGTTCAAGGATAGCGATCTCAGTACAACAACTGTCTAGACACATGTAAAAAATCTATACAAAGAATTATAGTCATTCTGCAAGCATTTATTTATCATACCCTAAGTTTGAGGTATTAGTTATGATAAAAATATAATTGGAGGAGCTGGAAAGGTGGCTCAGTGGTAGAGTGCTTGCCTTGCATGCATGAGGCCCTGGGTTCGATTCCTCAGTACTATAGAAGCAAAAAAAGCCAGAAGTGGAGCTGTGGCTCAAGTGGTAGAGCACTAGCATTGAGCTGAAAAGCTGAGGGACAGCACCTAGGCCCAGAATTCAGGCCCCACGACTTGCAAAATTTTTTTAAATATATTTACATATATATATATATATATAATTGGACAGAATATCTCTGGTACCAAAAAGTTAATTCACTATTGATCCTTGGCATTGTAGCTGTGGGTGGGGAAATTGGGGAACCCTGGGCTAGGTATGTTTGGATCGCAAGATAGATTGAAGTAAAAAGTGAACTTCGGCTAAATAAAGCTTATTCATATTTCCTATTAATAATAAAAATTTCAATACCGCTACTGGACAGTCTCCAAATAACCTATTGCCTCCCTATCTGATAACTTATGTAAGTTAAGTGTTTCCAGTGTGACTCTAGTTGGTTTTATGCATTGGTAACTCAGCAAGGAAGGAGTGATAGGAAAATGACAGAGTACATTACAGATGGGCATTAAAAGACCCAGAGATCAAGGAATCTGACCTGAATTAAAATAGCAGATGCAGAATGGGGGTGGTTACCCCGGAAACACGCTATAAATACCACAGCCTTCCTGACATGTCTAGTATTAATGGTTTAACTAACGTTGTGCCCCCTCTCTTTTTTTTCTGGGTGTTCTGACTGATGTGAGTGTTTAACTCCAGATAGACAGTCAGTCAAGGGGGAAAGCAATGCAGCAAATCAGGTTGAAAGGAATAATGTCTAGGATCCAAGTCATCATTGCCTTTCTTGGGATGGATAGTGAAACTGCTAACGATGCCCCATAGTGTTAGCTAGGTAGAAATGGACTCATCTAGAGATTGATTTTCCTGCTCCTCCTGGTTAAGAGCAGCCACAGAGCCATCTTTGTGCTGCGGAAATAAGAAAGACGTGATGAAGGAAGTTCCTGTGTCATTTACCTGTAATTTCTTCTCTTTGCCTCTTCTTATGGCCTGGATTACAGTAAGCATCTCACACTAAGAAAAGACAAGATGTAAGCAACTTCATCTTGTATCCCATAGCAACCTTTCTCATCCATCTGGAATACTCACAAACATGAAAAAACATATAAAGAGAAAGAGAGACAGAGAGGGAGGAAAGGAAGGATGGAGGAAGGGAGAGAGCAAGAGAGAGAGAGACAGAGAGAGGCAGAAAGAGACAGAGAGAGAGACAGAAAGAGACTATGTATAACTAAGTAGGTCAGGCTAACCTTGAACTCATGATCTTCTGTCCTCTACCAAATGTTGAGACTACAGATGTACACAAAACCACTTTATTCTACCTTATTTATTCAATGTTATTTATTGGTGTGTGAATGTAGCTATAGTTTGGATCTTACATATCACTCAGTGATCCATTGTGTTAATAGATGCTTAGTCCTCAGTCTAAGCTGCAATTGGAGGTGGTAGAGCTTTTGAGAAACGAGGCCCAATAGGCTGTCTTTAGGTTATTGGGAGTATGCCTTTGAAGGGAATTGTGAAACCATAGTCTTTCTCTCTCTCTTTTATTTCTCAGCCATGTAGTGAGTGGTTTTGTTCTTCCATGTCCCCTCCATGATGTGCGGCCAAAGGCCCAAAACAACAGGGTCAAGTAATCACAGGCTGCCACCTTGTCTCTTTACAAGGTGACTGTCTCTATCATTATAGTAACCAAAAGCTGACTAGATCATATGTCTTGATTACAGCAGCAGCTTACGTTACAAGCTAGGTCAAACTGTGCAGCTGTATCAGGAATGTTAGATAACTCTTGTGATCACTGTCTCATCAAATCCTTTTCCTTGTCTTTAACTTGTCCTGAAAGATCCAGTCCAATGCTAGAAGTCTATGCTCAAGCCCTGAGCTGAGAGCCAGATGATGCAATGCCATTTTAGCTGGAAATGAACCAAAGGGGTGAATTGAGATAGCTGGTGAGTACCTCAGGTCGTTTTCTGGGAGACAGAATGTGGTTTCTAAGGTCCAGCCTATCCGTTGTAAGTGCTTTGTGCCTGCTGTGGGGTGGCTCTGAGGACTGAGGGCCAGGGGACCATTGAAAGCCATGTAAAGTCAGTTGTAGTCAGGGCTAGGAGTGTGGCTCAGGTGGTAGAGCTCCTGCCTAGCAAGCATGAAGCTCTGAGTTCAAACCCCATTCTGCCTGGCTCCTCCCCACTGAAGGAATTTCAGCACTGGTATAGGGAATGTTATGATGATTATGGAACAAAAAGGAGAATGAGAAGAGAGAGGAGATTGGTGTGCTGAGGAAAGAGAGGTCAGCTATTTAGTCTGGATCTTTAGTAAGCTAGCTCTGGTGTGGGTCCTACTTACTTCTCCCAGGATGCACACAACTAAAACCAGCGCATAGATTTCTGAAATCCTGTAATCACAATAAGAGAGGTGCTAGGATTAAAGAAGAAAGGACTCTAAGACCACTCTGTCCTCCAGGCTCCCCTGGGCTTCCCATGGGAGCTTCTAGGGGAAAAGGGTCATGACACAAACACCTACAGACAGCTCTGCTAGGCTGCTAAGAGAGGGTAGAAAACACAGCTTTGAGGCCTTCTGCATTTTCTTCCTCTGGTAGGTCTAGGGTCCTGGCCCCTGGGGCAAGTCCAGGATCCTCTAAAGAAAAAAAAAAGATCCATTCATAGCCTGCCTAGTGAAGGATAAGGCTTGGAATTCCTATCCAAGTACTGCCAAAAGATAAAAAAAAAAAGAAGATCTGTTCATGCCTCTATTTTTATGTCTCATGGTCCTTGAACATTTTAATATACTAGACTCTGGAAAAATTTCCTATTTACCACTCAAATCTTCACATCAGCAAGACACCACAGTTTAAATCTAACTACTCAGAGCTACATTGTCCTCAGGAGACTAGATAGCCTTTACTTCTATACGCTGAATTCCTTTCAGTACCTGTGTATTAACAATGTTGCTGAAGGATGACTTACATAAGAATATATAATCAAGGCTCTCACATAAGTATAAAATGAACAAAGATGATTTTTACTTCACTCATTAATTAGTGAAGGGGTCAGAAAGATGTTCCAACAAGTTCACAGGCAGATCTGATTTCCAGAGATTTGTATTTTTTTGCCTCACAAAAGGAGTAGTTTTCATATTGTTAGACAGGAAAGATATATATTAATATCAGTCTTCTACAGTTTAACATCGTCCACCCCACGTTTTTTTGCCAGCCCTGGGGCTTGGGAGCTGTCCGTGAGCTTGTTTGTACTCAAGGCTAGTGCTCTACCACTTGAGCCACAGCACCATTTCCAGACTTTTCTGAGGAATTTATTGGAGATAAGAGTCTCATGGACTTTTCTGCTCAGGCTGGCATTGAATCATAATCATCAGATCTTAGCCTCCTGAGTAGCTAGGATTATAGCTATGAGCTACCAGCACCCGGATAACATCTACCTTCACAGAGTTGCAAAATAGCCTAGTCAAAGGTGACCAAAGAGGGCTGTAGCTCAGTGGTAGAGGACTGGCCCAGCATGCATAGGTCCTAGTTTCCATCCCCAGAAAGGGGAGAGAGACCATGGAAGATCCACGGGGCAAGGCTCGGCGATCCATTGCAGTGACACTCAGCAATCTCTTTTGTCCATCTTTGTCTCGCAGTTTTTTTGAACTCCCTTTCTTTTGTAACCATATAGAATTTTTAAAAAAAGATTATTTTGGCCTCTGACACACACATACACACATACACACATACATACATACACATATACAACACATATATACACACAAGGCTGCCTCCTTACATTTGATCAATTACTTCCATGGATCCATCAAATATTTATTCTTCATAGAGGTCTGCTTCACTTTGCTTTGAAAAATCTAGAGCCATAAGACACTGAACAATTCTAAATTAGCTTTTGTCAGGAAGTTCTCACAAGGAATCTTTGATGTGTGTGTGTGAGAGTGTGTGTGTGTGTGTGTGTGTTGGTACCAGGGTTTAAACTCATACTTGCTAGACAGATGAGGGGCCGTTCTAGCCACTTGCTCTCTCTAGCCCTTTTGTGTTAGTTATGTTTCAGATTGCATTCTGTGATTGTTTGCCCTGGGCTTCCCTCAAATTTTGTTCTTTCTACCTATGCCCCCTGTGTAGCTAGGATTACAGGTATGAAGTTGAAATGGGGAGTTTCATGAGTCTTTTGTCCAGGTTGGTCTTGAACCACAGTCTTCCTCATCTCTGCCTCCCAAGTAGTCGAGATTATAGGCCTAAGCCATCATGCCTGTTTTATATTGACTTTAATATGCATCTGTTGTTCATTTTCATACTGAGATTAGAAAACAAAGACCAAGAAAGTCCACCAAATTTTACCTGTAGTCCCTAAAACTTTGGGTGAATTCTTTTCTTCTTGAGGTTTCAAAAATAATGAGGAAGGGGCTGGGAAGGTGGCTCAGTGGTAGAGCGCTTGCCTTGCATGCATGAGGCCCTGGGTTCGATTCCTCAGCACCACATAAGCAAAAAGAAAAAAAAGCCGGAAGAGGCGCTGTGGCTCAAGTGGTAGAGTGCTAGCCTTGAGCTGAAGAGCTGAGGGACAGCGCCCAGGCCCAGAGTTCAGGCCCCACGACCGGACCCAAAAAAAAATTAAAGAAAAAAAAGGAGGAAATGGAGATGTGGTTCAAGTGTTAGAGTGCCAGCCTTGAGGGGAAAAAGCTAAGGAAGTGTGCAAGATTCTGAGTTCAAGCCCCAGTACTGTGCAAAAATAATAAACAATTACCCTCAAGGGAACTTCCTTACTACCTGTAAGCATGGAACCTATGCAATGGACTTAGGCCAATTTTCCCAGAGGACTTTGTACACTACCACATAACTACAGCTCAACTGTGTTCTTTAGAATGGCTTGTAAACCTAAGGTAATGAGTGCTAGTCTCCAGATGACATTCCAGGCCTTCTTTGTGTAATTGATTCTTTCAAATACATTTTGACACAAAGTCATTTAGTCTGTGTGTGTGTGTGTGTGTGTGTGTGTGTGTGTGTGTGTGTGTGTGTGTGTGTGTGTGTGTGTGTGTGTGTTGATCCTGAAGCTTGAACTCTGGGCCTGAGTGTTGGTCCTGAACATTTTTACTCAAGGCTAGCATTCTACCACTTTGAGCCACAGTGCCATTTCTGATTTTCTATTGGTTAATTGGAGATAAGAGTCTCAAGGACTTGCCTGCCTAGGCTGCCTTCAAACCATAATCCTCAGATCTCAGCCTCCTGAGTAGCTAGAATTACAGGCAGTAAGACAGATTCTTAATGAAAGTTGGCAAAGAACAATATTGTATCAAACATAAAGAAACTGGGTCTTGACCAACTTGGAAGGAAATTATCAGTAGAACTCCTATATCCTTTCAAAATGTTTCACTAAATTTACTAAATTACAGAAATTACAAATAGCATAAGAAGAAAGAAACACTTCTTACACCTCTAGGAAATAGAACCGAATATTCCAAATAATTTCAAGAAATTTGCCCTCCTCAAATTTTAGTCCTGTGTAATTGTTACTCTGGTTTCTAATTGCTCTAACAAAATATCCAGGTAATGTCTAAAGAACACAGTTTAGGGCTGGGAAGTTGGCTCAGTGGTAGAGTGCTTGCCTCTTATTCATGAAGCCCTGGGTTCAATTCCTCAGCACCACATAAGCAAAAAAAAAAAAAAATCATGCAAAGAACACAGTTTATCTTCTTCAGTTTATCTTAGAGGCTAAGAATCCAGGATGGGGTGGGCTGTTTCACTCCAGTCTCTGGTGAGGGTCTCTGCTACATCACAGCCTGGCAGACAGCAACAGGTGGAGTACAGGTAGGATGGGAGAGGTATAGTCACGTAGGAGAAAGCAAGCAAGGAAGGAGCCACATTTACTTCACCAGCATATTCTTTGTATTTATATTATTAATTTTATCTATCTACCTATCTGTCTGTCTGTCTGTTTGTCTGTCTATTTACTTTTTTTGTGTGCTGGTTCTGAGGCTTGAACTCAGGACCTGAGCATTGTCTCTGAGCTTTTGTGCTCAAGGCAAGTGATCTACCACTGGACCTTCAGGTCTACTTCTGGCTCTTGGTAGTTAATTGGAAATAAAAAAATCTCATAAAGGGCTGGGAAGTTAGCTCAGTGGTAGAGTGCTTACCTTGCATGCTTGAGGCTCTGGGTTCGATTCCTCAGCACCACATAAGCAGAAAAAAAAGCCTGAAGTGGCGCTGTGGCTCAAGTGGTAGAGTGCCAGCCTTGAGCTGAAGAGCTGAGGGACAGCGCTCAGGCCCAGAGTTCAGGCCCCATGACCGGACACCCCCCCCCAAAAAAAATCTCATATACTTTCTAGCGTAGGCTGGGTTCATACAATGATTGTCAGATCTCAGCCTCCTGAGTAGCTAGGGTTACAGGCTTGAGCCACTGCTTCCTGGAACTTTTTTCTTTTAGCCTCCAACTTCTGAGTCTCCTGTCTCAGTCAACTGAGTGCTGGAATTTCAGACATGTTACCATGCCTACAACTCTAGCTTCTAGCACGTGAACCTGTGGGGAATATGCTTATACAATGTCCAATCTGTAGCAAAAAGTAATCACTGTTCTGTTGACTCTTGGGTTAGCAGTTTCGTGACAGTCTACTTGTCAGCTATCCAGTTGTAGGAATCCTGACTCAGTATAGAAGCATAGCCTAAAAGTTATTAAAGCTCTTCTTGGCTGTCAAGAGTCAGTGGTTTGGAGTACAGTCTTCCTTTGATGGAGACAAAAACTTGGGCCTGTAGATTATTTGTATAGTCTCCGAGCAAGGCTGGAAAGAAAGGAAAAACTATTCACAGGTAATAGGGACTAGAGAGTTATAGTTCATTTATTTTGATTGTTTTTCAAGTGGAAAAAAATAAAATGAGACTCATGATATGAACATGTAATGCATCTGCTAAGGATATTCAGTTCTTTCTGTATAGAATAAACATAGAGGTGGTGGAAGAAGGAGAGGGTGAAGCAATAGGGAATGACCCTAGTTCTCGCTAATCAAACAGATTTAAGGTCCTCACATGCACTTCTCCCCAAGAGCTTGACAACAACAAATATATAAACAGGGAATCACAGGAATGGAAAAAAACTCATAACATGTATACATAAGGATGGAAAACTGCAAAATCCCCTTCTTGAACCCCTGTCCTGCAGCAGTATGGCTAAGCCTCAAGAGCGACCCTGCGGCTAGGCACAGACCAGCAACATGAGACCCCAACATCCAGACCCAGAGAACTTCCACAGTGCCTCCAGTCAGCCCACAACCAACTCCAGGATCAGTGAGTACCCAGCCAGGGAACCTCCCCATGGGAGACCAGCACCGGTGGTGACCCACAGAGCCTGGCCCAGGCCCCTCCCTCCCACCCAAGAAGGAGCATCAATCACACTTGGAGAGGACAAAGAGGCCAGAGCCCCTTCTCACTCCCCGTTATCCCACCTGTCAACTTCCAGTGGGAGACCACTGGGTGGGTGCTAGAACCCTGCATCCTCCACACCGCTGGTATCGGCAGGGAAACTGGATCTGTTTGAAAATAATACAGACAAAATCCCACGCACCTGTAGACGCCATCCTTTCCTATGCACATGCCCATCCCAGAGTTTTGAATTTGGTCTTCCCAGACTCCACCACAAACAGGACCAAGTGCCAGGCTTCCCAGAGGAGAGCTCCCTGGTCCTGGGCCAAGCCAAACATGTGAGCACAAGCTGGCAGCCAAGTATCGGCCACCTAAGGGGCAAGAACCAACTGGAGGCACATGCGCAGACAAACTCCCACATAACTGTGAGAGTCCACCCCTTCTGAAGGGCATGCTCATCCTGGAAGCTGAAATCTAGCCTTCCTGGTCCCAGGCTCAGACCAGACCAAGCTCACTGACCCAGGACTGAGTTCTTCTAAGCTAGTCCGGGGCTGAGCATGCGCACAGGTGCTTGCTGACCTAGGGGCCAAGTGTGGACCAGCTCACCCAGTGGGAGCTAGCTTAGGCCAAGCATGGGCCACCACCTGTCAGGCATGAGCAGGTCAAACTCAGGTTATTGGCCCTGACAATACCTGAACACAAATGGGTAAATCACAACAAAAGATTACAAGATTCATGAACAATCAAGACAACAAATTGATTCCAAAAGCCAAGAACAATCCAGGGAAGGACTCCAGTGAGAGTGAAGAAGAGATGGATGACAAAATAACGATTAAAAAAATGATGAGGGGGGGGGAGATGGGAAGGGATGGGAAGGGGAAACAAAGGAGGAGGCTGCAATGCTTGGTAAGAAATGTACTCATTATCTTGCCCATGTAATTGTTTTTTTTTTTTTTTCTTTTTTTTTTTTTATTGTAAAGCTACTATACAGAGGGTTACAGTTACATGAGTGAGGTTATGAGTACACTTCCTCTTGAACATTGTTACCCCCTCCATTGTTTTCCCCCTACCATCCCCTCCCTCCCTCCCTTCCCCGAGGTTCTTTTTTTTTTGATTGTGATTAAATGATTACATAATTTCAAAGTCACAAGTTCATTCTAACTTCCCTGGAGCAAATTGTCTACCACAGTCTGTAATATATAACAGTGTTCACATGTTATATACCATATTTGTGATCAGTAGCATTGGGATATTTAGTAGTGGTTCAACCAGATGAGCGGGAGTTCTTTGTTTCTTAAGTCCTGTTAGTTTTATCATATCACCTAACCTTTTGGATTTAGCATCCACTTATCAGGGAGACCATGTACCGTTTGTCTCTTCGTTCTTGGCTTACCTCGCTCAACATGATTCCTTCTAGCTCCATCCATTTCCCTGCAAATGCCATTATTTTGTCATTTCTAATGGCTGCATAATATTCCATTGTGTATAGATACCACAATTTTTGGATCCATTCATCTGTGGTGGGGCATCTAGGTTGTTTCCATATCCTGGCTATTGCGAACAGTGCTGCAATAAACATGGAGGTGCACTTGTCCTTGTATATTGGTTCCTGTTGTTCAGGGTAGATGCCTAGAAGTGGTATGACTGGGTCGTAAGGGAGGTCAATCTTTAGCTTTCTAAGGACCCTCCAGACTGCTTTCCAAAGTGGTTGTATAAGTGTACATTCCCACCAGCAGTGTAACAGGGTTCCTCTTTCTCCACATCCCCTCCAGCATTTGTCGTTGGCTGATTTGTGGATGTGGGACATTCTGACTGGGGTAAGGTGGTATCTCAGGGTTGTCTTTATTTGCATTTCCTTCACCACCAGGGATGATGAACATTTCCTCATGTGTTTCTTTGCCATTTTTATTTCTTCATTTGAGAAGTCCCTCTTTAGTTCCCTTGCCCATTTAGTAATTGGTTTGTTAGGTTTGGGAGGGATTAGTTTCTTGAGTTCCCTGTATATACAGGATGTTAACCCCTTGTCTGATATATTGCTGGTAAATATTTTTTCCCAATTAGTTGGTTGTCTTTCTAGCTTAGTTGCGATAGATTTAGCTGTGCAGAAGCTTTTTATTTTAAGGTAGTCCCATTTGTCGAGTCTCTCTCCAACTTGTTGTGACCCTGGGACTCTGTTCAGGAAGTTCCTTCCTGTGCCTATTAGTTCAAGTGTCTCTCCTACTCTGTCCTGTAGTAGTTTCAGAGATTCAGGTTTAATGTTAAGGTCTTTAATCCATTTTGAGTTGATGTTGGTGCATGGTGATAGGCTGGGGTCCACTTTTAGTTTTCTGCATGTGGCTGCCCAGTTTTCCCAGCACCAGCGGTTGAAGAGGCTGTGTTTCTTCCATTGTATGTCTTTGGCTCCTTTGTCGAATATCAGCTGACTGTAGGCCTGTGGATTTATATCTGGATCTTCTATTCTGTTCCATTGGTCTTCGGGTCTGTTTTTGTGCCAGTACCATGCTGTCTTTGTGATTATAGCTCTGTAGTAGAGTTTGAAGTTCGGCATGGATAGCCCTCCCATATTGTCTTTATCCCCTAGAATTGTTTTGGCTATTCTAGGTCTTTTGTTGTTCCATATAAATTTTTGGACTGTTTTCTGTATTTCAGTGATGTACGTCATTGGGATTTTAATAGGAATTGCATTGAATTTGTATATTAGTTTTGGAAGTATCACCATCTTTACTATATTAAGTCGGCCTATCCAGGAGCATGGGAGGTCTTTCCATTTCCTAGTGTCTTCTGCAATTTCTTTCTTTAACTTTTTATAGTTCTCATTAAATAGTTCTTTTACATCTTTGGTTAGGTTAATTCCTAAATATTTTATTTTTTGGGAGGTTATTGTGAATGGGGTTGCTCCCTTTATTTCCCTCTCTTCCTGTGCATTATCAGTGTATAGGAAGGCAACTGATTTTTGTGGGTTTATTTTGTATCCTGCTATTTTGCCGAAGTGACTTATGATTTCTAAAAGTTTGGGGATGGAGTTTTTGGGATCGTGGAGGTATAGTATCATGTCGTCTGCAAAAAGGGATAGTTTCACTTCTTCTTTCCCTATGCGGATCCCTTTAATGTCTTTTTCTTGCCTTATTGCCCTGGCTAAGGGTTCTAGGACTATGTTGAAGAGGAGTGGAGACAGTGGGCATCCTTGCCTTGTTCCTGTTTTTAGGAGGATTGGTTGTAGCTTTTCCCCATTAAGTATAATATTGGCTATTGGTCTGTCATAAATGGTTTTTATTGTTTTTAGAAATGTTCCTTCTATTCCTATTTTCTCCAGAGCTTTTAGCATGAATGAATGTTGAATTTTATCAAAGGCCTTTTCTGCATCTGTGGCGATAATCATGTGATTCTTGACCTTGGCTCTGTTGATATGCTGGATTACATTTATTGACTTACGTATGTTAAACCATCCCTGTGTCTCTGGGATGAAGCCTACCTGATCATAGTGTATTATTTTTTTAATGTGTTTCTGGATTCTGTTAGCTAGAATCTTGTTAAGGATCTTTGCATCTGTGTTCATCAAGGAGATTGGCCTGTAATTCTCCTTTTTGGTTGGGTCTTTGCCTGGTTTGGGGATAAGTGTGATATTGGCTTCGCAGAATGAGTTTGGGATAGCTCCCTCCTTCTCTGTTTCTCTGAAGAGCTTGAGGAGTATGGGTATTAGTTCTTCTTTAAAGGTCTTATAGAATTCTGCTGTGAATCCATCTGGTCCTGGGCTTTTTTTTGTTGGAAGACTTTTGATAGCTTCCTGTATCTCATTATAGGATATTGGCTTATTTAATTGGTTAACTTCTTCTTTGCTCAGTTTGGGTAACTTGTATTTCTCTAAAAATGCATCCATTTCAGCCAGATTTTCTTCCTTTAGAGAGTATAGCTTTTGAAAGTAATCTGTTAGAATTGTTTGGATATCTTGGGTACGTGTTGTGATGTTTCCCGTGGCATCCCTAATCCTATTAATATGGGTTTCCTCTCTTCTTTTTTAATTAATCTTGCCAACGGGCCATCAATTTTGTTTATTTTTTCAAAGAACCAGCTTTTTGTTTGGTTTATTTTGGTTATGGTTTTCTGATTTTCTAATTGGTTAATCTCTGCTCTCAATTTGGTTATCTGGCTTCGTCTAGTAGCTTTAGGTCCCATTTTTTCTTGTTTTTCTAGCTGTTTTAGTTGCTACATGAGATTATTTACTTGGTCTGTCTCCATTCTCTTGATGTGGGCACTGAGGGCAATAAATTTGCCCCTCAGGACTGCTTTTGCTGTGTCCCACAAGTTTCTTTGTGAGGTGTTTTCATTTTCATTGAGTTGTAGGAAATGTTTTATTTTCTTCTCTGATCTCTTCTGTTACCCAGGCCTTGTTAAGGAGTGTGCTGTTCAATTTCCATGTATTAGAGAAATTTCTGCGGTATGCTTTGTTATTGAGAGCTAGCTTGATTCCCCTGTGGTCAGATAGGATACAGGGGATTATGTCGATCCCTTTGTATTTGCTTAAGTTCCTTGCATGAACTATGATATGGTCTATTTTGGAGAAAGTTCCATGAGCTGCTGAGAAGAATGTGTACTGTGTTGTTTTAGGGTGAAATACTCGGTAGATGTCAGTTAATTCCGCTTGAAGTATGGCCTCACTTAATTCGGTAGCTTCTTTGCCAATCCTCTGGTTGGTAGACCTGTCCTTTGGTGAGAGTGGCGTGTTAAAGTCTCCTAGTATTATCATATTGGGATCTATTTTATTCTGTAAGTTTGAGAGCATTTGTTTAACATATCTGGGTGCACCGATATTTGGGGCATATAAGTTGATGATGGTTATATCCTCCTCTTGGATTGTTCCCTTTATTAATATGTAGTGTCCGTCCTTGTCTTTCTGTACTGATTTTAATGAAAAGTTTATTTTGTCAGATATCAGGATAGCTACACCTGCTTTCTTATTGGGGGAATTTGACTGGTAGATCCTTTTCCACCCCTTCACTCTGAGTTTGTTTGTATGTTTGGCTGAGAGGTGGGTCTCCTGAAGGCAACAGATGGATGGGTCTTGTCTTCTGATCCAGTCCTCAGTTCATTTTCTTTTAATTGGCGAATTCAGCCCATTTATATTAAGAGAAAGTATAGAGAGATGCATTGTTGTCCCTGCCATTCCGTTTTCCTAAGTTTTTCTTTTTTCCTTTCCTCCTGGGCTTGCTCAGTTAGACTTTGAGTAATGCCTGTTTGGGGCAGGTCCCAGTTCCTGGTTGCTTTCTTCAGGTTGTGTCCCCCCTCTTAGAATTCTTTGTAATGCTGGCTTAATGTTTATGTATTCATTTAGTTTTTCTTTGCTATTAAAAGTTTTCAGTTCTCCGTCGAATGTGAATGCTAGCTTTGCCGGGTATATCAGTCTGGGTTGGCAGTTATTGGCTCTCAGGGCTCGTATGGTGCTTTCCCAGGCTTTTCTTGCATTCATTGTTTGTGTGGAGAGATCTGCAGTGATTCTAATTTTTTTCCCGTTGTAGTATAGCTCCTTCTTCATTTTTGCTGCATGCAGGATTGTTTCCTTATTATTCAGATCCATCATTGTTACTATAATGTGCCTAGAAGTGTTTCTCCTGGGATCTTGCTTGTTGGGTGTTCGATATGCTTTTGTGATGTAGTTAAGATGGTCGTTTTTGAGGTGGGGAAAATTTTCATTGACTATCTTGTTAAATAGGTGTTTCATTCCCTTGCTCTGGAATTCCTCACCTTCGTCCACTCCGATTATGCGAAGGTTAAATTTTTTAGCATTATCTGCTTGCTCTTGAATTTCCCTTTGGTTTAATTTGAGTGATTTTTCCATATCTGTCACTTTTTGGTCCAGTTGGTGTATTCTGTCTTCTGTATCTGACACTCTACCTTCCATTTCATTCACTCTGTTGACGGTGGCTTCTATTGTGGTTTGCATGGTGGAAATGGATCCCTTTATGGATTCAATGTTGGTTCTCAGAGTACTGATCTCACCTCTCAATGAGGTGAGATCAGTATGCATTACCTCTAATTTGGCGTTTATCTCACTTCTTACTGAGGTTTGTGCAGCTTCTATTTTTGCATCCAACTTTTGTTTGATGTCCTGTATATCTTTTGATAGTTCATCCTTGTGCTCTTTCAATTTCTGATCCATTTCTCGCTTTATTTCTTGAGTCATTGCCTCCAGCAACCCTTGGATGTAGTTTTTGTCTTCCATTCCTGCTTTGCTCCCACTGGGGCTCTCCCCTGCGTGGCTGCTGGCTTTTGAGGTGAGCTTGCTGTCCTGGGTAGTGGTAAACCTTGTGATTTTTCTCTGTGATTTTCGCATGGGGGTTCAGGAGACTGCTCTTCAATCTTGTTTTGGTGTGTCTGTCTTTGCTTGGTTGCTGATTCTGTATTGGTAGAGAGAGTTTGTGCCTGATCTGGATTCTGTTGGGAGCCTATTTCCAGCTGCTATTCTGACTTACTTAGGATTCTCAGCTCTCTGCTGTAGCAATTCCCGCCTTTGGAAGGGTTGAGCAGCCTAGACTGCTTGTGTTTGCTCCTGCGGGTGCTCTTGGGAAGATCAGATGCTCTGGATGCACTCTCCCAAATACTGGAGTCTGCTATGGGCTCCTGATGTGTTTTTGTTTGTTTGTTTTGGGCTGGTTGTGGGCTTGAACTCTAGGTTTGGGTGCTGTCCCTCAGCTCTTCAGCCCAAGGCTGGCACCCTACCATTTGAGTCACAGCCCCACTTCTGACCCTTTTTGCTTTGTTCAGGTGCCGGTCCCCAGGCCTGGTTCCAGCCCCAGCCTGGAGCGCGCTCGTTAGGCCTGTTCTAATGTGTATACCACCTAGGTTATGCAGCCTGGAGGACACAGTTCAAATTTCTTCTACTGTTGGTAGTCTTGACCCAGGGGCGCTGTTCCTGGCTTGAGCATTTAAGCTCCCTTCCAGGGACGCTCTTGCTCTGGCCTGGCCAGCAGAGTGTGCTCCACCGGCTGGTGGAGCTCTCGAACAGTTCCCAGTTTTAGTGGGTCCTGTGGTCCGGGTGTTGGGGTAGGGAGTCTAGGTCAGGGTCTGGGGATTCCCTCCAGCTCTGGTCTCCCTTGAGGGATTCACTGTCCCCTGTTGGGTACTCACCCTGTAGGTCGTCAGTTGTTGTTGCAATCCGAGTTCAGTTGGGGTGGTTGCGGGCTGGGTTGGGCGCCCCCCGCCCGGTAGTTGCGATCGCGATTGGGCGGGTGGTCTGCCGACAGGTCCCTTTGTCACGCTGCTGGTGCCGGGCGGCTTTGGCGGGATGGAGCCTCTCCGCTCCGGTGGAGAGTGATGGGTGGGGTGGGATCCTCCTGGAGACTCCCGGCTGGTAGGTTTCTCTGTTCCTGGCGATCCGCTGTTCTGCAATCCGGTACCTGGTGATCTGCAAGCAGCCCCCTGTGTCTCTGTGGCTCCGGCAGCCCCCGCCGGGCCGGCTGGCCGGCGGCTTGGCGCACTGCCGGGCGGCCAGTAAAGGTTGGGGGAGGGGTCTTCGCTCTTCTCTGTTCTGAAATTCTTCTTTTCCTCTCTTTCTTTTTTTTGTTGTTTTCCACCTCTGGTTTTTCTCTGAGTGTTCGTCTTTTTGTTGTTGTCGGTCTCTTGGGGAGATTAAACGTTGGAACTCGAACTCTCTTTTTGGTTGGAGAGAGCTGTGGCGTTTCCCTACTGCCCCATCGCCATCTTCTGCCCATGTAATTGTAACCCCTCTGTACAGTATTTTCACAATTGAAAAAAAAAGAAATGATGACAGAATTGGCCTGTGAAATACAAGGGGAAATGCAAAAACAATTTCAAGAATACAAAGAAGGCTGGGAATGTGGCTCAGTGGTAGAGTGCTTGCCTAGCATGCATGAAGCCCTAGGTTCTATTCCTCAATATCATATAAACAGAAAAAGCCAAAAGTGGCACTGTAATTGAAATGGTAGAGAGCTAGCGTTGAGCAAAAGAAGCTCAGGGACAGTGCCCAGTCCCTGAGTTCAAGCCCCAAGACTGGCAAAAAAAAAAAAAAGTACAAACAAGAAATGATCAAGAAGATCCAGGATTCCCAAAAATATATGGAAATAACAATAGAAACTCTATACACCTCATTAAAAGACAAAATTAACACTATGAGAACTGATCTCAGGAGCATAAAAAGGTTCAATTTCTGCATTACAAACTACACTGGAATGCCTAGGTAACAGAATAAGTGAAATGGAAAACCGAAAATCAGGAGTTGGACTGGGAAGGTGGTTCAGTGGTAGAATGCTCGAGGTCCTGGGTTCGATTCCTTAGCACCACATAAGCAGAAAAAAAAAGCTGGAAGTGGCACTGTGGCTCAAGTGATAGAGCGCTAGCCTTGAGCTGAAGAGCTGAGGGACAGTGCCCAGGCCCAGAGTACAGGCCCCATGACCAACAAAATAATAACTAAATAAAGATAACAATATCAGGAGTCAAGGATAAAACAGAGGAGCAAGACTACGGAAAAAACAGTACCTACCAGAAATGTACTCATTACCTTACTCATGTAACTGTAACCCCACTGTACAGTGTCTTCACAAAAAAAAATATATTAATATAAAAAAACACCAGGGCTGGGAAGGTGGCTCAGTGGTAGAGTGCTTGCCTTGCGTGCATGTTGCCCTGGGTTCGATTCCTCAGCACCACATAAGTGGAAAAAGCCAGAGTGGCATTGTGGCTCAAGTGGTAGAATGATAGCCTTGAATTGAAGAGCTGAGGGACAGCGCCCAGGCCCAGAGTTCAGGCCCCATGACCAGACCCCCCCCCCCCAAAAAAAGAAAATGTCTTCATCATGGGCTGGGAAGGTGGCTCAGTGGTAGAGTGCTTGCCCTGCATGCCTGAGGCCCTGGGTTCGATTCCTCAGCACCATATAAGCAAAAAGAAAAAAGCCGGACCTGGCGCTGTGGCTCAAGTGGTAGAGCGCTAGCCTTGAGCTGAAGAGCTGAAGGACAGCGCCCAGGCCCAGAGTTCAGGCCCACGATTGGACCCAAAAAAAAAAAACAAAAACCAAAAAACAAAGGACTACATACTTTCAAAATCTATGCTCTCTAAAGAAGGAAAGCCTAGCATAAATGGATGAATTCTTAGAAACATACAAACTACCTAAACTGAACCAAGATATAAACCAGCTAAACTAGCCAATAACAGGCAATGAGGTAGAAGAAGTGATCAGAAATCTTCCAACAAAGAAAAGCCCAGGCTCAGATGGATTCACCACTGAATTCTGTAAGACTTTTAAAGATGAACTAGTACCAATAACTTCTTAAGATATTTCAAACTCATTCTATGAAGTCCATATCACACTCATCCCAAAACCAGGTAAGGAGCCAATAAAAAAAGAGAACTACAGACCAATTTCTCTGATGAACACAGATGCAAAGCTCGTCAATAAAATATTAGTCAACAGAATCTAGAAACAAGTTAAAAAAAACCCATACATTATGGCCAGGTAGACTTCATCCCACAGATGCAAGGCTGGTTTAACATACACAAATCAATAAATGTAGCTTACCATGTCAACAAAACCAAGGAAAAGAACCACATAATCATCTCAATAGATGCAGAAAAATACATCTATTTGACAAAATACATCTATTCAGGTTAAAAGTTTTACAGAAACTAGGAATAGAAGGAACATTCCTTAAAACAATAATGGCTATATACGACAGATCCACGGGTAACATCATACTAAACTGGGAAAAATTAAAACCATTTCCCCTAAAATCAGGAACAAGGTAAGCATGCCCACTGTCTCCATACCTGTTCAATATAGTTCTGGAATTCTTAACTAGAGAAAATAAGGCAAAAAAGGACATAAAAGGGATCCACATAGGGAAAGAAGAAATTAAACTATCCCTATTTGCAGATGACATGATCTTATACCTAAAGAACCCAAAAAACTCCACCCCAAACTTCTAGAGCTGATCAACTACTTCAGCAAAGTAGCAGGATACAAAATTAAAACCTGCAGTAGCCTTTCTGTATGCCAACAATGTACAAACAGAAAGAGAAATCATGAAAACAACTCCATTTGCCATAGCCTCAAAAAAAAAAACCCCACATAAAATTTCTAGGAATTAACCTAACCAAAATGTAAAAATCAGTAGCCTTTCTATGTGCCAACAATGTACAAGCAGAAAGGGAAATCATGAAAACAACCCATTTGCAATGGCCTAAAACACACACACACACACACACACAGACACACACACACACACACACACACACACACAATTTCTTGGAATTAACCTAATTAAAGATGTAAAAGATCTTTATAGTGAAACTATAAAAAAAAAATCTAAACAGAGGCTGGGTGCTGGTGGCTGTTGCATGTAAGCCTAGCTACTCAGGAGGCTGAGATCCGAGGATCACAGTTCAAAGCCAGCCAGGGCAGGAAAGCCCATAAGACTCTTATCTTCAATTGACCACCAGAAAACTGGAAGTGGCACTGTGGCTTACATGGTAGAACACTCACCTTGAGCTGAAGAGCTGAGGGACAGCACCCAGGCCCAGAGTTCAAGCCCCACAACCGACCAAAAAAAAAAAAATCTAAAGAAAGAAATGAAAGAGGACAGCAGGAAATGGAAAGACCTACCATGTTCATGGATAGGTAGAATCAATATTATGAAAATAGTCAAACTACCAAAAATGATATACAAATTCAATGCAATCCCCATAAAAATTCCAATGATATTCTTTACTGTAATAGAGAAAACAATACAAAAAATCATATGGAATAATAGAAGACCTAGAACAGCCAAAGCAATTCTAGGCAAACAAAAGCAATGTGGGAGGTATCACAATACCACATTTCAAACTCTACTACAGAGCCATAATAACAAAAACAGCTTGCTTGGTATTGGCACAAAAATAGATCAGAAGATCAATGCAACAGATTAGAAGATCCAGAATTAAAACCACATACTTACAGTCATCTTATATTTCACAAAAGAGCTGAAGATATACAGTGGAAAAAACAGTCTCGGGTTGGGAATGTGGCTTAGTGGTAGAGTGCCCGTCTAACATTCATGATTCTGCAGTACAACATAAACATAAAAAGCTGAAAGTGAGCCTGGGCTCAAGTGGTAGAGTGTTAGTCTTGAGCAAAAGAAGCTCAGGGATAGTGCCCCGGACCCTGGGTTCAAGCCCCAGGACTAGCAAAAACAAACAAGCAAGAAAACAAACAAAAAACAGCTTCTTCAATTGGTGTTGGGAAAACTGAGCAGCCATATGCAGAAAACTAAAAGTAGATCCCTGCTTGTCACCATGCATTAATATCAACTCAAAGTAGATCAAAGACCTCTGAAACTCTGAAACTAATGCAAGAAAGAGTATGAGAAACATTAGAATTTATAGGAAGGAACTCCCTGAATAGAGTCCCAGGGAGACAACAAATAGGAGAGAGACTCAACAAGTAGGTTTCTGCACAGCCAAGGACACAGTTGATGAACTAGAAAGATAGCCAAGGGTCAGGAATGTGGCTTTGTGGTAGAATGCTTGCCTAGTATGCATGAAGCCCTGGGTTCAATTCTTCAGTACCACATAAACAGAAAAACAAACAGAAGTGGTACTGTGGCTCAAATGGTAGAGTGCTAGCCCTGAACGTAAGAAGCTTGGGGACAGTACCCAAGCCCTGAGTTTAAGCCCTAGGACTGGCATAAAAAAAGGAAGGAAAGAAGGAAAGGAAGGAAGGAAAGAAGGAAGGAAGGAAGGAAGGAGGAAAAGAAAGAAAAAGAAAGCCAGCTAACTGATTGGGAAACAATCTTTACCGGTAACATATCAGACAAAGGTCTAATATTGAATATATACAAGGAGTTAAAGAAACTAACCCCTCCCGATCTTAATAAACCATTACTAAATGGACAAGGGATCTAAGAGACTTCTCAGAAGAAGATAGTGAAAATGGCAAAGAAACACATGAGGAAATGCTCATCATCCCTGGCCATAAAGGAAATGCAAATCAAAACACCCTTGAGATTCCGCCTTACCCCAGTTAGACTGGCCAACATTTTGAGTTTGAACAACAAATGCTGGTGGAGATGCAGGGAAAAAAGAATCCTACTGCACTGCTGGTGGAAATGTAAACTAGTACAACCACTATGGAAAGCAGTCTGGAGGTTCCTCAAAAAACTAAACATAGGTCTTCCCTACAGCCCAGCCATACCACTCCTTGACATCTACCCTGAGCGACATTAGCAAGGATATGATAAGGATACCTGCATATCTATGTTAATTTGGCTATTCACAATAGCCAAGATATGGAAACAACCCAACTGGGTCAATGCCCCACAATAGATGAGTGGATCCAAAAAATGTGGTACCCATATGGAATTTTACACAGCCATTAGGAAGAATAAAATAATATCATTTGGGACATGGACAGAGAAATGGATGGAACTAGAACAAATCATGTTAAGATCAGAGACACAAATGACACATGTTCTCTCTGAAATATGGAAGTTAGATCTAAAACACACTGGGACATGACAAATTACACAGGATGCTAGATACTCATAGGAGAGAATGACAAAGGTGCAAAACCCAAGTGCCTCTTCTCTCTCTCTCTCTCTCTCTCTCTCTCACACACACACACACACACACACACACACATACATAATGTACATACTGAAATGAACTCCAATGATAGGGAAACAAAGGATTTTTACTTAATTTGTTTTTTCTTTTTTTGATGACTGTATTCTTTACCTTATACATGGTGTACTCACGTGTACCTCTGGGAGGGTGGGGAGAGAGCACAGAATGAAAGGAACAGGTGAAAAAGTGCAGCAGTGGAGCGCGCTGGACGGTCATGAAGGTGAACTATGCAACTTGGGGGTGGAGATGGGAGGGGGAGAATGGGAAAGAATGAGCGAACAGATGACTAGCTATATGAAAGGATATGTACTTATTGTCTGGCACGTGTAAATGTAACCCTGCTGTATATCACCTCTAAGATAACAATAAAAATAAAATAAAAAAGAATAAACATAAGGATCCTCTTTCCCACTTGCCTCTCAATCTCAGCCTCATGGTCCATTCAGGTACCAGTGGGAGACGGTAGAGATTCAATCCCAGGAAGATGTGGGGGCAGGGAGCTGTCCAAATCCAGCCCTCAGCAAAGCAAATGATGGCCGGAAGCTTAAACTAGATGAGGGAGGAGCTTGTTAGCCTGGCATGCAGAGCACTTCAGCACCTCTGGACCGTTTTCATTTGGGAAATTGCTTTGGTGGTTTTCACTTCTTTCTATTCAATGGACCAAATAGCCAGACCACCAATATATTCACCGCATTTCATGATGAACTAATTTAGCCAAAATAATTGTTCTACAGGGACACAGGAATCCAACCTCAGTTCAGAAAATCCCTGCCATCTGACGTAGGAGGATTTATAGGTTTAGTGGAAATTGCTTTCTCCTGCTTGCCAGATTACATACTGCTGGTTGATTTTTTTTTCTTTTTTGCATGAGTAAACGTCCTTCTAATAAGGAACAGACCAATAATGTCTTAGGAGAGAAAAAAAAAGAGCATCTATTTCCTTTCTGCGGTTTCTTGAGAGTGCTGTTTGGATTGGGAAATCCACACGGGCTGTACAGAATATGAAATTTGGTGTCTTCCTTTTGTGGTGCGGATGGGTATTGGTCGCTGAGAGCCGAATGCCCTGGCCAGAAAGAGAAGCTCAGGAGATGGGTAAGAAAGGCAGGTGAGTGGACTCTGGATGTTGGGATCCCAGGGAGACAGAGGGGTGGCGTGTCAAGCTGAGCGCAAATGAAGCATCATTTCCAGCTTAGCTGTGCTGTGTGAAGGCCTGTTCCTCTTTCCCTTTATGCCCCCATCTCCTTTAAGAAGTTAGAATTATGTTTTCCTTTATAACGATGCTAGGTTGAACAGTATCATCACCACATAGTCTTAAGTGCCTAATTAATTGTCCTGAGTGTAAGGTTTTTGGGGGGGGGGGGTGGAAAGAACGTTTGTATAGTTTCTAAAAAATGAAAGAACTCAAGGACAATTCTTTGATGTCTGCACAAATCTGCCAATTCTCAAATCACTAATGGGACTTACAAATGTGAGGACGCTTTATGATTTCTGATGATTTCTGTTAGAAAGGTGAGTCTCTTTTCAATAATGAGAAATAATAATTTTTAAAAACACAACTTTTCAAGCTGTAGGGCCAGAAGGGTCATTGGCTTGTCCTCTACCTGCAAGCTGGGAGGGGCCCGGGCGGAGCTAAGCAACTTAGTACGTGCTGTCTTGTTCGTACCCACCGCAGGGCAACTCCCACAGGGAGACGCTCCCCTCTGGTCACCCTGCTCTAAGGCCTCACCTGGGCGGCCCTGATTGGTTAGTCTGGCCTCGCACATCTGCTTGCCTACATCGGTCAATCACTGCGGCACTGGGACAAGCAAATCCAGCACTCTGCCCTTATTCATGAGGAGGGAAGGGAGTCCTTCCTGTTTAGAGTAGCAGCCTTAGTTCCAAATGCAGCTCCAGCTTTGGACGGAAACACAGTTTAGAGGTGTGAAGTCACAAGAAAGCAAACCCAGCTTTGCGAAGTTGGGGGCTAGAAGTTGGGGCCTGTGGGAGTTGTCTCCTTCCCTCAGGGCCCCCGGCCTGCTGGAGTCTGAGATAATCTTTTACTGGAGACTCCCAAACAGCTGGCTGAGCTCACAGTACTGGCTTCTGGCTGAGCTCACAGTACTGGCTTCTGGCTGATTCTGCAGCATCACAAATGTAGGCCCTGGCATGGTAGTGGTGGCAGTCAGTCCTGGTGCTGAAAAGTGTTGGGAAAATGGAGGAGAACGGAAAAAGAATAAGGAGCTTTTCAGTTGGGCCTACAATGGGATGTGTACAGCTGGGCTTAGGCGGATTGCCCTGCCAGTAAATCAAGCACGTTTGCACATACCTGGGATTTTGCCTGGCGTCTGTTATAGGCTTGGGACAATGGGCTGGGGATCAATCCTTCATATTCTATCTTTAGCTACATAAACTGATCGGGCCAAGAAGGGAGAGGCAAGTCCTTCATATAGGATCTTTGGTTATATAAAAATAATTGGGCTGAGAAGGAAACATAGAATTATGAGAACAAAGCAGATTCCTATCAAAAAGGACCACTTGCTCAAGGGAAGGAGGGGGGCGGGAGAGGGGAGGAAGGGAGGGAGGGAGGGGAAAAGAAAGAAAAAAAGAAAGAAAGAAGGAAGGAAGGAAGGAAAGCTCTTTGAAAGTTTAGGATACGTAAAAATGTAATTTAACTGGGATGATGGGATATTAATTGGGTCCACTTTCCAATTTGGAAAGAAATTTAGCCAAATATATCTAGAGCTTTCTACATTCTATCCTATACTATAGCCCCTGGACAAATGCCAGTCAGGCTCAGGGAAAGCAAAGGGATACTACGAGGAGTCTGGAGAACCACTCTTCTGCATTCTCTCATGCTAAAGGTTTATATTTACTGTGAAGGCACAGAGGAATGAGTCTCAGCAGATTTCCACGTCAGAGTAATCTGTTGCTTGCATCCTGTGGTAGATGGATGGGAAGAGTGAGAGCCTGGTCTATTCCTGAGGGAGGTGAAGATGATGAAAGGCCTAATGAAATACATGCATGGTAGAAAGAGCAGAGATGGGGGAAGATGGAGTTGAGAACGTTGGGAGAGCTTGGAGGGCCAGGGTTTGGTTGGCTTCTGGGTAAGAAAGCAGTGTTGTTGGTTTTTTTTATTGTGAAAATACTGTACAGAGGGGTTACACTTACATGGGCAGGATAATGAGTACATTTCTTATCAAGCATTGTAGCCTTCTCCTTTGTTTCCCCTTCCCATCCCTTCCCATCCTCCCCCCACCCCTCACCCAATCGTCCCCCCCACATCAAAGTTGTAAAGTTCCTTTTTGACATAACGACTTGTACGTTTCATTGTTGCAATGGGTTCACCTGTATCCCTATTTAAACGATCTTTTTCCCTTCCCCTCCACAAATTATACCGACATCAAATACAGTGAAGAAAGCAGTTTTAAGTGAGTATCTAGCAGATGTTTGGACTGTGTGGGGACAGGAGAACAGGAGAGTAGGTTCAAGAAATAGAATAGGGGCTGGGAAGGTGGCTCAGTGGTAGAGCGCTTGCCTTGCATGCATGAGGTCCTAGGTTCTATTCCTTAGCACCACATAAGCAGAAAAAGCCAGAAGTAGCACTGTGGCTTAAGTGATAGAGTGCTAGCCTTGAGCTGAAGAGCTGAGGAATAGCGCCCAGGCTCAGAGTTCAAGTTCCACGACTGACAAAAAAAAAATAAAACAAAATAAAGAATATATGGACCTGGATGCATTCACAAGATACATGGAACTCCGTGCCCAGGCACAGCAGAAAATGTAAATCAGGAGCTCAGGAGACTTAAAGCAAGTCCTCAGAGGTAGTAGGTGAGGTACCCAGAGTGAGCACATCACATGAAATAAGAACAGGATCAAAGACAGACCTTGGGGAAGAGCAACATTTAAGAAGTTAGAGGAGGAGGAGAGCCAGGCAAAATGACTCACAGCTATAATCACAGCTACTTGGGAGACTAGGATCAGAACGATCAAGATTTGAGGCCAGTCTGGACAAATACTTTGCCAGACTTCATCTCAACAGAAAAAGCTGTCATTCCAGCTCTGTGGAAAGTATAAAAAGGAAGATCAGAGTATATGAAGAAGGATCGACTGGGTGCCAGTGACTCATGCATATAATCCTAGTTACTCAGGAGACTGAGATATGAGGATCATGGTTCAAAGCCATCCTAGGTAGGAAAGTCTGAGACTCTTAGCTCCAATGTAGCATAAAAAAAATCCAGCCAGAAGTTTAGCTATGGCTCAAGTGTTGAAGCATTAGCCTTGAGCAACAAAGCTCAAGCACAGGGCCTAGGCCCTGAATTCAAGCCCAGGACTACCACACACAAAAAAAGCTGGAGGTGGAGGGTGGGGGGAGAAAAGGATCAGGTTAAGGACCTGGCAAAAAATGGGACTCTATCCCAAGTACAAAGAGGACCAAAGGATTAGCTCAAGTGGTAGAACATCTGCCTAGTAAACAGGAAGCTGTGATTAAAACTCCAGTACCGGGCTGGGAAGGTGGCTCAGAGGTAGAGCGCTTGCCTTGCATGCATGAGGCCCTGGGTTCGATTCCTCAGCACCACATAAGCAGAAAGAAAAAAAGCCAGAAGTGGCGCTGTGGCTCAAGTGGTAGAGCGCTAGCCTTGAGCTGAAGAGCTGAGGGACAGCACCCAGGCCCAGAGTTCAGGCCCCACGACCGGACCCAAATAAATAAATAAAAATAAATAAATAAAACTCCAGTACCTCTAAGTAAACAAGGATAGAGGAAGAGGACACAGTGAAAGTGAAAAATAGAGAGCAGAGAGGTGAGTGTAGAGCTGGAAAAGAAGAGAGTCAAAGAGGTGGAGACATTTCTATGCTAGTTACCAGGTGCTTATTACAGCACAGTGACTTCACCAGTGACTAAATCAGCTCCAGGCTGGGCCCCGGAGAGCCTTACAAATGAGAGAGGGAGGCATTTGAGTGAAGCAGGGAGGTTTTTTTTTTTTTTAGAAGGACGGGGTGGACAACAGGGGCAGGCTTACCAAAGTCAGAATTAATTAGGTAGAAGATAGAGCAACCAAGTGCCATTAATGATGTCAGCAACAGATGGACGTAGTTGGGCCTTGATGGCTCCCATTTGTGACCCTAGGCACTTGTGAGGCTGAGATTGGGTCTTTTTTTTTTTTTTTGTCGGTCGTGGGGCTTGAACTCTGGGCCTGGGCGCTGTCCCTCAGCTCTTCAGCTCAAGGCGAGCGCTCTACCACTTGAGCCACAGCGCCACTTCCGGTTTTCTGGTGGTTTATTGGAGATAGGAGTCTCACGGTCTCTCCTGCCCGGGCTGGCTTTGAACTGCGATCCTCAGATCTCAGCCTCCTGAGTAGCTAGGATTACAGGCGTGAGCCACCAGCGCCCAGCTAGTGAGGCTGAGATCGGAAAAATTGCTATTTGAAGCCACTCCTCTCAACAAAGAGATGGGTGTGGTGGCATCTGTCTGTCATCCTAGTCATAGGAGA
Organism: Dipodomys spectabilis; assembly: GCF_019054845.1. Taxonomy (NCBI): domain Eukaryota; kingdom Metazoa; phylum Chordata; class Mammalia; order Rodentia; family Heteromyidae; genus Dipodomys; species Dipodomys spectabilis. The sequence goes on from NW_024870730.1 coordinate 13,056,368, forward strand.
AGGCAGATTGCACACAGAAGAGTGGCCAGGCAGAAAGCAAGACCCTATCTCAAAAATAACCAGCCAAAATCAGGGCTGGAGGCATGCCTTAGTGGTAGGAGTGCCATCCTAGCAAATGTGAGGACCAAAAACTAAAAATGAGAAAGAGGAGGGCCATAAGAAACCCGTGAACTGAAAGTATACTAGGTGAACATAAAAGAAACTTTAGTTAGTAGCATTTGCCTGTCACTTTGTTCTCCAGAAAATTTGCTTGGATTATTGAGTCCCCACTCTGCTTTTTGGTCTTGTCTCTGCCTACCTACTATCTAGCTATCACCCTTATTGTTTTCTTCCTCCCTCCCTCCCTCCCTCCCTTCCTTCCTCCCTCCCTCCCTCCCTCCCTTCCTTCCTCCCTCGCCCTCCCTCCCTCCCTCTCTCCCCCTCTCTCTCTCTCTCTCTCTCTCTTTCTTTCTTTCTTTTTTTTCTTTCTTTCTTTCTTTCTGCTCAAGGCTAGCACTCTACCACTTGAGCCACAGTACCACTTCTAGCTTTTTCTGTTTATGTGATAATGAGGAATCAAATTCAGGGCTTCATGCATGCTAGGCAAGCACTCTACTACTGAGCCACATTCCCAGCCCTCATCCTTATAGTTTTCTGAGGACTCTGCACCTGTGGCTCCCATGTTCATGACACCCTTTTTCTTCTCACTCAGCCTCATTTCTCATCTTCCTCTGAGAGTTAGCAGAGAGGTTGCCTTGTCTGACAAATCTTCCTGCCCCTTGAGAACTCTACCTGTATCTGTTTGCTTTGTCTCTCTAGGTTCAAGTACAATATCTGATACATGTAAACTAAAGAATTGCTGGACACAGAGCCAGGCATGGCGGTGCACACTTGTAATACCAACTGTTAGGGAGGCAGAAAGGGGAGGATCATATTTGGTGGCCAGGCTAGTCAAGATTGTTAGCAAGACCTTATTACAAAGAACAAACTTGAAGTGGTGATACCCAAACCTGTTCATCTCAGCAAGAGGTACAGATAGAAGAATTATGATCTGAGGCTGGCTCAGGGCGAAATCAAGACCCTAGTCCAAAAATAAACTAAAAAATCTAAAAAGGCCAAGGATATGACTTAGCAGTAGAGCATCTCCCTTATAAGCACAAGACCTTTAGTTCAGATTCTAGCACTGCCAAAGAAGGTTAAAAATAAAAGAAAGAGATGTTGCACATAAATACATAAGTGAATCCTGACCTCTGCAATTCCTGTGCTTTATTCTTTCTTTCATTCAATAATTGTGCCCAAGTGCTATACCCAGGCCTGGTGAGAGCATGTAAGCAACATAGCCCTCCCTTCCCTCGATGGCTGACAGCTTAGCAGTGGACAGACACACATCAAAGAATTCTTACAGAATGTTAGATCTTAAAGGACCCTTTGAAAACTTTCATTTTAAAGATAGACAACAAAGCCTAAAAAGGTACAAAAACTTGTGCCACAGACCCAGTCCCTCTACTTCTCCACGCCTGTGCTCTCTCGCCATTGTAAGATGGAAACAGAAAGTATTTGGGCAGAAGTAAAACTCAAGTGGACTCACAGGAAAATAATTTCCTAAAAGCAGTTGAATCTCAGTACATAGGAACAGTTGGTGAGTCAGAGCTGGGCTGGTCCTGCCCAGTTGGTCCTACACCCACCACTGTCTGACCCACCACTGTCTTTTGGCACCAGCAACAACTTTGATCCCCCTTGGATGTGCAGATCTCAATGTCAAACAGTGGTCATGTTTCATATGAATCAAGGACCTCAGAGAAACAGACCAACAGTGTGTATCAATACATATACATGTACATCCATGTGTATGTCCATCCACTCATCCATCCATCTATCCATCTACTCACCCATCCATCCACTCATCTATCCATTCATTTACTCATCCATCCATTCATCCATCCACTCATCCATCTACACATTCTTCCATCCACACATCCTTCCATCCATATATCCATTTCATCTATGAGAGAGAGAGGAGAGAGAGAAAGAGAGAGAGAGACAGAGAGAGAGAGAGAGAGAGAGAGAAAGGGAGAGATTCATTTTAGGAAATTTACTTTAAGAAATTATGAGGCTGCTAATTCTGAAGTTGCAAGGCAAGTTAGCAGGCTAGAAATTCCAGCAGGAGTTGATGCTATGTTGAGCTAAGAAACAGTCTTAAAACAGAGTTCCTTCCTTGAGAAACCTTCATGTTTTCTCTTAAGGCCTTCAACTGGCTGAAGTCTACTCATACTGTGGAGGATAATCTATTCTACTCAAAGCCTATTTACATGCTGTGAAGACTGAAGTTTGGGGCAGGCCTGGGCAAAAGCATGAGATTCTATCTGGAAATTAACTTTAAAAAAAGCAGAAAGGTCTAGGTGGTAAAGCATTTGCCTAGCAAGTTCAAGGCCCTGAGTTCAAATTAAAACTATGTGCAACTAGTGCTGGTGGGTCTGTGTAGAAGCCAACACCCTTCTCACCACTACCTTCAGTTTATTGGACTGGATCTGTAAAGTGCCTTTCACCTGTCACACATTCTGCCTCCTTCTAGAATGCTCTCAATGCCATCTTGTGACCCAATCCCTCATTTCCCAGCAGAGGACACAGATCAGGAGAGGAGAAACTTCCATGTCTCCTCTAGCTAGAAAATCAGGTTCCAGACATAGTGCTGGCTTCCTAACTGAACAGTGTCACCCAGGAGCCCTGTGTACAAATGTCCCAGCTATGTGACTTGTGAGCAGATCCTGGAGTCCAATCTATATTCAGCCTTGGCTAGATGGCAGAGCAAGCCCAGGTATCTGATTCAGTCTTCTGTCTGAGCTCTCTTCTTCTGTGTCACCAGCATAGCTACACCATGCTAGCTGCTCCTTCCAGTGAGTTCTGTATGGTAACTTTTGCCTTTGCCATGCCTCTGCTGAGTGACTTTTTTTCCAGCATCAGTCTGTCTCACGTCCACTCAAGCCTCTGTGTGATTGTCATGGTCTCTGGGAAGGTTCTCTGGCCACCTCTATAAAACAAGATCTTCAGCTCCTTCTCCTAACCCCTTACTGCTTAGCACAGCCCAGAACGTATGTGCCTCCCTGCTAAAATGAAGCCTGGGTGTATATGTTCTTTAAGAATTCCAGACAGGTGCTGGTGGCTCATACCTGTAATCCTAACTACTCCAGAGGCTGAGATCTGAGATTCAAAGCCATCCCAGGCAGGAAAGTCCCGGAGACTCTTATCTTTAATAAACCACCAGAAAACTGTAAGTGACACTGTGGCTCAAGTGGTAGAGTGCGTGCCTTGAGCTGAAGAGCACAGGGACAGCGCCCAAGCCTGGAGTTCAAGCCCCACGACCAACCAAAAAAAAAAAAAAAAAGAATTTCATACTTGGGGCTGGGAATGTGGCTCAGTGGTAGAGTGCTTACCTAGCATGCATGAAGCCCTGGGTTTGATTCCTTAGTACCACATAAACAGAAAAAGCTAGAAGTGGTGCTGTGGCTCAGTGGTAGAGTGCTAGCCTTGAGCAAAATGAGCACAGGGACAGTGCCCAGGCCCAGAGTTTGAGCCCCAAGACCAGAAAAGAAATTCCATACTTGCTTAAATAGTTATTCTAGGCAAGCCAAGAACCCATCACCAAACTCCAAGCCTAATGGAACAGCAGTGGGAAAACAGCCTCCAAACTGTGTGTATGTGTACTTTAGGTATTGTAAAAAGCTCAGTGAACCCCAGATCTGGGCTGCTAGGCTGGACATGGACAAGAAATGTCTGTGTAGATTCTTAGTCTACTAGGAGTCTTATCTCCACCAGAGGCTGTCCTTGTTTGAGGACACTTGTGCTTGACAGGCCACTGGACAATGTAGCTGGAGATCCTATCCAGAGACATGGGGACAGTTTAGGAGTTCCTGCTCAATCCAGACTCACACTGGCTTGCTATTACTGATCTGACCCAACCCTGCAATGCTCCTACATTGTTTCTAGAATCAAGGTTCTAGAACATGATCAGAAATCTACGTGGAGCATTGACTCAGCAGTTTCTAGTATTCTCTTTTGTCTTTTATAAACATGAAGACAGCCCAGTCTTCTGGCCTCATTCTTATAGTACAGATTTTCTCTGCAATAGAATCCTTAAATATCTCACTTACCTGGTCTTTTTTGTTTGCTTGTTTGGTTCTTTTTATTTATTTATTATGTGTGTGTATGCCAGTACTGGGGTTTGAACTCAGGGTCTGAGTTTTGTCCCTTAGCTTTTGAGCTCAAGCTGGCCTTCTACCACTTGAGCAGTAGCTCCACTTCTTGCTTTTTGCTGGTTAATTGAGATGAGAGTTTCATGGAATTTTCTGCCCAGGGTGGCTTTAAAGTGTGATCCTCATATCTTATCTTCCTGATTAGCTAGCATTACAAGTGTGAGCCACTGGTGCCAGGCTCCTTAAGAATTCACAGTGTTGGCTGAATGTCGGAGCCCTCCGAATAGTCTGAGTCTATTGTTGGCAGGGTGCTAAGTAAGAGGTGCTGACTGGTCTCACACATGAGCTTCTAGGGCAATTTTTAAGATGTGCAGTCTGGGCAGAGGGTTAGACAACCTTTGGAGGTGCAATCAATCCATTTCATTTTTCTGAATGTGAAGAACATTCCCCTGGGGGTGGAGGAAATACCAAGGTAAACTAGGATGTTTTAGTTTTATTGTAACAATTGACATTGCCTGTCTTCTCTAAGCAGAATATATACTTCCTTCTACTGACTCTCTTGGCTAGAATGCAACTTTATAGCATTGTCTTGAGCAGGTGTTTGAACCTAGAAACCACATTTCACTTTGGTTGATTCAACTTTGTGGATTACATTCATTTATTCTCCTTCTGCATTTGGTTTCTTCTTTGTAAAGTCAGCTCTGCACCCTGCATAGGGCTTTATAGACATGTGTAAGACAAATGACATAAGCGGTAGTCACAGAGTGTGCCACACAGGGTGGCACATATTGATCCCAATAAAAACACATGAGGAATTCAGTGGGAAGAATCCAGTGGAAAGGAGAAAAAGCCAGAATGCTTCCAAGAGGAGGGATGATTTGATCCAGAAGTCCATGGAAGTGGCTGGGGAAGACATGATGTGAAGACTGCTGGGAAAGATGGTTCTAGATGGTCAGGACATCAGGAGCAAAGAATAGACATGAAATAAATAATTTCAAGAACTTGGGACAGGCAAGGATTCAGTGTATATCCTAAAAAAAATTTTAAAGTGAAGGAAGGGATGGGTTCGGGAGAGATGGTTGAGAATGTTGAAAGAGTTAACATTGGTCAAGATGCATTGTATTAATAAACTACTTTGTTAGATGGCAACTCTGTACAACTACTTAAAGATGATGATGAGAAGAAGAGGAAGAAGTAGAGGAAGAAGAAAAGGAAGAGGAAGAAGAAGAAAAGGAAGAGGAAGAAGAAGAAGGAGAAGAGGAGAAGAAAGAAGAAGAAGAAGACGACGACGAGGAGAGGAAGAAGAGGAGGAAGAGGAGGAAGAAGAGGAAAAAGAGGAAGAGGAAGAAGAAGAGAGGAGGAGGAGGAAGTGGAAGAAGCTGGGACAGCATGTCAGGGATGCTAGAAAAGTGGGTGGGAGGCTTATAATGGTTCTTTTTTCTTTCTTTTTTTTGGGGGGGGGGGTCTGGTCTTGGGGCCTGAACTCTGGGCCTGGGCGCTGTCCCTCAGCTCTTCAGCTCAAGGCTAGCACTCTACCACTTGAGCCATAGCGCCACTTCCAGCTTTTTCCTTTTTGCTTATGTGGTGCTGAGGAATCGAACCCAGGGCCTCATGCATGCAAGGCAAGCCTCTCTACCACTGAGCCACCTTCCCAGCCGCTATAATGGTTCTTATTACATGCCCAGCTGCTGTGGCTTTGACTTTGATTGTGGAGGATCTTTGATCATGGAAGTGGGGGGACATGACACAATTGTGATTTTCATTTCAGGGGATAGGTGTAGTGGTTGGGTTAAGGAGGCGGGTCATGGCAGAAAGCAGCTGCTCCCTCGTGAGAAGTAATGATGCATAAGGCAATAGGGATAGACATGGCAGGCCCAGGAGGCACTCTGGTTAGCTGAGTGGGGTGCCTATTCAGGGACTGTATGCACATGAGTAAGGACACTTCTCTGGAGACACATTACCAATCAGTCCAAGTGGGGCTAGACAGGTCCACGTGTCCTCAGTGTCCCTAAGTGAAGGCAGAAGGGGAATTATGAGTCAAGGGGTGACGGCAGGTGTTCTGGATTACACAAAGGGTTTCAATAGCCAGTCCTTGGCTCCCTTGTCACAAACAAAGGCCTCTTGACTCATGCTGGTAATCCCAACTACTCAAGAGGCAGAAGCAAGAAGACAAGTTCAGGACTTGTCAGAGTTAGCAGAAAAGAAACTAAAAACAAAAATACTAAGAAAAGAAAGTGGCTCAAGTGATAACTGGCTTGCGTGAGACCTTGGGTTTGATCCTCAGTACTGGGGGGAAAGTTGTTTGATTTTGTTTTTGCCCCGCTGAAGGTTTCTAGTTCACCTTTAAAGTCCTCACTGTATGTTCCTTAATAATTTATAACCTCTTATTCTTTACTTTTTGACTAAAATAACCACAATGAATTTTTGGGGGGAAAAAAAAGAAGGTCCTCAGCTGCCTACTGGGGGCTCATATTTATAATCCTAACTTCTCCAGAGGTTGAAATTTGTGGATCATGGTTTGAAGCTCAGCCTGGGCAGAAAAATCCATGAAACTCTTATATCCAATTAACCAGCAAAAAGCCAGAAGTGGAGCTGTGTTTCAGAGTGATAGGGGTGCCAACATGAGTACAAAAGCTATAAGGGATAGCACCCATGCCCTAAGTTCAAGTCCCGTGCTAGCACACACACACACACACACACACACACACACACACACACACACACACACACACACATGTCCCTCTATTTATGCTGAGATGGCTTTTTTTTTCTATCATGGAGCTTGAGTTCTGTCCCTAAGCTCTTTTGCTTAAAGCCTAGCACTCTACCACTTTGAGCCACAGCCCCACTTCTGGGTTTCTGGTGGTTAATTAAAGATGAGTTTTGTAGACTTTATTGCCTGGGCTTCAACCTAGATCCTCAGATCTGTCTTCTAAGTAGCTAGGATTACAGGTGTGAGCCACCAGTGCTCAGCTTCACTGAAATATTTTTTTTAATTAAAAAAAACTTTGTCGGTAATGGGGCTTGAACTCTGGGCCTGGGTGGCTGTCCCTCAGTTCTTTAGCTCAAGGCTAGAGCTCTACTACTTGAGCCACAGCACCACTTCCGGCTTTTTTCTGCTTATGTGGTGCTGAGGATTGAACCCAGGGGCCTCATGCATGCAAGGCAAGCGCTCTACCACTGAGTCACCTTCCCAGCCCTGAAATGATTTTTATCAGCACCACAAAGTAGTATTTTCCAGGGTGCCCTGCTATTGGCTGAATGAGCCTCTTGGCTCAGTCCTCACACCTCTAGACCACTCTAATCTGAGAGCATTCGAGAGCAGCCTGGGAAGACTCCATCTATATGTAACATGAGGGTCTACAACAAATTCATAACAGGCAGTTCCATAGGTCAGAATTTTTTGTTCTAGCCAAAATGGAATAGAGAGTTGAAAAAAAAAATACTTTGCTGGGCACCAGTGGCTTACACCTATAATCCTAGCTTCTCAGGAGACAGATCTGAGGATTGCAGTTCAAAGCCATCCCAGGCAGGAAGTCCATGAGACTCTTATCTCCAATTAGGCACCAGAAGGTGGCACTGTGGCTCAAAATGGTAAAAGCACTAGCTTTGAGCAAAAAAGCTCAGGGACAGTGCCCAGGCCATGAGTGAAAGGTCCACATGGACAAAGAAAGAAAAAGAAAAAGAAAGAGAGAGGGAGGGGAGGGAGCGACAGAGGGAGGGAAGAAAGAAGGAAGGAAGGAAGGAAGAAAGAAAGAAAGAAAGAAGAAAGAAAGAAAGAAAGAAAGAAAGAAAGAAAGAAGAAAGAAAGAAAGAAAGAAAGAAGAAAGCACATTACTATTTCATCCAGAAATCATCAATGTTATCGTAAGTCATCTCAAGACATGTCTGTTTTTTCCTTCATAGCATCCTGCTGCTTTATTCAATGAACACATATGAGGCACTGATTTTGTGAGATCCATGCTCCTTTCTATGTGAAGGAAGGAAGCGCAGACCTTCCACACCTAACCAAATTTCTGGCAGTAGGAGGCAAATCATCTAACAGGACACTGGCTGACTTGCCTTCATCCCTTGGAGTCAGATTTTCTGGGTCTGACTGCTGGCTGCATCACTTTAAAAAGTTATTTATATCCTCTATGCCTTAGTTCCCTCTTGTATAAATTGTGGATACTGGAAGGCCTACCTGGTAGGGTGTGGAGAGGAATAGCTCCAATGAATACATGTCATATGGGGGCAGCTCATCCCGCAGGTTCAGTAAGTATTCAGGCAGGGTTAGCTTTCTTCTTATTTTTTTCATTATATTTAATTTTAACTTTAACACACATATCTGGGGTGGTCAAAGGATGTCAATGACATGAAAAACAAGAAAAATATTATAACTTGAATTTAAAAGCTAGCAGCACCCAGCTTTGTCTGTCTGTCTGTCTCTCTCTCTCTTTCTCCCCTTCAAGGATATATACAGGAAGGCAGATGTTATTTCTCAATTTCTTCCATCCTCTCCTTTAATTTTAATCTATTTTCCAATTTTTATGAATATGTAATAAACAAATTTTCTAAAATATTCATGAGCAACAATAGGAAACACTTTAAAAGTCCTACTTCCCAGTATCCTCTACGCTAGACTCAGCTTCGTAGTGGGCATCTCAGAGCTGGACAGCCCTCCTGCAGCCAGCACACAGCTCTGGTTACACACTGCCCTACAGTGCCTGTCTAGCTTATTTCCTCATCTGACTCCTTGTTTAGTCTCTTGTTTGTCTTGTTCCTATTAGGGCTGATGCATGCCTTCTTTATGTTGAGAGTTCATTGGAGTCAGCTATGCTCAAGGTAGCTCCTGCCCCACTCCTGCTAAGCATGTGCCTGCCCTTGTTCCACTTTGCAACAGATGACATAATCCCCACGCAATCATCCTGATGTGTGCATATCCAGCAGGAAACAGCAGTGCTTCACTAATGATAATGGACTGAAAGGACTCCTCACAGAGAACAGATGAAGTTCAGGGTACCAACTTGGCACTCAGATGGAGCAGGAAACCACAAATCTCCCTGGGGAAGAGAGACACAGGTCCTTGGCCTGGAAGAAGGGAGCAAATAAACAATAAATGCTTTTCTCCTCCTTCTGTTCTTTTGCCTTACCACCCATTTTCTTCCATGCCAGTAGCCAGAGGGCAAGGATGCCCAAGGAGAAAACAGTTTGTCTGACAATCTACTACTCCCCATAGTTGATGATGGATTCAAGTTATAATGTCAACCTTCAAGAACCCTCTAAAAAGCCAGGCATTGGTGGCTCACACCTACAGTTCTAGCTACTCAGGAGGTTGAGATCTGAGAATCACAGTTTGATGCCAGCCTGAGCAGGAAAGTCTGTGAGACTATTATCTCCAATTAACTCCCAGAAAGAAAAAAAAAGAAAAACCTTTAAAAGAATCAATTTCAAGCATATGTAGACTAGTAGGGAAGGTATTTTAAGAAAGACTTTTCCAAATCAGACTTTCTAAGTATTTAATTCTCTAGTCCCAGCTCCTCACAGGCACTCAGAAAATGCTCATGGAAAGGCTAAATGACTTATTGATGCTTCCCCCCTACACACACACATTTATTTTTATTAGATTTGGAGAAAATATGGAAGGTGAAGGTGCTTTGTTGATTTGAGTACCCAGACTGGTCTCTAGAATGTCTTTATTTTTTTATTTTCATAGTAGACCTCAAAGACAGAGACGAGAAGCCCATGAAGATGCCCACAAGCAAGTCAGGTATGGCCACAAATGCTCACACCAGTCTAAGGATGCTGCTTCTTTCCATACTTCTATCTCAGTGATTCTCAGCAGTGTTTCCAGCCCCCCACTTCCCCCAATCAGGAAGCAGAGGGAGAGAGGTGAGAGGAAGGGACCCTAAAAGGAGGTAGAAGGTATGAGTGCTGTGGGTAGCAGTAGTAACTGCCCCCCCATCCCCCCACTCCCCACCCCCATGTCCCAGCTTTCTCTATTACACCCATGGGCTGCTCAGTCCTCATTCACTAGTTCAGATCTTTCCCTGGGCAACCACTTTCTTGGCTACTCTCGGCTTCCCTCCTCAGCTCCATAAGGCCGTATTCCCTTTGTGTTTCACTTTATGCTTGGAAAAGTGCTTCCACAGCTGGCATCTCAGTTACCTCTACGCATCCCAGCCAATCATCAAGCTTGGTCTTTAACAGTTGGAAAATCATGCGCAGGGAATGTGGTGCAAAGGCACATAGCAGGCAGTTGCAGAATGGAGACAGACTTCTGGTAGCTTGGTCCTCAATACTAGAGAGTTCCTTCAGGAAAGAAGATAGCAAAGGACAGAGGTAGATACAAATGCACTAGGGTTTTTCAAGATTTTTCTTCTGACCACCATACCTATCACCTGCAACAGTATCTAGGACTCTGAACCTTGTCAGATATGCAAATTCTTGTCCTCTGCCCAAAACTACTGTACCAGACACTGTAGGGGCTATGGAGGGTCAGGAATCTGGATGATAATGAGTCTGGTAGGAGATGCTGACATATGCTCAATGTTTGGAAGCCATTACACGGTGGGAAAGGAAGTGTGTGTCAGCTCCCCTGAAGAAGAGTTGGCCAGGTGTCAGCATATGGAGGATCTGGGAGGACGGTGATCTATGGATTTCAAAGATTGTGCTGATGAGCAAATGAGCAATATTCAAGGCTGCTGTTTATAAGGGCAGAAGACTGGGAGTAAATCCAAACATCTACTGCTAGGGGACTGCTTGGTCACGTAGTTTATGAAATATCCACTCAAAGAATTCTGCATTGTAAAAAGAATAAGACAAGACAGGCACTGGTGGCTCACACCTGTTATCCTAGCTACTCAGAAGGCTGAGATCTGAGACTCGCAATTCAAAGCCAGCCTAGGCAGGAATGTCCATGAGAGTCTTATCTCCAATTAACCAGCAAAAAGCTGGAAGTGGAGCTGTGGCTCAAGCAGTAGAGTACCAACCTTGAGCAAAAAGGCTAAAGGACAGTGCTCAGGCCCTGTGTTCAAGCCCTAGTACTAGAACAATAACAAAAAAGAATAAGGCACTTGGGGTTCTCTGGTATACAAACAAATCCAAGGCTTATTAAGTAAAGGAAAGGCAAGTAGACATAAAAGAGTTCCTAAAATGCTAATTGGGTGTAAAGAAGTAGAGAACTAAGACTATTTCATTGTTCTTACATATTTCTATATAAGCAAGTCTGGACAGATAAATAAGAAACCAATAAAAGAAGTACCTGTGGATGAGGGAAGAGGGTGAATGGTGAATGAATGCATTAAAAAAAAGTCAAACCTGCAAATACATTACTTAGAAAAAAAATAACTACGAATTGCCACAGAGGCAATCCAGAAGTCAAGTCCCATAGAGACAGGGTGGGTGGCATCAGACATGGGTAAATCCATTCTCCCTTCACAGAGTGGCCAATGAACATCAAGGAAAACAGGCTCAGCCACACCCACTCATTCTCCTCCAGCCCAACCTTCCTCTAATGCCTGAGAGCCAGCCCAGGAGGAAAGTCCATGAGATTCTTATCTCCACAGGAAAGAAAGAAAGAAAGAAAGAAAGAAAGAAAGAAAGAAAGAAAGAAAGAAAGAAAGAAAGAAAGAAAGAAAGAAAGAAAGAAAGAAAGAAAGAAAGAAAGAAAGAAAGAAAGAAGAAGAAAGAAAGAAAGAAAGGAAGGAAGGAAGGAAGGAAGGAAGGAAAGAAGGAAAGGAAAGGAAGGAAAGAAGGAAAGAAAGAGATTGAGAAAGGGAGAAAGGAAAGAGAATGAGAAAGGGAGGAAGAAAGGAAGAAAGGAAGGTAGGAAGGAAGGAAAGAGAGAGAAAGGAAAGAAAAAGAAAGAAAGAAAGAGAGAGAGAGAAAGAAAGAGAGAAAGACGGGGCTGGGAAGGTGGCTCAGTGGTAGAGCGCTTGCCTTGCATGCATGAGGCCCTGGGTTCGATTCCCCAGCACCACATAAGAAAAAAGAAAAAAATCCAGAAGTGGTGCTGTGGTTCAAGTGGTAGAGTGCTATCCTTGAGCTGAAGAGCTGAGGGACACCGCCCAGGCCCAGAGTTCAGGCCCCACGACCAGATCCCCCCCCCCCAAAAAGAAAGAGAGAGAGAGAGAAAGAAAGAAAGAAAGGACTGGGAAGGTGGCTCAGTGGTAGAGCGCTTGCCTTGCATGCATGAGGCCCTGGGTTCGATTCCTCGGCACCACATAAGCAGAAGAAAAAAAAGCCTGAAGTGGTGCTATGGCTCAAGTGGTAGCACGCTAGCCTTCAGCTGAAGAGCTGAGGGACAGTGCCCAGGCCCAGAGTTCAGGCCCAATGACCAGACCCCCAAAAAACAAGAAAGAAAGAAAGAAAGAAAGAAAGAAAGAAAGAAAGAAAGAAAAGAAAGAAAGAAAGAAAGAAAGAAAGAAAGAAAGAAAGAAAGAAAGAAAGAAAGAGAAAGAAAGAAGTAAGTTAGGAAGGAAGGAAAGGAAAAAAAGCAAGCTGAAAGTGTGGCGCAAGTGGTAGAGCACTAGTCTTGAGCAAAATGCTCAGGGATAGCACCCCGAGTTCAAGCCCCAGGACTGGCACCAAAAAAAAAAAAAAAAAACCAGCACCAGCAGCTGTCAGTCTTGGTTACTTATTAAAAACCATTTAGGAAGCCAGCCCTACCTCTACTTGCTTCCATCAAACCCAGGGACTTGCAGCAGCCACACAAGAGCTCTACCACTGACCTCCTTCTCCAGTGCTGAGAAGCTTTAAAAACAATCAGTTCCCAGGCCTGATTCCCAGACTCCCAAAATCAGAGACTTGAGACAGGGTTGGGGGTTTCACTATTTTACAAACACCTGTGTCATCTGGTATCATTTGGGTTGTTTATCCAGAAAATGGAAAAAGAAGAGGGGTTCTCCTACACGTACAAGGAGAAAATAACATTCTGGGAAACTTATCAAAAGCAAGTCAGAATAGAAATGTTTTTCATCTCTCTTGCTTGGAATATTTGGTCAACCTGTTTTTCTTCTCACAGTCCAATTCTGAAACGGAGCCCTGACATCACCAAGTCACCTCTGACCAAGTCAGAGCAGCTGTTGAGGATTGACGACCATGACTTCAGCATGAGGCCTGGCTTCGGAGGTAGGAGAGGCACAGTCCTATGGGGATATCTTTCTTTCTTTCTTCCTTTCTTCCTTCCTTCCTTCCTTTCTTCCTTCCTTCCTTCCTTCCTTCCTTCCTTCCTTCCTTCCTTCCTTCCTTCCTTCCTTCCTTCCTTCCTTTCTTTCTTTCTTTCTTTCTTTCTTTCTTTCTTTCTTTCTTTCTTTCTTTCCTTCCCTCAGTCCCTCCCTCCCTCCCATCTTTCCTTCCTTCCTATTCTTTCCTTCCTTTCCTTGCTTTCTTTCTTAGTTTTAAACTCAAGGCCTCATACTTGCTCAGCTGGCTTGCTTGCTTGGTGCTCTACACCTTGAGCCACATCTCTAGCTCTGCTTTCTAATAGTTATGTTGGAGATGTACTCTCTTGAATTTTTCTTCCTGGGCTGGCTTTAATCTGTGATCCTCCAAATCTCAGGCTTCTGAGTAGCTAGATTCTAGGTGTGAGCTACTGGCTCAAGCCTTCTTTCTAAGGATCCTTCTGTCTGTCCATGGTCAGGAAATCAAGCCCAGGGACTTTCTGGCTTTACTGATTAGAGTTGTCCTCCTTGCCCTGGGTTCTGCTGAACACATTCTTCCGAGCACTGGTAGGTGGATGACAAGCTAGGGCAGCCAGTTGTCCTTGAAGGCACTTCTGAGAAGCTCACTCCTGGGCTGTGGGAAGACCAGGCAGCCACAGCCCAAAGCTGCCCCCTGAAAATTGTCTGAAATTCAGCCTGGCAGCCTCTCACTAAATTTGCTCTCATTTGGGAGCTTGCAGATGAACTGTGGGTACATGTGTGAGGGAAGAACACGGTCTGTGGGGTTTAATTAAATGAAAATAGCTTGAGAAAATAATGACTCAGTGCAGATGGAAGCTAAAGCCCTCTGATACCTTAGCCTGTGGCTGCTGGGTTTCAGCCTCTTAGTGTCAAATAGTTCCTTATGGGCTTTATTTTTTTCTGGAAAAAATATTTGTTTTACAAATCATTCTCATGTTTTTTTTTTTAATTTTTTTTGCCCTTGTCAGCTTTGCCCCTCAAGCAAATAAATAGGTTCTCAAAAGGAGTTTCTGTTCATTCCATAATTGGCAGCTGTTGGAGCCAAATCTCCCTTTCTACTTCATGGTGGTTGGAGTCTGTCAAGCCCAACCTACATCCTGAAAGCAGAGAGGAGCGATCAGGAATCTGTCTTCTTTATTAGAATTTCTCCCTCCACCTACACTTTTTGTTTTGTTTTGTTTTACTTGCTTATTCTAGTGTCACAGCTTGACCTGTAGCCCTTGCACTCTAGCTTAAGACTGATGCTCTACTTCTTAGCCATGCCTCTAGCCCAGAGTTTTTTCTGGTTAATGGAGTCTCATAGACTTTTTTGCCTGAACTAACTTTGAACCATGGCCCTTAGATCTCAGCCTCCTAAGAAGCAAGGATTACAGGAGTGAGCTATCGACACCAACCTAATAACGTATTTTATGGCCCAGAAATCACAACCAATCTAATGTTTTTAAGGCCTTTGTGATGCATTACATTTTCCTTAGATGTAGCAAAAATGCAGATGTGTGGATTTGATAAATGACCCTTTGGTTCTGGGTGCTATCCCCAAGCAATGCCTTTCCCATGGCCAGACAGAGAGCTACTGGCTTCCATGATAAAAGAAGGTCAAATCAAAAAGGCTGCAAGCAGGAAATAAAATGGATGTCCTCACACCAAGGAGGTAACACCTTATTCAGACCCAACCTTTGACCTAGGTCTATATCATAACTTTAGATAGTATATGGAATCAAAGAAGAATGTTCCATAGTCATATCATTTCAGAATAATCTGGATGATTCCTAACAAAAAACTTTGTTAAATTATCATTACTAGTATTATTATTAACAACAGCAACAATAATAATAATAACTTGCTGGGCTATTCCAGGCAGCCAGCCCATGAGTCCACCTCTTTTGTCTCGGGTTTCCAGAGTTCAAGTTTGCATTGACCAAAACCTTCCAATCTGACATGACTCTGAGGTATTAGGAGAAATGCCCCTTTTTCCTACCTCTTGTGTAATACAAACTCAAGTAAAAAGAATACATGCTAACATTGTGTCCGGTTCCCAGGCCCAGCCATTCCTGTTGGTGTGGATGTACAAGTGGAGAGCTTGGACAGCATCTCAGAGGTGGACATGGTGAGTGCTTCTCTGACCAGGGCTGTAGGCAGGCAGGGAGACTCACACTCACACAGCCCATCCCTCAGTAGGAAGTCTACATTCCAGAAGACACTAAATCTCACAGCTCTCCTGGGAGGTGAGAATTCCCACACTTGATTTAGAGATGGCTCTGGGAAATGTGTCACTGATCCATTGATAAGTAACAAATAGAGTCAGATGACAAACCTGATCACTCTCCACTTCCTCTGCTGCCCCCAGTACCCAGGATCGCATAGCTGGGATCCATTCTCTGCGCAAAAGCTCTCAAAGGGACACTACAGGGTAGAAAGAATGCACTCTCCTCCACCCCTTTTCTTTGATCTGCCGAGATCAAAAACAGAGCATTCCACAAAACTTAACTTACAGGACTTACTTACAGGTTTGGGTCCTCCAAGAAGCCGACCCAAGACAAGCATTCTAGCCCAGTGGTTTGTTTGGGGGGGGGGGGGGCACAATCTGGATGTGACCTAGAACAGAGTGGGCAATGAGATGGGGAAGGGAAAGAAGCAAAAAGAGCCATGCTCCCCAACCAGCCACTCCCGAACCGATGGTCCCACTGGGTTGGCCAGGGACCAACCAAGAACGAGCTCAGGAGGAGCATGAAGAAGGGGCAAGGGGGCTGGTCCGTTCACCCACCCCCTTTCCCTCTGGATGTGGGCTGCTCTCTGGCATGCACCCCCTGGAACTGTCAACTTGAGCCACAGCTGGTGGTGGCAGGAGGCTCCCAGTGCAGAGGGGAGGGGAGGGGAGGGGAGGAAGGGCCTCCTGAGAGTAATCGCCATGGGGGAGGGGGGAAGGGAGAGGCTGAGGAATCTCCTGCTGACCCTGTGGGGTTGTGAGTGTGTGTTTGGGGTTTCCTGTCTGTCTGGCCCCCAGGACTTCACGATGACCCTCTACCTGAGGCACTACTGGAAGGATGAGCGGCTGTCTTTTCCGAGCACCAACAACCTCAGCATGACATTTGATGGGAGGCTGGTGAAGAAGATCTGGGTCCCTGACATGTTTTTTGTGCATTCCAAGCGCTCCTTCATCCACGACACCACCACAGACAACGTCATGCTGCGGGTCCAGCCCGACGGGAAAGTTCTGTACAGCCTCAGGTGCGAGGAAGGGCAATCCGGCGACTTAACCAAGTATGCTGGATGCTTCCTACAAGACGGCGTGTAACACTACAGCTAAGCGCTGGCTTGCAACAACCACTGTGCTATTGGGCTCTGAACATCCAATTTCCCACCAAATTTGGTGGCATCAAGGAAAACTAACTTTACATATGAAGACTTGTTTTTTTGTTTTTGTTTTTTGGGTTTTTTTTTTTTTTGGGGGGGGGGTGTTGGTCAGTTGTGGGGCTTGAACTCTGGGCCTGGGCGCTTGTCCTGAGCTCTTCAGCTCAAGACTGGCACACTACCACTTGAGCCACAGCACCACTTCCTGCTTTCTGGTGGTGAATTGGAGATAATCTCACCGAGTTTCCTGCCCTGGCTGGCTTTGAACTGGAATCCTCAGATCTCAGCCTCCTGAGTAGCTAAGATTACAGGCATGAGCCACCAGCGCCTGGCGGGGAAGAACTTTTAAAGAGCTATTCAGTCTTGAAAGTACAGCTGGAGAAATTTCTTAAGCTGATACTTATAGTCTACCTCCTATCCTATATGTATTATTATTTATTATTTTGGTATTACTAGGGATTGAAGTTAGAAACTGGAGCATGCTAGGCAAGTGCTCAAATCAATTGATCTATGTCCCAGCCCACGTTTTACTTTATTTTATTTTATTTTTTTAATTTGGTTGGATTTGAATGGTTTTACACATGCCAGGCAAGTGCTTTGCTACTTGAACTGTGCCTCTAGTCCTTTATGCTCCAGTTATTTTGGGGAAGTGTCACTTTCCACTCAGCATAGACATTTCTTATATCTTTAATGAGTAAAATTCCTACATAAATTATTATCTCAGGGCTGGGAAGGTAGCTCAGTGGTAGAGCGCTTGCCTTGCATGCATGAGGTCCTGGGTTCAATTTCTCAGCACCACATAAGCAGAAAAAGCCAGAAGTGGTGCTGTGGCTCAAGTCATAGAGCACTAGCCTTGAGCTGAGGAGCTGAGGGACAGCGCCCAGGCCCAGAGTTCAGGCCCCACAACCAGACCCCCCCCCCCAAAAAAATTATTATCTCATGTTCGTCTTACTAACTTCAACCAACATTCATCAAATCATTTCCAATCAACTACTCAGAAAAAACCTGAAGTGGCACTGTGGCTCAAGTGGTAGAATGCTGGGAAAAAGAATCTCAAGGAGAGTGCCCAGGCCCAGAGTTCAAGCCCCAGGTCTGTCACAAAATATTAATAATAGTAACAATAACAACAATAATAATGATATATTTCAGGGGGACAATGCCGAATTTAGAAACTAGTACAGCACAATGCAGTGCACAATATTGAATGTCAATAAAAGCAGTAAAGAATGAAAGAAGTTGACTTAATCTAAAACAAGAGAACAATGTATGGTCTTAAATCTTGCTCCTTTTTTTTTGCTCTTCTCTCTCTTTTCTTTCTTCTGATACTGGGATTTGAATTCAAGGCCTGGCATATTTATCTAGCTTGCTTGCTTGCCTTGCTTGTTCAGCTAGTGCTCTATCAATTGAACCACACTTGCAACCTGGCTTTTGGTAGTTAATTAAAGATGGAGTCATGAGGACTTTTCTACCAAGGCTGACTTTGAACTGTTATCCTCCAGTTCTCAGCCTCCTGAATAGCTAGGATTACAGGTGTGAACCACCAATACCCAGGCAAGAGTTTCTTTTGAGAGACCATATTATAGATTAGGGCTTTTATTTTACATGGCTACATTGATGGACAGCATTACTTCTTTAAAATACTTCAATACGCTGAAGTTGGCAGAGATATTCTATCTGTCTCACATAGATCCTGAGGTTAATCAGAAATATCTGAGAGTAGTTCAAAGAGAGTTTCACTCACAGGCTTCTTACCTAAATTCTGGAATTACAGGAAGGAAGCAATTGTGTAGGAAGGAAGCAGAAATCTTTTTTGCTTGCCTTATCTTCCTATACTTGCCTGTAGCAGGCTCTGAGACTTGGATTTGTGTTTCTATTTCTAGGGTAACTGTGACTGCAATGTGCAACATGGACTTCAGCCGCTTTCCCCTGGACACACAAACGTGCTCACTCGAGATCGAAAGCTGTGAGTAGTCTGGTGCCCTACCATGCAATTCCAAACGCCTCCATCTCTCAGTAGCAGGAACAGTAGAATTTGTTCATTTGTGGCTGTGCTTTTAAAAGTGATTGTGGAGATGGAAACCAAATAAGGGTAATTTTAAAATTCAGGAATAAATTTAGACTAAAATCTGTTCCTATAAGGGATCTTTTTCATTCCTGTAGTAATGGTTGGAAACACTGTTCTGTATATCTAAGAATTTTCACAGAGATTCCTAGGCCAAAGCTGCTTGGGGAGGGGAAGTAGAAAGCCTTTGGCCTAATGTGTACCCGTGTCCATATTCCCACGTAGACAAATCATCCAGAGAGCTTTTATTTTTTTCTACTAAGTACCATTCCTACTGAAAAAAAATTCTTGGCAACATGAAATTTGGCAACATTTATCCTGTGGAACTGCCACTTCTAGTTTATGTGATTGTTGAGATTCTTATGTACCACCAACTGGAAAGTTAAAATGAGAACACAGGCTCAACCATCAAAGGAAAAAACAGGCAAATTAGACTTCATGAAAATATAAAAATTTAGTACACCAAAGGATAGCACCAACAATATGGGAGAAAATGTTTACAAACCATATATAGTAACAGAACATAAAGAGAACTCTTTTTTTTTTGGGGGGGGGTCCGGTGATGGGGCCTGAACTCTGGGCCTGGGCACTGTCCCTCAGCAATTCAGCTCAAGGATAGCACTCTACCACTTGAGCCACAGCTCCACTTCCGGCTTTTATTTTCTTTTTGCTTATGTGGTGCTGAGGAATCGAACCCAGGGCCTCATGCATGCAAGGCAAGCACTCTACCACTGAGCCACCTTCCCAGCTCCACATAAAGAGAACTCTTAAACAGCATCAAAACAACCTACTAAAGAAGTGGCAAAGGACTTGAATCAATATTTTTCAGAAGAAGATGTGCAACTGGCTAAGGTTCACATAAGAACATGCTCAACATCACTAACCCTGGTCTGTGAGCATGGCTCAAGTGGTAGAACACTTGCTAGCATGCTGAGACCCTGGGTTCAATCCCTGACCACATACACATGCATGCACACACATACACACTTGCACACACACACACACACACACACACACCATTAATCCTTAGAAAAATGCAAATTAAAACTACAGTGAGTTCCCATGGCTACTATCAGACAGCCAGGAGCCAGTGCTGGTGAAAACATGGACAGCTAAAACTTTGTGCACTGTGGATTGAAAGGAATGTGATGTCACTGTTATTATATTCAAAATAAAATTACCATGTGATAACTTTGGACCTATACCTACACATATTAAGAGTATTAACAAGGTATTTATACAACTATATTCATAGTAACACGATTCACAACAGCTAAAATTGCAGTAGTGTTCACTGATCGATGACTAGACAAGTAAAATATGCTATACACAATGGAATATCATTTTCTTTTAAAAGCAAGAGAATTCTGTCACAAGCTACCATCTGGTTAAACCTTGAGGACATTGTGATGGGTAAAATAAGGCAAACACAAACACAAACACACAAATACCATATGCTTCTACTTAGAAATCACAGACAGAAAGTAGGATAGTAGTTGTAGGTGTAGGGCGTAAGGAAAGACTGGGACAGTGAAAAGAATTCTGATGGTGACAGTCGCAAAACATAGATTTGATACCGCTGAATGCTGGAAAGTAAGTAGGACAGCAGTTTTGAAGGTGCGTGTATTTTACGACAATAAAACAACAGCACATATCCAAACTAGACCTTAGAAAGAGCCAGGCAGAGGCAGAGTACCCAAGCTAGCTGCTCCATCCTTCATTCCCCAGTATCTGCTCCCTTCTCCTCTGTCTGCCTGAGCACTGCTTCTGACAGGCATAGTCTGGACTCTCCTTGGCTCCAGTTTGCCCCACGATCCCTGGCCTTGGCAGTACTTGTGGTATCAGAGGATTAATATTCACGGTCATTGATTTAGAGCACTTTTGTAAGCCAGCATAGCAGTGGATGGCCCCTAGCTCCAGACATCTGGGACCAGACAGTGTTTGGATGCCAACCAACACCACACATAGCAGGGGCCGAATGGTCAGCTATGTAGGCCACTGGATGTAGGGCAAGGGTGTGGAACACCCAGGACCAATGAGCCAGGACGAGTTACTGTTTGAGGCTTTGCTTCTGTGTTGTTACCTTCCCTTCATAAGATCCCCTTGAGAAGATTATAATCCCCCTTCAAAAGAATGTCAGCCCTTGTCTCAGACACCTGAGTGGTTGAGCCATGATGAAATACCAAGTTTATTGGCAATAGTCTTGTTTTTCCCCACAACAAGGGAGCTTCTGCCCCCATCTGTAACAGAGCTTCTTCAGGTTGAGGCAGCCAGGGTTCTACACAGAGATAGAAACAGTAGACTGTACATAACAAGAGATACACTACAAAACACTGGCTTGTGCGATAGGGGGTTGTCTGCAGCACAATCAGCAGGGCAGACTGGGAACAATCCACACGTGCAAGTTGTGCCAGGAAGTCTCCATTCTGCTCTCAAGGCCTTTTACTTAAATCCAGTTGTGAATACTAATCATGAATACCACAAAATACATTCACAGACTTCTGTGAAGTCATAACAGCAGGGTACCATAGCCAAGCTGGTCTGAGGAGTGTACTATCCCTCACACAGGTGAAGGGCTAGGGAGTCACACAAAAGATGGTTTACAGGGGGGAGACAAGGACTGGCAACCCCAATAGGTTTCACTTCAGTTACAGCCAGGCAATTGGAGAGTTTGTGTAACTGGACTGTGAAATAGTAAAATGGGGTGGGGGGCAGTTATGATACCAAACAGTGCTAATCATGGAATCAGATTGACTTTATTCTGGGTAGGCACAATTGGAGACCTGAAAAAAGGTCTTTTCTGCTCACATTTCTTCATGGATTCTTTTTACTACAATGTAGTCCATATCATCTGATAGTGGGTAAAGGCATTTGCTATCAATCAGAGAATCATTATACTTAGAAAGAAGAAAAAAATGAGGAAAATGAGCTGGAGGCCTGTAGTTTGCATCTATCATCATAGCTGTCCAGGAGGTTTTGATCTGGAGGATCACAACTTGAGGCCAATCCATGCAGACAAATTCACTAGACTCCATCTCCAAAATGGTAGCAGCAAAAAGCAAGGCTGGAAATAAGGCTCACATGGAAGCATGACGCCTTGAGTTTAAATTCCAGTACTGCCCTCCCTCTCCAAGAAAAAAAAAGGAAGAAAAAAGAAAGGAAATGTGCAGAAAGGTTTATAAGATAGAATCATGTGACATCTTCTAGTATTTCACCATTTCTGACCAACAAAATAGCCATATCAAGGCTAGGATTGTATCTAGAGCTTGCTTAGCATCCACAAGGCCTGTGTTTGATGGTACTCATGAGATAAAGGAGAAAAACCATTTGGTTTAACTTAGCAAAGACAAGCTGGATTGTGGATAAGCCTTTTCACTTGGGCGTTTGCTCAGATGGCTTTTGGACGACTGGGGAGAACAAGATTTGTCTTTCTGCGATTGGTTTTGCTCTGTTTCAATGGCAGTTTATTTACGTACACTATGTTAACACAATTCCGGTGGTTTGAGTGGGAGATTAGGAAACATAGGTCCCACATTGCCCCCAGACAGGTCTGTCTTCCTCATCTTGGGTCTGATGCTGCCTCTCATTCTTCCAGATGCCTACACAGAAGACGACCTCATGCTCTACTGGAAAAAAGGCAATGACTCCTTAAAGACAGATGAGCGGATCTCACTCTCTCAGTTCCTCATTCAAGAATTTCACACCACCACCAAACTAGCATTCTATAGCAGCACAGGTGAGGCTGGGGTGTGGCTGTGTTACATAGCTTGCACCATAGCTGTGGCGGTCCATCCCCTATTAGGAAAGATATGACGTGGTTGTTAATGAGCAGAGCCTCAATCGCCTGCATTTTAAACCAAAGATGGAGTCCCCAGTGAAATCGAGTGGGATACAAGCATTAGTGGAAGTGGTGGGATGGTTTATTGTTGTTGTTGCTGTTGTTTTGTTGCTGTTGCTTTTTGCCTCAAGAGTCTAGATTTCTAACAAGCTCCCAGGTAGCAGTGAGGCTGCTGAGCTCTAGACTGTATTTTGACTAACAAGAGTTCAATATTCTGGATACAGCCCTGATGCCGTGCAATAGATGAGTGGATCAAAGAAAAAAGTGGTACCTATCACAGTGGATTTTACAAAGCCATTAGAAAGAATAGTATTATGTCATTTGTAGTGAAATGGGTGGGCCTAGTACAAGTTAATCCAAACTCAGAGACATAAACAGCACATGTTTTCTCTTATATGTGGAAACTAGATCTAAAATACACTGGGACAGGATAAATTACATAGGACTCTAGGGTTACACACAGTGAGACCAAAAGAGGAAACCAAAGGCTCAATACCTATGTATATCTTATCACATATATAATATTTATTTGAAATGAACTCCAGGAGGTGGAAACAGAGGGGGTTTTTCTTCCAAAAGGTTTAAATAATCTTTATTAGGGGTTCACTTTGTGTTTAGGAGGATGGCCAAAAATTTTTTAAGATGGATTCCCTCAGGTGGTGTGAGTTACTATACCTTTCTGTCCCTTATTTTCCACTTCTACTCTGCTAATGTCATAGTATAGTTCCAGTGGACTCTCTAAGGCATTTTTGAGTCCCTGAATAAAACCTGTTTTATGAAAGATGAGAAGAACACTGTCTTTTCTTTCTCTATTCCCCAGGCTGGTACAACCGTCTGTACATCAATTTCACATTGCGCCGCCACATCTTCTTCTTCTTGCTCCAAACCTATTTTCCTGCCACCCTGATGGTCATGCTGTCCTGGGTGTCCTTCTGGATCGACCGCAGAGCTGTGCCAGCCAGAGTCCCCTTAGGTAAGGGACATTTCAAGTTCAAGTGCACAGTCCAAGCATTGGAAAACATAAGTAATTTCTTCCACATAGAAATCATTCTTTTAGCTGGGTGTCTGTGGATCACGCCGGTAATCCTAGCTACTCAGGAGGCTGAGATCTGAGGATTTCGGTTCAAAGCCAGCCTGGGCAGGAAAGTCTGTAAGAGTCTTATCTCTAATAAACCACCAGAAAATCCCGTGGCACTGTGGTAGAGCGCTAGCCTTGAGCTGAAGAGCTGAGGGACAGCATCCAGGCCCAGAGTTCAAGCCCGACAAAAGAAAGAAAGAAAGAAAGAAAGAAAGAAGAAGAAAGAAAGAAAGAAAAGGAAGAAAGAAAGAAAGAAAGAAAGAAAGAAAGAAAGAAAGAAGAAAGAAAGAAAGAAAGAAAGAAAGAAAGAAAGAAAGAAAGAATCATTCTTTTACAATTGGTCTTTTTGGCATTCTAATTTGAAAATATTCCAGGGTATTGATTCCCAGGGAAAATCCCATAATGAAGACTCTGTATAAGAGAACAGTTTCTCAATATCCATCTAGACACCCCACCTTTAGTTTAGTTGGAACCACATCCTGGGGTACAGAACCTGCCCTTTGGGTGCTTTCTCTGCCCATTTGTAGAATGCATCATATTATATAACAAGGCTTCTTCTCAAAAGGTAGGCCAAGAGATTTCCCTGAGGGAAATTTTTTTTAAAGATGTCTCTGGCCTCATCATATCTGTAGAAGAATTGGAATGGCCAAGGGCCAAGAATGTGTGTGTGTGTGGGGGGGGGGGGTGGTATTTTATTTTGATCATGGGGCTTGAACTTGGGACCTGGGCACTGTCCCTGACAGTGACAAGCACTTCTAAGAAACTACTTTTTTTTTTCTGGCAAGCCCTGGAACTTGAACTCAGGGCCTGGGCTTCTTTTTTGCTCAAGGCTAGCGTTCTACCACTTCAGCCACTGTCCCACTTTTAGCTTTTTCTATGTATGTGGTACTGAAGCCTTCATGAGGTACCCAGGGCTTCATGCATGCTAGCAAGCATTCTATCACTAAGCCATATTCTCAGCTCCTATAAGAAACTACATTTTAACAAGCAATCCCATTAATTTTTTGGTAAGAACCAAGAATGGCTGCTTGCCATTAACTATATCTTATTTATTTGTACAAAGTACCATTGCTCAGACAAGTCAGGGCCTGCAAGAGAGTATGTGACCCATCAGGTTTTAGTGAAAATGGATTGGATCTACCCCTGAAGGTGACCCCAATCCCCTGTGATTTGATGTTGGCCAAGCAAATGTTCTGAGCTTAATTTGAAATTCTGGGCAAATTTCCACAGACAGATGCCCTGTCTTCTAATAGGTATTCTGCAGCTTGAACAGCTAGTGTGCCAATTAAGTATGCATTCTGGTTTGAAAATCTCTCTACCACAAATGATGTTAACACTATCATCCTTGGTAAAATTGTGGAGTGGCTCTAGGGATGCCTGCCAGGTAATAAAAGTAAGTCAGAACTACAAGACTCTACAGCAGCAGTCTCAAGACTAACTGAATCAAAGCCAAGCATCCATGGTTCATGCTTATAACCCTAATTAATTCAGGAAGCTAAGATCTGAGGATCAAGGTTCAAAGCCAGCCCAAGCAAGAAAGTCCTTGAGACTATTAGCTCTAGTTAATCAGCAAAACATCAGAAGTGGAGCTGTGGCTCAAGTAGTAAAGTGCTAGCCTTGAGCTAAAAGGCTCAGTGACAGTACCCAGGCCCTGGGTTCAAGCCCCAGAACAGGCACCAAAAAAAAAAAAAAAGAAAAAGAATTGAAAGAAATGATGATGCTTACCCATGTAATTGTAACTCCTCTGTACAGTGTTTTCACATTAAAAAAAGAAAAAAGAAAAGAAATGCTGCTGCTGCAATGTGTGAGATTCCCTGAGAGGGATAAAGCAATCCAATGATAGGATGAGTCTACAGAGAAGAAAATGTGTACATGATGAGAGAGGACCCTAAAAAAAGCTTTGTAAAAGCTAAATCTTTTCACCAAGCACTGATGTCTATATATTCATGCCTATAATCCTAACTACTAAAGAGGATGAACTCTGAGGATCACAGTTTAAAGCCAGACAGGACAAAGAAATCCAAGAGATATTCCCAAAAAGCCAGACTAGAGGTATGGTCAAGTGGTAGAGCAGCAGCCTTTAGTGAAAAAGCTAAGGGACAGTGCTCAGGCCCTGAATTCAAGCCCCAGTACTTGCTTGAACTAAAAACAAACAAAAAAACATGCTAAAACTTGAAAGTTGAGTAGGTGTTTGCTAGACAGAGGGGAGGGAGGGAGACCTTCGAATACCAGACAGCCAGACACAACACCATCCATATTATACGTAGTAAACCAAGCACATGTTTTCATTGCTCTCAATGTTTGTTGTAGGCATCACAACGGTGCTGACCATGTCCACCATCATCACAGGAGTGAATGCCTCCATGCCCCGTGTGTCCTACATCAAGGCCGTGGACATCTACCTGTGGGTCAGCTTTGTGTTTGTGTTCCTCTCAGTGCTAGAATATGCAGCTGTCAACTACTTGACCACCGTGCAGGAGCGGAAGGAACGGAAGCTGCGGGAGAAGGTAACATAAAGCGTCAGGTGCTGGGACTGTGGGCAGGTCTCCTTTCTGTAAAATAGGGCCATCATACCACCTCCTTTACCTACTTCTTGTGAAGAGCAAACAGAACGATGTATGATGTAACGTATGAAATTTACTATATATATTTCACCTACTCTGAACTAAATTTAAATAAGATATAGTTCCTTTTGATAGTGTGAAAATTTAGTGAAAAAAATACCAGGAAGGGGAAAGGGGAAGAGACAATTTAACATTGTAGAACAAGTTACTGACAAATATAGAGATGCAATGAAAGAATCCACCAGGAACAAATTCACCTTATCCCAGGGAGTTTTCCTTCATATGTGCTCTCAGCTGTCAGCATTTCTCAGGTTATCTTTTTTCTTGGAGCTTGAACTCAGCCTAGGCCTGGTCCCTGAGCTCTTCAGCTCAAGGTGAGTGCTCTACCACTTGAGCCACAGTGCCACTTCCAGTTTTCTGGTGGTGAATTGGAGATAAGAGTCTCATGGACTCTCCTGCTCAGGCTGGATTTGAACCATGATCCTCAGATCTCAGCCTTCTGAGTAGCTAGGATTACAGGAATGAGTCACCGGTGCCCGGCTTCTGAGATTATCTTTTTTTTTTTTTGGTCCGGTCATGGGGCCTAAACTCTGGGCCTGGGCGCTGTCCCTCAGCTCTTCAGCTCAAGGCTAGCGCTCTACCACTTGAGCCACTTCCGGCTTTTTTTCTTTTTGCTTATGTGGTACTGAGGAATCAAACCCAGGGCCTCGTGCATGCAAGGCAAGCACTCTACCACTGAGACACCTTCCCAGCCCTGAGATTATGTTTACCTTTTCTTTCTCCCTCCAGTCTGCAACTCCTTGGAGATGGTAATCTCCTCTAGATTGTAAATATTGGCTAGATATTGGTACAGTAGCATGTGAGATACCAGATTACAGAATTTATATTTGTTGGTAGGTTTGGCTTTGGTAAAGCTAGTTAGAGATACTTTTTCATTAAAAACATAAAATCTAGGAAGTGGTGCTGTGGCTCAAAGTGGTAGAGCACTAGTCTTGAGCAAAAGAGCTTCAGGACAATGCCCAGGCCCTGAGTTCAAGCCCCACAACTGACAAAAAATGAATAAAAATAAAATCTAACCACATAGTAGTAATCTATTCTTCAAACAGCCACCTTTCAAACTCCCACTCACAATAATGTGATCTGTACATATTTTTGCCAAGGGCTTGGTGCCAGACATGGTGGTATACACAGTAAAGACAGCACTTGGGATGCAAAGCTTCAGATGGCAAGGGAGTCTAGCTTGAGCTACACTGCAAGACTTTGTCTCAAGAAAAAGATGGCAGGGGAAACTAGGGTGGATGTCAGTGGTAGAGTATGTATTTAGCATGCAGAAGGCCTTGGGTTCAATCCCCAGTACTTCATGAGAAAAAAAAAAAAAGGAAAAGCCAGGTCCCAGTGGCTCACGCCTGTAATCCTAGCAACTCTGGAGACTGAGATCTGAGGATTATGGTTCAAAGCCAGCCTGGGCAAGAAAGTCCTTGAGACTCCTATCTCCAATAAACCACCAGAAAAATGGAAGTGGTGCTGTGACTCAAGTGGTAGAGTGCTGGCCTTGAACTGAAGAGCTGAGGGACAGTGCCCAGGCCCAGAGTTCAACAACAACAAAAAGGAAAGACAGAAAGGAAAGGAAAAGGGGGAGAAAAAGGGGGAGAAAAACAAGGAAGGAAAACACAAACAATCCTTCACTGGCCTAAGCAAGTATCAGATCCTAAGTTCAATCTTTAGTAGTGCCCTCCTCCTTTAGGTATTTGTGATCTTATGCCATTGTACAATTTGTTTCTTGTGAGTCAATAGAGTCTTTAGTTGAATAAAAATTGGATCTACTATTTTAGAGAGAGAGAGAGAGAGAGAGTGTGTGTGTGTGTGTGTGTGTGTGTGTGTGTGTGTGTGTGTTGCTGGAGAACAAACCATGGACCTTATAGGTGGTTGCTAGGCCAGCTGTCTGGCAGAGTAACTGTCCGTAATGACACTGTGATCATTTTTCCTTGGTTACTAAACCACAAAAAAGGCAGTCCAAAACACACACTTTCTCTCTCTCTCTCTCTCTCTCTCTCTCTCTCTCTCTCTCTCTCTCTCTCTCTCTAAAATAGTAGATCCAATTTTTATTCACACACACACACACACACGAGATACCATGCTTCTGCAGGCTTCTGAATGATGGATAGCACTGAGCTCACATGGGGTGTATGCTTGCTGTGTTTGCAGCTCCCCTGCACCTGTGGGCTACCACAGGCCCGTGCAGTGATGCTGGACGGCAGCTACAGCGATGGCGAGGTGAATGACCTGGGAAGCTACATGCCTGAGAATGGAGAGAAGCCTGACCGGATGATGGTGCAGCTGACCCTGGCCTCAGAGAGAAGCTCCCCACAGAGGAAAAGCTCAAGAAACAGCTACGTGAGCATGAGGATCAACACCCATGCCATTGATAAATACTCCAGGATCATTTTTCCAGCGGCGTACATTTTATTCAATTTAATATACTGGTCTGTTTTCTCATAGATGCCTGTAATTCTGAAGTCTCCTATTCTTCCTGGTATGTACCAGAGAAATTACCTGTAGGAAGAGGAAGAAAAAATGGTTTTAAAAAAATAACCCTATACCCTCCTGTATTTTTATTATCTCTTGTCTAGGTTTCCAAAGTGGCACTGACAAGACACTTTTTTGTGTATTGAGCACCTATTGTATCTATAGCATTATACTAGGTGCTTCAGGAATATGTTACTATAGCAACCAATGCTGTTATTCAGATGTCCCCAGGGAAGAGCAGAATAACTGGGCTGTGGGTGCATTTGTTGTCCAACCTCTTTTAGATCTCATATGCTTATTCACCTTAATGAATAATGAGTGTCTTTATAGTCTCTGAACCAGATGAAACTGGGCAGTCCCTAACGCTCATCTTCATGAAATCAGCATGGCCCTACATTTTCACCAATAATGTGCATACGGTTTTATTTGCAAGCTGCAATTCAAAGGTTTCACCTCTCATAAGAGAAGCTCTTTCAATTGGTGAAATCTCTTCTGACTTTGCCAGATATTTCTTTCTGGTAGTGAAACTTTGAAGACAGGATACATGTCTACATTTTGTCAGTTTTGTTATAGAGATGACTAGCCTACAAAACTGTGTTTAAGTCTTCCATGTTTTATCGTCATGACTTCATCTATCTCTCTCTTGGAGCAGGTCTTCATTCAAAATGACATGCTTTTTTCAGTAAGGTAATTTTATCACTGAGCAATTTAGGAAAAGCCTAATTTGTTCTGCATGACCATTTCAAGAAAATGTATAAACTGGGACTCCCTTTGAAATTTGTGAGTATAAGAAACATTCACAAAGTTCATTAAGAGAACAAAAACATCAAAAAGCAAAAGAAACAGGAAGCCATCACTGGACATCTGTCTGCATTTGTCCTCACTGAACCAAAAAACAGGTTCTCCTCCAGATTTTGAAGCCCCTGTGCCAGGCAGGAGATGCCCAGTGGCAATTGATTGTCAGGGCATGCATGGGTTTGAATGTGATGTATTATTTTAGAACAGAGATGTTAATGCTGTGTATTTATAAACTATATAGATCAATTCCAACCAAACTGACCCAAACAACATTTGTCATACTTGAAATTTACTTTATTAAACAGAATTCTATACACAAAAATGTCTGTTTCATTTCAAAGTTAACTTGACTGATCATCAATACTAAAATCATGAGAAAAATACCTGTAAACATAAATCCTAATTAC
Source organism: Dipodomys spectabilis (assembly GCF_019054845.1). Classification (NCBI taxonomy): domain Eukaryota; kingdom Metazoa; phylum Chordata; class Mammalia; order Rodentia; family Heteromyidae; genus Dipodomys; species Dipodomys spectabilis. The sequence continues at coordinate 13,086,325 of NW_024870730.1, forward strand.
AAGGCAAATTCCCTTTTTTTCTAGTAAAGACTCATCAAAATAAGTTTGTTTTGTTATTTTTCATTTTTAGTCAACTCCAATAGTAAACTTAACAGCAAAATGCCTGAGATGGTCAATTTAATAAAAATAAAGGTTTATTTTAGCTCATTGTCTCTATCTAAGATGGCTTGGCCCTCTCATTTTGGCTTGTGAACCCAACCTGTGACTTCGACCAGCATGTGGAGGTATTCAGGAAACAAAAGGACAGGCAGAAAAGGACCTTAAAAAACATGACTCTCAGTAACAACTTCTTCTACATGGGCCCTACTTCTTAAAAGTTTCCACCATCGTGCAATGGTGCCACTGGCTGATGATCACATGAACTTTTAATGCCTACTCTACACTCAAAACAGCAAATTTTTATTAATCAAATTAGCCTTATTGTCTTTTTAGGGTAAGAAATTTGGGCTTTGTAGACTAATTTCTTAGCTTTTATAAATCGTTTGTTGTTGCTGTTTTGTTGATCATGAGGCTTAAACTCTAGGCCTGGGTGCTGTCCCTCAGCTCTTCATCTCAAGGCTAGTGCTCTACCACTTGAGCCATAACACCACTTCCGGCTTTTTCTGTGATTGTGGTGCTGAGGAATCGAACTCAGGGCCTCATGCTTGCGAGGCAAGCGCTCTACCACTGAGCCACCTTCCCAGCCCAGCTTTTGTAATTTTTTTTCTACTAGATCATTTGAATCCTTTTTTTGTCCAATCTTAACTCTCTGGAACAAAGATATCACACTTAAGCCAAAAGTTAGAAAGTGGCAGAAGGGTGCTGGGTATGGTTGGACAGGCCTGCAATCCCAGCACTAAGGATGCTGAGAAGGATCATGAATTAAAGGGCTAGCTTGGTTACATTACATTAACCTAACCCCCCAGCTATCATTTAAAAAAGAAAAACGAAAAAAGTGAGCTGGGCACTGGTGGCTCACCTAGCTACTCAGGAGGTTGAGATCCTCAGATCATGGTTCAAAGAAAAGTCTGGGAGTCTCCTATCTCCAATAAACTACTCAGAAAAAGCCGGAAGTGGCCTGTGGCTTATGGACAGTGCCCAGGCCCAGAGTTCAAGCCCCAGACCAGGATAAAAAAGAAAAAAAAAAAAAAAAAGAGTGGCTGCCGGGTGCTGGTGGCTTACACCTACAATCCTAGCTACTCAGGAGGCTGAACATCTGAGGAAGAAAGCTGGTCTGAGCAAGAAAATCTGTGAGTCTCTTATTAACTACCAAAACAAGCCAAAAGTGGAGCTGTGGCTCCAGTGGTAGAGCACTAGCCTTGAGCTGAAAAAACCTCATGGCTTCAGATTAAAGCTCAGAAGGGGAAGTGGGGATGGGGAGGGTGGGATGGGGGAGCACAGGAGGTAGAGAGCAGGTCAGTGGCAATCTCAGAAATTGGGGAACATAAATTCAAATTTTCTTTGCAGAAAATACCTAGAGATAAAAAGCCAAGAGAATCAAAGCTACAGTATCCTTGGCACCTAGGGCTCTGGCACTCTGGCATACATGCTCTCTCTGTCTCTCTCTCTCACACACACACACACACACACACACCTCTTAAAAATGACACCATCTTCCTAGGGTGGATTTTGTGACCTGGGATGTACCAAACTGTGGCTACAGCATTATGGCTGAAAAATACTTTCATAGAATAGTACTGCGTAGCTGTCAGAGGGGAGTAGAGTGTGGATGCAAAAGCTTTAGATTGTGACTGAACCTGAAGTTCATTCCTTCAACAGTGGCACTCCTCAGTGAACACACTTGAGATTCTCATATCCTACATATTAGAGGAATGTGTTAGTTCAGATGGCATGCCACAAGGTTCCTGTTTAGTCTTGAATTGGTGTCATTTACGGGCACTTAATTATTCATGGATTGAGGAATTTAAGCATATCTTGAATAAAGCGGAAAAATGTGAGGTTTTGGTTGCTTTTAATTCTCCTCATCTGAACAAAACAGTCAGGCAGGCATGGTGGTTTATGCCTGTAATCCCAGCACTCAGGAGGTGCAGGCAGAGGATCGTGAGTTTGAAGCCAGCCTAAGCTACATAGCCACTGCCTCCAAACAAACAAACAAACAAAAAAACCAACTAAATACAACCTTTAAAAGTAGCTTAAGCCAGGCACCAGTGGCTCATGGCTGTAATCCTATCTACTCAAGAGGCTGAGGTCTGAGGATCTGAGGTTTGAAACCAGCCCAGACAGGGAAGTCTATGGGACTCCTTAATTAAACACTAAAAAGCTGGCATTGGAGCTGTGGCTCAAGTACTAAGAATGCTAGCCTTAGGGACAATGCCCAGGCCCTGAGTTCAAGCTTCAGGACTAGCACCAAAGTAACTTGTTTGGCCTCTGAAAATTCAAATTTAATACTCTAACTATCTAACATTTATCATCGAAGACTGTCATTTTTCAGCTTCTGAGCCAAATAAAAAAATGTTTAAAAGGACTTTTTTTTGTCGGTTGTGGGGCTTGAACTCTGGGCCTGAGCACTGTCCCTCAGCTCTTCAGCTCAAGGCGAGCGTTCTACATGAATCACAATCCTCAGATCTCAGCCTCCTGCATAGCTAAGATTACAGGCATGAGCCACTGGTACCTGGCAGTACTTAATTATTCTTTTTAAAAAAAAATCTTGAAAGCCAAATTCTTATCTCCAATTCACCACCAGAAAACCGGAAGTGGTGCTGTGGCTCAAGTGGTAGAGTGCCCACCTTGAGCTGAAGAGCTCAGGGACAGCGCCCAGGCCCAGAGTTCAAGCCCTACGACCAACAACAACAAAAAATCTTGGAAGTCAAGCTGTGGCTTCAAAGTGGTACAACACTAGTCTTGAGCAAAAGAGCTCAGAGATAGTGCCCAAGCCCTGTGTTCAAGCCCCACGACCAACAACAAAAATCTCATCATAGGAAAAATATATGGCATTTATATAGCAAGCCAACAGCTACAATCCTGATGGGTACCTGGGCTTTATCTTCATGTATTTTTATGTTTCATTTAAAAATAAGGCAACTGTTATTAAACACACAGATGAACATTTTAAGTTTTTCACACTTTAATATGTATCTATAAAGATATTACAAAAAATTATTATAATTTGATGGTAGCAGAGACTGCTTACTCAAAGGTATTAACTTACATATCAAAATTCATCACTCAGGTACATAATTGGGCTATAAAATGCTTGCTTCAATAAGTACAAAAATAAGGAGTTCATCACACTTCACAGCCTTATGAAGGTGCTAGCTGGCACACAGGTAACACTTACAATGAAAATTTGATATTTTGAAGGTTAACCTATGTAGGACACAGACATAGATTATGTAGAATATCTACATTAGAAATTTACGCTACAATTTATGTCAGAAACAGACTATATAGGACATTCATGTTAGAAACACATAAAACAAAAAAACTATTATAAATGAAGCGGAATCTTAACAAAAAAAACTTCATATCAGTTTCTTCTGTTGAAACAGACTAAAGTGAATCAAGTATTTTAAAACATTTTAGGGGGGCTGGGAAGGTGGCTCAGTGGTAGAGTGCTTGCCTTGCATGCCTGAGGTCCTGGGTTCAATTCCTCAGCACCACATAAGAAAAAAGCCAGAAGTGGCGCTGTGGCTCAAGTGGTAGAGTGCTAGCCTTGAGCTGAAGAGCTGAGGAACAGCGTCCAGCCCAGAGTTCAGGCCCCATGACCGGACCCAAAAAATAAATAAATAAAAATAAAACATTTTAGAAGACTTTATCAGTTGTAAGATGGTAGCTAGCTTTCAGCTGTTTTCTGGGTTCTGATGTGGTTGAGAGGAACTGGGTCCTGTGGGAACTCATCACCTGTTATTTGGGTGCTGAGAAATATACTCCTCAGCAAATGTCATCCAACTCAAAACATGGTATTGTAACAGTGAAAACAGCAACAGAACTATAAAAAACACATTTGTGAGACTGTAGGAAATCACATGCCTTAAGTGTACACAAGTATTCATAAAAATATGAAATGTTTGGGTTTATCCTAAGTTTCCTATCTTATGAGAGCTACAAAGAGTTGTTAAAAGGGAAAAGTTTCCTGAAGAGCTCACATAAAGAGAACGTAAGACTAACAAGTAGTCCAAAAGTTTTAAAGGTAAGCTAAATATCACTGTACACACTTACATAGCATGTAGCAACTTAGTAGTTAATAGTAAGGGTTGAACAATCCAAAGCTGAAATCCAAAATATTGTGACATGACACAAATGGAAGAGTTCATATGCCTGACCCCATGTGACAATCTACACTTAGGTACACTAAAAACACTGTAGGGGGCTGGGAAGGTAGCTCAGTGGTAGAGCGCTTGCCTTGCATGCCTGAGGCCCTGGGTTCAATTCCTCAGCACCACATAAGCAAAAAGAAAAAAAGCCGGAAGTGGCGCTGTGGCTCAAGTGGTAGAGCGCTAAGCCTTGAGCTGAAGAGCTGAGTGACAGGGCCCAGGCCAAAGAGTTCAGGCCCCCCACCCCAAAAAAAATAAATAAAATAAAAAAATAATAAAAACACTAGAAAATTATCTCCAGGGTTGGTATACAAAGTGCAAATGAAAGATAAAGGAAAATGTTGGTTAAATCTAGGTTCTGTCCATAAGATATGCAAATTATTTTTTTAAATCCCAAACCAGAAATATTTCTGGGCCCAAGCATATCAGGCCTTTAACACAGGACTGTTTTATGCAGGTCTCATAGTCAAGCCTGCTTAAAATTAGCATGAGAAAAAACAACTATCTTTAGATTATACTTGTTAATATCTTTAACACAAATGTAATATTTGAGGAAGTTGTTACTAAGTACATAAAGGTGTGAAAAGCACATAATAAAAGCTTTCCTCAAGCAGGGCTACCTACACCACTAGTTACATAAGAATCTAATTCACCACATTAAAATCTTATCATCTTAAACTTTGAGCGCTTGTTTGGTGGTTCTAGCAGAGGAGCGCAGCTACTCAGATACCTTTAACCGAAGACCAGGCTTCTTCGATTGAGGACAGCCGTCTTCTTCAATTGAACGTGAGGCTTTGGGAGAAAGGGGTCACCCACCTGGCCAGCCAGATTAGCCAAATCCACCCTGGTGATCAAATGAGTTTAACAAATGTTGTAGCCAGATCACCCTCATATCTATCATTTTAAAGTTTGCACTGAAGTCAGCAAAGGCTTAAAAAAAAAAAGTCTGCTGTTCTTGTACCTGAAGCAAAGTATCCCTTTTCTATTGCAAGTTGTACAAGAGATAGATATAACTACAAATTTTTTTTGAATTTGTGATCACGATCTATCCACAAAGCTATCTTAAACTTTGATGATTCAAGCAAGTAAGCCGTATTTACTAAAAAAGTACTGCACAGCCACAGATAAGCTAATATTCTAGATACCTGAAACACCCATATATGGGTTGTGTGGTGTCAGTGCTGGGGACTGAACTCAGAGCCTGGACACCTTCCTGAGCTTTTATTGCTCAAGGCTAGCACTCTATCTACCACTTAAGCAACAGTTCCACTTCTGGCTTTTTTGGTTTTTAACTGGAGTTAAGATTCTCAGATTTTACTGCCCTGGCTGGCTTTGAATGGTGATCCTCAGATCCCATCCTCCCAAGCTGCTAGGAATATAGGCATGAGCCACCAGCACCCAGCTCATAAGTGTGCATTTTATAAACACTGATTTCAAATATATAGTCTAGTATGAGTCATGGGAGCAGGGGAATAGATATAGATATAAAATCACAGAATCTATTGACAATAAAAAAAATCATCAAACATACCAGAAGAAAAACTTAAGTTGGGGCTGGGAAGATGGCTCAGTGGTAGAGTGCTTGCCTTGCATGCATCAGGCCCTGGGTTCGATTCCTCAGCACCACATAAGCAAAAAGAAAAAAACCAGAGGTGGCGCTGTGGCTCAAGTGGTAGAACGCTAGCCTTGAGCTGAAGAGCTAAGGGATAGTGCCCAGGCCCGGAGTTCAGGCCCCATGACTGGACCAAAAAAAAAAGAAAAGAAAAGAAAAACTTAAGTTGTATCCTTCAAAAATAATACATAAAATCCTAAAATTAGAAGTCTTCCTGGTCTGTCAACTTTCTAAAAACAAGCATCCATCTTTTAAGAATGAAGAGCTACATCTGAGAACAATGGTACGAGTTTGTAATCCAGTCTATGGGGGAAGCTGAGGCAAGAGGATGGAGAATTTAAGGTTAGTCTGGGCAACATAGCAAGGCACCATCTAAACAAACAAGCAATATATATTTAAATATAAACATATAATATATATGCATAAATAGAATCCTTATCTAAAAGGTTACAATGTTAACATAATCAGGCACTTCCTTCCTTTCTCTTTCTATTCCCAAATCCTTCAGCTCACAATTCAAACACTAACCAAGAATGATAATCTAAGCTAAGTCACTATAATAAATTTAGTACAGCCATTCAGGAAAACTTCTGAAGTATGAGGGTGAGCTACAATAAAGACCGGCTTGAGTTGGTTCCTTCAGACATAGTAACTGACTCCTTATTTATGCACTTACTTACACTATTGTGATAAAGTTCAATTAACTCACTGGTATATAAAAACTAAAAAGGCAGAATTACACAGGAGAATCACAGTCTGGTCTTACACTATACTCATTATAAATAAACTTCTAAGCCAAAATATGTAATCAGATATTAGAAACAAACTTCCCTTAAACTTAGGATTTAAATTTTGAAACTGAGAAGACATTTACCACACTGTATCACAAAATCTATACTTCACAAGTGTTAATTTCAGATGCCTAACTTATTGGATTTTACTCACACAGCATATAGATTTATAAAATATCATTACTGGTAATTCATATATCATCTAGTTTAAGAAATAGTATCATATACCAATTCCCAAAATAATACAATTCCATCAAGTATAGATCTGTAAACTTTTTCATTTCAGATATGAGTTAATATGTTTTTCCACATTCTGACCTGTCCTCACTTATAATCAAGTATTAAAAAATCTGACTCCTATGAAATTGAAAAGCATGTTTTCTTCTATTAAAAAGGTTAATTTTAAAAAATCACTTCTTAATGATTAATAAGCACTAAGATTTTTCAATCCACTGCATTTAAAAACTGTTCTTCTTGAAGTTTCAGTTTAAACTCCTCCCTGATTCTTTCTAGTAACTCTGGTTTAAAAATGATGTCCAGCGCAGTCATTGCCAGAGCTTTGGCCACACGCAAAGTGTAGAACTGAGCATCCTGCGATCCTAAAAGGAAGAGAAAATAAATTAGAATATCTCCATATGTACTAAGAATTTATTAATTCCTCAGTTTACCCCTTAATGAACTGCCTCTCCACTGCCCACCATAACCAAGTATTTTCTAGGTGATGTTAATGAAATGACAGGTTGAACTAGTTAGAAAAGTAGCTAATTAATAGGGAGAGAGGGAATGTGAAGGGCAGACATCTAACAACATATACCTGCAGCTTCAGTGTATTGTTCAGTATGATTCAAAGCACTGGATCCAATGTAAAAATATGGATGAATTCCAGGAACCACAAAGGTAACATTTCCAAAGTCAGTAGATCCTTGAACACAAAGAAAAGCATACTTGGTTAAATACTTTTGAGTGATGAAATCAACCATAATTCTACACTTAGTTACAGTTCTGTGCCGTCAGAGCAAACATAAAGACTTCTTGGCCAGTCATCTTCTGTGCCATTAGAGCAAACATAAAGAGTTCTTGGCCAGTCATCCACATCCTCAGACCCTCACTGACTCTCCTACCCCTCCAGTGTCCACACAGTGCTGACGAAGGTCTCCCCAGACCTGCCCTTGCTCACAGCTACTCCTACTGGTCCTCCTATAGCACTGCACTGTCACCCTCCCTTCTGTAAATTCTGATGGCCCCTTCCCTTCCTGTCTGTCTTGGAGGTATAGACTCCCTGATCTGACCACAAAATACTAGTTATTTGAGATTCAATTCCAGGCCCTTCTTCTCATGTCATAGTCTTTCTCAAGATTTCGGCCATTCGTATTATTTCAAATATCCATCAACTCAAAATTTATGCTTACTCTCATCTAAGCTTCATGTTTATACATCCATTTGCCAACCTGATTCTTGTTGTCTTCATGGTGGGTCAAATTGAACATGTCAAAGTTCCTGTTCTGCCCTACTCTATAACAATACCTCTCAAATAGCTCAGAATCCTAACATTTCTCAGCACCATCACCAGTATCTGTCCCAGGTCTACACAATCAATTCTTCCTGCCTGAACTCCTTCAATGATCTCTTAAAGATTAAGCAACATCTACTGTATTTGCCAAAATATTCCGTCTTACCATGATCTGATATCAATCACTCTTTTAACCTAACCTTACACTATACTACCACACTTCCTCTTTACCCCACTTGATCTGCACATTCAATATCCATGCTCTCTACCACTTAAGGGCTCTTCAGCTCAAGGTGAGTGCTTTACCACTTGAGTCACAGTGCCACTTCCAGCTTTCTGGTTAACTGTAGATAAGAGTCTCACAGGGGCTGGGAAGGTGGCTCAGTGGTAGAGCGCTTGCCTTGCATGCCTGAGGCCCTGGGTTCGATTCCTCAACACCACATAAGCAAAAAGAAAAAAGCTGGAAGTGGCGCTGTGGCTCAAGTGGTAGAGCGCTAGCCTTGAGCTGAAGAGCTGAGGGACAGTGCCCAGGCCCAGAGTTCAGGCCCCACAGACTCCCGACCGGGCTCAGCCTCCTGAGTAGCTATGATTACAGGCATGAGCCACGTGCCAGGCAGGAAATGGTATTTTAACTACCATTATGTCTAGCTTTCACATGGCCAACAGTAACATTTGGTGAATAAAGTACAGTAAAAACAAAGCCTTGTGCTCACTCAGGACAGTTGTCGAATGTTTGGCATGTGTCAAACACTGCACCAGGCAAAGTCAGACTACACAAGAATAAGTGGTAAGGCAATGAGGATATGTAACCAACAGCAGCCAACATTTCTCTGGAATTGCCTTGGGCCAAACAAGATTCTAAATGCCTCGTACATATTTCCATTTACTTTTTTGTTCTGTTGTTTTGTTTTGTGACAGGGCCTCACTATGCAGCCTAGGCTGGCCTTAAACTTGAAATACTCCTGCCTCAGCCTCACAAGTGCTGTAATGTACACCATCCCTGGTTTCTTCACTTACATTTTGAACAGTTCTCATTTTTACACAGTGGGAAATCAAAGCTTACAGATACCAAATAATGGCTCATAGCTAGCTAGTAGTCATGTGATAAAGGCTAAGGCTCAACTCTGAAGCTCTGCAAAAATGTGCTGCTTCAGCCAGGCACCGATGACTCACGCCTATCATCCTAGCTACTGAGGAAGCTGAGATCTGAGGATCGTGGTTCAAAGCCAGCCTGGGCAGAAACGTCCGTGAGACTCTTATCTCCAATTAACCACTAGAAATCCAGAAGTGGCGCTGTGGCTCAAGTGGGAGAGGGTTAGCCTTGAGCTGAAGAGCTAAGGAACAGTGCCAGGCCCAGAGTTCAAGACCCAGAACAAAAGGACAAAAAAAAAAAGTACTGCTTCTGAAAATACTAAGCATTTGGTTCCAGGATGGTTCCAGACATGAAATGTGTAGTGATGGTACAGCAGTGAACAGGATGGAGAAAAGCTGACTACATATTTTAACATCTTACTGAGCTAGGCCCTACAGTCTGCAAATGGTACCTAAGGACAATCAATTTATTTCATTGTTTTTGTCTATTATATAAACCCCAACCCTGAGCAGGTCTGACTATGTGTCTTCCCTCATACAGCTAGACTGCAGAAACATGCTAGGGTAAAATGCAGGACTATGAAGACTACCTTGACAACAAATTTATGGTCCATCTTTAGTGCTTAACTGAGCTACTAATGATGTTCAGAATAAACATACAACCTCTCTAATGTCCCTGGTAGCTCTCTTTCAGCCCTCCAGTTGTGCTTGAGCTACAACATCTCCTAGGAGGATGTCTCAGAACTGCTGTTCCTCTTTCCAGAACACTCATCTATATCTATTTCTTTCAAGGATTGCTTTAAAAAAATATTTTCTTGGGCTAGGAAGGTAGAGTGCTTGCCTTGCATGCATGAAGCCCTGTGTTCAATTCCTCAGCACCACATAAACAGAAAAAGCCAGAAGTGGTGCTGTGGCTCAAGCAGTATACCCCTAATCTTGATCTGAAGAGCTGAGGGACAGCACCCAGGCCCAGAGTTCAAGCTCCATGACTGACAAATAAATAAATAAATAAATAAATTTCCCATGTTTACATCCACTGTTTTCCTTTAAGCCTGTCTTTGGAAAGAGAAGAAACTTGTCTCACCAGTCATTGTAGTAGGTAGAAAAGTGAGATCTAGACATTTTGTCTCTCCAGGCTTTACTTATTTTCCATTAGACCAACTGAGTTTCTAATTGCTGGTCTGATGACCCTTAGATCATACTTACTTTATTCCATATTGGCAGCATCTGACATGACATATTCTCCTTCCCTTTAGGAATCTTCTACTGTCTTGGCTTCCATGACAACTAGATCCTAATTATCTGGCTTTCTCTGACTACAGTCTCCTTCAGATCTCTGCCTTTTCCATATCCTTAAATGCTGTTGATCACTGTTTCATCTGTCTTCTCCCTCTATGTACTTGGACAAATAAATCAATGATAACTAATTCAATGACCTCCCATACACTGACAAATCCTTAATTTTCAAGCTACATATCTTTTGGGGTTCCAAAATCAACAAGTCTACTTAGAATTCCTTGATTTAGGGGCTGGGAGGGTGGCTCAGTGGCAGAGTACTTACCTTGCATGTATGAGGCCCTGGGTTTGATTCCTCAGCACCACATAAGCAGAAGAAAATGGAAGTGGCACTGTGGCTCAAGTGCTAGAGTGCTAGCCTTGAGCTGAATTGCTGAGGGACAGTGCCCAGGCCCAGAGTTCAGGCCCCACAACCAACAAAAAAAAAAAAAAAGAATTCCTTTATTTACTAAGCTAATACTATTTTATACCAACCCCACACAACTCTAAACTGCTTTTTCTCTTGAAGTCTTTATTCTCAGTGAATGACAATGACACCTTAGGAATGAAAAAGAATGTCAACATTTTATTTCAGCAGACAGATTTCTAACTTGAAAAATGTTATCATATTCTCATAAAAGGAAATGAAAAACCCCAAGTATAATTAAATTCTAATAGCTATTTGTTACACTGTAGAATCTAAAAATGTCCCAGAGATAACTAAGTACTTAGCAATCTGCTTATTATACAAATGAATTAAAACTCTTATTTCCTGTTTTAGTTGCTTAAAAGTTTAAATTAAGCTGGGCACCAGTGGCTCACACCTGTAATCCTAGCTACTCAGGAGACTGAGATGTGAGACTTGCAGCTCAAAGCCCAGCTAGGGCAGGAAACTCCTTGAGACTCTTATCTCTAATAAACTACTCAAAAAAAGCTGGAAGTGGCACTGTGCTCAAGTAGTCTTGAGCAGAAAAGAGCAATGCCCAGGCCAAGTTCAAGCCCCAGGACCAGCAAAAGAAAAAGAAAAAAAAAGTTAAAATTAAACAAATTTAAATACCACAACTATTTATAATATAAACCTAAAGTAGATGGCTATGCCTAAAAATAAGTTTGCTAGTAAGATATTATATATTACATTGATTTCTATAATCATAAACTTTTGGAAGCTATCATTAAAACCTCCAAAATTGTTTGACCAAAGATGGCATTTTTCTTTTTTAAATAGTTCAATATATAAGAAATGAATTTAATTACCTGAAGGGCCATTCAGCATTGCATCTTCTGAAATGAACTCTATCCCCAGCTTTTCCCCATTCTCCATATAAGCTTTCCACAGGCTTTTATTAGGGAGGACATTGTAATAATCATGTGCCCCACTTTTTATTTCTACCTAATAAAAAAATTACAAAACAAATTTTGAAATAAAAACTTTAATTCACAAATTTAAAAGCAGTTAATTTTGTCTCTAGATATAAACTTTCTCAAATGTCTTACCTTACAGAGATACTTTTAATACTAAGAGTTCCTAAAACTCTCTGTTTTATGTTACATATGCACCAGACCATACAATGACACCAAGCTCCAGACTAGCCAGCAAGTGTCAAATTCAGTGACCTATGTGACTGAGAGCTGTGGGAAGAACCTAGCAATTTCTACTCTGATGCTGGAGGTCTAAAACCACACTCTGAGGAACTCTGCTTGAGCTTTCAGACTCCCAAATAAAGAAAAGATATGTCAGAATGACACTATTGCCTGGCATGAAAAGGGACATTGAGAGAGATACTTAAATCTTCAGAGCAAAGGGATGGCAATAGTTCTCACTCATCAGTATAATCATCTGGAGATACCAAAGCAGTGTATGTGTATCTACTTAACACAGATTTACAAACTTAGTTTCGTTTAAGTCAAACTGGGCATTGTATCTCCAAACTGTCAGCAAAAGCTAATCATAAAATAGTACAGCATGCATTTCTTGTACTTTTGATAACATATAAGGTAGGGTGAATCAATCAGCAAATCAGTCACCAAAAAAACAAGAAACTATATAAAGATTTAAATCCAATAAGCCTCCTTTAAGGGAACATTTCACACTATAAAGTATTAGATAACGACAATAGTTTGTTTGTGTTTTCTAAATATTTAAAGTTAAATACGTACAGGAATAGTCCCTGTAATGCCTATGTAAATTCACAATTTTACCAAATCTATACCTACCTTTGCTGGTAGGTACTGGCACAAGAAGGCTTGTTCTTTGCTCCTACATTTGTCCATATCTATATCTAATCACTACAACACATCAGGAGCTTTTATATTCTAATTTTTGCTGCCTACATCTCCCCAAGTGCCTTCATCCCTTTCCTTTACATACCTGAAAGTATGATCATCCTTCAAAGCTCAATTCAGGTGTAAAGTCTTCCATAAAACCTTCCTCTTCCTTCAGACCACTGTTTCCTTCCTCAGATCCTTTCTGACACCACCCACCCTACTCTTAGAACAGTAAACACACACTGAGTACCACTGCCTCTATGAGACACTGCCACTATGTAAAGGACCTTTTCTCTGAAGAACAGAAAAAAAAAACAAACTAAGTAATAAATACACATGAAGGCCAGGCTCTAATAAACATTATCTCACTTAACCTCTCACAAGAACCCTGTGATAGGTTATATTATTACCCCTATTCTTCAAGGGAGAAAATGGAAGCCCAGAAATATTAAATAACACATCTAAAGCCTACCAAATTAGTAGAAGTACAAGGCAAAAGACAGGCCAAGACCTGTCTTTCCAACTAAACTATGTGCAAGTTTCTTGCCCTGTACAATCCTAAAACTCATCCGACTTTAGAGCACGTTATAGTTTAAATCAAAGGACTCTATGTCTATTTTAACTTCATTTCATCAAGTCCTAAGAATTTTATTACTATGTCACCAAAACAATAAAAAATTCTGCAAATTCTGTTATACTCTCTTCCAAAGGAACTAGATAAAGCAATTCAAAAACTTCATCTACCAAAAGGGAAGAAAATACCTTGCAAAAAGCAGGGATTAATTCATTAAAATCTTTGGCTGAATTAAACAAAAAAAAGGCAGGGATTCTATGGCATAGTTGTACCCAACTTACTCTAACTGCTGTTAAGTATGAAGACCTGTAGACTTTCCTATTGCAAGCAGAGTAAAATAGCATTAGCTATTCAACCAACTCATTTAACGTATTCAAGACATCACTGTCAAAGCAAGCTTCTGAGACAGATCCCCAACAGCAAACATGGCATCGGCCACCATTACCAAATGGGAGATGCACATTGGCTTCAGATCTAACAATATAAGCAGCCCCAGTCCACATATAAAACTCTTGATTATAATTAACTCTGAAAAGTTCTTACTGTGCACCCTGTAGCCAAAGCCGCAGCTCTGAAGCAATCTTCTGCCTTTTTGGTCAAAACCTGAAGTTCTTTCATTGAGGGTGCACGGAAGTAATAGAGTAATTCAGAATAAGAGGGAATGATATTGGGTTTTACACCACCATTTTTTATTATACCTATAAAAAGAACCAAATTATTGAAATTAAGCTTGTGGTCATTTTTTTTAACTTAATACTCCTATAGTTTGTCAGCCAACAATGAGAAGAACCCCTGAACATTTTTTTTTTTTTTTGTCAGTCTTGGGGCTTGAACTCTAGGCCAGGGCTTGACCCTCACTCAGCTCTTCAGCACAAGGCTAGCACTCTACCACTTGAGCCACAGCACCACTTCCAGTTTTCTGGTGGTTAATTCAAGACAAGAGTCTCATGGACTTTCCTGCCCAGGCTGGCTTTGAACTGCCTCCTGAGTAGCTAGGATTACAGGCGTGAGCCACTAGCGCCCAGCTCCCTGAACAAATAAGTCACATTTAGTTATGGGAAAATACCAAATGCATATCAAAGAACACTATGTACTAAAAACCTCCAAAACATATATTTTTTTCTAACTATACAGAATAAAGATTCATCTAGTCAAAGTAATAAAATGATACACAAAATCTAATTTCATGTGATCTACTTTAAAATACTGTGTTCCTTTTAGAGAACTCAAGGGGAAAAATTGATAAAAGGAACAATTACAAACTGACTTCAACTTATAAAAAAATCAGGCAAAGAATAGATATTGAACAATTTCCTAAATCATAAGGACATAAACTAAAAAAGAAATGTGTGCTCTTAAGACAACGCTTTATTAGTATATTTACATTATGGCAGTGATACATATAATTTTTTTTTAAACAGTCAGGATTTAACAATCCTCGAGTAGGGATAGCCCTAACTCACTGTGTTCTGTAACAGTAGAAACATAGGTAGTGAATCAAGATCAGAGGTGGCCCTGGGCAAAAATGTAAGATCTGGGCTGAGAATGTGGCTTAATGGTAGAGTGCTCACCTAGGATGCATGAAGTCCAGAGTACAATTCCTCAGTACCACATAGACCGAAAAATTCAGACGTGGTACTATGGCTCAATTGGTAGAGTGCTAGCCTTGAGCAAAAAGAAGCCCAGGGACAGTGCCCAGGTCCTGAGTTCTAGCCCCAGGACTGGCCAAAAAAAATTAAAAAGATCCAAAAAACTCAACTTAAACAAAAAGTGATAAGGATGTGGCTCAAGTTGTAAATCATCTGCTACCAAACACAAAGGCCCTAATTTAAAAACCTCGGTACTGCTTAAGAAAAAAAAAAAAAGGCCAGACACTGATGGCTCATGCCTGTTGACCTAGAAGGCAAAAGTCTGAAGTTTCAAACCAGCCTGGCAGAAAAATCCTTGAGACTTGATTTCGAATTAAGAAGCAAATTGCCAGACTGCAGGTGTGGATGAAGTGGTAGAGCATTAGCTGTGAGCGAGTAAGCCAAGGGAAGCATAAGGCCTCAAGGTCAAGCTCTGATATTAGCACCAAAAAAATAAGAGAGACAATTAATGTACCCGGTTCAGTGGTTTAAGCCTGTAACCTTTCTACTTGGGAGGCAGAAATTGTAGAATCATGACTCAGCTCTAGTCTGGGCAAAAAGTAAATTCACCAATACTGGTACAGTGGCCACATGTTTATCATCTCAGCTTTAAGGCAAGTACAATGGCTAGTTACGGGGGTATAGGCTTGTCATCCCAGTGACATGGGAAGAACCAACAGGAGGACCACGGTCCAGGCTGGCCCAGGCATAAAACAAGACTCTATCTCAAAAGTAACAATAGGGCTGGCAGAGAGGCTCAGGCTGGTAAAATGGCTCAAGTAGATCAGCCCAGATCTCAGCCCAAATCTTACATTTTTGCTGGCACTCAGTAGAGTGCCAGCCTAGCAAGTGTGAAGTCCCAGGTTCAAACCCACTACCACTCAAGAGCCAAAACCTTGTATTTCTTACTAAAATATGACACCATTTGTGCCTCTTGGCATATATACCTATATTTTTAACCAGTCCTGGGTCTTGAACTCAAGGCTTGGACACTGTCCCTGAGCTTCCTTTATTCAAGGCCAGCACTACCACTTGAGCCATAGTGCCACTTCTGGTTTTTTCTGTTTACATGGTACTGAGGAACTGAACCCAGGGCTTCATGCATGCTAGGCAAACACTACCACTAAACCAAATTCCAACCCGATTGGTATATTATTCTGTTAAATCAATTTCTGAAAAATCTGTTTAAAATTTTAAAATATCCATATATAGCATATATTATGTTTTCAATCCTTTTTTTAAAAAAAAAGTCAAATAGTTACATTGTGTTAAAATGTCATCATGTTATGGAAAATATTGAACAGTACTACCATGAACTCTCCAGGTTGGTTTCATTTGATGCCGTAACACCGACAGATTGTTATAGGCAAGAACAGCAGCATCCAAGGCATTGACTCCTTCCCAGGGGTAAGCAGCAGCATGAGATGCTTTCCCATAATATTTCACAGTCACACTAGGAGGCAAACAATTATTGAAAACTACTTTTTCTGAAGTCTAATAATTAACTAAATATTTCTCCAAACTAATTCACAGAGCTGTGGATACAGCTCAGAGGTAGAACTACCTTGCCTAACATGCACAAAGCATCACAAGAAACTTCTAAGATTTTAGGATAATTATTATATATATATATGTTACAGCATATATCATATATCATTCATGATATATACTTGTATATATTATATGCATAAATGCATATGATACATAATCTATATATTAGCACCATTATCTTGAAACTAGAATTTCATCAAAACTGTTAATATTACAATATGGAAAAGAAATCCTACATGAAAATAGCTTTGGTACCATTTCTTCCAAGTTCAAATCTACATAACTAAAGAACAGTAAACTATTAAAGGAAAAAATGCAAGTGGCTGTTTTACATTAGCAATAGTAGTTTTCCTTAATTAGCATATTTTAAACAAATTAGTAAAAAATTATTTTCAAGGTAAACTTCAGTTGTTTTTTTTTGATCAGTCGTGGGGCTTGAACTCTGGGCCTGGGTGCTGTCCTTGAGCTCTTTAGCTCAAGGCGAGTGCTCTACCACTTGAGCCACAGCACCACTTCCAATTTTCTGGTGGTTAATTGGAGAAGCACCACTTCCAGTTTTCTGGAGGTTAATTGGAGATAGAGAATCTCATGGACTTTCCTGCCCAGGCTGGCTTTGAACCATGATCCTTGAATCTCAGCCTTCTGAGTAGCTAGGATTATGGGCATGAACCACCAGAGCTTAGCTGTTTAGTTTTTTAAAAGCAAATATTAATAACCCTAAGGTGCTAGTGGCTCATGCCTGTAATCATCACTACTCAGGAGGCTGAGATCTGAGGATCACTATTCAAACCCAGGTAGGACAGTGAAGTCCCTGAGACTCTTCTCTCCAATTAACTACCAAAAAAAACTGGAAGTGCAGCTGTGGCTCAAGTGATAGATCACTAGCCTTGAGCACAAAAGCTCAGAGACAGTGCTCAGGCCTTGACTGAGTTCAAGACCATCACACACAAAAAAACACAACAACACACACACATATACACACACCAACTAGAACAATATATTGAGCTAAATTCTTGAGAAGAAAAATCTTCCTTCAAAATTTAATTTAGGAAAGAAAAATATAATTTAGAGCTGGATGTGGTGGTGCAAGCTGTAATTTCAGCATGAGGGAAGCTAAGGCAGGAAGATCTTAAGTTTGAGGCCAACCAGAAAAATACCTTATGCAGGTAATTACTTATGTAATTCATCCAAATAGTATTAAAAGGATAAGCCAGACACTAAGAAGAAGACTGAGCCAAGAAAGCTGATCAAGACTAAAAAGCTTAAGTTTAACTCTTGTAGGCTGGGAAGCCTGTGGACAACTACAGTTCCCTGCCAGAGGAATTAGCAAGCATTTCTAATCCTTAATGTTTTCCAGAGCTATTCAAGTGCTACTATATTACCTCTGAAACCAAAGTTAAGTCTTCCAATTTTCACAATGCCAATTCCTAGTGATGACAATAAAGATACCAAACAGCTAAAATGCTCAACCTCTAAAATCAAAACCCTGGTGATAAATGGGACCTGAATACAATCAACTGCTGGGACAATTCTGCTATTACTGCCAAGTGCCAGGCTATACAGCGAAAATCACTTAAGTAGCTGGGCAGTATAGACTAGGAGCTACTAACCAGCCGATGATGGTTAAAATTTCTCTAAGGTCTGCTCCTGGATGGCAAGCAGACTCCTCCCTCCTCGTGACCAACTAAGCCTCCACCCAGTACCTGCGTTCCTAGGCCACTGGCACACGTGAAGGTCACATCGGCAACCACTGAGGTCACATCTAGATCTGATGTGGCCACACATTTCTTCCACCTCCCACCTCCCTTTACCTGGCCTACCATAGATAAGGCATGGCCTGGTGCCAGACTGCCCCTTTTCCAGCTTCGTGGAGCGCTGGCCTAGTGCCAGCTAGTGCGTTGAATAAACCTATCCCTTACCTGCATACCACCTGTGTGGTAGTGTTCTTACAGAGCAACCTCTTTAAATACCTAACAATTTCCAGTGTGAAAATTCAAGCCACTTCAACGATACAAGCTTATAGGTACCAAAAAAGTGAGCTTTCGGCAACAGGCAAATCTGAGAAGTATAGGTTGACAAATTTCAATAAATATGCAGCTGCTCAGGTTCTATGTTCTCTTTTTAGGGAATAATCTAGACTCTCTGCAAAGAACCAAACTATAATAAATGAAACAGAGAAGTATATTGTCTTCCCAAAACGAATAAAACTGTTCAATATCAATTACAAAGAGACCTCCTCATCAAAAGATAGATGGGGGGGGGGGTAGTTGTGGAGATGGGAGAGAAGGGATGATAGGGGAAAAACACAGGAGGAGGCAACAATGCTTGATAAGAAATGTACTCATACCTTGCTCATGTAATTGCAACCCCTCTGTACAGTATTTTCACAATAAAAAACATATTTTAAAAAAAGATGTTTTCCAGAAACTCTCAGAGTTCAAACATCATATGAGCCCAGTGGGCTGGTGGCTCACACCCATAATCCTAGCTACTCAAGAGGCTGAAATATGAGGATTACAATAAAAAGCCAGCCTGGATAGGAAAGTCCATCAGACTTTGATATCCAATTAACCATCAAAAAGATGGAAGCAGAGCTGTGTTCAAGTGGTAGAACACTAGCCCTGAGGAGGAAAAAAAAAGCTCAGGGACAGACCCAGGTCCTAAACGAGCACATGCATATACACACACATACCATATAGAACATGAACGTCAACATGCTGTTTGTCATTCCTATGCTTTTTAAACACTCTTTTAATAGTTTAATTATAAACACCCAATTAGAAGGGGCTTGGCCCAACGCCATTCTACATAAATAAAGATATTATATAATTATCTTTCAGTTTAATTTTTGCTTTAGTTGGTAAGGGGAAAGGGTCTCAGGTGGCTAAGGCTGCTCGGAACTCATGGACTAAGTGATGTTCCTACCTCAGCCTCCCAAGTAGCTTGAACTATGGTGGGATGGGGAGGGGTGATGCCATTGCACTATTCTTCCTCCTGAATGATGGGATTACAGGCAAACACCAACACACTCGGCTCAGTTTAGTTCTTAAATGTATAAATGTGGAGTATTAGTCCCTGGCTTAGATATCAAAATTATCTACATCTGTTTTCCTTGATTTCAAGTCTTCCAATAGAATTACTTACTCATGTTCGGCCACATCCAGTAGATAAGCAGCATCCTCTTGGGATGGATGGGCCATAAAGACAACATCAAGGTCTTTAAAAGCGCCTGCTTCAATTAAATCAATTTTGCCACCACCATCTTCTTCTGCAGGGGTACCCAGGACAATTATCTACAAGGAAATATCTATGTCAGAGCCAAAGAACAATAACAAGTCCTAGTAGGAAAAATGTTAAACAGGTTCTCTTACATATGCGTTCACAATCTACATTTAAGTCTTGAACTATGGACAGAGGTTTTATTCATGGAAATTTTTGCAATGAACATAAATATACAATGCTAAATTAATCACAAAATTTAATTTACATTGGTATATTAATTTGGTGCAAAGTATATACAGAGATAGGACAGGAAGCTTCCTCAAATATTTATAATAACTATAGTTAACGACAAAGCTGAAAAAAGTTGACTACTGCATACTTAGTACTTCAAACTTCATTAGGAGGTATTTGTTAAAGCTTCTCCATGGCTAAGCCTTTTTCACAATTGTATATAATGTATATAATCTTTACTGGTAAGGAACTATGAATAATTTGTTAGGTCTCCTCACAACAACCCTGTGAAGTAGGTGAGTGACAGGATGTGATTTTAGGGAGACGGTTCTGGGGAGTTCAGTGAAGTGGCTTGCCCCATGTCCCAGAGGTAATCTTTAGGCATTATCTCAGATGGATGGCCTGAGCTTCAGACCTCAATTCTGACTCAATTCTGATTCAATTCTGTGCTACCTTCTTTAAAAGTCTTAACTCAGTAGAAGACACTGCGTTGAAATGAACTTTATGACTTTGCAGGGGGGAGTAGGGAGGTGGGGAGGAAAAGGATCGTAGGGGAAAAACAAAGGAGGGGGCAACAATGCTCGATATGAAATGTACTTATTACCTTACTCATGTAACTGTAATCCCTTTGTACAGTATCTTTACAATAAAAAATATATTTAAAAAGTCAACTCAATCCTTTATGGAGAGCATTAAACAAATCTTAATAACCATGGTTAAAAATGGCCAACTAGTACACAAACTTACTAATTCGATTCCACCAGTTCAACCAGGCAGATTTATTGGTCACCAAACACCTAATTAAACAAAAGAAAACTTTACAGAATAAACATTTCACATTGATATTTGAGGTTAACTTCTTCAAACAGTTTTTAAAAGGAAAAGAAAAATTACCAACTAATATACTTTCATGGTAACATATTCGAGCACAATGAAACAAGCGTGAAAAGTTTTCGTTTGCCAAAAGGCCAACTTAAATTCCCTTTTCAGGTAAGACAAGTAAGTTAACTTTGCTGAGAACTATTTGAAATTAGAAGTTGGTGTCTCTTTTCAAACCATCTTTCTCTAGAGTTAAAAAGCACCCAAACTCTTAAATTAAGCTGCTCTTTCTCTTTGGCTCACGAGATGTTTGGCTTATGAAATCTTGTCTCAGAACCTTTCACAAACCTGGTTAAAGCTCCATCGCTTCAGGGTTGAGTGCAAAGACTAAAGGACGTGCCCCAGCCCAAAGAAAACAAAACCTAACCAAACACAAAAGCAAGTCCCCAGAGGCAGAGGAGAGAAGCTAGCTTAAAGAAAAAAAAAAAAAAAAGACTCAAGAGAAGGAACTGTTGTGATAAAACAAAGAGGTTACTGAGGTGGGAAAAATGGGCTAAAGAGTGTTAAAATAAAACATTGTCTTCTCCTTAACCTGAATGATGACGAATGAATCTTAGCTCAGAGAATGAAGCATATCTGGAAAGACAGTAACACAAGATTATGACAAACATAAACATCCCCCAGTGTAACGCCTGGAGACCATGTCTTTCAAGTTGTGACATGAAAAATTAAGGCTTCACGATAGATCCACCTATCTAGTATGCATGCGTTCGTTTCTGCATTATTAATTTTGTACATTTCTAGAGGTCTGGGGGTCCTGAAGACGAAAAGCTGCCTATCCAAACACCAAGAAACATCCAAAAGGGTTTTGTGTTTAGCCTACAGATGAAGTGCTGTAGGATTTCCTGTCCCAACAAAAACAAAAGAAGCAAACAAACATAACCCAACTTTCTCCAGAGATCGCACAACCCGGCCAGCCAACTGCAGTTGCTTCATAGATACCAAAAATAACTGGTAAGGAAAACCAGGCTTGGCTCTACGTTCTCGGCTACGGTACATTCAGGTACAGGGCGTCGCTAGTCCAGACGGATCCGGACCCCGTCCAGCCTTGGGGCAGGCAGAGGCGAGGGCCGTGCACTGGGCACGGTCCCCGGTGGCCGCCCGCCCGCCCGCCCGCCCGGCAGGGACGGAGGTGCGCGGCCGCCCCGGCCCCGCTCACCTTCACGGGCGGAGGCGGCCCGGACAGGCCCTCCAGGGCGCCCCGCACGCCCAGCGCGGCCGCCGCGCCGACCTCAGCGATGAGGTTGTGGCCGCACGCGTGGCCGATGTCCGGCAGCGCGTCGTACTCGCAGAGGAAGCCCAGGTGCAGCGCGCGCGGCGCGGCGGCCGGCCCGCGGGGCCCCGGCGGCGCCCACTCGGCGCGGAAGGCCGTAGGCAGCTGGTAGTGCGGCTGCACCGCCCAGGAGGCGGCCGGCGGCTCCCGCTCGAAGAAGCGGATCAGCACGTCGTGGGCCCGGTGCTCCTCGTACGCCAGCTCCGGCTCGCTCCAGATGGCGCGGCTCAGGGCCCCCAGCCGCTCGGCCGCCTCGTCGATGCGCTCGGCCGCGCGCAGCTTTAGCAGTTCCAGCAGCTCCACCTCGGAGTGGCCGTCGCACAGGCCCCCCTCCACGGGCCGCTCCTCTCCCGGCCTCATGCTGCCCCGAGCGCCGCTGTCCGCTCACACGCCTGCGAGCGCCCGTGGCTGCGCTCTGCGCCTGCGCGTGCGCACCGAGGCCGCCGGCCCCGGGCTCCTCCCCAGGCCCGGCGCCCACAGCTCCGCGAGTAGTACTCCCCGGCTGGCGGGGCGGGGCGTGGGACGAGCCTGGGGATTGGATGGATGAGTGTGCGTGCTCCAAAGACTATTAACTTTCCCATATTGTTTATATCCCAAAGCAGCCAAGACGAATAACTTTGAAAAATACCTTATGACTTTTTTTTCTGGAAAAAGAAGTAAAAAAGTGGAAAGATTTTAGTTCCTAAAAGATGGTGTCAATCCACATCGTGAACCAAAAACACTGGCCTATTCGCCCAAATACAGGTAAGTATTCAGTGCTGCCCTACTTTTTCCTCCTGATGTATTATGTAAAAGCTGCCACAATTCTATGCATTTTGTTTTTCTTTTCACATAAAAATCATCGTCTTAGAATGTCACCTGGGTTCTATAGCATGCTCTCCGTATGCATTCGATACTATGTTATGATCCATCTGAATAGAGTATTGCTCAAGGCTCGTGCTCTACCACTCTGAGTCATGGCACTACTTCCGGTTTTCTGGTGCCTAATTCTCGAAAGCCACTTAGCTGGGAGCCTGTGGCTCACACAATAATCTTAGCTTCTCAGGAGGCTGAGATCTGAGGATTAAAGGTTTGAAGCCGGCCCAGGCAAGAAAGAC
Source organism: Dipodomys spectabilis (assembly GCF_019054845.1). NCBI lineage: Eukaryota > Metazoa > Chordata > Mammalia > Rodentia > Heteromyidae > Dipodomys > Dipodomys spectabilis. The sequence continues at coordinate 13,109,578 of NW_024870730.1, forward strand.
CATCAGACTCTTCTCTCCAGAGATAGAGTTATAGCCCTAGTGGCAGAGTGCCAGTCTTGAGCTAGCAAAGCTAAGGGACAGAGTTTAGGCCTTGAGTTCAAGCCCCAGTACACACACACACACACACACACACACACACACACACACACACACACACTTCCAAACGATTTAGAAGTCTGAGACAGAATTTTTAGTATGAGGCCAAAACTGGTCTACACAGCCACACCTTGTTTCAAATAAAATAAAAATTAAAAAGACTTAAAACACAAAATATAGAAAACCAAAGAGTTAAACAAAAGATTTATATTAATATTAACTTCATAGATGAAGTTATTTTGAATAGTAGTTTCAAAAGAAAACATATGACTAGTTTTATTTAGATTGTAATTGATGCTGAACTCAAGTAACGTGATATATACAGCTAATGTTCACATTATAACCAGATTTTAAATTACCCAATGAAGAAATTGAAGATATCATACTCTTGTTTTTATCCAGAGTTAGGCAGAATGTCTGAAAAACTATTTTCGATGCTACTAGTGCTAACATTTTTGGGATTTCTATTCTAAGGTTTCTACATATTGAAAGCTTCAGCTCTTTCTACCCTTCCATCCCCTTCCTTAATTTGCCACAACTGGATTGAGTAAGACAAGATATATTCATGTAAAAAAGTCAGATACATCTTTTGAAAAAAAAGTGTAAAGGACGCTAACATGCAGGAAGACTATAAACTTCTATTCTTACTACTTTATATGTTATATGTGAATGGAACATTCTAACTGGAAAATATTGCCTTTCTCAGTGAACACGTTATTTGAAACTCTACCCTCCAGACATAATATAAATATGATATTAATTCCTGGGCCCACTCAGCTGTACTTAATAAATCTTACTCTCACAAAACCCTCCCAATATCTATGAGTGAATTGGCTAAAAACCACAGCTCTCATAGAGTAAAACCAAATGACATTTACAGAGCTGTACACTAGGCACTATTCCAAGTGCTTTTCATGTATTAACATATCCAACTCTCATCCTTACCTATGAGGTTGTTAATGGGATTATTTACCTTCAGTTCACAGAGTGCCCAGGATTACACAGTTAGTAAATGGTGGGCTTGGTGTCATACAGGAGAAGTGTAGCCATCATACTTTATTACTTGTGTAAATAGATATCTAAACCCACAAATGTATCTACAGTAAATCTATTCACAGCAGAATCTGCAATAATCATTCAACTGAAATACATTTTACTGCTGTAGTTCTGCCTGCTGACATCAATGGAGCCCATATTATTTCCGTGGGGGCAGTAATAAACAACAGGAAGGGACAGATAAATATTGCATACTGCTTCTATTTATATTGTTACCAACTAACAGAAACAGAAGGGACTTAGGTCAAAGATAAACAAAAAGCTTTTGTAAAGTCCACGAATTCCTGAAATATTCCTTAGCCCAAGTAACTTGATTTGATGCTTGATTGAATGTTTGTGTATGGGGAGAGTAGCACAGCAGAGATAAAGGAGGAAACATAACTGAGGTTTTATTGTTAACAGTTGATTGGATGGAAAAGCCATTAAAGTAAATAGGAGTGATGGGAGAATGAAAAGCAAAGTGACCTTAGACAGGCCATATGATGGGGAGGTGGACACAGCTATTCAAGAAGAGACTAGTGAGCTACCCTATGCATAGTGAGTGTACCTAGAGGAAAATTAAATCATTAAGGGCATGAATGACTTGGGAGAAAGGATTTAAAGTTTCAGAAGTAAACATGGAAAAAAATAAAAACAATAAGCAAAACGGTGGCAGATCCTTGTGTGCATTGGGTAACATTCTATTACAACTTGTTTTTAGGTCCTGTTTTGATTTTCTCAAATGACCCATAAAGTGAAGGCAGCTATTTTAAAGCATTGAATGTCCTGGTGCTTGGTGACTTGCAGCTCCCTTTGGCTTCCTTCCATTTTGCCAGTAAGATTAGCTGCTCTGTTCTCTACAGTCATTCCTGGAAATGAGGACACACAAGCTTGTCTGATGCCCTGATTGCTCATGGCCTGTACACAACCCTACAGGGGATATACACATTGCAGCTTGTAAGGGATAAGAAATTCTTCCTCCAAAGTTGTGATTCAGGGAAATGGGTGGAGAATTTTTATTGCTGTACCACTTCTATTAGCCTAGAATCTACAGTTTGAGATCAGAGTAGCACTTGAAGGTGCTTTGAGAGATGCCGATGTTGATGTATTAAGCCATGCTTGCATCTTGACTTCGTGTACTCCATGGTTAATAATTATATTTACTAAGCTGGGTACCAGTGGCTCACACCTGTAATAGTAGCTACTTAGGAGGGTGAGATCTGAGGATTGTGGTTCAAAGCCAGTCAGGCAAGAAAATCCATGAGACACTTATCTCCCATTAAGTACCAAAAAAAGCTGAAAGTGGAGCTATGGCTTAAGTGGTAGATGACAAGCCTTGAGCAAAAAAGCTCAATGACAGGGCTGGGAAGGTGGCACAGTGGAAGAGTGCTGGTCTTGCATGCATGAGGCCCTGGGTTCGATTCCTCAGCACCACATAAGCAGAAAAAGCCAGAAGTGGTGCTGTGGCTCAAGTGGTAGAGCGCTAGCCTTGAGCTGAGGGACAGTGCCCAGGCCCAGAGTTCAGGCCCCACAACTGACCAAAAAAAAAAAAAAAAAAAAGCTCAAAGACAACACCCTGGCCTTGAGTTCAAGTCCTAGGACTGGCATAAAACAAACAAAAGCAATCATTATTTTTACTAAAGATTCACTTCCCTAACTTTTGGTGGGATATATTTCAAAACTGCTAGCAGAAATGAATGATGTAAGTAGATGATCACAGGATGCTTAAAATCTTTAAAACACTGTATGGAAATAAATTTTTGTAAAAGATGGTAGAAAGAGTTGTTTGTGGTCTAAAAACTAATAAGTAAATATCTAGTAATGAGAAGTATCATAAAAGATGAAGTGGGGAGCAAACCAGAAATTTCCAAGAAAACCTATTAGGAAAATACAATGTTCCAAAGGTGCCCAAGATCATTCTACCAATAGTTTCCCAAGCAGCTGAGGTTACAGGCATGTACCACTGAACCTGGCAAGCTATTATCCTTTTTGAGTAACAAACTTGAGTTTAGTAACATGTACATAAGTACCTAGGGTAAAGTTTAACACATACTAAGAAATTATCAATAATAACAATAGAATAACCATAACAATATACTATATATTGTACTATATTAAAACTTGTTTATTTTTGGAATTTTCAATTTACTATTTTTATACTGTTCAGGTAATTGAAACCATGGAAAACAAATTTTAGATAAGGGAAAACTATACATGTAATCAGTTAGAAGGGTACCTAGTATACAAACATACATGTACTCAAAAATATCAGCTGCACTGCTAGGTGCTAGTGGCTCACAACTATTATCCTGGCTACTCAGGAGGCTGAGGTCTGAGATCATGGTTTGAAGCCAACCCAGGTAGTAATGTCCATAAGACTCTTACCTATAATTAACCACTAAAAAGCTGGGACTGGAGCTGTGGCTCCAGTGATAGAGCCTTGAGAAGAAAAAGTTCAGAAATAGTGCCCAGGCCCACGGTTCAAGCCTTGAGACCAGTACATGAATGCGCACATGCACTCACGCACGCACACACATGCACGTGCACACGCATACACACACACACACACACACACACACACAAATCAGCTGCATACTAGCCTAGCCTGCATGATCTCATGTTCAAACTGCAGCACACAAAAGTAACAATAATCTGTCATTACTAAGACTTTCAATATTTTAAAATAATGTCACCATAAAAACTGAAAAAGCCAACAACGTACAAAAATCATTTGAAAATTATTATTTATGATCTCATCACTGTTACTAGTGAATGACAAAAATTAGCATTTTGGTGTATGTGTCTCCAGGTTCTCTCTTCTTCCTCTCTCTTTGCCACATGTATGGAGGAAGTATCATCTGTGCATAGTTGGATTCCTTTTCCAGTTTCTGTCTTATTCCATTTTCATTTGTAGGTCAGACTTGATGCATTAGATTCAAACCACTGATGGTTATTATAGATTTTCCTCAGTGCTTTGAAGAGAAATGAGGAGACTGTTATAATCAGCATTATAAAGTTTCCTTAACATGATTCATACATTTCACTATCTCCCAAAGTCCTTCTCTGTTTAACAACTGCATCATCTCTTCTCTCCCCCAGTCTCTCATGCATCCAATCCAGCTGGAGCCAACCCCATTACCTCATTTAACCTTAATACCTCCTTCAAAATACTGTCACATTGGGGGTTATGATTTTAACCTATGATAGGCATGGTGAGACATGCTTGTATTCCCAGGAGGATAAGACAACAGATAGAAGGTTTGAGATCAGCCTAAGCCTCATGGTAAGACCCTATCTCAATGCAGAAAACCAAAAACATGAAACCAAAAACATGCTCTATGTGTGTGTGTGTGTGTGTGTGTGTGTGTGTGTGTGTGTTTGTGCGTGCACGTGTGTATGTGTTTGCTAGAATGTAATCCAAGACTTTACCATGAGCTACAGTCCCCAGCATTTCTACTTTTGTTTCGTTTTTTTTTCTCAGTAGTGAGATTTTGGACTTAGAGACTCACGCATCCTATCCAAGAATTCTATCAGGTACTAAAGACAAAATGCAACAATTAGAATAGTGCCATGCTTGCTGATGGCTTAACATTTCTTTTCAATTGGTAGAACCAGGGCTGGGAAGGTAGCTCAGTGGTAGAGCACTTGCCTTGCATGCCTGAGGCCCTGGGTTCGATTCCTCAGCACCACGTAAGCAAAAAGAAAAAAGCTGTAAGTGGCACTGTGGCTCAAGTGGTAGAGCGCTAGCCTTGAGCTGAAGAGCTGAGGGACAGCGCCCAGGCCCAGAGTTCAGGCCTCACGACCGGACCCCCCCCCCCCAAAAAAAAAAAAAAAAATCAGTGGATCAATTGGTAGAACCAGAGTTTATGAAAGGGCATTTTCCATTTCACATGAAGTCACTGTCTGGCCAAATGGACAGAAGTATGCCTTTTAGCTTCTGGTATTGCAGTCTGAAGCTCACTGTAAGAGTTGTGCCCAGTAGCTCTGCTTCCATCAGCCCACAGCAAAGGATACTACTCCATTATGTCTATAATCACCTCACACTGGCTAGTATACTAATACAGCTGGTTGAAAGGAGAGATTAAATTTTGAAGAACTTATTGTTGTTACTCTCCAGTGATCCTCTGCACCAAATTTTAATTTTTAAAAACTGAAGCATGTTAAGGAAAAAATGCATACTCTGGGAAATAATATATTCTAAGTGTACAATCTGATTAATTTTTGACAAAGATAGTCACCTGTGTAGTCAATACTTCAATCTAAGTGTAGTAGTTTCATCTTAGAAAGTTCCTCCTACCAATCGGTACTTCCCCAAAACAAACACTACACTGAATTCTATTTACATACATTATCTTGCTTCCTGAACTTCTTACAAGTGGAGTCACAGCGAGATAATGGTGGCTCATGCCTGTAATCCTAGCTACTCAGGAGGTTGAGATCTGGGGATCGATGTTCCAAGACAGTTCAGACAGGATAGTCCATAAAATTATTTCCAATTAATCACCAGAAGCTAGAAGTGGAGCTATGGCTCAAGTGGAAGAACATCAGCCTTGAACAAAACAAACAAAAAACCCTAAGAAACAACAGCTAGGCCCTAAGTTCAAGACAATACTAGAGCTCATACACACACACACACACACACACACACACACACACACACACACACACACACACACACACACTACATACAAAAACTAACCCACCAAATAGAATTTTTGTTGTTAGTGGTAGTGGTTGTGGGTTTTGAACTCAGGGCCTGGGCACTATCCTTGAGCTTTTTTGCTCAAGACTAGCACTCTACCACTTTGAGCCACTTCTAGTTTTCAGGTGCTTAATTGGAGATAACAGTCTCATGGACTTTCCCACTCAGGCTAGCTTCAAACCTCCCCAAATAGAATTTAACAGAAAATATTCTATTGCATCTCACTTCTTTTGCTTAATACATGTTTAGGATTCATCCACCTTGATCTATCTCTTTAAAAAAATGATCTGGGAATCATGAAGATGTACAGACATATATGATGGGACATGAGCCCAGCCCTCTTGCTTCCCATTATCCTTCACAACCTCCTGCTTCCCACACCCACCTTACTCCTCCTCATATGGCAGTGGCTCTACAGGAAAGGCCCCATGATGCATATCAAGGAGTCCTGGACCACAGAATGACAGACCATTACATCTTTAAAAAAAAATCATTGTAAGGTTGGGAAGGTGGCTCAGTGGTAGAGTGCTTGCCTTGCATGCATGAGGCCCTGGGTTCGATTCTTCAGCACCACATAAGCAGAAAAAGCCAGAAGTGGTGCTGTGGGCTAACGTGGTAGAGAACTAGCCTTGAGCTGAAGAGCTCAGGGACATGTCCAGGCCTAGAGTTCAGGCCCCATGACCGACCAAAAAAAAAAAATTGTAAAGGTATTGTACAGAGGGGTACAGTTACATGTCAGGTAATGAGGACATGTCTTTTTGAACAGTGTCACCTCCTCTCTCATTTTCTCCCAGTTTTTCCCCTCTCAACCCCCAACTCCATCTTCCAACAGTGCTCATAACCACTTTCCCTCCCTTTTAAAAAATTTTAATGTTTTTTATTGTAACAACACTGTACAGAGAGGTTACAGTTACATGAGCAAGGTAATGAGTACATTTCCTATCAAGCATTGTTGCCTCCTCCTTTGTTTCCCTCCTTTTTATATTTTTCTTAAATGTCTTCATTGAATACCCTGTGTACTTGTCCTTGGCTAATGGATAATTGCTAATTGCTTCCTTGTGGTGCTCATTAATGTGTTCTTCTGTCCCGTGGATTTCCAGAAAACTGAGCTGTATTGAGCCAAATGTGCATACTTCAAATGTACTTCAAATGTGGCTTGGGTAGCAAATAGCATTTAAAATTTGACTTTACATTTTTCAATGGTCCTATCAGGTGAGTGCAGAACTAGACAGTGAAGACATAGAACACTTTTATCATAGAACGTTCTGTTCAGCCAGCTCTGAATATATTCCATGCAAATCCCTACATCACTCTTTATCTTCAGTGTCATGGAACATGTTAAGAAGGGGTAAACCCAGGGCAACTCATTAGAGGACAGCTAGCACCACCTGTTGGGGAAAGACTTATCCCTTTACTCCAACTACAATTTAATTTTCAATCAGTTCTAATTCTCCATGATGACGCTCAAAACTGGAACTGATTAATCTGATTAAAATATACAAGTCTGCTGGATGTGGTAAACCTAGTGCTTGAGAGGTTAAGACAGGAGGATCTTGAGTTTGAAGCTAGCCACAGAAAGATTCTCTGTCTGTCTCTGTGTGTGTATCTCTCTCTCTCTCTCTCTATCTATCTCTAGAAGTATGTATAAACATATATACATACATTCATACATATTTGAGTACACTAATCTTTCATGATTTGAATCCTTGATTTACAAATCTGATAATTAGCCCATTTTGATTCATTTTGAAGAAATAAAAAGCTGGCTGTTATTATAGTCACACACATAATTAGATTGCTTTAGAGTAATAACCATGTGTCAGTACTGTAAACTAGCCTGGCCTTTCTTGGTTACCCATGGTAATTAGAATTAGTGATAGCCTTGGATTTTGAATTTCACTAATGACCTAGAAACAGAAATTTTCTACTATAATTCTTTTCTCCAAAATCTATTGATGACACATGGAGAAATATGTTTCTCCTGTTCCATTTAAAATACTCTGAGTGACAAGAACAGTACAAGAGAAAGCCAACTAAGAATGTGAGAAAATTGATAGAAAATAAAAGGATGGTCTTAGCTTAGTACTTAGATTGTCAAACAGTAAGTTTGCTATCAGCAATTTTCTTACAGACAGGTTTCAGCAAAAAATGACTCAAAATTAGAGGCACTTCAAATGCTGCTATTATCAACATAACATATAAACTAAATGTCCATTATGGGAAGTTTTAGCAAGTGAGGAAAAGTTGACAATTGTTTTTCTTTTTGCAATATTGTTTATAGAATTGTGATTTCTCCTTCTTCCTCTTCTACTTCTTTTGCAGTTCTGGGATTCAAACCCAGGCCCTGAAACATACTAGGCAAGGGCTGGGAAAGTGGCTTAGTGGTAGAGTGCTTGCCTAGCATGCATGAAGCCCTGGGTTTGATTCCTCAGCACCACAAAGAGAGAGAGCCAGAAGTGGAGCTATGGCTCAAGTGATAAAGTGCTAGCATTGAGCAAAAGAAACTCAAGGGTCAGTGCCCAGGCCCTGAGTTCAAGCCCCAGGACAGACAAAAAAAAAAAAAAAAAACAAAACACTAGGCAAGTGATATATCACTAAGCTGTATCATCAGTCTTGAAACTGTTTTCAATGAAAAATGTTAAATTTTAGTTACTTTCTAAAAGTGAAATAATTATAGTATTTAAATGAGACATGACACTGATTTTCCTAAAATATTTTCAAACTGAAGTCTGTGTTAGGGACCAATTAAGAAGGATGAGATACAGTAATTGTTTTAATATGTTAAGAAAGTAATAGTTATTGTGAGGAATAATACATTAAACTCTGCTATAAAAGAGACAGTGTACTTGGCAGGTGACAATGGCTCATACTTCTAATGCTAGTTACTAAGGAGGCTGAGATCCCAAAATTGCAGTTCAAAGCCAGCCTAAGTAGGAAAGCCTATGAGACTCTTATCTCCAATTATTTGCCAAAAGAAGCTAGAAATGGAGTTGAGGCTCAAGTGGTAGAGTATTAGCCTTGAGCAAAAAAAAGCTCAGAGACAGCAACCAGGCAACCAGGCCCTGAGTTCAAGCCCCAGGACTGGCACAGATAGAGGTGGGGGTGGGAGAGAGAGAGAGATTGAGAGAGAGAGAGAGAGAGAGAGAGAGAGAGATTGAGAGAGAGAACTGTCAGATTAACCACTAGTATAATCCTTGGAAACCCTCTGGCAATTTATAAAGAGTATCATTAGGTACCTAAAGAAATAATTTACTGGGCTGGGAGTGTGGCTTAGTGGTAGAGTGCTTGCTTAGCATTCATGAAGCCCTGGGTTTGATTCCTCAGTACCATATAAACAGAAAAAGCCAGAAGTGGTGCTGTGGCTCAAGTGGTAGAGTGCAAGCCTTGAGCAAAAGAAGCTCAGGGACAGTGCTCAGACCCTGAGTTCAAGCCCCAGGAATGGCCAAAAAAGAAAAAAAAGAAAAGAAAGAAAGAAGGAAAGAAAAAGGAAGAAAGAAAAAGAGTTTACTAAAGCAACACTTCTGCTAAATTGCACATATATTCTAGGTTTTTAGTCTAGAGACAGGCAGGGTTTTAATCTTAACGCTTTTCCCTATTTCTTTGACTACCATAGACAAGACAGAAATGGCGATGTGTGCCAATAATCCCAGTTCATGGGGCTCAGTCCAAGGCTAGCCAAGGCAAAAGTGAGACCTTATCTTAAAAATAAAATAAAAACAAAAAGGTTCGAGCATGTAATTCAAGTGGTAAAGCACCTCACAAGTGCAAGGTTCAGGCAGACAAGAGTTTATTGGGGGGAAGAGCAAACTGCTGGCCCATAAGAGAAGGAAGCATGTGGAGAGAGAAGAGGGAGGAAGAGAGAAAAAGAGGTGGAGGCGTGAAGAGAGAGAAAAGGGAGGGACTAGGTAAGCGGGGATTTTATAGGAAAAGGGGGAGGTGTGACCACAGCAGATATGGAAGTGATCCTCAGAGCCTGGGGAACCTCTTACTGTCTGAAGGTGTGACCAGGGAAGTTCAGTAAGTAACCTCAGAACCTGAGATCACAATCAGGAGATTGACAGTCAGTTGATTACAGGTTTTAGGCAGATGATTTCTGGTAAGGCTATGTGAGGTCTTTCACAAAGAGGAAGAGGGAGGTACTGTTCTCCAGGACAGACCTAACAAGGCCTCCAGTACAAACCCCAGTGATGGATATCAGCTAGTCCTAAATGATGGGGGAAATATCAAAGAACAATTAAAATGGAGGATAGAATCACAAACTCTTTAAGAAAACCTACTGTACTGTAATTAAAACTCAGATTCACAGGAAACCTCAACCTTGTAGACTGAACAGAAGGATAGAGATTTCTCATAGGCAACTTCAGTAAGTACTCAAACTCCAAAGGCTAATAATGTTATCATAGACACAAACCGTTGAAAGTGTGTTTGTGCCAGGTGCCGGTGGCTCACTCCTGTAATTCTAGCTATGCAGGAGGCTGAGATCTGAGGATCGCGGTTCAAAGCCAGCCTGGGCAGGAAAGTGAGACTCATCTCCAATAAATCACCAGAAAACTGGAAGTGGCTCTGTGGTTCAAGTGGTAGAGTGCTTGCCTTGAGCTGAAGATCTGAGAGACAGAGCCCAGGCCAAGTTCAAGCACCATGACCAACAACAAGAAAAAAAAAGTATATTTGTAATAGGTACTTAAAACTGTTTTTACTGACCAAAATTAACTAAAAGCAGGAAAACCTGACATCTCTGCCTCTATTTTGTGTTTGCTTTAGTTGTTCTCTTTATAGTCTCTTGGCAATCATGTTGGATTCCAGTAAAGGTAGGCCTGAAGGATAACATCTTTATAACAAAGGAATGAAATTACCTCTAAGTAACCAGAGAACCTTGAAGGACAATTCACCCCAGAATGAGGTCAATTTCTTATAATGATGAGGCTGCATCCTGGAAAACCATCTCATGAGACCAAGATTGCTCCCCTTAAGTAATTGTTATATATATATATATACTCTCCAAGAACCAGTGGAGTCACAACAATAGACATGAAAATAAAGAACTGTCTCAACAAGGCAAAATTTACTTCTGCACAGCAAGGTGTGCCATTAGCCAAAAATCTGGCAAGCAAACATGCAGTCTGCGCCAATATTTATTGCTAATGCATCAGGTCCTGCCCCTCTGCTTAGATTGGTTGAGCTCAGGTTCACAATTGACTCAACTGGCTAGTTTGAATAGAGTAAAATGTATTTATACAAGGTGATTTTGAAATAAGATTATCAGTTCCCCCCGAGTGCCGGTGGCTCACATCTGTAATCCTAGCTACTCAGGAGGCTGAGATCTGAGGATCGCAGTTCAAAGCCAGCCCGAGCAGGACAGTCTGAGAGATTCTTATCTCCAATAAACCACTAGAAAACCAGAAGTGGTGCTGTGGCTCAAACGGTAGAGCTCTCGCCTTGAGCTGAAGAGCGCAGGAACAGCACCCAAGCCCAGGGTTCAAGCCCCACGACTGACAAAAAAAAAAAAAAAGATTATCAGTTCCCAAGTAATCTCAAAATCTACCTACACTGTTTGCTACTTCTTGAACAGTATGGGCTGTGTTGTAATTAAGTCTTGAAATCAATTTAAGACAAAACCTTACATTTTACAAATCCTTTCTTATCCCAAAGCAATTTTTCTTTTCCTTAACAAGAACCAAGTCCCCAGGCCAAAGCAAGAACCTTTAAGCAATACTTTGATAGAAAAGACAGTTTTTCTCACATGATGTTAACCATAGCAATTCTCTGGAACCACAGAGAATCAGAACTGAGATAATAACCAACCAAGCCACAATATAACTGGGACTCTTAAACTATGAATGCCTTTTTCCCTGCCTTAATTCTTCCTTTTTTTTTTTGGTCGGTCATGGGGCTTGAACTCTGGGCCTGGGCTCTTTCCCTCAGCTCTTCAGCTCAAGGTGAGCGCTCTACAACTTGAGCCATAGCACCACTTCTGACTTTTTCTGTTTATGTAGTGCCAAGGAATCAAACCCAGGGCCTCATGCATGAGAAGCAAGCACTCTACCACTGAGCCACCTTCCTAGCTCAATTCTTCCTCTTTTCTTTTTTTTTTTTTCTTTCTGCTTATGTGGTGCTGAGGAATCGAACCCAGGGCCTCATGCATGCGAGGCGAGTGCTCTACCACTGAGCCACTTCCCAGCCCAATTCTTCCTCTTTTCAAACCTAACATTCACGTCCATGCTAGAAGATAGCTGAAGATGAAATATTATCTTGTTATACTACACAATAATCTCCTTTCTCTTTGATGTATAGGAGGGAGTGGCTGGACCTAGCATACTCTTTTCCTAATACTTTCTTGTCAGTTTTACTGCATTTTGAATTTTGCTTGAATAATTGTCCATTCTGTAATTTCTAACCAGGAAGCAGCTGGAACACTGTTCACTAGGTATGTCAATTTGCATCTGGAAATATAAATAACCATGGTTCCAGAACTTTTCTTTTTTCTTGTTATTGTAAAGGTGATGTACTGAGAGGTTACAGTTACATAAGTGGGGTACTGAGTACGTTTCTTTTTGAACAGTGGCACCTCTTTCCTCAGTTTCTCCCAGTTTCTCCCTCCTGACTGCCCCCAAGTTGTATAGTTACTTTCAACATAGAGTCTAGTGAGTATCCCTGCTGCATTTGCTCACCCTTTGTCCCACCAGTTCTGTGCTCCCCTTTCCCCTCCCCCAAACAGATAAACTTGCATACACAACAAAAGGTACATAAATAAAAAAGCAACAAAGAAGAAAATGAACAAAAAACTCGTTTGTTTCCATTTCTTAGAATTCATTTTGATGAACATCATTTTATATGATCATATGCACTTAGCTATTAAGCCTTTGTGATCCTCTCCTAAGAATTTCCTCCTTTGGTCTCACTATGTGAAAGTATCGAGTCCTGTATAATTTATCATGTCCAAGTATATTTTTTTCTTTTACCATCCAGTGTATTTACCTGTAGATTTATAGACACAGCTTAGTTACAATAAATGAGGGAAACCATTGTTTCTTTGGGTCTGGTTTACTTCGCTTAATATTATTTTTTCCAAGTTTTTCCATTTCCTCAAAAATGGTACAATATCATTCTTTCCTATGGAAGCATAGTATTCTGTTGCCCACAACTTATTTTAATTCCATCAACTTTTACATTTCAAGTTTCTGACCTTCCCTTTACAGGAAAAGAACTTCTTTTTTATTAATAAGAACAGAAAGAAAAACAAAAAAATAAATCCCATCTACACTGTCTTTTACCTCTACTCTTACAAAAGCTTGGTTCATGCCTGCAATCCTAGCTACTCAGGAAGCTGAGATCTAAAGATACCAATTCAAAGCCAATCCAGGCAGACAAATCCAAAAGAACTATCTCCAACTAGCCAATAAAAAGTTGGAAGTGGAGCTGTGGCTCAAGTGGTAGAACACCAGGCTTAAATAGAAAAAGCAAGAGCATGAGCCCCCACTACTGGCACACGTACACACATACCAATCAGAAAGTACCAAAGGGTAAGAAGAAAGTAAAAAAAAAAGAGTACAATACCTTCACCTGAAAAATTTCTATACAAGAACACACAGAGCACATTTTTATGGTGCCAGTCCTGGGCCTGAACTCAGGACCTGAACACTGTCTCTGAGCTTGTTTGTACTCTACCAGTTGAGCTACAGATCTACTACTGGCTTTTTGAGATAATAGTCTCACAGACTGTCCTGCTGAGGCTGGCTTTGAATTGTGATCCTCAGATTTCAGCTTCCTGAGTAGCTAGGATTACAGGTGTGAGTCACCTGTGTCCCTGCTCTGAGAACACTTTTAACTAGGTAGGTTTATGGTTTCACATTAGTTCCCATGAAGGCCAGTCACTGAGAGTTCCTTTAGCTAACAATGCCTAGGCTGGGAATGTGGCTTAGTGGTAGAGTGCTTGCCTAGCATGCATGATGCCCAGGGTTTGATTCTTCAGTACCACATAAACAGAAAAAGCCAGGAATGGCTCAAGGGGTAGAGTGCTAACTCTGAGCAAAAGAAGCTCAGGGACAGTGTCCAGGCCTTGAGTTCAAACACTAGGACTGGAAAAAAGAAAAACAAAAGACAAACAAAAAATAATGTATAGGCTGACCGTCCAGCAAGTCAGTATCATTTCTTCATATAGTGAGTGTACTAGGTTGAATGGAGGCCTCCAAAAAAGATAAGTTGTAACACCTTGTCTGTATCCTTATCTAGAATAAGGATCTTGAATAAGGAAGGATCTTGTGGCTATAATATTTCAATATGAAGTCATATTAACCCAGTAACACCCAAATCCAATAACAAATGTATATAGAGATTAGAGTTGTGTCCAAGGAATTTTGGGGGCCACTGAGACAGAGAAGCAACAATTCTCCTCTGTTGTCTTCAGAGGGAATAAGGCCACACCTTGATTTCAGACATCTGATCTCTGAAACAGTAAGAATTTCTGTTGTTTAAAACCACTAACATTGTGACAAAGTGTTACAGTAACTTCAGTAAGTCAACACAAAGTGGTCCAAATGTTCCTATTATAAACCTAGGCTCTTCCGCAGTCTCATTTTCTAGTTCTTCTCCAGCTGCCTCTTTTTGTAGCCTTCGCACATACTGTTCCCCTACACCAACTGCTCTCTTCCATTCAGGTATTCACCACTGTTTGCCGTGGAAGAAGCAATCTCTTCAGAGAAGAGTTAAGTACCTTTCTGTCCCGGCTTATCCCCATGTTTCTCTCTCAACAATATAGTTTTCCCCCCTCTTTGGCAGGGTCTTGAACTCATAGCTTTGCTCTTGGTAGGCTAATGTTCTACCATCTAAGCCACTGCCCCAGCCTTTAGTCTCTTTTGCTTAGAGTCTCCCTCCAAGATCCTCCTACCAATTAACTCCTATCTTGTCCTAGTGCTATAGTTCTTCTCACAGTGTGTATCTTTAAAGGTATAATTATTAGATTCTATCTCTCTAAGGGCTAGAGTTATAGCTCAGTGGTAGAAAAATAGCAAAAATGAGGATCTGAGTTTAATTTCCCCAGAGTAGGGGTGAACATGGAGAAGATTCTATTTCCCTACCAAACAGTAAATTTGGGGTGGGGCACCAAAAAACAAAAACCCTGCCTCTCCTCACCATTGTATTTCTAGTCTCATACTGTACACCCCCAACCTCCCCCTGCTCTTCCCCCAGCAAATAGCAATCTCTTTTGAATGACGAGCCATTTTCCCCAGCATTACAGATCTAGGAAATTTCTCACATCACTTACACTCCAAAGCAGACCACTTCTCTCAGAGAATGACCTGACCACAGTGCTAATCATAAGTAAAAGGCTGGGCCCAATACAGGAGCAAACAGCAAGGCAAGAGGAAAAACTTGGGTTTCAGCATTTCAGAGGCAAGGGTTTAACTATTCAAGACTGCTTTTAACTCAGCACTGACTCCTAACTTGAGCCTATAATTTAAAGACTGGATAAAATCTTGGCATCCCAACCTCAGTTTTGTATCTATATATCCTTTGTCCCAGGCCATCCTCTCCTTCCTTTAATTTGTAGCTACACTGAAATCTAGAAAGGTCCAGAACACCTGGAAGTCAAAATGGCTCTTACTGTAACAGGCCCCATGTATCAATCCAGAGGGAATGAGTTACCAGACCACTTGTGGTAGCTACCTATAACCACAGAACACACCGATGACTGGAACTGATAAATAATTAGATACATCTTCCTTTGCCCCTAGTTCTTCTTTCTCCTGAAACCTAAAGCAAATGTCAGGGTAAGATGGGTTGACAGGCTACCTTTCTTCTTCCTAAGCCCCTCACTAAGTCTCTTCTTGGGATTTGTTTGGCCTGTTGAGACAGTGGCTAGACTTGAGCCATGCACAGAACTCAGGTTTGGGCCTAAAATCTTCCGTAACCTGCAGAGATGCTTTCAACTTGCTTTCTTGCACATCATGTTAATCCTTGGCTCATCCCTTTGCTGTCTGTCCTGTCCGAGGGACCTGCACTGCCTGTTCTTTGCCAAATCCCACACCTACAGCAGCGTCCTAGTGGGCGCTCCATCAACGCCCACCGTGCACCCACGATCAACGCCCACCGTGCACCCCCAGCTCACTACCACGATCAAGGCCCACCGTGCACCCCCAGCTCACTACCACGACAAGAAGAATCAGAGTGCGGGGGCCGGTGAGGGGTGGAGAGGAGCACGCCCCCCTCACCGGTAGAAAAGCTCAATTAGGCAAGAGGGGTCGGGATGGCGGGGTCACGGGCTTGAGGACCCAAAGCAGGCCCCAGGGGCCCGGGCCGAGACGCGCTTTCGGGCGGGCCCGCCTTCATCCTCGCCACGCTCGTTCGGGATCCTGTCTCCGGGCCTACCGCCGGCCGCATCGCTAGAGGCCCTCCGACTTGAGCCCCCCGCCCGCCGCCGCCGCCGCCGCCGCCGCGGAGATGCCCGCAGCCCCCCGCCCCGCGCGGTCGGTCGGTCCGAGCGCCCGGGCTCTGCGGCTGCGCGGGGCCGAGGCCGAGGGGAGGGGGTCGCGCCGGGGGCCGTCGGAGCTGCTGTGGCGGCGCGGCGGCGGCGGCGGCGGCGGCGGCGGCGGGAGAGCGAGCCAGCCCAGCGTCCGCGGGCAGACTCCAAGCGGGCGTAGGAAGCGGTCATGTCTCGCTACACGAGGCCTCCCAACACCTCCCTGTTCGTCCGAAACGTGGCCGACGCCACCAGGTGAGCGGCGGGCAAAGCAGGTAGGGGGGATGCGGGCGCGGGGCGGGGTAACGGCCGCCGCAGACCCGGATGAGGCCCAGGCAGCGTCGCCCGCGGAGCCGCGGAGCCCGGGCCTCCGGGGCCTGGTGGGACTCGCGACCCCGCGCTCTCGGGCCCGGCCCCGCGGCGGGCGGGACGCAAGGGGGTGGGGAACCCGACTCCCGCGGCCCGGCCCCTCCCCGCCTGTGGCCGGCGGTGCCCGCGTTGGGCTCCTTTGTGGCCGTGCGGCGACGACCCTCCTGGACGGCTGGGCTAGGGTGGCGAGGGCCGGCCCTAACGCCCCGCGCACCTGGGCCCGGCGCCCCGACCCCCGCGCTCCGGGGACGCTGCGCACCCCCCGCCGCGGGCCGCGGCCGATCCGTGGGTTCTAGGAGCGGGTGTTGCACGGGTTCCTTTGGAGTTCTGACGGCTGGGATGGGCTCGGCTGGCTAATCATCCCCATCCCCTCCTGCTGGCCTGGTGTCCAAACGTACGGCGGAAGCGATCACAAAGTGCCCGTGCCACGTAGCACTTTCTCTGTCAGGGCAATCCGGAGGGAAGGGGGGTGGGGACCGCGTTCAGTACGTGCCCCTCCCGGCCCCCCATTCCGGGTTTGCATGGTTATTGTGCCCCAGGGACTGCTGAGTTGTAATAACCTGATGAGGAGACGGACAGAGACAAATACATGGATGTCTTGACGTCTTCCCCATAATTTACCTTTGTGGGTTTGTTTTTCTGTAATTTGGCTTTTACACACTGGAGACTTGAGTTAATAGATCTTCGTGAACAAGTAAAAATATGCTCTGTTCTATCACCACATAGTAAAGCAAAATTTGTTATTTGGGTGAAGTTTAAAAAAAAAAAAGACCCAGTTAGAGAGCACTTGAAAACTTAGTAAGCATCAGGTATCTTTTTTTTTTTTTGTCTTGTCTTGTCGGTCCTAGGGCTTGAACTCAGGACCTAGATGCTGTCCTTGATCTGTTTTTGCTCAAGGCTACTTACCACTTTAAGCCACAGCTCCACTTTCGGCTTTTAAGTGGTTAATTGGAGATTAGAGTCTCTGGGACCCAATCCTCAGATCTCAGCTTCCTGAGTGAGCCTCTGGCCCTTGGCTGCATCAAGTATCTTTTTTTTTTTTTGTCAGTCAAGGGGCTTGAACTCTGGGCCTGGGCGCTGACCCTCAGCTCTTCAGCTCAAGGCTAGCGCTCAACGCTCAACCACTTGAACCACAGCGCCACTTCTGGCTTTCTAGTGGTTTATTGGAGATGAAGAGTCTCACTGACTTTCCTGTCCCGGCCGGCTTTGAGCCATGATGCTCAGATCTCAGCCTCCTGAGTAGCTAGGATTACAGGCATGAGCCACCGGTGCCCGGCTTACATCAAGTATCTTTAAACATGTTTATAGGAGAAACCCCAATTTTCTTTCTCTCTCTCTCTCTCTCATTCTTCCTCTCTCTCCCCTGTCTTCCCCTTCTTCTCTCCCCTCTCCCCCTCTTTCTTTCTCTCTCCTCCTCTTCTCCCTCTCCCCCTCTTCCTCTCCCTGTCCTCTATCTACCCTTCTCTCTTTCTCCCTCTCCTTCTCTCTCTCCTCCCCCTCTTTCCCCTCTCCCTCTCTTCCTCCTCTTTCCTGTCTGCCTGGCTCTCCCCTCTTTTGTGTAAACTCTCTCTCACTTGGCTTTCCTGCTCTAGACTTGTGCTCTACCACTTGAGCCACACCTCCATTTCTGGCTTTTTGCTAGAGGTGAGATTTGTCTGTTTGGGCTGGCTTTGAACCACAATCCTAAAATCTCAGCCTTAATAGGTAGGATTACAGGCTTGAGTCATTGGTGGTGCATGTTTTCCAATTCTAATTGCTGCAGGAGCCAGCATAAATGAGCTAAATTGTCAGATTGTAAGGGCTGTGGGCAATAACAAATAACAAAGGACAAGGGCCATCTTAAGGGAAGAGCAATGACTACTGAGCTCTCTTTTGACTAATTGCTGCCCTGCGGACCTTTGGATTCCTTGTTGCTATATCAAGAAATCTGTGTACTTTGTGGCAGGCTTACAATATTTTAGCACTTATTAAGTTGAATAGTATGAAATAACCATGTTTGTGGTTTAGGAGCTATAAATGTTGGCCATTTCTTATTTTTACACAGTTTAAAACACGTCTGGGTTGGGGATGTAGCTCAGTCGTCAAGTCCTTGCCTATCATGTATGTAGCTCAAGGGTTCAATCTTAGTGCCACACACAAAAAAAGACATCCTAAATAATAACATATCTGCATGTTACAACTAGCCTGAGATCTACGTAGTCCACTACTAAGTATTGAGGCTGATAATGGAGATTTTCTGTTTTCACCACTTTTTAGCACTGCCACTGCAGAGGGTATATTTTGGAGATCACATTGTATTAATGGAATAATCATTGTTAACATTTGTTAAATATCTACTAGGTGACAAGAGCTGTACTCAGAATTTTACATATATTATTAGTTTTCACATTAGCCTGTATGTTTTCATTGACTCTGTATACAGACAAAAATCTTGAGGCTTAAAAGAGAGAGATTCACATATTTTATCTACACATGTGTTAGCTGGTAAGTGGTTTTGACAGTGATTTTAAGAATGATGACTATTATCATATAAAACTAGCATTGTGACATCTTGACACATTTTAAGCTAGCTTGAAACTACTTGGTATACCTATAAAGAAAATAATTGGGATAAAAATATTAAACAAAAACCCTTAAGATTATATATGCAGTTTGATTTCAGTTATGTGAGAAAGAGGAAAAGATGAACCATATATAGAAAATGAAGCTGGAAAAAAATCCAGTGGATGGTAGAACTTAGCTGATTTTTTTTTCCTGTTTTCACCGTTTTGTTTTTTTTTCTTGGTTGGTCATAGGGCTTGAATTCAGAGACTGGGCACTGCCCTTGAACTCTTTCACTCAGGGCTAGTGCTCCACTACCTTGAACCACAGCTCTACTTCCCATTTTCCAGTGGTTAATTGAAGATAGGAGTCTCAGGGACTTTGTTGCCTGGGCTAGCTTTGAACAGCAGAACCATAAGCCTCAGATCTCAACCTTTTTGAGTAGCTAGGAGTAGAGGCATGAGCCACTAGTGCCCCACCAGCAGCATCCTTTGATTACAGTATACAAGCGACTGTATTTTAAGAAATAAAATTTAGCAACTTTTCCCAGCAAACTAGGACTAGAATGGAATTTTTTCAGCCTGATGAAAGGTGGTTATGAAAAATGTAAAGCTAACCTTATAACTTAAGATAAGGTTGCCTACTCTGACAAGCTCCATTCAGCATTTTGTTGTAGGTCCTGACCAGTGCAACAGATAATAAACGACATAAAAATTGGAAAAATAGATCTAAAACTAGTTGTCAACTCTTAGATGACATGATGTTTTGCTGTTATTGTTTTAACACAGAAAACATCACAGAATTAACAACAAAACTTATAAGAGCTTAATAAGTTATATGACTAAAAGATAAAATTATAAAACTTTTATTTCTAGGTATTAACAAAAATAAGTGAACATAGGGCTGGAATGTGGTAGAGTCCTTGCCTAGCATGCATGAAGCATGCTAGGCATTTACCACATAGACAGAAAAAGCCGGAAGCGGTGCTGTGGCTCAAGTGGTAGAGTGCTAGCCTTGAGCAAAAGAAGCTCAGGAACAGTGCCCAGGCCCTGAGTGCTCCAGGACTGGCAAATAAACAAATAACTTAAATAAAAGCTGAAAATCCTTTGCAATATCTAGGCTTATGCATGTAGTCTAGGCAGACAAATCTGTGGGACTCTTACCTCAAATTAACCAGAAAAAAACTGGAATAGGAGGTTTACCCAAGGGGTAGAGTGCCAGCCTTGAGCCAGACAAAAGCCTGAGTTCAAACCCTAACACTGACATGCTCAAAAAAATAATTTGCCTTGAAAATTATGACATACTGCAAAAAGAAATTTTAACGTCTCTTGATAAATTGGTAGGTATATTCATATATTGGAAAATTATTAGTTCTCTTCCAGTTGACTTATGATCAAGGAAATACTGATTAAAGTTTTTTTTAATGGAAATTGACAAATTGATAGTGATATGCCAAGAATTTGTAAGAGCCAAAATAATTTGGAAAAGAGGACACTGAAGCTGGAGGACTTAAATTACCTGACTTCTAGCCTTTAAAAGATTCAGTAACCATGACAATGTCATATTATTGGCCTACAGGTAGAAAAATAGGTCAGGAGAACAGAACAATAGTCTGTAAGTAACCTACACTTAGCAGAGCTAATTGATTTTTGGCAAGGGCAGCAAAACAATCCAGTGAAAAAGGACAAATAGCTCTGGAACTACTGAACGGGAAAAAACAAACTGCAACTGCATTGTTACCTTCGTTACAATTCATCCTGGATCACTGATCAAAATGTCCTTCGTTACAATTCATCCTGGATCACTGATCAAAATGTAAAACATAAAACTAGAAAGCATACAAAATTATCTTTATGATCTGGGCATAGGCAAATATTTCTTATAGGTCAAACATGTAACATAAATGAAAAAATATACTGATACATTAGACTTTACCAGAATTAGAATATCAAACCACAAATTGAGATAAAAGTCACAAAATATTTGTATCCTGACCAAGGATTTGCTTCCAGAACATATAAGCTTTAACAACTTAACAATAAAAAGACAAATGTTATTAAAAATGGACAAAGCTGGGTGTGGTGGTGCATACTTGTAAATTGTAGCCCTGGGGAGACTGAAGAAGGTAGATTGTGAACTCCAGGCCAGTAGGGCTATGTAGCCAGCATCTGTCTCAAAAAACAGTGCCTGTGCTGTAAGGGATGATTCAACTATTCAAGAATGCTTGAGAATCTTTACCCAACCTCTATAGGAACAAGAACTGTGCTTTTGTTTTTGTTGTTATTCTACTAGAGCCTGGCACCTATTTGTTGGATGACTTTAGTGAAAGAAAAAAAACATGGTTGCTGACCTCTAAAGCTAAGTATCTAGGAAGTAGACAAACATGTTATAGTAAGTCAATAAAGAATGTTGTAGTAATGTTGAGTACACTGACTATCATCTTGTGGATATTTGGAGTTAGTTGAATTTTTATGTAATAGCTGCTAAATCCTCATCTCTAGCTTTAAGGGGCAATTTGTCTCCTAGTCTTGAGAAAAAAGTTAGTATTTGCATTATCAGTTTCAGTTGTTTACAAGCTCCCCCTCCCTCCCCCCCGCCAGTCCTGGGGCTTAAACTCAGGGCCTGAGCACTGTCCCTGAGCTTCTTTTGCTAGTGTTCTACCACTTGAGCAACAGTGCCACTTCTGGCTTTCTCTGTTTATGTGGTACTGAGGAATGGAACCCAGAGCTTTGTGCATGCTAGGCAAGCTCTCTCTACCACTGAGCCATATTCCCAGCCCTGCTTACAGAACTTTTATGAATATTCTGCCATCACTTTACATTTGGCATTTCTAAATCTGAAAGCTGCTTTTTTGCCGTTTTTCTCTCTCTTCAACCTAGTTCTTCCTTCTCATCTACCTAATTTTTGTCACTGACATATTTTTTTCCATTTTCCCAAGCTAGAAGCTTTGCAGTCAAATCTGACTTTGAATCTTTTTTCTGTACAAATGTTTAAACTACTCATTTCTTCTGAGCTTTGTGCCCAAAGCTTGATGCTGAATCCCAGTGATCTCCTGAAGCAGTGTGTTTTAGTGACTAATTACATGGACTAGTGTGAGAATGTAGATGTTTTGTTTCAGATCTGTGACTTACTAGCTCAGAGAAAGATTAGAGATTAGAAAAGATTAATCTGTCACCTCACCAGTAAATAACTATAGGATTGTTTTGAGAATTAAAGTCTTAAGGTAAACAATGACTAGTACATAAATGTCTATAACTGTTAGCTATTATTGCTAAATATTTTGTCTCTTCAACTGCATTGTGGCCCCACAATACAAATAGCTCTATTTCCTTAGTGTATTCTCTTACATACTTGTAACAGTAGAAAGCTAATGGGAGGCTGGAAGTTCTTGTCAAATTTGAGAATATAGTAGTTACTTTGCCTTATAGTAAAAATAAAAATCTAAGATTATTAGAATCACAATTCTTTTTTCTTTTTCTCTTCTTATTTTTTATTATTATTATTTTTTTGTCGGTTATGGGGCTTGAGCTCTGGGCTTGGGCGCTATCCCTGCGCTCCTCAGCTCAAGGTGAGCACTCTTACCACTTGAGCCACAGTACCACTTCCGGTTTTCTAGTGGTTTATTGGAGATAAGAGTTTCACGGAATTTCCTGCCCGGGCTGGCTTTGAACCATGATCCTCCTGAGTAACTAGGATTACAGATGTGAGCCACCAGCACCTGACTCTAGAGTCTTAATTCTCGTTCTCTGTTTGGAGGATCAAAATTAATATAAACACAAAATTATAGGGAGGTAAATTAATGTGCCCTTAATAAACTTGTAATAAGTCTTGTAATGGGAGTAAGTTTCAAAGGTGGATGTCTTAGGTTTGTTTGGTTTGGTTTGGTGATACTAGTATTTGAACCCAGGACCTTGAACTTGCTTGGCAAATATTCTACAAGTTGAGCTATGCCCCAGCCCTGCCAGTGTTTATTGAAATTGACTAAGTTTAACAAGCACCTAGAATGTTTGTAAAAATACTAATTCCAAGTCCCTAATCCAGACTTTCTGAATTACGGGCTCTTCAGAGAGTGGATTGAAGATCTGTTGTTGGTGTTTCCTTCTTTTTATCTTCCTCTCAAAATATTGAGTAATTGTTACAAGAAACAGTTTCAAATAATTCTGGTCTAGACAATGCACTTTCTTTTGAAAGTTTCAACTGGATTTCTGTAGGCAAAATATTTTAATACAGCTATTCATATTTCTTTGCCTTATTTCTAAAACACTTCAGGCCTGAGGACTTGCGCCGTGAGTTTGGTCGCTATGGCCCTATAGTAGACGTTTACATTCCACTTGACTTCTACACTCGCCGCCCAAGAGGATTTGCTTATGTTCAATATCCTTTATTTTATTGTGTGAATGTGAATATACTATATATTATGTGTGTGTTTAAACATATGCATATTTAGGAGCATATGAGATTAACATTGCCTAATTAAATGTGTTTATTTCTTTATCTCAGAAAATCTAAAGCAGTCCACAGTAGCTGGCAAGCGCCCCCAGTTTGAACCAACCTGTTAGCTAGAATCCAAGCATAAACCAAGCAGGCAAGACAAAAGGCACCTAAAGTTCAAGCATCAAGGAGTAAAAAGGGAGGGTGGACACAGATATAAAGACCTGGAAGAGGGGAAGTCTTTATCAAGCAAAAGACAAAGCCAACTTTGAGACTTCGGCTTTCCTACATTTACTCAGAGTTCCAGAATCAAAGCCAAGTCTGATTTTTTTGGTTCTTCATCTCTAATAAAGTCCATCTTGCAAGTCTTAAAGAGTAAAGGTCAAGGTTCAAGATCAAGTGACATTGAGGTAATTGCCAGTCTCATTTTATATTGCATTTCTTGAGCTTTTCTTATTTGCTATTTAGAAAAAAAATCTAGTAAACAACCTCCTGAAATACATCTATTTAATAATTTTATATAGCTAATATCTAATTAGGTTTAATATTATATAATTTATATACTGAGGGAGTTCAGCTGTATATTTCCAACCAGTATATGTAATTCCAAATGTTTGAAAATTGTTTTATGTTTTTTCTATACTTCTGTCCCAAGTACTAAACACAAGGAGTTGTTTAAAATGGTAGGTGCAAAAGTAGATAAAGTATTTAAAGTACCAAATCAGTTTTTGTGTTAGCTAACTTATATTTGTACAATTTTGTTTCTAAGTGTTATAAATGCCATACTCAGAAAGTCCTTTAATGAAAGTAATTTTAATTTCAGAATAAAGGCTTGTTCTGCATGCTGATAATTTCAATGAAAACCCTAGTGGATCCTTTATCTGAAAGAAGTGAATGAGTCCTCAACAGTTTTTATAATGGTAGCCAATTTTGGATGATTTTTTTCTCGTATTTTATGTTATATATACATATTAGTTTTACCATGTATATATTAAAAATCCAATTTTGTGTTACATCTTTTATTTCATAATAGGACATTTCTTTTTGAAGTAAAAGTTAACAATTTTATTATGTTAGCTTAATAACAAGAACTTGTTTTATTCTATTAATTGCATTTTACATGTAACTAATACCTTAAAAATACTTTGTTATCTGATATTCATATTCAAAGTGTCCTTAACAGCTAGTCATATTTGAAGATGTTCGAGATGCTGAAGATGCTCTATATAATCTCAATAGGAAGTGGGTATGTGGCCGTCAAATTGAAATACAGTTTGCACAAGGTGATCGCAAAAGTAAGTGTGACTAAACATTAGATCTTCTTTATTCACCAGAATGATAGAGCAATGACAGTCTTTTTTTAACTGGGCATATTATAAAGTTAAATGGTTGTAATTATGGTTTTCAGATAATGAATTATGGTATGTTTTTTTCATATTCTAGCACCAGGCCAAATGAAATCAAAAGAACGTCATCCTTGTTCTCCAACCGATCATAGGAGATCAAGAAGCCCCAGCCAAAGGAGAACTAGAAGTAGAAGTTCTTCATGGGGAAGAAACAGGAGGCGGTCGGATAGCCTTAAAGAGTAAGTACCTAATACAGAAGATTGAAACTTCATTTCCTACTGTTCCTGGAAAACATTTCAGAGTTGCTAAACAGGTGAATCATTTTGTTGAGTAGACTTAAATAATAAATTTTTACAATATATGCTTCTTTATCATACATTGTTTTGTGCTGGTCCTTTCTGTTGGTCATGGGGCTTGAACTCTGGGCCTGGGCATTGTCCCTGAGCTCTTCAGCTCAAGGCTAGCACTTTACCACTTGAGCCACAGCATCACTTCAGTTTTCTGGTGGTTAATTGGAGATAAGAATCTCACAGACTTGCCTGCCCAGGCTGGCTTTGAACTGTGATCCTCAGATGTCAACCTCCTTAGTAGCTAGGATTATAGGCATGAGCCACTGGCGCCTGGCTTTATCATTTTTATTCTAGATGTCTTTCATTCCCCTTCTTCAGTGTTTTATTTTCATTCTAGAGGTCTTTCACTCCCCCCACACACCCCCACATACCCCCTCCCCCCAACTCCTGGCTTTGGTTTATGCATGGCTTTTTTGAGGCTGTTGTCAATGAGATCGTTTTCCTAGCTTTTTTTCCACCAAGTCCATTGTTGGTGTGCCAAAAGCTACTGATTTCTGGATGTTGGTTTTGTATCCTGATACTTTAATGAAACTGTTCATTAGAATTTCCTGATGGCGTCTGTGGTCATTTATGCACAAGACCATGTCTTCTGCAAATAGGGTTAATTTAACTTCTTCCTTTCCTATTTGTATCCCTTTTTCCTATTTGTATCATCTTTTTCTTACCTATTACTCTAACTAAGAATCCAAGCACTATATTAAGAGTGGGAAGAGTGAATAATCTATTTTAGAGGAAATGCTTTCACTTTTTTTTACTCAGTTGTATACAGACTCATTCCATATAGTCTTTCTTTTCTTCTTTTTTTTTGTTGGTTATGGAAGCTGAACTCTGGGCCTGGGTGCTGTCCCTCAGCTCTTCAGATCAAGGTAGCACCCTACCACTTGAGCCACAGTGCCACTTCCAGCTTTTTTCTGCTTATGTGGTGCTTAGGAATCGAACCCAAGGCCTCATGAATGCGAGGCAAGCACTGTACCACTGAGCCACCTTCCCAGCCCCCATATAGTCTTTCTATGCTGAGGTATGTTCCTTCTGTTCTTAGTTTCTTTAGGGCTTTTGTCATGAGGGATATTGAGTTTTGTCCAGTCTTTTGATTTTAGTTGATTTTGTTTTTAATTAAGTTATACCGGGTGACAGTGGTTCACACCTGTAATCCTAGCTACTCAGGAGGCTGAGATCACAGGATCATAGTTCAAAGCCAGCCCGGGCAGGAAAGTCTGTGAGAATCTTTTTTTTTTTGTCGGTAGTGGGGCTTGAACTCTGGGCCTGGGCGCTGTCCCTCAGCTCTTCAGCTCAAGGCGAGCGCTCTACCACTTGAGCTACAGCGCCACTTCCGGTTTTCTGGTGGTTTATTGGAGATAGGAGTCTCACGGTCTTTCTTGCCCGGGCTGGCTTTGAACCGCGATCCTCAGATCTCAGCCTCCTGAGTAGCTAGGATTACAGGCGTGAGCCACCAGCGCCCCGCTGTCTGTGAGAATCTTATCTCCAGTTAACCACCACAGAACCAGAAGTGGTGCTGTGGTTCAAGTGGCAGAGTGCTCAGCTTGAGCCTGAAGAGTTCAGGGACAGCTCCTAGGCTCAGAGTCTAAGCCTCATGACTGACCAAAAAAAAAAAAAAAGTTATTTAAGACTGAGAAGTGGCTAGATTGTGCTACATTTTCTTATTAGTAGATTGAATGGGTGTGGTTCAATAGCCAATATTCAATTTCAGTGCTTAATATGCTTTGTGAAGACCTATTCTACACTCATGGTAAGGAAGCTTGGCTATCAAAGCTATTGTAATCAATAAAACACAACCTTGTGGGGTTTTTGTTGTTCTTGTTTCTTTTTGTCAGTCTTGGAGTTTGAACTCAGGGTCTGAATGCTCCTTGAGCTTTTGCACTCAAAACTAGTGCTTTACCACTTTGAGCCGCATCGTCACTTCCAGTTTTCTGGTTGTTAATTGGAGATAAGAGTCTCATGGACATTCCTGCCTGGGTTGGCATTGAACAGTGATTGTCAGATCTCAGCCTCCTGAGTAGCTAGGATTACAAGCATTAGCCACTGGCGCCCAGCTACCCTTGTGTTTTGACATTCTCTAATGACTACTAGTCCTTATTCTTGCTCTACTATCTTTAGTTGAATGTGGAAGCAAAGATGTATCTTCATGATCTTTGTTAACCTTTGTTAACCATGCTTATATTAGCAAGGAGATGGAAGGATAGCACTAATGAATAATACAAAGGATGTGGTTATATAGGGAAGAAAAGGGTGGCAGCAGCTAAACTTAATAGAAGCAATTAATGTAACACGGAAGTGAGATAGGTAGAAAAGATCAAGTTAAAGTTGTTTTGAGAGAGAGATTGCTACACAGTTAGTTGAGATCTACAGACAGATTCAAAGCCAGCTTGGGCAGAAAAGTTCATGAGACTTATCTTCCATTAACCAGTAAAATCCTGGACTGGAAGCACTACTCAGTTGACTGAGTGAAAACATTAAGTTCAAGCCTCAGTACTAACACACACACACACACACACACACACACGCACGCACGCACGCACAAAAGTAAGCAAAGAAGACAAAGTGAACTTATATAAAGTAAGCCGGGCATGGTGGCTCACACCTGGAATCCTAGCTGCTCAAGAAGCTGAGATCTGAGGATCATTATTCAATCTCTAATTAATCACCAGAAAACTGGAAGTGGTGCTGTGGCTCAAGTGGTAGAGTGCTCACCTTGGGCTGAAGAGCTGAGGGACAGTGCCCAGGCCCAGAGTTTAAGCCTTATGACCAACAAAACAAAAAACACCAGTGTTAGTTTTCTGTTACTCGTGTGTGTGTGTGTGTGTGTGTGTGTGTGTGTGTGTGTGTGTGTGTGTGTGTGTGTGTGCTTCCTCTCTGTGGGTACAAGCAGCAGTTATGTGTATCAAATAATTTAGAGTGACTAGGTACAAGGCTCTGATCCACCCAACAGTCAACATATAGAGCTAGGGGACAGACTTTTGAAACTAATCTTATTTGTGTTCCTTGGAGATAATGTCTCTGGACTTGTCTGCCCAGGCTAACTTCAAACTTGATCCTCAGATTTCACCCTCCTAAGTAAGCAGCATTACTGGCGTGAGTCCCCAGAACTGAACAATCTAATCCTACTTGCCCCTCCTTTGGTCATACTACTGAAAGCAACCTAGAGATTTAATGCAGTGCCCACAAAATCTCAATGTTATTCTTTGTAGCAATAGAAAAGTCAACCCTAAAGTTCATATGAAAGCATGAAAAACTCAAAATAGCAGAAGTAATCCTAAGCAAAAATTGGAGGTATCATAATACCAGACTACAAATTATATACAGAACCATAGTGACAAAAACAGACATAAAGATCAATGGAACAGAAGATCCAGAAATAAAGCCACACAACTACGCCGTCTGATTTTTTGACAAAATAGCCAAAAAACATACTGGAAGAAGACAGCCTCTTCAACAAATGGGGCTAGGATAACTGGTATCCCTGTGAAAAAGACAAGGCTCCTATTCCTCACCCTGTATAAAAATCAATTCCAAGTGGTCAAAGAAAAAGTAAAACCTTAAATAAAATCTTAAAACTACTACAGGAAAACATAGGGAAAATTCTAAGAGACATAGACATAGGTAATTATTTTCTAAATAAGACTACAATAGGGCTAGGAAGGTGGCTCAGTGATAGAGCGCTTGCCTTGCATGCCTGAGGCCCTGGGTTCGATTCCTCAGCACCACATAAGCAAAAAGAAAAAAGCCAGAAGTGGTGCTGTGGCTCAAGTGGTAGAGCCTTGAGCTGAAGAGCTGAGGGACAGTGCCCAGGCCCAGAGTTCAGGCCCCACGACCGGACCCAAAAAAAAAAAGACTACAATAGCATAGCAGATAAGAGCAAAAATTGGCAAATGTGATGGCATCAAATTTAAAGTTTCTGAGCATCAAAGAAAACAATTACTAGAATCAAGACACAACCCATGGAATGAAAGAAGATCTTTAGCAACAAGCTATAAAGGTTTAATATCTAGAATATATAAAGAACAAATGGGCAAACAAGTTGAACACTTCTTAGAGGAAATACAAATGGCTAATAAACACATGAAAAATGTTCACATCCTTAGCCATCAAGGAAATGCAAATCAAAATGATACTAAGATTCTGTCTTACCCCAGTCATCGTGGCAGTATTCAAGAAAACAAAACAAATACTGACCAGGTACCCATGGCTCAAGCCTGAAATCCAAGCTAGTCAGGAGGCTGAGATCTGAGGATTGCAGTTTGCCCAGGCAGAAAAGTTCTCATGAAACTCTTACTCCAATTAATCACTCAAAAACTGGAAGTAGCACTGTGACTCAAGTGGCAGAACATTACCCTTGAGCACAAAAAGGCTCAAGGACAGTGCCCAGATGCTGAGTTCAGAAAAGCAGCAAGAACAAATACTGATGGGGGGAGTATGAAGGGGGTAGCTCATATACTGTTATTGGTAGGGATGTAAAGTATATAAACTAGTGCAACACTATGGAAATCAGTAAAATACTGCAACCACTATGGAAATCAGTATGGAAGTTCCTCAAAAGAGCAAAAACAGATCTGTGTTAAACATTCTATTCTTGGTCATATATCCTAAGGCAGTACAATTAATATACAAGAAAGACAGTTACATACCCAGGTATATTGCAGCTCTGTTCACAATGGCCAAACTCTAGGATCAGTCAAGGTGCCCAAAACAACCAACAAGTCAACAAAGAAAATGTGTATGTTGTGTATATATGTGCGTATTAGAACAGTCAAATGAAGGGTTTTTAGATATACACATACATGAATATTTGCCAGAGGAAAAAAAGGAAATGTCTGCTGGACACTGATGGTTCACCTCTTTAATCCTAGCTACTCTGGAGGCTGAGATCTGAGGATCAAGGTTCAAAGCCAGCTCAGGCAGGAAAGTCCTCTCCAGTTAACCACCAGAAAACCAGAAGTGGAACTGTTGCTCAGAGTGGTAGAGCACTAGCCTTTAGCAAAAGAGTTCAGGAACAGCACCCAGGCCCTGAGTTCAAGCCCCATGACCAACAACAACAACAAAAAAGGCATTTTCAGGAAAATGAATGGATCTGGAGATCAACATGTAGAGTGAGATTAGCTAAGCCCCCCCAAAACAATCATATATTTTCACTTATTTGTTGGAGTATAGACTTAAAGTGATAGTAGTAATAGTAATGAGACATAAATGTAAGGAATATTGTCTAGAATTGGGAACTGGTGGCTCATGCCTATCATCCTAGCTATTTAAGAAGCTGAGATCTGAGGATGACGGTTCAAAGCCAACCTCGGCAGGAAAGTCCAGGTAGCTTTTTTTTTTTTGGTCGGTTGTGGGGGCTGAACCCTGAGACTGAACCCTCAGCTCTCCAGCTCAAGGCTAGCGCCTTACCACTTGAGCCACAGTGCCACTTCCAGCTTTTTTTCTGCTTATTTGGTGCTGAGGCAAGCACTCTACCTCTGAGCCAATTTCCCAGCTCCATGCAACTCTTATCTCCAATTAACCACCAGAAAACTGGAAGTGGCTTAAAGTGGTAGAGCACTAGCCTTGAGTGAAAAAGCTCAGGAACAGCACCCAGGCCCTGAGTTCAAGCTTCATGATAAAAAAAAAAAAAAAAAAAGCTAGGCACTGGTGGCTCACGCCTGTAATCCAAGATACTCAGGAGGCTGAGATCTAAGGATCATGGTTCAAAGCCAGCCTGGGCAGGAAAGTCCATGAGACTCTTATTTCCAATGAACCACCAGAAAACCAGAAGTGGTGTTGTAGTTCAAGTGGTAGAGCACCAGCCTTGAACTAAAGAGCTGAGGGACAGCACCCAGGCCTGCAACTGACACACACAAAAAAAAATACCGTCTAGGAGGGCTCAGTGGGAGTGTGGAATGTGAAAGCGGGGGATGCTGAAGGACAAAGAGGAGTGAAAGAATATATATGCATATATGCCTATGTGCATAATTACGTATGTGTATATATATATACATACACACATATATGAATTCAGCATAATGAAACCTACCAAATCTGTTTGAAAAAGGGAAGAGGGAGAGTGGGAAAGGAAATACAGTAGAGATGGTGGTATGGGTGAATTTGTTCAGAGCACCCCATGTGCTTGTATAGAAGTATATGATGAAAGTTCCCATTACAAATATATGTTAACTCCAAAAAAAAAAAATTAGAAGAGGTGCTGGATGGTCTTTGGCTCATACCTGTAATCCTAGCTATTTAAGAAGATGCCAGGTACTGGTAGCTCATACCTGTAATCTTAGCTACTCAGGAGGCTGAGATCTGAGGATCAAGGTTCAAAGCCAGCCTGAGCAGGAAAGTCACCACTAGAAAACAAAGTAGTACTGTAGCTCAAAGTGATAGAGCACTAGCCTTGAGCAAATAGCTCAGGGACAGGCACAGGCCCAGAGTTCAAGCCCCATGACCAATAACAACAAAAAATAAACTGGAGGACTAGGGTTTGCAGCTATCCCCAGCAGAAAAGTCGTGCCATCTCCAATTAACCAGCAAAAAAGCCAGATTAGAGGCATGACTCAAGTAGTACGGCACCAATTGTGATCAAGAAAGCTAAGAGCTCACATCCCTGAGTTCAAACCTCAGTAGAGTCAAGAAAATAGAAAAGGGGATATTAAGTACTGAGAATGTAAGTAATAAGGAGGAGACATAGAAACGAAAAATAAAATTAGCTACATGTGGTGATACATACCTGTAATCCCAGCACTTTAGGAGGCTCAAGTAGGAGGATCATAACTTTTTGGCAACCTGGGCTACATGGTGAATTTGAAGTTGGCCTGGGATACATAAAAAGATCCTATTTAAAAAATATATAAAGAAGAAGAAAGGAGAGAGAAAAAGAGAACGGAAACAAAGTTCTCTCTTCTCTCCTTTAAGGGGCACTGGCAGAATCCATTATGCCAGTAGCTTCAGGGTCAAAAGTCCTGTATCATCAACCTCTGAGAATATCCAGGCAGTTATTTGTTTGCTGAGGGCTGTTCAGGAAAGGTTATTTAACTATAGAGAAAAGTTGAGTCAATGTAGAGAGGGCTGGAATGTGGCTTAGGGGTAGAATGCTTGCCTAACATGCATGAAGCCCTGGGTTCGATTCCTCAGTATCACATATACAGAAAAAATCCAAAGTAACATTGTGGCTCAAGTGGTAGAGTGCTAGCCTTGAGCAAAAGAACAGTGCCAGGACCTGAGTTCAAGCCCCAGGACTGGCTAAAACAAAACAAAAGAGATTTAGAGAGCTCCACTTGGTGGGAAACTAAATGGAGTCAAAAAGAAAGTAGGTGTCACTTCCTAGCTGGACGAAACTCTGAGGGTCAAAGAGCTGCAAGATGGTTCTGCTGCCATGGAGTATTCCCATTCCCATTCCCCTGGTTGCTAGATGAACATTGAGGAAAACACAAAAAGCTGAAAAAGCAGATAGACTTGTCTTCATCAGATAAAGAAAACACACTGATACTGATCCAGATCCAGAATATGCACTGCAGGCAAGAGATCTTGCTTACAATACTGCAGTCATCCCTGGAGTACTGTAACCTGTCCAATTTTTTTTTCTTATATTTCATATTTTCCTCTCCTTTTTCTTTGATCATTTTTCTTGAGACTTTTAAAATCAGTGATCAAGTTAAATATTCATATTTAAATGTTATTTTTATTTAAAAATAATTTCATTTTTCTCTTCGTTTTCATACTCGTCTTCTTCATTTACTATGTAGTTTCTCTAACTTACTTTGTGCTGCTTTGTTTTTTGTTTATTCATTGTGTTTTATTCTGTTGTTTTTGTTTTTTTGGGTTTTATTTCCAGTCATGGGGCTTGAACTCTGGGCCTGGGTGCTGTCCTAGAGCTCTTTTGCTCAAGACTAGTGCTCTACCACTTTGAGCTATAGCACCACTTCTGGTTTTCTGGTGGCTAAATGAAGCTAAGAATCTCATGAACGTTTCTGCTTGGGCTGACTTTGAACTGTGGTCCTCACATCCTGAGATGCTAGGATTACAGGGGCAAATCACCTGTATGTGGCTTTTGTTCTTTTTGATGGCCTGTCCCCATAGAGCCCAGGCTGTCCTAGGCCTTCTGCTTTCTCTACCTCACCTTCCTAAATGCTGAGATTACAGACACAAGTTGCTACCACACTCAACTTTCGATGTGTTTTGGTTTTGGTTTTGGGTCCGGTTGAGGGCCTGAACTCTGGGCCTGGACACTGTCCCTCAGCTCTTCAGCTCAAGGCAAACGCTCTACCACTTGAGCCACAGTGCCTCTTCTGGCTTTTTCTGTTTATGTGGTGCTGAGGAATCGAACCCAAGGCCTCATGCATGCAAGGCAAGTGCTCTACCACTGAGCCACCTTCCCAGCCTGCGATGTGTTATGTTTAAATATTTAATTTTTAGTATTCTTTCCTCCTTCCTTCTCTCCTCTCCTTTCTTCCTCCCTCTATTTTCTTTTTCTTTTTTTGTCAGTCATTGGCCTGAACTCTGGGCCTGAGCGCTATCCCTCAGCTCTTCAACTCAAGGCTAGTGCTCTACCACTTGAGCCACAGCGCCACTTCTGGCTTTTTCTGCTTATGTGGTGCTGAGGAATTGAACCCAGGGCCTCATGCATGCAAGGCAAGCGCTCTACCACTGAGCCAACTTCCCAGCCCCTCTATTTTCATTTTCTTTTTGTCTTCAGTTGGATTTTTTTCTCATACTTTTTTCTTTCTCTAGTCTACTTTCTGCTGGTATTTCCTGTAGTACAAATCTGCTGTTAATGATTCTCTCTGGGTTTATCTATATGAAAAATCTTTATTTTTCACAACAATTTGAAGGATATGTTTTGCTGAAGATAGAATTCTAGGCTGGCAAAATCATTATCTTTCTCCCCTGTCCCCTGCCATAATGTCATTCCATTGTTTTTCTTGTAACCATAATCAGCTGTCAGTCTTCTTGTTGCTCCTTTGAGCAGCAGGTAATCTGACTTATTATCTTACTTCTTATTTTCAATTTTGCAGTTTCACTCTGATGTGCCTAGTCTAGTTTTATTTATTCTACCTGGGGTTTATTGAAGGTTTTTGTTGTTTTTGATATAGGCTAGGCTGGCCTGAAACTTGTTATATGCTAGGCTAGTGCCAAACTCATGTTTCTATCTTGGCCTTCTGAGAGTTGTGATTAAAAGCATAAGCCAGAAGCCAGATACTGATGACTCATATCTGTAATCCTAGCAACTTATGAGGCTGAAATCTAAGGATCATGTTTTGAAACCAATTAATCACCAAAAAGCCAGAAGTAGAGCTATGGCTCAAAGTGGTAGAGTATTATCCTTGAGCAAAAAATTTCAGGGATAGTGAGCTGGGAAGGTGGCTCAGTGGTGACAGACTGTTTGCCTTGCATGCATGAGGCCCTGGGTTTGATTGTTCAGCACCACATAAACAGAAAAAGCCAGAAGAGGCACTGTGGTGCATACACACACACACACACACACACACACACACACACACACACACACACACACACACACACACACACACACACACACACACACACACACACACACACACACACACACACACACACACCATAAGAACCACACACAAACACATTCACAGAATATAAGCCAGGCAAGCCAGAAGAGGCACTGTGGTGCATATACACACACACACACACACACACACACACACACACACCATAAGAACCACACACAAACACATTCACAGAATATAAGCCAGGCATGGTGGCATGTGCCTATAATCCCACCACTGAGAAGGTTGAGACAGGAGGATCATGAATTTGAGGCCAGCCTCGGCTACATAGCAAGACATTGTCTTAAAAAAACAAGCTAGAGCCAGGTGTCAGAGGCTTATGCCTGTAATCCTAGCTGCTCAGAAGGCTGAGATCTGAGGATTGTCCTCAGAGCCAGCCTAAGCAGGAAAATCCATGGTATTCTTATCTCCAGTTAACTACCAAAAAAGCAAAAGTGGAGCTCTGGCTCAAGTGGCAGAGTACTAGCCTTAAGCATAACTGCCCAGGGACAACATGTAGGCCCTTAGTTCTAGCCCCACGACTGGCACAAAATAAAAATAAAGGGGAAAAAAATGGGAGAGTGCAAGGGAAGGGGTGACACTGTCCAAAAAGAATTGTACTCCTGGAGCCGGGCACCAGTGGCTCACACCTGTAATCCTAGCTACTTGGGAGGCTGAGATCTGAGGATAACAGTTCAAAGCCAGCCCAGGCAGGAAAGTCCATGAGCCTCTTACCTCCAATTAATCACCAGAAAACTGGAAGTGGCACTGTGGCTCAAGTGGTAGATCACTTGCCTTGAGCTGAAGAGTTCAGGGACAGCGCTCAAGCCCAGAGTTCAAGTCCCATGACCAAAAAAAAAAAAAAGAATTTACTCTTTACCTGATTTATATAACTGTAACCCCTCTGTATACCACCTTTATAATAACAACAAAACCAAAATAAAATAAAGAACAAATTGCGTGTGGTGGCACATGCCTGTAATCCAAGCACTTGGAAGGCTGAGGCAGAAGGAGCTCAAGCTCAATATTAGTCTGAACTACACAGTGAGACCTTTCTCACAAGAAAGAAGGCAGGCAGGGTGGATAAGAAAGAGTAACAAGGTGACTTTGATCAAAGTATATCATATGAATGCATGGAAATACCAGAAGGAAACCTCTTTGCACAATTAATATACACTAACAAAGAGAAAAAGGGAAGGAGTAACAACAACACAAAATGTTATAAATTTTACTTAGGTTGGAACCATGCATAATACCATTGTTTCTTTTAGAACTGGGATGTAACTTAGTGGTAGAGCACTTGTGTAGTAGTAAGCTATTAGTTTCATTCCATGTGCTGGAAATTAAACCAACAACTAAATACAATTGTTTCTTGTGGTTTAGTTGGTCAGATATTTCATTGCTGTGGCAAATAGGTGAAATAAACAGATTAGGGGAGGAAGGATTTATTTTGACACACAGTTTCAGAGGTCTTCATGTATGCCTGGCTGGGTGCATTGTTTTAGGTCTGAAGTAGGGCATGGGGGAGTGCAGTATGGGAAGCATGTGGCAGAGGCTGCTCACTTCATAGTAGACAGAAAGCAGAGAAGAGAAAGAATAGGGAAAAATGTATCTTTCCAGTACACACTCCTCTAAATCTCCACCTCCATTATGACTCCATCAAGGGATTCATCCATTGATTAGGTTAGAACACTCAGGATCCAGCAGGCAACCAGGTCCCTAATATCATGAGTCTATGAGAACAGTTCATATTTAGCATAAAATTTTATTGAGAGAATTTTGCCTGAAAGTCATTTCTTTTTTTTTTCCTGAAGTTTACATATTGAAAGTGCTGTTTCTTAACTTGCTGTTTCATATGAAATATGTGCTCTAACTTTGTCGGTATTTGCAGGTCTCGACACAGGAGATTTTCTTACAGCCATTCTAAATCTCGTTCCAAATCTCTACCAAGGCGGTCTACCTCAGCAAGGCAGTCAAGAACTCCAAGAAGGAATTCTGGTTTTAGAGGACGGTCAAGGTCCAAGTCCTTACTAAAAAGGTCCAAGTCAATAGGAAAATCACAATCAAGTTCACCTCAAAAGCAGACTAGCTCAGGAACAAAATCAAGATCGCATGGAAGACATTCTGACTCCATAGCAAGATCCCCATGTAAATCTCCCAAAGGGTATACCAATTCTGAAACTAAAGCACAAACAGCAAAACATTCACATTTTCGGTCACATTCCAGATCTCAGAGTTATCGTCATAAAAACAGTTGGTGAACAGCAACTGGAGTCTTTAAGTTATGAAACTTCTCATTATGTTAAATAAAAATTCTTCAAGGCTTATAAAAAAATGTGAGTTGATACTACTTGGGCATGTGAAAAAATATCTGTAGTTTTGGATTAATAAATATTTCGTATCAATTTAAGGGCTCACACCACAAATTATGATGTCTAATGTCACCATTCTATGGACTTCTTCAAGTTAGAGCAGGAGGGTATTTTCAAAATAAATGGGTAAAATGGAGTCAATTTAGAAAATTTCACTAAGACAGTAAATATTGATAATACCTTTTAACCAAAAATATTTTTGACTACAGCACTTTTCATTTAAAAAGTAATATGCATATATAGCAGACTTAAACTGTTTGACACATTGCTAGCTGTGTTGTTTAAGCTTAGGCCAATTCCTAGTTGGTAGTTGAAATTTATAACACTCCAAAATTCCAAAAAATAGAATTTATGTAAGGAATAAGTATTCAAAAGAAATTATCTTTGAGCTCAAAGATGATTTCATTTTTATTGGATAGAACAGTATAGATCAGTTGACATGAAGTGATATATCATGTTCACTTAAAAGATGAAAACACTTTAGAGATGCTGGATTTTGCATGGTTTGGGACTGCTTCTCTAAAAATTATGGTATTCAAAACTCACAAATCCAAAAATGTTCATATTAAGCCTTCTACATTCAAAGATTACATTTTATATAAAATAGTATTTTATACTATTATTTCTACATACCTGTTTTCATTTGCTTAATTTTTCTTTTTAGAGCTCTAGCTCAGTACTCTAAATTATATAGAATGTCTTTTTTTAGACTAGTACCTTGTATTAATAAACTCAAAACTGCATCTTCAAAAGACAGCTTTTCAGTATTTGAACTTTTTTGCAGTCTTTTAGTTTTTACACTGCTCATTTTTTAAACCAAACAACTTTGTTGGCATTCATTGCTTTTGTAGTGGTAACTGTGAATTTCTTTTAAAATGTGTTTGTAGTTTACATTTTTCAGAGTTTTGTTAGATTTGTGGTAAAATGGTTTTGCATATTATTAAAGGAGATATATTTATAGAGCTCTACTTGTATACTTGTTGAATTATATTATTGAAACTTAAAAGTTAGTCCATACAGTCAATATTTATAGCTAAAATGCTTAAAGAAAAAAACCTGTCTTATATTTTTAGTATATGGAGTCAATGTTGCTTCTATTTGTTTTGAATATGCATTTCCATTGTTCTTTGCATTTTAGATCTTTATATGTAAGAAATGTTACAAAATTTGTATGCTGGCAATATCTGGACAAATAACAAATTCATGTATATTGTGTTTTCTGAATACATTTTCTGTAGTCATAATGATTTTATTTCAAAACTACAGCTCTGAAGTGTTTAGCTGTAATGAAAGTTATAAAATTATGTGATACTTGAAAATTTGGAGGAGACCCTGAAGTATATATATTAATATATTAACATATCATAATTTTATTTCCTAAATAATGGGTGTACACATCTAGTCATTTAAAATAGTAATTAATGGAAATGTAGCTCAGTGATAGAGCACTTGACGAAATGACTGAGGCTTTGGGTTTGATTCCCAGCACCATAAAAATTTAAATAATTGTGTTTTTACTGTACATTTACAAATTAATGAACTCTTATTAAAAAGTCAGTAAGGTCATGTTCCAGCACATCATTTTTTCATTTGCCTTAGACTTCATTTTACATTATAATTGCTAGGTTGTTAAGCAAGATATAGTTTGGTTTGATTGGAAAAGGTGGAATAATAATGGCCCAGAGTGTTTTGAGCATTTACTGTGTGCTTGACACTGTCCCATAAGTTTTAATCATCATGACTATTATAAGGCAAGGTAAATACCATTCCAGATAGAGAACCTGGCATACAGAATCATTGAGTTGCAGAGCACGCATTGTAACTGAGGAGCTGGGGAATGGCTGGGGCTCAGTCTTCTCCCTGACAGCTATATCATGTCTTTTAGGAAGAGCGAGTCTCTTTGACAGACATTTTGCTATAACAATGTTTAGAGTGAAAAGAGAGAATGGAATTTAGAATTGTCTGTAGGCTTTAATGAAAATGGCCCTTGATACTGGGTGGAAACAGATTAGCTGAATATCTTGGAAAATTGTCTTCTAGAAGTATCTTTATTGT
The DNA here is from genome assembly GCF_019054845.1 of Dipodomys spectabilis. Lineage (NCBI taxonomy): Eukaryota > Metazoa > Chordata > Mammalia > Rodentia > Heteromyidae > Dipodomys > Dipodomys spectabilis. The sequence continues at coordinate 13,148,840 of NW_024870730.1, forward strand.
AAGGTTCACTTTGCCAGATATGTTGGTGTACTCTTGTAATCTTAACACTTGGAAGCCAAGGCAAGAAGATCTTGAGTTTGAAGCCAGCCTGGGCTATATAATGAGAGAACCTGTTTCAAAAGAAAAGGAGCCAGGCACTGGTAATTCTTTTCTGTAAATCCTAGCTACTTAGGAGGCTAAGATCTAAGGACCAAGGCTCAAAGACAGCCCAGGCAGCAAACTCTGTGAGTCTCTTATCTCCAATTAACCATTAAAAAGCCAGAAGTGCAGCTGTGGCTTAAGTGATAGAGTACCAGCTTTGAGCAAAAAAACCCAAAACAAACAAACAAAAAACCCTCAAGAACAATGTCCTAAGCACATTTCGTGCTTAGGAACACAAAAACTTAAATTTTTTTAAGGGAAAAGTTTCTTAGGCCATTGTATATAGCATAAGACCATCTATGAATAAGGCAGATATTTTTATCTTAGACATTGGTGATGGATTCCTTTTAACTAAATATAAGTAGTTCCCTCCTTCTTTAGAGATATTACCTACCAACATTTGTACTGGAAAACAAATTCAACTCAAGAATGTCCTGCTGGGTGCCAATGGCTCACCCCTATAATCCTAGCTACTCAGAAGGCTAGGATCTGAAGACTGTAGTTTGAAGCCAACCTGGACAGAAAAGTCTTTGAGACTCATCTCCAATGAAACTACTCAGAAAAAGCTGGAAGTAATGCTGTGGCTCAAATGGTAGAGCGCTAGCCTTGAACACAAAGAAGCTCAGAGAGGTGCCCAGGCCCTGAGTTCAAGCCCCAGGACTGGAAAAAAAGGATGGCCAGAGGAGCTTGTTTTTTGTTTTCCTGTGAACATGCCCAAATCTTATACAGCTGTTATCTTGTAGCTGCTAACAGATAATGGGTCAAATTGTTGAAATTTGTACCCAGGTTTTAGTTTTATACTATTGGTCTAATTTATATTTCATTGCAAAGTAGTTTTGGGACTTTGTTTATATGTAATGTTTACTTGAAGTGTAACTGTCCTAAGATAAACAAACGTTACGAGTAAAAATTTCTGGACATGGTATGCAGCTCAGTGGTAGAGCATTTGCTTAGCATGTGCAAGGCCCTGATGCTGAAGATTGAATTTGGAGACTATTGCTGAGTAAGTAGTCTACTGCTAAGCTACACCTCCAGCCTTTAATTTTTTTTTTTTATTCTGGTCATGGAGTTTGTACTCCTGGCCTGGACTCTGTCCCTGAGCTCTTTCGCTCAAGGCTAGTGCTCTACCACTTTGAGCCATAGAGCCACTTCCGGTTTTCTGGTGGTTAATTGGAGAAAAGAGGACTTTACTTCCTGGGCTGGCTTTGAACCTCGATCTGCAGATCTTAGCCTCCTGAGTAGCTAGGATTACAGGCATAAGCCACCAGTGCTGGCAAAGCCCTAAAATTTTTTTGGATCCCGTCGTGGGCATGAACTCTGGGCCTGGGCGCTGTCCCTCAGCTCTTTACCTCAAGGCTAGCGCTCTACCACTTGAGCCACAGAGCCACTTCGGCTTTTTTTTTTTCTGATTATGTGGTGCTGAGGAATCGAACCCAGGGCCTCATGCATGCAAGGCAAGCGCTCTACCACTGAGCTACCTTCCCAGCCCCAGAGCACCAAAGCCCTAAAATTTTAAAACATGAGTTTCATTTCCTTCCTCAAAAACTTGATAACTATCATTCTTACAAGAATAAAGTTGGATGAGGCTAGAAAGGTGGCTCAGTGGTAGAGTGCTTGCCTTGCATGCATGAGGCCCTGGGTTTGATTCCTCATCACCACATAAGCAGAAAAGGCTGGAAGTGGTGCTGTGGCTCAAGTGGTAGAGCACTAGCCTTGAGCTGAAGAGCTGAGGGACAGCTCCCAGGCCCAGAATTCAAGCCCTACACCGAGACACACACACACACAAAGTTGGAGGCTGGGAATGTGGCTTAATGGTAAAGTGCTTGCCTATCATGCATTAAGTCCTGGGTTCAATTCCTCAGTATCACATAAGCAGAAAAACCTAGAAGTGGCCCTGTGGCTCAAGTGGTAGAGTGCTAGCCTTGAGCAAAAGAAGTTCAGAGGGGGCTGGGAGGGTGGCTCAGTGGTAGAGCGCTTGCCTTGAGCTGAAGCGCTGAGGGACAGCGCCCAGGCCCAGAGTTCAGGCCCCATGACCGGACCCAAAAACAAAAACAAAAAAAAGAAGTTCAGAGACAGTGAACAGGCCCTGAGTTCAAGCCCCAGAATAAAGTTGGATGTTCATCAGCATCAAGTTCAAGGTTCAAATATACCTAGCAAATAAACCAACTTTCCTTACACTTCTCCTAAACTACTGGTGGTCATCTATATCTTCCTACAATAATGTTTGCTTCATCTCCTACTTGTGCTCTCCCCTTTTGTATCAAATACTATCTTTTTTTTTTTTTTTGTCGGTCATGTGGCCTGAACTCTGGGCTTCGGTGCTGTCCCTACGCTCTTCAGCTCAAGGCTAGAGCTCTTCCACCTGAGCCACAGCGCCACTTCCAATTTTCTAGTGGTTTATTGGAGATAAGAGTCTCACAGCCTAGGCTCACAGTGAACTATGATCCTCAGATCTCAGCCTCCTGAGTAGCTAGGATTACAGGCATGAGCCACTGGCACCTGGCATTCAAATACTATTTTTTGAGGCCCAACTCTAAACAATGTTTACTTTTTTATTGGTGGTGGTGCTGATAGTCTCTCTTGAACTTGGCCTGGGCTCTGTCCCTAAGCTCTTTCTCTCAAGGCTAGCACTCGTTTTCTGGTGGTTAATTAGGTATCTCCAATTAACTGGTCTGGCTTTGAACCACAATCCTCAGATCTCAGCCTCCTGAGTAGCTAGGATTACAAATGTGAACTACCAGCACCTTTTTTTCCTATTTACTAATTATATAATTAAATTAATATAATTAATTATTAACGAATAAACTATGGATTCCATTAGCTCAATGCAATTTCTTTTTTTGGGGGGGGGGTCTCGGTCGTGGGACCTAAACTCTGGGCCTGGGCACTGTCCCTCAGCTCTTCAGCTCAAGGCTAGCACTCTACCACTTGAGCCATAGCGCCACTTCTGGCTTTTTTCTTTTTGCTTATGTGGTGCTGGAGAATCGAACCCAGGGCCTTAGGCATGCAAGGCAAGAGCTCTATCACTAGGCCACCTTCCCAGCCCCCTCAATGCAATTTCTAAAGGGCCAACTTCCCAGAGGAAATTTCTAGTAATCAAAATTAACCACCTTTTTCTGGAAGAGGTGATTTTACCTTTTTTCAAAGCTCTTCAGGTATCTTAGAGAATGCAGCTTATATTGTAATCACATTTATCTTTTCTTGCCCATACCATCTACAGTTAATTTCCAGCTATGCTACTTATCCTTTAATTTCTGAACATATCTTACACATCATAGATAGACATGTTGCTCAAAAACCATATAGGAGGCCTTGCTCCAGTGATTCCACTGCTGTAATCCTAGCTACTCAGGCTGAGATCTGAGGATCATGGTTCAAAGCCAGCTCAGGCAGGAAAGTCTCTGAGACTTGATCTCCAATTAACCACCAGAAAACCAGAAGTGGCACTATGGCTCAAAGTGCTAAACTGCTAGCCTTGAGATGAAAAAGCTCAGGGACAGGGCCCAGGCCCTGAATTCAAGCCCCATAACTGACCAAAAACAACAACAAAAATGGAATAGGAATGTGGCTTAGTGCTTGCCTAGCATGCATGAAGCCCTGGGTTCAATTGCTCAGTACCACATAAACAGAAAAAAACAGAAGTAGTGCGGTGGCTCAAGTGGTATGAGTGCTACCCTTGAGCAAAAGAAGCTCAGGGCCAGGGCCAGGCCCTGGGTGCAAGTCCTAGGACTGGAAAAAAGAAAAAATACAGGAGTTGAGAAATATCAAGAAAGCAGGAAGGCACAATTCAGCCAGCTTATTGCTATAAATGCTGGGACAAATGTCAGAATTTTAGTAATCATATGTAATAATCTTAGGTGTTTGATTAAAACCATGAATAAGTCAAATTTTCTACGATCAAATATTTGGGAGATCGGCTTAAAGTCAGTACTAATTACTACAAAAAAATAAAATTGATGCCTGGAAAATTTGTGGAATTTTCTGACCTTAAAATGAGTTTCCATCTGTTCATAAGAAATATACCTGAGGGCTGGGAAGGTGGCTCAGTGGTAGAGCGCTTGCCTTGCAGGCATGAGGCCCTGGGTTCGATTCCTCAGCACCACATAAGCAAAAAGAAAAAAAGCCGGAAGTGGCACTGTGGCTCAAGTGGTAGAGTGCTAGCTTTGAGCTGAATTGCTGAGGGACAGTGCCCAGGCCCCAGAGTTCAGGGCCCATGACTGGACCAAAAAAAAGAAAAAGAAATATACCTGAACCGCGCGAGTGAAGGGACCTGTTTAGATGCTCTCCAAGTCCTTGGCTATGGAGTATTTGGCTCATCCTGGTGCACTCAGCTTGGCTGCTGGAGTTGCTTGTGGCATATGCCTGGGATGGGGCCTCAGGATGCACTTTGGGATGCCACCCACACGCCTGACAAGTGAGCCTGATGCAGAGACCAGAACTGAAGCAAGCATCATGGGAGAGAGTGGGGAGTACAAAATGATTCTTGTGGTTCGAAATGACTTAAAGATAGGGAAAGGAAAAGTTGCTGCCCAGTGCTCTCATGCTGCTGTTTCTGCCTACAAGCAAGTCCAAAGGAAAAACCCTCAAGTGCTCAAACAGTGGGAATACTGTGGCCAGGCCAAAGTGGTAGTCAAAGCCCCTGATGAAGAAACCCTGATCAAATTGCTGACCCATGCAAAAATGCTGGGGCTGACTGTAAGTTAATCCAAGATGCTGGACGTACTCAGATTGAACCAGGCTCTCATACTGTCCTAGGAATTGGGCCAGGACCAGCAGACGTAATTGACAAAGTTACTGGTCACCTAAAACTTTACTAGATGGGTTTTTGAGTGAGGGTAATCCTGTCACAGTGTTTGAAACCTGTCAAATTATAATAAAACTGGATTTCTTCCCCAACTTAAATATCCTCATGATGAAAAAAAAAAAAAAAAAGAAATATACCTGAATCTGCCAGAAGGAATGTCAGCCCTCACAACCCTTTGCAAGCTCATTTCCTTTCTTTTCAGGATTGATGCTTAAAATCTCTATTCAAAATCTGCCCTAAAATGAGTGTTGTGCTAGATGCCTGTAATTCCAGCACTCAAGAGATAATCAGTTTACCAACAGTAGATTGTTAGGAAATCTGAATGTCATATAGTCCTCGCTTCATCCTTATTTTCACTACTTGCTATGGGGCAATCACTACCATGAATTTAGTGAGTAATCTAGCATTCTTCATTTTTATGTGTTTTAGATGTTTTTAAAAATGAGTAGTACAGAGCTGGGAAGGTGGCTCAGTGGTAGAGCACTTGCCTTGCATGCATGAGGCCCTGGGTTCGATTCCTCAGTACCACATAAGCAAAAAGAAAAAAGTTGGAAGTGGCGCTGTGGCTCAAGTGGTAGTGCTGAAGAGCTGAGGGACAGTACCCAGGCCCAGAGTTCAGGCCCCACGACTGGACCAAAAAAAAAAAAAGATTAATACAATTTGTTTTTCTTCTCGTTATAGTTGGATTAGATACAAATCTAGTACATTATACTAGTCTCACTATTTTATACTATATAAATGTATTATCCATTTCCTTATAAATTGACATTATATCCATTTTTTCTCATGCAATAAATATCCTTTTTGTATCTCCACATGCACATCCTAGTTTCTCTAGGATACTGCTCTCTTCTAAGATGAATTATTTACTCAAAGGCCTATTTCACATTCCAGAACCTTTCTACTTTAAGACTGTCTGGCTATATATTTTATCCTTATGTTCATTCAGCAGGATTCCACAGGATTTCTGGTATTTCCTCAGCATTCACTATGATTTATAATAAAAACTCAAAAACTTGCTGTCAATTTTTTAACCAACACCTTCATTACTACAAGATATCTCAGTACAGGTAGGTCTGTAATGTGGTAACAGGAATCCTTGTCTACAGGAGGGAAGTGGTGCATTCTTGAATTAAAGCAAATGTACCTTTGTGCTAATTCACTTTTGCCTCAAGCTCCACTAATATGTGTAATACTGTTGGTGTATCATCCAGCAAGGTTAAATAATTAAAATTCACCTACCTGGGAAATGTAATGAAGTAGAAAAACTAATTTCTTGAGACAATGCCAGACACTTAAACACATTTAAAACACTATGCTTCAGGTTTCTGAGCCTGAGAAATTGGAAGGCAACAACCAGAATTCTTTTAAATATTGAAAAGATGCAAGGTGCAAGGAATTCAATTATTATTCTCCACTGATCCATTTGATTACTCCCATACGCAGTACCTCAAACCATGGAAATTTAGTTCTTAGCATTCTTAGTTACCACTAAGGTATAGTCTCTATGAAGAGACTAATTTGCATGTAGATGAGGCTTTTATAGATGTAGAAACTTCAAGGGAGAGTCTTATTTTGCTTTTTTAAAAAAAAATGTTACTGATTTTCCTATGAATATCCTTGTACTTGTTTCCTGATAAGCTTGGGTATCAGGAGGGTCAATACTTATAAATGAGGGATGAGCTTGTTAAAAAAAAAAGAGGGGAGATGGGAAGGTGGCTCAGTGGTAGAGTGCTTACATTGCATGCATGTGGCCCTGGGTTCGATTCCTCAGCACCACATAAGCAGAAAAGCTGGAAGTGGCACTGTGGCTCAAGTGGTAGAGTGCTAGCCTTGAGCTGAAGAGCTGAGGGACAGTGCCCAGGCCCAGAGTTCAGGCACCATGACTGGCAAAAAAAAAAAAAAAAGTTTAAATATCCAACCTGGGCAAGAACCTATCCAAAAACCACAACAAAAACTTGCTGTTTCTGCCCTTAGTCAAAACTGGGCTCCCTCTTTTCTGTAATCTCAAATCATTTAATTATGCTTTTTCCTTAGCACTACTTGTGGGACAATCAGCAATAGAAACAAGACAGCTTTGAGCTTAGGACAGCCCAAACCTTTCATCATGCTTTTGGTTTTTTTTTTTAAACTTAAAAACATGAAAAAAAAAAAAAACATGGCTGAGAATTAAGGGTCCAGATACTCAAAGAACCTAGTCAATCACCACAGCCAACATACTTCACTACAGTTCTCTACCTTCACCGGATGATTCTAGCTGTACCCTCCCTTCCTTTTCCAGGTTCATTCTGGGCCCTAGTGCTTAAGGGAATTAACATTGCCTGATCTTGCATTAGTTCTTTTTCATTATTACCACGCATTTCAACAAAATACTGATTAAAAAACTAAAACAAGTATTGTGGTGGGCTTGATAGTCTTTGCCTGTAATCCCATTACTATAATCCTAGGCATTAGTGAATCCAAGGTCAGACTGGGTTATGTAGCCACATCCTGTCTCAAAATGAGAAGGCACAGGCTAGGAAGGTGGCTCAGTGGTAGAGCGCTTGCCTTGCATGCCTGAGGCCTTGGGTTTGATTCCTCAGTACCACATAAGCAAAAAAGAAAAAAAGCCGGAAGTGGCGCTGTGGCTCAGGTGGTAGAGTGCTAGCCTTGAGCTGAAGAGCTGAGTGATAGTGCCCAGGCCCAGAGTTCAGGCCCCACGACCGGACCCCCCAAAAAAACGAGAAGGCACTATTGCTTTTAAGATTAATTTGAAGTCATTTGAATTCAGTAGGCAAAAGTATTACTAACTTTTCTCAAGCCTAACGTGAAGGGATTCTTCGGTTGAAGTTCCAAATAAATCCAGTATTCCAATTTTATTTGGGATGGAAAGAGAAAGGTAGAGGAAATGAAAAGGGAAGGTAAATTTAAGACTCAGGTATGGTTTTTCTCATCTAAATCACCTTACAGAATCATGTACTCAATTCTTTCTTTTCCTGTATGGAAATACTACCCAATTATTCAGAAAAGTTTATGAGCCAAACTTTAGCTTTGTATATGAAAACTGCCTGTTAAATTTTTTAGAATTTTCTTGGAAAGGGCTGGGAAGGTGGCTCAGTGGTAGAGTGCTTGCCTTGCATGCCTGAGGCCCTGGATTCCTCAGCAACATATAAGCAAAAAGAAAAAAGCTGGAAGTAGCACTGTGGCTCAATTGGTAGAGTGCTGCCTTGAGCTGAGGGACAGCGCCCAGGCCCAGAGTTCAGGCCCCACGACTGGACCCCAAAAAAAGAATTTTCTTGGAAATACAAATGTGCGCGCGCGCACACACACACACAACCACACACACACACTATTGAGAAGCCTTTTCTCCCCAAGTTCATTTACTCCCAAACAAGCTTTAGAGTCACGTCCCAACATCTGGGTATATAGCTACCGAGATCTGAGGATTAATGTTCAAAACCAGCTGGGAGACAGAAAAGTTTGTAATACCAGATCTTCAATTAACTAGTAAAATGCCAATTTGTAGTTACGGCTTAAGTGGTAGAGCAAGATAGCTAAGGCAGAGTGTTAAGTGCTGAGTGCAAGCCCTTGGTACTGCCCTCCTCAAAACTAAATCCTCAAATATTACCTTTTTCAATTATATGTTCCTTGGTTCAAGAGGTTAATGTCAATATAAGAAACCCAAGTATTTCAGTCACTGAAGGGTATGGCATGGTTGTCAAATGGTACTTAATAGGTCACATATAAAACTCCAGTTATACATTAACCAGGTTTACTTTTATCTATACCCAATTCCAGTTATAAGATGGGGAATTCTTGTTCTCAGAGGTAGAATTATTACTGAACTTCCTAATTTTTTTTTTGTCCTCATGGGGCCTGAACACTATCCCTCAGCTCTTCAGCTCAAGGCTAGTGCTCTACCACTTGAGCCACAGCACCACTTCCAGCTTTTTCTGCTTAGTGGTGCTGAGGAATTGAATCCAGGGCCTCATGCATGCAAGGCAAACACTCTATCACTGAGTCACTTTCCCAGCCCTCAATTTTCTAAATTTTGTAGGAAGAGAATACTAAAATCAGGTATAAAGTCAATGCAATGGAATGTTAAAAATCAGTCACACAAGAGCCAGTATAGTAATACAACCTTGTGATCTAAGCACCTGGGATGTTGAGACACATATGAGTTCTGAGGCCAGCCAGAACTACCCAATCACTCCAATCTCACAAAATCTCCAGATCAGACATTCACACATGAAAAACAGTCATACACAAAGAGTCAAGACGACTATTTTTTTTGGGGGGGAGGCCAAATTATTATTTTATAATTTGATTACAACCAATTTTGTTGGCATTAAAATTAGAGACATTTTAAGTTTGTGAAACAATGGCTATATACCCAAACCAGAAATTACGTTTGGTAAAAATGGGAATAGTTTTCCAATAATTACAGATTAGATGGCAGAAATCAATTTAAAGAAACACAAACCTCATGTTCACAATGATTGTGCCACAAATTTCAACTTCAGTAGTGCATTAGTAAACTTCACATTTAGATTTTCACTTTTGAGATTTGACAGTTGTTTCTTGAAAAAGAAAAACAGTACCATGTGCAAATAAATCGGTCTTCCATGTGCCTTAGCACATAAAATTTCTCCACTGTATATATACAAAACACCTACCAGGTTGGCAGGGCAAAATACACTTTCATAACAAAACTATAATGTACCTCTCAAGTATGAACAATATACACATAATACATGGTATACAGTATTTACAAAATATAAAATATAATACAAGCTGTTTGTATGTAACTTTTTTTAAGCTCATCTTTTGCACTTGTGTGTTGCAACAAGGCAAATTTCCATTTCTGTACCCATTTTCCTTTAGAGTCCAGAAATCTGGGGAATACTGTTTTACATTACAAATCTAAGTTTGAACTTTCAGGAGCGTTTTTAAGTGCACTGCCATCAGCTCCCTATTGGGGTTGGCATTTTCAGCAGTGGTTCCCATCCAGTGACTAGGAGGCTTTGGAAGAACACTAGGAGAAGGTGGATCACTGAACCTTGCCCCAGCGTAGTTTTCCTTTTGGCTTCCTTCCGTTAGAAATGATGATTTCTTCAAATTAGTACTTTTAATGTTCTCAGTATTTTTAAAAGGCTTTTTTTCCTGCTTCTGAATTCTATCAGGCATATCAGAATCCTGTCTGAAGTTATTTTCATTCCTTTTTGCAGAGGTCATCTTGGTTAGTGGCAAATTATGTCTGCTTTTCTGTCTGTTTATCTTTGGTTGTTCACACAAGTGTATACCATACACAAGCTGGCCGTGGGGAAGGGCAATTTTCTCCGATTTTCCCATCTTTGATTTAAAAACCTACAAAGATAAGGAACACAAACGTAAATACAGCTTCAAGATAAAAATCAGTTACAAACCTCACACATTTTGTTTCCTGTAGACTTATATTCACTGTTGTATTCATCACTGACTATCCTACTATGTAAGCCTCTTGTTTGGGGCTAAATCCGTTATCAGAAATAAACGTCGAACAATCTAAATCTTCCTCCAACTATAAATAGTAAAGGGTAAATACGTACTCGCTCCTGAATTTGTTTCACTTACCTTGATGACCTTTTTCAAAGGAGTGGATCTGAGATCATGGGAAAAATAAGATCTCATTTCTGTCTGGAGAAACGAACTTTATTGACTAGGACCCCAATCAGATTTCATCAAGTCATAAAACTTTAAAGCTTGAAGACTAAGACGGCTGTTTAGGGAAATAAATACAGCAAATCTGTTTTCCCCTAGGGTACAGCTCCACTAGGGGTCTCAACCCACTCTTCACAAATAGCTGTCCGTCAAGTTTCACCGCAGCATCCGTGAAAAATGATTGGAACCAAGTCACAAAGATATTTGGTAAGTCTCATTTTAAGCCTTTAATCCGGTCTGCATTTTGGTCCTTTGCCTCCCAATCCCTTCACTGCCGACGGCGGGCCAAACACCAGGAACTTCCGAAAAAGAACCTAGGCAGCGGTAGTAACAGCACACGCCTTCGGCCAAGCCCCGCCTGGCGGGGCCGGGCAGCGGGAGATCCCGGCGCCCGGAACCGGGCGGGCCGGGCAGCGCGGCGGGAAGGCGGAACTCGGCGTCCGAGGCGGCCAACTTTGGAACTTGGGAGTCGCCCAAATAGGTTAGGCTGTGGCAGGCTGAGCCGGACGCCCGACGCGGGGCACGCAGACGAAACCCGGGGGCCGCTGGCGGCTGCACCTTCATCCCCTCACCGGGGCCGTTAGAACCAATCCACAGGCTCTACGCCGAGGAAGCGAGGAGCGCCAGCGTCCGCGGCGAGCCAGCCGCGCCTCCTTCATGAGCGCCCGAGCTCTCGGCACGTAGCGCGCTGACGTCAGCCCTCCTGCGGGCCCCGCCCTCTGCCACCGCCGCGCGCGCCCCGAACGCCGAAACCCCCTGGAACGCCGCCAACCTTCTAAATCGGGGCTGTTGCTGGGGCCCAGGCGCCCACCCCATTGGCTGGCTCCCGGGAGCCAATCAACAGGGCCAGCGCAGGCCGCCCCCTTTCCCCACCCCCCCCACCCAGCGGGCGTCACGGAAACTTCCCTCCCGAGTAAACAGCCGCCCCCCGCCCCCACCCCCGCCCCGCGGCCCCGGGCCCTCGCGGCCCTCACCTCTCTCCGGAACGGGGGTTGACCGGGCTCCGCCGGCTGCAGTAGCCCGGGGACGGGGCTCGATCCCTCCGTTCGGGTGGCGGCCGCCGGGGCCGAGGCAGCGGCCCGGCCCGAGCCCTCCTGCGCTGCGCTTGGGCCGCTGGCCGGGCTCCGGCCGCCCTCCAGGCTCGGCCGGTGCTGCTGGTACTGGTGGAAGCGGCTGGGCAGCTGCCCCGCCGGGGCGGTCCGCACCTTCTTCTTCCGTCGCTTCTTCGGCGCTGCCCGCGGGGTGCCTCCCGCCGGGGTCAGGTTGCAGTTGGGCAGCGCTGCGGGAGCGCGAGGCTGCGGGGTGAGGCAGGGGCCGTCTCCCCCCAGGAAGTGCGGGAGGAAGAGGGTTGGGGGCAGCGCCCGGGGGTCCGGGATCCGGGGCACAGACGGAGCCGTGGTCACCATCGGGAGGGCCCCGAAGTAACCGCGGGCGGAGAAGCCGAGCGGCGCCAGACGACTGCCCAGGACGAGCGGCTCCCGCTGCGGGACGGAGACGACGGTCATGGCGCTAGGAGGCAGGTGGCTCTGCGGGACGGGGAGGAGGGCGAGGGTGTGAAGCCGGGGGTCCCAGGGTGGCGGCGGCGGCTGCTGCTGGGAGAGCTACAGGAGAGCGCGGACCGGAGCTCGGGCAAAGGCGGCGCAGCAACAAATAGCTCAACCCGGGTTCCGAGTGTTGTTATCAGAAGCGCCGCCCCGGGCCCGCCCGCCGCCCTGTGGGAGCCCAATCTGCACGCGGGCGGGCCCGGCCACGCCTCCGAAGCTCCGCCTCCAGCGCTCGGGGACCAGACTCCTCCACTAGCCACCCGCTGCAGCCCGGCACAAAGAGCGCGCACTGCGCAGGCGCCGCCAACGGGCCCTTTCGAGGAGAGTCAGCCCCGCGAACAATGAAGTTGGGCTTTGGTCGCAGCCTCCCGCCCCCGCGGCGCTCCCGCCCGCGCCCCTTCCCCCCCCCTCCCCCCAGCTCCGGGCTTGGGACCCGCAGCCGGGGCTGGCCGGGCGCCACGGGCGGCGGGGGGATTCGGAAGCCTGTAGGCCAGCTTGATGGTTCTCAACTACTGACCTTGGGGAAGTATCTTTTTTTTTTTTTTTTTAAACCCAGCAACAAAATTATGATTTTTTTTTTTTAAATAAAAAGATTTCAAAGATCACTAGAAGGATTTCTGTCCTAGGCATGGGGATCAGTCTACATTTAAGCCATATATTTAATGAACTGTGGTTCTTGGGTTTTGGTTTTGTTTTTTAATCATCGCTGCTTCTGAACCCTGGGGTTTAATAGAAACTAGCTTCCCAGGGTACAGAAAGTTCACGAATCTGTAATGTGGCTGTTAGAAAGGCCCCAGAAGGGTTAAAAGACTTTGGGATGGCCAAATTACCCGGTTCTGGAGGCAGCGGCAGCAGCAGCAGCAGCAGCAAAGGAACAGACACTCCAGGGAGAAGATGAAACAGCTTGCAACACGCAGTTGTATTTTGTTTTTTGTTTTTTTGTTTTGTTGTTGTTGTTTAATGGTGGGTTAATGAAAAGCCAGGCTCACAACCACACACAAACATTGTAGCTATCAGTTATACTCTAAGGAGTGTTTTGTTTTAACATAATATCATTTGAAAAAACAACCCTGATGAGTAAGTGTTGTATTTTATCCTCATATTACAGAAGAGCAAATCAAGCCTCACAGAGGCCACAAAGAACACTGGAATTTGAACTCCAGTCCAGAGCTTGCTAGACCAAAGTTTTATCCGCACTGATAATAGAGGCCTCTCTAAAAGCGAAGTTTTGTTGTTTTTGCCAGTCTTGAGGCTTCAGCTGTGATCCTGGATTCTGTCCTTGCGCTTCTTTTTGCTAAAGGCTATTCTACAACTTGAGTGACAACTAATACTTGGCTTTTTCTTTCTTTTTTGGGGGGAGGGGGGTTCAGTCGTGGGGCCTGAACTCTGGGCCTGGGCGCTGTCCCTCAGCTCTTCAGCTCAAGGCTAGCGCTCTACCTACCACTTGAGCCACAGCACCACTTCCTGCTTTTTTTTCTTTTTGCTTATGTGGTGCTGAGGAATCGAACCCAGGGCCTCATGCATGCAAGACAAGTGCTCTACTACTGAGCCACCTTTCCAGCCCCCTACTTGGCTTTTTCTAATTGGTTTATTGGAGATCAGAGTCTCAAGAATTTGTCTGGAATGAGGCTGGGTGGTAATGTGCTTGCCTAGCATGCATGAAATCCTGGGTTCAATTCCTTAGTACCACATATACAGAAAAGGCAGGAAGTGGCATTGTGGCTCAAGTGGTAGAGTGCTAGCCTTGACCAAAAGAAGCTCAGGGACAGTGCCCAGTCCCTGAGTTAAAATCCCAGAACAGTGCTCCAGCCCTCCCCCCCAAAAAAAGTCTCAACTTTCTGGCCAGGTATCTGTGGCTTGATCAAGCCTGTAATCCTAGTTACTTGGAGGCTGAGAGCTGAAGATCACAGTTCAAAACCCCTGGGCAGTAAAGTCCATTGAGACTCTTATCTCTAATAAACTACTCAGAAAAAGCCAGAAGTGTGGCATTGTGGCTCAAGTGGTAGAGTGCTAGGCTTGAGCACAAAGAGGCCTCTGTGACAGAGCTCAGGCCCTGGTTCAAGCCCCAGGACCAGAGGAAAAAAGAAACAACTTTTCTTCCTGTACTGGGTTCAAATGGTGATCCTCAGATCTCAGCCTTCTGAATAGCTAGGATTATGGGCATTAGTTGAAGGAGGATCCCACACACCATCCCAGGGGACCACGCAGAGGCAGGCAGGCACAGGAGAAAGATTATTAGAGGAGACAGGTTTATTAGAGGAGGCAGATTTCCCCCAAGAGGGAGAGCACATGGCCTCCATCCCCATCCAGGTAGCAGGAGGGTCTGAGGGATAGGAAGTGAGGTAGATGGGAGTTCAGGTGGGTCTGGGGAGAGAGAGGGAGGGGCCAGCTGTATGGAGGGGAACTCCTGGAATGGGAGGGGGCACCCGTCTGGGTGGAGCTGAGGACCAAAGGTGAGCTTAATAGAAACATTAGTCACCGGTGACTAGAAAGGCCACAATCTTACTCTCAGTAGCCTCACATCCCCCAACCCCAAGTTTTCAGCTGTGTAGTGGTAACCAGTAAATACTAAAACTTTTGTGCTTGATAGCAAAGTTGTACACATTGAATATTCACAATAACGCCTCTTAATGACTACATAAACTTTTTAATACATTGTATTACGATAATTATTGGATTTTATAGTTTTTGATAGATTTTACTCATTTTTAAGTTTGTGACTAAACATAGTACTCATGTTCATTGAATGAATGGGAATCATAGTTGCAGAGTGGAAAAAGAATCTTACAAAACCTTTCAAATAGGTAGGTCTGTAAATTGACATTAGACTTGGAACCTGTAAGGAGAATGTGGAATTTCTGAAGGAACAAAAGTTATTCTTCTGTTTTTGTAAGATTCTCTACTTCAAGCACTCTCCTATATGTGGGTTTCATTTTATTTTATTTTATGCTAGTCCTGGGGATTAAATTCAGGGCCTGGGCACCATCCCTGAGCTGCTTTTGCTCAAGGCTAGCACTCTACCACTTGAGCTACAGTGCCACTCCCAACTTTTTCTGTGTATGTGGTACTGAGGAATTGAACACAGGGCTTCATGCATACTAGACAAGCACTCTACCACTAAGCTATATTCCCAGCCCTATTTTTTTTTTTTTTAATTGTGGGTTCTAGAGCTTGAACAAAAGGCCTGGGCACTCTACCTGTGTTTTTTTTTTTTTTTGTCGGTCGTGGGGCTTGAACTCTGGGCTTGGGCGCTGTCCCTGAACTCTTCAGCTCAAGGCGAGTGCTCTACCGCTTGAGCCACAGCACCACTTCCAGTTTTTGAGGTTTATTGGAGATAAGAGTCTCCCGGATGTTCCTGCCTGGATTAGCATTGAACCGAGATCCTCAGATCTCAGATCTCAGTCTCCTGAGTAGCTAGGATTACAGGTGTGAGCCATCGGTGCCCGGCTAGTTCTATGTTTTTATCCAAGTTTTACTTGACCTATCTAATAGAAACTAGTTTCTTATCATTTTTTTGTTTGGATTGGTCGTGGGGCTTGAACTCTGGGCCTGGGCACTGTCCCTCAGCATTTCAGCTCAAGGTAAGTGCTCTGGGCTGGGAAGGTGGCTCAGTGGTAAAGCGCTTGCCTTGCATGCATGAGGCCCTGGGTTCGATTCCTCAGCACCACATAAGCAAAAAGAAAAAAGCCGGAAATGGCGCTGTGGCTCAAGTGGCAGAGTGCTAGACTTGAGCTGAAGAGCTGAGGGACAGACCCCCCCCCCCAAAAAAAAAAAAAAGAGTCTCATGGACTTCCTGCCTGGGTTGGCTTTGAACCACAATCCTCAGATCTTAGCCTCCTGAGTAGCTAGAATTACAGGCTTGAGCCACTAGCACCCGTCCTCATTGAAAGCTTTTCTATTATAGGGGTAAAGTATAAAAGGGATAAACTATAAGATAGGGATAGAGACTGGCAAGTTGGCTCAGTGGTAGAGTGCTTGCCTTGCATGCATGAGGCCCTGGGTTACATTCCTCAGCACCACAAAAGCAGAAAAAGCCAGAAGTGGCGCTGTGGCTCAAGTGGTAGAGCGCTAGCCTTGAGCTGAAGAAGGACAGCGCCCAGGCCCAGAGTTCAGGCCCCATGACCGACAAAAAAAAAAAGGAAAGAAAGAAAGAAAATAGGGATAGAGTTTACACAGTGAGCTATGTTTTTTGGTTGCATTTGGCAAATCATTATCTTAAACACACACCACTGAGTTCTGCTTCTACTTGGTCTCCAGTAGACACTCTACTTGAGTGTCTCCAGCTAATTAACCGTGAAATCTTCTTTCTACCTAGTGTTTATTAGTGACAAATGCTGTGGGACTTCCTCCCCCCCCCCCCCCCCGCCCCCTTGTCTCATAAGTATCCCAGGCTGGCCTAGAACTGAGATCCTCCTGCCTCAACCTCCAAAGTGCTACCATGTCTAGCTGTCTTTGTGTTCTTGATGGTTAATTTTTCCCTCAGCCTTTCCTGGCTAATTCTCAAGACTCTGTAGTAATCTCTCCTTACTTTTGTAATTACAGAAAAGGCATTTATGTGCTTTATAAACATATGCTTTAGATTTTAAAAGCCATACATATAACTGTTCAACTTAAAATTAATATCTATTTTGACACAATCCTATAATCAAACAACCTACTAATAGGGTTTTCTTTTGGAGAATCATTATGGACTTTAGGAAATTTGTAGTTTTAGGGGCTGGGAAGGTGGCTCAGTGGTAGAGTATTTGTCTAGCATGCATGAGGCTCTGTATTCCTCAGTACCACATACACAGAAAAAGCCAGAAGTGGAGCTTGGCTCAGGTGGTAAAGCGCTAGCCTTGAGCAAAAAGAAGCTCAGGACAGTCCCCAGGCCCTGAGTTCAAGCCCCAGGACTGGCAAATAAAAAGAAAAAAGAAAGAAATTCGTAGTTTTAATTATCTACACTCAATCTTTTTGTGCTCAAACCTCTAGAGCTGAGCCAGTGAAAATGCTTTTGGAGCCAGGCACAGGTGACTCACGCCTGTAATCCTAGCTACTCAGGAGGGTGAGATCTGAGGATCATGGTTTGAAGCCACTGGGCAGGAAAAACCCTAAGACTCTTAAGTCCAATTAAACACAGGAAAAGCTGAAAGTGGCACTGTGGCTCAAGTGGTACAATGCTAGCTTTGAGCTAAAGGAGCTCAGAGACAGCATCCAGGCCTACAGTTCAAGCCCCAGGACTGGCAACAAACAAACAAACAAAAAACCATTTAAAGATAGCTCCATTCTCTCTAGCACTCCTCTCAAATACTGTTGAAAACATTCTTGATTTCTATGATACCAAAAGACAAAATTGCAACATCATAAAGATCATAATTGGTTTTATTTTCAATGACAACATCAGTCTATTCTCTAAAATAGTTAAATATTCCCATGTACTGTGCAAAGGAGACTGGTTCTACAGGTAGAAAATAAAGAAGTTGGGCACCAGAGACTGTAATCCTAGTTACTCAGGAGGATGAGATCTGAGGATCTCTGATGCATGACATATCTGAGAGGTAAAAACAAAAACAAACCCCAGAAGTGGAAACGTGGCTCAAACGGTAGTATAACAGCCTTGAGCAAAATAGTTAAGGAGATAGTGAGCTAGTGGTAGAGTTCAAGCCCCTGTACACACACACACACACACACACACACACACACACAAACACACGTATTAAATCTCTAGCACCACAAAAAGAAGGGAGTTCAGAACCAGTCAGCCTAGGCTACATAAGAAAATTCAGGGCCTTCCAGGATTAGATAGGGAGACCTCGTTTCAAAGAATAAAAAGTCAAGAAAACAAAACAAAAAGTGAATCATTTCAAAGTTTCATTTTTTACAAGGTGATCACAGAGAGACCAATTGAGAACTAGTTAACTAGACTCCTTCCCCTATCTCCCATCTCTGCCCCAGCTTACCCCAAAGATAATAGCAGGAGGAACTTTGTCAGCATGTAGATTGAAACTGCCCCCATTTGGGTAATCGGCTATTATTTCTGCTGTTTTCCCAGATCAGATAACTCACTAAGTTATTAATGTGATTTTGATTTTTAAACTAGTTTGTTGGGGCCCAGAACAGGCACCCTAAGGGAAGGAAGGAATGAAGCAAGGAAAGCAGGAAGAAAAAAGGATAGAAGGATGTGGGCACTCATTACAATAATAAGGTGGTTTTATCTTAAATTTGAAGGGTTTTAAAATTGTCTGCAGAAGCAATGGGAGATAAAGACTATATTTCTTGTTATGCCACAGGTACAGATTAAAGGGTATTTTCACTGCTGGACCTTCTTTTCCTTTTTACAAAATTGGGAGACAGGGGCTGGGAAGGTGGCTCAGTGGTAGAGCACTTGCCTTGCATGCATGAGGCCCTGGGTTCCATTCCTCAGCACCACATAAGCAAAAAGAAAAAAGCCGGAAGTGGTGCGGTGGCTCAAGTGGTAGAGCGCTAGCCTTGAGCTGAAGAGCTGAGGGACAGCGCCCAGGCGGAGTTCAGGCCCCACAACCGGACCCCCCCAAAAAAATTGGGAGACATTTTTTAATACATTATTTACATTTCAATTGTACAATGAAGTCATTTAAAATATTTCTTCCTTTTTTTCCCTTTCTTTTGCCAATCCTGGGGCTTGAACTCTGGGCATAGGCACTATCCTTGAGCTTCTTTGGCTCAAGGCTAGCACTCCCTGAGCCACAGTGCCACTTCCTGCTTGTTCTGTGTTTGTGGTACTGAGGAATCAAACCCTAGGCTTCTTGCATTTGAGGCAAGCATTCTACCCTTAAGCCACATTTCCAGCCCTCCTTCCATTTTGAAAATGATTAGTTTTCAGTCAAATGTGATGTTACAAAGCTGTAATCCCAACACTGATGCTGAGGTAGGAGGACTGATATAGTTCAAGGCCAGCTTAGACTACACAGTGAAATCATGTCTCAATTAAAAAAAAAAAGGTATTTTTCCCAAAATAATTCAAAAAATATAAATCCCTTACCCATACTGTGCTTGTGCCTTTATATATGATCCTAAAGCATCTCATCAGTTATTTTAATCACTCCATGGAGCATGCATCTATTATCTATCAATCAATCTATCCATTTACCTACCTATCTACCTGAAGTCCTCGAGATCAAACCTAGTACCTAGCACATCTAGGTAAATGCTACATCCCACCCCAACTATGAGCTTTTCTTTGTCCTTCTACAGCTTTCTTTCTTTTTATTTTTTTATTTTTATTTTTTGCCAGTCCTGGGGCTTGAACTCAGGACCTGGGCACTGTCCCTGAGCTGCTTTTCCTCAAAGCTAGCACTCTACCACTTGAACCACAGTGCTACTTGTCTTTTTCTGCTTATATGATACTGAGGAATTGAACCCAGGGCTTCATGCATGCTAGGAAAGCACTCTACCACTAAATCACATTCCCAGCCCTTCCTTTTTATCTTTTCCTTCTGTCATTATTATCCTTAGTTCACTTCTCTTCCTTAAATATTCATAGTATGGAATGGAAGCGATTCTTGCTGTAGAGGGTTTTGTAATATAAGCTCCTTATAATGCTGAATGTGGCCAAGCCCATCGCTCTAGATCACGTCAGTAAACTAAGTGCTGTGCCTAGTTTTAAAGGGCTTCTGCAACATGTAGAAGCCTGTAGGTTCAATCCCTAGTACTGCAAAAACAAACAAATGCCAATTTGTGTGTGTGCTCTGTAAGATAATTGGCACATTTTTCTTAATAAGTGTTCAGTGTTTTCTTTTATACAGATTTTTCAAATAGAGAAGGTCAGAAGTCCAGAAGAGAATTACTTGGGATAAACAGTTTGTAATTTATAAAAAGTTGAGCAAAATTAGGTCAAGGAGAGAGGGAGAGAGAGAGAGAGAGAGAGAGAGAGAGAGAGAGAGAGCGCCAGCACCAGTTGTGTTAGTTCATGCCTCTGATCCCAACACTCCAAAGTGACTGAGGGAGGAGGATCACAATTTCAAGCCTAGTGTGGTCTGTGCCAGGCCATCTTGGGAATAATGAGATCATTAAAAAAAATCAACAGCAATACTAATAATGACAGAGAATATAATTGTTTACTTGGTTTAGGGTTTGTTTTGTTTTGCTTTTACCATCCCAGGGCTTGAACTCAGAGCCTGGGCACTGTCCCTGAGCTTATTTATTTATTTTTGTTTGTTTTTCTCAAGGCTTGAACTCTACCAATTGAGCCACAGCGCCACTTCTGGCTTTTTCTGTTTATGTGGTACTGGGGAATCAAACCCAGGGCTTCATGATTGCTAGGCAAGCACTCTACCACTAAGCCACATTCCAAGCTTTCTCTCTCTTTTTAATTGCAAGAATTCACTCTGCTGGGTATAGTATCTGTAGTCCCAGCTACGTGGGAGGCTAAGCCAGAGGAATCTCAAGTTAGAGGTCAGTCTGGACAACTTAGTGAGAATGTGTCTCAAAAAAATAATTTAAAAAAATGAAAAGAGGTGAGGATATAGATCTGTGTCAGGATATTTATCTACATATGCAGGGAACTGGGTTCTCAGACTACCTAAAATAGTGGGATATTTACTTTAAAGAGTAAGTGCATGGTCTGGGAAGGTGGCTCAGTGGTAGAATGCTTGCCTTACATGCATGAGGCCTTGGGTTCAATTCCTCAGTACCACATAAGCAGAAAAAGCTGGAAGTGGCACTATGGCTCAAGTGGTAGAGCGCTAGCCTTGAGCTGAAGAGCTGAGAGACAGAGCCCAAGCCCAGAGTTCAGGCCCCATGACCGACCCAAAAAAAAAAAAAAAGGCACATAGAGAGAAGATAGTCAACCTTTAGCAGACTTGTTCTTTTCCCATTGGTGGGAAAAACAAGAAAAGCAATGTTACATGTGACAGACCTGAATGAACTTTGGAAACTCAAAAGTTGTTCTGAGCACTTACTGGTGGCTCACGCCTGTAATCCCAGCTATTCTGGAGGCTGAGATCTGAGGATCTTGGTTTGAAGCCAGCCCAGGGAAAAAAAATCCTCAGGAGACTCCAATTAATCATTCAAAAACCAGAAGTGGAGCTGTGGCTTAAAGCGGTAGAACACTAGCCTTGAGTAGAAGTAGTCAGGGACAGCACCCAGGCCCTGAGTTCAAGCCCCATGACCACCACCACCAGCAGGAACAACAACAAAAATGTTCAGCCTACTTACTAGCTTATCATTTCTTAGTAGATATTTGTTGATCCTTTTGCTAATGCTCTGGCATTTCCAATATTTCATCATTCCTGTTTATTCTTTGTGTTTGCACTTCTACTGTCATTACTAACTAACTAATCCTTATTTAAAGTTCAAATTCCAGGGAGAAGTGAACTGACTTATTCCGTTTTCTAATTAACTGGTCATAGTCTTTCCGGTTCAACAGATGTTTATGTCAGCTATGGCTGGCTTCCAGCCAGAGGGTGTGCCAAGAAAGTGACACACCTTTTCAGGGATTGAAGACCTGATAAACATTGAGAAAATTGACCATCCGAATTGCTATGGTTTGAATGTTTTGTTTTGTTTTGGGTTTTCTGTTGTTTTGTCGGTTGTGGGGCCTGAACTCTGGGCCTGGGCGCTGTCCCTCAGCTCTTCGGCTCAAGGTTAGCGCTCTGCCACTTGAGTCACAGCGCCACTTCCAGCCTTTTCTGCTTATGTGGTGCTGAGGAATTGAACCCAGGGCCTCATGCATGCAAGGCAAGCGCTCTACCATTGAGCCACCTTCCCAGCCCTGGTTTGAATGTTTTTTGTTTTGTTTTGTTTTTGTTGGTCATGGGGCTTGAACTCTGGGCCTGGGCACTGTCCCTGAACTCTTCAGCTCAAGGCTAGTGCTCTACCTCTTGAGCCACAGTGCCACTTCCAGTTTTCTAGTGGTTTATTGGAGATCAGAGTCTCATGGACTTTTCTGCCTGGGCTGGCTTTGAACCGTGACCCTCAGATCTCAGCCTACTGAGTAGTTAGGATTACAGGCGTGAATCATGGATCCAGGTTTGAATGTTTTTAACTCCTCAATAGTCTTGTGCTGAAATCCTAATCCCCTAGGCAATGATGTTAGGAGATTCTGAAAGGTGATTAGTTCTTCAGAGAGCCCTTATGAACAAGCTAGTGCCCTTCACTAGAGAACCAAAGATGACCCTTCAGTCTTTCAACATGAGAAGATATAGTAAGGACTCAGTAGTAGACTGGGTGATGTATCTTAAATGGTAGAGCATTTGCTCCCAAGTAAGGGAGAGGTCCTGAGTTCAATTCTTAGTACTGCCTAGGGGGGTGAGGCAGGCATAGGAGCCAACAATTCTGAAAAGTGTCTTTACTGAAACCACCTATGCTAGCATCCTGATTTTGGACTTTTCAGCCTATAGAACTGTGAGAAACAAATTTCTGCTATTTAAAACCAACATGGGCTGGGAATGTGGCTTAGTGGTAGAGTGCTTGCCTAGCATGCATGAAGCCTTGGGTTTAATTCCTCAGTATCACATAAACAAAAAAGGCCAGAAGTGGTGCTCTGGCTCAAGTGGTAAGGTGCTAGCTTTGACAGTGCCTAGGCCCAGAGTTCAAGCCCCATAACCAACAAAAACAAAAAAACACCCCACTAGATCTAAAATACAACTGGACAAGATAACTTATACAGGGCTGTATACATTTACATACCTCCAAAAAAACTGGCTAAAGGAGGATACACTAGAGGATGAACCCAAAGGCGTAATTCCTCTGAACATCTAAAGTTCTATTTATCAAATGAATTGCAGGAAATGGAAACATGTCCTTTTTTGTTGTTGTTTTTGGGGAGGAGCAAAAGGGAGGACAAATGAATGGAGGGAGAAAGGGTGAATAAATGCTGTCATTGTATACAATATATACTTTGTAAAAAATGAACTGTGAGATTTATAGGTAGGAACAAGAGGGAGAAAATAGGGGAAAGTCAAAAGAAGGGGTGACATTGCCCAAGAAACATTGTACTCTCTATGTGACTTATAGAATCATAGCCCCTTTGTACAACTCCTTAATAATAATAAAAAATAAAACTAGGTAGGTGCTTATGGCTTACAACTGTAATCCTAACTACTCAGGAGACTAAGATCTGAGGACCACGGTTTAAAAACATCTCAGGCAGGAAATTCTATGAGGCTCTTATCTCCAATAAATTAAAGTAGAGCTGTGGCTCAAGTTGCAGAGTGCTAGCTTTGAGCAAAAGAAGCTCAGGGACTCACCTGAGCCCTGAGTTCAAGCCCTAGGACTGGCGCGTGTCCGCGAGCTCACACACACACACACACACACACACACATACACATACACACACAGAATTAATTTAAAAATAACAACAGGGCTGGGAACATGGCTTAGTGGTAGAGTGCTTGCTTACCATGCATGAAGCCCTGGGTTTAATTCCTCAGTACCACATAAACAGAAAAGGCTGGAAATGGCATTGGGCTCAAGTGGTAGAGTGCTAGCCTTGAGCAAAAGAAGCTCAGGGACAGTGCCCAGGACTTGAGTTCAAGCCCCAGGACTGGAAAAAAAATAACAACAATCAATAAAGCTGAATGCTCACTCTTGTAATCCTAGCTATGAAGGAGGCTTACAATCTAAGAAATGTAAGAAACTCTTATCTCCAGTTAACCAGGCATGGCTCTAGTAGGTAGAGTGACAGCCTTAAACAAAAAGCAACTTGAGATCCTGAGTTCAAGCCCCAGTGCCAGCATGCTCTCTCTCTTTCTCTCTCTCTTTCTCTCTCTGTCCCCCCCACAAACATATCAACATTGCAAGACACTGTAAACATGGAAATGTAACAATAAAATCCCCCTTTGTATAACAAATACAAGCTAATTAAATAAATAAATGAGTGAATAAATAAACCACAAACCACAACAAAAACCCAATCAACATAAGATCTTTTTTGTCACAGCTAAAAATGTAATGACACCATTACCTAGTAGAAGCTACCTAACACCACACACAATATCACAAGATGAGATGGAAGTATACTCATGTATAAATAGTCCACTCAGGAACCTTCCTTCCTGCCTGCCTTCCTTCCTTCATTCCTTCTTTTTTTGTTTTTTGCTAGTCCTGGGACTTGAACTCAGGGCCTGGTTACTGTCCTTGAGCTTCTTTTGCTTAAGGCCAGTGCTCTACCACTTGAGCCAGAGCACCCCTTCTGGCCTTTTCTGTGTATGTGGTACTGAGGAATCGAACACAGGGCTTCGTGCATGCTAGGCAAGCACTCTACCACTAAGTCACCTTCTGAGCCCTCTTTCTGTCTTATAAAGCCACCAGGATTCAATCATGGGGGCTCCACCCTAGTGAACTTATCCATTCCTATTCAGTAGGGCCCAAAGGCCCTACTTCTGAACATCAGAGTCAGATTAAGTATCCACACTCTTAATACTTCACAATGGGAATCAATTGCAACAGATGAAACCCTGAGGGACACAGTCAAACGGTAGAACTGGGGGAAGCAAGGATTTGCTGGAGGCTTCCCTTTTCAAAAAAGGCCTGTGCTAATCCAGCTCATTGAACACCTTTACTTACTTGTTTTTTTGCACATAAACTGGGAATGGCCTCCAAAAATAGATTGGAGGCAGTGAGGCAAATGAAAATTAGCTGTGAGGTGTAGAGTTAGGTCATTCAGAGGAAAGAGAAGTTAGACCTGGGGAGTAAGACCCTTAGATCTGCTAAATGGGTCAAGCTAGGAAGTCAGGCAAGGTCGTTACTATTTTGGTACTGCAAGTTGGTGAAAGAATTTACCAAGACAAAAGGCAAGAAGTGATCAGTACATGGCTAAGGGAAATATCAGACTGCTAGGGATCAGGGTGTATTACTTCACTTAGCATGAGCCTTGGAGCAGTTGCATTAACGCAAAGCAAAGTGAAAACAAAGCAAAAGCGCCCCCTCTGGTAGGGAAGTGTTTGGACTTAAAAAGGAGTGCCACACTGAAGGTCTCAAGACCTTTATTGGAGTTGTAGAGGTGGGGAGGGTCAGTCTTCTAACACTGGGTTATAGGTCATTAACTCTTAGAGACTGAGCTTCTACCAGTCAGGGATGTGGCCTCAGATGCTTACACTGGGGCTGTTATTTTCTGTAGGCTCCATGTGCTAGAGGTCAGCAAGACCCTGTTGTATGTCACAAGTCATTCCATTCATGTCTGCAGTCTAGGATATGATTGCCAACTTCCAAGCAATGGTTTTCAGCCATCATGTTTCCAAACTCTCCTCAGCTAGCACCTATGTCAAAGGTAAGAAATATGAAGGTCAGGAGATGTGAGAAGAAAAGAGAGAACAAAGATAACTCCTATACTTCCCAGTCTGCCTGACTTGGAGAGTCATAAATGATCCGGTCAATAGGGATATGAAAGGATTATCCTAGGAAGACATAGTTTGTAAAGTTTCCATGTTCTTCATCTTAAAGAGAAATGAACAGAAATTTTTGTTTTATCACTCAAAAGCAGAAGAATCCTCAAATGAACAGAAATTTTTGTATCACTCAAAAGCAGAAGAATCCTCAAACTAGCTTTCTATTTGCCTATGAACTATGATACATAAGGCATTTCTTGCTACTCTTGTTCAATGTAAATCTGTTTAATCATTCTAGTTATCTTTGATTATTTCACTTGACACCTCAGAAAGTAAAGGAAAAATTACTTCCAAGAAGTTTATACACACCCTGCCAGATCTCATTTATTTTTCAGGTCCTAGGATAGGCAATTCAATCTGTTCTTTTAGTCAGCTAAAAATTTAGAAAACAATATATTTCATTTTTACAAAATATTACAGTGCCTCAATTTACAGTCTTTGACTTTAAACTGGTATGAAAGAGTAGAATTTCAGACTCTATGTGGAGCACATGGGCAGCAAAGATGGCTCTGGGAGGGGGTTGAGTGGGCAGACCCCAATTGATCTGATCAGTGCCTAACCAGCCCGTGAAGGCTCAGGTGAATGATAGGGTGTGACCTTGACAGTGATTGGTTCCTCTTCCTCCCTTACTATGCCACCCACCCTTGTTGTCTTTAAAAGGGGCTGCTCTCTGTAAATAAACGAGTTTTTCTACCTGCTGGATTTGGCTCCCCGCTGTGTCTGATTGTCTCCTGGGCTGAGGGAGGCTGGGGAACGGGCGAGCGCCGCACTTACCTTTCCTGGGACCCCGTCCGTCTTTTGTGGGACGGACGAAGACCCAACATCTGGCGCCCAACATGGGGCACGAAAGGAAAAGATACCGGCCGAGGCTAAGCGGTCTCTCGGGGTAAGTGAAACCCTAAATATGGGTAATGCTATATCACAGAAGGAGGAGGAGGAGGCAACATTAGGCCTAGAAGGAGTACAGGAGGACTTGGGAAGTAAAAAGGAAAAGGAAAAGGTCAAATTCGACCGGGAACGCACTATCTGTGCATGCAGGGGCGGAGGCAGCTACTCAGGTGCCCCGGACGGTCCTAGGCCCCCTCCCTATTCCCCTGATTGGAAGGGAGGTAAGGCGCCCTACGAGACCTGCAAAACCCAGACCCCTACCACATGGAGGGGCCAAGGGCTGGGGAAGTAACCTACTCGGAGACCTCCTCTGGAAAGGAAGGGCCACCCAAGAGCCCTGGAAAGGAAGGGCCACCCAAGAGCCCAGACTCTCGGCCACAGGATTCGCTTCCCCAAGCGTATCCGGTCAATGTGGCATCAGGGGCTAACAGGCCCTTGGAATGGTATCCATGGGAAGCTAAGGATCTTAAAGAGCTCCGCAAGGCGGTGGCGGAGGATGGCCCAAACTCTCCCTGGGCCCAGACCACTAGTTCTCAGTTTATTAAATGGTGTGCTTTCTTTAAGGGGGAATGCAGAGTGCGAGCGGAGAGTAACCGGCAGGCTCAACCAGCAATACCTATTACTTATGCCATGCTAGCAGGGAAGGGGGAAGGGTACTCCACCGGCATCCAACAGGCCGCAATACCTGGCCCGTACTGTGACCAGGTGAGGCAGGCAGGACTTGCCGCGTGGTACAAACTAGATGATGGGCCAACTGAGTCCCCCATGGCAGAAGTGAGACAAAAACTGGGTAAGCCTCTACCTGATTTCATAGACCGAGTCCAACAGCGTTCACCGCAAGCAGCCGACAGGGAACCTCCGAGATCAGTTTGTAAAGCTGCTGGTCTGGGAAGGGATGAATGCAGACCACCGCATGGCCTGCACGGGATTGAGAGAGAGTTCCCTGAGCAGATGGGTGGTGGCCTCACAGGATGTGGGAACGCAACAGCATCAGTCCCAATCACTAGCTTTAGCTTTACAGGCTCAGGCATCTACAATGACTGAGGCCATTACTCAGGCGCTGGCAGCCCAGGGCCAAGGAACCCCAAGGCCATCGAGGAGAGGGACTTGTTTTAAATGGGGGCAGGAGGGGCACTTTAAGAGGGATTGTTTACAACAATCCCCTGCCAACTGGCCCGTGGGCAAACCGCCCCCTATACCCTGCCCCAGGGGCAGGGAGGGATACAAGTTTGATTTAGATGGGAAGTCTTTAAACTTGGGGAGGGGCATCCTCTAGCCCCTTTAACTCAAGGAGGAACTCCCTCGGCTGTGAGGCCCAGGCAGCCTTGTGGCAGGGTGACCCAGGCCCATTGGACCGTCCTGCTGGTGGACGGACTCCGCCCTAAAATGGGTATTCTCATAGGTGGAAAGAGGTTTCACTCTTAATTGACACCGGGGCAGACTGAACCATACTCAGGGAGGAGGAAGTGCCCTTGGACTGGAAGCTTACACCTGGGCCCCCGATATTGGGGGTAGGGGGCAACTCCCAGACCAAAGAAACGGTTGCCCTTATGACATGGACTAGCCCAGATGGAGAACAGGGAAGGATACGCCCTTTAGTGGCAAAGAACCTCACTGCCAATTTACTAGGGCAAGATATGCTAAGACAAATGGATGCCGTGGTCACTACAGACCATCGAGCATCATATGATGATATCCTGGATGGGGAAGAAAGCACAAAGGCTTAAACAGGATCTAGAGGGAGTTAAGGAAGGGGATTTTTTTTAACTTTCATAATTACAGAGAAGAACATAGGGGACCCGCTCAGGTGCACCCCCAATCCTAAAGGCCACTGCCCCCCTCAGTACCTCCCATTAGGTGGAAGCCAGGAAGCCCAATCTGGGTGGAGCAGTGGCCATTGACCAAACCTAAACTTGAAGCCCTCCACCTTCTGGTGGAGGAACAGATAAGCCTGGGGCATATCCGCCCTTCTATAAGTCCTTGGAACACACCTGTATTTGTTATTCAAAAAGCCTCTGGGGCTTGGCGGATGCTCCAAGACCTAAATGAAAGGATGGAGCTAGTAGGAACGCCCCTAAGAGGCATGCCCTGGACTCCTGCTATACCTTCAGAATATACTTTGGTTGTGATTGATATTAAAGATTGTTTTTTTCTATTCCTCTGCATCCAGATGACTGCGAGAAGTTTGCTTTCTCTATATCTTCTCTTAATTTTTCCCAGCCTGATCGGAGGTTTGAATGGACAGTGCTGCCATAGGGTATGGCCAATAGCCCGGCCTTCTGCCAACAATACTTGGCCACACTTTTAGGGCCTGTGCTGGGTTCAGATACCTCCCTTGCCTATGCCTACATGGATGATATAATTCTGGGGCACCGAGACCCAAGCTGCCTGGAGGGCCTTCTGGCCCAGGTTCTGGACATACTAAAAAAGGGGGGTTTTACCATAGCCCTTAATAAAATTCAAAAGGTAGCTCCTTTTAAGGTGCTCGGGACCCACCTTACCTTGACTCAGGCCAGCCCCCTTAAGCCTTTGCTGGATATTCCAGCCTCTCTAACCTTAACCCAACTTCAGAGTCTTTTAGGGGAAATCAATTGGCTGTTGCCATGGGTTTCTGTCCCTAAAGATAGTCTCGTGCCCTTATTTGCCCTGCTAAAAGACAGGACGCCACAAGAAGTTATTACA
Organism: Dipodomys spectabilis; assembly: GCF_019054845.1. Taxonomy (NCBI): domain Eukaryota; kingdom Metazoa; phylum Chordata; class Mammalia; order Rodentia; family Heteromyidae; genus Dipodomys; species Dipodomys spectabilis. The sequence continues at coordinate 13,177,924 of NW_024870730.1, forward strand.
ATTACAGACAGCCATAGGCAATATTTTTGCAGTTCCAAAAAGCCCTGGATAAAGTTTCTCTAAAGAGGTATTCTATTAGTGAGCCCATTTCCCTTTGGTTGTTTGCAGGTGTCACATTAATATCTGCAGTTTTAACTCAAAATGGGGACCCATTAGAGTGGGTTCACACTCCCCTGGGGGGCACACCTCGTGTGTACTCTCAAGCAGACCAACTTGCAGATGCTATTGTGAAGGGAAGGACGCAAGCCCAAAGGCATTATGGCCTCGACCCTCACTCCATTGTTTTTCCTTTTCGGATGGCAGACGTTGAGTGAGCCAGACGTTGAGTGGCTCACTCGAGTGGCTCGTCTTGCTCTCTCCTTGGAGGGGTTTCTAGGCCAAACTAACTGCCATTATGGGCCATCCAAATGGACTGTCATGGCGACTTCCCCTCAAAATACCATCTCTATTTTCTCCTACGCCTATTCCTGGCGCCCTCCATGTTTTTACTGACGGAGGTAAAGCGGGCTCTGCATATGCAGCCTTTGAGGAGCAACAAAAGACCCCGAGCCAACAAAGATTTCAACCTTGTCAAGGGTCAGCACAATATAAGGAAATGCTGGCCGTAATTATGGCTCTTCAGGACATTCAAAAACCCTTTAATTTGTATGCTGATAGCCTATATATGATTAACTTGCTCCCTCATATTCCCCAGGCACATATTAAGCTGGATGAAAACCCTATTTCCCCCCTTATGGTTACCCTTAAGGGCCTATAAGAAGGGCGGGGAGCCCCTATTCATATTCAACATTTGAGAGGGCATTCAAATCTTCCTGGGTTTTTCTCCCTAGGCAATAAGTGGGCAGACCAGTTAGCTACTGGCCCACAAGCATTAACATTACAAGAGGCTACCTGTTTGCATGATTTAACCCATATTAATTGGAGAGGTCTTCAGCATAGATTTCCTCAGATTCCTGTAAAGGACCTCAAAAGGATAGTACATACCTGTAAAACATGCCAGCCTTTCTTAAAAGTACCCCGTTACAACCCCCAGGGGTAAATCCCAGAGGCCTTAAACCCAACGTCCTCTGGCAAACGGATGTTACCCATTTCCCGGCCTTTGGTAAGTTTAAATATATCTTTGTCTCTATAGATACCTACTCAGAAGCATGCTGGGCCACAGCACATACTGGAAAAAGAACTAAACATTCACAAGCACATTTTCTTCAATGCTTTGCTACCTTGGGTCTACCAGCATAAGTTAAAACCGATAATGGACCCTGTTTTGTTAGCAAAGCAATGTTAGAGTTTTTTGACAAATGGCATATTAATCATACTACAGGAATTCCCTATAATCCCCAAGGCCAAGCAATTATAGAAAGAAATCATCAATGTCTTAAAGAGCAATTATTAAAACAAAAAAGGGGGAGTTAGCTCCCATATACAGTTACAGATAGCTTTGTTTTTAAATTTTTCAAAAGGGGCAACTGAATCCAGATTTCAGAAGCACTGGGGACAACTAAGCCCTAAGCCCCAAGTGAAAGTCAGGTGGAAGCACCCCCTGACACAACAATGGAGAGGACCTGACCCCCTAGTTACTATGGGCAGGGGATTTGGATGTGTTTTCCCCAAAGGGGAGTCCGCTCCCATTTGGATCCCTGCCAGGAACCTTAAGTTTTTACCCATTTCCTCTATACAGGAGGATGCCCAAGAATAAGCTAACCACCACCAACAACAACAACAAAAAAAAAGGGCCATGGCCGAGGCTTGTGTTTTAAAGACAAAAGCCAGAAAGACAATTATTAACCAGCCCTTGAGAAGCTCTTGTGTTCTCTAACAATTGCAGATGGTGATACTCCAGCTGTTGGCTGTCCTGACTCTCCGAATCCTGTGAACGGCCCTATGGAATCTGCATCAACCTCAACGAGTGACCTGGGCAGTGATCAACGCTGGCAATGCAGAAATCGTTAGGAGCACCACAAGAGAAGCTGTCCTTTCGACCTGGTGGCCTGACCTTCATTTTGATCACCACCCTATGGACTGTTTAATATTTTTGTAGGAGTTAATTATTTTAATGTTACCTGCTTTAATTGTTCTTTTACTAATTGCTTGTATAGCAGCATTGAATCCATACTTAATTGTTAAACAACCACCTTTTGTTATGCTTCCAGCTTAGATTTTGTCCAACCCCACAGGCAAATAGCTGGATTAGAACAATCCCCACCTCTGGACTCTGAAGTGGCAAAGACTGCTATCCCATCCTTCACTAAGGTTAAAGGACTAGTAGTGACATTTCCTGGCCTGGGAATGCTTTTGCTGATGGTTTTTCTATGCCTTCCTTGCATTATACGTGCACTGCAAAACTCTTATGAGCTTAGCCAGCCAGTTATCAAGCTCCAAATGAATGAATTCCCCCCGCCCCCCCCCCCCCCAGAGGAATCGCAGCCAGAGACGGGTAAGAGGGGGTGTCAGTCTGACCAACCTAAGACAGGGCCTTCAGCTTCGCTCTGAAGAAGTTCCCGATGACGGGTAAGGCAGACGAGGCGAGAGGCGATCCACCCAACCTAAAGACAGGCGGGTTCAGTTCTTTAAGCAAAGACGGGGGGGGGGGGGGGGGGGGGGGGGATGATGTTGGGAGCATTTGGGAGCTGACAGTAAAGCTCAAAGGTCATCTTGACTCCTGTGCTAGCTTAAAGGCTCCTGTGCTAGCTTAAAGGCACGTACAAGGAACTGGCTTACTTAAAAGACACCAGGTGCCCAGGAATTACTTGAACTGCTTCGGACATTTCTAACTGTGGTGGGACTGATGTTTATTACTGTGCTAGGTGGGTCTGCCATTAAAACAAAAAAAGGGAATCTGTGGAGCACATGGCCAGCCAAGATGGCTCTGGGAGGGGGTTGAGTGGGCAGATCCCAATTGATCTTCTGATCAGTGCCTAACCAGCCCGTGAGGGCTCAGGTGAATGATAGGGTGTGACCTTGACAGTGATTGGTTCCTCTTCCTCCCTTACCAGCCACCCACCCTTGTTGTCTTTAAAAGGGGCTGCTCTCTGTTAATAAACGAGTTTTTCTACCTGCTGGATTTGGCTCCCCGCTGTGTCTGATTGTCTCCTGGGCTGAGGGAGGCTGGGGAACGGGCGAGCGCCGCACTTACCTTTCCTCGGACCCCGTCTGTCTTTTGTGGGACGGAGGAAGACCCAACAACTCTAGAATTCTTTCAACTAAGAAGTTACCAAATGAAGCCAGGTGCTAATGGCTCACACCTATAATCTTGGCTACACTGGAGGCTGAGATCTGAGGACTGCAGGTCAAGGCCACCCTGGTCAGGAAAGGCACTAGGGCCCTTATTTCCAATTAACTATCAGAAAACTAAAACATAACATGGAGAACCAAAAGAGTGTTTGGAATATAGAGCTGAGGAACAAACACAGCCACCTTCAGAGAGAAGCTCAGAAGCACTTGTGATGTTGATATTTTGCCAAGGTTTTTTGAGATATTGATTATGACTTGAAGCCAAATATGACTCATTGCTATAAATGCTACATTTAAAATGAGGTCATTAGCTTCCTAAGTTTCAGGGGAAATAAGAGGATGATATTTTAGCTTAACTAGTAAGGTAACTTGCTAGTTAATTTTGACATATTTAAACACATATATTATGATTTGTTTTTAAATACTGACATCTATATTTCCCTTCCCTTCTCTCTCATTCCCTCCCCTCCCATTTCCTCTTGTTCTCTCCCTTCCCTTCCCCTCTCCTCTTCCCATTCTCTCTCTTTGTCTCTCCTTCCCTTCCCATCCTCTTTCCCGCTCTTCCTCCCTCACAACCCCCCTGTGTCAGCAGTAGGGCTTGAACTCAGGGTATTGCATTTATTCTTGGTTTATTTACTCTAGGCTGGTGGTCTACTACTTGAGCCATATCTCCACTTCCAGTTATTTGCTGGTTAATTGTCAGATAAATTTCATCTGCCTGCACTGGCTTTAAACCTATATCCTTAGATCTCAGCTTCCTGATTAGCTAGGATTATATGTGTGAACTATAGTGCAGGCCCCATCTTTCATTCTTTCTTGACAGACTTTTACTATGTAGTCTAGGTAGCACTGAACTTGGGAGTCTCTTCCCTATGGCATTTTGAGTGCCGGGATTATAGTGAGTGCTACCACACACACTGGATAACCATATATATTTGGTACTGGGGTTTGAACTCAGAGCTTTGTACTTGCTGGCTTGCTTGCTTGGCTGACACTCTTCTACTTGAACTCTTGACACTCTTCTACTCAAGATAACAGATTTTTGAAGATCAAATCAAATCAATGAAGAGAAATTAAAGGAACTTACAGGATGCAAAAAAGCAGAAGGAAAATTTGGAATCCTATGTTAGCCAGCTTTCTGTCACTTTGACAAAATACCAACTTCTACAAAATCACCGTAAAAGAAGGAAAAGTTTAGTTTGGCTTGTGGTTTCTTTCTTTTTTTGTCTGTGTGAGGCTTGAACTCTGGGCCTGGGCGCTGTCTCTCAGCTCCTCAGCTGAAGGCTAGTACTCCACCACTTGAGCCACAATGCCACTTCCAGCTTTTTCTGTTTATATGGCGCTGAGGAATCGAACCCAGAGCCTCATACATGTGAGGCAAGCCCTCTACTACTGAGCCACCTTCCCAGCCCCATGGCTTGTGGTTTCAAATGATGCAGTCCATGATCACTTGGCCCTGGTGCTTTGGGCTGGTGGTGGCAGAATATCACATGGAAAGCACCTGGTGGTAGAAGCTTATTCACTTTATGGCAACCAAGAAGCAGAGAGAAAAAGTGAGACACAACAGGGCCAGGGTTCCAATATCCTCTTCAAAAGCATAACTACCCCTGATTGTGCAGGGTATAAATTATTAGCTAATGGAAATTACTAAGGGATGGTCAATATTACTAGGCTTTTTTTTTTTTTTTGTCAGTTGTGGGGCTTGAACTCAGGGCCTGGGTGCTGTCCCTGAGCATCTTTGAGCTCAAGGCTAGCACTCTACCACTTGAATGACAGGGCTATTTCTGGCTTTTGAGTGGTTAATTGGAGATAAAAGTCCCACAGGGACTTTTCTGCCCCAGCACTCATATCTCAGCCTCCAGAGCAGCTAGGATTACAGGCGTGAGCCACTGCACTGGGCCTGGGCTGTATCTTAAAGAACATTAAATAAATAACATATGAAGAGTAACTCTGAAAAAAAAAAAAAAGAATGAAAAGGCTGCCTAGGAAGGGAGGAACTATATAGGAACAGTGGAAGTCATAGATTTCTGGAGTTACTTTAGGTCTTGTAGTACTTTACTTTTACTTTTTTTTTTTTTTTGCCAGCCATTGGGCTTGAACTCTGAGCCTGGGCGCTGTCCCTCAGCTCTTCAGCTCAAGGCTAGTGCTCTATGACTTGAGCCACAGCACCACTTCTGGCTTTTTCTGCTTATGTGGTGCTGAGGAATCAAATCCAAGGCCTCATGCATGCAAGGCCAGCACTCTACCACTGAGCCACCTTCCCAGCCCACTTTTACTTTGAAAAGGGCAAGGGAGGGAGTGTGTGTGACTCAGGTGGTAGAAAAAAATGCCTATCAAGCACAATGCTCTGAGTTCAAAGCCAAGTACCACCAAACAAAAACAAAACAAAAAACTATGAGATCACACTCCATATCTAAAAGGTTGGCTAGACTTAAAAAAGACAGAGTCACCAGGTGCTGGTGGTGGCTCATGCCTATAATCGTAACTATTCAGGAGGCCGAGATCTCAGGATCACAGTTCAAAGCCAGCTGGGTCAGGAAAGTCCATGAAACTCTTACCTCTAATTAACCACCAGAAAACTGGAGGTGGTGCTGTGGCTTAAGTGGTAGAGTGCTCGCCTTGAGCTGAAGAGCTCAGGGATAGGGCCCAGGCCCAGAGTTCAAGCCCTTCAACCGACCAAAAAAAAAAAAAATCACTTGGGAAGCTATACAGGAGGACTGGGAGTTTAAGGCCAGCCTGGGTTACATAATGAGAACCTGTGGAGGAAGAAGAGAAAAAGGAGGATGAGAAGAAGAAGGAGGAAGAGGAGGAGGAAGAGGAGGAGAGCAGATAATACCATGTACTGGTGAGTGTTAACCTTTCACAAAAGTGACAAAAAGAGACAGAAATGACTTGAAAAGAGGACATTTACTTTGGCTTATGGTTTCAGAGGTTTCAGTTTAAGGGTGGCTGGATCCATTGCTTTGAGACTGTGGTGAGGCAGAACATAGCGGTGAGGGGTGAGAAGCTACTAACCTTAGGGTTGCTAGCTAGCCAAAACAGGACGGGACCAGGGCCATTGCAGACCCTTCAAAGCATTCCCCAGCATCCTACTTCCTCCAAACTAGGCTGTCACCTTCTTCCAGCAGTCCATTCAGAATGTGAACCCATTAATGAATTAAACCATTTTCCTCCAAACTAGGCTGTCACCTTCTTCCAGCAGTCCATTCAGAATGTGAGCCCATTAATGAATTAAACCATTTGTTCAATGTCCTGATCTAATCTCTGGAAACACCTTGTTTGAAAGCACCTAAGCAGTCTCCCAATCCAGCCACGTGACAACCATCACTGTGAGAAAGTGGCAGAATGAGAACCCTCATATATGTGGTTATAAAATGATTTAGTTATTTTAGAACTTACTCAAAAATTTAAGTAGATTTGTTATGATGCCACAATTCCACAATTTAGTATAGACTCAAAGAGAACTGCAAACGTGCCTGTACAAATGCACAAATATTTTTTTTGGGGGGAGGGGGCTTCATAGCTGCTAGGGATCAAATGTTAGCTGTAGCTGCTGGGCCTTAACTACTGCTAGATCCTCGGCCCATTGTACACACATGTCTACAGCAGCATTATTTGTAATAGTAAATAAATGGAAAGAACCTAAATGTCCTCCAACTAATGAATGGATAAACAAGACATGCGATATAATGTAGTAGGATTTGTCAATAAAGTGGAATGAAATGCTGATGTATGCAACATCTTGATGACACTTGGAAAGACTGCACTTAGTAAAGGAAGCCAGAAATAAAACAAAATTTCACTTATAGGGAGGGTTCAGAAAGGGAAATCTAAAGACATGATGTAGAGCCATGAGTACTAAGGGACAGGAGTAAGAAATGAGGGAGTGGCTGTTAATGGGGAATGCAGTCTCTTTTGGAGTTGTAAAATAAAATGGATTTGATACACACACTATTGCATAAACATGACAAAAGACAAAATCTTTTTTTTTGGGGGGGGGAGGGGTGCTAGTCCTAGGGCTTGAACTCAGATACTGTTCCTGAGCTTCTTTTACTCTACCACTTGAGCCACAGCTCCACTTCTACTTTTTTTGGTGGTTTATTGGATAAGAGTCTCATGGACTTTCCTTCCCCAGGCTGGCTTTAAATGGTGATCCTCAAATTCAACCTCCTGAGTAGGTAGGATTTTAAGTGTGACCTCTACTGGCACCTGGCTAAAAAATCTTTTAAATTCCAATCATAAAAAGGGCAAGTTTCATGGTACATAAAATATCTCTTAAAATGGTCATTATTGGGCTGGGAAGGTGGCTCAGTGGTAGAGTGCTTGCCTTGCATGCATGAGGCCATGGGTTTGATTCCTCAACACCACATAAGCAGAAAAATCCGGAAGTGTGCTGTGGCCCAAGTGGTAGAGCGCTAGCCTTTAGCTGAAGAGTTGAGAGACAGTGCCCAGGCCCAGAGTTCAGGTCCCACAACCGACAACAAACAAACAAAAAACAGTCATTATTAAAAAATTGCAATGCTCATTGAATTAACACAGAACTATTTTCTTTCAAAGTGAGATATTCAGTGATGTGGTATCTCAAAGTGGTAGAGCACTAGCCTTGAGCAAAAGAGCTCAGGGTTAGTGCCTGGGCCCCAAGTTCAAGCCACATAACTGACAAAAGAATGAGAAGGAAGAGGTGATGGTGGTGCTGGAGGAAAAGGAGGAGAAGGAGGAGGAAGAGGAAGAAGAAATTGGGATGAAATCAGAGTGAGAAATTCTTTTCTTTGGCTTCTCTATCAATTCATCTGTTATATCAATGTTATTGAGCTGAAGAGTTTTCTTGAAATACCATATTTTCTTTCCCTAGACAAGGCTGTACTGACTAAGGTAAAAATCTCTGGAGCATTTTGAATTTTAAACAGATGAAAGTAGACCTTCTCGGGGCTGGGAAGGTGGCGCAGTGGTAGAGCGCTTGCCTTGCATGCATGAAGCCCTGGGTTCAATTCCTCAGCACCACATAAGCAAAAAGAAAAAAGCCAGAAGTGGCGCTGTGGCTGAAGTGGTAGAGCGCTAGCCTTGAGCTGAAGAGCTGAGGGACAGCGCCCAGGCCCAGAGTTCAGGCCCCACGACTGAACCCCCCAAAAAAATTTAAAAAAAAAAGTAGACCTTCTCTGGCTGTAAATGAGGAGGGATCTGGAATAGTAATCACAGCTTTTCTAAGTATGTAGTCCTACTTGGTTACAGAGAAGAAAACCATTTACCTGTTTCAGACAACAAATAACTGGCACCAGTGGCTTATGTCTATAATCCTAGCTACTCAGTGGCTGAGGTCTAGGATCATTGTTAAAAGCTAACATGGGCAAGAATCCATGAGACTCTAATCTCCAATTAACCATCAAAAAGCTGAAGTAGAACTATGGCTTAAGTAGTTGACAATGCACTAGCTTTGAGTGATAAAGCTAAGGGTCCTGAGCTCAAGCCCCAGTATCAACACACACACACACACACACACACACACACACACACACACACACACACACACACACGACTACAAACTAATAATTTTCTGTGCCCTAAAGCTATTAGTATAATTTTAAAGAAAAAATATAAGTAAGCCCTGCATTGTAGAAAAATGATAATTATAGCCTTTTGCACTATAGAAGTTGTATCTTTAAGAAGGATTTGAGGATCAGTATCCTTGGTGAATATAATGTTGTAAGTAGTAAAACAAAACAAAATGGTCCCACAGATATATATCTTGCTTTCAAAGAAATTATGGCTTTTGGGGGCTTTAAGCTCATATGAGCATGATAACATGTGAAGCTCATGTGCCTGGGCATATATATAAACATATATAACATATATATAACATATATAACATATAAAAAGTAAAAGCTTTTGATGTATTTTAAATAAGATGACTAGAATCCACTTACTCAATGTTCATTTACTAAACTCTTCAAGGGCCTTCCATGTACCAAAAACTATATTAGACTTGGAGGTTTGTTGTGTTAAACAAGACAGTCATGGTCCCAGGATCTTAAAATGGCAACATAGGGCAATAATACAAAAGATGCCACAAGCCAGTAAAGGACTAAGTATAACAGACATAGTAAATTTATTCCTTACCATTTTAGAGAAAGCCTTAGAAAGTTCCAAGTGCAAAGGTTGGATGTGTTACATGTTTACTAATGTATTCCAGTTTTTCCTGATCTAAGAACCAGTTCCTTCCACACACACCCAGCTGGTTGATTTTCATTGTTTCCTTTGTTCAGCCCAGGCACTAAGACAGACTTGCTCATAAATTTACCCTAATGTCTTATGGGGTGGTGGTGGTGGCTGAGGCTGAAATCCTGGGCCTCAATGAATCCTAGGCACACTCTCTATTACTGTTAAACTCTCAGCTCCATACCTGCTCTTCTTAGCCTGTTGTATCTCCTTACTGAGAATTCATGGTGTGATTTCTTTCCCTCCTGTTTCTAGGATGTCTAGGCTCCTCACTTTTATCCCAGACCAACATACTTACTTCTGCAATCTTCCTGCTGAAGGTTGCAAGGTATAATGTAAATATAGATATACATGACAGAATGTACATATATACATAGATATGTAGATATAATGCATAGAACACTACGCATTACTGAATGCTTGTGCTAGTTAAAGAGGCTAGAGGTCGAGGGGGAGAACTTGGATTCTAACCAAATATTAGAGTCCTGGGAACCTGCAGGGCTCTCGAGCAGAGAGCAATGTTATTGTACCAACAACAATGGTTCTAGGATGTCCATTTTCAGAATATAGTCAGAGATCCCCCAAGGCCCATGCCATTGTCCCTTTCCCAACTGCCTTTATGAAGTTAGATTTCAACCCAAACACCTCACAGCGGATTGAATACTAAAGCAGATACAAAATTCAGCTGTCTTCCATGTAGCCTGAGAGAAGAGATTTGCAAGAAGAAGTAAATGCTATTCTTCTCAGTAATTGCTTTGGAGACTATAGCTAAGACTTAAATAAACATACATTTATGCAACCATGTACCATATATATCTATATGTGTTTTAACATTTAACATATTACTAAATATTACTATATAATATTATTATTTGTTTTAATCTAAATACAATAAAGTGTTATAATCCATGGTAAAGACAATACTTTGGAGCCCTCAACAATTTTTAAAAGTGTGAGGGGGTTCTGAGATTTGAAGGTTTGAAAACTATTGCCTAGGGGTTGGGAAAGTGGCTCAGTGGTAGAGTGCTTGCCTTTCATGAATGAGGCTCTGCATTTGATTCCTCAGCCCCACATAAACAGAAAAAGCCGAAGTGGTGCTGTGGCTCAAGTGGTAGAGCGCTAGCCTTGAGCTGAAGAGCTGAGGGACAGCGCCCAGGCCCAGAGTTCAGGCCCCATGACAAACAAAACAAAACAAAACACCAACAACAAAAACTACTGCCTAAGGGATACTCTTGGTCCTCATCTGTTCTACTTTTCCTTCCTGAGAGACTTCACCAAGGCCAGTGGCTTCCGCTACCACCTCCGAACTGGTGCTTGCTGTAGACAGCAACATGGACGGCTGTGTGCTGCTCTGAAAGGACCTGGGGACTTGGGAAACAGATTTCTTCTTAAGAGTTGAATTGGATAAATCCATACACAGCAAGTATGAATACCTGGAAGAGCCCATCTTTATGATGTATTTGGGATAATTGAAAATTCTGGGTTCCTTTCACGTCAAGGTAACATCAGGAAAGCAAGTAATATGATTACAAAAACAACAATAAAAACCCTGTGTATGTGTAGCTGCATGGGTGCTTTGTGTATACATGTATTTTATTCTTTTTTTTTTTCTCTACTCAACTAGAATCCTCAATAGCCATTTTGCTAGTAGGCCTTTGAGAAGTGTTTATAAATCTTGTCTTGGGAAAGAGGAAGATAGGATGTAAAGGAAGATGCTGGGAGCACACCTATATTCCTAGCTCTTGGGAGGCTGAGGTAGGAGGATCACCAACTCAAGGCCAGTTGGGGCTATATGGTGAGACCTTGTCAAGAAGAAGAAGGAACATTCTTTTCAGCTCTGGGAGTAGGATCAGCAGGAAAGCAGACCTCAGGATGGGCAGCTCAGGGACAAGATGACTAACACTTGCTGGCAAGCTTCCAGAGAAGAATGTGGTCTGTGACCCATCATAAACTCACCCAACCGCCACCTCCCAAACACCATCTTAAAGAAAAGAAAAGGCAAAGAAACAACTTTCCCAAGGAGTTGTTAGCTGGAGTGAAGCTGTCTTAAGTTAGAAGAATGAGATTCTTTAATCCGTAATACTAAATCCCATTCTTCACCATTTTCTTTACCATTCTGAGAAGTCCTGTGATCCATTTCAGTCTAGTTGCTTTGGCAGTTTATCACTGCTGAGTTTATGTCTGAAACAGAGACAGAAAACCTTTCTCAAGTCAAAACCCAAAATGTCACTAGCAATTGGTCACTTGGGGGAAGCGGAGACTGAAGAGAAGAGATGGCAGGAGGTAGAGCAGGATGGACAGGTCTTTTCCCCTTGCTGTTTACCAGTAGGCTACCTGGATGGGAAAAGCACAGGAGAGCCAGCTGACTGCGTCCTCCTGGCAGCATGCATTCAAGAGGAGCGAGGTCTAGAGGAAAACAACAGATAGGCTTTGCCCCTGCAGGAGAGTTGTAGCCTGCTGACAAGATAAAGGAGGAAGAAAGGGAGCTGTGCTCTCGGGCTAGATCAGCGTACCTGCATGACTCAGCAGATTGCCACCTCAGCTTTCCTGGGGTGGGGATGAACATAAGGACCCAAGGAGCAGCCTGGAGAAACAACCCAGTCCTCACGCTCAAACTCCTGGCATCCCTGCGAATTGGGCATTTTAAAAGGGGGAAACTGAGGCTCAGGGTAAGAAAAGAAATGGAAGTGATATGCTACAAAAGGAGTGGAGATGATCTTTGAATCCGGATGGGAAGAAAAGTGCAAGTAGTTTTGTTTCTAAATTCTTTCTCCTCCTCTTCCTCCTTCCTTCTTCTTCTTCCTCCTCTTCCTCCTCTTCCTTCTTCTTCTATTTTGGTCAGTCATGGGGCTTGAATTCTGGGCCTTGGTGCTGTCCCTCAGCTCTTCGACTGAAGGCAAGCACTCTACCACTTGAGCCACAGCACCACTTCCCATTTTCTACTTGTTCATTGGAGATAAGAGTCTCATGGACTTTCTTGCCTGGGCTGGCTTTGAACTGTGATACTCAGATCTCAGCCTCCTGAGTAGCTAGGATTACAACATAAGCTACCGTGCCCAGCTCTTGAAGCTGCTTCTTCAAGACTTTAATCCCTTTTCATCCAAACCTGACTCAAGACCCGTGTGGTGTACATGTCTATGATCCTAGCACTGGGCAGGAGGATTGTAAGTTCAAAGCCCACCTGGGCTACAAAGTGAGACTCCAGGAAGTGGCGCTGTGGCTCAAGCGATAGAGAGCTCACCTTGAGCTGAAGAGCTCAGGGACAGCGCCCAGGCCCAGAGTTCAAGCCCCACGACCGACGAGAAAAAAAAAAAAAACACTCAACAAAGTGAGACTCCAACTCAAAAAAAGAAAACAAACCAAGCCAACCCGGACTTGGTTAGTGCAATTAATCCTTATTACATCTCTCAGAGTTTTATGCCCTTTCCTATGATTAGATATTAGCTGACATTGCTTGTGGAGAAGGCCAGACTTAAAGCAATGATTCCTTTCTTCATGAAATATTTGACTATAAGGCTTGGCCTCCAGCCAGGTGCCTGTGGCTCATGCCTGTAATCCTAGCTACTCAGGAGGCTGAGATCTGAGGACAAACAATCCTTCACTGACCTAAGCAAGTATGAGGTCCTAAGTTCAATCTTTAATAATGCCCTCCTCCTTTATGTAAAAAAAAAAAAAAAAGCTTCTCTTCCATTTTGAGTCCTGTAATCACTCCCATGATTGGTCCAGTTTCCTGAAATGTGTTATACCACATAGATTCTTGGTAGCCTTAAACCAAAGAGACCACCACTGAGGAAAAACCACGCATGTTCGGTAAGGAACTTCAGATGCTTGATTTCGTTTTTCCCATAATGCCTCCTGAACTATGAAAGATGTTTGCCTTCCAATGAAGTGTATACTTTATCACTTCAGTTAAGCATGTTATGTGCCTTTGGAGCTGTAAGGTCCGCTCCTGGATGGCCAGCAGACTCCACCCTCCTCGCAGCAAAGTCTCCACCCAGTACCTGCGTTACCTAGGCAACGGGACACCTGGAAGAGGTCACATCTGCATCTGCTGAGGTCACATCTGAATTTGATGTGGCCACACCTTCTCCACCTATACCCTAGATAAGGCCTAGCCCAGGCCCAGAGGCCCTCGCTGGCTGCTCTTTTCTAGCTCTCTCTGCTCTTTTCTAGCTCTTTCCTCTCTTTCCCAGCTCTCTCTCATTCCCAGGCCTTTCCCAGCCACGTGGAGTGCCAACCTTGCCTTGTCCCAGCAGGTCTACTGAATAAACCTACCCCTTACCTGAATACCACGTGCGTGCTACTGTTCTTACTTGGCTACCTCTTTTAAAAAACCTAACAGGAGCTGGGGAGGATTATACTTTTTACTTTGCCTTTGGGGAGCAGTGAAATAGCAGGTCATATAACAATTGAGACACAACTAATGGGGACAAGAAAGTGAGAACTTCTCTGTACCAACTGAGATTCAAATATGCATGCAGGAATGAAGATGTTCCTTTTTGTTTGCTATTACTAAAATTGGTTTTTTGGCCCTTCTTGGTCACAATCATGGGTAATAAATCAGAGAATGAGATAGACTTTCTGTATAGCTAAGTGATCCAGCCCCAGGAGAGAAAGATTGAGAAATCTGCAGAAAGACAACCTTCTCATGCCCTGAGTGGCCGAGGTTCTCAGCCAGTGGCTTGTTTGAAGACAAACAGCATTGTGTGCTTACACTGTTATAGGGGAATTCTATGGGAAGACAGAGAAACCACATTTTGAAAGGTTGAATTAAGGAGTCTTTTTAAAAAGCCAGCAACTGTGAGCAGTCACACATCCCCCCCAAAACTTGCAGCCTCAAATACACTTAATTCTGTTAGAAAACTGTGTCACAAGGATAATAAAGAAAGATCAGAAAAACAATCTCAATAAACCTGATCAGTTCTAATGAGAGCTAAAGGAGGATGCCATGGTGACCTGACGAGTCAGGAGACAGGAGGCATGGTGCAAAATGGCAGTTGAGGTGGTTGGGGCCTAAACAGGGTCATGGCCAGGGGGCAGGGTCACAGGGAGCTGGAGAGTTCGAAGAATCCCCTGAGTTCATGGTATAGGTCTGGCAGGTCCAGTAATCTATTTATTATTGTGTAAGCCCCCACCTCTGCTTCTAGGAATTCAGGCATACTTACCACCTGGGGGTGAGACTCCACCTTCAAGAGCTTTTGGAAATAATAGGGAATTCCCTATCATCCACCATCTTGCCAAGATGGTACCAGTTAGACCCAGTATCCTTATTTCAACACAAAAGGAAATGGTAGCAATAACTCTTCCTTTGTGGGTTTGTGTATGTGTGTGTGTGTGTGTGTGTGTGTGCGCGCGCGTGCGCACGCGCACACGCGTATACACACACCCACAAGCACTCTCTCCCAGTTTTCTGTGCTGATGGAATTTTGTCCCATGAATAGATTATGCCTTTTAAAAATTCCTTTTAAGAAGCCAACTGGCTATTCCTCATGTCCCTAGTCTTTTTCTAAGCAATCTTCCAAATCTCTTTGAGGCAAACAAAGTGTTTCAGATCTCAGTACAGACAAATGTTTGTTATATAATTACCCTGGCACAGTGTTGTTGATTCACTCTGGTGAAATCTAAATCACAAAGGTGTCACATTTTCAAACTACTTTCCTCCAGCCTTCCATTAAGGTGGGCTCAGGGAATGTGAACCTCATAAAATGACATTCACATGATGAATCTGTTCTTTAAATATGCAGTGTTTTCCATACCAAGTTTACTTGATTTTTTAGATCTTTTAGGAGGCAGTAAGTAGAACATAATGACAAAAAGCAGGGACTCTGACTTTATCGAGTTATTTGACCTTCCTTTGAACCCTTGCCTTCCCTTCTCTTCTTCTCTCTTTATTTTATTTTATTTTGACAGATTTATCTGTGAATCCCAGACTGGAATCCAAGTCAGGGTCCTCCTGCCTCCAATTACCAAGTGCTGGGATTACAAAAGTGTACTACTACATCCATCTGAGATATAACTACTTTAAAAACAACTCTAAAGAATTCTGCTTATTACATTGTCTAAGAAATGTCTGAAATTTTGATCATTTGGTTTTATGGGAAGAAAATTCCCATTGGTACCAGAGTTCTATTTCTCTTCCCCATTGTGTCTTAGGAGGAATTTTGTAGATGAATAGATGAAAATTTTACCACCACAAATATAATCTTCTCCAAGAGCAATCCAACAATGAACTATCTGTGGTGTCCACTCTTTTTTCCTCTAACACAGGCTCAGAAGAGGCCACATCATTACATCTTCCCATCTCAGTGCCTTAGTGTCCTCATTTAAGGAACAGGGACAGGGAGAACTTGATACCACCTCTGTCTATGTTATGCACACAAGTCCAGGAGGAATCTGAACCTCACATCCCCCCCACCCATGAGTTCCTAGTGGAACCAGTATTAAAAGCCACTTGATCCATCCTGGCTAGTCAACTTCCCATTATGACTTGCAGGTCTGCAAGACTGCTAAAGAATTCTACCTTTGAAGTCTGGCTTCCCATCAGAAAAGGGCACCAAGGAAGAAGTGAGGCCACATAATGAGAGGCCTCTGAGCAAGATCTTAGAGGAGCGATACAAGCAAGTTCAGTCTTGGTTTTCCAAGTTGTTCATTCTGCACAATATTGTGCTTTGGTTGCCTAAAACATGCAGACATAAGATTGTGATTCTAAGCTCTGTCTAGAGGGGGGGAGTCCCCCCTGACTTCCCACCCTGGGGGTAGCTTCCCTCCCAGGTTGCCTCTGAGCTCTGAGGGAGGACAAGGGTTATTTGGAAGGCAGCTGCTTCAGGCTGGCAAGCCCTCTCTTTGAGGAAAGCAAGGCAGGGGCAGAAGGTCCTGTTCCTCCAAGCAGGCTATTTTCAAGGACTTTCATTGGAAACAGTGTTACAAAATCAGAGATAAAAAAACATTGGAATAGGACATAAATAGGTTGCTCACAGATTGCTAAAGTCCTTGAAAGAAACTCCCAGTTCTCCTCCCCATTTCCTCCCTTCCTCTCAGAGAGAAAACCTCCTCAGGTCATGTTATCTAAAAATGTTACTGAAGGTTCACTTTCATCAGGAGTAGCAGATGAAGCCAGAGTCTGGATTAGTCAGATACAAGGCTTTTCAGAGAAGACTTTGAAAATTCATGATTTCCTTTGCCTATTTTTTAACTGGTTGTTTTAATAACAAAGATGAATGGGTGCCTGTGGCTCATGTCTATGTAGGTTGTTGAAGTCATGAGGATTGTAGCTCAAGGACAACCCATAGCTGGGTGCAGTGTTGGGTCATCTCAAATGCTGTGGGGGATTGAGATTGGGAGAATGATGGCACCAGGCAAGAAAAGCCATGAGACTGTTTCCATGGAAGGAAGCTGGGCAAGAGGGTAGACCTGTGATGCTAGAAATTATAGGAAGCCTAAAGCATGCAGATTGAGGTCTAGGAGTGTGCCTGGGCAGGAAGCAAGACTATCACAAAAATAGAAAGACAGAGCTGGGTCTGTAACAGCAGTATCATATCTGTCTAGCAAGCCTCAGACCCTGAGCGCAAATCCCAATAATGCCTCCTCACAAAGCAAGATGTTCAACATCACATAAGAAAAACTAAGGGGGGGGAGGCTGGGAAGGGATGTGAAGGGTAAACAAAGGAGGAGGCTGCAATGCTTGATAAGAAATGTACACATTATCTTGCCCATGTAATTGTAACCCCTCTGTACAGTATGTTCACAAAAAAATAAAAATAAAAATAAAAAAAAAATAAAATTAAGTCACTGTTGAAACATAAAAAAAAAAAGAAAAACTAAAAGAGACATGCTACTTCTATTTGGTCTTTTTGTACTTATTACTGGGGTACTATGTAATGATATACATTCTATACAATAAATGTATACATTGTATAATAGTTCAAATCAGGGTAATCGTAATTCCTCATTTATCATTTCTTTATGGCTGAAACATCCAAAACCCTTTCTTCTATCTTTCTAAACAAACTCTGTATCATTGTTACCTACAGTCACCTTTAACACTGGCACCTCGGTTCATTGTTCTTATCTAACCATAGCTCAGTGCCCATTGATTAGTCCCTTCTCATCCCTCTCAGTTCATTTTTCCTAGGGCCTTGTGTATGGCAAACAAGAGCTCTACCTCTGAGCTATATCTCCAGCCCAATAAGTGAGTCCCCTCTGGGGATGGCCACTGGAGAAACCCCCGGGCTTCCTGCATGCTGGTGTGAGCACTCTACCTCTGAGTTGCACCTTCAGTTTGGTTTTATCTGTTTAAAGAAAAGATGGCAGGGGCTGGGAAGGTGGCTCAGTGGTAGAGTGCTTGCCTTGCATGCTCGAGGCCCTGGGTTTGATTCCTCAGCACCATATAAGCAAAAAGAAAAAAGCCGGAAGTGGTGCTGTGGCTCAAGTGGTAGAGCACTAGCCTTGAGCTGAAGAGCTGAAGAACTGAGGGACAGCGCCCAGGCCCAGAGTTCAGGCCTCACGACCGGACCCCAAAAAAAAAGAAAAGATGGCATTGAGGGAGGGAAGGGATAGTAGGAGAACAAGGGAAGTGGTAACAATGCTCAACAAGAAATGTACTCATTGCCTAATGTAACTGTAACCCTTCTGTACAGCATCTTTACAATAAAATTAAATTAAAAAAAGAAAAGATGCTATTTTAGCATCCTTCTTTCTGAACTAGTTAAAATTAAATAAGGTCAGACAGGCAGGGCTGGGGGTATGGTTCAGGGATTGAGTGCTACTTGCCTACCATGCACAAAGCCCTGGGTTCTGTTCCCAGAACTGTAAAGCAACAACAACGACAATAACAATACAACAAGAAGAACAAAATAAAAGCATGCAAATATATTTTCTTACAGTAGTTTTTCAATAATTGTTTCTTTTCCACCTTAAAAGATATGCACCATATCTGCATGCCTGTAATCCCATCCCTTTCAGAGACTATGGCAGAAGGATACCAAGTTTGAGCATAACCCAGGTTATACCTGGAGACCCTCTCTCAAAAATCAAAAGAAGAGCTGGGAATGTGGTTTAGTGGTAGAATGCTTGCCTATCATGCATGAAGCCCTAGGTTTGATTCCTCAGTATCACATAAACAGAAAAAACTGGAAGTGGTGCTGTGGCTCAAGTAGTAGAGAACTAGACTTGAGCACAGAGAGGCTCAGGGACAGTGCCCAGTCTCTGAGTTCAAGCCCCAGACTGGCAAAAAAAAAGGTGTGGGGGGGGGCAAAAACAACCAAAAAAGAAAAGAAGAAAGACGCACCCTGGTGGCTCACACCTATAATCTTAGCTACTCAGGAGGCTGAGATCTGAGGATCATGGTTCAAAGTTAGCCCAGGCAATAAAGTCGAGAAGGCTCTTATCTCCAAATAACCATTAGAAAGCCAGAAGTAAAGTGAGAGAAGGGGTGGGTTAGGAGTGATGGGTGACAATGTTGTCAGACACTTTGTATTCATATACTGTTTTGTAGAATGGGAACTTCTTTGTACAACTACTTAAAGATAATTTTAAAAATTTAGAAAAAAAAAGAAAGAAGTAGTGCTGTGGGTCAAAGTGGTAGCTTTGAGCAAAAGAGCTTAGGAACAGCACATAGGCCCTGACTTCAAGCCCCATGACCAGCCAAAGAAAACACAACAAAAAAAAGGAAAAAATAAAAAAGTCCAATATAGTATTAAACATTATAACATATTAAGATAGTCTAATTTTGCTTACAGTTTAAGAATTTCTAAAATCTTAATCTGTACTCTATTCTACGAAGAAGAAATTACCATTCCTTTTCAGAAGCCTGAAAGAGAAGTTAAACCACTTGCCCAAGACCTGTAATTAGTGTCACAGGATTTCAAGCTTGTAAGATCCACATCAGCTTTCAGTAACCCCCCATCCTGCCTGCTGGCCAGTCCACGAAAACCACTTTCTCAGTGATTTCCTCATTGCTGACTCTAATCGTGAGTTTTCAGTCCTATTATCCCTTATCACTTAACAACATTTCACAATGGATCACTTCCTTTTTTGGAATTAGGGCTTGAACTCAGGGCCTCAAATGTCCTAGGACAGGTGCTTTACCTACAACACGACAATGCTCTCAGACTAAGATCCTACTTTTGCTTCCCAAGTAGCTGCAATTACAAGCATGTACCTTTCCCTCTGGCCTACTTCCTCTTTTTCTTTCCTGCCATTACTGCGTCTTGAAGTCAGGGCTTTGAATTTGCTAGGCTCTACTACTACTACAGTTCAATGAAGCCATACCTCCTGCCTTTTTTGTTTTGTTTTGGTTATTCTTTAGGTAGGATCTCATGTTTTTTGCTTAGGCTTACCTCAAACCATGATCTTCCACTGGGTGCCAGGGGCTCATGCCTATAATTTTAGCTACTCAGGAGGCTGAGATATGAGGATCATGGTTCATAGCCAGCTCAGGCAGGAAAGTACTTGAGACTCTTACCTCCAATAAACCACTAGAAAATTGGAAGAGGAGCTATGGCTCAAGTGGTAGACCACTCACTTTGAGCTGAAGAGTGCAGGGACAGCACCCAGGCCCAGAGTTCAAGCCCCACAACCGACAAAAAACCAAACCAAACCAAAACAACAACAACAACAACACCCCCAAAAAACCATGATCTTCCTACCTGTGGTCTCCTGAGTATCTGGAGTGACAGACACATGACACCACGCCTACCTTATTGAGCTCTGGAATGATGAGGCAGGGAGAGGATACACCTGGAGAAGGTTCAGTAGAAAACTGGGAGAGAAATTGGAAATACATGAATAGACAATGCCTTCAGTTAAAAAACATTGTTTTACTTTTGTTTGCTAGAGGTTGAACCAGAGGACTCATACTTCCTGGGGAAGTGCTACAGCACTGAACAACATCTTGAGCTCTCAAGCTTTGTTTAAAGGGAGAACAGCACCCAAAAGGAGATGTGGGTTTGGAGGGTGTTGTAGAACATGTTAAGAAGGCTGGTGGAAGCCAGACACCAGTAGCTTACCCCTGGAATCCTAGCTACTCAGGCAACTCAGGAGTCTGAGATCTGAGGATTGCAGTCCAAAGACAGTCCAGGCAAGAAAGGCTGTGAGACTCTTATCTCCAGTTAACCACCAGAAGTAGAGCAGTAGTTCAAGTGGTAGAGTGCTAGCTTTGAGCAAAAGAAGCTCAGGGAAAGTGTATAGGCCCTGAGTTCAAGTCCTAGGACTGGCACAGAAGAGAAAAAAGAAAAAAAAAGAAGGCTGGTGGACTCTTCTTTTGATCATTACAAGTCAGGATACAGTAAAGACACTTGCATATCATGGTAATACTGCACTATTCACAATAACCAATTAATGAAACAGCCCAGATGTCCTGCAACAGAGGAGTGGATCAATAAACCATGACATATATACACAATGGGATTTGACACATCCATCAGAAAGAATAAGATTATGTCATTTGCAGGAAAATGGATGGACCATGCTAAGTGAGGTAATCCAAGCTTCGAGGGACAAACAGCACCTGTTTTTTTTCTCATATGTGGGAGCTAGATCTAAAAGATAACTAGATGATTACCTCTTCAGGACTTGAGGCATTCACACACAATGCCACCAAAGGAGGATTCTCTTCAAAGAACACAAAAACTCAAAGCTTATGTTCCTCTGATCATATAAAATAATCTTTATTGAAATAAAGTTCAGGAAATGGAAACAAGAAGTTTTTCTTCATTCTTTTTTCTTTTCTTTTTGTCTTGTTTGTTTATCTGTTTGGGGGAGGTAAGGTGGGACATTGAAATGGAGGGACAAAGGATGAACAAATGCAGCAGTGGTACTCACTTGTCACTTGTTGGGTAGGGATAGGAAAAAACTGGGAAAGAGCGAGGGAAAGGGTGACGTTATTCAAAAAGAAATTAGTCATTAGTCGTTACCTGACTAATGTAATTGAAACTCCTCTGCATAACATCTTAATAATAACAAAATGACACACACATGCGCGCGCGCGCACACACACACACACACACACACACACACGGCTGGTGGATGATCTAGTAGAAAGAACGGCATGACTATGCAGTAGTGAGAGCTAACTTCTCAGGTAATGTCTTTGGTGTTGAGGCAGCACTGGATTTGGTGCCCTAGTGGAGTGATCTTGGACAGTGGAAGATTGGATAGTTTGGCTCTGTCAACACTGGGAAGTGGATGATGTGCTAGGTGTGTATAACAGCATATTATGGACTATTTTAGGATTTTTTCTCTTTTCTCAGCATAATGGAAGGTCATTGGTGGTGTGAGGGTCAAGGTGGGAAAGAATGAGCCCTGTAGGGAACTATAAAATTGTCAGGCTACAATGAGAACACACTTAGGGTTTGGGATCAGACTTTAATGTGAGCCACTGCACTGGCCCACTAGCCATGTTTAACCACACAAGGCTGAAGCTGGTACTGGCATAGTTGGTTTTGTCAGCCAGTTTGGAATAAGTGGTCATAATATTTTTTTTTGTTCATTTTGGGGCTTGAACTCAGGGCCTAGGCACTGTCCCTGAGCTTCTTTTGCTCAAGACTAGCACTCTACCACTTGAGCTACAGTGCCATTTCTGACTTTTTGTTTATGTGGCACCGAGGAATCAAATTCAGGGCTTCACGCATGCTAGGCAAGCACTCTACCACTAAGCCACATTCCCAGCCCCTGGTCATAAATTTTATGGACATAAACTGGTTGAGGACAAGTACAAGAATGGTATGGACAGAATGATGGTTCTACAGTTTGGTCCCAGTAAGATAAGTTAGATCTTAGAAGACAAGAGCTAGGAAAGCAGGACTCAAGAGTTGTCAGAAGAGCTGGGATTGGGGCTCCAGAGGTTAGAGCACCTTCCCAGGAAGCAATCATGAGGCCCTGAGTTCAAACTCAAGTCCTAAGAACAAAAACAAAAACAAAAAGATCAAAATTTTTGAAAAAGGAAGCCAATCCAGTAAAGAACGCCAATGCTGCAAAGGCAAAAACAAAACAAAAAACAACTGAGGAGTTTATCATGCAGTTCAAGTGACTGATAAAGGTAGGTGAAGGGAAAATTAGGGTTGAGAATAGAAATATAAATACCTGACATTGTTGGTCCATGAGATTTCCTATAAGTGTTGTTAAAAGTCATTAAAAAAAAAAACTGGGTTCATGCTCTTTTGAAAGTGCTTATCAGTAATATCATGAGTGTGTTGGTCACTGGCTGTCATCATTCAATGATCACTCTTTTCCAGGGACATCAGGACCTGCCCAAGCACAAGGTGGACTAGAACCATATACCACATCATCTGTCCATACTTTGTCTTTCCAAGCATGGGTGGCTACAAGAGCAGTGTGGGACAAGTGGAATACAAAATTCAGCTAGCAACTTAAGTGAAAGAGCTTTTGTGGGTTAGCATTTCCTCTCAGAAATTATTGTCTATTGAAAAGTTGAAATTGGAAAAAAAAAAAAAAGCTCAAAGATGAATTTTTGCTACGTATGGTAGTATATGCCTGTAACCTCAGCACTCAGGAGGCTGAGGCAGGAGGATGGCATGTTCAAGAGCAACTTGGGATGCATAATGAGCCTGCCTCAAAAGAGACAACAGAAAATTCAAAATCTTACTGTGATTTTGTTGAACAACTGTAAATAAATAGGCCAAAAATTATAATAGAAGTATGTTATGTATCTTTAATATGGCTGATTTTCAGAGTATGGAACCACTCCTTAAAAAGCTGAATATGAATTTAAAAACCATGAGTTAATATTTACCTGGTTATCAACATGACCTATTTGAAATAGGAAGTCACATATAACTCAACATCGTATTCAGTGTTGATTTTTAAAATGATTAAGCAACCCAGGAGGCACAGCTCTGAGATGAGGAAAATCCATTGAGAAAGAATTAGGTCACTCCTCATACGTTGATGGTGTTCATTAATATAAACCAGAACTGAAACTGCAGAACTGCTGGGGCTTGCATAAGACTCCAGGAAATTCTTGACTTGCTGCACAATGCTCCTTGGCTGGCACCTGCCCTTGTTCTTCCTGGTAACGTCTAACCTGCACTTCTGAACCTCTGCTTGTTCCTGGATGGGTGTGCTGTATGCTGGCAGCATCACAAGTTTAACGTGGAAGTAGGCTGGTAGCTAGAACAGGACAGCAGTAAATTTTGCTGACAGGAAGAAGGCCGAGTGGAAACTTGCATGTAAATCATGGTTAGTCATGTTAATCACCCTCACCAGTCGCTGTGGCTCTGAGTATGACTTGTGCTGAACCCAGCCGTCTCTGGAAGGCTCAGCCTGATTTCTACCAACTGTGGAAAGCCCTGGTTCACCAGTATGTCAAGGCGTGGCTTGTTGACTCATGATCTGTTCACTGGGGCTGTGTTGTAGTAGTCAGACATGACAGGAAGCAGTCACTATTCCAGACTTAGGCTTGTGTTACTGAACTTCTTGTACTTATCTTCTGCCTGCAGTGCTTCACACACACAGTGATGACTGGTGAACGGGAAGTCTCCCATCATGATGTATCCTTGTGGGGGTGGGTGGTCCAGGACCTGTGAGATGTCACTCACCCAAGTCCCTCCCCTTGTACTCCAGAGCCTTAGTTCTGAGACAGTCTCCATGTCATGTCCTGCCTCTGTCCCTTTTGGACTGTGTGACCTCCGGATATCTGTTATCCTAAGTATAAAATGGGACAGTGGGCCGGGCGCCGGTGGCTCATGCCTCCTTCTCCTTCTTCTTCTCCTCCCCTTCCCCTCCTCCTCCTCCTTCCCTTCCCCCACACACCCCCTCCTCCTCCTTCTCTTCATGCTGACCCTGGCATTTGAACTCAGGCTGAGTGCTGTCCCTGAACTTTTGTGCTCAAGGCTAGAGCTCTACCATTTGAACCACAATTCTACTTCTGGGTTTTTTGGTGGTTAACTGGAGATAAGAGTCTCAAGGACTTTCCTAACAGGGCTGGCTGCAATCCACAATCCTCAGATCTCAGCTTGCCATGTAATTAGGATTACAGGCATGAGTCACTGGCACCTGATTATCTTGGATTATGGATACTTAGTAGTTCAAGACACAAAATTGTGATATCCTTAAAGCTTCACTCTCAGTCCATGTTGCTTCTGTCTGTAAAACCTTTAATAATTCTCTTCCTCCTCATCTTCTTTTTTGAAATTTAGGCTTACCTTAAACTCATAATCCTCCTTCAGGCTCTAGATGTTGGGATTACAGGTTTATACCACCAGGCCCAACTCTAGATTCTGCTTCTTCTGTATTTTTTCTCTTGGGCCCTCCTCTCAATTCTTGCCTGCCAGGCTTCCATAGTTAACCTTGCCTCCATATGGGGGCTTGAACTCAGGACCTCAGCCTTATTCAGTTTATATACTCATGACTGGCACTATACCACTTGAACCATGCTTCCAGCCTATTTTTGCCAATCCTGGGGCTTGAGTTCAGGGCCTTGGCATGGTTCCTGAGCTTCTTTATTGGTGTTGTTGGTTGTGGGGCATAAACTCTGGGCCTGGGTGCCGTCTGAACTCTTTAGCTCAAAGCGAGTACTCTATAGCTTGAACCACAATACCACTTCTGGTTTTCTGGTGGTTAGTTGGAGTCTCACAGACTTTCCTGCCCAGGCTGTCCTTGAACCATAATAATCAGATCTAAGCCTCCTGAGTAACTAGGATTACAGGTGTGAGCCACCGGCGTGCAGCCCTGAGCTTCTTTTGCTCAAGGTTAGCATTCTATCACTTGAGCCACAGTGCCACTTCCAGCTTTTTCTGTCTATATGGTACTGAAGGATCGAACCCAGGGCTTTATGCATGCTAGGCAAGCACTCTACCACTAAGCCACACTCCAGCCTCAGCCTATTTTTTTGCTGGTTATTTTTGGAGATGGTGTCTCAATGACTCTTCTCCCTGGGCTGGCTTTGAATCACAATCCTCTGTGTCTCTACCTCCCAAGTAGCTAGGATTTCAGGTGTGAGCCTCTAGACATCTTCCATAATGTCTTATTTGTATCTTTAGAATTATCTCAAATTTTGAAAGTCTCCCTGTTGTAATTATTTCCAAAATACTGCCACCATTGTCTCTTTCAGTAACCATCTGACCCTGTTCCAGTACTCTCTAAGCCCATCAATGTCGTACTATTGTGTCCAGAACCTCCACCATCACCCCTACCACTTCTGAATCCATCACCATGGAAGCCTGCCTGCCTCCCACCTTTCTCTTCCACCATTCTTCCCCTCACAATTGCACCCACTAGAACTGAACACTCTGTACTCTTCCCAGCTCCTGAGTCTTTTAATATCTTGCTTTCTTGTCCTGGAAGGCCCTTTTCCTTCATTTCTCTTGGGTTAGACACTTTCATATAATCCTGACTCTTCGCCTTGCTAGCTGGCAAGGTAGTTCACCTCTTGTGCTTCATTTCCCTCAGATGTGAAATGGAAGCAATAACAACACTATCTCTGAGGGCTACATGTAAGCACTTAGTCGGATGCCTGAAGCAGAGCAAAGGTCCCATAAGCATCAGCAGCTGCTACCATGCAAAACCCATGTGTCATTTAAAATACAATTTCTGTTTGTGTATCTGCAGTTCTGGGCCTCAAATGTAGGGCTGGTGCATGCTAAGTAAATGCTATGCCATGGAACTGCTTGCTCAGCCCTTCAGGTCTTGTTGTTTTCTTTTTAAATGTTTTATTGTTATTATAAAGGTCATGTACAGAGGGGTTACAGTTACATACTTCAGGTAATAAGTATGTTTCTTTTTGGATAGTGTTCATTGCTTTCTCAATATTTTTTGTTTTTTTGTTTCTATTCTGTTTTACCATGAATACTTTGGTTTGAACTCAGGACCTTGTGCTTGCTTAGCTTGTTTGCTTCACTGGTGCTCTACCACTTGATCCACACTTCTAGCCAAGCTTTGTTGCTGATTATTTTAGAAATGTCCAGATCTCAGAGCCTCCTGAGTAGCTGGCATTATAAGGCATGCATCACCATGCCTGGCAGAATGTGTGCTTCTTAAGGGAT
Source organism: Dipodomys spectabilis (assembly GCF_019054845.1). NCBI lineage: Eukaryota > Metazoa > Chordata > Mammalia > Rodentia > Heteromyidae > Dipodomys > Dipodomys spectabilis. The sequence continues at coordinate 13,204,368 of NW_024870730.1, forward strand.
TCTACTTTTTAATAACCACCCTCTGATTCTATCTCCAAAACACAGTACTCGGAAGTTCCTTACAATCCAATAACTCTTTTGAAGCCCAATTGGGTTTTGAACTCGGCACTGTGCTCTGAGTTTTCTAAGAAGACACTCTACCCTTTGAACTATGCCCCCAAGATTATGATGCGGTATGACTTGTCCTGGTTGAAGTCAGTTCATGTGAAAATGGAGGAACCACATGTATATTCTCAAATAAGTTTCCATCTCTGACAAGCATAGTGCTGGAAGATGTGCCCGGGAAATGATTGAAAGCATGTCTGGGAGATTATCGTAGAAAAAGAAGGGACTGTAATTGAGAGTGCCTGGACCCAGAATACTTTTTATCATGAATATTTCATAGGGTTCTGGTCTCTGCTTCTTGAAGATGTAATAGAGCAGGAAAAGATCCAGAGAGCGACATAAAACATGATCAAGGGCAGAGAGAATTAAGTATAGTTGTAAAAAATAAAAACATTTTGTTTGCAAAAAAGTTCCTCATACACTATGAAGAATGTTATAGATTACTTTCTCAAATCCTAAAAAAAAAAAAGAAATAGGCATAGATAACATTTCTTGAATTTCCCATAGTCCTTCCAACAAAAAATACAGCAGGAATAAAATAGAGAACCCATTCTGCAACAGGCTGTAACTATAGAAAATGTAAGCACTGCAGGCAGAGCCGGGGCAAAGCTCCAGTCTCCCATGCAATTGTTCAAAGACATTGTCCGTCCGTCCGTCCGTGTGTGTGTGTGTGTGTGTGTGTGTGTGTGTGTACTGAGAACTTCATATATGTAAAACTTGGCTGGCATTGATCACATAAATGATGTCGGTGTATGAAATTTAAAGAGAAGAAAAGTCAGGCATAGTGGTACATGTTTGTAATCTTAGCACTCAGAAGGCTAAGGCAGGAGTATTGCAAGCTAGAGGCCAGTCTGGGTTACATACCAAAACCCTCTCTTAAAGACAAACACCATTATTTTGGGCTGTGGATATAGTCCAATGGCAGAGTGCTTGCTTAGCATATACAAAACCTCAGGTTTGATACCTGATGTAAATACCCACATGCAAACCAAATAAAGAAAAATGAAAATAAAAAGGGTATTATTTTAGGGGCTCCATTCTAGGAAACCAGTGTTCCCAGATACATCTGTAAGTTTAGGAGAGTTGCAAAAATTCATATCAATTTATAAATGGTAATTGAGAACGTTTCAAGATATTCTGGGAGAATAATACCCAGGTTAACTTAACACCAAGTGGTGAACATATGAGGTAGGGTGCGTGTGCATTCGTTGCTAGTCACTGCTGCTGTTCAATACAGGGTGTGAGGGGCTGTACCTGTTCCAGCATCTCCTTCTGACACACTACTCAGGTCTTGAGACAGAAAAGCTGGGTGCTGGTGCCTCATGCCTGTAACCCTAGCTAATCAGGATGCTGAGATCTGAGGGTTAATGGTGGCAATGAGTCTGCACAGAAAAAGTCTGTGAGACTCTTTTTATGTACAATTAACCATCCTAAAATCAGAGATGGAGCTGTGGCTCAAACTGGGAGAGTGCTAGCCTTGATCACAAAAGCTTAGGGGCAGTGCCCAAGCCCTGAGTTCAAGCCTCATGAATGACACAAAAAAAAAGAAAAAAGAAAAAAAAGAAAAGAAAAGCTATATTTGGTCTTTGAAGAAGACCCACCGCACTGAGCAGATCGAAAGTGATCGATAGCACTGAGGTATCTGCTGTCTGAGACCTCATCCTGTCTGACTCACCGTGCATGCACTGCTCTGATGCCTGCTGCTGTGCAACCCTAAGATGCTCAGACTCATCCTTGCCTTAGATTTTTTTTTTTGGGGTCAGTTGTGGGGCTTGAACTCTGGACCTGGGCGCTGTCCCTGAGCTCTTCAGTTCAAGGCAAGCACCCTACCACTTGAGCCACCAAACCACTTCTGGTTAACTGGAGATAAGAGTCTCACAGACTTTCCTGCCTGGCCTGGTTTTGAACCACAATCCTCAGTTCTCAGCCTCCTGAGTAGCTGGCGTGAGCCACCGGCCCCCAGCATTGCCTTAGATTCTTGATGAAAGTCTGCCAAAACTGGCTCCACTCACCCTTGCATTTGGTTCTGAATTTCAGCATAACTCTTTCTCTTTAACTGGCTGTTTCTAATTATTTCTCACAGGTCTCAAACCCTCCTGAGCTAGTACCATGGGCAGCCCCAAACAAAGCAGAAAAGTAAGACTCCTTGACTCCTACTCCTTTCTTCTGTCCTACACAGATAGAGCCAGACCATCCCCAACCTTTTCTGAATGCTTTAGCCAGTGACTGCCAGACTCTGGCTTTTGTGTTTCCTCCCTTTATCCCAAAGACACTTCTCAACATGGCAATCACCCAGGAGTTCCACTTTCCTGCAAATATTATAGCATGTATATTAGACAGATACTATATATTAGATATATAGTACATGTAATATGCAGTATATAGTAGATATATTAAATATAAGTATATGGGATATATGTAGGGATATATACACATACTTGTATATACATATATCCATATGTATGTATTTGTTTTAAGTATGGGTTTTTATTGATATCTTATAGCTTTATTAGACTGTATCTTACAAAGCTTAAACTTTGTCAAATAAATTGTTGGAAAATAAATTTGCATAATAATTGTGACTTGTGTACTTACATATTGTTTCTTTTCATATTGTTTCTTCCTTTTTCTGTGGAATGTTTGCCTCTTTATTTTTTATTTTTATACTTAGTAGTCATATATATAGATATATTTGTTGTTGTTGTTGTTGTTGTTGTCAGTCCTGGGGCCTGAACTCTGGGCCTGGGTGCTGTCCCTCAACTCTTCAGCTCAAGGCTAGTGCTCTACCACTTGAGCCACAGTGCCACTTCTGGCTTTTTCTTTCTTTTTTTTTTTTGGGTCCGGTCATGGGGCCTGAACTCTGGGCCTGGGCGCTGTCCCTCAGCTCTTCAGCTCAAGGCTAGCACTCTACCACTTGAGCCACAGCGCCACTTCCGGCTTTTTTCTTTTTTCTTATGTGGTGCTGAGGAATCGAACCAAGAGCCTCATGCATGCAAGGCAAGCGCTCTACCACTGAGCCACCTTCCTAGCCCTTCATGTATTTTTTTTTTTTTTTGGTTGGTTGTGGGGGCCTGAACTCTGGGCCTGGGCGCTGTCCTTCAGCTCTTCAGTTCAAGGCTAGCGCTCTACCACTTGAGTCACAGTGCCACTTCCGGCTTTTTTTCTTTTTGCTTATGTAGTGCTGAGGAATCGAACCCAGGGCCTCATGCATGCAAGGCAAGTGCTCTACCACTGAGCCACCTTCCCAGCCCCTTCTTCATGTATATTTTTGAATGATAAGTATTGTGTGAATACCTGCATCCATATATATTGTATAAATAGTGCATAAATATCTGCATACATGTATTCTTTCAATATAAATATTTTCTTTCTAGATATTACTTTAGGTTTTTTGGTTTTTTTTGGTCCATCGTGGGGCCTGAACTCTGGGCCTGGGCACTGTCCCTCAGCTCTTCAGTTCAAGGCTAGCAGTCTACCACTTGAGCCACAGTACTACTTACGGCTTTTTCTGCTTATGTGGTGCAGAAGAATCAAATCCAGAGCCTCATGCATGCAAGGCAAGCACTCTACCACTGAGCCACCATACTTTATGGTTTTTATATTTTATGTAAAGCTTCTCTCTTTATTTCTATAATTTAAAAATTATCTTTAAATAACTGTACAAAGGGATTTTAATTCAACATGTCAGTTTATGAGTTCATGCATTTTGATCAATGTCACCCCTTCCAGCATTCTCCCCCATCTCTTCCAACCCTACCCATCTCCTCATATTACTTGTTTTATGTTCACGTATATGCTTGGAATATTACGACTGTATTCATCTACCCTTCTTTTCTTCTTCTTCTTCTTTTTTTTTTTTGTTGGTCGTGGGGCCTGAACTCTGGGCCTGGGCACTGTCCCTCAGCTCTTTAGCTCAAGCCTAGCGCTCTACCACTTGAGCCACAACGCCACTTTCAGCTTTTTCTGCTTATGTGGTGCTGAGGAATCGAACCCAGTGCCTCATGCATGCAAGGCAAGCGCTCTACCACTGAGCCACCTTCCCAGCCCTCTCCACCCTTCTTTTCTGTATTCATCTTCTCACCCTCCCCTTGTATATAAGGCTTTCTTTCCCTACAAGATAATAAACACATGGTCTTGGTGTGAGGTAGGGATCTAATTTCGTTTTGTTTTCAAAATGATAAGACAAAGTATCAGTGGTATTGGCTGAATAATTTATATTTTATCTACTATTTAGAAATACTTTTTCAGGGGCTGGGAAGGTGGCTCAGTGGTAGAGCGCTTGCCTTGCATGCCTGAGGCCCTGGGTTTGATTCCTCAGCACCACATAAGCAAAAAGAAAAAAGCCGGAAGTGGTGCTGTGGCTCAAGTGGTAGAGCGCTAGCCTTGAACTGAAGAGCTGAGTGACAGCGCCCAGGCCCAGAGTTCAGGCCCCACGACCAGATTCCCCCCTCCCCCCCCACACACAAAAAGAAGTACTTTTTCACATATGAAATTCCCATGCATGAAAAATATGACGCTTATATACAGAAGTGAATATGAAATGAGGAAGGAGCAATGAGGAAGTGCAGGACAAGAGATCAGATTGGTTTCAGAAGTATCTAGCCTTGGGAGTTTCCAGCAGAGGAAAGTGTGGGGCTTTCTAAGTGGGCACTGTCCTTTTTAGCATTAGGCAAATAAGCAGAGAGATAATATGTTCTCCATTTAACAGTTGATCAGGTCATTTTCTTTCCAATATTTATAGAATGGTGTTACCCTTAGCAGAACAGAAAATGAAAGTAAAATTATGCATTTCAAGCCAGGTGCCAGTGGCTCATGCCTATAATCCTAGCTGCTCAGGAGGCTGAGATCTGAGGATCACAATTCAAAGCCAGCCCAGTCAAAAAAGTCCCCATGAGACTCTCATTTCCAATTAACCACCAAAAAGTGGGGTCAAAGCTCTACTTCTGGGGTAGAGCACTAGCCTTGAGCTCAGGGACAGTGCCCAGGCCCTGAATTCAAGCCCCATGACCGACAGAAAAGGAAAAATAGAGTTCAAGGCCAATTTGTGGTATACATCACGTACCTGTCTCTTAAAAAAATTAATAAACTTTCTTTTCCTTTTAAGGGTCCCTTCCTTGTAATAAGTTAAAAAAGCCCAGGAGTATTTTGCCCAGCCCATAGGCATGAATCTTGGTTCTTGTGATTATAAAGTGAGAGTTACACACCCAATCTCCAGTCCTATGCTTCCCCACCCCACCACCTGTGGCTTATTCTCCTAATGAAGGAAAGTTCAGCCTAGGAGTTTTGCACACTAAAGTCCCACAGAACCCAACCCCCACCCAGCTCCCAACTCACCATTCTTTTCAGAAGCATTAGGTACCATTAACAAGAAAACTAGATTTTTAAGATTCCTGCTTTACAGCTTTACAGTATTCAGAGTCACAAGCAGGTTCTTTCAAATTATACTTAGGGGAATAAGTCAGTGACTAACTTGGTAATTTCACAAAGTACAGAGACTGCCAATTCTAAAGGATTTTGCTGGTGAGTCATTAAGTTAAAAAAGGAAATCTGTATCAGTAATAAATCTTTGTAACAGTTCTTTATATTCTTTTTTTTTTAAGTGATTGTTTCTAGGTGGCTGCTCCAACTAACATTATCAGAAGAATGGATTTCTCAGGGTGAACTTGCTCAAAGCACCTGGTACACATCTGTGAGAGTTCCACAATAAAATTCTGTAGTAGTAGCTTTCTAATTTTTTAATTTAATTTTTGATTTTTAAAAAACTTTTTAAGGGGCTGGGAAGGTGGCTCAGTGGTACAGTGCTTGCTTTGCATGCATGAGGCCCTGGGTTTGATTCCTCAGCACCACGTAAGCAGAAAAAGCTGGAAGTGGCGCTATGGCTCCCGTGGTAGAGCGTTAGTCTTGAGCCGAAGAGCTGAGGGACAGCGCTCAAGCTCAGAGTTCAGGCCCCACGTCTGACCAAAAAAAAACAAACAAACAAAAAACTTTTTAACTGTTATTATTAAAGGTAATGTACAGAAGGGGTTAGAGTTATGTAAGTCAGTACATTTCTTTTTGGATGTCACCCCTTCCCTTGCTCTTTCTCTGTTTTTACCTCCTGTCCCCCACCCACAAGTTATATACTTTATTTTCTACATAGTGTCTAGTGAGTACCAGTGCTGTATTTGTTCAGCCTAATTTTTCTTTAAAAAAAAAGAACAAATTTTTGTTGTCATACAAAAGGATACTTTTGGAGTTGTTCTCATTCATTCTTGTTTTTTTTTTTTTAAATTATGGAAGGCTCTCTCAAAGAGCCAGACCTTTCAATAATTTTTGTGCTATATTCATTATTTAATATTAATTATTAATATGTTAATAATTAATAGCAATATATTATAACTATTAATTTAAGCATTGGCCAGTTTGGTGGTGAGACGGCAAGTGGTGTGTGTGTGTGTGTGTGTGTGTGTGTGTGTATGGGTCTCACTATAATTCAGAACAAGTATAGACTTCAACCAACTAAGCCACATGAAGGCAAACCCTTTTCACTTGGCCTCCTCTTCCCATTTCCCTTCCCATCTCTTCTGTTCTCTTCCTCATCCACACTTCTCATGTCCTGTCACAAAGACCCATGTATTCTTCCTCTCCTATGGCTGTAAGTAACTCCCCTCCCCTCCCCTCCTCTCTTCTTCTGTCCTCTCCTTTCCTACTCTCTCTTTTTCTCTTTCTTTATTTCTTTCTCTCTTTCTTTCTTCTCTCCCTCTTTCCCCACTCTCTTCCTTCCTTTTCTGTGCCAGCACTGAGGCTTGAATTCAGGACCTGGGTGCTGTCCTTAGCTTGTTGCTCTAGCTAGCACTCTACATTTTGAGTTACAGCTTCACTTCCAGGTTTTTGGTGATTAATTGGAAATAAGAATATCTTGGAGGGCTGGGAAGGTGGCTCAGTGGTAGAGCGCTTGCCTTGCATGCATGAGGCCCTGGGTTCGATTCCTCAGCACCACATAAGCAAAAAAGAAAAAAAGCCAGAAGTGGCGCTGTGGCTCAAGTGGTAGAGTGCTAGCCTTGAGCTGAAGAGCTGAGGGACAGCACCCAGGCCCAGAGTTCAGGCCCCAGGACAGGACCTCCCCTCCCCCCCACAAAAAAAGAGCCAGGAATCCTCAAAAGTTCGTTCATTTCATTGGAGAGAATATACACATTTAATCACATTCCCCAAAAGGTCAGAAAGAGGGAAGAGCCATTGGCCTACAAGAGAAAAGCACTTTCCTCAGTGTATGGCATGATTGTCAAAAGGATAGAGGTGACAAGAAGCCATAAGCACCACAGGGAAAAGGTGTCAGTTCCTCACCATGCAGAATGACATCCTCCCTATGGGACAGCCAAGCTTTACCTGCCCTCCAGTCCAGTAATGGCATCCTAGGCTTGATGCCTGATAACATGTGTGGAGCAGTGTCTTCTGAAACCCTCTCGGAATGGCCTCTCCCAAGTATTCATGACAGCTCTTACTGGTGCCATGCATGAGTTAGCTTTCCCACATACTCTGCCTTGGAGACATTTACCTATTCAGCTTAGCATTGGGACACTCCGTATTAATTCCTGCACATTTTTTTGGGGGGGGGGGGTCCGGTCATGGGGCCTGAACTCTGGGCCTGGGCGCTGTCCCTCAGCTCTTCAGCTCAAGGCTAGCGCTCTACCACTTGAGCCACAGCGCCACTTCCAGCTTTTTTCTTTTTGCTTATGTGGTATTGAGGAATCGAACCCAGGGCCTCAGGCATACAAGGCAAGCGCTCTACCACTGAGCCACCTTCCCAGCCCGAATTTAAGCAGCCAATGGGTCTAGGGGAAATCCAAGAACAATCCAAAGTGATCTCTGAAGATAACTTATTATAATTATATTTTGTTGTAGAAAGGTTTGAATGCCAGGCAGGCATTGTGCTACTTGAGCTACGCCTTCAGCCCTATTGGCCTCAGTTATTTTTCAAATAGGGTCTTACATTTATAACTGGACCAACCTAAACTGCTATCCTCCTATTTGTGCTTCCCGAGTAGTTGTGGTGACAGGCATGCATCACCATACTCAGCTATTAATTGAGATGAGTTCTGTAGAACTTTTTGAGGCTGGCCTCAAACTGTGATCCTTTTGATTTCCACCTTCCAAATAGCTAGAATTACAGCGGTGAGTCACTCTACCTGGTCTAACTTTTCCAAGTAGGATAAGGTTTCAAGTTTATTTGAAGATGTGTGCCTCATATATCTTTTGATGTATGAGGCCAATCATGATCTGGCCTTCCAGCCCCAACTCTTATCTGTGTTCTATGTGTCAAACAGGAAAATATTAGAATTTCCTTGGACCAGCCTAGCACTTTCAAGACACTTTACCTTTAACATAACTAATACCAACAATAATAATTTAGAATTCCAACCTGAATTCTATAGAATAAATGAGGAAATCAAGGCTAGTAGAAGCTAACTCATTTTCTTACACCTAACAAAAAGAAGTAAGTATAGTCAAGAATTTCATGTCTTTTTTCTCCAGTGAATGACACTTCTCAGAGTGTTGGCTCACCTTATTTGCATAAAGTCTGTCTTCTTTGGGTAAAGTCAGGCATCCTTTCCTTCACATTTTTAAAACATTCAAGTTGTTTTTCATTGTAGAAATAACATATATTATAGAATGGAAAGAAGTCTGGCTCTGGTGTGCACTAATGTTATATTCATTATGCATATACTTTTTTGTATCTTACTTTTTTTTAGCACTGTGGTACTATCATGCATGTGTTCCCGTAGTGCTACACAGTTTCTAGTATTTTTGATACTGACTTTGTGGCGTAAGTAGCAAACAATTCAAATTATCTCAGCCATAAAGAGTGTATGATGATTGTTGCAGAAATGGAGACCTGGCAGAGCAGAGGGTTCTAGATGTGCTATTTTGGTTAATTTTGGTTACAGTCCTATTTTCCTGCCGTTATCTTACAGCTGTCTCCACTTCCTTTGATAGTTGATGCTGTCTTACTTGTTCATGCTCCACAGAAGATGGGGAGAAATGATGCACAATGAATTTCTGCCTTTTGGTCTAATTGAGCCACTTCAGGTCATGGGCTTCTCCCTGAACATAGAGCCCTGCCTAGGTGGTCTAATCTACTCTAAAATTAACACTGCTTTAAGCTTGAGTTAATAAACAAATTCCTGACAATATCACTGGTCGAGTAAAGCCTTTATTTGTTTAGAATGAACATTTGGAGTTGAGAATTAAGTCAGTTTTTCTGGAGTCCCATTACTTCAGGATGAAGCATGTATACCTGAAGAAAAACTGATATTCTCTTAGGATGGAATTAGGTAATATTAGCTACTACTATTTATTATTGTTGAATTTATACATAATGTCTAGATTTGAACTCAGGACTTCATACTTACTAGACAGATGTTATACCATTGAGTCATGGCTCCAGCTCCTTTTTGCACTGGTTATTTTTGCGATAGTGTCCTGCCTCCAGCCTGGTCTGGTATCCAACTGTTTTAGGCTTCTCATCAGAGCTGGGATGACAAGATCATATTACCATGCCTCGCTTTGGCTGAAAAAGGAATTTTGAAAAGTTCTCCATGTGGACTGGCCTTGAATCACTACCCTCTAATCTCACTCCCAAGTAGCTAGGAATACAGGTATGAGCCACTAGCACCTGGTTGTATTTTATTTTTATAATTATTTGCTAATTTGGTAGGGGAAAGAAATTTATTTTTGCTAGCTTAACTACAATGCCTGTAGTACCCTTCCTATATATGTGTGGCACTTGGTCATTGTATGGATGCTAATTGCTAATCTGATTATGAGTTTTTAAGAACAGGGAATTTTCTGGGTGCTGGTGACTCACACCTGTAATCCTAGCTACTCAGGAAACTGAGATCTGAGAATTGTGGTTTGAAGCCAGTTCAGGCAGAAAATTCCCCATGGAACTCTTATCTCCAATTGACAACGTAAAAAACCAGAAGTGTTACTGTGGCTCAGAGTCGTAGCATGCTAGCCTTGAGTGAAAGAGCTCAAGGACAACACCTATTCCCTGAGTTCAAGCCCCATGACTGTCCAAAAAAAAAAAAAAGAGTAGGGAATTTAGCCAGACAATGGTGGTTCATACCTGTAATCATAGCTACTCAGGAGGTTGAGATCTGAGGATTAAGGTCCAAAGCCAGACCAGGTAAGAAAGTCTATGAGACTTACCTCTAATTAACCACCAAAAAAGATATAAGTGGAACTGTGACTCAAGTGGTAGAGGGCTAGCCTTGAACACAAAACTCCAGGACAGTGCCCAGGCCAAGTTCAAGCCCCATGTCTGGCACAAAGAAAAAATTGTAAAGACAAAGAGTTGGGAATATTTCATATTGATACTTGCTTTTAACAGGTATCATATAAATACAAATTAAATAAATGATTCAATAGAAGAATAAATGATTAATATATTTAAGAACATAAACAGTAAGAAGCTACTTAGGACAGTCCTCATGGAACATATAGAAGGGCTTACAACTAAGAAACAGGTGTTCTCCTCCCCTCAGGTATTTGTTGAGACTATATTATGTACCACCCATTAAAAAAAAAACACACACACACAGGATGAGGCTGGGAATGTGGCTTAGTGGTAGAGTGCTTGCCTAGCATGCATGAAGCCCTGGGTATGATTCTTCAGTACCACTTAAACAGAAAAAGCTGGAAATGGCTTAAGTGGTAGAGTGCTAGCCTTGAGCAAAAGAAGCTAGGGACAATGCCCAGGCCCTGAGTTCAAGCTCCAAGACTAGCAAAAACAACAACAACAAAACCCCATAGGAGTCAGGTGCTGGTGGCTCATGCCTGTAATCCTAGTTAGTTAGGAGGCTAAGATCTGAGGGTCATGGTTTGAAGCTGGCCAGGCAGAAAAATACATGAGACTATTATTTGCAATTAATCACTAAAAAGCTGGAAGTAAAATGTGACTCAAGTGGTAAAGTGCTAGTTTTGAGCAAAAAAGCTCAGGGACAGCTCCCAACCCCTGAGTTCAAGCCCCAAGCCCCAGGACTGGCACACACATAGGCAATAAGAAAGATATATTTTTGTTTTCATGGAGCTTATATTTTTCATGAGCATTGAGGAAATAATTGTAAATTGGTTTTATAAAGAGAAGTGCAGAGGGCTGGCAAGTTGGCTCAGTGGTAGAATGCATGCATGAGGCCCTGGGTTTGATTTTTCAGCACCACATAAGCAGAAAAAAAAAAAGCTGGAAATGGCACTGTGGCTCAAGTGGTAGGGCCCTAGCCTTGAGCTGAAGAGCTGAGGGACAGCACCCAGGCCCAGAGTTCAGGCCCCATAACCAAAAAAAAAAAAAAAAAAAAAAGAGAGAGAAGTGCAGGAAGCAGAGTATGGTGACCTATGCCTTAACCCTGCTACTTGGAGACAAGATCAGAGGAAGCTAACAGCATGGCAAATGTAGCAAGACCCAGTAAAAAGAACAGAAAGAAAGAAAGAAAGAGAGAAAAAGAAAGAAGGAAGGAAGGAAGGAAGAAGGAAAAAACAAAACAAAAGACTCAAATGGTGGAGTACTCAACTAGTATGTACAAGGCCCTGGATTTAATCCTTAGTACAGAAAAGATGGGGTGGGGGGGTGGGGGTGGGAAGTGAGGGGGTAGGGAGGTAGGGAAAGAGAAAAGGAGAGAGTGTGTGTGAGAGAGACACACAGACAGTTTTATGTGTGTGTGTGTATATATATATATATATATAGTTAAATTGTTCATAATAAGAATTGGTTCTTATTCTAAATCTTTTTATTTATTTATTTATTTATTTTGGGTTCAGTAGTGGGGCCTGAACTCTGGGCCTGGGCGCTGTCCCTCAGCTCTTCAGCTCAAGGCTAGTGCTCTACCACTTGAGTCACAGCACCACTTCCAGCTTTTTTCTTTTTGCTTATGTGGTGCTGAGGAATCGAACCCAGGGCCTCATGCTTGCAAGGCAAGTGCTCTACCACTGAGCCACCTTTCCAGCCCTTATTCTAAATCTTTTACTTATGATGAGACAGGCAGCCCAGAGCACCAAAACCCAGCAATGGAGTGAACTGGGCTTTCCTTGCTCTTGGTTCTGGGTTAATCATTTTAACAGCACTGCTTATGGAGTTCTGCTGTTGCTGAGATGGTTCTGTAGGTTGACAGTCCTTTGCTGCTATGGGCTGATGGGCAGCCTGGGGACAGAAGGCCACAGGGTTCTTCTGCCCACTAGCCAGGTGTGTGTGTGTGTGTGTGTGTGTGTGTGTGTGTGTGTACTCTAGTCTGTCTTTTCTTACTGTTTTCCTGAACTCTTTCAGTGGTTTAGACACCGAGGAGGCAGATTTCTCTTATTATATAACAGGAAAAGCAAGCAAATGTGATTTCCACATCAGAACAATCTTTTCATCGGTGAGTTTCAGATGCTTACACACACCCTTCTTTATCTCTTGAGAAGGAACATGCCTTGCTTCCAAACTATTATAAAGATCACAGCCCTCTTAAGACATCTGCTTTTTTTAAAAAGGAAATTGCATGGCTCTGGTCTGACTTTGGGAAATTTCCCATCCTGGGTGGTGCTTTCCCATGGTTCCTTCAGCAAAGGAAGCTGACCTAGTTGGGGGAATTGAGAAAATGATAGTTACTTGATGCCTAAGTGATATGTGTGTGATTTTTCTAGAAGGGAAGGGTTTGGGAGTTCAGCGTCCCAAGCAAGTCATATACTTAGGTAGAAGCCTTGTAGGTAGGCCAGTCTGAGTCTGGGAATTCAGGGTGTGGAAAGTCTCATTTGCTTGATATGCAGACAGTAAGAAGACCAGAAGAGGCAAATGAGACTGGTATGTAGGTAAGAGTTTCATCTGTACAGTCTTTACACAGTGTTGTCATTTTTTGATTTAGGCCAGGTCTGAGAGTAAGAAAGTCAAGAAGTTACTGAGGTATAGAGCTATGAGACCATAATCACAACAAAGATTAAGTGCATATTACTTTTCCCCTCTCAGAATTCCATTATATGGTTAATTGACATTACAAAATAGTTACAATATAGATTCCTAGTTCAGAATTAGTGTGTTACTATAATATATATTATTTTATAGACTAAGAGATGTACATATTATATACTATGTATATATGATATAGGTACATAATATGTAACATATGATATGAGTTTGTTTTGTCATCCTTCTACCCTTTTAAAATTTATTGTTGACTGTCTTTTTTGTGTCTTTTCATTTTTTTAATTTATTTTTTGGACTAGGGATCAAACTCAAATTTATTTTTTATTTTATTTTATTTTGTTAGTCGTGGGGCTTGAACTCTGGGCCTGGGCACTGTCCCTGAGCTCTTCAACTCAAGGCTAGCGTTCTACCACTTGAGCCACAGGGCCACTTCCAGTTTCAGAGTGGTTAATTGGAGATAAGAGTTTCCTGCCCTGGCTAGCTTTGAACCACAATCCTAGATCTCAGCCTCCTGAGTAGCTAGGATTATAGGCGTGAGCCACTGATGCTCAGCTAAAATTTATTTTTAAAAACAGTCTTTCTATGAAGCTCATCTCTATCCTCCTGCTTAATCTCCTAAATGCTTGGATTGTAGGTGTGTACCACCATGACCTGATGTGGCTCTGAATATGTGCATATGTGTTACAAGTCATATACAATGAAAAGCAAGTATCTTTTTCCTTTTCTTTCTTTCTTTCTTTCTTTCTTTCTTTCTCTCTTTCTTTCTTTCTTTCTTTCTTTCTTTCTTTCTTTCTTTCTTTCTTTCTCTCTTTCTTTCTTTCTTTCTTTCTTTTTGTCAGTCGTGGGTCTTGAACTTGGCCTGGGCACTGTCGCTGAGCTAGCACTCTACCACTTGAGTCACTTCCGGCTTTTTCTGCTTATGTGGTACTAAGGAATCGAACCCAGGGCATCATGCGTGCAAGGTAAGCACTTTACCACTGAGCCACCTTCCCAGCCCCGAAAAGCAAATATCTTAATACTCCATTTGATGAATTTTGAAATCCCAAATGAAGATACAAATCTTATAAAAATTATCATCACAAACTGTCATAGGGCCTTTAATTATTCACAAAATATTATCATACCAATTCATCATAGGTTGTGATGAATTAAGGGTACATATTGTAATCACAGTATGCTGATAGACAAGGTAACTTTGCATACAAAAAATACTCAACCCCAAAGAAAAACCATAAAAGAGGAAAAATTACAGAGGGGACAAAAAAATAAAAACACAAGCACCAAGATTGTACATTTAAATCCTCCAAAATCAAATGTACTGGATCCTTGAATTAAAAGGCAGAGATTGATAGTCTGGATGAAAACAAGATTCAGAATTTAGTATATAGCTCAAGTGATAGAGCATTGCCTAGCAAACTCTAGGTTCAACCCTCAGTACTGCAAAAGAAACAAAAACAAAACAAAGCAAAACAAAAACTCCATACAGGACCCAACTATTTACTTTTTATGCAACATACATTCCAAATAGAAAGGCACAATTTGAAAGTTTAGGGCTGGAAAAGTATATCATGTAAACACTAAGCATATTTGAGACAGGGACTCTCTGTGTCGTCCAAACTAGAGCCAAACTTTGTCACAGCCTCCCAGGTGCTGGGATTATAGGAATGTGTCAACATAACAAGCCAAGAAAGCTAGTGTTTATTTATGTCAGATGTGGTAGGTTAAAAGATAAGGAGTATTTCCAGATCATTTAGTAGTGATAAAAAGGTCAATTAATTAAGATGTGACAATCCTATAGTAGAATCTCATATAATAGAACTTCAAAGTATATTAAGGCCAAAACAGATGAGAGAGAAATTGATCTATAATCATATTGGAGACTTCCATATTCCTCTTCCAGTATTACAAAGAAAGAAGATTTGAAAAGCATAGTCATAACTTAACCTAATAGACATATTTAGATGATTCAATTACATCAAAGTATACATTCTTTACCTTCACCAAGACACATACTTCATGTTGCTGGGCCATGTATGAAAGATTAAAAAAAATACCTTTAGCAAGCTGAGTGCTGGTGGCTCATGCCTATAATCCTAGCTCCTCAGGAGGCTGAAATCTGAGGATTGTGGTTCAAAGCCAGCTTCAGCAGGAAAGTTCATGAGAATTTTATCTCCAATAAACCACCAGAAAACCAGAAGTGGCGCTGTGGCTCAAGTGATAGAGTGTAGCCTTAAGCTGAAGAGCTCAGGGACAGCTCCCAGGCCCAGAGTTCAAGACCCATGACCAACAACAACAACAAAAAGTACTTTTAGGGGCTGGGAAGGTGGCTCAGTGGCAGAACGCTTGCCTTGCATGCCTGAGGCCCTGGGTTCGATTCCTCAGCACCACATAAGCAAAAAGCCGGAAGTGGCGCTGTGGCTCAAGTGGTAGAATGCTACCCTTGAGCTGAAGAGCTGAGGGACAGCGCCCAGGCCCAGAGTTCAGGCCCCACGACCGGACCCCCTCAAAAAAAAAAAAAAAGTACTTTTAGCAGTACTTTAGAAGCATAAATTACTTAGATAGAAACAAATTTAACAAAAATTTATAGAACTTCTACACTGGAGAATATACAACATTACAGAGAGAAATTATGGGCCTAAATAAATGTATAATAGCTTGAAAGACTCCATCTTGTTAAAGTATAAATCCTCCTGACTTTGGCTTAAGTAGAGTCAAAGCTATTCCAATAAAAATCCTAACAGTATTGTTTCAGTAAGAATGGACACCCTACATGCAAAGTTTATAATAAATTACAATGGATCTAGAATAGTAACAAAATCTTAAAAAAATGATAAGATTGGGTGATTTTGTTTTTCCTAGTCCTGGGGCTAGAACTCAGGGCCTGGTGACTGTCCCTGAGCCTTTGTGCTCAAGACTAACACTCTACCACTTGAGCCAGAGTGCCACTTCTGACTTTTTCTGAGTAGTTTATTGGAGATAAGAGTCTTGTGGACTTTCCTGCCCACGTTGGATTTGAACCATGATCCTTGTATTTCAGTCTCCTGACTGGCTAGGATTACAGGCCTGAGCCACCAGCGCCTAGCTAAAATTGGGTGATTTTACTGCCTAATCTCAAGAATTACTACAAGCTGGGCCTGGTGGCACATACCTGTAATTCTAGCACTCTGGAGGCCAGTCTGAGTTAAATAATGAGTTCTAGGCTGCTCTTAACTATGTAGAGAGTCTTTCTTTCAAAACAACAGAACAACCAAAATCAGAACAAAACAAATCTATAAAATTACACTAATCCAGTAAGATATTGGTAAAAATAGGCCAATGAAACAAAACACATTGCACAGCATTGACAGCATTGACAGTATTGACAGCAATTAATTAGCTGTTTCAAAATAGTATAGAATGTTCCCAAGACAAAGGAATGATAAGTGAATATCTGAGGTGATAGATAGCACTTTTACCTTAACATGATTATTATATGTTGTATACATGTATTTTAAATGCCACATTGAACACCCACATATATACAATTGCTCTTGTCACTTACAAATAAAACGAATAGAATCTAGAAATAAACCCACACATATATAGGTGATTTTTTTTTGCTTTTTTGCCAGTCCTGGGGGTTGAAATCAGGGCTTGGGTACTGACCCTGAGCTTCTTTTGCTCAAGGACTTCATGTATGCTAAGCAAGCACTCTACCACTGAGCCACATTCCCAGCTCCTAGTTAATTGGTTTCCAACAAAGATATCAACAAAAATAATAGATTAAGAAAGATGGCTGAAAAAAAAACCCTAGATATGCCGGGCACCGGTGGCTCAAACCTGTAATCCTAGCTACTCAGGAAGCTGAGCTCTGAGGATCACAGTTCAAAGCCAGCCTGGGCAGGAAAGTCCATGAGACTCTTATCTCCAATAAACCACCAGAAAACCGGAAGTGGCACTGTGGCTCAAGTGGTAGAGCACTCGCCTTGAGCTGAAGTACTGAGGGACAGTACCCAGGCCCAGAGTTCAAGACCCACGACCGACCAAAAACAAAACAAAGCAAAAAAACCCTAGATATGTATTAGGAAAGCTGTTATTACATTTGTAGTATATAGTTATGGCAAAATACAGGTCTGAGCCCAAGTTATCCAGGTTCTGAAAGATAAGTTATATCTGTTACTGCTATAAGTTATATCTGTTACTGCTATACTAGTTTTCTCAAGCTATAGGAACAGTATTAATTAAGTGAAATTTGTTATGAAGTTTCAGTAACATTGAGGGCACCAAGGTATCACCTAGCAAATAGCTGGATGCCATTACTTTACATTTCATATTTGGATGACATTGGTCTTTTGCTTTTAATCCTTCCTCTTTTATTCAAAGTAGGAAACATTTCCATTTATGACCAATGACACAGATGCTGACACTACTAGCTGGGATGAAAGAACAGACGCTATCTTCTTACACAAAATGAAACCAATTTCTCACAAACCAGTAGCTGAATAGCTTGAAATAGTGAATGTTTCTTTTAAAGCATCTTTGAGATACTAGAGGAATCAGGTTCTTGTATAGGGCAACTGGTACTATTATTGTGACTAGTAGTGTTAATAAAAAGTAGAAATCTCCATGTTAACAAACTAGAATGTTATATAATTAGATTTTGAAAACCTTTTTTTCACTAACATATTGTGCTTTGAGAGAGGTTTTTCCC
The DNA here is from genome assembly GCF_019054845.1 of Dipodomys spectabilis. NCBI lineage: Eukaryota > Metazoa > Chordata > Mammalia > Rodentia > Heteromyidae > Dipodomys > Dipodomys spectabilis. The sequence goes on from NW_024870730.1 coordinate 13,222,094, forward strand.
CTTTTTAATCCCCTCTTTTTTTTTAAGATACATTAGAGAATCTATTGTGACATTTCCATGCATATACACAATGTATTCCAATCAGTGCATTTTTCTTCATCACTCTCCTAACCCTTTCTCTTCCTAATACAATTTCTAATGGCTTCATTGTTCTGTTTTCATACTTGCTGACATTGGAAAAGATTTCTCCAGGACAGAACATAGACTACTAGACTCAGGATGCTTTGTTATTGGGTCAGGTTAGGTATTACCCAAGGAGTTCCTGTTTTCCAAAGGGCATGTGGACAGTACAGGGTCAAGTTGCAAGTAGAGTGGTAGCAATTCCTTTTCTATCATCCCAATAATGGAGGAAAGCCTTCCAACTCTGGATCAAAAGAAGATGTGTTCTCTCTTCCATTTGGTGCTAGAAATGTATCATAAACTCTCTTTTGTTTCCTATCTCTAAAGTGTTATTTTTCCCTGAGTCTGTGCCCATGACACTTGTAATATTATCATGTTGCTTGAAATGTTCAAATTACAGAAGTGATTAGATTACATTTCCAGGTTAAATAATCTTGCCAAGACAGTTTTCTTTCTAAGCCCCTCTGCCACAACTGCTCAAATTTTTAAAGAACTGCTTTGCAAGTGGGTCATCTCAACCATTTTGTGTTGATTCTTACTTTCCTATTTATGGACTATGTCGCAGGATCAAGCTGAGTGCTTTACACACCATTATCTAACATAATCCTTATGAGACCATTTCAAATAGATACTTTTACACTCCCATTTTATAATTAGCTTACTTAGGACAGAAAGGTGATAATAGCATTGAACTTGAAATGCAGACCCAGGGCCCTAAGAGCAAGCTCTTGTATGATTTCATATTCCTTCACTGAGCTCAGGATGATGTAATCCTGGTCTTACCCTAAGTCCCAGGTACCTTCCTCTGAGCACTGTTACTTGGTTGCTTTGTATAGGCAGGAAACTGCACTGTTCAGCACAGGATAAGATAGAAGAACATCACAAGAAACAGTGCTGTCTTTAGGTGCCTTTGATCTTGCTAAGGTTGAGTTAAGCAGTAGTTTTCAAGTTCATAGCTACCCTAGAATCATCTGTGGAAGTTTATCCAGTAAGCATGACACAAATTCTGACAATTTGCATAGATAAGGGCTGGGTATCAGGATTTTAAAACACCCCCCATGTGATTTACAAGCACAGCCAAGGTTAAGAAATAGTTAGAAAAGACATCCTCATGTAAAACAATGCCAGAACAACTATACCATACAAAGATACATTTCGAAATCTGTTTATTTATTTCTTACCTCTTTCCACAAAGGGTGTGACGTGGCTAAAAAATTACTGGGTAGAGAATGCATTCCAACTGAGGGGCACAGAATTCTTGGTACTTGTCAGGTAGGCTACAGATGGTCTAGGAGAGATGAAATCAGTGTAGAAACAATTCAGGTACATTTTATTTTTTTGATTTTGGTTTGCCAGGCAGCAGTGGCAGATTTTGGGGAAAAGCACTTCTTAGAAAACAGCTGATTGGATGGGTTACTGTTTCTAGGTGGTTGATTGGTTCAAGAACTGTTTCCAGGCAGCTGATTGGTCCAGTTGCTGTTTCCAGGCTGTGTAGCCAGTAGATTGCCTTGTCTCCAAGGGTTACTCAATCTACAAAGTAATAACAGGACTAAAAGCTTATGTGGAATTATAATTTTCCCCATCACAGAAAGTTATTGAAGAAAATATCAGGAAGTATCTTTGATCCATCTTCCCTTACGGGTTGGTTATAAATTGCTTGTAAGGAAAAATTTTCCTAAATTATTATTATTATCACTTTTTTTTTTTTTTACAAGTTCTGGAGTAGCTGGAGCTATCCCAAGAAAAGTTTAAGGGTGTTAAAAAGGAAACCTTAAACTATTATTGCCTTCAACTGTTTCATTATTTTCTGTTTTCTTTCCTTTTTTCAAGGGCATATGAAGCCACTTTTAGTTTAATATTAAAAAGGGAAAAACTGAGGTAAAATATTGGTGGAATAGGCTGGGAATGTGGTTTAGTGGTAGAGTGCTTGCCTAGCATGCACAAAGCTCTGGGTTCCATTCCTCAGTACCACATAAACAGAAAAAGCCAGAAGCGGCACTGTGGCTCAAGTGGTAGAGTGCTAGCCTTGAGCAAAAGAAGCTCAGGGACAGTGCTCAGGCCCTGAGTTCAAGCCTCTGGACTGGCAAAAAATATATATATTGGTATAATAATAGTTAAAACTGAAAAAAGGGTAAAATCACTGCAAGCCTATCCTCTTAATATTCAATTATTTTCATTTTTGCATAATGTTCTTGTATCCTAAGGTCAATTATATTTGGAAAATGACACTGTGAAATTTAGGTGTTAATGTTAAACCACATTTAATGTTTTTAAAAATGACTCTCAGTTTATTTCACATTGACTCACTGAGCTCCTTTGAAAGTATGACACAATGTGATTTATGAACAATGAAAGTTTCAATATTTCAGCTTCAATGAATGTTTTTGAGAGGTATATATATGTGTGTATGTATATATATATATATATATGAATATGTTGGACATTCATTTTACCCAGCTATCTCATTAAAAGAAAGAATAAATATTTGTGAAGAGGCCACATCACAGCTGGCTGCATCATAAGAACTAGAGAAATAGCTGGCTAGAAAACAGGATCTTCTTTTAGAAGATGAGAGAGAGTTGAGAGAGAGAGAGAGAGAGAGAGAGAGAGAGAGAGAAAGAGCGACAGACAGTGAGAGAGAGAAAGAGGAGAGAGAGAGGCTGTAATAATCCAAGCTGACAGAATATTTCTCATTTCATGAGCTTTACATACCAGCTCATGTAATACTCCTAATAGTCCTATAGTAGGTACAATTATTATCTGTGTTTTCTTGTGCTGGTATTGGGCTTGAACTTGGGGCTGAGTGCTGTCCATGAGCTCTTTTTTTTTTTTCTCCAATGTTAGCACTTTACATTTCTTCAATTTCCATTATCTCTGTTTTTTTGTTTGTTTTTTTAGACAAGGAAACCAGAGCACAAAGAAGTTCATAATGTGAACTTAGGATTTTGTAGGGCCCAAATGTGGAGTCTAGGAAATATGTCACCAGAATATTAAAGTTTAACCTACCAGGTGCCAGTGGCTCACATTTGTAAACCTAGCTACTCAGGGGGCTGAGATCTGAGGATGGCAGCTCAGAGCCAGTCCAGACAGGAAAGAAAGTCTGTGGGACTCTTATCTCCAAAAAACTACTCAGAAAACGCCAAAAGTGGGGCTGTGGCTCAAATGGTAGAGTCTTAGCCTTGAGCAAAAGAAGCTCAGTGACAGTGCCAAGACCCTTAGTTCAAGGCCAGGGGTGGGGAGTGGAGAAGGGGAGGGTGGAGTTTCCTATTCACCCAACTGACCCAACTTCATATTCTTATTTTCTATTCATCAATCTGACTTGACTATTACTCATTTCCTTGTTTCCCCTAACCAATTATTCCCATACTTTCCCCATCCCTGTCTGCTTTATGCATAGATTAAACAGAATGTGTGCTCACTGAATCACAAATAAAGAAGCAGTGTGGTACAGTGATAGGTGGTTCTGATTTGTAATCAAGAGATGCTAGATATGGTCAGTGTGTCACAGCTTTCTGATCCATTCATCTGAAATGAGGAAAATGGTATCTTCTTGATGTGGTTTGCTAAACTTTAGAGGGCCAAATGAGTTAACACAAGGGGAAATGCTTGTATAAACTAGCAAGTACAACATAAAGGAAATGTGAAAAATCTAGAAAAACTGATCTTAAGCACATGCTATCATTTAATAACTTCTTAGTGAGCTCATAAAATCCTCAAGGGGATCAAAAAGTGACAGAGTGGAGAGGCCATTTGTGTGGAAAGCAGTTTGGTTGGGCATGTAACTGAGTAAAGCTGACAGACAGAACACATTATATCATGGAATCACCCCAGAACTTCTGGGAGAAGTTCAGGTGTGCTATCCATCAGAAATTTTAAAAAAATTATTTACCTATGAGATAACTGATAGGGATATATCAGTACTGATAACTGGAATAATGAAGTTTCATTCCAAATAGGATTTGATTGACTTCAATTAATTTAGAAGCATAAAATCGTGTCAAATATAGATTGGTACCAAATAACAAGGTCTTCTTTCAAATGCACAACTACTAGGAAAGATCTCAAACCATAAACATTAGTGCAGATACAATTTGTTTATTCCTTCATTTAGAAAGTATTAGTTATTAATCTCCCATAAGAGGAAGGGTGCTCAGTAGAGATGCCCAAACAGGAGCAGTGGCATCACCCCAGAGATTGTTAAAAGTCAGAATTTCCTTAAATCAAACACCAGAAGATGGGCTGGGAATGTGGCTTAGTGGTAGAGTGCTTGCCTAGCATGCATGAAGCCCTAGGTTTGATTTCTCAGGACCACATAAACAGGGGAAAAGGCCAGAAGTGGTGCTATGGCTCAAGTGATAGAGCACTTCCCTTGAGCACAGAGAGGCTTAAGGACAGTGCCCAGGCCCTGAGTTCAAGTCCCAGGGCTGGCAAGATAGAAAGAAGGAAAGGAAGAAAGAAAAGAAAAGGAAAGAAAGAAAGGAAGGAAAGAAGGAAGGAAGGAAGGAAGGAAGGAAGGGAGGGAGGGAGGAAGGAAGAAAGAAAAGAAAGAAAGACAGACAGACAAACATCAGGGGCTGGGAAGGTGGCTCAGTGGTAGAGTGCTTGTGCTTGCCTTGCATGCATGAGGCTCTGGGTTCGATTCCTCAGCACCACATAAACAGAAAAAGCCAGAAGTGGAACTGTGGCTCAAGTGGTAGAGAGCTAGCCTTGAACTGAAGAGCTGAGGGACAGTGTCCAGGCCCAGAGTTAAAGCCCCAAGCCCCATGATCCACAAACAAAACACACACACACACACACACACACATACACACACACACACACACACACACACACACACACACACACACACACACACACACACACACACACACACACACACACACACACACACACTACTGGCAGGTTCCTGAATTGCATACTGGCTCATAGCTGCTGCTTCCTGATTGGGAGGCTTTGGGTTTGTTACTTTCTTCTAAGCCTTTCTGCATGGATAAGGTGGAGATAGTAGTGATGCCTGCTTAACATACTGGGAGGACTAGCTCACATCACATAATCTCAAACCAATACACTGTACAAGAGAAGGTACAATTTACGACTGTATTTTATTATTATTTAACGAAAAGGCAAAGGCAAACAGCAGTCAAAATATTCTGAACAGTAGCATAGCATTTTTATGGTATATGGAGGCAGGTACACTATCTCTGCAAATCTCTGCACTTTGGTAGCAAGTGTTGAGAAAGTAGCTGTTTTTCCTTTACATTTTGTGTCTTTTCATTTATGTTTGGTGCCAGTCTTAGGGCATGAAAACTCAGGGTCTGGGTGCTGTCCCTGAGCTTTTGTGCCTAAAGTTAGTGTTCTACTGCTTGAGACCCAGCTCTACTTCCTCCTTTACATTTTGAATATGCTCCAGTGAAGAAATTTATATGAGTTCATGTAAACTTACATAAATGGGCATACACTGCTCGTTTCTATTATTTAATCCCCTGGTAGGTCAGGACTATCTCTGTTACTATGAATTTGATGACGGGGCCAAATCCAACATTTGTTCTTGGAACACACGTAACTTAGATAATTAAGTTAAAGAGCCTGACTCACTGACCTACTTTCTTGGTTACCAAAGCAGAGGGGAGGTTGGATTACCTGGGTTTTAGCTCCACCTAGTGTCTATACATGATTCTGTTTTGGGTTGTAGCAAAATACTAGTTTTATCTTTTACTTCAGATTCATCCAACTTCTTACTATTTAGGTAAAATGATTCAACACATACCTTTTGGGTGTTTTTTTTTATTAGACTTAAAATGTGGATTAGTGGTTCAATTCCTCAGTACCACATAAATAGAAAAGGCCAGAAGTGGCACTGTGGCTCACATTGTAGAGTGCTAGCCTTGAGCAAAAGAAGCTCAGGGAACAGTGCCCAGGTGCTGAGTTCAAACCCCAGGACTGACCCCTTCCCCACCAAAAAAAAGATAGGCTTAGCTGGGGGAGAGCTAGGGAAAGGGTGGCAGTGTCCAAAAAGAAATGTACTCTTTACCTGGCTTAAGTAATTATAATTCCCTGTACATCACCTTTACAAGAAGAAAAAATTAAGAAACATTATACTTAGAGCTGAATGCCAGTGGCTCCCACAATAATTCTAGCTACTAAAAGTTCATAAGTTCTGAGAATTGATGTTCATAGCTAGTCCAGGCAGGAAAAAGACTCTACTCCTAGCCAGAAGTGACTTCCATTGCCTGAGACCAGGGTGGCAATAAAGCTTTGAGCCTAAGGTTTATTATGTTCCCCGAACTGGGCTGGGAATGTGGCTTAGCAGTAGAGTGCTTGCCTAGCATTCATGAAACCCTGAGTTCCATTCCTCAGTACCACATAAACAGAAAAAGTCAGAAGTGGAGCTGTGGCTCAAGTGGTAGAGTGCTAGCTTTGTGCACAGGGAGGCACAGGGACTGTGCCCAAGCCCTGAGTGCAAGCCCCAGGACTGGTAAAAAATTTTGTTAAAAAAAGAAAAGAAAAAAAAGGTTCCAGTCCTGCCCCTGACTCCATGTGTTGATCGCTGGGTGGGTTACAGCTCTCTTCTTAGTCCCTCTGAATTATGTAGTACACACAGCTACCTATACCCCATAGAGAGGACTTACATACAATCATACACACACACACACACACACACACACACACACACACACACTTGAAAATTTTTATTTTGGGCTTTTTTGCTGCTTTTTTGCCTATTTTTATGCTAGTACTACTGAAACTTGAACTCAGAGCTTGCTGTACTTCCTTGCTCACAGCAGGTCTTAAGTCATGCCTCCAGTCCAGAATTTTGGTAGTTAATTGGGGCTGAAATCTCAAAGATTTTCTTCCTAGGCTGGATTCAAACTGTTATCCTCCAGGCCTCAGTCTTCTGAGTAGCTAGGGTTACAAGTATGAGCTACTTGTGCTTGCCCTGTTGCTATTTTGGCTTTGTTGTCTTGATTTTTTTTATTTTTGTCGGTCGTGGGACTTGAACTCTGGGCCTGGGCCCTGTCCTTGAGCTCTTCAGCTCAAGGCAAGTGCTCTACCACTTGCGCCACAGCACCATTTTCAGTTTTCTGGTGGTTAATTGGAGATAAAGAGTCTCACGAACATCCACAATCCTTAGATCTCAGCCTCCTGAATAGCTATGATTATAGGTATGAGCCACAAGCTCCTGGCTCATCTTGATTTTTAAAAATTCAATTGTCTGTATTGATTTTTTTACAATCATGGTTAACTAAAGTCTTCTGAAATCATAAAGATACATCTTTATTTCTATATTCATCTAAAGATACTGCAACAGTAGTGGTGATTAATTTTTGCCAGATCACTGCAATCACAAAGTTGTGGATTATCGAGTATAATAGCTTTTGCAGCCAAGCTTCTTCACCATGAATGGAGAAGAGGTATGCACACAGAGTCTTGAGCACTTCAATTAAATATTTGACTACTGAGTCACACCCCTTCAATCTAGAAAATGCAGCACAACCCAACCACTATGCAGTCTTAATCTCTGAGAAATCACAAACTAAAAGGATACAGGATACTGAAACCTCACAGTAAAAACTTGGCCCTAGATGTGGAAATTTCAGTGGAAAAAAATAATAAAATTTATAAATGAACAGGCAATGATATTTCTTTCAAAAGTCAACCACTGAAAGATGAAAGCTTTTAGTGATAGAAAAGAGGAAGGAATGTCAAACAAAGTTAAGAATGATCAATGAGAGCTTGGAATTTGGCTCAGTGGTAGAGTCCTTACCTTGCATGCATGAGGCCCTAGGTTCCATTCCTCAGCACTACTTAAGCAGAAAAAGCCGGAAGTGGCACTGTAGCTCAAGTGGTGGAGTGCTAGCCTTGAGCTGAAGAGCTGAGGGACAGCGCCCAGGCCCAGAGTTCAAGCCCAGGACTGGCAAGAAAGAAAGAAAGAAAGAAAGAAAGAAAGATCAATAAAATTAAAGAGGAGATGTATAAGCAGCTGAAAAAATTCAAAGATGATGCAAACAACTAACTAGCTCAAAGAGAATTCAAAACTACTGAATGAAATAAAGAAGTTATATGGAATGTGAAAGGGAATTTTTTTCCCAGTCCTGGGGCTTGAACTCTGGGCTTGAGTGCTATCCAGGAGCTTCTTTTGCTCCAGGCTACTGCTCTACCACTTAAGCCAGAGCACTACTTCTGGCTTTTTCTGTGTAGTTTACTGGTGGTAAGAGTGCGATGGACTTTCCTGCCCTGACTGGCTTCAAATTGCAACCCTTAGATCTCAGCCTCCTGAGTAACTAGGATTACAGGCATGAGCCACTGGCGCCAAGCTATGAAAGGGTATTTTAATAAGGATATAGAAATCTTTAAAAAAATCAAATTGAAATATAGGATTTGAAGATATCAATAGCCCAAATAAAAACTTATTAGAAAACCTAGATAATAGAAAAAAAGTGAAAATATGATCAAGGATAGAAGGTAAAGCAGAATTTGATCAGTCAAGGACATTGAAAGAAACATTAAAAATATTGAACATTGAAAAAACGTAAGACATTCCTGTTTTGATTTGACACCATCAAAATTCTGAAATAGTCAGGCACTGGTGGCTTATGCCTAGAACTGTAATTACTCAAAAGGCTGAGATCTAAGGATAAAGGTTTTAAGCTAGCCTGGGCAGAAAAGTCTGTGAAAATCTTATCTCCAAGCAAAAAGCAGGAAATTAAGTTGTGGCTCAAGTAGTTCAACCTGGGGTGAAAAAGTTAATTCATCAAATATTTCTGGACATACAAGCACTGATAGGCCCCAGCACAGAAACAGTGGTATACTTCAATAACCTACAGTAGACAGGTCATCCAAATAAAAAATGCAATGAAGAAATTTCAGAGCTAAATGGCAGTGTAGTTCAAATGACTTAACAGATATCTACTAAGGATTTCATCCAGCAACTGAACAACATTTTTCTGAACAACATTTTTCTCAGTAGCCCATGGAACTTTCTCCAAAATAGAACATAGTTGAGGACATAAAACAAATTTTAACAAATACAAGAAAGTTGAAATAACTCCTTGTATTCTATCAGACTACAATGGCATAAAACTAGGACTCAACAGCAATACAACAAAAAACAAATTTACAAAAGCAAAAGAAAACAACAAAAAGAACCCTACAGAAGATGGGAATGTGGCTTAGTGGTAGAGTGCTTGCCTAGTATGAATGAAGCCCTGAGTTCCATTCCTTAGTATCACATAAACAGAAAAAGCCAGAAGTGGCACTGTGGCTCAAGTGGTAGAGTTGCTAGCCTTGAGCAAAAGAAGCTCAGGGACAGAGCCTAGGCCCCGAGTTAAAGTCCCAGGACAAAAACAGGCAAAACAAAAACAAAAACACCATTTAAAAAATCCTACAGGGCTGGGAAGGTGACTCAGTAGTAGAGCACTTGCCTTGCATGCCTGAGGCCCTGGGTTCCACTCTTCAGCATCATATAAGCAAAAAAAAAAAAAAAAAAAAGCTGGAAGTGGCGCTGTGGCTCAAGTGGTAGAGCGCTAGGCTAGCCTTGAGCTGAAAAACTGAGGGACAGTGCCCAGGCCCACTGTTCAGGCCCCATGACTGGACTGCCCCCCCCCCCAAAAAAAAATCCTACAATCTCAAACAAGGCTATAGTATACCAGCACAACTATGTTTATCACAGCATTATTTACCATAGCTAAGATATGGAACCAACCCAGATGCCCCTCAGTAGATGAATGAATCAAGAAAATTTGTGTGTGTGTGTGTGTGTGTGTGTGTGTGTGTAATTCTATGCCTCCATCAGAAAGAATGCCACTGCCCCATTTGTTAGGAAATGGAAAGACTTGGAAAAAATTATATTAAGTGAAGTAAGCCAGGCCCAAAGAAACATAGGTCCCATGGTTTCTCTTATTTGCAATAACTAGTATATGTCTTGGATAAGAAGAAAAGGTCAAAAGCTATGTACATATGGACATATAAGATAATGCTAAGTGAAATGAACCCCAAGATAGAGACACAAGTGGTTTTATCTTTATTGCTGTAGTTTTTAATGTATTTATAATGTGCCATGTGATTTTTTTGTTTCTTTTGTATGTTCTTCCCCCATGGTATAACCCCTGATTTTCACTGTATCTTGTATATACATTTTTCCACTTTGGGGAGGGGAAGGGAAATAACAAAATGCTGAAATAAGGATACAGGATGACCCATTGTAACAATGAGATGTACAAGACCTATGTTGAAAACGACCTTTACAGCTTTGGGGGGTGGGGAGGGAGGAGTTGGGGAGGTTGGGGAGGGAAGGGATGGTAGGGGAAAAACAAAGGAGGGGGTAACAATGCTCCATAGGAAATGTACTCATTACTCATGTAACTGTAACCCCTCTGTACAGTATTTTTACAATAAAAAATATACAAAAAAGTTGAAAAAAACCTAGAAAATATTCAAACACATGGGAACAGAACAACACATTGTTAGATGACCAGCAATAAATAAATAACTAAATAGATAAATTATCTAAAAAATAAATAAGGGGGGAATTTTAGAAGTCCTAAAATCTAATGGAAATGAAAGCACAATCTATTTAGAACTATTGAGATATAGAAAATGAAATGCTAAGTGGAAAGTTTATAGCTATGGGTGCCTATATTTAAAAAATAGTGTTTGATGCCAGTCAGTAATCGTAGCTATCTAGGATGCTGAGATTTACGCATCATGATTTGAAGCCAGCTAAGGCAGAAAAGTTCTCAAGATCCTGTCCTTGATTTGTCAGAAAAAAACTGGAACAGGCATGGCTGAAGAGACTTAGTGAAAAAGTTGCACACGAGCATGAAGTTCTGTGTTCAAGGCTTAGCACTACACTATACTTCATGAAACAAAAGAACCTAATAATGCACCTAAATCTCCTAGAAAAACAAGAACAAGCCAACTCCAAACTCTAAATTGGAAGATGGAAAGAAATAATAAATCTTAGGGTAGAAATGAATTAATGAAGACTAAAAAAATCTGTACAAAAAAAGTCAATGGAGGGCTGGAAAGGTGGCTTAATGGTAGAGTGCTTGTGCTTGCCTTGCATGCATGAGGCCCTGGGTTCGATTCCTCAGCAACACATGAGCAGAAAAAGCCAGAAGTGCTTGGCTCAAGTGGTAGAGCACTAGCCTTGAGCTGAAGAGCTGAGGGACAGCGCCCAGGCCCAGAGTTCAGGCCCCACGACCAAAAAAAAAAAAAAAAAAAAATTCAATGGAACAAAAACCTGGTTTTCAGAAAAATAAGACTGACAATCTCTAGACAATCTGCCAAGAGGAAATACCCAAATTAATAAAATTAAAGGTTAAAAACATAACATCACAACATAATATCCAGAGGATCATGAAGGGCTAAAAAACTTATAAATAAATAATAAAAATTAAGAAAAATAATACCTTTCTATGTACATTTGACCTATCAAAACTGAAGCGAGGGGGAAAACAACCATTTTAACAAATGTATAATAAGCAATGAGACTGATGCAGTAATAGACTCTCCCAATGAAAGGCGTCCAGAATTTTAAAGATTCACAGCCAAGTTGTACCAGACATTTAAAGAACTAGCATCAATACTTCTAAGACTGTTTCATGAGATAGAAAGGGAAGGAATGATACCAAATGCTCCTTATGATATCAGCATTACACTCTTCAAATTGGACAAAGAAGAGTGTCTATGTGCGGAAAGTATGATTCTGTTTTAAGATTGCTGTTTTTGTATAACATGCTTTGAATGGTCAAAGGAAGAAATAAACAAAGGAGGGTGATTTTGATTTTTAGTTTCTTTGCCCCCCTTGATTATAGTACCTATGTCACTGGATGCAAGTCAATGGACCTTGGGACCAGATAATTTTTGGTCTAATCAGAGAAAGATTTGAAGGGCACACATAGAGGAGACAAATAGGAGGAAACAAAACAAAGCAAAAGAAAAGCAAAAGTGGTAGGTGTTGGTGGTTCACGCCTGTAATTGTAGGAGGCTGAGATCTAAGGATCTGAGGATCTGAGGATCACGGTTCAAAGCCAGCCTGGACAGGAAAGTCTGTGGGACTCTTATATCCAATTAAACACCAGAAAAAAGGAAGTGGTGCTGTGGCTCAAGTGGTAGAGTGCTGGCCTTGAGCTGAGTTGCTGAGGGACAGTGCTCAGGCCCAGAGTTCAACCCTCACAACCAACAAAAATAAATGAAAGAAAGAAAGAAAGGAAGGAAGGAAGGAAGGAAAGAAGGAAGGAAGGAAGAAAAGAAAGAAAGAAAGAAAGAATGAAGAGCAAAAGTGCATCGTTTAGGCAGGTGGGCAGGATCAAGAAGAAGTGCTACACAGAATCCCAGGACCTCAAGTTTTTTTTGGGGTCTGTGGACATAGGAGGAGTCGGTCTGAAATACTGGATAAACATGTCACAAATTTCCAGACACTATTTATCAAATATTCACACATGGAGGGCAATGAAATTCTTGGCCTCATATGGTCAAACCAAGGTGGCCATTTTCCACGGTGGGAGGCTGCAATACCCTGCTATATGTCACTAGCTATTCTGTTAACATCAGCAACTCAGTATGTAATTTCTTGCCCATATCCAAGTCATTATTCTCAGCCATTTAAGTTTCTTAACTCTTTGCCTAACTCCTATATCAAGATGTAACTGCAGTTTCTCCAGCACTCCAAATTCAGCCGAATCCGAGCGTCTCTGAACTGTTCCCAACTTTTTTTTGGTGGTTGTGGGACTTGAAATCAGGGTCCGGACGCTGCCCCTCAGCTCTTCAGCTCAAGGCTAGTGCTCTTACCACTTGAGTCCTAGGACCACTTCTGGCTTTTTTCTGTTTATGTGGTGCTGAGGAATTGACCCCAGGGCCCCATGCACGCGAGGCAAACACTCGACCACTGAGCCACCTTCCCAGCCCACTGTTCCCAACTTCTGAAGATGGAGCAGCACAGGCAGGAGGTGGTGGCTTTCCAGTGTGAGAAAGAGAATAGATGACACCAGCTAAAGTCCCTGAGGGTTCATTGATAAAGCTAATGTCCCTCTCAGATACTGGTGGAGTTCAGGAGAGTGAACTTCAAAGCAAGCTTTAGGATAGCACTGCTGGGTTTGAGAGAGGCACATCCTGCAAAAGCCTTTAATAACTCAAGTGTAAATATCCACTGGGGGAAAATTGAGAATAAGATGTGTCAACCCAGAAAAATTTTCTTCAGGAAGGTAGAAAAAGAGGCAAGGAGTTTTCTTCTTTTTTTATGTCAGTTGTGGGGTTTGAACTCAGAGTCTGGGCCCTGTCCCTGAGTGCTTTTGCTCAAGTTTAATGCTCTACCACTTTGAGTCATAGCTCTGGTTTTTCAGTGGTTTTGGAGATAAGAGTCTCACCAGGACTTTTCTGCCCAAGTTGGCTTTGAACTGTTATCCTCAGATCTCAGCCTCCTGAGTAGCTAGGATTATGGGTATGAGGCACTGGTGTTCAGCTTTTGATCTTCTTTTAAACAATATTTTAATTGTTATTATGAAGGTGATGTACAAAGGGTCTGCAGTTACATAAGTCAGGTAAAGAGTACATTTCTTTTTGGAAACAAGAGTTTGGTGTGTGTGTGTGTACATTTCTTTTTGGAAACAAGAGTTTGGTGTGTGTGTGTATGTGTGTGTGTGTGTGTGTACATTTCTTTTTGGAAACAAGAGTTTGGTGTGTGTGTGTGTGTGTGTGTGTGTGTGTGTGTGTGTGTGTTTGCCAGTCCTGGGGCTTGAACCATGATCTTCAGATCTCAGCCTCCTGAGTTGCTAGGATCATAGGCTTGAGCTACCACTAGTGCCTGGCAAGAGGTATTTTCTTCGTTGCTGTTAGAACTTTATTCTTGAATAAACATTGTCAGACTATGATGTGCCTCACAAGTAATCTGCTAATGAGGCTACAGAGATTGCAAAAGGCTTACTTTTTTTTAGCCAATCACATGCAATCCATTATATATGTGTTTTCAAGATAAAACTTGATGTCTTGACAGCAGGTTAACTTTGATTAACTTGCTTAATATTCTTTCAGAGTTCATTGTAGGTTCTCTCAGCAATTAGTCACTTGGATTATTTAATTGCCATTATCTGAAGGACAACAAACTTTTCCTATCATAAGAAGGAACAGTCTGGGGCAAAGCCTCTGTAGATTTGTTCAAGGACAAACAGGTGATTAGGAGATGAGAGCACTATCTTCCTTGATTATATTTCAGAAGACTGTTTTGTAAACTGATGAGAGGCTCACTTGGCTCTGTGTGTGTGTGTGTGTGTGTGTACATGCATGCTAGTACTGGAGGCTTGAACTCAGGACCTGTGTGCTGTGCTGAATCTTAGCTTTTTCACTCAGGCTGGTGCTCTACTACTTATATGTACATATCTACTTCTGTTAATTGGAGAGAAGAATCTCTTGGGCTTTCCTGCCTAGGCTGGCTTTGAACCGTGATCCTCAGATGTCAGCCTCCTGATTAGCTAGCATTCTAGTTGTGAGCCACCAGCACTGTCTCACTTGGCTTTTAAAATATTTATTTACTTTTCAAAGTAAGGAGAAAGGATTTAGATATTTGTTTTCTCAAATAAAATGCTCTAAGGAAGGTTGTGAGGAGACTCTCCCCTCTGTCAATAGGGAAAGTTTAGTCTTTTTGTCATCCATTTCTCTTGGGTTAAGAGAGATGATAGATGGAAGAATTTAACAACAAAGAGAATAAATAGTCAATAAAGAGGAGACAGTATCAGATTTGGGAGAGTAAATTGGGGGATTCAGGAAACCAGAGAGGGGGGAGCTATATTGGTAACTACTTAAAGTTTTTTTTTTTTTTCCAACCAGATAGCAAAAACCTGGGATCAGGAAGAAATACTCACCAGGCAAGGGATTCCTGAAAGACAGAGAAACCTCCCACTCGCTTGGATGGTATTCTCCTATTTTATCTTCTACAGTGGGAAAATGGGAGCCATGTGTCCTCTCAGTATATAGCTCTCAGGATGGATAGGATGCAACCTGGTAGTGGAATTAAGTAAAACATACACATGTGGCCTTCGAGCCAACAGCAACTGCTTACTAGTGGCATGAAGCCACTTCACAAAAAGATTTGAACAGCTCTATCAGTGGAGAAGCTAAGACCTAACTCAGGCTGCCTCAAAGAAAAAGAAATAGCCAATGAGTCTTCTCTATTTTATTTATTTATTTAAACATTTTGTTGTACTGATGATTGAATTCAGGGCTAAGCAGGTGCTGTACCAATTGAGCTACATCCAGAAACCCTGTTTTGCTATAGTTACTTTTCTTATAGAGTCTCATGATTTTTGCCTAGGGCTGGCTTCAGAATGTGGCCCTTCTGTTGACATTACTTTAGGTATGAGCCACCATGCCAGCTTGTTCTGAGATAAGATCTCAACTCACTTTAAAAATATTTATTTATTATTATTATAGAGGTGATGTACAGAGGGGTTACATTTACACGAATCAGGTAATAAGTACATTTCCTTCCGCACAGTGTCATCTGCTCCCTCATTCTCTCCCATTCCCTCCCTCCCTTTTCCACCCTTGAGATCTACACTTCACTTTCATCAGTTCCAGTGATCTCCACTGCTGTGCTTTCTCACTCTCCTGTAGATATACACGTGTCAACTCACTTTTTAGGATAAGGATCTAACGTTGCCTTGGCTGGCCTCAAACCTCCATCCTCCTCTCTTTTGCTTCCCAAGTAGCTGGAACTGCTGGGATTACAGACATGAGCCACAGTGCTATTTTCTCAGAGTATTCTGACCTTTACCCAAGAGGGTTTAGTCATTTAATGAGAACTGACCTTACCTAGAAAGGTCCATATTAACCTTAAAAATATATTCCCTGAGCCTGGAGCTGGTGGCCTAAGCCTATAGTCCTAGCTACTCAGGAGACTGACATTTGAGGATCAGGGTTAGAAGCCAGCCTGAGCGGAAAAGTCCCCACGAGGCTCTTGTCTCCAATTAACCGCCAGTGGAGCTATGGTTCAAAGTGGTAGAGCACTAACCTTGAGCAAAAGAGCTCAGGGACAGCACCTAGGCAAAGAGTTCAAGCCCCACGACTGACCAAAAATAAAGAAAAAGTTCCCTGTAGCCTTATACGCTTATATTCTTGCCATTCAAATACAGCATTGGTGCTTAAAGTCAAACTGTTACAGCATAATTTGCCACCATCTGGCTTTATATTTAATACTTCAATAATTTAGGCTGGTAACTACTCTTGTTATAGGATGGCATTTGTAAAATGCTTCCAAACACCTCTGCTTAACTTGCAGGGCAAATAAAAAGGGCCATTTATTCGGTAGGCAAAGAACACCACCAGCAACTTTCCGCCGGACAAACCCACCTCCGTAATGTACACATACAGACATCTTTGGGACACAGACCTTTCAAGACCTCAAAATCTGCTTTGAAACTGTGCTCCGGACATGGCAGACAAAACCCCGGAACGGTTTTGAAATTAACTTCAGAAGCTACGAGGATCTTCTTCAATCCTTTTTTTCTTTATCCTCGGCCAACCCATCTCCCACCCTTAGAATTCCTCGGTAACCTGTCTGTCCGCCCTTTGGGAGAAGTTACTAATCAAAGCCGGAAAAGGCCAGGATACCAGATTCGCGCAACAATGAGCTATGATTCTCATCCGGAAACCGATGCCTTTAGGAAAGCGGCGGGCTAGCTGGAAAACTCCTCCTCTTTTGGGGATTTCTCTCCAAGTTCTACTGGCACCAGAGCAAGTGCGCACGCGCACAGGCAAACTAGGCGCGCTCTAGTTTTTGCCCACACCGGGGCGGGGCGGGGCACGACCAGGCGTGACGGGGCGTGGCTAGGAAAGCTCTGCCCCGCCCATTCGCCGAGTTTCCTTTTCTTCCCCTCTGACCTCGGAAATAAGGGGGTGTGTTTTTCAGGGCGGAAGTTGCGGTGCATTGTGGGCTCGTCTCGAGCCTCAGAGTTGAGCCTGAATGAAAGTGGCGCGGCGTCTCTGACGTTAACTCGCTTTGGAGCCGGTGGCGTCCGGGTCTCGGCTGGTGTGCGAGGGCTTGGCTCGTTCGTGGCCCGAGGCCACGAGTTGGGGGCCGCCGAGGGAGGCTGCGCGGGGCGGAGACATGGCTCACAACAAGATCCCGCCGCGGTGGCTAAACTGTCCTCGGCGCGGGCAGCCGGTGGCAGGTAACCGGGAGGGGTTCCGCCTGCGCGCCGCCGGCCGGCTCGCTGCTCGGGGCCGGTCCGCGGCGCGGGCTGCCGGGGGCAGCTCACCGGGCGGGAGCTGTGACCGCCGCGCCGGCCGGCTCGCTGCTGAGGGAGGGCGGCTGCTGGGCCCGCGAGCTTCGGGACCGCGGGGTGCTCGGCTGCAGGGGGCCGGGGGGGCGGGGCTGGAACCGAGGCGGGAGGCGATTCAGCCGCTGCTCTCGGTCCGGTGAGGCTGAGGGTTGAGGATGCGGAGGTAAACAGGAACCTAGCCCCCAGGAGCACCGGGGCGAGCGCTTGAAAACCTTGAAGTTTGTGAACCTGTCTGGGTCCCGCCTTCCCCTCAGAAGGAGTCTGGAGATGGAGGTGGGACCAGAGAGGCTGTTCCCTGGAGCGAAAAGGGTCGACACTGACCCCCCCAGGGGCTTGGGAGGATTTTTGTTTTTGCCTTTTTAAATGTTTTGTGTGTGTGTGTGTGTGTGTGTGTGTGTGTGTGGATTTGACACATTTTCTTTCTAAAACATACAATAAACTTATTAAACTGTACAGCTTGATGAATTTCTGACTACGTAGACATCCTGGGGAACATTCATGAAACCATCGTTCTTGTTAACCAAAACGCTCCAGAGTTATCTGAAATAAAAGTTTTATTATTATTATTAGACAGGCTCTCACAGTATAAACCTGGTTGTCATCCAACTTTGTAGCTTAGGCTGGTCTGTAATGTCTCAGCCTTCCGACTGGTAGGATCATAGGCATGTCCATCCTGCTTAGTTATTGAGATTTTACAAATGCTAGCTAGCCTCAAAAGGACAAGGCTTCACAACTACTAGCAGCAAGGCCAGAAAGCAAGGCGGAACTATTTGGGCTGGACTTAGGAAATAAATTTGCAGAGGAATACATGAGTTGCTCATTTTGGCCAGAGTAAGCAGCATTGGATAATACAAAGAAGGGAGAATTTTAGGTTAGGAGGACAATGTTAGGGAAAACAGGGTGGAGGGGGTCAGTCCTTTACGCTGTACATAGGGGAAGTATTGGTTGCTTCTGGATTGGTTGAAGTTAATCTGAAAAGTTATTTTATGGCTGGGAATGTGGCTTAGTGGTACAGGGCTAGCCTTGAACAAAAGAAGCTTAGGGACAGTCTACAAGTTCTGAGTTCAAGCCCCAGGACTGGCCAAAAAAAAGTTATTTTATCAACCAACAATTTAGGATGGAGGAAGATTTCAACATACATTTGGAAAGTTAGAATAGTTTCTGTTGTTCTGGCTACATTGGTTAACTTCCTCTGACTCTTTGTCCATCTTGTCCTTCTAATTAAATTTAGGACATCTCAGAATTTTTCTCTTTACTATCCTTCAGAGTTTTTTTTTTTTTTTTGGTCGGTCATGGGGTTTGAACTCTGGGCTTGGGCACTGTCCCTCAGCTCTTCAGCTCAAGGTGAGCGCTCTACCACTTGAGCTACAGTGCCACTTCTGGTTTTCTGGTGGTTTATTGGAGATAGGACTCTCACGGTCTTTCCTGCCCGGGCTGGCTTTGAACCATGATCCTCAGATCTCAGCCTCCTCAGTAGCTAGGATTACAGGCGTGAGCCACCAGTGCCCAGCTTTTTCCTTCAAAGTTTTCTATTGTCCTTTGGCAGTCGTTTCCTAAGACAACCATTGATCTCCTTTCTGTCACTATGGATCATTTGCATTTTCTAGAATTTTTCTAATAAATGAAAACATGCACTCATTTTAGTTTGGCTTTGCTCTGCATTATTCTTTATGAGACTCAGACTTTTGAATGTATTAGTAGTACATTCCTTTTTATTGCTGAGTAGTTTTCTCACTGTTTTGAACACACCACAATCTGTTTTTTCATTTGTCTGTTGACAGTTATTTGGGTTGTTTCCAGTTTTTGATTATTGCAAAGCTTGGTATGAATATTCATGTACAGTTCTGTATATGTATTTATGCTTTTATTTATCTTGCATAAATTTCTAGGAGAGAAATGGCTATATTAGGAAGTAGATATGTACTTCTTTAACCTTTTTAAGAAACTGCCAAATACTTGACCAAGGTAGTTAATAATTTTATTTTCCCAACACAGTGTATGAGAGTTCCATTTGCTCCAGATCCTCCCCCAAACTTGATATTCTCAGTCATTTTAATTTCAGCACTTGTAATAGATGTGCAGTGATAATCTTCCTGTGGTTTAATATTGAGTATCTTTTCATTTACTTATTGGAAGTTTGTATATCTTCTTTAGTGAAGTATCTGATTTATTTATTTATTTGCTGCTAGTCCTGGGGCTTGAACTCAGCTTGGGCACTGTCCCTGAGCTTCTTTTGCTTAAGCTCTACCACTTGAGCTGTAGCTCCACTTCTGGTTTTTTGAGTAGTTTATTGGAGATGAGTCTCTCAGACTTTCCTGCCCAGGCTAGCTTCCTTCCTTCCTTCCTTCCTTCCTTCCTTCCTTCCTTCCTTCCTTCCTTCCTTCCTTCCTTCCTTCCTTCCTTCCTTCCTTCCTTCCTTCTTTCTCATGGGCTTGAACTCAGGCCTGGGCACTGTCCTTGAGCTTCTTTTGCTCAAGGCTAGCACTCTACCACTTGAGCCACAGCGCCACTTAGGGCATTTTCTGTGTATGTGGTACTAAGGAATTGAACCCAGGGCTTCGTGCATACTACTAGGCAAGCACTCTACCACTAAGCCATATTTCTAGCCCTGAGCTTCTTTTTGATCAAGGCTGATGCTGTACCACTTGGGCCACAAATCGCTTGAGAAATTTTTTTTAGTAGTTTATTGGACATATGAGTCTCGTGGACTTTCTGTCTAGGCTGGCTTTGATCTGTGATCCTCAGATCTTAGCTTCCCGAATAGCTAGGATTACAGGTGTGAGCCACTGACATCTGGCTTGATTATATTTTTTTAAATAGTATTGGTATATTTGAGACCTTAGAAGCTGTGCTCTGAATTATTGTGATTAATGGAGTCACTAAACTTAAAAAAAAAATGGTACTGAGGCTTGAGTTCTACTTGGAACTGCTAGGCAAAGCTGTTTGACATTCTACTGCTGGAGCCATGCCTCCAGCCTATCACTAAACTTATAGGTGTAATCAGTTGTAGAACCTCAAGCTTTCTGACAACCACCTGGATTTCTACTAGTAATCAGTGCTGCTTTGGCCTGTGTTGCTTATTGCAGGTGAAATTAAATATAATTGAATTCATTTTTTTTTTTTTTTTTTAAAGATAGGGTCTTGCTCTATAGACGAGGCTGGCCTTGGAACTCAGGCTCTTCCTGTTTCAACTTCGCAGATTCAGGGATTAATAGGCATGACACTTCAACACTCAGCTCTTACACAATTTTTGATAAGTTCTGTGACTATCCCCTAAAGGTCTGTTTCTCTTAGTCATGGAGGTATTTGTACCACATTGTATATTTTGTTTGTTTTGTACTGGTATTGGGGCTTGAACTCAGGGTTTACACATTGTCTTTGAGCTTTTTTTGCTCCAGGCTGGTGCCCTACCACTTGAGCTACCCTTTCCACATTGAATATTTTGGATGGGGATTTAGTAGTATTTTATTTACAGTAAGATATGCTAGCTATATTCTTGGCAGATATCTAGGGTTAAGGGTTTCTTCATAGTTCCATGAAGAAAATGTCATATAAGGGAAAAGGATTACCATTAGAGAAAGTGCAGTAAACAAAGTCAAAATGACTGGATAGTTATCTGAATGAGAAGAATTTCATAAACATTCTTGCTTGTTTATTTACTTATTTAGGCAGATTTGTTATAATTGCCCAGGCTGGCCTTAAACTTAAAATCCTCTGCCTCAACTTTCAGATATCTGGGATTATGAGCATGTACCATGCTCATGTACCATGTTTTGCTTATTTTTTTCTGATTATAAAAGTAATCATACTTATTTTAAAATTTTTGGATATTTTTCATATTTCAATTGGTTGCTCAAATTTTCTTTTCTATGAATGTTAGGGAACATCTGAGTACTAGGCATTTGTAATTTACCTGAAGTAGAAAGAAGGTGTGCTATTTATTTATAATTTGTCTCCTATTATGTTACTGTAGTCTAGACTTCCAGTGAGAGAGCTCTCTGTGCAATAAAGCCAAACTTTACTGCTGAAGAATTCTTGTTTTTCATCTCTGAATGATTGATTCAGTGAATTTTTGAGGGAAAGGAAAAAACATGCTATTCCCCCCCCCCCCCCCCTTTTTTTTTGTTGGTATTAGAGTTTGAACTCAGCTTGAACTCTGTGCTTGAATGGTAGAGCCTGTACCAAAAAAGAGTCTTTAGCCCTTTTTTGCTTTAGCTATTTTCCATATCATCCATTTTATGCTATGTAGCTGGATTTTGGGTACAAGCCACGATGTCCAGCTTTGGTGGATAGGGGATTTGAGAACTTTTTGCTTGGTCTGTCCTGCAACCATGATCCTCCTGATCTTACTTCCCAAATAACTAGGATTATAGATGGGAGCCACCATACCCACTCCATCTGGTCTTTTTATTTTTTATTTTTGTTTTTGTTGGTCGGTTGTGGGGCTTGAACTTGGGGCCCGGG
Organism: Dipodomys spectabilis; assembly: GCF_019054845.1. NCBI lineage: Eukaryota > Metazoa > Chordata > Mammalia > Rodentia > Heteromyidae > Dipodomys > Dipodomys spectabilis. The sequence continues at coordinate 13,243,954 of NW_024870730.1, forward strand.
TTCTGTCCCTGAGCTCTTTTGCTCAAAGCTGGTGCTCTACTATTTTGAGCTACCATGCCACTTGCTTTTTTTTTTTTTTTTTTGCCAGTCCCAGGATTTGAACTCAGGGCCTGGACACTGTCCCTAAGCTTCTTTTGCTCAGGACTAGCAGTCTACTGTTTGAGCTACAGCACTACTTCAGTTTTTTTCTGTTTATGTGGTACTGAGGAATTGAACCCAGAGTTTCATGCATGCTAGGCAAACACTCTACTACCAAGCCACATTTCCAGCTATCTTTTTTTTTTTTTTAAAGAGGGTCTTGATACATAACCCATACTGATCTGGAATACTTGATCTTTTTGCCGCACCTATTATGTATAAAGAAACTATTAGGAACAGTGGGATATAAATATGAGATACAACCTTGTGATAGTGTCTTTGAAGACATCTAGTAAATACTTGAATCATTAAGTCATTGAATTCAGGGAAATTGCTAAATAGCACATAGTCTGGCACTGGTGATCCAGCTCAGTGGCAATGTGCTTGCCTAGTGTTAGGCCCTAGGCTTGATATTCCCAGCATTAGAGGTAGTCAGGGAGAAAGGGAACCTACACAGTCGGCTCCATAGAGCCTATTTTATTTATTTATTTTTTATGCTGTTACTGAGTCTTGAACTTCAGAGCTTTGCATTCTAATCTGGCCTTTTCTGCTCTTGGAACCATGCTTCCAGTCCTCATCAGTACTTCTTGTTAGGAGCAAGTGAATTATGTGAAATATTTTAAACAGTGCCTTGTAAGTAGTAATCATAAAATTAGGTTTTATTAACTGTGGCTTCTGTTGGTTCTTTTTGGTGAAGTAATGGAGTAAGTGAAAAGGGGTAGGATCTGGGTGCAAGTAGCTCATACCTGTAATCCTCAGGAGGTTGAGCTATGAGGATCCAGGTTCAAAACTAGCCTAGGCAGGAAAGCCCATGAGACTCTTTATCTCTAATAAACTACCAGAAAGGTAGTTTATTATTGAGTTGTGACTCAAGTGGTAGAGCACCAGCTTTAAGCACAAAAAGCTCAGGGACTGTCTAGGCTTTATTCAAGCCCCATGACTAGCACAAAAAAAGGTGGTGTGTGTATGTGAGCTTGATACGTTTTTAGGAATGATGAGACACAGATACTATCTTGGAAGATGGTGACAGGTGGATTGCCCTTGGGATTGGTAATTGTGATTTGTGGTGTCTCCATCTTTGGTGCTTTGAGATTTTCACCAACTTGTTCAGTGATTGGATTAAGGCAAATGAGACTAATGGATATCAGCAGGCTAAGGGTATTTACATAGGATTTGATAATAGTGATGAGGTGTGGACTCTAATCTTGAATAAGAAGTGAAGTCTGAGGTTCTGATGTAGACAAGATTGGATCTATGAGGAGACTGGAGAGAAGGCTGAATGTGATGACAGCTTTTGCATCATATTATATACTTATTACAGTTATTGTTTAACTTTCCCTAATAAAAGGTCAAAGCTCTGAGGGCCACATTCCCAGCCTTAATGAATTGTTTTATATATTGGTGAGAGTGTGAGTAGTGAGAGATCTGAGAGTTGACCATTAGATTTAATAATGTGGAGGTTATTGGTGATTTTGAATAGTTAATAGAAACAAAGATCATTTAATGAAATTTAGATTAATGACTGGATAGATGTTTTAGATATTCTTTTAGGCACTATTCCATTGCTTTTAGTATGTTTGAAAACATTAGTTGGTTTAAATAGTGTGTTTTCCAGTCTGAGATAATCAGTTTAAAAAGAGAGAAGATTTTTTTCTTTTGGTCCACTGTAGTTGCTTGGTCTCTTTGCTTTGGGTCGGTGATGTGTCAGAACACCTGGCAGGGAGCACAAGGTGGAGCAAAATCACTGTCTTCATAGTGGCTAGGGACGAGAGAGACAGAAGAGATCAGGGACAAAACATACCTTTAGTAACCTCCCAGTAGCCCATTAAGATGTGAATACATGAGTGTTTTAATTCATTCACAAGGTAAGAGTCCTCATAATCCACATACCTTCTATTTTTTTTTTTTCCAGACCTGGGGCTTGAACTCAGGGCCTGGGCTCTGTCCCTGAGCCTTTCTATGTTCAAGGCTAGTGCTCTACTACTTGAGCCACAGTGCCATTTGAGGCATCTTCTATATATGTGTATTGAGGAATCGAAGCCAGGACTTCATGCATGGCAGGCAAGCACTGTACTACTAAGCCACATTCCCAGTCTCCTACACACTTTCTAAAGGACCCTGTTTACATCAGTGCCTCATTGTGCTGTTAAGCCTTCAACACATTACCTTGTTGGGGAGGGGGTTAAGATCCACACCATAACAAATAGGTATCTAAAAAATTCGATTATATGGTGCTATTCTTTATGCTTGTTCTGTGATTCAGGAAAAAATGGTAAAAAAAAAAAAAGTCAATCTTTCTTGCAGAAATAATCACTGGGAGTATATATGCTCTGATAGTTTTTTAGAGAGCTCTTTTAGTTTGCATCCTATCAATATTGTAGAATAGCCTAGCATGACTTTATCCTGAGATGTAGTTAGGTCCATTAGATGGAGAAACTTCCAGCTTCACGTTAAAAGCTAGGCTTGGTACTGTACTCTTGTAACCCCCACTTGGAAGACAGAGGTCCTGCGTTTCAGGCCAGCCTTGGCCATTTCAAGACCCTGCTGTTACCTTTTTCTTTTTAGTTCCACCTTATTTATTGTGGTAACTAGAGCCTGAACATATTAAACATAGCTAGGTGTGTGGGACAAGGACTCATACATCCCTTTGCTTTATACTATTTTTTCATTTATTTATTTACTCATTTTTTGAGACTGAATCTTGCAGTGTAATCTGAGCTGATCTCAAACTCCTGATCTTCTCTCTGCCTTCTTCTTCTTCTTCTTTTTTTTTTTGTTGGTCATGGGGCATGAACTCTAGGCCTGGATGCTGTCCCTCAGCTCTTCAGCTCAAGACTAGCACTCTACCACTTGAGCCACAGCACCACTTCTGGCTTTTTCTGCTCATGTGGTGCTGAGGAATTGAACCCAGGGCCTCATGAATGCTAGGCAAGCACTCTACCACTGAGCCACCTTCCCAGCCCTCTTCTCTCAGCCTTCTGAGTGTAGGGAATATAAATTTAATTCACTTCAACAATTATTCTTTTCTCTTCCTTCCCCCTTTCCTTCCTTCCCCTGTTCCCCTCTTCCCCCCTTCCCCCCTTCCTTCCTTCCTTCCTTCCCTTTCCTCTCCTTCCTTCCTTCCTTTCTTTCGTTCTTTCTTTTTTTATTTTTTTTAATGTGAAAATACTATACAGAGGAGTTACAATTACATGGGCAAGATAATGAGTACATTTCTTATCAAGCATTGTAGCCTCCTCCTTTGTTTCCCCTTCCCATCCCTTCCCATCCTCCCCCCTGCCCCCCTACCCAATCCTCCCTGCCCCCCCTCTTCCTTCCTTCCTTCCTTCCTTCCTTCCTTCTTTCTTTCTTTCTTTCTTTCTTTTTTCTTATAGTACTGGGATTTGAACTTGGGGTCATTTACTTGCTAGGTATTGATCCTGATTCCATTTGATTTTTGCTCTGGTAATACTTGAGAAAGGGTCTTTTTTTCCCAAGCTGGCCTGGACCTTAATACTTATATTTATGCTGCCTATTGTAGCTGGGATGACAGTTATGTGCCACCACACCCAGGTTTTTCTGTTGAGATTAAGTCTCATGAACTTTTTTTGCCCAGGCTGACCTAGAACCATGAGCCTTCCAATCAAGCCTCACATGTAACTGAGATGACAGCCATTTATCACTATACTCAGCTATTGGTTGAGGTGGGGGAGGGGTGTCTCTTGAACATTTTGCTCATGTTGGCCTCAAACTTCAATGCTCCTGATCTCTGTTTCCCAAGATACTAGGGTTATAGGTACAAGCCATCAGCAATTTGCAAAACCAAGATCCTTTTAATGCGAAGGTTTGTAGTTTATATTATTTAAGGACGTTCCACTCACTGGCAGTTTTCTTTCCTGTTATTATTGTCAGTTTCTACAATTTATTTTGTTTCTAAAAGTTTCAAGGAATATATATATACATATATATGTATATATATATTTCCATTTCCCACAGTTTGTTTCAATGAACATCATTTTATATCATCATATGCCCATAGCTATTGAGCCTTTGTGATTCTCTTCTATTACAGCAAATGAGGGAAACCATGCAAGCTGTGTTTCCTTGGGTATTAGCCAGCAATTTCAAGGGAGTATATTTTAAAGAATTGTTTAGATGGCGAGTACTTTATGAACAGGTGCTTTCATAGAATGTTTTACCCTTGAGATATTTTCAGAAGTTGGTTTTGACATAGCTATAAGATTTTAACCTGAAACCATTTTTTTCTTTTTTTTTCTTTCTCTTTTGCCAGTCCTGGGCTTGAACTCAGGGCCTGGGCACTGTCCCTGAGCTTCTTTTTGCTCAAGGCTAGCAGTCTACCACTTGAGTCACACAGTGCTACTTCCAGCTTTTTTTTTGTTTATGTGGTACTGAGGAATCGAACCCAGGTCTTCATGCATGCTAGGCAAGCACTCTACCACAAAGCTACATTCCCAGCCCTGAAACCATTCCTTTACATAGTGAAAATTGTTACTCATCTCAATTTTGTTTAGGAAGATTCTTGCCTCTGAAGACAATGCTGGGACCAAGATATGATAGTCAGGTTGCTGAGGAAAATCGCTTCCATCCCAGTATGCTCTCAAACTATCTGAAGAGTCTAAAGGTAAGAAGTAAAACTTTGCTTGTAATTTGTGTTCTATCATTTGAGACTACTCCCCACTCCCTTGATAGGGCTGTGACTTGAACCCTTATATATGCCAAGTAAGTGTTCTGCCACTGAGCTAAAACCCTGTCCTTGCTTTTTTTCAGTCGGTTATGAGGCTTGCATTCAGAGCGTGGGAGCTGTTCATGAGTTTTTTTTCCATTCAAGGCTAACACTCTACCACTTTGAGTGACAACTCTACTCCTGGTTTTCTGGTGGTTAATTAGAGATCAAAGTCTGATGGATTTTCCTGCCTGGGCTGGCTCTGAAGTGTGATCCTCAGATCTCAGCCTCCTGAGTAGCTAGGATTATTGGTATGAGCTACCTGTGCCCTGCTGTAGGCCTTGCTTTTCTGAGGCAGGGTTTTGCTGTGTAGCCCAAACTAGCTTGAACTCATGATCTTTTCTGCCTCTGTTCTCTTGAATGCTGGGATTAGAGGCATGTACCTACCTGTCTTAATTAAAGGTTTTTATGTGAGCATAATATTTCTTCTTTTGGGATAAATTCTCACAAGCATGATTGCTGGGTTATACAGAAAGTACTTGTTTAGGTTTATAAACAACTACCAAACTATTTTCCAGCATGGTATACCATTTTGCATGTCCATTAGGTAGTTTTTATGCTGGCCTCCCAACTTTCTTTGCGTAGCTTTCGACTACTGAGATTATAGTTCTGTGCTACTGCTCCCAGCCATTGGGTGGCTTTGTAAGAGTCAATGAACCTTTGTACATTTTTACATTATTCTGTCAGAATTACTATTTGTATTACTTTTCTAGGGCTTCTTTGAAAAATTATACACACTAAGTGGCTTGAAGCAATAGGTATTTGCTCCTTACAAATTGCTATAAATTTAAAATCAAAGTGTTGGCAAATTTTCTTCCTTCTGGAGGCTTGGAGGGAGAATTTTTCAAAGCCTTCTCCTAGCTTATAATAGTTACCTGTGATCTCTGGTGCGCCTTGGATTGCAGTGCCATTATTTGAGGCAAGTGTTCTCCTATTGAGCTATATCCCTAGACTTTAAAGCTCCATCATTCTAAGCTCTGCCTCCATGGTCGTCTTGTCAAAATTTGTGTGTGTGTGTGTGTGTGTGTGTGTGTGTGAGAGAGAGAGAGAGAGAGAGAGAGAGAGAGAGAGAGAGAGAGAGAGAATTATTTATTTTTGGGCATTTTCAGGGTTTTAGAACTCATTTTCTTGATTTTGCCAGGCAGGCATTCTTTTACTTGAGCCATACTATTAGACTTCTAGTTTCCTTCTTATAAGGATTTGATTAGAACCCAACCTAATCTAAATTATTTCTGAAAAGAACCCTTATTCTATTTTCAAATAAGGTCACATTTACAGGTACTTGGAGTTAGGATTTGAACAAACATCGTTTTGAGACAGCATTTACTGTATAACCCAGGTTGTTTTGGAACTCCTGATCTTCCTGCCTTAGCCTCCCAGGTACTAGAATAATAGGTGTGCCATCATGCCGACCAAACACATCTTTTCTTTTTATTGTTGATTGAGGGGCTTGAACTCAGGGCCTGGGTTCTGTCCCTTAGTTTTTGTGCTCAGGGCTAGTAAGTGCTCTACGACTTTGAGCCACAGCTCCACTTACGGTTTTCTGGTGGTTGATTGGAAATAATTTTCATAGATTTTCCTGTCCAGGTTGGCTTTGAACTGTGATCTTCAGATCTCAGCCACTTGAGTAATTAGGATTACAGGCATGAGCCACCAGTGCCCAGCCAAACACATCTTTTTATAAGAAATAGTTAAGCCACAACATCAAGATTCATTGGTATTTTATGCAGTTGTCAGCCTTACAGCTGTATATTTATTATATTTAGTACAGTGAATATTAGAGTCTACTATGTGCAACGTTCCTATAGGTGGGTAAAGAGCTACTTAGATTTTTGAGAACCAGTTATTCATTATTTTTATTGAGGTATATATATATTTTTGGCCAGTCCTAGTGCTTGAACTCAGGGCCTGGGCACTGTCCCTGATTTTCTTTTTGCTCAAGGCTAGCACTCTACCACTTGAGTCGCAGTGCTACTTCTAGCTTTTTCTGTTTATATACTGAGGAATCAAACCCAGGGCTATATGTATGATAGTCAAACATTCTACCACTAATGCAAGATTCCAAGTCTTTTTTATATTTTTTAGTTGTAGCTAATTTATGAACTTATCTGTAATCACATTGAAAGATTAGCTATATTTCCTAGGGAGTGTGCAAAAGTTAGGTACTTGGGTTTCAATTCCAGTTCACAGGATTAATGCTACATGTAAAATATATAGAACAGTTACTGTCACAGAGTAAGGGCTTTAACAAATTGTAGTTCTTACTATGTGCAGAAGATAGTTATTTTCCTTATGTATGAGTTGGGATTATCTATTATGAAAAATACACACACACACACACACATATATATATATATATGGTGCATATGTGTGTACAGATTCACAGTCACATGAATATATTATCTACATAAATTACCACATGCACATTTATACATGCAGATACATGGGGCATGTGGAAGCTAAGTTATACTATATAGTTTCAGTTTCCTTGCCACAAATCCTATGTTAGTCAGGCATCAGTGGCTCATGCCTGTAATCCTAGCTATTCAGGAGGTTGAGATCTGAGGATCATGGTTCAAAGACAGGCCGGGCAGGAAAGTCTGCAATAAAACCACCAGAAAACCAGAAGTGGCTCTGTGGCTCAAGTGGTAGAGCACTCACATTGAGCTAAAGAGCTGAGGAACAGCACCTAGGCCCAGAGTTCAAGTTCCACGACCACCACCAAATAAAACTCCCATGTTAGAAACTCACATTTTCCTGCTTATCACTACTTTTTATTACTTTTCTTTTCTTTTTTTTTGCTTCTTGTTTTGAGCCTAGAAACCAAAACTTGAACTTTAATACTAGCCTATTGTATTAGGTTTTTTTTTCTCATTCTAATGACTCTTCCTTCTTCCTGCCTCCTCTCCCCCAACCCCCCTTTCCTGCTTCTCCTCCTACTTTGGTATAAGTTTATCTAGATCCTTGTTTTTAGCAAAATAAAATCTTCAAATAAGTGAATAGAGCAAATGCTACCTGGGATGATGTGTATCACTAGTGCCAACCACTTGGGATAACTTGTATATAGGATGCTTGGTCCAATCTTGAACAACATGATCCTGTTAAAGAAAAAAGAAACTGATAGAGCTCATTCTAAGAACTGGAAATATACACTTTAGGATTATGCTTTTTTTTTTTTGGCTGGTATTGGTATTTGAACTCAGATCCTCACACTTGCTTGGGCAGTCATTCTATTGCTGAGTCATGCCATCAGTTCCATTTCTTACTAGTTACTTTTGGGATAGAGTCTTGATTCCTAATGGATGTGTATCTGAACTATTACTGTCTGCCTATTTGAACCTTTCTGCTGTTGCTAATAGGCATGGGCCATTGTATTCAGCTTCCTTCTTTTGAGATGGAGTCTCAGAGATCTCTTCCTGGACTAGCCTGGTACTGTGACCCTCCTATTCTTGCCTTCCTTATAGCTTTTGATGACAACCAAGTACCACTATGCCCAGCTGTGTATTGAGAAAGAGTAGTCATGATCTTTTTCCTCCTGAGCTGGCCTTGATCCATGATCCTTCTGTTCTTAGCCTCACAGGTAGCTTCACAGGGTTGCAGATATGTGAGCCAAATTGCTTGGCTGAATTTTTGTTGTGTGTGTAATTTAAATGTTTTTGCTGTTTCCTCCCTGTAAACAATGGAGTTTAATCATTGTGTAGATCAGTCTTCTTTAGAGAAGTCAATGGTAAGTATTCTGTCAAAGCAACAACAAAAAAATAATGATTTGATTTAAGTGGTGTAGGTTAATCCTTTTGTCATTCTTTCCAGAGAGTATGTGTCTGAGAATGTTGTTAGGGCTATATGAATTAGCTTTTCATTATTTGGACTTAGTCCAGCTGTGCATGTTTTTTTTTTTTTTTTTTGGTCCAGTTGTGGGGCCTGAACTCTGGGCCTGGGCGCTGTCCCTCAGCTCTTCAGCTCAAGTTAGCACTCTACCACTTGAGCCACAGCGCCACTTCCGGCTTTTTTTCTTTTTGCTTATGTGGTGCTGAGGAATCGAACCCAGGGCCTCATGCATGCAAGGCAAGTGCTCTACCACTGAGCCACCTTCCCAGCCCCTTTTTAAATAATTTTTATACCATGTGGCTGCTCAACATAAGCCCAAATATAGTGCTCAATGAAGAAATGATTTTTGTTTCAACTCAGGAACAAAAACTGGCTCTAATTGATTTATTGAAGATGAGATTAAGTCTGTAAGGAGATATACCACTATGGCTATGTATTCTGTTCTGTGTTAGTTGGCTCAAGGATTATGAGAATTTTGATTCTTTTTTTAGGTCTACCACTTTAGGATGAATTCTTATAAGAAATGTCTTTATTTTTCCTCTTTTGGGGGGGAGCATTTTTCTATAATCTGTCACCTCTGGGTCTCTTTATCTTTTTTTCTTTTCCATATGTCTTTTCTCAGTTCCTTTTGGCAGATTTTTGACATTTTTAAATGACTGTAGATTTTGTGTGCTTCCTGTTTTCACTGAAAATGAGATTAAAAAAATTTTTTTTTAGACCATTACTTTGTTTTATCTATCTGGGAAGAGAAGGGAAAAACTGCCTAAGAATCATTTTTAACCTTGCTACAGTGTACTTTCAGAAAATAGAAGGGTTATTAATCAGATAGAGAGAGGATTACACACATGTATTTATAGCCTAAATGGCTTGTGTCCTGTTTTAACGGTATGTTACTGTGAGGGGTAGTCAGTAGACATGTGATGGAGGTGATTGTGTAGAATGCTGGGGAGATATGTGGCTGAAGCTGGAACTATGGTGTTTCATATGGATGCCGCCCTCCAGCCTCCTGCCTTATATCATGGCTGAGGAGACAGATGTACACCAAACAGTGCCATTGTTTTCTTTTTTGAGTTGACTTTTGTGCTGTTGAGAGTGACTTCTGTTTTGCGTAAGTTTCTGTTTCTTCATTACCACAGGTGTTATTTTATTGAGTGTCTTTAAGTAAGACTTGGGTGAGTAGAACTTCACTGAAATTGGTTGGTGTCAGGGTAAACATAAAATCTTCCTTAGTGTAGATGGGAGATTATGGTATTGCCTTTTAGTCAGCTTGTTTTAGAACAAATTCGGTTACTAGTAAATCTGTCCTTTTTTTTATTTTAAGGTTAAAATGAGCTTGTTGGTGGATTTGACAAATACTTCAAGGTTCTATGACAGAAATGACATTGAAAAAGAAGGTATCAAATATATCAAACTTCAGTGTAAAGGGTAAGTTATGGATTAAGAATTCTTAAATGAAAACCTTTCACTGAAATTTATATTCTCCTCTTTAAAATATTTTTTCCATGTTATTAGACATGGGGAATGTCCTACAACTGAGAATACCGACACCTTCATTCGTCTGTGTGAACGGTTTAATGATAGAAACCCACCTGAACTTATTGGTATGTTTGTCTTTACTATTGTTGACAACTTTGTTTCACATTTGGGCTTATGTTCTCCTTTTGCAAGTGAGTTGATAGTTGCCCATGCTGACCTCATGGTCCTCCTGCCTCCTCTTCCTAAGTGTACCATACACCATGTTTTTTTCCCTCTTTAAATAGTCACCAAATAGTGTTTATTAAAGGAAGAGACTAACTTTTGTGTGTAGCTTGTTATAAGTCTTTATTGCTTCTCTCTAAGCATGCTGTTTAGGAAAACTCATAAAAACTACATTTTAAAGTAATAATTTTACTTGTTTTTCTTTGTGCAGTTGTATTCTTTGGAGAATTGAGAGAGAAAAACTTCTAATTAACTGTTTTATGTGTTAATAAGAACCCAGTATAATATAGATTGAAGTAGAAACATTTGCTTTGACCTGCCAAGTTTTGGACTACAGGTGTTAGCAATTATTTATTGTATTAATAATCTGAAGCTAATAATAACAATTGGCTTTAGAACCTGTTGTTGAAAATATCCTTTTTTGGGGGGGAGGGGCAGTTGTGGGACTTGAACTCAGTGCTTGGTCACTGTTCCTGAGCTTTTTTTTTTTTTGGGTCCGGTTGTGGGGCCTGAACTCTGGGCCTGGGCTGGCCGCTGTCCCTCAGCTCTTCAGCTCAAGGCTAGCACTCTACCACTTGAGCCACAGCGTCACTTCCGGCTTTTATTTTTCTTTCTGCTTATGTGGTGCTGAGGAATTGAACCTAGAGCCTCATGCATGCAAGGCAAGCGCTCTACCACTGAGCCACCTTCTTAGCCCCAATGTTCTTGAGCTTTTTTGCTCAAGGCTACCCTGTATCACTTTGAGCCACAGTGCCACTTCCGGTTTTCTGGTGGAAGTAAGTGTCTCATGGACTTTCCTGCCTGGGCTGGCTTAGAATCCTGATCCTCAGATCTCATCTTCCTGAGTAGCTGGGATTACAAGCATGAGTCACCGGTGCCCTTTTAAGCAAAAGACACTGAAAAATCATGTTTAAGGCCTTCAAGGATTTAGAAATTGGTCAGCTTTTATATTTAAATTACTTTTTTAGTTTCAGAAAATAATTTTCATCAGTCTTGCCTACCTTCTTGTGGAAGTATACTTGTTGACCAATAATATACATTTCTGATTTATTATTAAAGATGTCCTGGGTTTAAAAAATCATTGAGCTGGGCTCTGGTGGTTCACACCTATAATCCTAGCAACTCAGGAGGCTGAGATCTGAGGATCACGGTTCATAGCCAGCCTGAGCAGGAAAGTCTGTGAGACTCTTATCTCCAATAAATCACTAGAAAACCAGAAGTGGTGCTGAGGCTCAAGTGGTAGAGCATTCGCCTTGAGCTGAAGAGCTGAGGGACAGTGCCCATGCCCAGAGTTCAAGCCCCATGACCGACCAAAAAAAAAAAAAAAATCACTGAAAAATAACCAGTCTAATTGCTAATTCATTAATGCCAGTTGACTTCAGTTTTCAGTTGATAATTGATGGTTGGTATGTGTGTGGGCTAATTCTGTAGGCTTAGGAATTTAAAGTTCTTGAAACACAGATACTTGAAGCCTTCTGTAAGGAAGGAAGAACTTTACATTCACATTCCCTTTATTTGACCCTTGGTACCAGATGTTTGTAATTGTTAGCTGTCCTGGAGAAGTACCCCTTAATTTTTAAGTTACGGAAGTACTCAAAGCATATGAATTAGTAAGAATAGTAAAATAAAACCCTGCATTAACAAGATTTAGTAATGATTGTTTTGTTCATTTTTTTCATCTTTTCACTCATAAATGTTTCTGAGTATTAATTATTTTGTGTGTGTCTGCTGGAATCAGGGTGCTGTCACTGAGCTGTTTGCTCAAGGCTAGCACATTCTACCACTTGAGCCACAGCTCCACTTCTGACTTTTGGTGATTAATTGGAGGTAAGAGTTGCACAGACATTTCTGCTTTGAATAGTGATCCTCTGAATAGCTAGGATTACAGGTATGGGCCATCAATGCCTAGCTGGTTTTGAGTATTTTAAAGGAAACTGTAGATACCATGACATATAAATACCTCTGTATGCATTACTAGTTGATAAGGGCTTTCAGTTTTTATAATCAATGTGCTGCTTGTTATTAAACCAAACAATAGATTTTGAACTCCTTACTGTCCTAAAATCTAGTCCGTTTTTTCATTTCCTCAGTCATCAAGGCCTAGACACTGTCCCTAAGATTTTTTTTTTGAGGCTAGTGCTCTGCCACTTGAGCCACAGCTTTACTTATCGCTTTTGGGTGATAAGAGTCTCATGGACTTTCCTGTCTGGGCTGGCTACGAATTATGATCCTCAGCTCTCAGCCTCCCAAGTAGCTAGGTTTACAGGCATGAGCCACTGGTGCTTGATGGCAATAGCTTTTTAAAGTAAGTTTTGAAACCATTCAAATATGTTTATGTAGTTTTTTTTTTTTTAGGTTACACCTTTAGTCTCTCTGATTTTTTCTCTTTTAATGCCACAAATTTGTTGGAGAAATCATATCATTGTCCTGTAAAATATTTTGCATTCTAGATTCATCTCACTGTTTTCTCATGGTTTCAATTACATGTTAAGTATCTTTTATCTAAAATACTTGGGACAGAGTGTTGTAGATTTTTTTTTTTAATGGGGATATTGCATATTCATAATAAGATACCTTTCAACTGGGAACTAAGCCTAAATGTGAAATTTGTTTGTTTCATATAAGTAATTTTATACAGTAATTAAAAAATTTGTACATGAAACAAAGTCTCATTTCACTATGGTATCACCTCTACATTAAAAAAATTGGAAGCATTTTAGACTTGGAATTTTTTTTTTTTGGGGGGGGGGTCTGGTCATGGGGCCTGAACTCAGGGCCTGGGCGCTGTCCCTCAGCAATTCAGCTCAAGGCTAGCGCTCTACCACTTGAGCTACAGCGCCACTTCCGGGTTTTTCCTTTTTTGCTTATGTGGTGCTGAGGAATCGAACCCAGGGCCCCAGGCGTGCAAGGCAAACGCTCTACCACTGAGCCACCTTCCCAGCCCTAGACTTGGAATTTTTGCTCTGTTTGTAACTTGTTTCTTTCTCTACTGTATGTCTTATAAATTAAAGGTGAATCTAGAAACATAATTAGGTTCATTCTTAGGATTTTAGATAAGAATACTTCATATTGGTACTCTCTACTTCTTTTCAATACTATATCAGGAAGCACATAATATCTGATTATTGGACTTCTTGTGGTACTAAGTATAAGTGAGTTCAAGTGGTGACAGCAGGTTATAAAGTTTTCCATCTATCTTTTATCTAATGATTTTAGTCTCTTTTCTCTCACAGTGGTAACTGACAAAATGGCAATTTCTTGGATTCTTTTATTCATGTATTAGCTGGGATTTTTCTTGGCCAAAAACTACTCTTTTTTAGTAGTTTGGTTATCCAGAAATATAGTTTGTACTGGAAAAAACAAATTATTTAACTCTTTGTTTTGATTTCTTAAATTTCAAAATAATGAACTGACCTTTTTGCAACCTCCAATGGTAGTTGATTAATTGCATTTTTGGAGTGTCTATGAACTCATTAACATTTTTCCCCTCTCTCCTTCCCTCCCTTCCTTCCTGGTATTAGAAAGGTGATATAAAGGGCTGGGAATGTGGCCTAGTGGTAGAGTGCCTCCCTAGTGTGCATGAATCCCTGGGTTCGATTCCTCAGTACCACATACACAGAAAAAGCTGGAAGTGGCTCTGTGGCTCAAGTGGTAGAGTGCTAGCCCTAGCTAAAGAAGCTCAGGGACAGTGCCCAGGCCCTGAATTCAAGCCCCATGACTAGCAAAAAAGAAAAAAAAAAGATATTGTACAGGTGTGGTTACATAAGTCAGGTAATGTAATGAGTACATTTCTTTTTGGACAATGTCACCCCTTCCCTAGCTCTTGCTTAGTTTTTCCCTTCTCACCCACCCACAAGTTGTATGGTTTATTTTCAACTTAGTGTCTAGTGAGTACCACATTTGTTCACTCTTTTGTCCCTCTATTTCTGTTGCCCCTTACTTTCCCAACGACAGATAAATGAACAAACAAGACAAAAAGAAGACAAAGCAAAGTCAACAACAAAGGAAAGAAACCTTTCACTTCTATTTCCTGGGGTTCATTTTGATAAATATTACTTTGTATGACCAGAGGCACATAGGCATTGTGCTTTTTGTGTTTCTCCCTTAAGGTCTCCTTGTGCCTAGGGTCCTGTATAATTTTATCATATCCCAGGGTATTTTAGATCTAGCTTCCACATATGAGAGGAAAAACATGCCCTGTTTTTGTCTCTGCTTGGCTTACCTCACTTAACATTCATTTCCCTGCAGATGGCATAAGATTGTTCTTTCTAATGACTGTAAAATTCCAATGTGTATAGGAATCACATAAATTTTTTATATAATTGATGGATTTAAATCAGCTACAGTTTTATCAAACACATTTATTTTAGTGTCCAGATTGCTTTATCTTAAACCAATGGGAGCGCTTTCAGGTTTTCTTTTGGGAGGGTATCTTTTTATATCACTCTTACCAGTGTTTCCTGGTTTCTAGAAAAACTTGTTTTCTAACTCAGGGCTTAGGTGCTGACCTTGAGTTTCACTGTTCTCAAGGCTAGTGCTCTTCCACTTCAGCCAGAGCACCACTTCTGGCTTTTTTCTGAGTAGTTTATTGGAGTTAAGAGTCATACAGACTCTTTAAAGCCAAGCCCAGGCTGGCTTTGAACTATGACCCTCAGATCTCAGCCTCCTGAGTAGCTAGGATTGCAGACGTGAGCTACCAGCACCCCACACTTTTTTTTCAACATTAAAAATTTTTATTGTACATCTGAATAATAAATGATACAAGGCATACATGGCTAGTTGAACTTATTTTAACTTAAAGGAATGAGCAGAAGACCTAAAGAGACTCATAGTATATAAACATAGTATATGACATAGAAAGTAATGTCTTTATACAGTGAACTGTTAGAAATATTAAGGTTATGCATATCTGGAGCTCTCGAACTTGAAATTAATGTATAGAGTGGACCTGTGTAGTATATTCAAAACAAACCAAAACCAAACGAACTGGATACTGAAACTGACTGCCTTAAAATGCACAGACAAATCAATGTACAACAGAGCTGTTAAATGAAAAATAGTCAAGCCCAATGCAATGAAGTAGTTCATCTTCTCAAATAATTTGTGTGCGTGTATGTATGTATGTATGTATGTATGCATGTATGTATGTATGTGTTTTTTTTTTGGCTGTAATGCTTTTAAAAAGTCATCCATGGAGCCGGGTGCTGGTGGCTCACGCCTGTAATCCTAGCTGCTCAGGAGGCTGAGATTTGAGGATCATGGTTCACAGCCAGCCCGGGGAAGGAGAGACCGTGAGACTCCTATCTCCAATAAAACCATCAGAAAACCGGAAGTGGCGCTGTAGCTCAAGTGGTAGAGCACTCGCCTTGAGCTGAAGAGCTGAGGGACAGCGCCCAGGCCCAGAGTTCAAGCCCCACGGCCGACAAAAAAAAAAAAGTCATCCATGGGTGTCAATGCCTTTATAATTTTTTTTTACATGTAAAAGAATAATCATTTTATTAAAATTAAAAAAAAAACAGCAACCAAAAGAAACCCTCCATACAGGGTTTTGTTACATAGTCCAGGCTGACCTTGAGGTCAGTTTGTAGCCAGGCTGGCCTTGAACTCACATTTCTCCTGATCAACCTCTCAAATGCTGGGATTTATGTATGTGTTTTTATGTATATATATGTGTGTGTATATATGTATGTGTGTATATATTTGACCTTGAAGAAGAAACTTTCCAAATAGTATGAAAAATGTATCCCTTCTGAGCCGGGTGCCAGTGGCTCATGCCTGTACTCCTAGCTATGCAGGAGGCTGAGATCTGAGTTTGAAGACAGCCCTGGAAGGAAAGTCCATACCTCCAATTCACCATCAGAAAATTGGAAGTGGCGCTGTGGGCCAACGTGGTAGAGGGCTAGCCTTGAGTGAAAAAGCTCAGGGACAGCACCCAGGCCCTGAGTTCAAGCCCTGTGACTGACAACAACAACAACAATAACAAAAATAAAAAATAAAAAGGATACCTCTGTATTGAATGAATGTAGCAATTTGATGATGTTATCTGTGTCCATGGAATGGGCCCATTTGTCACTAAAACCTGTGCTGGTTAGGATTTGTTGTATTTTATCTGCTATACTGAAATCTTCTGTTACAATATTATGGACCGAACAGTGAATTCTGTAGGTTTTTTTTCCCTAATAGCTATTGTACTGCACTTGATTTAAATGCAGTAGACAGTGTCTTGTTTTTCCTAACAAAGGTGATCCTACTAGGCCAACCCATTCCTGAAAATTGGTGGGTAGTGGTGGATTCTTAGGTTCTATCCTTATAGTACCTGATTCCACCTTGGGTAGTGGTTTGAAGTTACTTTTCCCAATTTTCACTAAATAGTCTAAATGGGCTAACAACTGTGTATTAATTGAGGGACTGCAGTATAACTTATCTCCAGGCTTAGCAGCCAGTCAGCAGCAAATTCTTTTTGAAATGTTAATTGTAGCACATGTGAAGAATGGTTGGTGCAGCGACAACTTGAAGAAAAAAGGAGAAGAAATCTGATCAGACAAATTTGCCACTCATGCACACATCAAAGCACACAAATCACAAATCAGATTGCAGCACATCACCCACTAGTACTTGAAATTTGCTAACCAGAGAAGTGCCCTGAATTCTTTTGTGAAGTTTAGCTACTAGCTTTGGGTCAAGTTCATAGGCAGCTACCTTTTTTTGCCTTGTCTAATAACTTTACAGTCATGTTGCCAGTCCCAACTTCTAAGTACCACATCAGTTGGTCTTAGAGTGGCCTTACCGATAATGCTGTTAGCAATCAGAGTATTTTTTCAAAATGTTTTGTCCAATCCATGTGTTGAATATGAGTCCTCCGGCCAGTCTCAGCTCTCTGACTTCACCTTTGGCATCTCTGCTGGAAGTGGTCTAGGAGTACGGAGGTAGTTAGCTGCTGTTGGACTATGTGGGAACTGGGGCCTGCTGTGGCCAGCTGCTTAACCATTAATATTTTTTATTAAATAAAAATACTGAAACATTTGAGTCATAATACAGTTTTACTAATTGTTAACATTACTTTTCTCTCTTGATCATTTCTATTGTTCATTTAAACCAGAGTATTTTAGCTTCCTTTGTATAAGATTAGCTACCTCAACTGGCTCTCATCTCTTAATTGTGGATTAGATAATCACTTCCTACTTTCTGTCACTGTAGGCTAGTTTGCATTTTCTATATTTTTGTGAATGGAATTATGTACTGTGTGCTTTTCACGTAGCAAGATGGTTATGAACCATTTTCATTTCATTTCTTAGTAACTTGTCCCTTTTTATGGTTGACTGTTACTCATTGTATGAACATTTGGTTTATTTGGAGTTTTGATCATAATCAATAAAGTTGCTATTGACATTTGTCTTTGTGTTGCTCTGGACTTTTGACTTTATGCAAATATATGTATGAATATGCATTTTTATTTTCCTTAGCTAAGGAATGTTAGATTGTCTGGGTCACTTGATATCTGCAGAATGTAACTTAGAGACTGCCAAATTGTTTTCCAAAGTGATTTTAGCATTGTATTCTTCCTCCATCAGTATGATGATTTCCAGCTATATTTTCACAAACACTGTATATGATCACTTCTTTTAATTTTAACCATTCTAGTGAGTGTATACTAGGAACCCATTGTAGTTTTAATTTATTTATTCTGATAATGATGTTAAGCCTTATTTTAATGTGCTTTTTATGTGTTTTTTTTTTTTTTGCCAGTCCTGGGTCTTGAACTTGGGGCCTGGTCATTGTCCCTGAGCTTCTTTGCTCAAGGCTTGCCCTCTACTACTTGAGTCATAGCACCACTTTCAGCTTTTTCTGTTTATGTGGTACTGAGGAACTGAACCAAGGGTATCATGTATGCTAGGCAAGCACTCTTATCACTAAGCCACATTCCCAGCCTCTTCATGTTTTCTTTTTTTTTTTTTTTCTTAATTTTTTTTTTTTGTCTTCTTTTTGGTCTGGGGATTGAACCCAGGATGTTGTACCTGTTAGGCAAGTGCTTTGCCACTGAGTGACATCCAAGCCCCTTCATGTGCTTTTTAATCTAATGTATCTTCTTTTGTAAAGTGTCTGCTAACATTTCATCTCTCTCTCTCTCTTTTTTGTGTGTGTGTGCCAGTATTGGGGCTTGAACTCAGGGCCTGTGCATTGTCCCTGAAATTCTTCTGCTGAAGGCTGGCACTCCATTGAGCCACAGCATCACTTCAGGCCTTTTCTGCTTATGTGGTACTGAGGAACTGAACCCAGGGCTTCATGCTTGCTAGGCAAGCACTCTACCACTAAGCCACATTCCCAGGCCTCTCATCTTGTTTTAAGCTGGGCACTAGTGGTTCATACTTGTTATTCGAGCTATTTGGGAGGCTGAAATCTGAGGATTATAGTTTGAAGCTAGCCCAGGCAGGAAAGTCCATAAGACTCTTACCTCCAATTAAAAAAAAAAAAAAAAGAAGAAGAGCTATGATTCAAGTGGTAGAGTAATATCCTTGAGCAAAAAAACTTAGGGACAGCACCTAAGCCCTGAGTTCAAGATCCAGAATTGGCACACAGACACACACACAAAATTTCATTCAGCTATTAAAAAATTAAAGTGTCAGTGCCAGGGTTCTTGACCCACATCTATAATCCTAGCACTCAGGAGATTGAGGCAGGAGGATTGGAGGTTTGTGGCCAGCCAGTCTGGGATACATAGTGATACCCTATCTCAAAAAAAAGAAAGTACAAGCTGGACATGGTGTCAACTCTCTAAAGGTGGAGACTGGAAAATATTGAGTGTGAGGCCAGCTAGCTATGTAGCAAAGCCTTGTACACTCCTATTACTCCCCTGCCCAAAAGGATATTTCTCTTAGTGAAATGTAAGAATCCTTTAAATACTGCAGGTATATGCCTTTGGCCATGTATGTGTATTGAGATTATTTTCTATGGCCAATGTTTTTATTAGTTGCACCTTTCTAAGAACAAATATTTACCATTTTGAACTAATCTAAATTATAATTTTTATTTTATACTTTTTGAATTGTATTGGAGATGGTTTTCTCCATACTAAGATGACAAAACTTTTTCTCCTCTCTTTTCTTCTAGAAATTTTGTAGTTCTAGCTAAGTTCATTTCTATATTTGATTTTGATCGCCCTCTATCAACATGACAGTGCACATATAGAGTATTTTGTAAAAGGTAGCATTAAAAGGAAATAATCTTAGGGGCTGGGAATGTGGCTTAGTGGTAGAGTGCTTGCCTAGCATGCATGAAGCCCTTGGTTTCATTCCTCAGTACCACATAAATAGAAAAAGCCAGAAGTGGTGCTATGGTTCAAGTGGCTGGTAGAAAACTAGACTTGAGCAAAGGAAGCTCAGGGACAGTGCCTAAGCCCTGAGTTCAAGCCCCAGGACTGTCAAAAAAGAGAAAAAAAAATCTTAAATATCATCACATCCATCAATTTAACACAGATAATAGGAAAAACTTTAGAGAACTGCAAGTGAGTCATTTAACCAGACAGGAATGTTGTCATGTTAGTTATGTTCACCTGATTATTATTATTTTCAAAGTAGTTAAAATAATCTTGAATTGGTCCTGGAAGAGAATTTAGGAAAAATAAATTTCCTATTCTGAACAGATTTTTTTTTTTTTTGTCGGTTGTGGGACTTAAACTCTGGGCTTGGGCACTGTCCTAAGCTCTTCAGTGTAAGGCAAGCACTTTACCACTTGAGCCACTGTGCTGTTTTCTGGTGGTTACGGACTTTTCCTGCCCAGGCTGGCTTTGAACTGTGATCCTTAGATCTTAGCCTCCTGAATAGCTAGGATTTCAGACAGGAGCCACCAGTGCCCGGCCTAAACAGGTTTCTTCTAAAAAGTTTATTTTGAGAGATTATAAGCTAATGTTAAGGTATTCTTACGTTTTTAGACTTGAAAATAATTCAGTGTTTTTGTGCTATGCAATTATTGCCAGTTACTTTTGCTAATTACCTTCAACTTCAACTAGCAGGCAATCCCTAGATGAGTTTGTATTTGTTTTGCTCTAGTTTCTTGATTTTTTTTGACTTTCTTTTACATATGTGCCATTGATCTTTTATCCAGTATGTTATTTGATAAATTGGAAAATTCAGTTTGTGGATTAGAGATATATTTGTGTGTGTGCTTTGCAATGTTTGATGAAAATACCTCCTTCTTTAAAATTTTTGGGTTTTTAATGAGAAATGTAAGACAGAGTTTTAAACCAGTAAATGAATATAGTATATTTGAGCTTTTGTCTAAAACATTCTATGTAACTTAAATAGACAAATTATTAAGTTATAAGCTTTTTAATTATACAAACAGAATGTAAAAACTGAAACATTTTAATGACAGGTTGGAACTTTAAGACATATTATGTCCTTCAAAGTGATGTATTAAAATTAATCAAATGCTTTATTTTCTAGGTGTTCATTGTACCCATGGTTTCAATCGCACTGGTTTCCTCATATGTGCCTTTTTGGTGGAGAAAATGGATTGGAGGTATTTATATCTTATGTTGGAAGAAAATGTATTTAATGATTTATAAAATATTGTATTGATGTTTCAGTTGTAGCATTTTATATTGTCATGTGTTTCAATTCATTATTAGGATAGTTCGAAATGATTTCTTTTCTTCTTTTTTTTTTTTTTTGTGTGTGTGCCAGTCCTGGGGCTTGAACTGAACTTCTTTTGCTCAAGGGTAGCACTCTACTACTTGTGCCACAGTGCCGCTTCTGGCTGTTTCTGTTTCTGTGGTACTAAGGAATTGAACCCAGGGCTTCTCGCATGGTAGGCAGGCACTCCCACTTCCAGCTCCGTGATTTTCATTTTTGATATATCAATCTTTAGAATTTTGTCACTTCATTATTTTGTGCTGAATAGCACCGTAGTTAAGGGCTTATAAATTTATAAAAATACTTTTTTTATTACTTTTTTTTTTTGTCTGTCATGGGGCCTGAACTCTGGGCCTGGGTGCTGTCCCTCAGCTCTTCAGCTCAAGGCTAGTGCTCTACCACTTGAGCCACAGTGCCACTTCCGGCTTTTTTTTCTTTTTGCTTATGTGGTGCAGAGGAATCGAACCCAGGGCCTCATGCATGCAAGGCAAGCACTCTACCACTGAGCCACCATCCTAGCCCAAAAATAGTTTTTAAAATATAATTTTATTGTTATTAAGTGTTGTACCGAGGGGTTACCATTTCATAAGTCAGGCAATGAGCTCATTTTTGTACTTGGTTCTGGGACTTGAACTCAGGGTTTGGGCACTGTCCCTGAGCCTCTTTGTGCTCAAAGCTAGTGCTCTACTAATTGAGCCACAACTCAACTTCTGGTTTTTTAGTGGTTAATTGGAGATCAGAGTCTCATGAGGACTTTTCTGCCCATGCCAGCTAAGAACTGCGAATCTCAGATCTCAGCCTCTTGAGCAGCTAGGATTACAGGTGTGAGCCACTGGCGCTTGGCCAGAAATACCCTTTGGACAGTATCACCCCTTCCTTTGTTTTCCTCCTGTTTTCCCCTCCCATCCCTGGGGTATTTATGAATTTTTCCTATATATTTTTTTCTTATAGAATTATCAGAGGCAGATTCTTCTGGCATTTTGTTTGTATTCTCTTTTGGAAATCACTGTTATTTCCCTTTTAGATAGTACCTTCCATATAAATACTAGGAAGAGCTTACAGTGTTATGTGAAGGAAATATGTTTGGAACAGGGTATTTAAAATAATCAACATCTTTATGGACATAATGTTATTTGTGAAATATATTTTTAGATTTTGAGAGATTAGAGTCTTACATGAATGGGATATTACTAATATAATTTTTTTTCATTAATTAATCAAAGGTCATTATGTTCATGAAGCTTCTTACACTATTCATCCTTTCTGAACAAAATCTGTCAAAAATACATACCAGATTGTACATTTTCCTTTTTATTCATCCACAGTAGTTCTTTACCTCATGGACTTTTCAGCTCTGGCCATTCAGAAGCTCTACACAGTAACTCTAGACTCCTGTGTTATACTCAGCAATGCTTACCTCTCTTTTGTGACTTGTACTCTTAGGTCCTGGATCCTTTGGATGTTTCTGAAAAACAATATGCTTTTATTTTTTGTTCACATCTAGTGTTCACTTTTTGTTTACTGCTGTTTTAAAGCCTCAACCTTTAACCTTAGAGGTCAGTCCCTCCTCTCCCTCCCTCCTCCCCCAGTCCTGGGGTCTGAACTCTGGGCCTGGACGCTGTCTCTCAGTTTTTCAGCTCAACTAGTGTTCTACCACCTGAGCCATAGAGCCACTTCTGGTTTTTTCTGCTTATGTGGTGCTGAGGAATTGAACCCAGGGGCTCTGCGTGCAAGGCAAGCACTCTACCACTGAGCCACCTTCCCAGCTCCCTACCTTAGAGGTTTTATTTACATTCTTCAGCAGCGCTATTCACACCTCTATGATAAACTCATAGAAATGTAGAGTTGAGGAATTATTAGTGTCTCTAATATTGAAACTGTCTCAAATTCAGTTTCTCTTAATTGAATGCCTTGAGATTGAAATCTATGTATGTCCATTTTATATACCTGTCTTATTTTTTATGGTGTCCTGAATATTAATAAATTTGATAAGTTTGCACAAGTGGAGAACAGTGAATATTTGCATGGTGTTTATTTTTTATAGTATTGAAGCAGCAGTTGCTACTTTTGCCCAAGCCAGACCTCCAGGGATCTATAAGGGTGATTACTTAAAGGAATTATTTCGTCGCTATGGTGATATAGAGGAAGCACCACCACCACCTCTATTGCCAGATTGGTGTTTTGAAGATGATGAAGAAGAAGATGAAGATGAAGATGGAAAGAAAGAATCAGAACCTGGGTCAAGTGCTTCTTTTGGCAAAAGGAGAAAAGAAAGGTTAAAACTGGTAATGTTAAAATATAACGTAATATTTTTTACCTTCTTCTGTAAACATATTGGAATTTGGGAGAGTAAGGTGGGATGTTGACAGTGTTTTTTTAGATAGATTTATAAAATTGTTTCATTTTAGTTTCTTCTTTTCCTCTCCCTCCTCACTCCCCTAGACAAGTTTTTTTTAATTGAGCTCAGACTGATCTAGAACTTGAAATTCTTCTGCCTCAGCCTCTTAAGTGCTGGGATTACAGGTATGTACCACCTACCTGCTCATTGTGGCTGTTTTTAAAAGGTCTTCTATTCCTCCCTCCCCCCAATAAAGTTTTGCTATGTAGTATATGTTGATGTGGAATGTTTCAGTCCCTCTGCTTTAATCTGAGTGCTGGGAATATACCAGTATGCCTAGCTATTTCTAAAGCTTCTTGATAGCCAAGAAGCTGGTGTTTTTTTTTTTTTTTTTTCCCCTTGTTGGTTGTGGGGCTTGAACTTGAGACCTGGATACTGTCCCTGAGCTCTTTTGCTCAAGGCTAGCGCTCAACCACTTTGAGCTACAGTGCCACTTCTAGTTTTCTGGTGGCTAATTGAAGATAAGAGTCTCACAGATTTTTCTGCTTGGGCTGGCTTTGAAATGTAGTCCTAAGATCTGAGCCTGCTGAGTAACTAGGATTATAGGCATGAGCCACTGGCACCTGTCAGAAGCTGTCTTTTTTTTTTAAATTTTATAATTTTTTTCTTTTTTTTATTGTGAAAATACTGTACAGAGGGGTTACAATTACATGGGCAAGATAGTGAGTACATTTTTTTTTTTTTTTTTTTGTCGGTCGTCGGGCTTGAACTCTGGGCCTGGGCGCTGTCCCTCAGCTCTTCAGCTCAAGGCGAGCGCTCTACCACTTGAGCTACAGCGCCACTTCCGGTTTTCTGGTGGTTTATTGGAGATAGGAGTCTCACGGTCTCTCCTGCCCGGGCTGGCTTTGAACCGCGATCCTCAGATCTCAGCCTCCTGAGTAGCTAGGATTACAGGCGTGAGCCACCAGTGCCCGGCAGTGAGTACATTTTTATCAAGCATTGTAGCCTCCTTCTTTGTTTACCCTTCCCAAACATTCTTTTTTTTTTTTTTGGTCCGGTTGTGGGGCCTGAACTCTGGGCCTGGGCGCTGTCCCTCAGCTCTTCAGCTCAAGGCTAGTGCTCTACCACTTGAGCCACAGCGCCACTTCTGGCTTTTTTCTTTTTGCTTATGTGGTGCTGAGGAATTGAACCCAGGGCCTCAGGCATGCAAGGCAAGTGCTCTTCCACTGAGCCACCTTCCCAGCCCCTAGAAGCTGTCTTTTTTAAGAGAAAAATTCATCCTGTTTTATTTCTTAGGTAAACTAAAGAACTCTTAGATAATATATTGAGAATACTTCTTTACAAAGAATACTGCTTTTTACAAAGCAGTATTGTGAGATCGTGAAAGTAAATATTTGAGAAGAATGTATACTAATACTTTACAAAATTATCAAACAGTTAAAATTATTTTACATATGAATTCTTTCCTAGATGGTGTTTTCACACTTTCCATGATATTAAACTGAGAAAACTCTCTCTTTTTTTTTTTGTTAGACAAGCTTTATTATCTTCTAGAACTAAAAGGTCTACCAAAAATACTGAGAGTTATCTCTTTGGGAATAGGAGAATTTTTGAGAGAAATAATATCGGTTGTGCTTGTATACACACCTGTTTGGTGTAGATTAAAGGGGAAGGATGGAAAGTATGGAGGAAATTAATTATTAGTAATAAGGTATGTGGCTTATTATGATTGAACAATAAACAGTACAGCTTATTAGTAATCAGTACAGCTAATTAGTAATGCCTTGTTTTATATAAATCATGTAGAAGTTATTTTGAGTGTTTCTCCAAGTTTCTTGTTTGTAAAACATTGTTTTAATTATATTTACACATTTTAAGCTTTAAGACTAAGGTCACTGAAAAATAGAAATTGCTATGGATCATAGAAATGATTTCTAAAGTAACTTACTCCTTTTGAAAATAGTTTACATTGATTAAAATAATTACTTTTTATTAGTATATCCAGATGAAATGATGAAAGGGACTCAATATAATGGTTATACTTACAGCTTGGATATATTACCACAGTATGCTTAAAGATCATAAGAATAATGACTAGTGGAGTATGGAGGAGTATGAACTGTTTAGGCTTGTTTCCCTTCCCTCCACTTTTCTCCCCAGAAAATATGAATCGATGTTCAGATATGATCAGAAAGAATTTTTTTTTTTTGTCTGTTGTGGGGCTCAGTCTCAGGGCTTGGGCACTGTCCAGGAGCTCTTTTGCTCAGGGCTAGCACTCTACTACTCTTTTTTTTTTTTTTTTGGTCCGATCGTGGGGCCTGAAGTCTGGGCCTGGGCGCTGTCCCTCAGCCCTTCAGCTCAAGGCTAGCACTCTACCACTTGAGCCACTTCCGGCTTTTTTTTTCCTGCTTATGTGGTGCTGAGGAATCGAACCCAGGACCTCATGCATGCAAGGCAAGCACTCTACCACTGAGCCAGCCCTCTACTACTCTTTCTTTTTCTTTTGTAAGTTGTGGGGCTTGAACTCTGGGCCTGGGCTCTGTCCCTGAGCTCTTTACCTCAAGGCTAGCACTCTACCACTTGAGCCACAGCACCACTTCTGGTTTTCTGGTGATTAATTGGAGATAAAAGAGTCTCAGGGACTTTCCTGCCTTGGGCTGGGTTTGAACTGTGATTCTCAGATTTCAGTCTCCTGAGTAGCTAGGATTATAGGTGTGAACCACCAGTGCCCAGCTGCACTCTGTTACTTTTACAATTCCACTTCCTGTTTTCTGGTGGTTAATTGGAGATAGAGTCTCATGGACTTTCCTATTGAGGCTGGCTTTGAACCTTGGTCCTCAGATCTTAGCCTACTGAGTAGCTAGGATTAAAGGCATGAATCACCAGTTCCTCGCAGAAAGAATCTTATTGAAAGAAAGAATTAACCCCGGGGATATTGGGGAGTAGAGTAGGGAAAGCAAAACTTCTGCAGATAGACTTGGTAGAAGTGTTATGGCAAAGGGACAAAACAGAGAGAAAATGCTCACATTACTGGATTACATACTGAGCAACTGTTTATCTGCATACTTATTAAATATTTCTGTGGTAATATTGAGAAAGCATTTGGTTTAATGTTGAACATATTATCTATATATACCTATCCACGTATTAACTACATTGAAGAAGTTATGTTAGTTTCTTTTTTGGTCTGTCGTGGGGCTTGAACTTTGGGCCTGGGCACATGTTAATGTTTTTAAGACTTGCTAATTTTGCCTTTGTTTTTTGTTTTGCTCATTTCAGAAATCAACATTTATTTCTTAAATTTCCTTACAAAACATGCTTTTTAAAATGATACTGGATGTGTTCATGTAAAATTAAAAAGAAAACTACTTTAGAATAACTGTTGAATCAAGAACTTGCTAAGTGTTATTTGTAATTAAGTTATGCCTGTTAATTTTATGAGGATATTGAGTATTCTTAATAACTAAATATGTTACAAATCTCATCTACCCAGTTGAACTTCCTTTTCATAAAACTTTATTTCTTCCATTAGTTATCATATTAATGGTAGAAATGTTTTTATTTCATTTTTAGTTTTTTGTTTTTTTTTTGTTCTGTGTACCCAGAGTGATCTAAAACTGTGTGGATCAAGCTGTCCTTGAACTTGCACTTAGTATCCAGAATGCTAGAATTACAGGTCTGTGCCATCATTTCTGGCATTAGAAATTTCATTGACTGGTCAACAGAGATAATGATATAATAGGAGAGGTACTTTACTATTGATCCTTTGGCTCATAAACCATCATAATCATAGTTATTTAAGGCATGCAAAGTAGAATAAAGATTCAATAACTATACAGATTGTTTAAGAGTTAGAGGCAGAAGCTAGACTATGGTTTCCAGGAAAGAATTAGGACTCTTCTATACTTGTTGGGGATATATGGGTACTGAATATTAAATGCTTTTTCCCATCTAATCCTGAATAGTGGCTTGAGAGGCCAAGTCTTAGCTTGAAGGTTGATCTTTCAACTTGTAGACCTTATCTTTTATTCCATAATTATATTAACAGGTAGAATTGTTTTGATATTGATGTCAGCATTCTTATGGGGTCAGAAAGTAATTTTGCATAAATCTACATTAGTTTTTTATTCTTTAAAATATTCAATAGTGTTTTATTATTAGTACTGTGTTTTTAGTAGTTGTACAAAAGGTTTCAAACCCACAAGTCAACATTATGAGTACAGTTCATCTTGATCAGGGTTACCTTTTCCATTGTTTCCCTATCCCATCCATAATCTTAATTTACATAGTTCAGTTTTTACACATTGTACATTGAGTATAATGACTGTATTTGCTCACTCTTCCTCCCTTCATTCATGTCCCTCCTCTTGTCTTGGCTCCTTGCCCCCCCCCCCAGCAGCCCCCAAATCATCAAACATGTTTCAGTTTGATGGTATTTTGTTGAACAGTTGCTTAGTTTTCAGAGGAGTTGCATTATTGGACTTCTCCTTGAGTATATCATCGTTTAGTCAATTTGTTTATATATATATATATATATATATATATATATACACACACACACACACACACACACACATATATATGCATATAACCCTATATATGTTTTCATGTTTGCCTATATTTTAGATCTAACTTCCACATATGAGAGAAAACATGTCATTTGTCTCTCTGAGCCTGACGCTACTTAATAAAATTTTTTCTATGTCCATCCATTTCCCTGCAAGTGACATATTATCTATAGTACATCAATGACCATAATATATTATTATAGTACAGTAAGGAATTTGGTTGTGCAAGTGTCTTTACCGAATCCTGATTTACAGTGTTCTGGGCAGATGCCCAAGATTGGTATCCATAGTGTAGTTCTATGTTCAGTTTTTTGAGGAATCTCCAAACTACGTACCAAAGTGGTTACACTAGTTTACATTCCCACCTAGTGTAATAGGGTTCTTCCCCCCCCCCCCCCCCCATTCCTGCCAGCATTAGTTATTGTTGATATTCTTGATGGTCAATCTTTTTTCTTTTTCTTTTTTGTCACTCATGGAGTTTGAACTCAGAGGGCCTGGGCTCTGTCTTTGAGCTTTTTTTGCTCAAGGTTAGCATTGTACCTCTGAGCCATAGTTTCACTTTTGGTTTTTGAGTGGTTAATTGGAGATCTCCATAAGAGTCTCATGGAAACTTTTCTGCTGGGGCTAGCTTTGAACTATGATCCTTAAGATCTCAGCCTCCGAGTAGCTAGGATTACAGATATGAGTGAGCCATTAGTGCCCAGCTAGAGGCACTTACTGGAGTGAGATGGAATCTTAGTGTTGTTTTGATTTTCATTTCCTTTATGCCCAGAGATGTTGAGAATTTCCTCATATGTTTATTGGCCATTCTTGTTGCTTCTTCTGAGAAGTATGTATTTAGCTACTTTGCCCATTTATCAATTGGGTTACTGATTTTTTGGGGGGATAAGTTTCTTCAGTTCCTTATGTTATTCTGAATGTTAGCCCTTGCTGGATGTGTAGCTGGTAAAGATGTCCTATTTGTAGGATGTTTTTTTAGCTTACTATGTCTCTTTTGCTGTGCAGAAATATTTTAGCATGATGTAACCCTATTTGGCTATTCTCTCTCTAATTTGCTGAGCCCCTGGAACTCAAGAAGTTCCTGCCTATGTCAGTGTTCTTTGATATATGAATACTGTTTATGCTTCATTTCTGTAAATATTTCAAAAATAGGGTTGTTATGAAATAAGCTGCCTCATGTACTTCTCAGTGACTTTTAAAAATTTAATTTAATTAATTTTTTTTCCAGTCCTGGGGTTTGAACTCAGGGCCTGGGCACTGTCCCTGAACTTTTTTTTTATGTCGGTCATGGGGCTTGAACTCTGGGCCTGGGCACTGTCCCTGCGCTCTTCAGCTCAAGGTGAGCGCTCTACCTCTTGAGCCACAGTGCCACTTCCGGTTTTCTAGTGATTTATTGGAGATCAGAGTCTCCCCGACTTTTCAGCCCGGGCTGGATTTGAACCATGATCCTCAGATCTCAGCCTTCTGAGTAGTTAGGATTATAGACGTGAGCCACCGGTGCCCAGCTTGTCCCTGAACTTCTTTTGCTCAGGGCTAGCACTCTATCACTTGAGCCATAGCACCACTTCTGGCTTTTTGAAAAATGTGGTATCGAGAAATTGAACTTAGGGCTTCATACATGCTAGGCAAGCACTCAACCACTAAGCCACATTTTTAGTCCTGAACAAAATTTCCTAGATTAAAATGTTATTGAAAGTCATGCTTAATTTCATGTTCATATATCCAGTGATAAACCTTGCCCACCTTTTCTATTGTTAGGCTTTCATTCTAGTTTAAAAAGGTACAAATATTGGGTACTTAATCCTCTTAAAATCTGTATCTCACTAATGACACTCCCATCCTTCCATCTACCATAGATGTCTGAGTTCAAGTTTTGTTCTTTATCCCTTGAGTAAAAAATAATCATGCCTTGTTTATCTACGAAGTATATAACATAATATACTTTAATCTTTATTATGCAAAGATTAGAGAAAAATATAAAATGTCAAATTCTGTGGTAGGCTCAGTGACAGTAGGTAAGTTACTGTTACAGTTGCAGTTAATGAGAATTGCTTGAGGAGTGCTTTGGCAGCATTATGGAAACACCATGCTATTTATGTACACTGAAAAATCATATTCTGATTATGGAAAACTAGTATACAAGCCCAGGAGAGTTTATAAAGCCTTTTGGATTATCTCTGCCCTCACCATTCTTTTTTTTTTTTTTTTTTGGTCCTGTCGTGGGGTCTGGGCACTGTCCCTCAGCTCTCCCTCAGCTCTTCAGCTCAAGGCTAGCGCTCTACCACTTGAGCCACAGCACCACTTCCGGTTTTTTTCTTTTTGCTTATGTGGTGCTGAGGAATCGAACCCAGGGCCTTGAGCATGCAAGGCAAGCGCTCTACCACTGAGCCACCTTCCCAGCCCCTGCCCTCACCATTCTTTTGTCTCCTCCACCTCTTTCTCACACTTGTCTCTTCCTTCTTTCTCCTTCCCCATTTCTTCTTCATTCCCTCTCTTCTCCCCTTTTCCCTTTCTCTTTCCGTCCCTTCCTTAAGTAGCCGGAAGACCTTGCATTCTCCATCTTCTCCTTCAGTGCTGGGAGTACAGCTATGTGCTACCATGTCTGTAGAGGAAAGCATTTCTGTTGTTCTGACTTATCAGGTTTGTGAAAATAACCAGTTTTTTTCTTTGTAAATGAATTGGCCTTTATTAAAATATTTTCTTTCTTTTTATTTTAAAGGGTGCTATTTTTTTGGAAGGTATAACTGTTAAAGGTGTAACTCAAGTAACCACTCAACCTAAGTTAGGAGAGGTACAGCAGAAGTGTCATCAGTTCTGCAGCTGGGAAGGGTAAGAAACACATGTTTTAGGGTTTAAATCAAACTCTGCTACGCTTAAATTAATATTGACATTGACATACCTTCTTTGTATTTAAAGTTGGTATGTTTACTTACAGTGCTTAAAATACATTATTTTTAAAGATAATCATTTTAATAACAAGATTACTCACATATATTCCTAAAACAGTAATAGAAAATTAATTTTGTAACAATGTAATATTTGTTTTATATCTTTGAGTATACTACTGCCTATTATGGTTTCAGCTGGTCTAATTCATTTATTTAGGAGAAGAGTTACAACTCGAATATGCCTCATGTTTCTATAATAATGGGAAACTTTGAATATGTTTCTGCTCCCTAGCATGTTTTGGAAATACTTAACCAGACAATTCATTGGAGAGAATTAAAGAGAGAGTTGTTACTCTTGTCAGTTACCTTTTATTCTTGGGCTATGGCAGAAAATTGTAATGAAGCTTGAATGTGAAAAACAAGATCATTATTGTTAAAAGTTCCTAATGCAAATTCCTAATGTAAAATACTTTTATTATTGGTGCATATCTGATAAATGAACTAACAAAAATTTTAGATAAAAGATGAAAATAATGAAGAAATAATACTGCCTTAATGTTGTGTGAAACCTTTGCCATTATACCTTAATCTTGCTTTACATTTTTCTCATTTATACTTCTGGGCATTTTTGGAGTAGAATTTTATCAACTCTGCAGAGTAATATCGCATTGGTAATGTTATGATGGAAAAATGAGGTCAAAATTTTATAATATACATATATTTTTTGGCTTGAACTCAGGGCTTGGGTACTTTCTCTGAGTTTCTTTTGCTTAAGGCTAGCACTCTACTACTTGAGTCACAGCATTGCTTCTGGCTTTTTCTGTTTATGTGGTACTAAGGAATTGAACTCAGGGCTTCATGCTAGGCAAGCACTATAACCACTAAGCCACATTTCCAGTCCCAAAATTGTGTAATTTATTTAAGTCAAAATTTAAACTTTTTCCTATAGTGAGTGACTTGTAAATATACCTGTCATATACTATTTAGCTCATACATACTAATATTTTTAGAATTAGTTCAGTAATTTAGTATAGCAGTGGTAATTTATAGCCATATAAACTTGGATTCTAAAATGTTAAGACAATGATAATCTTTCATTAGCATTTTTTGTAGTATTCTATTTGTAATAAATCTCATGATAGGGAGAGCGTGATAAATGTGAGTATCATCTTGAAATTGGTTTAATACATGCATTGCTTTGTATGGATTCTAGTCATGACAGTAATATTATGTCTTAAGGTCTGGATTCCCTGGAGCACAGCCTGTTTCCATGGACAAGCAAAACATTAAACTTTTAGAACAGAAGCCCTATAAAGTGAGCTGGAAAGCAGATGGTACTCGGTAAGTTAAATTTATAAAATAATTATAAAGATAATCCTAATGCTCAAAGAACATTTCGTTGTTGTAAGTGAAAGTTTATTCTTGGGAGTGTGAATTTCTGACATAAACAGTAAAATAAATATGATTCAAAAAATTATGTAGCTTTTGAGAGGCTGGGAAAAGAGAGTAGATTAGAGCTATATGCCATTTTCACTCCATGGATGGAAAGAATCCAGTGACACAAAGACAAGATTCAAGGAGAGAAAGAGTGGTAGAAAACAGAAAGTACAAAGGAGGTGGCGGGGTGAGGAATAGGGCTGCAGAAAATTACAGAAAAGCAACTATAAGAGAATAAAAGTGGCAAGGAGTTTGGACCTGGTTCTTGGCACTCCATGCTGTGACTGATTTAGCTTTGTATCCTGGAGAAGTACAGGGAGTATCCATCTTGAAAAATTTCTCCATAAATCTAGAGACAAGAAGCAATCATAGCTAATTAATAAGCAGAAATTCTCAATGAAATGTTTGCAAACCAAATTCAGCACATTAAAAAATAACAGTTACCATGACTGAGTTGTTTTAATCTCAGACATGCAAGGATGGTTCAACATACATGTATCAATAAACGTAGTACATCACATAAACAGGACCAAGGGCAAAAATCACAAAATCATCACTTTTGAAGCAGAGAAAGCATCAGAAAGCATCCTTTTATGATAAAAGTTCTAAAGAAGTGAGGAATAGAAGGAACATTCCTGAACTTAAAGGCTGTATATAACAAACATATAGCCAGTATCATGTTAAATAGTTAAACTGAAATCATTTTCCCAAAGTCAGGTATAAGACATGAATGTCCATTCTTCCCACATTTATGTAATATAATACATAGTTCATAGCCAGAGAGTTAAGACAGGACAAGAAAATAAAAGGGATTCAAATAGAAAAAAAAAAGAAGGAAAAGTTATCCTTATTTGTGGATGATATGCTCCTATTCTTTTTTTTAAATATATTTTTATTGTGAAAATACTGTACAGAGGGGTTACAATTACGTGGGTAAGATAATGAGCACATTTCTTATCAAGCATTATAGCCTCCTGCTTTGTTTCCCCTTCCCGTCCCTTCGTATCCCCCCCCATCCCCCCCACCAAAGTTGTAAAGTTCATTTGTTGACATAACGACTTGTACATCTCATTGTTGCAATGGGTCCTCCTGTATCCATGTTTTAACAATTTGTTTTTTCCCTTCCCCTCCACAAATTATACCAACATCATATATAGTGAAAGCAGAGAAGACTCCACCAAAAACTTCTAAAACTGATAAGGAAATATAGCAAGATAAAAAATCCTGCTCAGTAGCTTATCTATAAACCAGTAGTGAATAGGTTGAGAAAGAAGTCAGGAAGATAATTCCATTCATAGTAGCCTCAAAAAATTTAGAAGTAAAAGACCTCTACTGTGAAAACTGTAAGACCTTAAAGAAGACATCAGAAGATGGAAAGACCTTTCATGATCATGTATTGGCAGAGTTAGTATTGTGAAAATGATAATTCTTCAAAATGAAACTACAGAGGAAAGGGACATTGTCTAAAAAGAAATGTACCTATTGTTGCATCACTGATGTAACCCCTCTGTGTATCATCACTTTTATAATTGCAATAAAAAAAGGAAACTACAGATTCACTGCAATACCCATTAATATACCATTATCATTCTTCAGAGAATTAGAAATATTAGTCCAAAATTTATATGGAGGCATAAAAGATTTAAAATAGCAAAATCAATTTTAAGTAAAAAGAAAAAAAAACCATAATGCTGGAGATAGCACAATACTAGACTTCAGGTTATACTACAGAGCCAAAAATAGCTTGGTAGTTGCACAGAAACAGACCTGAAGACCAATATAAATGTTATATGCTGATATTCTATATATGCTGAACAGTATAGTATGCTGAGGAATAAAATTACCCAGCTACAGCCACCTGTTATTTGATAAAACAGCAAAAAATGCATAGTGGAGGAAAGACAGCCTATTTAATCAATGGTAGTGGGAAAATTGGGTATTTACTTGAAGGAAACAAACTTGAGCATTATCTCTCCTTATACATACAAAAATCAACTCCAAAGGGATCAAACTGCTCAAAATAACACTTGAACCTTTAAATCTACTACAGGGAAACAGAAAATCCCAAAAGTTATAAACACAGATAAATAGTTTATGATTAACATTGCAGATGCCTAGAGAATGGGAGCAAGAACTGACAAATGGGATTACATTAAATCAAAGAGTTTCTGCACATCAAAGGAAACAATTATCAGAGCCAAGAGATGAACCACAGAATGGGAGATTTTAGGTAAAATTAGTAAAAAATTAGTATGGAGAATATACAAAGATCTAAAAAAATTAAACAACATGAGAACAAATAGTCCAGTTAACTAATGTGCAAGCAAGCTAATTTTAAGACAGTCCTCAAAATTAGAAATACAAATGGCCAATGGATAGAATGAAGAAATGTTCATCCTTAAAGGGATGTACATCAGAACTACATTAAGGTTTTATCTCATCCTCGTCAGAGTGGCATACATTAAACAACAAGTGCTGGTGAGAGGGGAAAAGAAACCCTTATACGCTGTTGGTGAGATTGTAAACTAGTGTAGTCATAATGAAAATCATTGTGAAGATTCCTCAAAAATCTAAAAATAGATCTTTGCTATTAATCTACCATACCACTATAGGCATATATCCAAAGATAGTAAAAATCGATATAGAAAAAATATACTTGAATAACTATATTTATGGCAGCACACCTATTATAGCAAATGATAGAATCAGCAAATGTGCCCAACAACAGACAGATGCATTAGGATATATGGTGTGTATATATGCATATATATGCATACATATATATCCTTATGCACATACATATTCTTATACATACATACACTGTGGCATAATATATAGCTATAAAGCAAAATGAAATCATGTAATTTTCAGGCAAATAGAATTGGAGGATATCTTGAGTGAGGTAAGCCTCACAAATGTAGAAGCTACATCTGGAAGACATACATGGTCATAGATATGCACATGCGTACATACACCTATGTGCCAAGAAATATAGGGAGAGGGGAGGGAAGGAAAAAGGAGAGGAAAAGAAAAGAGGGGAGAGAAAAGACCTGATTCTGACTGGTAGACTATTTAGAGGATAAGGAAAAGGGAAGGGGGAAAGAAAGGATGGAAGATGAATAATTTTATAACACATTGCATTTGGGCTTGAATGTAGTTTAAAGAATCTCAATGAGAACTGTTGATCATTAGTGGGGTAGAGGTTTGGGGAAAGAGAAATAGGTTCTGTTATTGGGGCAGGGACCAGTGGTTGTATTTGAACTAACTGGGAGACTGAATGAGGATGAATAAGCTATTTCAACCAAAATAGCTTTCTTGCATCTGTGAAAATAAAATAACGTGGCTGATTGATGTTGTATTGGGAAGAGAAGGATAAGGGAGAGAGGTGGAGGGGACCAAATTGATTGGGATTATATTAGCCTAAATGTGTGCAAATGTCACAGTGAAATCTCCATTGTGTACAAATAATGTAAAAAATTTTTTTAATGGAGATTTCTGCCTGGACTGGCTTTGAACTGTACATCTGGATCTCCTAGAATACATGTGTAAGTTACTGGTGTATGACTTCAGCAACTATTGTGAGGGATCTGTCTGATATTTTAGGCTTTATAGGTCATATGCAATTTTTCTTAAGTACTCAATTCTGTTGTCATAAACACAAAGAAGCCATATCCTACTGTGTTTACACAAATGTATTCTAGTACAATTTTATTTTACAAAGCAGAAGTCTGCATTTGTCCTTTAGGCCATAGTTTAATCAACCCATAATTGAATATATTCTCCTTAAAAGATAATTCTTAGGTCTCTCTTTCTTTCTTTTCTTTTTTTTTTTTTTTTTTGGGTCAGTTGTGGGGCTTGATCGCTGGGCCTTGGTGCTGTCCCTGAGCTCTTCAGCTCAAGGCTAGTGCTCTACCACTTGAGCCACAAAGCCACTTCCAGTTTACTGGTGGTTAATTGGAGATAAGAGTCTCACAGACTTTCCTGTCCTGGCTGGCTTTGAACTGTGATCCTCAGATCTCAGCCTTCTGAGTAGCTAGAATTACAGATGTGAGCCACCAGCACCTGGTTGCAAATATTCTTTATAAGATAGTATGAAATATGAGCTTAAGACAAAAGAAGAATATAAATTTAATAAACTTTTATTTGAGAGTATGCCTCAGTACATTTTAAGTATTGAAATTTTTTCTATCACTTGTGTTTTCTTTCTCAGTTCATTAACTTAGAAAAGAGTTTCTTTTGGGTGCCAAGTTGGTGAGCCACCATTTGAGCCATGCCTTCCAGATCCAACTTTTTGCTAGTTATTTGGAGTGAAGTCTCATTGATATGCCTGATAGTGCTGGCTTCCAACTGAGATTGTCAGATCTCAGCCTCTTGCGTAACAGAATTATAGGTATGAACAACTGGTGCCTGGTTTGACAAGATTTATTAAATGTATACATTTAAGATGCAAATCCTTTTTTTTCAAGAAAGTTAATTTTTGATTTTTTTTGGTTATAACACTACTTAATGTATGATTCTATATATACTGACACAAGTAATTAGTAGCCTTTGAATAGCATGCTGTAGAAATAGCTGTTAATTAAATAGAATAATTTTACTATCTTCAGGCAACTTCTGTTTTTGTTGTTGTGATAATTTTGTATAGAATAGTGTAATTACCTCAGTTACTTAATAGCTTGCTTAGATCCTTTGATGTGTTTGTAGCTGATGTTTGCTTTAGAAACTACAGCTTAATATTCATATGGGAGTACAGGAGATAAGATAATATGATGCTAGACTAGGGAGAATATTAAAGAGTCTGAGTTGATTTTCAGTTAACTACAAACTAATGATATTTGGGAACAAAATATATTATGCGCAAGCAAGTATTGTATATGGTACAGTTGTGTCTTTCAGTACCACTTTTTTTTCATTTCAATTTCTTCAAACCAAACATAAATTTCTACTTAGTTTAATTTTTCTTTTGGCAGTAAAAGCAAATAATTCTTTTTTTAAAAAAATTTTTTTAATTTAATTTTTTTGTGAACATACTGTGCAGAGGGGTTATAATTACATGGGCAGGATAATGCGTACATTTCTCATCAAGCATTGCAGCCTCCTCCTTTGTTTACACTTCACATCCCTTCCCTACCTCCCCCCCCACCCCCCCCCACCCAAAAAAGCAAATAATTCTTTACCGTATGTAAGCAACTTTAGTAAATCTTGATTTTAAATAAGAACTTACCTACTCTTATTATTTATTAATAAATATGATAGCCATAGCATTGTGTATAGTATTAAGTAGCTCACCAGTAATGTTATCTACAGATTTTATTTCATATAATTTATTTATTTTTTGGTCTGTCGTGGGTCTTGAACTCTGGGCCTGCGTGCTGTCCCTGCGCTACTTCAGCTCAAGGCAAGCTCTCTACCGCTTGAGCCACAGGACCACTTTGGGTTTTCTAGTGGTTTTATTGGAGATAAGAGTCTCACGGACTTTCCTGCCCGGGCTGGCTTTGAACTGTGATCCTCAGATCTCAGCCTCCTGAGTAGCTAGGATTACAGATGTGAGCCACCGGTGCCCGGCTCCAGATTTTATTTTTAATTTTAATTTTTGTAGTTTTTATATGTACCTAGGGTCTCATGCATGCTAGACAAGCACTCTAACTCACTCTAGAAGGATTTTTTAAAAAAAAATTTGTCGGTCATGGGGCTTGAACTCTGAGCCTGGGTGCTGTCCCTCAGCTCTTCAGCTCAAGTCGAGCACTCTGCCACTTGAGCCACTGCGCCACTTCCAGATTTCTGGTGGTTTATTGGAGATAAGCGTTTCACAGACTTTCCTGCCCCGGCTGGCTTTGGACCGTGATCCTCAGATCTCAGCCTCCTGAGTAGCTAGGATCACAGGCATGAGCCACCAGTGCCCGGCAGGAATTTTTTTTTTGGTGTGTCAGTAATGGGGCTTAAATTCAGGGGCAGGGTGCTATTCCCCGCCCCTCCCCCTTTTTTTGGTGCTAGCCCTGAGATTTGAACTCAGGGCTTGATTGATGTCTCGGAGCTTTTTTGCTCAAGGCTAGCATTCTGCCACTTTGAGCCACAGCTCTATGTTTGGCCTTTTGGTAGTTAATTGGTGATAAGGGGATCTCAGACTTTTCTACCTGGGCTGGCTTTGAACCATAATCCTCAGATCTGAGCCTTCTGAGTAGTTAGGATTACAAGCATCAGCCACCAGCACCAGGCCCTTCCTTTTTTTTTTTTTAAGCTGGTAGTTTGTTTCATAAGAACTACTCCAAGTTATTCAAGCCAGTTTTCCTACACCTGGGAAGGACATGATAAAGCAAGGGCCTCTGTGTGTTTCTGTCATTTAAAAAATTTCTTTTATCATGTGAAGAGGCTAATTCAGAGATTCAATTTTACTAGGCATGGCTGGCTCTGAGAATACAGGTTATTCTAATTTTCAGCCACATTTGGAGGCTGCTATCCTTAATGCTCTGTGTAATAAATAGCAGGTCCATATAAAATGCTGGTGCTTAGTAGGTATTGTTATAGCTGACAATGCCTTTGAAGAGCTTTTTTTTTTTTTTTTAAATTGTGAAAATACCATACAGAGGGGTTACAATTACATGGGCAAGATAGTACATTTCTTATCAGGTTTGTTGCCACCTCTTTGTTTCCCCATACCATCCCTTCCTCTCTCTACCTACCCCCCCCCCCCCCCCCCCCCCGCCAAAGTTGTAAAGTTCATTTTTCGACATAAGTCTTGTTGTAATTGTTGTAATGGATCCACCTGTAACCCTATTTAAACAGTTTGTTTTTTCCCTTCCCTTCCACAAATTATATGAACATCAAATACAGTGAAAACAGGGCTTATACCCTGGGGGAAGTACATACAAAGCAACAAAGAAATCATCTTATAAATATGTTGGAAACAATCTCAAGAAAGAAAAAGACATTTGAATCCTTATCTTGGGGTTCATTTCGCCTAACATCAACTTGTCTGATAGTTTCTGTTTATCTCGGACAGATACTAGTTATTGCAAATAAGGGAAACCATGGGACCTATATTTTGAAGAGCTTTAATACATGGGAAACCCTTCATTTCCCCAGAATCCATTTTGAATTTGGATGTTGTTTTAGTTATTGTACAAGAGAAAGTAAGTAAAAACAAAACAATTAGTATTTTTTATTTTTTATCATTATGATCTTTATATCTTTATTAGCATATGTTAGTTATGCATTATGACATTACCACCCATGTATAAAATGTATTTCTCAGTCCCCTCCCCCATTCCAAAATAATTTGAACAAATTTCATTGTTCTACTTTCATATATACCAATACTCTTTGAGTTATATACATCCTATATCATCCACATTAGTTCAACACCCTCTCACTTGTATTTCCCCTCCAGCAATTATTTCTACCCCACCCCCATTTGTCATTACTAGGGATTGAACTCAAGGCCTTCAACTCTCACTGGCTTTCCTGTCACAGTTGGCACTCAACTACTTGGGACCACCCCCTCATCATATTCAGTATTTTGTTGGTAAATTGTAGATAGAGTCTTTTTGGATTTTTCTTCCTAGGCTGGCTTCAAACTTAGATTATCCAAATCCCAGCATTTTTCACGTCACTTTTAGTTTGGTTTTGGTATGTTATTCTTCACTAGATGGCAGTAGAGGACCAGCTTTAATTCTAGTTGCCTTACTAATAGGACAGAATTCGGATGGTGTCCAATGCATTGTCTATCTAATAGATCTCAAGATATTAGTTTGGGATTATTAACAATTTAGTAAAGATTAGTGGGATCATGTATACAACATTACTGAAAGAACATCCTATTTGACAATATTGACATGTTCTTTTGTGCATTGCATTTGAATTGTGTTTGTAGATGACTATGAAAAGTCATTTTGGAATTATTTTTGTAAAGTAATAATTTAGCCAAATTAAAGTCCTTGAAGTGTTTTTCCTGCATCAGGAAACTAAGATATTCTCATGTGGAAATCTCAGAGGGAAAATAGTAATGTGAAGATTCTTTTTTTTCTTTGTGTATTCCATATTCTTTCCTCCTTAATTGTGTTTGGAGTAAGGAGTTTAATAGAAAACCTTGATATTGGAATGTAGTAGCTTTTTTAGATACTGATATTTATGTTCATAAGATAGAAAAATTATTTTACTTGTCTGTGTTATAGGCACATACAAGTGATTCTGAGAATGTACTAAAATACATATTTTGAAAAAAATTAAATAACTATATTTCTAAAATAATTGTACATGGCATTTTATTTTGAGTAAATTTTATATATAATATATAACATGTATATATGTTATGTATATATTATATATATATATACACATACACTTTTTTTGTATGTGTGTGCTAGCATGGGCACTATTCCTGAGATTTTTTCTTCATAGCATTCTACCACTTAAGCTTCAACTCCACTTCTGGCTTTTCCTTTTTTTTTTTTTTCTTTTGTTGGTCGTGGGGCTTGAACTCTGGGCCTGGGCTGTGCCTCTTCAGTTCAAGGCTAGTGCTCTACCATTTGAGCCACAGTGCCACTTACAGTTTTCTGGTGGTTCATTGGAGATAAGAGTCTCATGGACTTTCCTATGTGGGCTGGCTTTGAACTGTGATCCCCAGATCTTGCCTTCTGAGTAGCGAGGATTACAGGTGTGAGCCACCGGCACCTGGCTACTTCTAGCTTTTTTGATGCTTAATTGGGAGTTAAGAGAATCTCATGAACTTTCCTGGTTGGGTTGGCTTTGAACTGTGATCCTCACATACCAGTCTTCTGAATAGCTAGGATTACAGGCATGAGCCACTGGAGCCTAGCAATTTTTGCATATTTGATGGTGATTTGTTTCTCAAAAGTGTGAATGAGGTGAAAAAATTGGATAATAAATAACTTAATTCTGATAGGTATTTTTCAAATGGTGAAATTTGACCTGAAGATTTTATAAGCTGCTCATCATAGTATAGGTGTCTCTGCCTCTCAGTCCAACTTTGGTATTACTGTTGTGATATTTTTGCTGACAGGTGAGTTTTCTTGGACTAGTTTTATTTCAGTAATGTTTTGGAATTTGGGATATGAATTATTAAAATTTTTTCACGTGGACAGAAATCTAAATTTTGTTTCTTCATGAGTTATTTGAATACTGTTTAAGCCTTTATGTATTATCTTATCCTGATAAAATGTACTGGCTGCAGTTACAGATCACACAATGTCATTAGAACAAAACAAATTGCTATTTATAAACCTAAATCAACTGTACATTGAGACTACTTTGTGATCTGCTGTTAGTAATTGTTTTATGAATCCATATTTATTTTTGTGGTCTCAGTATTTAGCCACTTGTTAGCTTTTTATTTAGCATGAAGAATTTCTCCTATACTTTTCTGGGAATAATGACAAGTGGCAACCAATTTGTTTCTAATAGTGCGATTCATTCAGCATTATTTATAACTTAAAAAATAAAATAAAAAATGGAGGTCAAAATGTGAGGGCAATTGCTTGTAACCTTATAACCCTAGTTAAGTAATTTTGATGTTTCCCACTGTTCCTACAATCTTTCACTAACTCTTTTAGGCAGAAAATAAGCTTTAGTCTTTCTCAGCTGTTAAACCATTCAGCTTAAACAGTTATACTAGCTTTGAAAAATGTTTATGTTGATATACTAATTCTTTTGCCCTTTATAAAATTTGCTGTTAAGTAAGTTTTGTTTTGTGTTTTTTAGTTTTTTTTTTTTTGACGTAGGGCTTCAGAACAGTTCAGGTGGGGCTGAGAATGTGGCTTAGTGGTAGACTACATGAAATCTGGGTTCAGTTCCTCAGTACCACATATACAGAAAAAGCTAGAAGTGGCGCTGTGGCTCAAGTGGTAGAGTGCTAGCCTTGAACAAAAGCAGCTCAGGGACAGTGCCCAGGCCCTGAGTTCAAGCTCCAGATCTGGAAAACACACACACAACCCCAAGTAAAACAGTTCAGGCTGGCCTTGAACTCTATCCTTGTCTCAGCCTTGTTTTGTGCTAGGATCATAGATACATGCTACTATGCCTAGCTCATTCATTCATTCATTGTCATGGTCTCGCAGTATAACCCAGGCTGTCTTTGAACTAATATTCATTGTGTTTCAGCATCCTAGGTGCTGGCATTACAAATGTATAGCACTCTGCCCAGGCATGTAAACTTCCCTTTGTTTGTACTACTCTGAATCTACACATGTAATTTTTAATTTTATTTGCCAGTTCTGGGGCTTAAACTCAG
The DNA here is from genome assembly GCF_019054845.1 of Dipodomys spectabilis. Classification (NCBI taxonomy): domain Eukaryota; kingdom Metazoa; phylum Chordata; class Mammalia; order Rodentia; family Heteromyidae; genus Dipodomys; species Dipodomys spectabilis. Next base: position 13,286,449 of record NW_024870730.1, read on the forward strand.
GGCCTGGGCACTGTCCCTGAACTTCTTTTGCTTTAACACTCTGCCACTTGAGCCACAGCTCCACTTCTGGCTTTCTCTGTGTATGTGGTACTGAGGAATTGAACCCAGAGCTTCATGCATGCTAGGCAAGCACTCTGCCACTAAGCCACCTTCCCAGCCTGCCATATGTAATTTTTGAATGATGATAAAGTTTTAAATTTTTCCTTGATAATGATTTTATTTTTTGGTATTGGTAAATGGAAATAAACTTATTTAAAACATTTTGAGCAACGTAGATATAATTTTATTTACTTAACACTTTCCTCATGTGCTTGAAATAAAACAAAGCATCATTTATACATTTTCACATTTTTTTTTTTTTTGTTCTTCTTAAAAATGCACTTAAAAATACTGACTTCTAACCAGGCATTGGTGGCTCACATCTGTAATCTTAGCTCTTAGGAGGCTGAGATCTGAGGATCGTGGTTCAGAGCCAGCCCAGGCAGGAAAGTCCAAGAAACTCTTATCTCCAATCTACTCAGAAAAAGCTGGAAGTAGTGCTTGACTCAAGTGGTGGAGCACTTGCCTTGAGCACACAGAGGCTCAGGGATAGAGCTTAGGCTCTAAGTTCAATCCCCAAGACCAGCAAATAAAAACAAAACAAACAAATACAAAAACCTGACTTCTGTAATCCTATATGCTCAGGGTGCTGAGACCTAGAGGATTGTTGTTGGAAGCCAGTTGGGACAGAAAAATCCATGAGACTCTACCACCAATTAGCCTGGAAAAAAGCAGGGTATGTTTAAATGTTAGAATGCCAGCTGTGAAAAAGTATGCTGAATGAACAAGAGATTCCCAAGTTCAAGCCATGGTACCAAAACCAAAAACAGCTTAGTTTTCCCTCCCTCCCTCCCTCCCTCCCTCCCTCCCTCCCTCCTACCCTTCCTTGTACCAAAACCAAAAACAGCTTAGTTTTCCTTCCTTCCTTCCTTCCTTCCTTCCTTCCTTCCTTCCTTCCTTCCTTCCTTCCTTCCTTCCTTCCTTCCTCCCTCCCTCCCTCCCTCCCTTCCTCCCTCCCTTCCTCCCTCCCTCCCTTCTGCTTGAACCCAGTGCCTAGGCACTGTCCGTGAGCTTCTTTTGCTCTACCACGTGAGCCACAGTGCTACTTCTGGCCTTTTCTGTTTATGTAGCACTGAGGGATGGAACCCAGGGCTTCATGCATGCTAGGCAAGCACTCTACCATTAAGCCACATTCTCAGCCCTCATTTCTAAATTTAAAATACATAATGGAGTATCTTTTGGTATAGGGTTTATGTAAAGCATATCTATGTTAAAAGTAGTATGTCAAGTCTTAGATTATTTCTTTTTCCTTTAAATAAAATATTTTTGAAAATAGTCATTGAGTGGAAATTATATAGGAATACAAAAAATGTTGCCTAGTTTTTAAAAAATTCTTAATTTCTGTTAAATTTTAGATAGTTACTGGCTTACTACCTATTTAGAGCCACTGAATAAAATACTTTGATGTGTGCAGTTATTTTGATTTGCAAAAATAAAGTTTTGGGAGGAGAAATAAAGTTTTGTGCATATTTAAGAAAATGTAAACTTAAGAAATTGTTCATGTCCTTGAATGAGAAGATATGAGGTAACAGTGAAATATAATTGCATATAAATGACATGACATGTACTCCAAGAGTGTGGGAGATTTTAGAGGAGGATGATTAGTGAAGAATGAGTAACTTGGTTAGAGGAACAACAAGGAGAAGAAAGTCTTGAGGTACAAATAGCTTAAGAGGAATTGATTGATAATCAATATAAATCTAGAATCTCTATGAGTTCTGGTCTTTGGGCCATTAGATGCCTGGGCTAAAGGAAAAAAATGGTTTCATAACATAGGAACTGCTTAAACTGTTCATTAATGGTTTGAAGCTTGTCAGTATTAGCAATTGCTGAGCAATGAATCTCTCCGTTAAATTTTGATTGCCATATCAATTTCTACTTCTTGAGTTGGATTTAGAAAGTTGTGAGAGGCATTGTATCTCAATCTCCTTGAAGCTTGGAGCACCTTATTTGCTGTCAGTTGACTAGGCCAGGGATGTTTGGGATCTTAGAAGTGTTTGCAAATAGTATAGAGTATGGTAACAGCATTTTCTGTAGAAATACAGATGACAGAACATGTACACTGAGGCGTCGTCATTGTTGCAGTAGAAGGGAAAGTGTTTTACTTACTTCTCTAATTGAAGAAAGGAAAAAGAGGTGGTGATTCCAGAAAGCTAAGCCATCTCGGGGCTCAACTAGCTGGAGACTAGTAGAGGCACAAGGGAAATCTCCCATTATATCCACAACACTTTATTCCCATTTTCAAGGATTATTAGGTGAACTTTATTGGGACATAGTGAGAGCTTTGATTGACAGTAGATTCATTAGCATTCATTCAATTAGTCTACCCAATTGTGAATTTCAAAAGTTGTTTAAGATGTGAAAATTAGAAGAGTGATGGGAATTAATTTGTGCTCATACTTAGATTTTTTTCTTTTTTACTTTTCTGCTCTTTTTATCTTGTTTTAGGATAAAAACAAAATTTTTATAGCTAAGAGGGGAAAAAAATCCATTGAATATAACTTTTGGACAGATACTTGAATGAAAATACTCTTTTATGTTTTAAAAAGTTTTGATTTCTTTTGCTTCTTTTTACATCTGCTATCTGTCTTTCCTGTTTTCCTTTGCAATTTGAATGTTAAGGGTGGCTAGAGGTTGTTTAATCCAGCTGGGTTTCTTGTTAAAATGCAAATTCTCATTCAGTAAATCTGGGCTGGAGCCCAGGATTCTGTATTTTTTTTTTTTTAAACAAGTTTCCAGTAATGCCAGTACTGCTGATCCTGGGGCCCAAGAAGCTCCTTAGCTTTCTCCAGTTATAAATGGTGATAGCAAAGCTGGGGAGAAACAGTGCTTTGTTCAGATCCTATACCAGCATTAAAAACTAAAATAGGAAAAAATCCTCTTCTGATTAAATGATGATTCCTATGTTAGATAGGAAATCATCATTTAACCAGAAGAGGATTATTTATTACTTTATTCAGTTTGAAGCATTAAGGTGTGTCTTAGGGCTGGGAATGTGGCTTAGTGGTAGAGTGAAGCCCTGGGTTCTATTCTTCAGTACCACATAAACAGAAAAAGCCCAAAGTGGCACTGTGGTTTACGTGGTAAAGTACTAGCTTTTAGCAAAAGAAGCTTAGGGACAGTGCCCAGGCCCTGAGTTTAAGCCCTAGGACTGGCAAAAAAGAAAAGAAAAGAAAAGATGTGTCTTAAAGTTTTTTCTTCTCTGTTATTGCTTTGAGGAGTTGGGAAAATAGAGACACTGATTTATTTGAGTATAGCTATATCTAGTACTTGCAGTGGTTTTAGGTGATTACTAAGAAAGACATTTAGTGAACTCAGAAGATAGAATTTTTAGTATTCTCTCTCTAGAATTTAGTATTCTCTCTCTCTGAGACAGAGTCTCACTCTGTAGCCCAGCTGGCTTCAAACTGATGATCACCCTGCTTCGGCCTGTCAGTTGTGAGAGTATAGATAGATGCATGCTCTTGCTTAAAAATCTAGTTCTTCCTTCCCCTTCCCTTCCTCCTCTGCTATACTGGGGCTGGGATTTGGAGTCTTATACTTGCCAGGTAAGTGCTCTACCACTTGAGACATAGCTCCAGCCCCTAAAATGTAGTTTATGATGAAGATTTTTTTTTTGACAGTTCCTTGACTATTATAGCCCAGACTAATTTTGAGCTTACTATGTAGGTCGGGTTGGCTTCAAAATCATGATCCTCCTCCCTCTTTGCTCCCAGGTGCTGGGATTATAGATGTGGATGACCATGTTTATTTTTCTCTTTGGTGTAAAGCGACAGAGGAACATATTATTCACTTTTAGATATTTACACACTGAAGGAGGTAATAGAACTAGAGGGTTTTTATATTTTGGGTAGTGCCTGTGTGAATACCTTTTGCTCTTGCTTTATATCTGCCCTCTGTGTGTGTGTGTGAGAGAGAGAGAGAGAGAGAGAGAGAGAGATGTATTTTTAGTGCTATCATTGTTGCAAGGTTGCGGAGGCCTTGTGTATATGTGTGTGGGTGCATGCTACTTGGATGAAGTAGGACTGACTACATGTGAACTCTTCCAGCCTGTGAAGATTGCATCAGTCTCTAATTCTTTGTAGATTGGTGGAAAGGAGGAGGGAGCATAGCTGTAGCCCACAGAAGTGGCAGTTAGCAAGATTCATGTTGCTGGTAGCAAATCAATTCAGTCCTGATCTGACAATTCTTTTCACTAACCTAAAGTTACGCTTTGAAATTCTACTTACACTTCTCCAGACTCTTGTTGACTTTATGAACCTAAAGATAGGAGGAAGTTCTTATTATTATGGTAATTATGTATTTTGGGAGGCTAGATAAGGGAAATATGAACATATGCAAAATTATACCATTGCTAATATTTATCTATCATTATTATTATTATTATTTTTTTTTTTTTTTGGTCGGTCGTGAGACCTGAACTCTGGGCCTGCGCACCGCCCCTCAGCTCTTCAGCTCAAGGCTAGCGCTCTACTACTTGAGCCATAGTGCCATTTCTGGCTTTTTCTGCTTATGTGGTGCTGATGACTCGAACCCAGGGCCTTATGCATGCAAGGCAAGCACTGTACCACTGAGCCACCTTCCCAGCCCTGCTAATTTTTATTTTAATGAGAAATTGTGGTATGAGAACATGGTAGTTTTCCATTGTATATAATAGCTTTTGGATTTACAGTGTGCATATATCATTATTCTTATTAAATGTTAAACTGTTATGGGTTCTGGGTGTGTTTTATCATTCTAGTGTTTAGTAAACAGGTTCTTAGATTGAGAGATCCACTTGATGGAAGTTACTTGAGTTTTCTGTTTTGAACTGTACTGTTGTATTTTTCATTCTTTGTTGTTCAACCAGGTAATGCAGTTTCTTATTTTATGGAATTTATTTTGGTTATGCTTACTCATAGAAAAATGAGTTAAGGTACATTCTGATGGCTTACACCTGTAATCCTAGCTACTCAGAAGGCTGTGATCTAAGGATTGTGGTTTGAAGCTAGCCTGGGCAGGAAAGCCGGAGAGACTCTTATTTCCAGTTAACCACCACAAAGCCAGAAGTGGAGCTAGCCCTGAGCAAGAAGCTAAGGGATAGCACTCAGGCCCTGCGTTCAAGCTGACTGACACAAAAAAAATGAGCAACAACAACAAAAACAATTAAAAAGTGAGTTTAGTAAATATACAGTACTATAGTTGCTGTCTGCCTTTGACTATATATTTATGTGTGGGTTTGTGCTTTTGGGCCTTGTGATTTTTCTCTCCCTACATTTTAGAATTCCTGTGTTAACTCATCTCCCTTTATTCTCTCTCTCTCTCTTTTTTTTTTTTTTTTTGCCAGTCATGGGGCTTGAACTCTGGGCTTGGGCATTGCCCCTGAGCTCTTCAGTTCAAGGATAGAATGCTACCACTTGAGCTTTTTCTGTTTATGTGGTGCTGAGGAATCGAATCCAAGGCCTCATGCATGCAAGGCAAGCACTCTACCACTGAGTCACCTTCCCAGCACCTCCCTCTATTTCTCTTTTTGGAGGTATTACCTCTATAAATGAATCCTTTTTGTTTTAAGTTTATCAAAAAAGCTACAATGTTTTGAGTGGAGGAATGTAAAAGTAGTAGCAATAGTACTAATAGTAATGGTATCTGGCCTTTTTCATCACCATTGTGCTTCTACAATAAAATGCCTAAGAGCGGATACTTAACAGTTAAAGAGGCTTTTATTTAGCCTGTAGTTTTGGATGCCAAACATCCAAGTTAGTAGGTTCATTGCTTTTGCCTATGATAAGGATGATGATGGCAGGAACAACTGTCATAGCAAGTGTTTACATCATGAGCTAGAAAGCAGAGAAAGCTACCTAGAGATTAGAGCCCAATTTCTTTTGGAGTATACCCCTATTAACCTAAAGGCCTCCTGCTCCTATACTGTGAACCAGATTTTTTGAATCTTTGGGAGACACTAATCCAGTCTGTAAGTAGGAGGCAGTTTTTGACATGTGAATCACTATCTGGTAACTGCGTGCACATGCTTGCATGTGCGTACGTGTGTGTGTGTGTGCGTACGTGTGTGTGTGTGTGTGTGTGTGTGTGTGTGTGTGTGTGTGTGTTCGTTCGTGTGTGTTCGTGAGCGCTTGTCCTAGTCTTGGGGCTTGAAATCAGGGCCTGTGCTGTCCCTGATCTTTTTTTGCTGAAGGCTAGCGCTCTGTCACTTGAGCCACAGTTCTATTTTCACTTTACACACTGGAGAAGGGAATAGAACTAGAGTGATTAATTGGAGTCTCCTGGACTTTTCTGTCTGGGCTGGTTTTGAATCGTGATTCTTAGATGCCAGCTTCCTGAGTATTTAGGATTACAGGCATGAGCCTCTGGTGCCTGGCTTGTAGATTTTTTATATTAATTTATTCAGTTCTTTTTTTTTTTAGTTTGTGGCAAAATAAACAACATACATTTTACACTCTTAGCAGTCTTCTTTTGTTTTGTTTATTCAAAGCCAGGAGTTCACTGTATAGCCAGGTTGGTCTAGAACTGTGTAGCCCATCTACCTGCTGAGACTCCCAACATATACCATTACACCTGGCTTTTTTTTTTTTTTTTTGCCAATTCTGGTGCTTGAACTCAGCCTGGGTGCTGTGTCTGAGCTTTTTTGTCAAGGCTAGTAGCATTCTCACTTGAGCCATAGCTTTACTTCTGGTTCTTGGTGATTAGAGATGAAAGTCTCAGGGACTTTTCCTGCTTGGACTGGCTTTGAACTGTCATCCTCAGATCTCAGCATCCTTAGTAGCTCAGATTACATGTGTGAGCCACTAGTGCCTGATAAGTTTTGATTCATTTTTGAATGTGGTATTAAATCTGTTCATATACTTGTGCAGCTAGCATGTTGTCATCCATGTTCAGGACTCTTGCATGTAACAAAACCAAAACTCTATATCCATTCAACTCTATATCCCTCCCCTCCTTCCTTCCTTCCTTCCTTCCTTCCTTCCTTCCTTCCTTCCTTCCTTCCTTCCTTCCTTCCTTCCTTCCTTCCTTCCTTCCTCCCTCCCTCTCTCCCTCCCTCCCTCCCTCTCTCCTTCTCTCCTTCTCTCCTTCTCTCTTTCTCTCTTTCTTTCTTTCTTTCTTTCTTTCTTTCTTTCTTTCTTTCTTTCTTTCTTTCTTTCTTTCTTTCTTTCTTTCTTTCTTTCTTTCTTTCTCTCTTTCTCTCTTTCTCTCTTTCTCTTTCTCTCTCCCTCCCTCCCTCCCTCTCTCCCTCCCTCATTCCCTTCCTTCCTCATTCCCTCCCTTCCTTCGACTTGAATTTAGGGCCTAGTCACTGTCTGCTTTTGCTTATGGCTAGTACTCTATTACTTGAACCACAGTACCTCTGCTGGCTTTTTTGTTTATGTGGTGCTGAGGAATCCAACCTAGGACTTCATGCTTGCTAGGCAAGCACTCTATCACTAAGCTACATTCCCAGCCCCAGACTGATTTAATTCTTACAGTTGTCTTAGGAGGAAGGACTTTTGATGAGAAAAACAGAGCAGTCATGAAATTTACATAGTAGTAAGAACATGTGCCTTTCCAGGGTGTTTGTTCTTCACCATGGATGTAGACTCCTGGAGGTTTTTCTATATTAGTGTTTTCTGTTTTGCCTAGAGTATTGTCATTCCTGTTTATTATATAATATGTCATACAAGTACCTTTGACACTAGTGGCAAATAAACATAATACATTGCTAGTGCTCATTGCATTTCTGCTATAAATTGGTCCAATTGCCATGTAAAGATGAAATTCTGTGAACTGGATTTTAAGGTTCCTACCTGATTATTTCTATATGCTTCTCTTATACCATACAGTGATTTTTGTTGTGCATAATATATATGTCATTTGTGGAAAACTAAAAACTAAATAGAGTAATTTGTAAAGGACTTGTTATGTAGAATATGTGGATGTCTTGGACATGAGTTACGTGTTTTTATTATCTTTTAGTAGTACAAAGTGGTTGCCATTTAACAGCAGTTTATGAATACAGTGTCATTGCTTTCAACATTCTTACCCATCCTACTGACCCACCCCTTCCCTGGAAGTGAGTTTTAAATAGAAGTTTGAAAGCTTGTATTTTGAGGCTTAGGAACAGGCATGTATAATTTTTGAACAGTGGGATGATAGAATAAGATGTTGCAATTTTGAAATGAAAAGATAAAGTTATTTTGAGTTTTTGACACCAAGAATCATTTCATTAGATTTGGGGAGGTTACTTTGTTGGTTCCAGTTTGTCTTCCTGTTTTTTAAGGGGCTTGTATAGCATATATATATATATATGTATATATTATATATATAACAATCAAATATAGATCTATATTTCTATCAGATATAAAGTCTGAAATTACAGTTCTGAAACTGGAATTTTCCCCCTAAATTCTTGTAACCACTGCCCTTTTGCCTTTGGTAATTGATGTAAGTATATTAATTGTTTTCTAATTGTTAGGTAGTTTGGAACACATTTACTTTTTATCTTACTATACACTTGATTATTTGTGTTTCACGTCATTAATGTTATGGAATATAAGAGAGAGGTCCAGAAACATAGTAGGCTCATTGCTGAAGCTGTGCAAGAAGCAGTTTTATTGGTTGAAGAGCTTTCTTGAAACAGATGCATCTATGAATTTGAAAATGATACATATATATCATTTATACATATATTGATATATATATCATATGTCATACATATGATAGTTTAAGAAGGTTAGAGATTTTACTGTTTTTGAAAAAGATCCTCTAGGTTTTCAAGGTATTCTTTTTTTTTTTTTTTTGCTGGTCGTGGGCCTTGAACTCTGGGCCTGAGCTCTGTCCCTCAGCTCTTCAGCTCAAGGCGAGCTCTCTACCACGTGAGCTACAGCACCACTTCCGTGAGCTACAGCACCACTTCCGGTTTTTTGGTGGTTTATTGGAGATAAGAATTTCACGGACTTCCCTACCCGGGCTGGCTTTGAACTGAGATCCTCAGATCTCAGCCTCCTGGGTAGCTAGGATTACAGGCGTGAGCCACCGGTGCTGGCGTTTTCAAGGTGTTCTTGTAGATCAGTTAACTAAAATTGAACTAGAAGTTATAATGTTTTGTATGATGACTTTTCTATGGACAGAATTTACCAAATACTATGTATTAAGTTCTTGGTGAACAGAGCACAGTAGGAAGTTTGTAGTACAAATAACGTACAAAATAAAGATAGCACATATATACAATCCTAGCTCTTTTAGCCTAAAGCTAGGAAATAATGAATTCAAGGCCAGTCTAGACTACATGTTGAGGTCTTATCTTTCTCTCTCTTTTTTTTTCCTTGTTGGTCGTGGGGCTTGAACGCTGGGCCTGGGCTCTGTCCCTCAGCTCTTGAGCTCAAGGCTAGTGCTATACCATTTGAGTCACAGTGCCACTTCCGGTTTTCTGGTGGATAATTGGAGATAAGTCTCATGGACTTTCTTACCCAGGCTGGCTTTGAACCATGGTCCTCAGATCTCAGCCTCCTGAGTAGCTAGGATTACAGGCGTGAGTCACCAGTGCCTGGCTCTATCTCAGAAACCCCAAAGTTCAAAACCAACTAAATGAAAGAAATTAAATTAAATTGTGTAAATCTTCAGTGATATGCCACTGGCCTGCTATTTAATAGTTACCTTTCTAAGTCAAACGATTGATTAGACAGATCTGACACATGGTTAGGGAAGTGAATGAGCTTTACAATTTAAAATTAAATGATACATATTGTCTATATAATTACTGTATGCATTTAAGTGATTGCATTGAAGAGAATGAAATTATTGCTTGAAGTAAATTTAAGACCATAAAGCCTCACTACATCTGTTTCATGATTTTAAATTGATGTGATATGAGGATGAAAGAAAAGCTAATCCTTTGGAAGAGCTTGCTGTGCTTATCAATTATCAAAATTAAAATGCTGGTAGGATTGAGGTCTTATAATGTCAAGTAATATTTTGATTTTCTTTGAGAAATAGAATATGTTAGAAATATGTCTTTATCCCATACATGTCACTTCTTTATAGTTTGTTAATGTGAAAATAAAGACCTTAATATAATTTTGTTTTGGAATTTGTAGAAGTTTAAAATAAAGCTCTACTCCAAATATTTATTTCTTTTGAAGAGTTGAAATGTTGTATGTCATATGAGTAGATAATTGTCATTAGTTTGAAATTAAAGCTCCCATATAGGATTATATTGTTTTTTTTGGATTATATTGTTTTATCATGAAATCTTGCTCCTTTTTAAGAAATATTGTGTTATGTTTTAATTTATCAGAAGACTTTCTGAAATTTCTTTAAGCTGTATCTTATGGAATAACAGTACAAATGGTGGTTATTTGCACTTTGCATATAAATCTTATTTAATTCCTAGCATAGCAAAATTACTCTGTATATGTTTGGCAAAATGTACTATTGTAACAAGGGTATACAAATAATACAATTGTGATGTTTATAAGAACTGATTTCTATTAAAGGAGACTTCTTGTAGAGATTGTAAAGAGGATTCGTATTATGCGTACTTTTCTGTCTACAGGAATTTTTATGTTTTAGATGTGTTGCTAGCTTTGAGGCTTATGGATGGGACTAAGTAAGGGAGATTAGAAGGAAGAAAATGCTTTGTAGTAAGAGCTGAACGCCAGTGGCTTTTGCCTGTAATCCTAGCTCCTTAGGAGGCTGAGATCTGAGGATCGTGGTTCACAGTCAGCATGAGCAGAAAAGTCCTTGAGACTCTATCTCCAGTTAAACATCAAAAAGCAGAAGTAGAGCTTGGCTTAAGTGGTAGAGTACTAACCTTGAGCAAAACGCTCAGGTGCAGGGGCTGGGGATTTAGCCCAGCGGAAGGGCACCCGCCTGGCACGCGCAAGGCCCTGGGTTCAGTTCTCAGCCCTGGTTAAAAGAAAAAAAAAGCTCAGGGGCAGTGCCCAGGCCCTGAATTCAAGCTCCAGATCTGGCACCAAAAAAATAAATAAAATGCATAATAAGATATACTTAAAATTTCTTTTAAGAGTTGCAAATGTCAGGAAGAAAATGGGTCAGAGTGGACATTTGTATACATTACAAAAGTAGGAGAATTTACTGAGCAGTGAGCTAGTGAGAAAGATGCCCAGGTCAAGTACGTAAGTCCCATGGGGAAGTGTAAGAAACCTGGAGTTTGACAAGTCAGCTTTTCTTGTATTTAGAACAAGATATAAATGACAGGTATTGTTGAATAGGCAGCAGGATTTGACTATCTGCTCTTAGGACAGGAAGGTTTAAAAATGATGTTTTGGAAATTGACTTTGAACTGGATTTTGTTTATGTGAGATTGTATTATACTTGATTTGAGTTTTATATTCCTCTGCAACCTCGAGAATTAGATTGTATGGACTCTGTGTCAGTTTTATTGGGAGAAGTGAGAGAAAATGTAGCAGAGGTTTGGTAGTAGATTCCTGTGAGAAAAATATGCACAAGGAAAGTTAACTTTGGCTTTTGCATTGTATACTTGTATCTGTTGAAGAATGAAAAGTAGATGTCATTTGCTTGGCGTGAAGTTATTGTATATATAAATAGCTAGTATTACATAATCCTTGGTATTGAAGAGATGTTGGGGACATAATAGTGAGATTATATCATAGGTACATTTAACTTACTTGCACTCATCTATGTAGAGTGGAAAAGTGGGAGTGGAGGAACGTGGCATAATTGTTAGCATTCTTGACTGTAAGCAGTAGGAATCAACTTTGGCTAATTGATGCAAAAGAATGTCTTGGAAAAGACCCTTGAGACATACTTAGGAATCAAGGTTAACCAGCTGGAGGACTGGAGCCAAGATGAGGGCATAGGAACACTTGAGTGGGAAGCCATCACTAGTACTTGCTGACAATGTCTTAGTTGTTGCTATGAATAATTTTTCAACTATTCTTGTTCCTGTCACTCAAGTTAAAGTCTTGAGAAAGGAACATTTGATTGTCTGGCTCAGATCCAGAGCTTGTTTCCAACCTGTTAGGGGACCAGGAGTAGAGAAAAATCTGGTCTTTAGTTTCTATTGTGAAAACAAAATCATCCATATCCAAAATTGAACTCATAATGTCTGTGATTTCTCCTAAGGAAAGCAGAACACTTCCTTAATGCTTCACAACTCAGTAAATAAATGTACCCAGAAGTTTAAAATCATCCTGACTTTCCCCATTTTCTTAGTTTCACATATAGCAAATAGTATATGGTCCTGACAGTCTATTCTTTAATACCTTGAATTTAGTTGTTCAACTCTTTTGCTCAAGGCTAGCACTCTGCCACTTGTGCCACAGTGCCACTTCTGGCTTTTTCTGTTTATATGGTCCTGAGGAATCGAACCCAGGGCTTCATGCATGGTAGGCAAGCACTCTACCACTAAGCCACATTCCCAGCCCCTCACTTATTATTCTTGAGATTATTTTTACCTAATGGTATAAATTATGTGAGGTTGTAAAAAGTCTGAGTGCTCATTTATCTTCCTAGAGTAGCAGTGGGCCTGGCTCCTGGTTGGTCCTTACTATTTTAAGAGGAAACCTATAATGTGTTTGATAGGGGTTGGCAGTATAGAGACTGAAATTAATTAGTTTCAATGTTCACCAAGGCGCTCTTGTGTGGGGCTCTCTGACAGGAGGGTTGTAAAACTTGCTGTTCTAAAGGTGCTGTGGTATGAAGAATATAGTTTAGTGTTGTGTCTTCTCCTCCTTCTTTTTTTTTCCAAAGGGAAAACATTTCTCCAGGTCTAATTTGATTGTATGTTTGTTGCTGATGTTAGTTTTAGGCTCTTCCTCCCCCCTCTATTTAACAAAAGCTTTTTTAAAATTAAAATTAAAATTTTCTTGTAAAGATGATATATAGATGAGTTAAAAAACTTCTTAAACTTTTCAGAAGTATAGAGAAATAAAACAAAAATAGAAATAACTTAATGATGCATAGAAATGATAACTTTTTATTATAGACTTTCCTTTATATCTGCAGTGTACATATAGTATTGTTCTTTCCCTTTTCTCTATAGTAAGATTATAAATTTGGATTTTTAACTTGCTTTTTCCCACTTAATATGTTTTGAATCTCTTTCCATATTAATGAATATTTTTGCTATTGTTTTAGAAATGTTTGAATAGTTTGCTTTCACGTTGCTATTTGCATGGATATGCAGTATTAGCCTATCTGCTCAACGATGGAATTTGAATTTCCACTTTTTCACTCTTATACAACAGTAGTGTAAACCTCCTTAGATACAGAGTCTAGCTTATTGGGTGCCTTTGTATGTTTGAATAGACCATGAAACTCACTTGATTTGTGGGAAAGAACAAAACATATTATTTCTGCTTTCAGAGAATGAGAAAATTTTTTGTATAATTAGTACTTAGAGCTGAGTTTGCAGAGATAATTTAAGTTGTAAGATTTTCAGAAACACTTTCCTTTTTTTAGACTGTTTGAAGGTATGTGAATTAACAGTTGAACTAAAATACTGCCTATCAGTTTTCTTTCTCTATAATGTATTTCCTAAATTATATTTATATATGTATATACACACACAAATATATCAGAGGTTTTACTCAATTTTATGTCTGTGATCTTAGTGACTGAGAAAGTTTGAAAGAGTCTAGTTTACCTGGAAAAGCAGTTTATGGATTTTGTTTTTCTTTATTTAGCCTGTATAGCTTGGGAATATACACTTTTTTTTTTTTTGGTGGGGGGGGGCCTAAATTTGAGGCATGGGCACTGTCCTTGAGGTCTTTTTAGGCTAGCGCACTATACCACTTTGAGCTTTAGCTCTACTTCTGGTTTTCTGGTGGTTAATAGAAGATAACAGCCTTGGGGATTTTCCTGCCCAGGCTGCCTTTGAACCACGATCCTCAGTTCTCAGCCTCCTGAGTAGCTGGGTTTACATGTATATATGCCCCACAGACATATATACTTTAGTAGAAAGTTATTCAAAGCCGAAGTTGCTCCACTGCTTGAGCCATACCTCCAACCCTGACTTTTGGTTGGTTGATTGGTTTAGAGATATCATTCTATCTAGGATGGCTTTGAACTTACTCTTGTTTATCTGTCTTCCTGAGTAGATAGGATTAGCCTAGATTAACTTTTATATAAATTAAATTGTCTTTGATTGAGAATGAATATAATATAAATACCTATGAATAATTTTGAGTGTTGAATTTACAATTGAGATAATTTCCTAATTAATAAGAAATTGTGTTACAGTACTGAATCATATTCACTGAAAGTGGAACCATAGTTATATATGTACTTGGCAGTATGCAAGATAGTTGCCCTCCTCCGCCCCAACCTTTCTTTTCCTGGTCCTAAGGCTTGAATTCAGGTCCTGGTTGCCTGAGCCTCTTTGTACTTAAGACTAGCATTCTACCACTTGAGCCACAGTACCACTTTTGGCTTTTTCTGATAAGTATCTTATGAACTTTTCTGTTTGGGCTGGCTTCAAACAGTAGTCCTCAGGTCTCAGCCTTTGAGTGGCTAGGATTACAGGTGTGATAGTTACCTCTTAAAAAAAAACTAAAAAAAACACCCCCCAAACCCTCACAAAACCCCAAGCCTGGCCAGGCACTGTAATATTTGTAAGCTTAGCTACTTAAGAGGCTGAAATCTGAGGATCTCCTTTCCAGGCCAGCCCAGGCAGGAATATCCATGAGACTCCAACTAATCTCCAATTAAATCTCTGATTGACAAAAGCCAGAAGTAGAGATGTGGCGCAAGTGGTAGAATGCCAGCCTTGAGCAGTCAAACTATAGGATAGTGCATAGACATTGGGTTCAGCCATAACAGTGTTGTACCTGTGTACTCAGATGTTGAGTTTAAGCCCTAGAAGTACACACTTGCCTGGGCATACACAATCAGATTAGTGCCTGAGCATGGTATGTGCTTGTAATTCCAACTACTGAGAAGGTGCAAATAGAGGATAGCAATCTCAAGCCATCCATAGAAAAAGTATGACACCTAATCTGGATTTGTACTTAAAGGCAGGAGTTGTTACTTGAGCCCTGTCCTGGATGTTTTTGCCTTTTTTTTTTTTTGTTACTGCGAAGTTAGTGAGTCTTGAACTCAGAGCCAATCACTCTTGCTTATGTTAGTTTTTTTTTTCCCCCTGAAGGCTGGCACTCTATTGCTCGAGCTATTCTACTTTCTAGGACTAATAAAAATTCTTTTGGTTTGCGCAAAATTTAAAACATCTAAATTTTTTGTCATGAATGAGAAAAAGTTGTATCTATAGTTGTGATATCTGGCTATATCACAATATTGATTCAAAGAGAAAAAGAACTAGTTTTGCTAACTGGTATGGTAGAAGAGCCATTGGATAGTTTGAAGATGGGCTATTTGAAAATCACTCCTCACTGTTTTTTCTTTTTCAAAGTGGAAAGAGTAACATCTAATTTATATAGTTTTTGAATCCAAAATGCAACACTCTATATGTTTGTTTACTTTGAAAGACTTTGACATAAAATCTTATAAAAATTAGAAAAACATCCTTTTTTTTTTTTGGTGGTTGTGGGTCTTGAACTCTGGGCTTGGGTGCTGTCCTTGCACTCTTCAGCTCAAGGCAAGTGCTCTACTGCTTGAGCTACAGCACCACTTCCAGTTATCTAGTGGTTTATTGGAGATAAGAGTCTCATGGATGGGCTGGGAAGATGCCTTAGTGGTAGAGCACTTGCCTTGCATGCCAGAGGCCCTGGGTTCAATTCCTCAGCACCACATAAGCAAAAAGAAAAAAGCTAGAAGTGGCGCTGTGGGTCAAGTGGTAGAGCACTAGCCTTGAGCTGAAGAGCTGAGGGACAGTGCCCAGGCCCAGAGTTCAGGCCCCACGACCAGACCCCCCCGCCCCCCCCCCCAAAAAAAAAAAAAAAGAGTCTCATGGACTTTACTGCCCTGGCTGGCTTTGAACTGCTATCCTCAGATCTCAGCCTCCTGAGTAGCTAGGATTACAGGTGTGAGCCATCGCCGCCCGGCTATAAAAACATACTTATGTGTCTTAAGTTTGCTTTTGGTCATCACATTGTCTCCAATTTAAAAAATCTTACATTTCTTACATTTCCTTACATTCTCTGTTTTCTATGGCAATGAAAAATGTGCAAACTTCATTTGTGGTGTTTTAATTTGCACAATATAATGATTGGTGAATACTACTCCATAAATATGTTGTAAATCTAAGGAAGATCTCATTTCTTATTACCCTATTCTGGATATACTGTTAATATTACTCTTTTAATTTTCCATTTACAGTTACATGATGTTGATTGATGGCACAAATGAAGTTTTTATGATTGATAGAGACAATTCAGTGTTTCATGTTTCAAATCTGGAATTTCCATTTCGTAAAGATCTCCGCATGCATTTGTCAAATACTCTTTTGGATGGGGTAAGTAATTTATTTTGTATGTATGCATTTAAAAATGAAACTTGCCAATTTTTCCTTAAGTGTGTGAGGAAGTTAGAATTGAGTAAAGTTTTTATTGAGTTGTTAAAGTTCATATACCCTTTTAATTGAATTAGATCTTGTTTTTATTTTCTTTTTGGATTGGTCATGGGCCTTGAACTTAGGGCCTAGGTACTGTCCCTAAATCTTTTTGCTCAAGGCTAGTGCTCTACCACTTCAAGCCACAGTTCCACTTCCAGTTAATTGGTTAATTGGAGATAAGAGTCTCATGAATTTCCCTTCACAGTTCCACTTCCAGTTTTGGGATGGTTAATTGGAGATAAGAGTCTCATGAATTTCCCTTCCTGGGCTGGCTTTGAATGGCGATCTTCAAATTTCAGCCTCCAGAATAGCTAAGATTACAGGTGTGAACCACCAGCATCTGGCTAAATCCTTGTTTGTTTTTTTCTTCTTTTTATTTTTGCCCTTTTAAAAATTGTAGTTCTAGGGGCTGGGAAGTTGGCTCAGTGGTAGAGCACTTGGCTTGCATGCACGAGGCCCTGGGTTCGATTCCTTAGCACCACATAAGCAAAAAGAAAAAAGCTGGAAGTGGCACTGTGGCTCAAGTGGTAGAGCGCTAGCCTTGAGCTGCAGAGCTGAGGGACAGCGCCTAGGCCCAGAGTTCAGGCCCCACGACCGGACCCCCCTCCCCCCAAAAAAATTTGTAATGCTAAAGATGATGTACAGAGGTATTAGATTCTTTTAAAGAAGGATCTCTGAATTAAGATTTGAGACTAAATAGGATTTTGAGATTTTTCTTTACTAAAGAAAATTAAGGAAAGTGAGTTAAATAGATTCTGTCTTGGTAAGTCTCACTCTATGAGAGTAAGTAAAATTAAATCATAGTTTTTTGTTATGAAAATATTCTTAAAAAGACAATTTTTATTGTATTATTTGCTTGTCAGTTGAATTTTAGTTGTGTAATATTACAGAATCACACTTTACCATAGCCCTTTAATTATAAGGACTTAGTTTAAGCAGATTCCTTATCTATAGTAGGTAAGGTTAATAACTATTCCTTATGTTATTGTGAAGATTGAATTGGAAAGTTTATAAGGTGGTGATGATATTGTCTGGCACATAGCAAAGTAAATATTTTCCTCTTGTTTACACTTATGTGAATTGCTAATGAGGCTCTTTTCGAAGTTTCTGTTTATGAGTTCCCTTTTCAGATCCATCCTCCACTTTTCTGTTGGGTATTCATATTTGTTGGTTTATGAGATCCTTTTGTCTTATTGGGGTACTATTATATATTTCCTTTTCTGGCATTTTTTTCTAATGCACAGAAATTTAAATACATTTAAGTAAATTATTAACCTCAATTTTTGTGACATGTTAAAGGTGATCTATGTGTATCTCAAATACCTGATGTCTATATTTCCTTCTAGTATTTTTTACAGTTTTATTTACATGTTTAAATATTTGATCTATATGAAATACCTTTTGATAATGGGAATAAGAGAAGAGTATAGTTTATTTTTTGCCAGTCCCAGGGCTTGGACTCAGGGTCTGGGCACTGTCCCTGAGCTTGTTTTGCTCAACGCTAGCACTCTACCACTCGAGCCAGAGCTCCGCTTCTGGCCTTTTCTTTTTATATGGTATTGAGGAATCTAACCCAGGGCTTCATGCATGCTAGGCAAGCACTCTACCACTAAGCCACGTTTCCAGCCCCTGTTTATTCTTTTAAATTGAAAACATTATTTTCATGGTATAATTAGGTCCTGCGACTTACCCTTGACTGCCCTTAATTTGTAGTGCTTTCTCTGCCTTCCCAGTGAGAGGATTACCGATTTGCCACCACCATGCTGGCTGTCATTCTTTTTCTGTTTCTTTTCCTTTTTCTTTCTCTTCTTGCTCCCTCTCCTCCTCTGCCTTCCACTTCCCCATGTTAGGAAAGCAATTCTACCATAGATATACCCCCACACCCCTTGTACTTTCTTGATTTATTTCAGTGTTCCATTAATGTTTTGGTCTCCCAATATTAGTTTTAGATAGTTTTAAAGACTGTGGGTTTAGCATGCACTTTAATGTATGACTAACCAAATGTTTTTACCTTCTTGGTTGTTCTGAGGTTTGCCACTGAGATTTTACTCTGGCTGTGCCTGTGTGTGTGTGTGTGTGTGTGTGTGTGTGTGTGTGTGTGTGTGTGTGTGTGTGTGTGTGTGTGTGTGTGTGTGTGTGTGTGTGTGTGTGTGTGTGTGTGTGTGTGTGTGTGTGTCTTGAACTCAGGGCCTGGGTGTGGTTCCTAGGCTTTTTTTTTTTGCACAAGGCTAGGGTTCTGCCCCTTTGAGACACAGCACCACTTCTGGTTTTCTGCTGGTTAATTGGAGTTAAAAAGAGTCTCTTGAACTTTCCTGCCTAGGTTGTTTTCAAATGGTGATCCTCAGATTTCAGCCTCCTGAGTAGCTAGGCTCTGGGCTTACTCTGGCTCTTGAATGATCAATTACATGATGAGTAAGTTAGTCTAGACTAGTATGTCACATCTTCTCTGATCTAGATAGCAGTAAGTTTATATTCTTTTTTTCAGAGCAATTCTGTAGATTTGTGTCAAGAACCTTCATTTTCTTGTGCTGGGTCATATGGATTACCTTCATGTTACTTGGTCGCTGTCAGTTGTACAAATAGTGGTATTGATAGTGATTCATGAGTACAGAAAGTACATTTTAGTTTTCAGTATCCTCATTTTATTCATTATAGTCTTTTTTTTGAGGCTTGCACTCAGGGTCTGGGCACTGGTTAGCTCTTTTCCTTAAGGCTAGTTACTGTTCTACCACTTCCAACCACAGCGTTACTTCCAGTTTTCTGGTGGTTAATTGGAAATAAGAGTCTCACAGGGGTTGGCTTTGAACCATGATTTTCAGATCTCAGCCTCCAGAGTTGCTAGGATTATAGGCATGAACTACTAGTGCCTGTGTCATTATAGGGTGTTTTTTCCCCCTTGCATTATAAATAATAAAATAAAAGGAAGAAAAGGCTCTTTAGAGCATTTGAGATGTTTACTGTAGTTTATGACTGAAGTAATGTATATTGAGTGCTTGTTAGCTTCTAGGGGATGTGCCTAGAGTGCCAGCATTGCTGAGAGGGTGAAAAAAATCTTACCTCCTGGAATGGTGGAGAATGATTGGAAATATTGTAAGAGACCTTTAAGTTAAACAACTCCAAAAGAGAGACATTTAAGTAAGACAAGTCCTATCCTATGGTCTTAAAAGAATAAATTATTGCTAACTAAAGAAGTAGGCTAGAGATGTTTTGTGTAGGAGTTTCCATTGTTATAGAAAAAGATTTTTGATGATCATGGTCCGAGGGCATTCCAAGTAGGAAATATTGATAAAAAAATTAGATATATAACTGTCTGTAGATTTAACTTGGTAACACTATTTTCAACCCAGACTTGGATAGCTGAGAGCATCATAATACATTCTTGTGAGGTTTTAAAATAGCAATATGATTCATAATGTCAATTTACTTGGGCCAGAATTATAGTTGCCATATCTGTTTTTCCAGTTAGTTAATTAAAATAGTCCTCTGGCTGTAGTTTCCTGTTTTTTTTTTTCCCCCTTACATTTTCATTTGCAAATTGTTTTTGTAAAATTCCAAATCCAAGAATAACTCAAAGCACTTAATTGTCTGGCTGTTGGATATGTACACTGAGATTTTGTTTGCTTTGCTAAAAATTATGTTCCTTGACCCACAAAGTGTGGAAAATAGGAGTGTAGCAAGAGGGTAATAATTCACCTGAAACAAATCAGTAAAATTTAATCCATTTAGTATTGAGGCCGAGGAAGGATACAGCAATTAATAAAATTTACTAGTGAGAATCTTACAAAACTGTATGTCTTTTTCAACTATTAACTTTTTTATTTTGAAAACTTTTTAAGCATTTGTCATTTTACAAGTTAGGACTTCTAGGGGATTAGTGGTTTTATATCTAAACTCAACCCTCTTTTGGTTTTTCCAGAATCTTGGTATTTTCTTGGTTATGTTGGCTATCTGTTTAAAATTTTATTTTAAGTTTTATTATTGCAAATAATCTATTTGGACCTATGGTTATTTTATTTTTATTTTTTGTCATTTGTGGGGCTTGAACTCAGGCCTAGGCACTGTCTCTGAGCTTTTTTACTCAAGGCTAGTGCTCTATCACTTTGAGCTATAGCACCATTTCTGATTTATTTTCTAGTGGTTAATTGGAGATAAGAGTCTCAAGGATTTTCCTGCCTGGTCTGGCTTTGAACTGCGATTCTCAAATTTCAGCCTCCTGAATAGCTAGGATTATTGGAATGAGCCACCAACACCCAGCTTGGTTATTTTTAAAGCTTACTCATTTGGCTATTCTTTTTCACATGTTTTGTTATTTGATAATGTATTTCTTTTTGGCATTTAAAAGCAATTTGTAAAGGAAAGCATTGTTGCTCATTTATCAGATAATTTAGGAAATTCTGAAGTGTTTGCTGTTTACAACTTAAAAGTTCACTTAACTGAAGAGAACAATTAATTGGAATCTGTTATTGCTAGCACTTTTTTTTTTTTTTTTTTTTGGCCTATCTTGAGGCTTGAGTGTTGTCCCTAGCTTTTTCTGCTAAAGGCTAGTGCTCTCCCATTTGAGCCACAGCTCCATTTCTGGATCTCTCTCTCTCTCTCTCTCTATTTCTCTCTTTCTCCCTCACTCTCTCCCTCTCCCTCTCTCTTTCCCCTCTCTCTCCCTCTCTCATTCTTTCTCTCTCCCCTCTCTCTCCTCTCTCTCCCCTGTCCCCTCTCTTCCCTCTCTCTCTCTCCTCTCTTCCCTCTCTCCTCTCTCTCCCCCACCCCCCTCTCTTGTTAATTGTAGATAAGATCTACACTGATTTTCCTCCCCAGGTTGCTTTTGAACTGTGATCCTCAGATCTCAGCCTCCTGAGTAGCTTGGATTACAGGCGTTTACCCCTTGCCTGGCTTCAGTTTTGAATTTTATACTGTTGGCATTTCTGGGTTACTGGCTTCCCCAGTATATAACTCTGAGATATATGAGTTAGAAAGGAGCCCAGGGAACTTAATTATAAGCACGATATCATTTGCTATATCCCAGAGTCTCTTGCTAGTCGACCTTCCTTCCACCAGCCTACCTGTCTTGCTAGCACTTTCTTGTTATGTAAAATGCTTACACATGAATATTTAAGTGAAAGTATTTCAGTAAAAAGTTTGAATTATCAAATATGATTTAATTTGTGTCAAGTGTTTGGTATAAGTAAAATGTCTGTACAACAGTGATATATACAAGATAATATGTTGGAAATGATCTATACAGTTTGAGGGGGATGGGGAGGGGAGGGAAAGTAGAAGCAAATTGAGGGAAGGGGTAACAAGTTTGACAAGAAATGTACTCATTACCTTATTTATGTAACTGTAACCCCTCTGTACATCACCTTGAGAATAATAAAAATAAAATAACCCTTGAAATGTTAAAAAAAATGTCGGTAGCTTGACATTTATTCAGGAAAAGAATTGATAATGGCTTTTTAAACCAACAAAAGTATTTTTCAGTTTGTGTGTTTTAAAAAATAATTTTTGATGGCTCTCTATGGATTTTCTGTCCTGAAGTTAGATACAGAGGAAACCTGCCTACTTTTCTCAGGAAAGATATGCAGAAAAACAATTTCAGTTCAGAAACCTGTCAAGAGTTAAAATTTTAAAAATCCTGCACTTTATACCTTTAATTATCGTTTAGGTTCTTATCTCGAACAGTACACAATTTGTTTGGACTTTTTAATGGCTTTGGTAGATTTGCACTAATCTTACAAGTCACAAATGATTATCTGGGAACTAAAATTAAATTAAGATTGTCATTTGTAGTTACATGATTAAGGTAGGTAGGCATAGAACAATATTTAAAGAAGTAATGATTGAACAAATACCTATTTTAATGATCTTGAATTTCAGAATATAAAGTTTCTTTAGCCTTAAATGTCTTGAAAATCAAATATAAAACAGAATTTAGTTAATTCAAATAAAAACAATGAGGAGACCCTATCTTCAATCTTACCTTAGTATACTAAACATACAATGAGTATTTTAAGGTGTTGATGAGTGACTTTGTATGGATACAAGTATTTTTTTTTAAAGATTATCAAGTATATTTGTGATTGATGGCTTTCTATATTGCATGTTATGCTATAAACAAATGGAAGAAATTGCTATTAATGTGTAAAAAACTTTTTTTTCCTTTCAAGGAAATGATAATTGACAGAGTAAATGGACAGACTGTTCCTAGATATTTGATATATGACATAATTAAATTCAATGTAAGTACCTTTTTTAATTTATAAAGTGTATATTTTATAGAAGTTGTCATTGAAATAATAGTTTTTTTGTTTGTTTTTTTTGTTAAATGGTGCTGAGGGCTTTGTACAAGCCAAGCCAGCTTAGCTACACTATAGCAGAAAATATCAGGTGTTTTTGTTTTGTGTTTTTGCTGGTACTGGGGCCTCAAGCTTGTTTGGATTTTTCATTTGTGTAAACCACTCCTTTAGTTCTGGCTTTTTGCTGGTTATTTGGATTAAAGAGTTTCATGGACTTGCTGCCTGGGCTGGCTTTGAACTACAACCCTCAGTAGCTAGGATTACAGATATGAGGCAGTGATGCCTGGCAATATCAGATACCTAAAAAATATTTTTATTATTTTTGAGGAGTACACAAAGGAGTTGCCATTCAACAAAGCAGTTTATAAATACGGTATGTCTTCCAACATTCTCATCCACCCTCCCAACCCATTCTTTCCCTCACTTTTCTTAATTTTTAGACTTGGAAAATACTATATTAAGTGAAGTAAGTCAGACCCAGAGAAACACAGTGCCTGGTTTCCCTCATTTGTGGTGCTAGAATGTGCCTATAAAAGTATAAGTAAACACACTGAGTGATATGCAAGTAGTTACAAATGATTTAACTGAAATACAGTAGACTCTTAGGGAACTCAAATAATATAATTCTTTAGAATAAGTCAAAACCCAACAAAACAAGTACTAAGAAATGGGTACTTACAAGGATGTGGAATTGGGGCCAAGGGGAGAGGGGAGAGAAGAGAAGGGGGAAGGGGAAAATGCAGTCAATTCATTGTATGTAACACAAACAATTGAGAAAAATAAGGGAGGGGAGGAGGGTGCAAGGGGTGTAAAAATGTTGATAGGATGACAGATCAAGAGGTATTGTACAAATACCAACCATTGTTAGCAAATAAGTATTAGGAAGCCAAGTACAGTGATGCACACCTGTAATCCCAGCACTTGAGAGGCAGAGGCAGGAGTTTGAGACCAGCAGGAGCTACAAAAAACCAAGAAAAAAAAAAGGGGAAAAAGGTATTTGCCATACCTTGGGTATAGTGGGAAATAAAGATTGTGATTCAGAATGCTCACTGGGTATATTTTTGTTAATAATTTAATATTGCCCTTGTATCCTCTATTATATTGCGTATATCTAATTGAATGTGTAACTTAACTGGGTGAAGAAAAACAGTTTAACTTTGATGAAATATGAACATTTTATAAAGTGGAAATGTTTGGTTTTTAGTTGGACTGTACTTGATTAAAGAAAAAAAAAAGGCCACAAGTTTCTTCTGTCCCTGAAAAGAAAGATTAAATACAAAACAAAGGTCAAACTGTTTGTAGTGTTTTGTTTAGTTTGTTTTGATGGTACTAGAATTTGAACTCCAGAGCTCTGCATTCTTGCTAGGCAGGTTTTCTACCGCCTGAGCCACACCACAGCCTGATAATGAAGTATTGACTGGATAGCATGGAGACAGCCTCATGTTATATACATGCAACAAGAAACCTTAGTAAACTAAAATATCTGAAAACAAAATGTGAATGTGATAGAAAAAAATACACATTATGTTTTATACCCATTCTCCACAGTTTTACACTAGCCAAAAATCTGTTTTCTTGTTCATCTTTAATTACAATATGAATGTCTAAATTATATAAGAAACTCAGTAGTGCATATCTGTGCAAAGGTGTAACAGTTTCTTCTAAATGTATACTATTCAAATTACATAAATATTAAACCAGACTGGAAATGTTGAGAGATTTTGGAATTAAATGTTATTTAAGATTGATAAGAGTATTCTTATAAACTGGAACTTGTGATCTTTTTGCCTCATCCTCCCAAGATGTCTGGCCAATAACACCATTTTAAAAACTCTTTTAAAATGTATATTTAAAAATGATAAAATTCAAGATTAAATTTATCCCAGTTACATAAAAGTATTCTTTTAGGGCTTCTGCTTGTTAAGCAGGTGTTCTTCCTGCTGAGCCATGCCTTCAGCTAAAAGCAGTTTTTTCCTGTAAATCTTCAGTGTACGTATCTCATGGTTTTTGGTTGAACCTCTATATTTCAAGTACAATTTCAAATTTAAGAACCTAAAGGTTAAGAAACATCATTATTCTCTAGTTTCACTGTATTTTTCAAAACTAACCTTTTCAGAATTGGCTAATCTTTATCACAAGTTTTGGAATAGAGTTTGTTGACCTGTAACTAAGCGTCTGGTACAGTGGCTTTTGTGTCTTTGTTGAGTGTGGAAGTACTGTCCTTCTGGGACTCTTGAGGTTTACCTTTAAAATGTGTCCATTGTAAACTCTTCTTGACCTGAGAAGTATAATGTAGTAACAGTTTTCTAATATTTTTTTAAAAATGAGAAATTTCTGCATCCAGGAGTGCAGAGAATACTCACATAACGAATACCTAGATGTGTTGAAGCCTAATGCTTTAGCTGTGTTTTGTCTTGAACAAGCAATAAATTTAATTTCAAATCCAAGAGGTTTCTTGTACATGTTCTTTTCCTGTTTTCTGTTCTTATGCCCAGAAGACACTTCTGTCCTGAGGTAATAATTACTATGAATGTTTTAAACACTTTTACCAACTGTGTTTGTGTCTATAAGATATGTATGCTATTCTTTGGTTAAGTTTCTGGAGCTATTTCAATATCATGGTAGCCAACATTCATTTCACATTATCTTCTTGCTTTACTGGTTAATATGTACAGATTTAGTTATGAGTTTGCTTCATCCTAGTTTGTTTTATCCTAGTTAAATTTTTGCCAATTTACTCTGTGTAAAAATTGTTTCACTTATTTCAGTTGGGTTTTTCCACGATTACTAGTTCGATTGGATGTAGTTCCTATGTATATTTACTTGTTTGTTTTTGTGATTTTTTTTTTTCTTCGGTCCGGTCGTGGGGCCTGAACTCAGCCTGGGCACTGTCCCTCAGCTCTTCAGCTCAAGGCTAGTGCTGTACCACTTGAGCCACAGCGCCACTTCTGGCTTTTTTCTTTTTTGCTTATGTGGTGCTGAGGAATCGAACCCAGGGCCTCAGGCATGCAAGGCAAGCGCTCTACCACTGAGCCACCTTCCCAGCCCCTTGTTTTTGTGATTTTATGGGAAACTTGTACAATCTAACATTTTTTTTTGGTCTGGTCGTGGGGCCTGGACTCTGAGCCTGGGCACTGTCCCTCAGCTCTTCAGCTCAAGGCTAGCGCTCTACCACTTGAGCCACAGTGCCACTTCTGGCTTTTTTCTTTTCTTGCTTATGTGGTGCTGAGGAATCGAACCCAGGGCTTCATGCATGCAAGGCAAGCGCTCTACCACTGAGCCACCTTCCCAGCCCCATAATCTTAACTTTTGTATTTGGTAGTCTTTTATTTCACCCTAATTTTATTTGTTTATATTTTTATTTTGTGATTTAATTGCAATCTCTGAATTTCTTACTATATTTTTTTTTACTATATTGCCATCAATTTTTCTTTTGGTTAGAGTAGGTATTAGTTCCTGTTTTGAGTTTAAATCCTTTTTAGTACTTTTTTTTTGGTGCCAGTGCTGGGGCTTGAATTCAGGGCCTACGCACTGTCCCTGAGACATTTTTGTTCAAGGCTAGTGCTCTACCATTTGAGCCACAACTCTACTTCTGGCTTTTTGGTAGTTAATTGGAGAGAGTATGTCATGGACTTTCCTGCCCCTTCTGGCTTCGAATCACTATTGTCAGATCTCGGCTTCCTGAATAGCTAGGATTACAGATGTGAACCACTGGTCCTTTTCAGCTCTTCAGCTCAAGGTTAGCTCTCTACCACTTGAGCCACAGCGCTTATGTGATGCTGAGCAATCGAACCCAAGGCCTCATGAGGCATGCAAGGCAAGCACTCTACCACTGAGCCACCTTCCCAGCCCCCTTTTTAGTTTTATATGTGGTCCAAATCAGTGTTTATTATAATATAGTCATTATTGATATATAGAAGTATTTACTGTTAATCAAGTCAGACTTACCTGACTTCATTAAAAATTGTATTTTTGTGTCTTATTTAAGAAATTCAACCATAATTTGTTTAAAAAATTAGGTATATATTTCCCTTCCTAGGTTTGTAAGTACTCATTCAATGAGTATTTTTTGTGTGCATATTAACATATTTCATAATTTAAAGTCTAATATTAGGATGCATTTATAATTAAAAGC
This sequence comes from Dipodomys spectabilis, assembly GCF_019054845.1. Lineage (NCBI taxonomy): Eukaryota > Metazoa > Chordata > Mammalia > Rodentia > Heteromyidae > Dipodomys > Dipodomys spectabilis. The sequence continues at coordinate 13,313,432 of NW_024870730.1, forward strand.
ATTATATATCTAAAACGACTTAACTGTTATGAAGCCTTAATTGGTTTATTAGTTTAATTTATGTTGTCCTAACAAAATACCTGAGGCCAGGTAATTTATAAAGTAAGAAGCTTTGTTTGAATCAAAATTGTAGTTAGAGGACTGAAATAATAGTTAATATCATTTATATATGTCAAATTTTATTGTTTAAATGAATAAGATTAGTTTATTGCTTTTGGAGAATTCATATCAGTGCACTAGCCTCCAAACAAAGCCATCTTCACAATGGTACTTTGGGATTTGGAAAGAACATAAAAGATATGTTTATTTTATTTTTTATTATTTTATTTATTTTGTCTATTTTATAATATATGTATACATATTGTTTAATAGGCATATATTGTATGTATTTGTTAAGTTATACATTTAGGTTGGTTAAATATCAAAACATTTGCTCATGGATAAGAATGCAAATATTAAAAAGTAATTGTTACAGGATTGTAAGCATAATAATAAAAGTATATAAGATGAAGTATTCTTCCCTACCCTGGGTGTAGTTGAGTTATTGAAGTATGGAATTGCATCAGAGAAAGTAACACAAACTATTGAAAATACTTCAGTAGTCTTGGAAGTCAGACCATTAGATTTAAAAAAAAATTTCTTGGGCCAGGTGCTGGTAGTTCACACCTGTAATCCTAGGTACTCAGGAGGCTGAGATCTGAGGAACACAGTTTAGAGCCATCCGGGACAGGAAAGTCTGTAAGATTCTTACCTCCAATAAACCACCAGAAAACCGGAAGTGGCACTGTGGCTCAAGTGGTAGAGCACAAGCCTTGAGCTGAAGAGCTGAGGGACAGCACCTAGACCCAGAGTTCAAGCCTCATGACTGGAAAAAAAAATTCTTTAAAAAATACTATTATAAAGGTGATGTACAGAGGGGTTACAGTTAGGGGTTACATGTTAGGTAAATAGTACAATTCTTAGGGGCTGGGAATGTGGCTTAGTAGTTAGAGTGCTTGCCTAGCATACATGAAGCTCTGGGTTTGATTTCTCAGTACCACATACGCAGAAAAAGCTGTAAATGATGCTGTGGCTCAAGTGCTAGAGTGCTAGCCTTGAGCAAAAGAAGTTCAGGGACAGCACCTAAGCCTGAGTTCAAGCCCCAGGACTGGCAAAAAAGAAAAAAAAGAAAAAAAAAATCTATACAACTGGGGTGAGGGAGGAAGTGGGAGAAAAATGAGGGGGGGGTAACAAGTTTGACAAGAAATGTACTCACTACCTTATGTAACTGTAACCCCTCTGTACATCACCTTGACAATAAAATTAAAAAATAAAATACATTTCTTTTTGGACAGTGTTACCTCTTCCCTCACTCTCTCCTAGTTTTTCCTTCCCATCCCCACCCACAAGTTGTATATAGTTCATTTTCAACATAGTGTCTAGTAAGCCATATTTATTCACCCTTTGTCTCTCCCTTTCTGTGCCCCCTTTAAAATTAGATAGCTTTGTTTGCATATTTGGTATATAGTGAGGTGTAGTGCAGAGGAGGAAATGAAAATAGATTGATGAATAGGGGACCAGGTTAATTGAATAAGACATTTTAAGTTGACTGTTTTCTTGTGCTGGGTGTCAGGAGTCTTGCATAAGCTATGTAAGCACTCTACCACTGAGTTCCATTTCCAGCCCTTTTACTTTGTTTTTAGTAGGTTGCTATTTAACGGTTTTGTGTGGAGAATTCCAGTGACATTTTTTTCCTCTGTGTTTTTGAACTTTCTCTACTGGGGCTTGAACACCATAGGGGCTTGAGCACTTCACTAGTGCTCTTGCTTGGTTCTTTAACTCATAATTGGCATGTAGAATGCCCTTGAGCTATGCCTCCAGTTTGACATTTTGCTGGTTAATTGAAGTTGGAGTTTTGCAGACTTCTGCTTTGAATCTCAGTCCTTCAGGTCTCAGCCTCTTATGCAGCTAGGATTACAGGCATTAGCTAGAATGCTTGACATTATTATTATTATTATTAGTTTTGGTCTGGTCGTGGGGCCTGAACTCTGGGCCTGGGCGCTGTCCCTCAGCTCTTCAGCTCAAGGCTAGCACTCTACCACTTGAGCCACAGCGCCACTTCTGGCTTTTTTCTTTTTGCTGAGGAATCGAATCTAGGGTCTCAGGCATGTAAGGCAAGTGCTTTACCACTGAGCCACCTTCCCAGCCCCCCCCCCCCCCCTTTTTTTTTAGACAGGTTCTTACTATATATCCCAGGCTGGCCTCAAACTCCTGCCTAATTCTTTTTTTTTCATATGTAATTATGTTATAGCAAGTAAATGTTACTTCACAGATCCTTTAACAAGCAGTATTTCATTCTTGAGAAAACAGTTTTTTTAACCATTAACAAACATAATGCATTCAGAATACTTCAAGACACTGAAATAAATGCATACATACCTTATTACCAATAGATTGAAATATCATGGAAAGCATACTGGAATATATAAGATTTTAAACTTCAGCAATGCATAGTAATTTAACCAGTACATCCACATTTGTAAAATGAGGAGTGTATTTCTAATAGGTCCAACTTAGTGCCTAAGCCTTCTAAATGTGGGGTTACATATGTATGTGTGAAATGGTCCCCAGATTTAAGTGTTTTGTGTATGTATCAGGCCTTGAACTCTGAGCCTCTCACTCTCACTTGAGCTAGGCTTCCAGTCTGACACTTGTTAGTTAATTGGAAATGGGGACTCATGGACTTCACTGCCTGGGTTAGCTTTCAGCCTCAGTCCTCCAGATCTCAGCCTTCTGAGTAGTTAGAATTACACGTGTGAGCTACCACTGCCTGGCTGCTGATAGTATTTTGAAGTGAAGGAAAACTGAAAACAAGTAGTCTAATTAAGCAGTGATTGTTTCCTGTAGTATGTTCTCAGTGATTCATCACCTATCTATCCATGCTTCCTTTATTTATAGGCATTCTGGATGTGAATGTGAACTTGCTTTTAATTTGTTCTTGTTTTGTGAATTGATATATTTAAACTGGAAAGTATGTAGGAGAGAATTTAGGCTACTTACTTACAAATCTTTTTAGCAGCTTTTAAAAAAATATTGTTATAAGCATATTTGTTGTTTGAACTATAATATGATGTGAAGAGGTTCTGTTCTCATCTGTTTAGAGCCCAATGCCTCCTGTACTTTAATGAGCATCTCTTTCTCCAAGACTTAGGAAGTTTTCTGCTATTAATTTTTGTAAAGTTACTGCTTTATATGTCATAAAACTACCATTATATATACCTATATAAACACACATGGTAGATATATACATACATATATATATGTAATGCTTTAACTCAGTTGTGTCTTTTCATCAACTTAGAGTAGATTCATACTGGTGTCTCATACTATTATAAGCACTTGTAATTTTAAAATAGCTCCATCAGTCTAGTTATTAGTGGTGACACTTGACAATTCCAGGGATTCTGTTTATTTAAACTACTATATTTAGTATGGCAGGCTTTATACTTTGTGCTGACAAAATAGTTGTTAATGTTGAAATCTTAAAAGTTGTCTTTTTAATTTAGGCCCAGCCAGTTGGAGATTGTGATTTTAATGTTCGCCTACAGTGTATAGAACGGGAAATTATAAATCCTCGACATGAAAAAATGAAGACTGGGCTCATCGATAAAACACAGGAACCATTTAGTGTGAGAAATAAGCCATTTTTTGACATCTGTATTTCAAGAAAGGTAACATTTATTTTTTGTTCTCTATTTCATATAACTCAGTTTAGAAGAGTACTAATGGCCTTTGGCTCCTCACTGATCTTACTTACTGGAAATGACTGGAATTGGATGTAGCACTATTTTTTACCAAACATGTATGATTCTGAGTATTATCTTCTTCAGTAACATTTTTAGTGTGGACATGTAAAATAGATTGCTTCTTTTTTTCTTACTGGTTTGTTTCATAGCCATTTGTTTGTATTCTATTTTTAAGAAGACTGTAGGCAGTATAAGTAAATTCACAGTGAAATAGGTTTTTAGACTTGTTCCTGCTTTTTCCTGAAAACAGTGTTTGTTTTATATTTTTATGAAAAATATTTCTGATACATATCAGTGTGTGCACACAGGACTTTCTTTTTTCTTTTTCTTTTTTCTTCTTACTGGTTCTGGACTTGAACTCTGGGTCTAGGCACTATCGCTGAGTTTCTTTTTCTCAAGGTGTGTGCTGTAGTGCTTTGAGCCACAGCACTACTTTCGGCTTTTTCTGAGTAGTAGTTAATTGGGGATAAGAGTCTCATAAAGACTTTCCTGCCTGTGCTAGCTCCTAACAGCAATCCTCAGATCTTAGCTTCCTATATAGCTAGGATTATAGGCGTGAACATCCGGCACCCAAAAAGGTTTTCTTATTTTTGCTATTTTAGCACTCTTAAATGAATCATACCAAATATTCTAGGATTGACTTTTTTTCACATAAAAATAAAACTTGAAGATATTTCCATGTGCAGTTAGAGATTGCCACATTATTTTTTAATTGTTGAATGATGTTGATGGTGAAGATGTACCATATGTTATCACTGCTGGGATTTTTGGATTGCTTCTAGCATTAGTTATTACTAATTCTCTTCCAGGGAACATCTTTGCTTATATGTTGGGTATTTCTTCCTGGTAAGTTAGGAGTTTTGGTGTAAGGACTTTTGGATAGTTTTAGTAACAACTGCCAAGTTCCCTTCCACATTAAGCCCTTCCATCTCCAGTGGACAAGAGAATTTCGTTCCTCAGACTATACTCTGTTTTCTTTTCCCTCCTGGCCTGTGCAGACAAAGTAAGGTGCCCTGTTGTGGAGATGAGTAAGCTTCTAAAACAGTGACTGTGCTGTTTTTATTTTTGTTTTTGTTTTTTTCTGCTTCTTACTGGCTTTGAGATCTTTTCAAAGGTACTTGAAACTTTGCTTAACAAAGTTTATTCACGTATAATTCGGAGTTACAAATCTAGGCTTACTCTGTTAACTTAGTGTAACATTGCATCAAACCAAGAGGCTGAGATTTTGAGGATAGTGGTTTGAAGCCAGCCTAGGCAGAGAAGTCTGAGACTCCAAAAAGCCAGAATGGAAGTAAGTGGTAGAGCACTGCCTGAGAAAACTAGCCAAGTAAATTTGAAGCCCTGAGAACAAATCCTAGTACCACCTATGAAAAAAAGAAGCATCTAAAGCCACCTAAATGCACAAAAATAGAGCATCAAACAAACAAGATAATATTAAGAAATAATATAAACAAGCATTTCGGAGATGAAGGGCTTTCTAAGCAAGACAGAAAAACTCAGAACATAGGGAAAATATATTTCCAAATTTAACAGTATAAAAATGGAACTTTTTATGGAAAACACTACATAGAAAAGTAATTGTGGGGGGCTGGAAAGGTGGCTCAGTAGTAGAGCGCTTGCCTTGTATGCATGAAGCCCTGGGTTCGATTCTTCAGCACTCCATAAGCAAAAAAGAAAAAAGCCGGAAGTGGCGCTGTGGCTCAAGTGGTAGAGCGCTAGCCTTGAGCTGAAGAGCCCAGGCACAGAGTTCAGGCCCCACGACTGCCCCCCCCCCCCCCAAAAAAAAGTAATTGTATAACAATCAATAACAATAATTACAAATCCATAAGAAACAATAATTAGCACTTAGTGGAAGCAGACCAAGGTAACTACTTTGTGACTTTATCAGCTGTTGTATTCTGGACATTTTATAGAAGTGACTACCTTTTTTCATGAAACCAGCTTTGTACTTTCAAGCACAAACTATAACATGCTATTGATGTCATGGCATGTATCAATACTTCCTTAAATATTTCATCATATGGTTCTACAATACTTTGTTTTTCCATTTGCTTGATGGAAGTTTGGGTTGTTTCCATTCTCCAGTGATTATGGATAATGCTTTTATAAACATTTGTGTGCAAATTGCTGTGTGAACATCTGTGTAACTTTTCTTTTTTTAAATGATGATTTAATTATATTTATATTCACAGAATGGATATGTTGACAGTCAGTGCTGTTATTATCTTACAGTTTTTGGTAAAAGTGTGTTGGTATACTATGTTTATAATATTTTTTTCAAAAGTGTTTGTAATCACTTATATTTTTGTTCTCATGGCTCATTTTCTACCTATATCTTCATATATCTTTAGATTTGTATTTCTTTAGATATTACCTAACTAAAAATATAGGTAGTGTATTTCTTTGTGTTATCTGTTTCATTTGCACTTTGTGGCTGCAAGTTTTTAATGAATAATACCTCATTGTTAGTATTACAAACTTGGAATCCTAGATGTCTTCTTTCAATTTTTATTTATGCTATTTTCTTATCCTTAGGTTAGATATTTATCTTGTTTTTTTTTTCATTCTAAGCTTCATATTAATTCTAGTTTATATATAATTACCTTTTAATGTTTTTGTAAGGGGTAGGTTTTCTTTTCTCATAATTTCCTCAGTCATTTCATTTGAGGCTAATGTTTTTATAATTTTCTTAAGAGCACTTCCTGGTAGCAGTGGTTTCTAATGTCTTGAATATTTGAAAATGTTGTTAGCTGTATTTTTGAAAGATCATTTGGATGGGTTTTAAATGACTTTCACACTTAACCTGTCTTAGTAAACTCTTTTAGTATTTAATGATGTGAAACAGTAAAATTCCATCAGACTTTGTTTTTTCTCCCATTTTAGTTAAAAACTCCCCTTTTGCCTCTTTGCTTGGAAGTTTATTTCTTCATCTTTAGAGTTCAGCAAAGTATCACTGTCTTGGAATTGACTGTCTCTGATCAGTTTTTTCTATCACTTTCATTTCTTGAGTATTTTCTTCTTAGTACTGAGGTTTGAACTCAGAGTTTTACAGAAAGTTTGCTAGTAAGACCATCTGTTGCTTTAGCAACACACTCAGCCTTAGAGTTTGCTTTTAAAATAACTGTGATGTTATGTTGCTTGGTTATCCTCTTTAGGCATTCTCACTATATGTTGTCTTCCATCTTAGAGCACTTGAGATTTTCTGACTTCTGTAGGTTTTGGTGGATCTGGTGCTAGTGTATGGGCCCTATTTTATGAAGCAGTGCTCTAAATTTAATATTGTAAAACTTTCATAGTTACATTTCATTTTATGAGTCTTTTTTATTGTTTAAAATGCATTTCTTGCTTATGAAGCTTAGCTTACACTCTAGGGGTCATTGGGTTTGTTGACTCAATTTAATGAAGAATTGAATGAAAGGACACAAGAAGATATGTTAAGAAGTTGAATGCTTTATTACAGGAGCAAAACTAGCAGAAAGCGAAAGTAACAGGCTCCTCTGAAGAGTTTTACCAGATAGATCATGAGGCAGGAAGAGTGGAAGTAGAGGCCAAGTTTATTTCAAAGTAAGAGTAAGATGCCAGGGGAAACTGAGGGAAAACTTACTATCTATTGGTACTTTGGCCTAAATCTTCATCCTGGACTCCCAACTGAGAGGGCCACCTTATGCCATTTGAGGTCCCATCCACCTGTTTCACAGGCAAGCAGGAAAAGGTAGAGGAGGCTGCAGATTTCTTGAAGTAAGAGAGTGGGAAGCAGAGCCCAGAAATTGGTATGTAGGCTCCAGAAGTCCCTTTCTTATAGTCCTTTTGGCAAGTCTCTTCTGCTCTGGCATCTGGTTGAGTCATGTGTCCTTCACCCCAAAGAAGGGGGATGGGTGCCTGTTCTCTGCACGGGTCTGCTCCAGAGTTGTCAAGGTCTTTGGTTGCTTGCTTGCTTTTTTTTTTTTTTTTTTTTTTTGTTGTTGTTGGTTGTGGGACCTGAATTCTGGAACCTGGGCACTGTCCCTCAGCTCTGCAGTTCAAGGCAGGCGCTCTATCACTTGAGCCACAGCACCAGTTCCAGTTTTCTGGTGGTTTATTGGAGATAATCTCACGGCCTTCCTGCCTAGGGTTGGCTTTGAGCCACGATCCTCAGATCTCAGCCTCCTGAGTAGCTAGGATTACAGCTACTAGCACCCAGCTAAGATCTTTGCTTTCTTGGAGCCATTAACTTGATTTTTTTCCAGGGTGGGTTATCTGGTGTAATAGGCTCCACCAGTAATCTCTGCTTTTCCAAGATCTTTTGGAAGAGTAGATGCAGGTTCTACTTTCTCCAGGTTTTCTAGAATCCTTGAGGAGGAAGATTGTTGGTTCCACTGGGTTGCTGACTTGCCTTAACCTACACATTACTTCTAAATCTCTCTCACCTATGCCTTTATTTCTGTGACTTTTTTCTCTTGGACTTTCCTCAATATTTTGTTTCCCTACTTTTTATCTTTTTTTTTTTTTTTTTTTGGTCCGGTCATGGGGCCTGAACTCTGGGCCTGGGCGCTGTCCCTCAGCTCTTCAGCTCAAGGCTAGCGCTCTACCACTTGAGCCACAGTGCCACTTCTGGCTTTTTTCTTTTTTGCTTATGTGGTGCTGAGGAATCGAACCCAGGGCTTCATGCATGCAAGGCAAGTGCTCTACCACTGAGCCAGCCCTACTTTTTATCTTTTTAAGCTGTATTTCTTCTTGAACCTTTTCGTTTCTGCTTTGTTGTTCTTTAAAGTAGTTTTATTATTTTTTTTAAAAAAGGTCATGATAAGATATTTGATGATTTTCATCCTTTCTATGGCAATATTTTTCTGTATTGTCTGTTAGTATTGTACTTTCTACCTCTTTCATTTGATAGATGAAGTGTAATATTTTTGTACTGTCAGTTCCCTTAATGATGCTCATCTTAAATAAATTAGATTTCCCATGGTTAGTTACTTGAAGGAAGTCCCTATGGGAAGTTTGAGAAGTTAGGAAGTGATGCTTTAGATCATACCAACCAATGCTTCACTTTTATCACATCAGACTTGTTACTGGTGGTATGGCTTTTCTGTGTGGTGTTTTTAAAGAAGAATGATAAATTGGTTTCTATAGCATCAGTCTAAGAACTGGAATACTTGGGTGCTCTGCTTTTTCACTTGGGTATTTGCACTGTTTCAGGCATTGTGTGTGTGTGTGCGTGTGCGTGCGCGCGCGTGCGCACACGTGTACGTGCACCTGCACCTGCATGTGCCAGTTCTGGAGCTTGAACTCTGGCCTGGGCATGTCCCTGAGCTTCTCTGTGCTCAAGACTAGCTTTCTATCCCTTGAGCCACAGTACCATTTCCAGCTTTTTCTGAGTAGTTTGTTAGAGGTAAGGGTCTCATGAACTTTTCTGCCCGAGCTGACTTTGAACCCGTGATCCTCAGATTCGGCCTCCTAAGTAGCTAGGATTACAGGCATGAGCCGCTGGTTCCTTGCAATTCAGTCCTTTTTATACTCTCTCTCTCTTTTTTTTTTTTTTTCATTAGTATGACTTAGACCATTTCACATTTGTAAAGTGATAATTCTGGAAAGAGTAATTTCTTTTTCCTTTTTTTTTTTTTTTTGGGTCCGGTCGTGGGGCCTGAACTCTGGGCCTGGGCGCTGTCCCTCAGCTCTTCAGCTCAAGGCTAGCACTCTACCACTTGAGCCACAGCACCACTTCCTGCTTTTTTCTTTTTGCTTATGTGGTGCTGAGGAATCGAGGCCAGGTCCTCAGCATGCAAGGCAAGCGCTCTATCACTGAGCCACCTTCCCAGCCCGGAAAGAGTAATTTCTTAATATCCTGTTTCAGTCCTCCTGCATAGAATCAATTGTGTGTATAGCTATGATCCAGTCAAATAATTTTCAAGGAATCAAAGCTTTAATGATTTTAAGAAGTTTTTCTTGAAAAAGAAGCCTGTAAGAAGTGACTCTATGGCTCAACTGGTAGAGTGCTCTCCTTGAGCTGAAGAGCTCAGGGACAGTGCCCAGGCCCAGAGTTCAAGCCCCATGACCAACAACAACAACAGAAAAAGAAGTCTCTGTTACCTGTCCCCATCTCCTAAGCTCAAATGAAAAAAATAAGTTTGTATAAAAATAAAAAGAAACATTGAATACTATCTTTTACAAGTTCCTAGCAGCAAGCCTTTTAACTTCTTCTTTTTGTCTACTTAAAAAATGTGCAAAGTATTTTTATAATAATTTGTTTATGCTATCTATAAAGTGTTCACTCTGTCCATTGATAATGTCGTAAATGTTAAGATCTTTCTAATGACCATTGAGTGAATTAAAGAATTAAAGATTTGTGTGTTTTTTTTTTAACTGCATTTAATTTTCCAAGGGCATGTGCACATCTGGTTTAAAAAGAATTTTGTGTGTTCATTGCACACTTTTTTTTGGTAGGAAATTTGAATTTTATGTATACTCATGTATTTCATCTGATAGATTTTTCTGAATGTATTTCTCTCCTTTAAAATTTTTTTTTTTTTTTTTGGTCATGGGGCCTGAACACTAGGCCTAGGCGCTGTCCCTCAACTCTTTAGCTCAAGGCTAGAGTTCTACCACTTGAACTACAGCCACTTCCAGTTTTCTGAGAGGTCTATTGGAGATAAGAATCTCATGGACTTTAGTGCTGGCTTTGAACAGGATCCTCAGATCTCAGCCTTCTGAGTAGTTAGGATTACAGGCGTGAGCCACCGGTGCCCAGCTGCTTTAAACATTTCAAAAAGATTTTGTCACTATATTGATTGAAAGGTTTTAAGGGTTTAAGACTAATAGCCTGTAAAGAAAAGTCCATCTATAGACTTGTTATTTTAAAAATGTTTTTATTATTATAACGGTGATGTAAAGAGGGGTACAGATACATAAGTTAGCTAAAGAGTACATTTCTTTTGGACAGTATCACCTCTTCCCTCACTTTCTCCCAGTTTTTTTTCCTTAATATATATTTTTTACTGTAAAGATACTGTACAGAGAGGGGTTACAGTAACATGGGCAAGGTAATGAGTCCATTTTCTTTTCTTTTCTTTTTTTATTTTTTGTGAACATACTGTACAGAGGGGTTACAATTACATGGGCAAGATAATGAGTACATTTCTTTTCAAGCATTGCAGCCTCCTCCTTTGTTTACCCTTCACATCCCTTCCCAGCCTCCCCCCCCCCCACCCCCCCAAAGTTGTAAAGTTCGTTTTCCACATGACAACTTGTACTTCTCATTGTTGCAACAGGTCCACCTGTATCCTTAAATGACTTGTTTTCCCCCATCTCCTTCACAAATTATACCAACATCAAATATAGTGAAAGCAGGGGTTATACTGTAGGGGAGAGACATACAAAGCAACAAAGAAATAATCTTATAAACGCATTAGAAACAAATGTATGAAAGAAAAAAACATTAAAATATATATCTTAGGGTTCATTTTCCTAACTTCACCTTATCTGACCTTTTCTGCTTGACTCATACATATACTAGATATTGCAAATAAGGGAAACCACGGGACCTATGTTTCTTTGGGCTTGGCTTACTTCACTTAATATAATTTTTCCCAAGTCGTTCCATTTCCTAACAAATGGGGCAATGTCATTCTTTCTGATGGAGGAATAGAATTCCATTGTGTATATATACCACATTTTCTTGATCCATTCATCTACTGAGGGGCATCTGGCTATGGTAAATAATGCTGCAGTAAACATAGTTGTGCTGGTAGCTTTAGTGTGGTCTTGTTTGTGATCATTTGGGTAAATGCCCAGAAGTGGGATTGCTGGGTCATAGGGGAGTTCTATGTGAAGTCTTTTCAGGAACCTCCATACTGCTTTCCAAAGTGCATTGTCTCCCAGTTTTTCCCTTTGGCTCCACCCACAAGTTGTATAGTCCATTTTAAACATAGTGTCTAATGAGTAGCATTGCTGCATTGTTCATCCTTTTTCCCTCCATTTCTGTGCCAAAGACAGATAAATGAACAAATAGAACAAAAACAAAGGGAAACAAAAACAGCAAAAAAGAAAAAAAACCCTCATTTCCATTTCCTGGAGTTCATTTTGATAACTATTATTTTGTATGATCAGATACACATAGGCATTGTAGACTTGTTACTTTTATATACAGTGTTCTTTGACTTTACCCCTCAGAGCTTTAAAAAGAAAAAGAACCTTTGAGAATTTATTTACAACTGGGGATGAAGACAACACAGAATTGTTGCTTAAATATGAAGATACATTGTTTAAACATAGAGGCTTTTAAATGCTTACATTTAGTTTAAAAAAATTATAGATGTAATGGTCAGATTTTTATCATTTAAAAACAGGTGCCAGAAAATGTAGGAGTATTATGTATTTACATATTTATATTCAGTTTTACATGATCTAATCTATTAATATTTTAATCATTAGTATTGAGTATGTCCCGATGGATTCTTTTTGGTTTCATTAATTTACCATTTCCCAGGAGAATTTAAGAAAATCATAGTCATGCATAATAAAGAGAATTCTTAATTGCCTTGGTGTGGCAAGCCTAAAGATTTATTGTTCTAGCAAACTTCTTTTGGGGTAGTAAATCTTGTTTATTGAAACATGAAGGCATTATTATGTCTTATGCCAAATATATTTTAAATATTTCTATGGAAGATTTACGGTCATACCAGGGAGAAAATTCTGTGTTTACTAAATATAGAAATTTGTAATTTTACAATATAAAAATAGCTTTTCTAAAAAATTTAACATTCAGGAGACACTGGTAGAGTCAAAAATAAAAATGGTTACTGGTGTCAAAATGATTTAAGAGGGTTACTTTGTTTCAGTAATCTGATCAGCTAATTATTCTAAAAACTCGTTATTAATTTTTCAAAAGTTAATAAAAGGCGTAGAATAATTTGCATTTATGACTGTATTTAGTTCAGCCAGACAGTTTGAAGTATATAAATTTGGTATTAATATATAAGTTAAGTTTTAAAATTAAAAAAATGCTGTGTTGAAATAGTAATTCTGCCCTCTCAGTGGCATAAAAATTAAGTAACCCTCTTGGTTTTTGTTGAAACTTTAGCGAGTACTTGGATTTAACATATGAATTTAAAAGTAGTTATTTTCATGTGTATCCAAAGATTAGTACTACCCTTAATATTGCTCAAAGAGCCAGGTATTTGGCAACTTTCTTAAAACCAGCAACATATATTGATTGCTCCCTAATGGAATAGGTGATATATAAATGAGTGTGAAGTTTGATAAATAGCTGAGAAAAATGTAAATTTTTGGAAGTGAAGAGAAAAATGAAGGACATATGTTTTTTAGTTAGAGTTACTTGTTTTTGGTATGTGTGGTTGTTTTACACCTTAAGTAGAGCCAGTCTTATCAAAATAAAATGTAGAAAGCTTGTGTGTTAGTTGGGTGTGGAGGCCCCTGCCTAAAATCTTAACTACTTGGGAAGTAGATAGAAGGTGTATTGAGATTGGAGGCTAGCTAGGAAAAAAAATCTAAAAAACCCCCCACAAAAAACAACTCAAGCAGAAAGAGCCTGGGGATGTGTCTCAAGTTCAGTTACCTAGTATTATCCCCTCTTTCAAAAAGAAAATTTGTGTGTTATTAATGAAATTTTTATATACAGTTTTCATGACTATTTTATATACTTTTATGCTTCATGCAGTGTCATTTCAAATACATTGTGGGATTTAGTCATGGAGCATTTAGTTGATGCTGGTGACTTAGCAGGGTGTATGTGTGAAGCCAGGAAGAACTGTGTGGAATCAGGATTCACCTTACTTAAGATACTTAGCATAGTAATTAATTGAGATTATTTTTGTATTCATTTTTGAGCATCCTTTCAGAAGTCACTTCAGGGAAACTTCTATCAGGCTTAACCTTCTGAAGACATGAAAACAAACTATAATTAATAGGCTTCATTCTAGATTAGAATGGTTCTGCAACATCTCTATTGAAGTTCAAGGTTATTGAGAACTCCATTGTTATATAGAACCAAGGTTCTCCACATTGCTTTACTAAATAAGATTAATCATAAAATCATACCACTGGATATGAGAGACTCCTGGCAATTAAACTATGATAATGCCATTGATTGTTTTCAGAGATATGAAAGTGTGTTAAGAAAGTATGTATTTTCTTAAAAGACAGAAACCATATTTTCTCTGTCTAGTTTATATAACTGGTCCAAACAATCTGGGTATTTAAATAGAATAGCAGAAAGTTTTAATAAATAACTTTGTATGAACACATGGAATATGACATTCATAAGTATCATTTATAGGGGCAAGTTAGTAATTGAAGTTCATTTTCATCTCCTTTGTAGGTCACTAAATATTTTAACACTACCTGTTAAATATTTAAAATAAAATATTTTTTCTTTCCTCACTGAATTGTTTTAACAACTCTATCAGATGTTGAATTGCCATAGTATAAATGTTGTAGGTTAATCTCATGTTTTTAATTAGTGTCTTACCCATTTTCATACTTTGTTACATAGAGGCCCTTTTTGGTTAAATAGATAATGTGATTTTCTTTTTGTGTTTCTAGAGCCTCAAACTGCTGAAGGGAAAATGGGAGATTGGTTTGCCATTGACTGGAGGTCTCCTTTTTGTATTTCTTATGTAGAATTGAGTGACTTTCTATGAATGAGTGAGTTATTCAACTTACAGGGATGAATTATTTATGTTGGGTCATGGTTTCAGAGATTTTAGTTCATTATGGCAGGGATGGTGTGCCAGAACTGAGGAGCTCACCTTGTGGAGACTAGGGAGGAGGAATGAAGGAAAGAAGGGAAGGGAAGGATTATTGGAGCTCTAGGTTCCTTCCTTCCTTCCTTCCTTCCTTCCTTCCTTCCTTCCTTCCTTCCTTCCTTCCTTCCTTCCTTCCTTCCTTCCTTCCTTCCTTCCTTCCGTCCTTCCTTCTGTCCTTCCTTCCTTCTCTCTCTCTTTCATTCTTTCGTTCTTTCTTGGCAGCTGACCTACAGATGTGCCACCCACATATAGAATGAGTCTTCATTACTTTTAATCTTGTCCAGAAACAGCCTAAAAGAGGTATGTTTTACTGTTTCCTCATGCACTTCTCAATCTAGTCAAGTTGATAATCAAGATTAATGATCACACTCATTTCTTCTCCCACTTTTCATGCCCTTAGGATTCCTAGACTTAGGTTAGGGACTATTGAGTGCATATATATGCCCACATACACTGTATACGCATGTGGATTCCCTATGAGAAGTATGTGTGTGTGTGTGTGTGTGTGTGTGTGTGTGTGTGTGTGTGTGTGTGTGTGTGTGTGTATCTGTGTTTATGTGTATGTATATGTTCATGTATGTGTGCCAGTACTGAGGCTTGAACTCAGGGCCTAGGTGCTGTCCCTTAGCTCTTTCACTCAAGGCTGGTGTTGTTCTGCTTGAGCCACAGCTCCATTTCCAGTCCTTTGGTGGTTAACTAGTGATAAGAGTCTTAGAGCCTTTCTTGCCTGGGTTGATTTCAAGCCACTGTCCTCATATGTTAGCCTCTTGAGTAGAAGCCAGGATTACAGGCATGAGTCAGCAGTTCTGGTGGGATGGGGCCTTTCTAGTACACACATGAACGAAAGAGAACTAAGAACTTTCAGTTGTACACAGAAAAGCCTGATTATAGTACAATGAATGAAAACAGATATTCTTTAAAAGTTTTTGTATACATATTAGTGGGCCAGATAGTTTGCTGCATTCAGGTGTGGTTAAATGCTTAACTTTGAGCCCAGGACACATAAAGAATTTTCCTTTTCATGATATAAATTTATACTATTCTTCATAGCAATCTTAGGTCTTTCTTTTTTTTTTGGTCTGTCGTGGGGCTTGAACTCTGGGTTTGGGCGCTGTCCCTGTGCTCTTCAGCTCAAGGCAAGCGCTCTACCGCTTGAGCCACAGTGCCACTTCTGGTTTTTGAGTGGTTTATTGGAGATAAGAGTCTCACAGAGTTTTCCTGCCCCTGCTGGCTTTGAACCACGGTCCTCAGATCTGAGTAGCTAGGATTACAGGTGTGAGCCACCGGCGCCCTGCAAGGTCTTGTTTTTATATGGCTTTGAGCTATTTCTGTGCTAGCTTAAAATTGATACAAAAAATAGGGAAATGTTTCTTGCCTTTTATATTTTGGGAAGTGGAGTTTATTTCTTAAAGCCTTACTTATATTTTATTAGTACTTTATTAGGTTACAGAACATGTTTAGAACTAAATGCCATTTGGTATCCCAGTGTGGGTTGTCCTCATCAGGAGATACTCAATGTCTGTTAAATCTAAGATAAAGGTCTCAACTATGGTGGCTAAGTAGGTCATTTTATTCATTAACTGAGAGGGCAACTGTGACATCATTCCACAGTTTGCCATTTCCTGAATGCCTTTTGGCAATAATGTCCCACAAGGGACATCATAAGCTTTCCTGCTGATGGGAAGACAACCTAAATTTTATTTGGAAATGTTGGGCTAAATGTCTTTATGTTGGACATGTGCCTCAAGTTTGGGGTACATAGGGCCACCTTAGCCTTGGTGGCTACAAACTGTAGAGCCCTTATTGACTATCTCCTGTTTCAGGAATTTACTTGAATGATTCATAGAACTTGAGAAGCACCACACTTAGAATTGTAGTTCATTAAATAAGGATGCAGATTAAAGCTAATCAAGTGACATGTGGCATAAAATCTGAGAGAGTCCCAGTGCAAAGCTGCTGGCTGTCTTTTCTCTGTGGAGTCATCAACAGTGCTACCTGGTCTAGGTGAGTATTACTACTCAAGTTGACTAGTTAAAAAGGACTGTCAACCACAGAAATTCACCACAGCTTCTGTGTCCAGTTTGTATGGGTGTTTCATGATACTGCTTGTGTATTCACTTTCAGTTTTTAGAAGATTAGGCTAATACATATAGTGTCAACTCTCCTGTCAATCTGACAGGAGAGCCTTTCCTGACCCACCAGGCAAACAAAGATAACACCTATCAGGCAGGGCATTCTAGGGCCATCTCCCAGTAATTGAGGGCAAAAGCCAGTCCATACACATCTGTCTAAACATAGGAGGGCTGGGAAGGTGGCTCAGTGGTAGAGTGCTTGCCTCACATGCATGAAGCTCTGGGTTCGATTCCTCAGTACCGTATAAACAGAAAAAGCCAGAAGTGGTGCTGTGGCTCAAGTGGTAGAGTGCTATCCTGAGCAAGAAGAAGCACTAGGGATGGTGCTTAGGCCCTGAGTTCAAGCCCCAGGGCTAGCAAAAAACAAAACAAAACCAAACCCTCAAACACTGCTTTTAGCCGGGTGCCAATAGCTCACGCCTGTATTCCTAGCTACTCAGAAGGCTGAGATCTGAGGATCATGGTTCAAAGCCAGCCCAGGAAGGAAAGTCCATGAAACTCTTATCTCTAATAAACCACCAATAAACTGGAAGTGGCTCTGTAGCTCAAGTGGTAGAGCACTAGCCTTGAGCTGAAGAGCTTAGGGACAGCGCTCAGGCCCCGAGTTCAAACCCTATGACTCACACACACACACACAACAACAACAACAAAGATAGGATAAATTATTTTATTGGTTTGTTGTGTTTATTTATTTTTGGAGATAGGTTCTGGCTGTGTATCCTAAGTTGGCCTCAAACTCTCACTCTTCCTGTTTCAGATTCCTCAGTTTGGGATACATTTTTGAGTAGTTTCTTTATCTTCTCCTTGGTGAATACATTACAAGTATATGGGAAAATATCCATTGTGTCTGTTTATTTCAAAAGAGCTTAATACTCTTCCTAACAAGTAGGTAATACTTTTAACTCTAAAAACAAATATTTTCTTACATTTCTCACAAGTAGCAATCTGGATTCAGATTGTAGATGAAAGGGGCTGGGAAGATGGCTCAGTGATAGAGCGCTTGCCTTGCATGCCTGAGGCCCTGGGTTCGATTCCTCAGCACCATATAAGCAAAAAGAAAAAAGCCAGAGTGGTGCTGTGGCTCAAGTGATAGAGAGCTAGCCTTGAGCTGAAGAGCTGAGGGACAGCGCCCAGGCCCAGAGTTCAGGCCCCAGGACTGGACCCCCCTCCCACCCCCCCCAAAAAAAAAATCACAGCTTCCATATTGTAGATGAACACAGGTTTAATGCTATTAAAAATATGTGAATGTTTGGAAAGGGAAGTGTTTTATTGTGTTTAGATTAGAAATGCAATCAGACGAGGTTCTTCAGAAGAAGGAAAAAAGAATTCTAAGAACTATGCAAAAGTAACATTCAAAAAGTTTTAGAAATAACAGATAACACATTGTTTTAGAAATTGTTAGAAGGGCTTGTAGAAAATGAGTAATTTAGTAGCAAAGAGACCAATTAGAAAATTGTGGAGATAAGATAGTAAGATAATGAAAGTAATGAGATGGCTTGTGAGAAAAAGTTTTTAACTAGGAGGGAATGTATTAGGTTTTTTCAAAATCTCAGTCTCTTAGTTTGTGTTAAGTGAATGGAAACAGTACTTTTTAAATATCTATCCTACTCTTTGATGTTCTACACAACTTAAATGTCTATTTTTTTATGTTTTCATTTCTGTCGGTACAAAGCTTCATGTATTTTCTACCTAATTTATAAACTCTGTTATAGCCTACTCATATTGGCTTGTTTTTATACATTCTTGCATTGTTTTGCTCACTTCAGTTAGTATATATTGGTTGCAGTGAGAGTTTACGGTGTAGCCAGATTGCTATTATGGTTGCCGAAGATTCAACGAATGTAAGATGTGATCCTTAACTCTCCAATTAAAAGACACAGACTGTCTAGTTGGATTAAAAGCAAGATCCTTCTATCGGCTGCCTTCATGAGACACATCTTGCCCATAAAATCAAACATTCTGAAAGTGAAAGGCTGGAATAAAATCTACCAAGCAAATGGCCCCAATAAACAGGCAGGAGTTGCAGTCTTAATATCAGATAAAATAGACTTCAAATTAAAACTAGTGAGAAGAGATAAAGAAGGGCACTACATACTAATTAGGGGAACTCTCCTTCAGGAGGATATAACAGTTCTAAATATCTACTTATCAGTGGAGAACCCAAATTTATCCAAGATACACAAATCTCACATAGATCCAAAGACATTAATTGTTGGGGACTTGAAAAAACTCAACAGAGGAACTTCAGATTTAAACAACTGCATAGACCAACTAGACTTAACAGACATCTACTGAATATTTCACTCAGCAGCATCAGAATACACATTCTTCTTAGCAGTACAAGGAACATTTTCCAAAATAGACCACATTTTAGGTCACAAAGCAAATTTGTCCAAAATCAGAAACATTGAAATTAGGCTGTGCATTCTCTCAGACCTCAAGGGAATAGACATAGAACCCATCACCAAAAGCCACCAAAGAAAGCCCTGTAACACATGGAGGCTGAACAACAACTGTTGAACCACCAGTGGGTCATGGAAGAGATAAGAAAGGAAATTCAAATGTTGATGAATTCAATAAAAATGAACACACAAATTGCCAGCTCCTCTGGGCCATAGCAAAGGCAATAATCAGAGGCAAGTTCATAGCTCTACATAGTTCCTACATCAACAAATTGGAGAGATCTGAAACGAACAACTTAATGAGACATCTGAAGCTCCTTGAGGAAGAGCAGCAAGCTGAACCTCAATTCAGTAGATGGAAAGAAATAATTAAATCAGAATTAAATGAATTAGAATCCAGAAAAACCATAGAAAGAATAAACAAAACAAAGAGTTGGTTCTTCAAAAAATTAACAAAATTGACAGACTCTTAGCAAATCTTATCAGAAAAAGAAGAGAACACACCCAGATAAACAAACTCAGAGATGAGAATGGAAACAACACCACAGAAACAACCAAGGTTCAGAACATTATAAGGGAATACTTCTCAAACCTTTATGCTAATAAGGTTGAGAACCTGGATGAAGTGGATAATTTCCTAGCAAATATCGACATGCCAAAACTAAACCAAGATGAGTTAAACCATCTTAACAGACCCATATCAAGCATCAAAATAGAAAGAGTGATAAAAGACCTCCCATCTAAGAAAAGCCCAGGACTGGATGGATTTACAGTGGAATTCTACAAGGCTTTCAAAACGGAACTCACACCAATACTCCTCTAACTCTTCAATGAAATTGAAAGAGAAAGTTCACTACCAAACTCTTTCTATGAAGCCATCATAACCCTCATCCTAAAACCAGGCAGGGACTCATCAAAGAGAGAGAACTATAGACCCATTTCTTTGATGAACATTGATGCAAAACTTCTCAACAAAATTTTGGCCAGTTGACTTCAACAACTCATCAAAAAAAATCATACACCACGATCAAACAGGATTCATTTCAGGGATGCAAAACTAGTTCAATATATGCAAATCAATAATCACTTCAACAAGAGCAAGGATAAGAACTACATGATTATCTCAGTAGATGCAGAAAAAGCATTTGACAAGATCCAACACCCCTTTATGATGAAGGCTCTGGAAAAACTAGGAATCTATGGAACATTCCTCAAGATAATAAAGGCTGAGTGTGACAAACTTATAGCCAGCATTATAGTTAATGACGAAAAGCTAAAGCCATTTCCCCTAAACTCAGGAATGAGACAAGGATGTCTACAGCCACTTATAGTCAATTTACTATTAGAATGTCTCGATACAGCTAGACAAGATACAAACATAAAGGGGATCCAAATAGGGAAAGATGAAGTAAAACTCTCCCTCTTTGCAGATGACATGATCTTGTATTTAAAGAATCCTATGGATTCCACTCCCAAATTACTTGAGCTAATTCGAAACTTTGGCAACGTAGCAGGGTATAAAATTAATCTAAAAAAATCAGTGGCTTTTCTGTATTCCAACAGTGAGAAGAGTGTGGCTGAAATCAGGAAAGCAACTCCTTTTGTAGTAGCACCACACAAAAAAAAATACCTAGGAATTAACTAAAGAAGTGAAGGACAATCTCTATAATAAAAACTTTTAAAATCTGAAAAAGGAAATTAAAGCAGAACTTAGGAAGTGGAAAAACCTCCCATGCCCCTGTATTGGGAGGATCAATGTCGTGAAAATGGCAATACTTCCCAAGGCTATCTACAAATTCAATGCGATATCTATCAATATTCCAATGAAATAGAAATAGAAAAAGCAATCCAAAAAATTCATATGGAACAATAAAAGACCCCGAATATCAAAAACAATCCTTAGCAGAAAGAACAGTGCTGGAGGAATATCAACACCAAATTTCAAACTCTACTACAAAGCCATAGTCATCAAAATAGATTGATACTGGCACAAGAACAGACCTGAGGACCAATGGAATAGAACTGAAGACCCCGAAATGAATCCACAGTCCTATAGCCACCTAATCTTCAATAAGGGAGCTAAAAAAATAGAATGGAAGAAAGATAGCCTCTTCAATAAATGGTGCTGGCAAAATTGTATAATCACCTATAGAAAACTAAAGTTAGATCCTTATATATCACCATGCACTAGAATCAACTCCAAATGGATCAAAGACCTCGAGGTAAAAGCAGACACTGAAAACATTACAGGAAGGATATAGGAGAAACCCTAGGTCTCCTTGGCACAGGCCAAAATTTTCTTAATAGAAACCCAGAAATACAACAAATCAAAGAAAGGTTGGGCAAATGGGATTTCATGAAACTACAGGACATAGCTAGCAAAATCAATAGAAAGCCCACGGATTGGGAGAAGATCTTTACTAGCCATACAGCGGACAAGGGTCTCATATCTAAAATACACTTAGAACTCAAAAAAGTAAATCCCCCCAACAACAAATCCTCAAAGAAACATTGCCCAATAAATAAGTGGGCTAAAGACTTAAAGAGAGACTTCTCTGAAGAGGAAATAAGATTGGCCAATAGACACATGAAGAAATGCTCAACTTCTTTAGCCATAAAAGAAATGCAAATCAAAACAACATTGAGATTCTACCTCACCCCAGTTAAAATAGCTATAATCGAGAAATCTGATAACAGATGCTGGAGGGGATGTGGCCAAAGGGAACCCTATTGCATTTTGATGGGAGTGTAAACTTGTTCAACCACTTTGGAAAGCAGTATGGAGGTTCCTCAGAAGACTCCACATAGGCCCAGCAATACTACTTTTGGGCATTTACCCAAACAGTCACAAACAAGGGTATACTAAAGCTACCAGCACAACTATGTTTATTGCAGCATTATTTACCATAGCTAAGATATTGAACCAACGCAGATGCCCCTCAGTAGATGAATGGATCAAGAAAATGTTTTATATATATAGTAGAATTCTATGCCTTCATCAGAAAGAATGACATCACCCCGTTTGTTAGAAAATGGAAAGACTTGGAAAAATTCTGTTAAGTGAAGTAAGTCAGGCCCAAAGAAACATAGGTCCCATGGTTTCCCTTATGTGCAATAACTAGTATAAGTCTAGGACAAGGAGAAAAGGTCAGAAGCTATGTACATATGAACATATAAGATGATGTTAAGTGCAATGAATCCCAAGATAGGGACACGAGGTTTTATCTTTGTTGCTGTTCTTCTTAATGTACTTATAATGTACTATGTGATTTTTTTTTTTTTTGTTTCTTTTGTATGTTCCTCCCCCATGGTATAACTCTTTCACTGTATTTGATTCTGGTGCCTTGTATATATACTTTTCTAATTTGGGGAGTGGAACGGAACAATCAAAGTGCTTAAGTAGGGCTACAAGTTGACCCATTTTAATAATCAGATGTACAAGACACTATGTTGAAAATGAGTTTTACAAGTTTAGCAGGGGAAGATGGGGGGAGAGTAGTTGGGGAGGCAGGGAAGGAAGGGATGGTAGGGAAAAAACAGAGGAGGAAGCAACAGTGCTTGATAGGAAATATACTCATTACCTTATATAATTGTAATCCCTCTGTACAGTATTTTTACAATAGAAAACGTCTTAAAAATTAAAAAACATGTGATCCTTGACCTTAGAAAGGATATAGGTCAATTCCATAATCAGAAAAACAGGAAGATCCTATTATGTAGGGACAGGCTACTATGATAGTGCTTCAAAGAGTATTTAGCCTAGATTAGTTTGTGGGAATGTGATACTCTAATTTAGAATATCAGTTAAGAATATGAATTCTGGATCTAGAATGAATTTGGATTCTCATTTGCTTTCTGATCATGGACAAGTTCCTAATTTCACCTTTTAAGATTTAGATGATAGATTATTATGAGATTGTAGTGCATTAATATATGTAAAGTGCTTAGAATAGTATCATACAGATATTTTCTGGGAGCTTGAACTCAGGGTGTGGGCACTGTCTTTGAACTTTTTGTTCAAGGCTTGTGCTCCACCATTTGAGCCCCACTTCCATTTCTGGTATTTTGTTGGTTAATTAGAGATATGGGTCTCAGGGATATTCCTTCCCAGGCTGGCAATCCTTAGATGTTAGCCTCTTGAGTAACTAGTATTACAGGCATGATCTACTGGTGCCCAGCCCTTGTATAGTTTTATATGTGTTACTTCGTTATTCTCTGACTCTGATTATCATTTTTAAAAATGTACATAATTGGTATTCAACAAACATTTGAGTAAATCTAAAACAGTTGAAAATGTAATTGCTTTTCTATTCCCTTAGAAGTCTTTAAACATCTTTATTAGAAGCATTTACTGTAAAATGACTACATTATATATATTGAGGTCCTTATTAGTTGGGAGTCAAAAATTGGTGAGTATCTAAAATTTTAAGTTTATATAATTCTTAAAAAATGCTGAATTTGACTGCTTGTAGATGAGAATTTCCTCTCTAGTTGATAATAGGTTTCACTAGTTCCTATTATTAGTCTAGTTAAGGTTTGTAGTCTGACACCTGTAGGCATCTGAGGTTAGAGTAGAATTACGAGGGAATTATAAGGAAATTTTGGTAAGAAGACTAACAATAATAATTAAAAAGCTGTATTTCTTAGAGAAAAAAATGTTTTTAGATTTTCTCAGATGGGATTCACTTGAAGTATTATTCCTACATTTAATTGCACTAATTCAGGTTAATGAAAGAACCAATGATAGTATTGGAAAACCTCTGTATATTTTGGTTAGGTGTTTTAATGACATAGTTGTTTAGGCATCATTGGTAAGTAGTAGTAAACAAATAATTGTTTTATAGAGAATGTAATGATGTTGATTTTGTGTTAAGCAAGATAAATGATACAGAACAATTAGTTACTAATTAGAAATATTTAGCAGATAGAGGAATTGATTATTCTAAACTTGAATTGGTTAGATTTTGGGAATGAAAAACACAAGATTAAGTATCTAGTTGAGTTCAAGTTTCCTTTTTCTGTGTGGTGGGAGAGGGATTGCTTAAGCAAAAACTTGGATTTTAGGGAAGCAGTGACTGCATAAAAGAAGTCAACAGATATAATTATTATGTTGGCTTTTCTCAGGCAGTCATTTGAGGCTATGTAAGCTATATGATCAGAGAATACAAAAAATGCAAAGTCAAACTGAAAGGTGGAGACAGGTCTTTTCTTGTTTATTCTCTTGGTATATTTTTATATATTATAATAACTTAATAATGTATTTTATTTTATTTTATTTTTTGGGTCTGGTTGTGGGCCTGAACTCTGGGCCTGGGCGCTGTCCCTCAGCTCTTCAGCTCAAGGCTAGCACTCTACCACTTGAGCCACAGCGCCACTTCTGGCTTTTTTCTTTTTGCTTATGTGGTGCTGAGGAATTGAACCCAGGGCCTCATGCATGCAAGGCAAGCGCTCTACCACGGAGCCACCTTCCCAGCCCCTTGATAATGTATTTTAGATACCACTGAAGCATTTCTCACTCAGTATTGTCTTGAGCTAGCATTCTTTTTTAAAATTATTATTTCTGAGAGATTCTTTCTGTGTTTGTTAACTTCACAATCTCTATTTTGTTTCTCATGTTTCCCATGGCAAGCCCTCCTTCATTACATTTTTTGTGCATTTATAATGATTCGGTTTTCAGTTCATGATTCAGAGGCATAAAAGTATAAGTTCAGATTTAGTCATCTGATATAATATTGATCAGTTTCTCTATCTTAGGTTCATGCAAAATTGCTAGCCTTTGTAGGACGTTTCAAATGGTATATACATGTTAAGGTTGTGCTTCTAACTAAGCAAATTTAAATTCTGTAGCAACTTAGGAAACACTACTGTGCTTTATTGAAAACCATTTCATGTGTCTAGTCTTTTGCCTTTCATCAAATTATCAAATTATCTTCTAATTTATTTAGAGGGAAAGTAATCATAAATAATAATTCTGAAAGGGAATGTGTCTCAGCTTTGGCTACTTCACCACATAAGTCTTCTCTAGGATTTTGCAATTAAATATTTTAAATAAAGATACTTTTGTTAGAAGTGTTTAAAAAACATCTTGGTCAATGTAAGTAGAACTGTGCTTTGAAGAAAGATTGATGGGGAAATGACTAACTACATGATTGTATTTAAATATTTGTACTGTCAAATTGAAATTAAGGTATTTTTGAGGCATATTGGTCTAGGCTTCTATTATCATGGAGTCCTCAGTGTCCTTTACATGGTTTCTGATACTGGCAAGTAATCAGGAAATACCTATAAGAGCACTACATGGAATCTTGCAGTTACTGAGCTGTTGATCATCCAGTTATTATTTAAGAAAAGCTTAGTTTAAAACTTAAAGCATTATGTTAACCGTATAACTGAAAAGTAAGTTTTACTTTAGATACAGAAAAGGAGATAAAGACAGATTAGGTGAAACATACAATATATTTTATTTTAGACTATATTATTAGAGACAAAATATCAAAGTAAGTTTAAATTATGCTTGACATTTAAAATTACTAAGTGAAACTCGACCTTTCAAGCCATCCTAGTTTTAAGGACATTAAAGATTCTCTGGCCTTCCTGGTAACACCTCTTCTATGAGGACTGCATGATTTGAACTCTTCTCTCAAAGACTGGCCATCATCCTTGCTGAATACACCTTTCTTATGTTTTGTTTGGCCTATTTATTGCCTCATCCTCTTAATTTATTTGGAGTTTTCATCTTGGTGACCTTTTGACTTTAATCAAAGGTCACTTTCTTTTTGGAAACTTTATTCCTACCTTGGAGTTTAAAATCGGATATATTGCTCTATGACTACAACTTCCATTTTGGAAACTGATGGCATTTGTCAAGAAATTTCTTCAACTACCCTGCAGTCTTGTGTTCTGCAGCTATGCTTTCCTCAGTGAGGATTGGGTCAGTTTCAGGGAGAAAGTTCATCTTTGGTGAATATATTGCTCATCCCAAATGACTATTATACCATAGATCTTTGTCACATAATATGGTTCCAAGGAGACATTGAGTAAAAAATGAATGCTTTTAATGCATAGAGCTCAGTACCTACTTCAGATGATTCATTCATATTTTTCTATGCCACTAGTTTCTGCTAAAGACATGCTACCTTTCAACAGATTTAAAAATTATACTTTATCACTTAAATTAACTTTATTATTTGATCTTTATCCCATTTTTACTTTTCTTTTTGGGCAGCATTTGCTTTTAGGAAGATGTTTTCACAAAATTAAGAGCAAGGAAACACTAAACAGATTACACACTTTAAATATAGATGATGATAAAGTAGGCCTGACTAGAGCTTCTCTGTATCATTTGAGCTTTATAATTACACTGTAATTAATTTGTCTGCTTATTTATTTTACTCAGTCAAAACTGCCTATAATAAATCCTATGAATAAGGTGGGCTGACTAAAGATTAGAGTTCCTTTTGTTTTTTCTTGGTGGTACTGGAATTTGAACGCAAGGTCCTCAGCCAAGCGAGTCAAGTCTTCTGCCAGTTGAGCCACCTCACTTTTAGATTTAGAGATTCCTTTAAGTTACCTTTTACTTTTTAAGGGATATTATTATAGTGTTTTATTTTTAATACATCATAACAGCATAATTTTTTTTTTTTTGTTTTTTTTGGGTCCAGTTGTGGGCCTGAACTCTGGGCCTGGGCGCTGTCCCTCAGCTCTTCAGCTCAAGGATAGCGCTCTATCACTTGAGCCACAGCACCACTTCCGGCTTTTTTCTCTTTGCTTATGTGGTGCTGGGGAATCGAACCCAGGGCCTCATGCATGCAAGGCAAGCGCTCTACCACTGAGCCACCTTCCCAGCCCAACAGCATAATTTTTTTAAAAAGCAAGCTTTTTTTTTTTAACATAATGTGGTGTATTAAGTATCAAGGTCAGATAGTTTAGTCTTGATTGAACTTTTATCATTACTTTTTTTGTTTGTTTGGGTCAGTCCTGCGGCTTGAACTTGGGGCCTGGACACTGTCCCTGAGCTTCTTTTACTCAAGGCTAGCACTTTCCCTCTCGAGCCACAGTGTTACTTCTAGCTTTTTTTGTTTATGTGGTACTGAGGGATTGAATCCAGGGCTTCATGCATGCTAGGCAAACACTCTGCCGCTAAGCCACATTCCCAGCCCTATCATTAACTTTTTGATATGTGGAAAAACCCAAACTAATCTGTCACCTCATTTCATCTATTTTCTTTAACTTCTCAATATGAGCATGAATTCAGAATTTTTCTACAGTATAAATGTATCAGATATATAAATCAGCATTTTAGTTTAATTGCTTTTTACATTTTCAGAAAGAATATGAGTGAATTTTTGATACTATGATGCTTGGAGTATATTTTCCTTTTTGCTTATAAGAAATCAGTGCTTTTAATCTGTGTTGAGTTTTACTCTCAAGTAGCCAGGTTATTTAAACCTGTAAGTGAATTGCCGACAAAAGTAAGAATTTTTGAGGTGTTTTGAAATTTCTGGCCATTTATTTACAACCTATATAATATGGTTCTGAGAACTGCAGCTTGCCATCTCCCTGTTTTCTTAACTGCATTATATATTTTTAAATATTCCATTGTATTATACATCAGATCTCTCTGATCCACCTCTCCCCTATTTTTTCCCCTACACATATACACATATATTTAGTTCTTACAGTTTGCGTATTAAAAATTATTTGAAGCTTTAAAATTTAAACAAGTTTTAAGTGATTATTATATTTCTAAAGAGCACATCTATTTGTTTTATAGCTACTGGAAGGAAATTTTGCCAAAGAAGTCAGTCATGAAATGGATGGACTTATTTTTCAGCCTACTGGAGTAAGTTTATTTATCCTTGATGTGTGTGTATGTATGTGTGTGTGTTTGTGTGTGTGTGTATACATGCAAGCATACATGTGCTTATGCTTGTACCTGTTTGTACTGTGTACATATATTTGGAAAGTACCTTTTCCTCATACTTATTTACTACTGTTGTACTCCTTTCCTTTAAAATTGTTCAGTTTTGGAAGATTTTATTTATAGCTAAATATATAATTCTAAACACTTGTCTTATTTTTACTTAGTGAAAGAAGTAGACATTATACAATATCACTTTTCAATAAATTCATTTTTTTAAAATGATTAATTTTATTATAATTCTTGCCAAGTTAGTATCACTTTATATTATTTTACTAGAAACCTACCAGTAACATTAAATGAATTACTTCCTTTGGTTGATGAGTATTAATATCTCTTAAAACTTTGTTTTGCTGTAGGGTAGGTAAAATTCAAGGAGTTGTCAGCTACTTGAAAATAAAAATTTTCTACCGTTTTTTTTTTTTTTTTTTTTTACTGTTGGTACTGGGGTTTAAACCCAGGGCCTCATGTTTACTCTGTCTCCTTGCTCAACTTGTACTCTACCATTTTAGTCACATCTCCCATCCTCCTTTTTTGCTGATTATTTTGGAGATGTAGCCTAGTGGACTTTAGTGCTTGGGTTGGCTTTGGATCGGTTTTGCATTAAGATCCTACAGATTTTCTGAATAGCTAGGATATAGGCATGAGCTAGTGGCATCCAGGAGAATTTAAAAACATTCTGTGTTGAATTTCTGAGATGCCCTGGAGGACTTTCATCAACTTCATTATCATCATATATTTGGAGTAAGTTATATTTTACTGTATAGGCCTGAAAAATCTTTGCTCTGAGAGCTGGCTTACATAGCTGTTCAACAGCATCTTTGGTCTCTACTTATTAAATGCCAAGAAATTCCTCTCTTTGTTCCCATTTAATAACCACTGGTGCTCTGTATTGGCACATAAAGGAGAATTACTTTTACCTAGGAAATTGTCAGAAATACAACTCATTCCAGAAGTACTGATTAGGAATTCTGGGGAAAGTATCTAGCAATCTGTGTTTTAACACGCTCTTGAAGAAATTTTTTTTTTTTTGTCAGTCGTTGGGCTTGAACTCTGGGCCTGGGTGTTGTCCCTGAGTTCTTCAGCACAAGGATAGTGCTCTATCACTTGAGCCACAGCATCACTTCTGTCCGTTTTTTCTGGTGGTTTATTGGAGATAAGAGTTTCACAGACTTTCCTGCCCAGGCTGGCTTTGAACTGTAATTCTCAGATCTCAGATTCCGAATATCTAGGATTACAGGTGTGAGCCACTGGTGCCTGGATCTTCGAAGAAATTCTGATGAGTGTTCAAGATGAGAATCATGCATCCTATAGGAAAGAGTAGATTGTGTAGTACTGTCTTTCATCATTTCTTCTTTTTTGCTTTCACTCATTGCCCTTAGAAATATAGTCTGAGCTAGTTGAGAAGTAATACATAGAGTTGCTTAAGAAGTTTAATATACGGAAGTTATATAGAAAGTGGCTAATTGGAGGAAAGAAACCTAATATTTTGCAACTATGTTTAAGTAGTGGATTTTATTAGTTTGGATATATAGTAAAATTTCTAATACAAATTTTAATACCATGTAATTGACTTGTTTACTTCCCAGGCTCCATAGCCAAATAGAAGGGGGAAAAATCTTACCTTCCGTGCTTGAGATAGGAGATGAAGAGAGCTAGAAGCTGGGGACAGAAATAATTTGATAGAAAATCCCATTTTAGGAAGGTGGAAATTGGATTTTGATGTTCTCATATTTTCTAGGCTCACTCTTCCTAGAATTAAAGAAGAATTAAAGAAGTAAAATCTAAATATAACAGAAACAACAGAACATTTCAGTGTCTGAAACTTACAGTTTGGACTTGTGTACATATAAGGTTTTGGCCTATGTAATAGAAATGCCCCGACAAAGGGATGCTGAATAATATCAGTTGATCTATTAATCTATTCCAGGAGTCACACTTTTTATTACAGTGATTTTGTAATTGACATCTGGTAAGACTGTAAACAAGGCAGTCCCTTGCCTTGTACTACTTAGGGGGTCAATAATTTTCTGTAGGAAATTGCTTTATTTCCATATATCAACAAAATCTATGGTCTTTCCTACAAGACCTATTTATTTTCAGTACTAAAGAAGAATAGGATGGAGGCTCTTTAATTCCATCAATACCTTTCACTCCTTTTCTCCATTGGTTTCTACTCACTAAATGCCAGGAAATGTTCTTCTTTATCCCCCACTTTGTAATCACTAGTGTTCTGTATTCAATATTTGTTTTTATGGTAATAAAAATATTGTTTCCAACCCAGTCAGTGATTCTACTGTTAAGTTTTCTTTCTTAGAGAACTTTTTCACCTGTAGTTTCACATTGGTTTCTTTTCATTTATATGATAATCAGTATTTTTTCTTCCACTTTTCAGAAGAACCGTTAAATTTGTTTTCAAAATAGTTTTAAATATATTAGGTTAGTCTTCCCTTCCTTTCCCTTCCCTCCCCTCTTCCTCCTCTTTTCTTCCTTTCCTCCTTTCCCCTCTCTTCCTCTTCCTGTTCCTTTTCCTTTCCCTTTTCCTTTTCTTTTTACTTTGCTTTAACCTGAGAGATTCCTTCTAAAACCTTCTAATAGCTAGTCTTACTATTTGTAGAGTTTTCTTTCTCAGATTCCTTTTTATTCTCTCATCCTAGATATCCCATACCCTGTTTGCTGCTTTACTGATTTGAATGCCCTTGGAAACCTGAATCTTTAGGAACAATTCCTCATGTATGGATTCTGTTTTAGCTGTAAATCAAGATGGAGTGCTATTCTGACCATTCTTAGACCTGCTCATTACATTCTACAACTATGATTCTGACCTCTGGCCTTATATACGTACATACATACATACATACATACATACATACATACATGCATACATACATATGTATATATATGAAAGGTTAGCAAAAAGGCATAGTAAACCTTTTAGCTCATGAATCATGGCCTAATTGTCAGAATTTGTAGAAGTCTTAGATTTACATGTTTACATGTTTAATTTTATTGTTTTTCTTCTAAGATATTGCTATCTACTTTTCCTTCTCTTTAAAGATCCACTTATTTTTATGGCTGTACCTATATGGGTTCCCAAATGTACCCTTTTTTTCCCCTGGGTCCTGGGGCTTGAAGTCAGGGCCTGGGCTCTGTCCTGAGCCTCTCTGTTCTCAAGGCTAGAGCCACAGCACCACGTACAGCTTTTTCTGTTTATGTGGTACTGAGGAATTGAACCCAGGGCTTCATGCACATTCGGCAAGCATTCTTACTGCTAACCTACATTCTCAACCCCCAAATGAATCTTTGACACGGCTTTTATTTTGCCTCTACTCTTTTATTCCCTCATTATACATATTTGTACTAAGGATGTATGTGTGTGTGTGTGTGTGTGTGTGTGTGTGTGTGTGTGTGTGTGTGTGTGTGTGTGTGTGTGTGTGTGTGTGTGTGTGTGTGTGTGTGTGTGTGTACTGGGACCTGAACTCAGTGCCTAGAGCTGTCCCTTGACTTTTATCAGTCAAGGCTAGCACTCTACCACTTGAGCCACTTCTAGCGTTTCGTTGGTTTATTAGGGGTAAGAGTATCGTGGACTTTCTGCCCAGACCAGGCTTCAAACCAAGATCCTCAGATCTCAGCCTTTTGACTAGTTAGGATTACAGGCATGAGCCTCCTTGCAACAGAGAGCCTGTTTTTAAATGGTGACTAAGATCTCTTAGGTAGGTTTGTACTATTTATTTTTGTTTCTAATTTTTTAATTGTTAGTATAAAGGTGATGTGCAGAGGGGTTATGGTTATGTAAGTCAGATAAGGAGTACATTTCTTTTTGGGCAATGTCACCCCTTCTCTCACTCTCCCATTTTTTTCCTTCCATTCCCCTCCCACAGGTTGTATAGTTCATTTTCAACATAGTGTCCATTGCTACATTTGTTCACCCTTTGTGTCTCCATTTCTGTGCCTCCCCTTACACACCCAAAGACATGTAAATGAGCAAACAGAACAAAAAGAAAACAAAAATAAAAAAAAGAAAACAAAAAGGAAAAAAAATCTTGTTTACATTTCCTGGAGTTCAATTTGTTGACTGTTGTTTTGATCAGATGCATGTAAGCAGTGTGCCTTTCTGTTCCTCTCCTAAGAGTATCCTCCTTTGGTCTCACTGTGTGTGAATGCCTAGAGATCTATATAATTTATTATGTCTTGGTATATATTAGATATAGCTTCTGCATATGAGAGAAAACATGCATAATTTGTTGCTCCAAGCTTGGCTTACCCTACTTGACAAAATTTGTTTTAGGTCCATCCATTTCCCTGCAGATGACATAATATTATCCTTTCTAATGGCCGTGTAAAATTTCACTGTTTATAGGTACCATACTTTTAGATCCATTCATCTATTGTAGGACAGTGGGGCTGTTTCTACAACCTGGCTAATGTGAATAATGAAGCAGTGAACATGGGTGTGCAAGTATTTTGCAGTATTCTGGCTTGTGATTTTCTGGGTAGATGCCTAGGAGTGTATGACTGGGTTGTTGGAAGATCTATTTTTAGTTTTTTGAGGAACCTCCAGACTGCTGTCCAGAGTGGTTGTACTAGTTTACAGTCCCACCAGCAGTACAATAGGGTTCCTTTTTCCTCACATCCCCACCAGCATTTGTTGTTGTTTGAGTTCACATTGTTGGCCAATCTAACTGGGGTGAGATAGAATCTCAGAGTTGTTTTGATTTGCAGTTCCTTTTTTTTGTTGATTGTGGGGCTTGAACTCTGGGCCTGGGTACTATCCCTCAGCTCTTCAGCTCAAGGTGAGCACTCTACCACTTGATCCACAGCGCCACTTGCCACTTCCGGTTTTCTGAATGGTTTATTGGAGATAAGTGTCTCACAGACTTTCCTGCCTGGGCTGGCTTTGAACTGTGATCCTCAGATCTCAATCTCCTAAGTAGCTAGGATTACAGGTGTGAGACACCGAAGCCCGGCTTGCATTTCCTTTATAGCCAAAGATGAACATTTCCTCATGTGTTTCTTTGTCATTCTTATCTCTTCTTCTGAGAAGTCTTTCCTTATTTTCCTTGCCCATTTACTGATTGGACTTTTAACTTTGGGAGAGGTTAGTTTCTTCAGCTCCTTGTATATTTTGGATATTAGGCCTTTGTCTGATATATTGCTGGTAAAGATCTTTTCCCAGTCTGTTTTTTTTTTTTTTTAAACTATGTCCTTTGCTCTGTAGAAACTTTTTAGTTTGATGTAATTTGCCAGGTCTTGCTGCTGTCTTCTGTGCCCCTGGGACTTTCTTCAAAAAGTTTCTGCCTATACATTTGAGTTCTAGTGTTTGTTTTGTTCCCTCTTGTAATGATTTCAAAGGTTCAGGTCTGATGTTGAGGTCTTAGGCCCACTTTGAGTTGATATTTGTGCATGGTGACAAACATGCTTTCTGCATATGGCTATCCAGTTTCCTCAACACCAATTATTGAAGAAACTATCTTTTTTTTTCCACTTTGTATCATTGGCTTCCTTATCAAATATCAGATAACTGTAAGTATATGGTTTTATTTCTGGGCCTTCTAGTCTTTGGGTCTATTTTTGTGCCAAATTTTTGTTATTATTGCTCTATAGTAGAGCTTGAGGTTTAGGAGTGTAACCATCGGCATTACTTTTTTTTTTGCCTAGAATTGCTTTAGCTATTCTAGGTCTTTTGTTGTTCCATTTGAATTTTTGGATTCCTTTCTCTACTTGGTTAAGAACTTCATTGGGATTTTCATGAGGATTGCATTAAATTTGTAGATTATTTTTGGCAGTATGACCATTTTTGCAATATTAATTCTACCTATCCTTGAACATGGAAGGTCTTTCCATTTCCTGATATCATCTTTGATTTCTTTCTTCAAATTTCAAATTTTTATAGTTTTTGCTATAAAGGTCTTTTACTTCATTGGTTAGGTTTATTCCCAGATTTTTTTTTTTTTTTTGTATCTATTAGCCATTTGTATTTCTTCTTGTGAGAACTGTTTGTTCAGTTCTCTTTCCCCGTTTGCTGATAGGGTTACTTGTTCTTTTGTTCAGTTGAGTTGTCTGTATATTCCAGATATCAATCCTTTATCTGTTGAATATCTGGTGGAAATTTTCTCCCATTCTGTGCAGTTTCCCTTGATTTTGGTGATTGTTTCTTGTGCTATGCACACTCTTTAATTTGATATAGTCTCATTTGTCAATTCTTATCCCATCTTAATTCTTATCTCATCTTCTGAGCATTTGGAATCCTACTTGAGGAAAACTTTGCCTGTACCTATATTTTTCATAGGAGAGTAGAGTTTAAAATAATTCTTGCTTCTGAAACAGTATGATTTTTCTGCTAAAGAGAGCAGAGATTAAGACATTTTGCTAATAATTCTGGAATATTATAATTTTTCTTTATAACTTTAAAAGACAGAATAAAGATGTTTTTACCTGATTCTCTGAGATTGAAATCATTGTACTTAAACATTGTCATCAAGTTCCTTTTCTTTGCCCAGTGAAGTGGTTTTTTTGATTGCTGTTGCATATTCAAAGGAAAAAAACCAAATTTTTCTTTTCAGCTGTTCTAAGTCTTCAGTATAAGTAGGCAAGAAAAGAGTTGATTACAGACATGTTTGCTTCCAATGTGGTGAGAGTAGATGTGATTTTTAGATGACCTAGGGACAAGGAATTAAGTGGCATTGCCTCCTATGATGAACAACTTAGTATTATAGTTTCATAGTTTTTCATAATTGAAACTGTATATCGAAGCCTTGTTAATTTTTCTCTTTTCAGCCAAAGAATGTGAACCTATTTTAAGATTTCAAAATAGGAGCATATTTATTGTAATTAGTATCATTGATTAATTTCTATCATACCTAATTTTAGGACTGCTTATTATTTAGGGTAATAATTTTATTTATGGCATAGTGGTATATAACATTCTGTTTATTTTTTGTAACTTTAGAATGAATCAATAAGTCAGCAATAATATTGATGGTATATGAAATGGCAGAAATTTTGAGAATGATAAATGAGAAATTAAACTAGAAAATACTATTATACTAGCTATGATAGTTTCCTTTGGCTACTTTAACACATTTCCATAAATTTGGTGGCTTAAAACAACATGCATTTATTTAAGCTTGGTGGCTTAAAACAGCATGCCATTTATTTTATAGTTCTAGAGGTCAGAAGTCTAGTCTGGTTCACTATACTGATATTTAGGTATTGGCAGGGCCATGCTCCTTTTGAAAACTCGTTGGCAAAATCTATTTCCTTCCTTTTTCCAGATTCTAGTGCTGAATTCTTTGCGTTTTTTGCTTTCTGATCCAGCACTGTAACATCTTCCTTCAGTGGTCACAGCACCATTTTCTGTGTCAGATCTTCTTTTATATCTTTCACATAAAGGTACTTTTGATTGAATTTAGGACCAACCTGGATAATCCAGACAAATTTCACCATTTCTCAATCATATTTGCAAATTTCTGTGTCATCTAAAATAACATTGACAGATTTTTGAACATCTTTATGGACCAATTTTCAGCTTACCACAACTTATTATAGCTTAATATGGTATTTTAACTAATCCTTGTTGAACCCAATATAGTGTAATTTCAGATTCTGTCTTTGTAAAAATCTGTAAAGTTTGAAGTCCTAAAAATAAGTTTCAAGAAAAAAAATTAGGACCCTGGATCAGACTAAGAGCCTTTAGGTAAAATTTACTAACATTTATATTTTTTGTTGTTGTTGGTTATGGAGCTTGAACTCTGTCTCTGAGCTCTATAGCTCAAGGCTAGTGCTCTCCCACTTGAGCCACAGCACCACTTCCTATAAATTTTTCTTCTGGGAAACTCAAATCTTTTAGATAAACTCAGCTAAAAGATACATTGCTAGGACAAAATATGTGTATTGGAGGTATCCTTTTAAAAGTGTTAATATTTATAACTTTTAACCTTTATTATTTATTTATTTTTGTTGGTCCTGGGGCTTGAACTCTAGGCCTGTGCATTGTCACTGAGCTCTTCAGCTCAAGGCTAGTGCTCTACCACTTGAGCCACTGAGCTACTTCCTTATTTTTAAATGGAAGGGTTCAAAAATATTAGAATCTGCCATTCTTTGGAATTCTTCTGTGTCTAGAGGCCAGTCCTCCAGTCCCTTGCTAGTGCATTTGCCCAGCTATCAGTATTCTTGGAGTGGAAACCATGAATGGGTTAGGCCTCGCTCTTTCAGTAGTTAAACTTTCATTTAGCTCTTCAGATTTCAGCTTTCTCTTCTTAAATTTAGTGGACTAGAGTCTCTATTTTTTAATGTTTCATATCTCTTGCTATTTACAGGGGTCAAAGAGGGAACCAGACTTTTAGTAGATTCATTGCTTGTAGTATCCTTCTCAATTACTTGTTCCTCATAATACCTAATTTATTGTAGCATACAGTGTGAATCACTTGCATTGGCATCTCTTTTTTTCCTAACACTTAGGATTCGGTCTTCTTTTTATCCCTTCCATTTTCTATTAAATTTTAACTTGTCCATCCATTTTCTCTCTTGCAGAAATGTGCCAACATTGTTTGTTTTTTTTCTGCTCTTGTCATCTATTCTGTTTTCTTTCTCCTTTTTTACATATTTTCCCCTGCTATGATTCCCTATTCTCTTGTACTTGGGTTTAAATTCAGGGCCTTGTGCTTGCTGGGCTAGTGCTCTACCATTTATTCATGCCCTTAGCCCTGCATTTTCTTGATAATTTGGAGACAAGTCTATCAAATTTTTCAAGAATTTCCAGAACTCAGTTCCCTGCCACCCCCCCCCACCCCCCCCCACCCCCAATAGTTAGGGTTACAGATGTGATCCAGTTGTACCTGGCAGGATACTCTTTTTCTTGCAACTCATTTTAATGAGATTTTAAGTCAAAGTAGATGTAAGTACATATGCTTAAGCTACTACATTGGTCAGAAAAATCTAAAACTTCTCACAGTGTATTGTTGTGTCTGCTGCCCTCCATTAACTAACAATTGAGGTGAATCAAGAAAGGGACTATATTGAGTGATCAGCCAATGTTAAAGAGTATGTCTATATGAAGTAGAAAAATCCTAGCCAATGGCAGGCAGAGTTTGATTTTTAACCTGTAACCTATCTGAAATATTCTACAGGAGAAATGGAGAAAAGATGAAGAGGACTTCTGGTACATCTACTTGTAAAAAAGCTTCTTGGTCAAAATGTATTCACTAATCCCTAAACTTTATAAGAAGATGATTCTGCTCTTGTACATTAATTACAATGCATGAGTTTAGTCATATAAAAGATAGGAAGATGTTAGTATTGCTAAAAAGAAGAAAATGTTTTGAATTCTGGTGAATTATTGAAGATGATGATAAAGATGATACATTAAAGGGATAATTCTCTTAAGGCCTAACCACCCTCTCCCCAGAAATATAAGAAGTATGTTTAACTTTTGGTTAAATATTCTATTTTAAGAAACACATCCATGTACCAGAATGGCACATATTTTACTTATTTTTAGGAGAAAAAGGAAAAAGAAAACTAACCAGTTTTTTTTTTCTTTTCTGCATCTTCATTGCTCTTTATTACTATTCATTTTTCTTAAAAATTAAAAAAATTTTATTGTAAAGGTAATGTACATAGGGGTGACAATTACACAAGTCAGGTAGTGAATGCATTTCCTTTTTTTTTTTTTTTTCTTTCTCTACTTTCCAGCCTGGTCTGACTTTGAACCTTGATCCTCAGATCTCGCCTTCTGACATTTCCTTTTGAACAATACCCCTTCCTCATTCTCTCCCAGTTTTTCTCCTCCTGGTTTCCTTCCACCCAGATTATATAGTTCATTTCCAACATAGTGTCTAGTTAGTATCACTGATGAATTGGGTCACCCTTTGTCCCAGTGTTTCTGTGCACATTAACTTATGTACAAGACAAAGGGTACTGAAATAAAAACAGTGACAAAAGGGAATAAACCAAAGAAAACAGGAAGGAAATAAAAAAAAAAAAACCTCAAGCAGTACAATAAAAAACCTTGTTATTTTGGTGAGCATTGTTTTATATCTAATCAATGGTTTAAGCAAGAAAATAAAGCATATTGTTATACTAGGATCTAATTTGGGCTAAAATATGAAAACCCTCATTCAATCAAAATATAGATTAAGTTTTATTTACAGAAGTTATATGGAGAATCAGCTGAAAAAGGTACCTCCAGGATTACAGTAAGCTAAGCTTATCCTAGCTTTCATTTCATGAGGTTTTGACTGACATGGTCAAATTTAGTCAGTTTTCAGAAGAAATTAAAAAATTAGAATTCTTACACATGAATTACATAATTGATTCAGATAAACTCAATTTATTCTGGTTTGTTTAAATTATTGTGTGATTTGCTGACTGTTTCCTTGTCCTTACTTTTGTGAAAATATGCTTCTTCCCAGAGCAAATAAATGATGCCCAAAAAGTTACGGCAATCCTCCAAGACTGAAAAGGACCAGAATGTATTTAATTTAAGTAATGAAATAAAAATTTTAGATTTCAGATTATTCAATGATGACATTCTGGTGGATGTTGGGTGGCATTACGATAAAAATAAAGCATCCAGAGTATTTGAGAGAAAGAACATAAAATAAGATCTAAGTTGGTGGATTGTATTAATGTGCAGAACGGTAACTTTGTGACAGTAACATAGCCTCCATGTGATTTCTGGTTACAGGTGCGCAGATCTACTGTAGGTAACTATGAGTAAAATAGCATATATATCTCAGGCATAGAAGAGGTCAGTGCCTTGATTGTGGATCCATGTCTTGGGGAGCTCTCCTGGATCCTTTCATTAAGCCTTTAATTTTTTTCTTTGTCGGTAGTGGGGCTTGAACTCTGGGTCTGGGCGCTGTTCCTCAGCTCTTTAGCTCAAGATGAGTGCTCTACCACTTGAGCCACAGTGCCACTTCCAGTTTTCTGAGTGGTTTATTGGAGATAAGAGTCTGGAAAAAATTCTATTAAGTGAAGTAAGCCAGGCCCGAAGAATCATAGGTCCCATGGTTTCCCTATTTGCAATAACTAGTATATGTCTGAGACAAGCAGAAAAGGTTAGATAAGTTGATGTTAGGTGAAATGAACCCCAAGATAAGTATTCAAATGTTTTTTCTTTCATGTGATTGTTTCTAACATATTTGTAAGATGATTTCTTTGTTGCTTTGTATGTCCCTCCCCCACGGTATAACCCCTGCTTTTACTGTACTTGATGTTGGTATAATTTGTGGAGGGGAAGGGAAAAAACCAAATTGTTTAAATAGGGATACAGGTGGACCCATTGCAACAATGAGATGTACAAGATGTTATGTTGAAAAATGAACTATACAACTTTGGCTGGAGGGGGTGGCGTAGAGGGGGGCAGGAGGGGGAGATGGGAAGGGATAGGAAGGGGAAAAAAAGGTGGCAACAATGCTTGATAAGAAATGTATTCATTATCTTGCTCATGTAATTGTAACCCCTCTGTACTGTATTTTCACAATTAAAAAAAAAGAGTCTTATGGACTTTTGTGCTCTGGCTGGCTTTGAACCATGGTCCTCAGATCTCAGCCTCTTGAGTAACTAGGATTACAGGCCTGAGCCACCAGCACCCAGTGCCTTTAATATCTTAATGAGGGCTCTACTCTTACCTAAGTATCACAGAGGCCCCATCTTATAATGCCATCATTTTGAGGTTAGGATTTTATTATATGGATTTTAGGGGGACATAGACATTTAATCTACAACATAATGTTTTACGTAATTTGAAATGTTAGCTTTAATTGAAAAAATAGTTATTTTGAGTTTTTTTTCTTTGTATTTAATTTCAATATAAACTTTTATTCTTTCTAATGGTTGAAGTTCAAGCCTTCAACAAATAAATCATTTAAAAATTAAATTTTCTATTTCATTAACATTCTCTATTACAAATCAAGTAGGTTTTCATTAGATTTCTGTTTTATAATTTTCAGTTCTATGATTTTATTATTTTGAATTGCTAATTTTTATAGTTGATTACCTAACAATGACTAATTTAAAATTAGTTGACATTTTGATATACTGTAGGTAGTAGACCTTTCATTCATAGTGATTAGATTATTGAATTTAATTTAGAAAGTTGATAATAACATTAATAAGGGGATTTAATGGTAATTATGTAGCATATGAGACTTGTGATATTGAATTCTTTAATTTTAAACTTTAAGGTTAAACTTTAATCTTAACTCATCTTTGGTTTTGCTTTTTCATCTGGAGACTCTTATGTTTTTTTTTGTTTTTGTTTTTGTCGGCATGGGGCTTGAACTCTGGGCCTAGAGCTGTCCCTCAGCTCTTCAGCTCAAGGCAAGCACTCTACCTCTTGAGCCACAGCGCCACTTCCCGTTTTCTAGTGGTTTATTGGAGATAAGAGTCTCACGGACCTTCCTACCTGGGCTGGCTTTGAACCATGATCCTCAGACCTCAGCCTCTTGAGTAGCTAGGATTGTAGGCGTGAGCCACCGGTGCCCAACTAGAGACTCCTATGTTTCTAGAGAAGATTTTTTTACACCATTAATAATCATTATGAAATAAAAAGAATTGTATATGCTAAGTTGTATAATTGGTTAAGGTTACAAATCTTAGAAGTACTTTTGTTTTTAGAACACTGACTTTGTTTATCATGTTTGTTGTGTTTAATAAAATATTTTGTTGTCTCTATTTTGATTCTAGAGTATGCACTTTCAGACAAAAGTGATAAAATTGTTTTCTTAGTGATTTTTATCACTGTCTTGATTTTCTCAAAGTAGGATAACTTGACCTTTTTTGTCTTTCACTTTAGTTTGCATATAAATTTATAGTTAGTTTTAAGTTTAATAGTGTGTTCTTGTAAAATATTAATATTTTATTGAACATTTACTACTGCCAGGTATAATGACTGATATGAATAGATCATAAAATGAAAATTGGAATTAGTCTAAAACCCTTTCTGGAAGTACACATGAATTAGAGTGGTTTTCCTCTGTAGCAGGAATGATGTTACCATGGTGAGAGCTGCTGTTTCCATGACATTTGCTTGCATATTTTGATAGGTCTTCAACTGAAGGAAGACTTTTGTTTCCTGCCAGACGGGAAAAAGTGTCATTCTACCTTTTCCTTTTTTTTTAAATTAAAAAATATGGTAAATTCCAAGGAATTGTTAATGAAGTGCTAGGAAAGAAAATAAACCTGTATATTTAATTTTTTTCTTATGCAACTTTCAAAACATAGCAAAATATTATTAGGCTGCTTTGTGCAAGGAACAAAAAAGGAGGGACAT
This sequence comes from Dipodomys spectabilis, assembly GCF_019054845.1. Classification (NCBI taxonomy): domain Eukaryota; kingdom Metazoa; phylum Chordata; class Mammalia; order Rodentia; family Heteromyidae; genus Dipodomys; species Dipodomys spectabilis. The sequence goes on from NW_024870730.1 coordinate 13,354,686, forward strand.
TGTCTATTTTTAAAATTTTATTTATTTTTTTATTATCTCTAAGTAGATTTCATTTTATTTCCTTTATTATTTCTAAGGATTTCATTTCATCGTCAGTTTATGAGTACAGTGCATCTTAATCCATGTCACCCTTTTGTCATTCTCCCTTAACTCCCAAACACATGATTTTCCCTTGAAGTTTTTTTGACAAAATAGTTACAGCTCAATTTGTAATCAGTTGTAGCTGGCTAAAGATACATAGTGTTACTGCACAAGTAAATAAATTGTTAATGGTGACAGTAGTAGAGAAAGGGGAAATAAATATTAATAAAGATTTCATGTCAATGAAAGGAATCAATTCTTTGAGGGTAAAAAATACAGAGTACGTAGTTTTCAGTATAAATGATGAATTAGTGATAGTTCTTTTTACCAGGTAGCACATGTATCTGGGCCTGGGTGCTGTCTCTAAGCTTTTTTGCTCAAGGCCGATGCTCTACCACTTGAGCCAAGGTCTACTTTTGGCTTTTTGGTGGTTAATTGAAGAGTCTCACAGTCTTTCCTTCCATTGTTGGCTTTGAACTCAGTCTCCTGAGTAGCTAGGATTATAGGCGTGAGCCATCAAAGATAGCTTACATTTAATGTTGGAACAATAATGGTAATTATAAAAATATGCTTTACAATGGTATATTTTCAGTAGAAAATATATTAACATGGTCCAGATGCTTCAACATATATCGAGAATATGTAGCCGTCTCTTGTTAATATTTTTCCTCCCTGTTAATTTTTTAATTAAAATGTTTTAAAAATGAAATTTTATTGTTATTATTATGGTGTTAAAAAGTGAGATAGAAGTCATTTATGAAAGTCAGGAAATGAATATATTTCTTTTTTGGACAATGTTGCCCCCTCCTTCACTCTCCCACACTTCCTTGTTTATTTGTCTTTTCACAGTTTCTTTATGCAGATACTAAGAGGTTAAAACATTTTTATTCCCACTGCACTTTTTAAAAAAGTAGCACACTATTTTGTACTTTTCAGAATTTATCCAGATGTATAAATTTGTGTGTGTGTGTGTGTGTGTGTATATGTAGGTGCCTGAGTTTGAACTCAGGACCTTGCACTTAATAAGTAGTTTTTGAGACATATGCTCCAAGCTTTTTCAAGTGTACTTCTTAATGTTTATTTTGTTAATACTGGTTTTTAGCATCTTGGGGCTTACTAGAATCATGGTAAAAAGATAGAGCTTATTATTGACACTTCCTGTCTCTTGTGCCTTTTTTTTCCCTGTAGGCCATGGGGCCTAAACTGAGCCTGGGCTCTGACCCTTAGCTCTTCAGCTCAAGGCTAGCACTCTACCAGTTGAGCCATGGTGCCACTTCCGGCTTTTTCTGTTTATGTGGTGCTGAGAAATCGAACCCAGGGCCTCATGCATGCAGGGCAAGCATTCTACCACTGAGCCACCTTCCCAGCCCCTCTTGTGCTTATAATTCTAAATTTTAGAAGGAAATAAATAAAAGGACATTTAATTATTTTTTAAAAAATTAAAAAATTTAAACTTTAAAACTTTAAACTTTAAAAATTTAATACATAAAAAAGCTCTAACTTTTTTTAATCTTTAGATAGGTGTACAAAAGTGATATATACCAAAACAGTTTATGAACACAATGTGTCTTTTTTTTTCCAAAATTTTTATTGTGATTAAGTGGTTATGTAATTTCCCAAATTTCACAGTATTGTGGGATAGTGATACTCAGTTAAAGTCACAAACACATTCTAACTTTCCTGGAGCAAATTGTCTATCACGGTCTATAACATATATGAGTTCTATAAGCTTTGCAATAGTTATTTCTTCCCACAATATATCTTTTTAAAAAATTTTTTTGTTGGCCACAGGACTTGAACTCAGAGCCAGGCTCTATCCCTGAGCTCTTTTACTCAAGGCTAGTACTCTACCACTTTGAGCCACAGCACCATTTACTGTTTTTTGGTGATTAACTGGAGATAAGAGTCTTATGGATTTTCTTGCTCAGGCTCTTACTCAGAGCCCTGAGTAGCTAGAGCTACTGGCGCCCAGTGACATAATGTATCTTGATCAGTGTCACCCCTCCAACATTCTCACCCTGCTTATACCCATCCTTTCCTTACTTAATTTTGTTGTTGTATATATAATTAATTCTTGACTATATTCTCCTCTGTACCTCCTTCATTCATCTATATATTTATTTGGAATTAGAAAAGCACTTTTTTCTTCTGTTGTTGAAATTCAGACTCTGAAATTAGTGACTCTGTTGGTAGAACACTTTTATTATGTAAATACTACACACTGAAATACTTTGTAAGGTATACATAATTACAGAAGTTGCTTCTTCTGCTTCAAACTGTGTTTATTGTTACTCCCATCCTTCCAGTATCACATTTGGTGTGTTTTTTTTGTGAAGTCTAGTCTGGTAAGCCAATGTGACTCCTGTGCTCTCACCCCAAAGCATTTACAAATGTATTAAACTATATTCCCTTGCTAGACTGTAAGTGTCATGAAGGTACATGCTGTGTCTGTCATTTTCAATGATAGTTTTAGTGTTTATAAAAGCAGATTCTCATGCTGGGGGCCTGTGGCTCAACTGGTGAGGCACTTGTCTGACCATCTTTGTTTCGGCCCCAGTATTACCAAAAAGAAAAGGTTTTGGGGGATGAATGTTCAGTACGATATTTGACCTCTGTGCATTCTGAATGTCTTTATTCCATATATCTGCTTACTTTTATGTCTTTTTGCATGTGTAATTTTTGCTTAAATTTTACTTCTTCTAGGAACTCTCATTGATCTTTCTGATCACATATTTATATCCATGCTGTCATTGTACTCTGAACTTTATATGTCATTAAATTCTTCACAATTATAAATGCTTATGTGTCTAAAATCTTCTGCCTAATTGTTTCCTTTCTTAAAACTGAAATACAATATGTAATATACTAATAATGCAATATACAATTTATTATTCATCCATGAAATGTTTGTTTTTAAGTTTTTTCTTTGTTTTTTGTTTTTAAGTTTTTTTCTAATGCTGAATTGAACAAGGAAATGAAATATCTCAGTGGATTCTCTCTTCCAAACGGTTGGATATATTCACAAGTAGAATTACTGAGTTATATGGTAGTTTTATGTTTGATTTTTTTTTCTAGGAATTTCAAAATTATTTTTTATAGAGGTTGCACCAATTTACATACTATAGTTTCCTTTTCTTCCTGGCTTCAAGAATTTTTGTTACTTCTTGTCTTCTTGGTAATTAATACCCATCCTAAAAGGTATGCAGTGAATTTCCAGTAAGGTTTTGATTTGCAGTACTCTGATGACTAGAGAACCTGCCTTTTCAAATGTCTCTGGGCTGTCTGATATTTTCTTTTGATAAGTGTGTATTTAGATCCTTTGCTGATTTGAGTCAAATTATTTATACTTTTAAGTTATTTATTTATGTATAGATTAGCCCCTTATAGGTATCTAGTTTACAATTATTTCCCCAATTTTATAGATTGCCTTTTATTTTAATTAATTAATTAATTGGCCTGTTTGCTTGGGCAAGCATACCTCCACCCTACTAAGTTTTCACTTAGTTTTGTTTGCTTTTTAATTTGATGGAATCCTACTTACTTTTACACTTGTGGTCTGTGATTTTAATATTGCATCCAAAAAAATGATTTTTAAGCCCACTATCAAGAAACATTTTCTCTGTATTTTCTTTTTTTGTCAGTCCTGGGGTTTGAACTTAGGGTTTGGACACTATCCTTGAGCTTCTTTTGCTCAAGATTAGCACTCTTGGGGCTGGGAAGGTGGCTCAGTGGTGGAGTGCTTGCTTTGCATGCATGAAGCCCTGGGTTCGATTCCTCAGGACCACCTAAGCAGAAAAAGCCAGAAGTGGTGCTCAAGTGGTAGAGCGCTAGCCTTGATCTGAAGAGCTGAGGGACATGCACCCAGGCCCCAAGACCAGCAGGAAAAAAAAAAAAAGATTAGCACTCTACCACTTGAGCCACAGCACTACTTCCTGCATTTCTGCTTATGTGGTACTGAGGGAATCGAACCCAGGACTTCATGCATGCTAGGCAAGCTATCTATCTCTAAGCCACATTCCCAGCCCCTATATCATAGGAGTTTTATAGTTTGAAGTTTTATTTTAATCTATGTTGAATTGATTTTTGTGTATGGTATGGGCTCCTTTTTCCATTGGCCAAGTTAAATGTGCTAGTTAGTATGTATTTTAAAATTTGGAGTAAAATATCTAAATTTGAGTATTCACTTTTTGTTTCCTGTCAGTCATGGGGCTTGAACTTTGGGCCTGAATGCTGTTCCTCAGCTCTTCAGCTCAAGGCTAGTAGTGCTCTACCATTTGAGCCACAGCGCCATTTCCAGTTTTAAAGTGGTTTATTGGCGATAAGAGTCTCACAGACTTTCCTGCCCAGGCTAGCTTTGACCACAATCCTCAGATCTCACCTTCATGAGTAGCTAGGATTACAGGCATGAGCCACTGGTGCCTGGCTGAGTATTCATTTTATCTGATCATATACTCCGCTTCCTATGCCTCATCTTGTGAACTATGAAAAAGGGGAATTATATTAAATTGATTTACTTTGTGGACTATTCCACAAATCAGTAGCACCAGTGCCTGGCTGAAAAGTCAGTAGGTTTTAGTCTTTATTATTTTGTGTCATAGTAGAAGATAAAGCTCGGGGGGGGGGGGGGGGAGACAAATAAGACCACATATGATAAGGAGGTATTTGGTGGTTATGTTGAGAAGCTTGTATTCTGCTTAGTAAGCCATCTGACAAGCATAGTCAAATCAATTATTGTTGATAGGGCTTCTTAGTAATAGGAGTAGCAATAGGTTATCATAGTAACTTGGGCAAAAGAGTAATAGAAATAATAGAGGTGATAGAGAATGTACCAGCATGATTCAGAAGTTTTGAATCTGCCCAATTAGGAGATCCATGTTAATTAGAAATGGAAATAAAAAAGAAGAGGAACGCATTTTCTTTGTTGTTCAGAAATAAATGATTCAGTTTCAGATTTGAAACTTTTGGTCCACCATTAGGATATTAATAAGGGAGATCTTTGTATCTGAAAATGAGGATCTAGATTTCCTTGGGAAAAAAGTTAAGGAGTGAAGATCTTAGAGTTATTTTCTTTGTAGGTATATTTAGAGTCTTTTAGAATGGAGTATATATAGTGTAATACATGTAATACATGTGTAATACAGTAATACATGTGTGAAGAACATAACTTATTAAAAAATGGCCTGGGCTGGTCACTCTGGTGGCTCACACCTGTAGTCCTAGCTAGTTGGGAGACACAGAATGAACGGTAGGGTCCAGGTTTGAGGCCAGCTTGGGCAGAAAAAAAGTTCTTGAAACTCCTCTTAACAAAGAATTGGATATGGTAGCATAAGCCTGTTATCCCGGCTACTGGGGCTTCTAATGTAAGTGGAAATGAGACCCTGTCTCGAAAATAATCAGCAAAAAAATCAGGGCTGGATGGTGTGGCTCAGTAGTGAGAGTGCCTAATTAGCAAGGCTAAGGCCTTGAGTTTAAACCGAGGACTGCCAAGAAAAACAGCCAAGGAAGGTGAGGAATGTCTGTAATTCCAGCCTTTTGGGAGCTAAAGATAGGAAGATTGTATTTTCAGGCCAGCATTGGTAACAAATGTAGCAAGTTCCTCTCCCAAAGAAAAAGTGAGGGCATAGTGGTCTAGCTCTAAGGGAGGTGTTGTTAGGAGGATTGCGTTTGAGACACTCTTAGGCAAAATGCTTAAGACCCTTTCTGAAAAATAACTAAAACGAGAAAATGGCTAGGAGTGGGACTTAAGTGGTAGAGTCCAGCAAGCTAAGACCCTGAGTTCAAACCTCAATACTACCAAAAAAAGAAAAAAAAGAAAAGATTCCATTATTTTACTTCTGCTAGCAGGATTATCATTTGGGATTTTATTGGTTTCTTGGAATTGAAATGCTAGAATAATAGAAGTAAAAATGGTATTAAAATGAGGATAGGGATCTTAGCATGAACACATGAAGAATGTACTGTGTGTCAGCTCTTAGTGTATGCTTGGAATATATGTTCCAAGAATATAACTAACTGCTTATTTCACATGTCACCATGTGAAAATGATATTGTACAGCTGCAAGGCATTTTAATACCTATGGTCTAGATGTCCTGTTTGACACATGTAAAATGCTACTTACTATAGTTTTATAAATGATGAAGCTCCACTTTGAACTTGATTGATATTAAGTTAGTAGAGGAAAAGGACTAAAAATATCTCACCTTTGCTGTCCCTACCCCTAGCTTCATTTACATGAAGATATCTCAACCCTTACACAATTGATCCTGCCTCTCCCTTCCTTTCCTCTCCTTTCCTCACATCTCCCCTGCCCTCCCCATCCCTTCCTTCCCTCCCTCCTCTTGCTGTGCGTCTCACTATGTAGACCAGAGACTAAATTGGAACTTGTTACATAGCCCAGGTTGATCTTGAACTTAGGATCTTCCTGCCTCAGTCCCAGAAGTGCTTAAGTGCAATTTAAGTGCTACTACTGTGTATGGCTAACATTCGACATTTTGAACTTTTTTTTTTTTTTTAAAGTTGTGGATATTTAGTAGCACTCTTGGCCTCTATCCACTAGATGGCAGTAGCATGCCCTTCCCTTTCTCAATGATTACCAAAATATCTCCAGCCATGGCCAAATATCTTCTGGGGGCAAAAATCACTGTTAGTTGAGAACCACTGCTTTACTCAAGAATATATCACACCTTAAGTTAGTTTTCTGCCTGCTTTAATTTTAGAGACTTCCTTGGTATATGGCCATTCAGCCAGGTCCCTATGATTTAGTAAGTACTTTGCTAACATAATACTTGGTTGCCTGATATTTATATTGATTTCTGATGTTTCTGTTACCATGTTTCTAGTTTGACAAGATTATTTCAGATAATGAAATCTTATTTTTAAAAGGCTTAAATCTATATTATGTAATGTGTTTGCCCATATTATTTTGGAGATCATGAAAAAATGATTTATTTACTTCAGTTCTTTTATTTTTAGAGGGGTTACTCAGCTTGAAAATAGAGTGGGTAAATACTGATTTTGTCTGTAAGTGTGAAAATCCCTTGGTATTGAGTGTAAATGGGTAGAGTTGGGGTGGCCATATTTATTTATAATATTTCAGCTTGTGCTTCCTGTGGACACTCTATTGTTTTGACTCCTCAGTACCATAATGAGCCTCTGGGAGGCTGGGATATTCCTATTAAATATGCTTTGTTAGGAGAATGATTAAAAATTTCATCAAATTCTTTTCAATTATGATTGCCAAGTGGAATATTTTACAGTTTCAGTATTTTAAACAAGTCTGTGTCTTTGATAGGAAAAGGAGTGCCACTTGTTGGAAGATAACAAAATTATTTTTGGAAATGGAGTACATTTTACTTATTAATGAATAATATGTTTAATAACTTAGTCTTCAATCTTGAGATTATTTCTAATTATTATGTTTGAATTCCCTTTAGAAATACAAACCTGGTCGATGTGATGACATTTTGAAATGGAAGCCCCCCAGTCTCAATTCTGTGGATTTTCGCCTAAAGATAACAAGAATGGGAGGAGAAGGGTAAGTATCCACTTCCCAAACCCAAATAATTTTTATTGTTATTATGACTAGTTTGGGGGAGTATGCGAAAGATCTTACTTGTAACCCAATCTGGACTTGGACTTGTGATCAACCTGTTTCAACCTCCCAGTGTTGGGATTATAGGTATGTGTTACCACACATACTCGCCCCTACAATTTTACATGAAAGAAGACTCTGTATAATTTAAAATTATTTTATAATACTTAAAAGACAAGTAAAATATTTTATATACACATATATGTATCTCACTTTCACATTGTATTCATTCCTTTGATTAGAACAACTACCATTTTACAAGCATCCTTTAACAGCTAATCAAGTTTAGTCTTTAAGATTTTTTTTTACTTTAAATAGCTATTACAAATTAAAAATGAACATTTTTGACTTGTGCAAGTGAAAGTAGATGTTACTAAAAGAATTATAAATGTAAGTTAATTAAATGTATTTAAAATAAATATTTAGTTTTGAGGATATCTCATAGCAAACACTATTTGTTAACTTTCATTAGGATTTTTCAGAATGTTCAGGGTGTTAATTTTCTCATGATTATTATTTTGTGATTTTATTGATTGCTATTTTAAAATAGTAAATGCTTTAGTGTGAATGTATTCACTTTATCTCCAAACTCTTGCTTTATTTTACTTTGTTCCACAAACTTTTAAGACATACCTAAATAAATGTGATATAACAAAATAAGCATTGCTTCCTCAAAGAATTTATAAGGAGAAAGTACATGTAGCTATAGCAAAAAGTTCATTTTATCTGTCAAAGCTAAAACATAGGTATACTTTTTGTAGATACTCTAAGAAAGGATATGTTATCAGTTGCAAAGTCCACAGAAGAGAAAAGTATTTTGAAAATGTAAATTTTCAAAGAAAGGATATTGTACAGTGTGCTGGAACTTAGGTAAAGAAAAGGATTTAAAGCATGTTAATGCTAGTTTTTAAAATATAAGATATTTGATATTTTACACCCTTAAATGTTTGTGACCTGATTTACTATTGGAATTGATGGCAAAAAATTGTTTGAGAAAATTTTTATGGGGCCCCTCAGTAGATATTTAGATCTCTTGGTCTCATTTTAATCCAGGGATAGGTAATTTTAGACTATTTATAAGACTATGTGGGGCTAGGATGAGGCTCAGTGGCAAAGCGCTTGCCTAGCAAGTGCTACACCTTCATGGGTTTAGTCCCCAGTACTAAAAAAGAAAAGACAAAAAAAAGTACAGTTAAATAAAAAACAAAACTAAACAAACAAGACTATGTGGAATGTACTTGTAAGAATGAGTGGTTTTGTGGGTAGTTTCTGTAAATGTTGAGTAAATATCAATATTGATGTATAATAAATTCGAGTGTATTTTTTCTCTAAATGTATGGTATGCAGATATTTTGGGTTGCCAGTTAATTGAGTTCTATACATCAGAAAGCTTGTGGCTTTTTTTGCTCAAGGCCAGAGCTCTACCATTTGAGCCACACAACTTCATTTTGAAAGTAGTAGAAGCTGAAGAATTAATTCAGATGGAACCATTGTTTTAGTTTTGCATTATTATTATTATTATCATCATCAGTATTGGGGTTTGAACTCAGGGCCTTAAGCTATTACTTAATTTTGATTTTCTTTTTTTGTTGGTAATGGGGCTTGAACTCTGGACCTGAGCGTTGTCCCTCAGCTCATGAGCTCAAGGCGAGCACTCTACCGCTTGAGCTACAGCACCACTTCTCGTTTTCTGAGAGTTTATTGGAGATAAGAGTTTCACAGACTTTCCTGCCCGAGCTGGCTTTGAACCACGATCCTCAGATCTCAGCCTCCTTAGTAGCTAGGATTACAGGCATGAGCCACCAGCTTTTTTGTTTTGTTTTTCAGAACTGAGGACTGAAGTCAGGGCTAAATCCTCTACTGAGCTACATCCTCACCCCCTTGCTCAGTGTTTCTGCTCAAGGCTAGCACTCTATCACTTGAGCCATGCCTCCACTTCCAGCTTTTCTGACATTTGGAGATACGTGTCTTGTGAATATGTCTGCCCTACCTGGCTCCAACTCTTAATTCTTAGATCTCAACCTCCCAAGTAGCTAGGATTATAAGAGTGAGCCACTGGCACTCAGCTTTTAGTTTTGTATTTCATAGGTCATAGATCTTACAATTACTTAATAAAAGCCACATGAGAACTGGTGATGTGCCTTATGTGGTAGAGCACCCGCCTAGCACATATAAGGTCTTGAGTTCAACTACTAGTTCCACAAAAAATACCCCATAAATATTCAATATTAAAGTTGCTCATAGTAATTAAATATGCAAAATGTAATTCAGTGCTTTTATTCTTAATACATTTTAAAGTATATTTTCCTTCATATATCTTCAAAAAATATTTTTTATTGTACACATTTTGGAACCCATGAAGGTTAAGGTGGTTTCCAGATAGGCATATGTAATTTATATCAATATAAGTATATGGTTTATTTAACATGGGTGTCAGTATTCAAAATGCAATATGTAGTATGAGATGATATATGGTAACTGTTACGTTAAAACATTGTTCCATTAGTTCCTATAATGTTTATTTATATAAAGAGCTTTCAATTAAGAACTTAGATAACAGACTTCATAGTAATTCAGTATATTGGGAGAGTGTCATTACAAATATGTCTGTAATGGTTTGAAAAAGAGTAGCCACGAATTGTAGCAATCCCAGCATTACTGATCTGATGGCATCGCATAATCTCAGCTCAGGCAGGGCAGGAGCATCCTGACTGGGAGGTCTGCCTAAGCCTGCCACAAGACTGCTCCAAAAGAGAAAACAAATGTAGTATGTACTAGTGGAGTGGAGCCAAGACACTAAAATTCCATGGAACAGCTAATTTCTTCTCTTAGTTGGTCTTCCAAGTGTTTCTATGAAGATTTAAATGTCTGTAGCATTTTTTTTTTGTTGTTTTATAAAGCTTCATTTTGGGGGGAAGGCTTTGAATTTCAGCTATTATAATAATTTGGTAGTAGTTTCTGGTACCTTGAAATTTAGTACAAATAGAAAAATCTGTATTGAACACCCTGTTGATGGCAGTTAAAACCTCAACTTCTTGGTTTTCACTGCTTTTCCCCTAACTATGCTGGGATGGCCTTGCTCTTGCTATGCAAGTGCTCTATTACCTGAGACATGCCTCCAGCCCTCCTTTTTACTCTTCATTATCCTTTCGGAAAATATAAGATATATTAACATTAGTTTATCATGGCTTAAAGAAACTTGTATGTTTTTGCAATTTATATTGTTGAATTTGGTTAGATATACAAATAGGGATTTTCATCTGAGAAGCTACTCATGGTTTAAAAAATACTATGGTTTTATGTTAAGTAATCTTCAACAAGTTCTTATCAACAGCTAGAATAACAAAGGTAGTCTGTACTCTAGAAATATAAATTCTTGTGAACAGTCAATGGCTTACAGTGAGTGATATAAACTTATTTATGCACAGTAGGTAAGAGAACAGATCCTTGAGCTAGTTTTCTTGAGTTGAAATCTGCTCACTAACTGTGACCTTGAGCACATCAATTTTTATCTATGCCTCAGGTTCTTCATCAGTGAAATAGAAATTGGCTTCACAAGACTTTTATGAGGATTAAATATATAAAATATTTAGAATAGAACTTAGCACCATAAGCATTTAGAGGTTTACAATTATTTTTGCTGTTCTAATTAGATTTAAAAGTTCATACTCCCTTTTAAGGCACTTATCTTTGACTTATTTGTATAATCTATCACAAATTGTTAAAAGAGACCAGTTTCTGAAACAAAGATTTAAAAGTAATAAATGATAGTGGGAGAATGTGAACTGGAAACTCTGAAATTAGTGTTGATATTGTAAATTGGTACAGTTACTTTGCCAAGCAGGTAGTTCCTCAAAATATTCTATTTTACCAAACGATTCATCACTAACAAAGAGAAATAAAAATCGGTGTCCACATAGAAATTTGTATATGAAACTTCTAAGCAATATTATTCATAATAGTTAAGAGATGTAAACAACTGAGATACCTGCCATTGACAAATGAATTCACATGCAAACAAAGAAAATATCTCTGTTATCCTATATACTAGTGTAGTAGATCCTCTTAAGCAAAGGGGTTCTGAAATATACTGTCTGGGCTTTAGTTTCAGCTATACCACTCTTAGTCCCTCTATTTTTGTGTTTCTATAACTGTAATTTGGATGATGGCCTATCACTTTTGGAAAAATTAATAAAATTACACATTTAACATTTGTACTGTTGCATGTCACAGTAAAATAAACATCATATGTAATACATAATAATATGTATTGTAATATATATAATGTAATATGATATATTTTAATGTTATACATAATGTATAGTATAATATGTTATAAATATTTAAAAGATCACTGTGGATGAAATGAGGATCGAGAGCAAAATAGCCATATTATGATCATAGAATATATTGTTGATCACGCCAGGGAACTGTCTTCTGATAGTACTTCAAATTAGTTTAGATACAAAAGTGTTTGCCAACTTGTATTTGTATATAAGATTTCAGAAGCTGTATTGCTTTGCTTCATTAAAGATAGCAAGTACATCTGGAATAGCAGCTGCAATTGGTGTAGCAACCTGATTAAATTTATGATAATTCATAATCATTCTAAAGTCTTTGATGGTGGTACTAATCTCTGCACTTCCCTCGGGGATATGTTATTGCTTTTGGTTTGTTCTCCTGGCAGGAAGGGCAAGTTGTGGGGGCTTTCATTTGGCCTTCCCTAGAATAATGACTCTTACCCTATGTGTCAGAGAGCCAATGTGAAAAGTTTTCCCAGTTGTCAAATATTTCTAGCTGGACAAAAACTATAGGTTGTATTTGTACGTGTGTTAGCCCACTTAGATTTATTTATATTTCTACATATTTATTTTTCAACTAATAGAAGAAAACATAAATTATACATATTCATGGAGTGTACCTTGTGATGTTTTAATACATGCACATATTGCACAGTGTTTAAATTAGAGTAAACATCTATCTCCTTCGACATCGTTGTTTAGTCCAGTGCACAGTTAACCTGGCAAATATTGCCAGTCTTATAAAACATACTTGGAAGATTTCCAGCTAGGTCAGAACATCTTTTTTTTTTCTGTAAAAAGCCAGACAGTAGATATTTAGAGTTTGTGTCTATGTGTCTGTCTCAACTGTTTTGCCATTGGAGTATAAAACTGAGCATTGTATTTGCCTATGCACATAGCCCTGTTAAAATGAAATTTATTTTTTAAAAAAAAATTGAGGCCAATTATGTCTGTGTTTTGCACTTTACAGTTTATACTTGTGACAGTTTCAGGATCCTTTTCTTCAAGAAGTGTCTGGACTCATATTTGGTGCTCTCTCACGCTTGAACCACATCTCTATCTTGGCTTTTTGCTAGTTAATAGGAGATGGAATCTCTTGGATTTTTGTGCTGAATCTGGCTTTGAATTTTGCAAGTCTCAGCCTCCTGAGTTGCTAGGATTACAAGCACTAGCCACCAGCTCTATAATCAATCTTATCTCTCTGTCTATCCATCTCTTCTTTATCTATCTTGTTTCTAGTGTGGCCTAGGAGAAGAAAGGAGGAGCTGTAGCTTATCCCTTTTGAGTTCCTCTGTGTGGCTGCCTTTTCTGTTTGTTTGTTTGTTTAGGTTTCAGTTAAAAGTTTTATCCCCCTGCTTCCTACAGAAAATCTTTTTCAGACCACCATCTATCACGTCACCAATATTATAATCAAAGTGCCATCATCACAGTAAATACTGGCTTAGGCAAGATTAGGTAATAGCTGTTAGTTCTTAGAGGAAAAATTTCATGAAAAGTGAGATAGTATCTTTTTTTTTTTTTTTTTAATTTTAATATCCTGCAGTGCTGGGCATGACATCCAGAGCTCATGTTGGACAAGCACTCTTCACTACAGAGCTATGGTCCTCAGCCCACCATGGGTTTCAGTATTTTTCTGTGGACTGCTTAGTATTTACTGGGGTAATGTAATAACTGTACAGTTGAGAACTTAACCAATTTCCTTATAGTAGGTATAAGTTAATATTAGCAGAGAACAAAATGGACATCATGTGTTTTAGTTAACTAGAATTCTGACTGTGGAAATGAAGTGTGAATCTAACAATGTGAAAACAATCTCAAGTGGAATAGTTAATGTTTTTCAGAAAATAGATTATTTCTCTGTTGTCATAAAGCAAAATCCAAAATGTATATACATATTGCATAAAATTTCATTAGGTCAAATCTAAATTGCAACAAAAGCATGTTATCTCTGACAAGCAGTTATCTCAGAGAGTCTTGCCTCCTGTGTTTCTTTGTGATCCCCTTCATTATTGAGTGTTTGTTTCCTATTTCTTCCTATTAACCAAGCACTGAACTGTATTTGGTGAAAAATTTCTGAAATGAGTTTTTTTGGAGTAAGGGGAAGTATTGAGGTTTGAACTCAGGACCTTGTGTTTGCTAGGCAGGTGCTCTACTATTGAGCCATTCCCTTAGCCTTTTTTTTGCACTTCTATGCGTGCGTGTGCTTTTGTGTGCGTGCGTGCGTGAGTGCATGCGTGTGTGTGTGTGTGTGTGTGTGTGTGTGTGTGTGTAGGGGCACACTGTTTTGGTGCTGGTATTGGGATTTGAGCTCAAGGCCTCAATACTTTCACTCAGCTTTTTCACCTATGGCTGTTGCTCTACTACTTCAGCCTTACCTACTCCCCTGCCTTTTTGCTGGTTAATTGGATATAAGAGTTTTAGGGATTTGGGCTGGGAAGGTGGCTCAGTGGTAGAGTGCTTGCCTTGCATGCCTGAGGCCCTGGGTTCGATTCCTCAGCACCATATAAGCAAAATGAAAAAAAAAAAAAGAGTTTTAGGGATTTGTCTGCTCAGGTTGGCTTTGAACCTCCATCTTTCGATCTCAGCCTCCTGAGCAGCTAAGTATAGCCATAGCCATTTGTGCCCAGCTTTGCACTGCTTACTTTTAAGATAGGGACTCTTTTTCCCAGTAACATAGTTGGACTGCGAGTCTCCTATATTTTTGTTTACCTCTGGGGTGATGGTGATGAGCCTCTATTCCCAGATTATTCCATGAAAGGGAGACTAGTGGAATTTTCTGAACAGGGCAAACTGGAGCCATGATCCTCAGGATGTCAGCTTCCCAAATAGGATTATAGGAGTGAGCCATCAACATCCATTTTTAATTGAATTTCTCATTCACTTTTTTTTTTTTTTTTTTTGCCAGTTGTGGAGCTTGAACTCAGGGTGTGAGCACTGTCCCTGAGCTGCTTTTGCTCAGGCTAGCACTGGAGCCACTGCACTACTTCTGGCCTTTTCTGTTTATATGATGCTGAGGAATTGAACCTAGTGCTTCAAGCATTCTAGGCAAACACTCTCCCACTAAGCCATATTGCCAGCCCAAAATAGTTCACTTGTAATGTTTTTTTTGTTGTTGGTTTTAGGGCTTGAACTCAGGGATAGGCACTGTCCCTGAGCTCTTTTGCTTAAGTCTAGTGCTCTACCATTTGAGCCACAGTGCCCCTTAATTTTACTAATTTCTTATCCAACAAGCTTTAGTTATAATGAAACAATTCACACTTTCCCAAACATTAATCACTTGAGGTCTTTTTGTTTTCCATGTCATTATGAGAAGGGAACATCTTGACCTTTTAAAGTGATACAGTATAGTGCAAGTGAGTAAGAATAATTTGAAATAACTGAATATGAACTATGGGAGGAAAAATATTTGAAATCCTTCTTTTTATGAATACTTTTAAAATCTCTAAAATCACATAATCATGTTTCTCATGTATGGCAGTCTGTGACCTAAAAAAGAGAGCAAATGTATATATGGTAGATGGAAATAACTTAAGACTTAGTTAAACTAACGTGTAAAGATAGGAGTAAAAGTTGCTTCTTGGAGCATAAAAATTCTAAAAGGAATTTAGGATGAACTTACAAAAAGTGTAGTATGGAACTGGGGCTGGGAAGGTGGCTCAGTGGTAGAGCGTTTGCCTTGCATGCATGAGGCCGTGGGTTCGATTCCTCAGCACCACATAAGCAAAAAAAGAAAAAAGCCGGAAGTGGCGCTGTGGCTCAAGTGGTAGAGCGCTAGCCTTGAGCTGAATTGCTGAGGGACAGGCCCAGGCCAAGAGTTTAGGCCCCACGACCGGAACCAAAAAAAAAAAAAAAAAGTGTAGTATGGAACTATACACTTCCATGTTTTCGAGTATATATATTTTATTATTTTTTGAGATTTTATTATTTTTGCTGATTCCCCCCCCCCCCCCCCCCCCCCCCCAGTCATGGGGCTTGAATTCTGGGCTTGGGCACTGTCCTTCAGCTCTTCAGCTCAAGGCAAGTGTTCTACCATTTGAGCCATAGCACTGCTTTTGGATTTCTGGTAGTTTATTGGAGATAAAAAGAGTCTCACGGAGGGACTTTCTTGCCCAGGCTGGCTTTGAACCGTGATGCTCAGATTTCAGCTTCCTGAGTAGCTAGGATTACAGGTGTGAGCCACTGGTGCCTATCTTTACTGAATTTTAATTAGGAACTCTTACCAAATTTCTTTTTGAAAATTTGTTAATCCTGTGTTTTAAATTATGTTAACTTTTCTAGATGTACTTTGCACCTGTCGGTAGCAGTGAACTATTTTATATTTATTCGTTATTTTTTCTTTGTCTTTATTAGCTTCACTACCATGTAGGACACTTTCATTGTTTTTGAGATTGGATCTGGCTGTGTAGCTTTTGCTGATCTTAAACTCATAATCCTTCTGCTTTAGCTTTCTAAGCCCTGGCATTATAGGTTTGTACCACCACACTCAGCTTTAGGAGATGTTTGAAGCCTTACATTATAAGCAGTTTCTATTTACATACTTAATGTTGGCCTTCTAGGGTTTAAGTATATTGTCTTTGGTTGACTATTGACTTATCTTCAGTTTAAGTATATCATTAAGCGTTTTGAAGAAAGATGCATTCAATTGTGATTTAACTTACATCAAAATACAATCATTTTGATGTTAAGGGTTAATAAAAGATTATATTAGAACAGTGTCCACTAATTTCTACTCTGGTCAGTATCCTAAAAGTTAATTTGAAGTGTTAATTTTTATTATTTCTGTTTCTTCAAATATTAGGAAAGCCTCTTTTTTGGTTTTAGAATCTTGTTTTTAGGATCATCAGAAATCTTTAGATTATCTTTGAAAAGTGGAGAATTCTGAAAATATATTGCTCTCCCTAATTTTATATTGTGTATTTTTTAAAAGGGAGCTTCCTATAGCATTATATTAGTTTACTACAGAAATAATAGTTTATATAATTTAAAAAATTGTCTTTAAGTAGTTCAATTCAGCTAGTCAATTTATGAGTACAATATCTTGATCAGAGTCTCCCTTCCATCATTTTCCCCTACCCCCCCATCCATCTTAGCCCTTTCTCAAGTTACTTGGTTCTGCTTTCATGTGTTTACATTGAGTATTATTACTATTTTTGACCACCATTCTTGTCTCCATTCATCTGTCCCCTAACCTCACCTCCTTCTAACAAAACGTACTTCAGCTTCTTCATATTCATTTTTTTATTAAACTGTAAGTTATTCTTAGACCATTAGAATCCGTCCTTCTCTATACCATATTTCAGTCAATTGGTATATATATATGTGTGTGACCCTGTATTTATTTTCTTATGTTATACATGCTTTCTCTCATATGGAGGTTAGATATAAATTACAAACATCTATAGAAGTAATTATAAAATTTTTACTAAGCTTAGTTTTTAGAACGAGCAATTTTGTACAGTTTGCTATATTATATTTGTCCTAAGGCATTTATGAAGTTACTATATCCGTTGTTAAACACCCCAAGTTCAAATTCTTGTTATATTTTAATGATCATAGGAGGAATGGTTAGGGCTTTTTAGCTACTGTGCATTTCTCAACTAAAATTAGTTATGAATAAATAGGTCTATTATTAAAATAATTAGTGATAGAATTATATTCCATTAATTTTCAGTCTGTTTTGAACCAAGTCATTTAATTTGGTTTAAAGAGTTAATTATGATGAGAGAATGTTTAATATCCCAACATATGACAGTCTCAAAATATAAATATGGTAATTTATTATAAAAAGAAGAAAGCTAAGATATATCATTGGTAATGCAAGTCTTTTATCTCTGGGAAATGGAACTCATATTAAGCTTTGAATCTCAGGGGAGAATAAATGGGGGAGGATATAAGAGAAGCTACCTTAGCAAACTGGGCCTCCTGGTCCTGAATAAAAGGATGACAAGAGCAAGTACAATTCACGATTTCTGAAAACCTTCTTATAGTAGTTGAGCTAAGAGTATTTAGTATCTTATTTTGGCTATATTGACATTTGTATTTATGATGTTTGTTTTAAAAAGCACATAATTAAGAGTAATGCACTTCATTCTGTAATATCAATTTGGGTTTTGGTTTTTAAATTCCTGTTTACTATGTGAGTCTTGTCTAATATAAACACTACAGATCTTATAAATACTACAGTTGCATTGCTATTAAATCATGGCCTTGTATTCTTTTAATTAGAAATCTCTGTCAACTGGAAGATTTCTATTTATAGCAAAATGATACTTTATGAATCATATTGAGAAACAGAAGCCACTGCAGGTTTCAGAAACGTGTTTTCAGCCATCAAAGGACATCTACGCTAGGCAGCTTTTAAAAAGTACGTTTAATTTCCTTTAATTTTTTGAAAATTGACAATCTAATTATATGCAAGTTAACTCTTTGTGTAAAGACTATTTCTACTGACCACTATTCATTTACATGAGCTCCTTAAGCATCAAATTTATCTCTTTTTACTAGTGTCTTCATTTTTATAAGATGAGCTGGAATATATATTATTTAGATTTAAAAGCTGCTTGGTCATTTCAGATTGACTTCATTGAAGGAGGTATAGACCATATTATATGGTCTCAAGAGAGTTTAGAATAAATTAACTGTAAATTACATGAATTCATTACTAAGGAACAAAGACCCTTTCATCTTTTTCAGAATCTTAATTTATGAATAAGAAAAAAATTCACTATCCCCGCCTTTCATTTGCTTTCAAACTTTCAGTGTAAATAGCAGTTCTAGTTATAACTGATTTATGACTATTCAGTAAGCATTTATTAAAATCCATTTATGTGCAAACTTGTTAGGTGCAAGGAGTAAAAAGATAGATAAGCCTCATCCTAGTGGTTAGATGGAGACAATAGATTCAAATAACTATCGGAGTGAAAAATGCTGTATTGTTATTGTAGTTGAAAGTACTGCAGTAGCTCAGACAATTTTATATCTTATTAAGTATAAAAATGACATACCAGAGATTTCTATAGAAGATGATTCACTTGAGCAAAGCCTTTTAAGTGATAGGAATGATATTCAAAACAGGAAACATAGTCTGAAAGAAGACTTGAAACTATTCAATGTTTATTGAATAACTAGAATTTATGGAAGTTGAATCTTGTATTAAGTTTATCAGGACTTAGACGATGACACATTGAGAAATCAGAGTGAAGATTTAAAATTTGTGTTGGAGAGTTAGTGGCTTTTAGGCTGGCTAGCCTAAGGAGTGGCTGTTTCACATTGAAAAAACAAGGAAGATGAACCAAAATATTAAGTCTCATTGATACAGAACCATATGGACAGAAGGGAAGGAGGTGAGGAAGTTAGCCAGTCAGATATATGGTGAAGGGTATAACATAGAAGAAGAAAGGCAGCAACAGAGTCTGTAATCAGCATGGGAGCAAGTGTGACAAAAGATGACTAAGTGAAGGAGGAGGGAGAGAACGAGAAGAGACTAAGCACTACATTATGTACATTATAGTTATTCTAAGGACTTCACTTTATTCTGAGGTAAGTAGGAGACATTCAAGAGTTTGAGGATTAGAACTGATTTAACTTGTTCTGTGATAATCCCTCTGACTGCTATGATGAGAATGGACAGGAAAAGGTCAGGGAAATCAAAGAGTTTATTGCAGGAAGCCAGACAGAGCTCTTATGACTAGGTTGATAACACTGATGATGATTCGAAAGGGTTAGATTCGGAATATATTTTGAAGAAATAGTGTGATGATTTTCTTTACTGTGTCAGTTTAGTTAAAATTGAGTTGTATTGAGAAATATATACTTTAAAAACTCTGATATTGGCGATTGGTAGTACTAATGTCTTATTAACATGTTATACATTTGACTAAACTCTACTAATGGACTAAATATACTTATTTTAAAAGAATTATATCACCTGTCACTTTAGGTATCAATTAACCAGACTTATCAATATACGTTTTCTTTGGTTTGTGGCCGTTGACTTTATTTTTATTTTTATTTATTTATTTTTTTATTTTTTGGGTCCAATCTTGGACCTGAACTCTGGGCCTGGGCGCTGTCACTCAGCTCTTCACCTCAAGGCTAGTGCTCTACCACTTGAGTGTGGCCATTGATTTTAAATATTGATTACACACACACACACACACACACATTGATTTTAAATATTGATTTTACACACACACACACACACACACACACACACACACAGCTTACCAATTTTGATGCATTTAATAATGAATTACTTAGTTGCCAAGTTAGTAATGTAACATTTTGATCGTGGTACTAGAAGTTATGCTTGTTTACTGAATGTGTCATCCCCATTTTCACCTTGACAAGGTCAAATCCAAAATATCATGGAAGACCAGTTCTTTTTACTGAGCTACGGACTAAGTTATGAAATGTTTTTTTTTTTCCTCAGGGACGTCTTTCCCCCTGTAATCATGCAACTTTCTTCCTCTTTTGCTGACATATTTTTTTCCTATGCATTTTCCACCTCCTAAATATTTAAGTTGCCAGAAAAATTCAAGCTTTTAAAATCTGGTGCCAATTTGCTGCAAGTTACTGGGAAAAACTGAGATTGTTTAGTTTTTCCTGTTTGGCCTTCCCTAGTAGCTGAACAAGGACAAGTAAGAGAGGACTCAGTTTGGGGATGGTCTCTCTTCTGTAGGGATGCTAATCCTGAAAGTTCCTGGTCCCACTCTGATGACCTCATTTAATCTTAATTACTTCCCTAAGGGTCTCACTTCCTGTATAGGCAAGCTAAGGTTTGGGGCTTCAACATATGAATGGAGATGGGATAGGAGAGGGCTTAAACATATTTTGTATAACATTCTTCTCCTGCCTCCTCCCAAATTGATGTCTTTCTCTCCTGCAGAGGAGGATGATTTCATCCCTAGTGCCCTTCAAAGTCTTAATTCATACAACCACTACTCTAAGTCTAAATCTCATCTAAATTAGATATACGACTTAAGGAACATTTCACTTTTAGGCAAATACTTCTGTATCTGATTTGTAAAACCACCACACAGTTTATGTGTTGTGTGATAGTCATCTCATTCTTAAAGGCAGAAATCAGAAGGAAGAAAAGAGGGATGAATCCCTACCAAGTCTAATATCTAGCAAGACAATCTCCATTAGACCAAAATTTTTGAGAATCATGTTGTGGAATCTATGCTCTGCCTTCTAGATTAGTTGACTCTGCCTTCTGGACCAGGGTGGGAACAGTGTGCCCACAAAAGTCTCCCTCCCTGGTGGAGCTTGTTGGTGTCAGTCTTACTTTTCTTGAATGATAACACTTGTTCACAGCCTGCTAGATTTATGATTCTGTTGTGTAGAATCCATGAAATCTTTTTAATAGTCTGTTCAGTTCAAACAGCAGCTTTATCTGCTCAATGCAATTCCATAACCTCTTTATCTTTTTGTGCCTAGTTTATTTCAGTTAGCATAATGACCTCCCAGGTTGCATCAGTATTGTTGCAAGTGACAGGATTTCATCCTTTTTAATGGTACAATGGTAGTTCATTTTATATGTGTGTGTGTATGTGTGTGTGTGTGTGTGTATTCATTCATCGATTGATTCACACTTAGATTGTTTCCATTTCTTAACTATTAGTACTGGTGTTGTAATGAATATAGAGTACAAATTACTGTTCAACATACTGAATTAACTTCCTTTTTTAAATGTATACTCAGTAGGATTGCAAGGTATGAGTAATTCTAGTTTTAGGTTTTTGAGACATCTTGATGCTGTTTTTCATAATGGTTATAGTAATTTATATTCCTACCAATAATATGCAAGAGCTCCCTTTTCTCTATATCCAAAAATAGTATTTTCTTTATTTGTAGATGATATAGTTATGTGTAGAAAAATTTTATTACTGTATATGGAGAGAATAAATTAAAAAAGCAAAAAAAGTGAATAGCTGTAAGGAATTTTGGAAGAAGTCCAGTTTCCTTCCTCTGAGAAGCTGGGATCACCAGTAAATCTAATGAATAATAGAGAATGGATTTAACAGAGTGAGAGGTAATGAATTTGCTTCTAGATAAGTTTATTATATATCATTAAAATTGCTCACTAAGTGTAGAAGCATATTAATTTGCAATTTAGAAAGAAGTTTGCATCAAAGACAGAGATTTAGAAGTGATCTGTTTACATGAGGTAAAAACTATCCAAATGAATTAAATTAACCTGGGTTAATGTATAAAGTTAGATACATTTGTAGATAAAACTCTAGAGAACACTTGTATTAAAGAGAAATCAGGAGAAGAAGAAAGAGGAGATGATATTCATCACTCAGTTAGATTCACTTATTTGTTTGTAGTACTGGTCAAACCCAGGGTTTCACACGTATTAGTCAAACACTACCATAACAATCATGAACTCTCATTTCCACAGCAGAGTGCTTTTCAGAAAATATTTGCTTATGCATCCATTATAAATTATTTACAACACTTGAAACTTTTAAAGATTCAAATATTACAGGAAGATCTTTGATTCATGTTGAATGAATGTGAGTAGATTGAGCTGAAGCATACTACCACTGAGCTACATCCAGCCTTTTAATTTAAAAAGTAACTACAATTAATATGGTTATTAGTTATCACTAAGTACTTGTTGAATTATTCAGTGAATAATTCAGTGAGTAAAAAGTGGTGAATATTTCTTCAGGAAAGCTGTTTTTAGTCCAAGAGCTTTGTTAACAAAGAGAAGAGATGAGTAAAACTAACACCTACAGTATTTCCAACAAATTACTTTTCAAATATAACCATGTCTTTTTTTGCCCATCCTGGGGCTTGAATTCAGGGCCTGGCTACTGCCCCTTATCCTCTTTGTGCTCAAGGCTAGTGCCCTACACAATGCCACTTCTGGCTTTTTTGAGTAGTTTATTGGAGGTAAGAGTCTCACGGGAACTTTTCTGCGAGGGCTGGTTTTGAACCATCATCATCAGATATCAGCCTCCTGAGTAGCTATGATTACAGACATGAGCCACCGGTGCCCGGCTATCCTTGTCTATACCTTTAGTAAATATAATTAAGAGAAAGAGAAAAACATTGTTTTGAACACTTTTAGTATTATTTCTGTGGTTATTGAGAAACACATGAAATTCACTTTGGGTATAATTTATCTTGTAATTGTTTTCTTTGTACCTTAGATTAAATGAGCCTCATCTTTTATTACAAAGACACAGATGATCGTGGAGCTAATGTGCCAATCATGTAATTCTATTCTAAGCTATAATACATAAAAGTTGTACTGAAATGGAGTAGGTCTGAGAAATAGTCAAATGAATCAGGGAATCTTTCAATAAGGCTATTACAATATTTAGTTTAGATTTTAAATATACTTTAAAATTTACTTTGAATAGAGTTTTATTTATATTATGTTGTTTTTACCATCTATTCCACAGAATTTTACCCAGTTGTTAATTACTCAAATTATATACTCAGAAGAGAGGATAGTTATTTCCATTTTATAGATGAGGAAATTGAGAAAAGTCATTTAGTTTATAACTAGCTCAAAATTATTTAGTGAGTTGAGATTAGAACTGGAACAAGAGAACAAGATTTTTTTTTAAAACCACGATCCTGCATGTAGTTCAACAGACCATGACAGTAACCAAATTAAATTTGTGTATCTTTCATAATGAGAGCAAGGCCGAAAAAGATTATCCATTTAAAACCAAGTTTTAGACATGTTTTGTAACTGTCTAATTTTTCAGTCTGATGCATCAAAAATGTTTCCTCATTGTGTATCTCTACTTTCATAGGCAGCATAATAAAAAGCCAATAATAAGACAATAATTTCAAAAGTTATTTGCCCTTAATAAGTATGACATTTACTTCAAAACAAACTACATATTATTACAATTTAAAGAGAATTTGGTAAAACAGTGCATATGCTTACCATTAAAATATTACATATATGAACTTTATTTATTTTTTTTTGTCGGCGGTGGGGCTTGAACTCTGGGCCTGGGTGCTGTCCCTCAGGTCTTCAGCTCAAGGTAAGCGCTCTACCACTTGAGCTACAGCGCCACTTCCTGAACTTTATACCTATACAATGTAAGGCTTAATGAAATTTTCATAGGCTCACATACTATTGATGTGAATGAATGCTACTGTGTAAATTCAATTGACTTTTGAAGTTAGTTTATTTAAATCTATTTCCTATCTTCTCAGGTTGAACATTCATCTAAATATAGTATCAGTGTGGTCATTTGTAATAAAAATGCCAGATTGGATGACTTTAACAATGGAACTATATTCCTTTTGGTTCTGGAGAATGAGAAGTCCAAAATTTGAGTGCCAACATTGTTCAGTTCTGGTGAAGCCCTCATCCTGATTTGCAGATGGCTGCCTTCATTGCATTCTCTCATAGAAAAGAGAAAAGCAGTCAAGATCTCTGTCTCATCTCTAATGGCACTAATAACAAATAACCCATAACTAATAACAAATAACTAATAACTAGTAACACCCATAACTTAAAGATACACTTTCTTTTTAGAGCAATTCCTTATAATGCATTAGGATTTCCCTCCCCTTCACTCTTTTTCCTTCCTCCCTCCCCCTCTTCCCTCTTTGCCTTTTCAAGCTGGAAAATTTTTATCACTGGAAATTAGTGGCTTGAATTCTAGCTTTAGCTTTTATTTTGCTAAATATGTCGATCATGAAGCATGTTTGAGTATCAGAATCCCAATGTAGCAGTTTTGCCTTGTGGAGATTTCATCCCTTCCTCTTTTCTTTTTCTTAGAAAAAGTCTTCCTGTGTTCCTAGAACTCCTAGGCTCCAACAAGATTCATTTCAGCCTTCTGAGTGGCTATACAAGTTTCCTTTTTGTCTTTTCCTTTTTGTCTGTTGCTCAAGTTTTTCTTTTTGTATTCCATTGTTGAAATTGTACTTGATAACCAGGTAAATGGATTATAATATATTGCTTTCTCATTTAATGCTTTTGTTTTTATACTATTTTCTTTAAAATGACCCAGTTTGAGGTGGTAATAAACGAATTTGCATTTGACCTCTTGTCCTACCTGACTAAGGTTAAGAAAGCCTATAATGAAACTAAGTTATTATAAATGTTAGTCTCTAATTCCAAGTTAATCCCTAACATCTTTGAAGCCTGATAGTTTTTTGTTAATTAGCATTCCTTATAACGTGGCCTTGAGTTATAGTTGTTTACTTGAGCTCTTAATTTGCCTATTGTCAAGAACAGGTTTTGAGTTAAATTCAGTTTCTGAACAAAAGTTAACATGTGGTTATTTTCTGATACTTTATTATTTAGTAGGAATATGTTGAGTTTGTTTCTGTTCTAAATTTCCTGTCATTAGGCTCTCAAGTTACATATTCATTTTTTTTAATTGAAAATACTGTACAGAGGGGTTACAGTTACATGGGCAAGGTAATGAGTACATTTCTTATCAAGCATTGTTGCCTCCTCTTTTGTTTCCCCTTCCCATCCCATCTCCCCCCCGCCCCCCAGTCAAAGTTGTAAAGTTCGTTTTTCGACGTAACGTCTTGTATATTTCATTGTTGCAATGGGTCCACCTGTATCCCTAGTTAAACAATTTGGTTTTTCCCATCAAATACAGTGAAAACAGGGGTTATATCGTGGGGGAGGGACAACATATTCACTTTTAATTTTATTATCTATTCATACTACATCAAGTTATACAATATTTAAATATATTATAATATCTAATGGTATATATTAGAATAATGTAATTATAACAATTATATATTGGTATGTATATTTGGTGTGTGTGTGTGTGTGTGTGTGTGTGTGTGCATGTGCATGTGCGCAGTATTGACAATTGAACTCTAGATCTTTTGCTTGCTAAGACAGTGCTCTAGCACTTGAGCCATACCTTTATCCCTGAGATTATTGAGATTTTTCTTCTCTAGAAATCTAAATTTTCTTTTTTTTATTATACTTTTTTTTTATTGTGAAAATACAGAGGGGTTACAATTACATGGGCAAGATAATGAGTACATTTCTTATCAAGCATTGTAGCTTCCTCCTTTGTTTCCCCTTCCCATTCCTTCCTATCCTCCCCTCGCCTCCCCCAACCTAATCCTCCCCCCCCCCTCTACCTTCCTCCCCCCCTCCCCCCCCCCCCCCCTCCCCGCACCAAAGTTGTAAAGTTCGTTTTGGACATAATGACTTGTACATCTTATTGTTGCAATGGGTCCACCTGTATCCCTATTTAAATGATTTGTTTTTCCTCTTCCCCTCCACAAATTATACCGACATCAAATACAGTGAAAAGCAGGGGTTATACTGTGGGGGAGGGACATACAAAGCAACAAAGAAATAATCTTATAAATGTGTTAGAAACAATCGCATGAAAGAAAAAAACATTTGAATACATATCTTAGGGTTCATTTCCCTAACATCACCTTATCTGACCTTTTCTGCTTGACTCAGACATATACTAGATATTGCAAATAAGGGAAACCATGGGACCTATGTTTCTTTGGGCCTGGCTTACTTCACTTAATATAATTTTTTCCAAGCCTTTCCATTTCCTAACAAATGGGACAATTTCATTCTTTCTGATGGAGGCATAAAATTCCATTGTGTATATATATCACATTTTTTTGATCCATTCATCTCCTGAGGGACATCTGGATTGGTTCCATATCTTAGCAATGGTAAATAATGCTGCAATAAACATAGTTGTGCTGGTAGCTTTAGTTTGGTCTTGTATGTGATCATTTGGGTAAATGCCCAAAAGTGGGATTGCTGGGTCATAGGGGAGCTCTATGTGGAGTCTTTTGAGGAACCTCCATACTACTTTCCAAAGTGGTTGAACAAGTTTACACCCCCACCAACAATGCAGTAAGGTTCCCTTCTGTCCACATCCCCTCCAGCATCTCTTGTTATTAGAGTTCTTGATTTTAGCCATTCTAACTGGAGTGAGGTGGTATCTCAATGTTGTTTTGATTTGCATTTCTTTTATGGCTAGAGAGGTTGAGCATTTCTTCATGTGTCTATTTGGCCATCCTTCTTTCCTCTTCAGAGAAGTTTCTTTTTAAGTCTTTGGTCCACTTATTTATTGGGCAGTTGTTTCTTTGAGGATTTGTTGTTGGGGGATCTAATTTTTTGAGTTCCAGGTGTGTTTTAGATATGAGACCCTTGTCTGTTGTATGGCTAGTGAAGATCTTCTCCCAGTCTGTGGGCTTTCTATTGTTCTTACTAGCTATGTCCTTTGGCATGCAGAAGCTCTGCAATTTCATGCAATCCCATTTGTCCAACCTTTCTTGGAATCTAAATTTTCTATGGTGAGAGTACAGTATATTTACTTGTAAGTATACATTTCAGTCTAATAAATGCCAGATAACCAACCTAACCATAATAGTGTCAACCATATAATAGGTTTAAAAATGGATAAGAAAATTAATGGATAATAGATAATGAATAATAAATTATGCTTGCCACCTGTCCATTTCATATCTTATCTATTGTTATGTTCAAGTATTTGCAGTTCTTAAAAATTCTTAATTTTAATCTGAGCTCCTTAATGGTAAAGAACGGCTCTATACATTGATATGAAGATACTACCTGAAAATTGTTCAGTTAATTAAGATGTACTAGCTTAATAGTTTTTCAAAATAAGTTGATTGGTTAAGGGTCATTAAGCAGAATTGCCTGGAAATTTTATGGAGATGAAATGAGATACAGTGTGTATAAAGTCAGTCTAAACCTTAAATTTTTACACAAAAGATTTTTCCCTTCATTAAGAAACTTTTATTATTGTAAAATCAATATATAATTTGTCATACAATATTACTGGACTGTGATTATTTTTCTGAAAACATGGAATGTATTTGAGTGTACGGACTCAATTGTATCAATAATAAAGATTGCAGCTAAGCTCCGTGAGCATATTTAGCTTTTGATTAAGATGTCTTCCGCCATTCCTAAGTAAATAACAAAAATTATAAATAAGTAAATATAATTATTAATAAATGTATTTTTTCTAGTATGGGGGATTGAACCCAGTGCTTTGGACAAGTGCTCTGAGCTACACTCTTAGCCACTAAATGTACGCTTTTGATAGATGATGATTAGAAGCAACTTCTAAATGTCAGTGCTATAATTAAAAAGTGAACTTCAGGAGGAAATGTTAGTAGCTAGGATTTATTTGTAAAAAATAGTAAAAGTCTGGACATTGAACGATTAAATTTGACTCACCAATTATTCAAGAATATGACTTGATTTGTGTTTATATAATCTCAAAATGATTAAGGAAAGTGAAGTGATTTGTTTATAGTTGAAAATGTTGGAAATACTGCAAAGGAGTCCTTGGTCTATCCAAGGAAACCTTTACATTAGTAATATCTTCCCTTTTCATTTTTCCATAATCTTTAATTTTAAATTATATTTTTATTATCTCTAAGTAGTAATACAAAAGGGTTACCTTTTAAATTTTAAGCTAAAAACTATTTATTAAGAATAATATAACCTTAAAACCAGTGAGCCAAGCCTAATTGCTAACACTCTTAGTCTCAGTACTTGGGAGGCTTGAGGCAGAAGAAGCTAAATGAAGTCCAAGACCATCCTGGTATATATAGTGAATTGGAAGCCAGCCTACACAGTGAGATACTTTCTTGGGGGGAGGAGGGCAGAATAAGGGGGCAGGGTGGTACCAGTACTGTAGCTCTCACTTGGCTTGTTGTTTCTGATGCTCCACTGGAGCCACACATCAATCTAGCATTTTGCTTGCTATTTTGGGGTTTGAGTCTTATGGACTTTCTGGATAGACTGGCTTCAAATCATGATCCTGATTTCAGCCTCTTGAGTGGCTAAGATTATAGGTGTGAGTTATCAGCTTATGGCTGTTTTGGAAGTTAAAATGTCTTATGAGAGAGATTGAGTAGAAGTTTCTTTTATATAGACTTTGTGAAGAAAGTTACTTAACAAATTGGTAATTGTAAGTACATTACAGAAAGTATGTTTAGCATTACTGAGAGAAAAACAAGAACTTTTAAAGAATTACTAAGCGATTTTAATTTCACTGTTTATAAATCATATGCTATTTTCAGTTTGTAGCATAATTTCTATTTTGCATGTGTTCTTTTGCAACACCAGGAGACTGAATGAAACATAGTAGAGAAATAGTAAGCCAATTGTTTTAAAAGTACTCTAAACTAAATGACTTATGTAAGCCACATACAATCTTAAAATTTAGCATATAAAATGGCAAGATTGCCTGTATTATTTAAATCAAGTAAAGATGAGAGTAGAATAGACTCTTCTACAAAGGATAGCATATTTCTAGGCTCAAGAGGATTGCTTGTGGCCTATTATGTGCATCTTCTTTGCTCTGTCTACATATAGGTTATGTCTCTAATACTGAAAGGCCCACCCTAGTTGTTAGTTTTTCTTTGGGACAGGAAATACATCAACAGTTTATACTTGTTCCTGCCTGTAATGGTACAACATGTTCTATCTTGAGATACAATAGAATTTCTTCTTTCTCGGTGAGAATTTCTGTTCAGATCTCGGAATGAACAAATAGTTTCTTACTATATAATTGTAGTATATATGTGTGTGGTAGCCTTCACTGTGGTACTTATAAGCCGTATGGCTATTGAACCCTTGAAACATGAATTTCATGAAATGAGATGTGATATATATGTAGGATATACACTAGGTTTTGAAGACTTGATTTTAAATAAAGAACCATAAGGAAGTGGCACAGTGGTTCAAGTAGTAGAGCGCTAGCCTTAAGCTGAAGAGCTGAGGGACTGCGCCCAGGCCCAGAGTTCAAGGCCCACCCCCCCACCCACCAAAAAAAAGAACCATAAAATATCTTAGGATGATATCTTTGATATTTATTGTCTTGTTGAAATGATATTTTGGAATATTCAGCTAAATAAATTACTGAAGTTAAATAGGTTCTAGTTTTTTTTAATGTGATACTAAAAAATTTAAAATTTTATATATGTGGCTTACATCTATAAAGAACACTATTGGACAACATTGATCTATATGGCCTACAAATTATAATATATATATATATATATATATATATAAAGTAAATAACTGCAGCTTAACTTATATTCTAGGAACTGTTCAGCTGTTGTCCCTGTTTTAACCTCATTGGACCTTTTAATTTCCTTCCCATTAGTTTTAGTCCACTTTGAAAGATGGTCCACTCTGTCCAGACATAGGACATTATTCACTTCTTGCTTAATTCCCATAATATTTTATGACCAACATTTATAAATTAAAATTTCTTCTTCCTTTCTCTAGAGGTCACAGACATTGGCAAGTCATTCATTAAATGAACATGAATAATTTAATTCTGTGTTTTGAAGAAATGATATCTATCTGTAGTGGAACCACTTTTCAGATCCCTATTTTCTCAGAGGAAGACTTAGTGTTTGCTTATATTACTGCCAAAGTTTGAAAATTATAGCCTAGAATCAAACTTCATCCCGTTTCCTCCTGGAAAATGTATGCAGTAACAGGGAAAAGAAAAGCAGTTTCTTAAATCCCATTTTAGAAACAGAAAATTCTTCAGTGTTACTACAGGTGATTGAGGTCCTGCCTCACAGCACTGAGTATCAGGGAACTGTCTAGGAAAAGAAGAGGCCAAAGTGATGACAGATTTAAGAAAACACTAAGCCACCATCCCTAAAGTCCAGAAGCTGAAGTTGGAACCACTATAGTTAAAGCTGAAATCTGGCATAAGGAAGTAGTTTTGGGGGCAGGGAGAGGAGGTGAAATGAAAGATGTAGAAAAATAACAAAAAAGAAAAGATCTCAGTGTATAAGTAAAAACGTATTTTCTGAAGCTTACAGGTCACCTTTAGAAAGCAGGTTGTGTTACCCTTGGGATAGTGATGTGTGGTAACTAAGCAACTAGGGGGAGCTAAGCTGGCTGCTGCAGAAACTGTCATGGTCTTCCCCTCCCCCCAACACACACACACACACACACACACACACACACACACACACACACACACACACACACACACACACACACACGATGAATTTGAGAGAATAGTTTATGACTGTGAGTTGAAAGATCCCATGGATTGCATAATTTGGGAAACTACATCTGTTTCTCCTTCTCTAGACTCGTTCCTCCCTAGAACCTCCAGCCTGGTCCAGGAAAACCTAATCTTTTTAAATTTAAAGGTTCCATCCAGACTGTATTTATAAGGTGTCAACTCAAATATATGATTAAAACAGAAGGGGCAAACTTTGGGTTTTATCTCCAGCACTACAAAACAAAGCAGACTTTCCTGTGCTATGGCCTTTGCTCCTAAGTACATTGGTTCTCCTTTGTGTTATTATGTTGAATTATGGTTCTTAATTTTCTGATGTCTTTTGCTAAAAGCAGAATATCCTGATAAGTGGAATCTATTGTTCTCGTGAAAAAACATGGCACCAATATTCTGGAAGGACTTTTTGTGATTTGGAAAAGATGTAAATGCTTTATATAATAGCATTTATCATGATTGGAAAATGACTAGCATCAAAGTCTCTCTCAGGAAACAAAGTGATATGTGCTAGATATTTACCTAATTTATAACACCATATTTTTTAGAGAACTCTAAATATTTTCTGAGAGCCATTTCTTTGTGAAAAAATAAGACTTTTGCTGTATCTTTGAGTCTTAAGGAAAGCATTATGATAATTTTAATCCTTTGATGTAATCACTCTTATTTATGGATTATCTCTGCTTAAACAAAATGACCATTGTTCCTTTACCTATGATTTATTTCTTGGTAGTATAGACAACCAACACCTTAATGGAACACATATAGATAAAAGATGTATCTGTTATTTACTATATGTCTTATATATGCCAAATAAAAATAATTACTTGTTTTTTTGACAATGCTGACATTTAATAGAATAAGTAAAATGAAGACTTTAATTTTTATTTAATTTTTATTTTTTTGTCGGTCGTGGGTCTTGATATCTGGACCTGGGTGCTGTCCCTCAGTTCCTCAGCTCAAGGCTAGTGCTCTACCACTTGAGCCACAGTGCCACTTCTGACTTTTTCTGCTTATGTGGTGCTGAGGAATCAAACCCAGGGCCACATGCATGCAAGGCAAGCACTCTACCACTGAGCCACCTTCCCAGCCCCAGACTTTAAATTTTTGAGATAGAAGAATCTGTTGTGGCTATACATTTAACAGAATGAAAAAAAAAAAAGCACATAATTGAGACTTTGAGAATTAAGAATCTAGAACTGATATGGCCACTAGATTCTCTTTTTCTTACATGGAATTTTACTCAGCAAATTTTATGATGTAGGAAGAATAGTAGAGATTAATGCCTGAACTATTTTTGAGGAACAATTTTCTCTTTTACTGATTGTATTTGTTTCAGTGATATCAGCCATTAAGAAAGATGTTTAATATTGTCTGCCTTGTCTGGAATATCGCTGGCAAGATTGTTCAGAAAGACCTGTCCCCTAGTTGCATATACATAGTTATGTATTTTAGGAATTAAGAAGGCTCTTAAATGATTTTGTTCTTACTTTGCCATCTTTTTATTATTGCCAAAGCTGACTTAAGTGTCCTGCTAGACTTGGCACCATTGATTTGGACAAATATTTTAAAAAATTGGCTATCGAAGATTTATTTTCAAGGAATAGTTGCTAAAGAGTGAATCCCATAGCCCTATTTTTTGGGGGGAGGGAGGGGTTGTTAATAGGGCTTGAACTCAGGGCCTGGACGCTGTCCCTGAGCTCTTTTGCTCAAGATTAGTACTCTACCACTTAGAGCCATAGCTCCACTTCCAGTTTTTGAGTGGTTTAATTGGAGATAAGAGTCTCTTGGTGACTTTTCTGCCTGGGCTGACTTCAAACTGTAAGCCTTAGATCACAGCCTCCTGAGTAGCTAGGATTACAGGTGTGAGCCTTTAGTGCCTGGCCAGTAGTCCTATTTTTGAAATAAGTTGTAACTGGGAAAATAAAGAGAGTAGAAATTTTGGAAGGCAAGATGTTTGTCTCTTGGGCTCTACAGTTTACAACTGCGTAATAGCAAACTTTTTTTTTTTTGAGGAAAACTTTTATTCAATTCCATGAAATTCCAGGAAATCAACTATCTTTCTCAGGTCTCTATTACCTTTTTAAAACATTCATTGTTAAAGGATCTCTCCTACAGGAGGATATAACAGTTCTAAATATCTATACACCAAATACCAGAGCACCCAAATTTATCCAAGAAATACTACTTTCCCTAAAATCACACATTGATCATTGGTGATTTTGACACACCACTCCTCCTGCTGGATAGATCAACCCAGCAAAAACTCAACAGGGAAACCTCAGGTCTAAATAACTGAATAAACCAACTAGACTTAACAGACATCTACAGAATAAAGATACATCTACAGCATTAGGATACATGTTCTTCTCAGCAGCACATGGAACTTTCTCCAAAATAGACCACATTTTAGGTCACAAAGCAAATCTGTTCACTATCAGAAACATTGAAATTGTTCCCTGCATTCTCTCAGACCACAATGGAATAAAAGTAGAGCTTACCATCAAAAGCCACAAAGAAAATTCTGTAACACATCGAGACTGAACAACACATTGCTTAATCACCAGTGGGTCATGGAAGAGATTAGAAAGGAAATTCAAATATTCATGACATTTACCAAAAATGAACTTAGAAATTACCAGCTCCTCGGGGTCACATCAAAGTCAGTACTCAGAGGAAAATTTATAGTTCTGAATTCCTACCTCAACAAATTGGAGAGATCTCAAACCAACAGGTTGATGATGTATCTAAGCACCTTGAAAAGAGCAACAGGTCAAAGCCCAATCCAGTAGACAGAAATAATTAAAATTAAATCAATTAAATGAATTAGAGTCCAAAAAAACCATAGTAAGAATCGACAAAACAGAGTTGAAAAAATTAACAAAATTGACTGACCTTTAGCAAATCTTAACAAAAAAAGAAGAGAGCACACCCAAGTTAAAAAAAAAAAAATCAGAGATGAGAAAGGAAACACCACCACAGAAACAACCAAGATTCAGAACATTATAAGGAAATACCTTTCAAACATTTAGGTTAACAAATTTGAGAATCTGAAAGAAATGGAAGGATTTCTAGCAAATAATGAAAGGCCCAAACTAAACCAAGAAATATTTAAACCAACTAAACAGCCCTATATCAAACATTGAAATAGAAACAGCAATAAGAGAGGTCCCATCCAAGAAAAGCCCAGGACCAGGTGGATTCAGCTGAATTCTGCAAGGCCTACAAAGCAGAACTCAACTCCGCAAACCCTCTAATGAAATTGAAAGTTCACTACCAGACTCATTCTATTAAACTCACATAACACACATCCCCAAGGCAGAGAGGGACTCATCAAAGAAAGAGAACTATAGACCACCCCCCCTCCTTTTTTTTTTTTTAATGAACATCGATGGAAAACTTCTCGACAAAATTCTGGCCAATTGATTTTAACAATTCATCAAAAAAAATTCATTGCAGGGATGGAAAGCTGTTTCAATATATGCAAGTTAATTCATGTAATTCATCACGTCAACAGGAGCAAGGACAAGAACCACATGATTATCTTAATAGATACAGAAAAAGCATTTGACAAGATCAAACACCCCTTTATGATGAAAGCTCTGGAGAAACATGGAGCATTTCTCAATATAATAAAGGCTGTGTATAGCAAACCTACAGCCAGCATTATACTTACTGACAAAAAGCTAAAGCCATTTCCTCTAAATTCAGGAACCAGACAGGGATATCCGCTCTCTCCACTCCTTTTCAATTTAGTATTAGAATACTAGCTAGAGCAATAAGACAAGATGCAAACATAAAGGGGATACAAATAGGGAAAGATGAAGTAAAACTCTCCCTCTTTGCAGATAACATGATCCTGTATCTAAAGAATCCCATAGATTTTACTCCCAAGTTACTTGAGCTGATTTGAAACTTTAGCAAAGCAGCAGGGTATAAAATTAACCCTAAAAAATCAATGGCTTTTCTGTACGCCACTAATGAAAAGAGCGCAGCTGAAATCAGGAAAGCAACTCCTTTTGTAGTAGCTCCCCCAAAATAAAATACCTAGGAATTAACCAAAGAAGTGAAGGACTTCTATGATGAAAACTTTAAAAACCTGAAAAAGGAAATTAAATCAGAACAAGTAAGTAGAAAAACCTCCCATGCTCCTGGATTGGAAGGATTAATATCATGAAAATGGCAGTACTGCCAACGGCTATCTACAAATTCAGTGTGATACCTATCAATATCCTAACCTCATTCTTCAATAAAATAGAAGAAGCAATCCAAAAATTCATATGGAACAATAAAAGACCCCGAATAGCAAAAACAATCCTTAGCAGAAAGAACAGTGCTGGAGGAATATCAATACCAAATTTCAAACTCTATTACAAAGCCATAATAATCAAAACAGCTTGGTACTGGCACAAGACTGGAGGACCAGTGGAATAGAACTGAAGACCCAGAAATGAACCCACAGACCTATGGTCATCTAATCTTGTATACAGGAGACAAAAAAATAGGGTGGAAGAAAGCCTCTTCAGTAAATGGTGCTGGTAAAATTGGTTAAATGCCAGAAAACTAAAGCTAGATCCTTCTATATCACCCTGTACCAGAATCAATTCCAAATGGGTCAAAAACCTCAAGGTAAAAGTAGACATCCTGAAAACATTACACTATGGGGAGGATACACCATGGGGAGGGAGGATACACCATGGGGAACATACAAAAGAAAGAAAAAGGTCACATAGTACTTTAAAAACAACAGCAACAAAGAAAAACGTCTTGTGTCCATATCTTAGAGTTCATTTTGCTTAGCGTCATCTTATATGGTCATATGTACATAGCTGTTGAGCTATTCTGCTCATCTAGATCTGTGCTAA
The DNA here is from genome assembly GCF_019054845.1 of Dipodomys spectabilis. Lineage (NCBI taxonomy): Eukaryota > Metazoa > Chordata > Mammalia > Rodentia > Heteromyidae > Dipodomys > Dipodomys spectabilis. Next base: position 13,390,547 of record NW_024870730.1, read on the forward strand.
TTACTACAAATAAGAGAGACCTTGATACCTATGTTTCTTTGGGTCTGGCTTATTTCACTTAATCAGATTTTTCCAACCCTTTCTATTTCCTTACAAATGAGGTGGTGTCATCATTCCATGGTGGCAGCATCATTCCATTGAATTTGTGTATCACCTTTTCTTGATCCATTCATGTACTGAGGGGCATCTGGGCTGGTTCCATATCTTAGCTGTATTAAATAATGCTACAATAAACATAGTTGTGCTGGTAGTTGTAGTGTGGTCTTGTTTGTGGTCATTTGGGTAAATGCCCAGAAGTGGGATAGCTGGGTCATAGGGGAGCTCTATGTGGAGTCTTTTGAGGAACCTCCATACTGCTTTCCAGAGTGGTTGAACAAGTTTGTACTCCCACCAACAGTGTAGTGGCCTTCTCTTTTGGCTACATCCCCTCTAGCATCTGTTGTTATTAGAGTTCTTGATTATAGCCATTCTAACTGGGGTGAGGTGGAATCTCAATGTTGTTTTGATTTGCATTTCTTTAATGGCCAGAGAAGTTGAGCATTTATTCATGTGTCTGTTGGCCATTCTTATTTCCTCTTCAGAGAAGTCTTTCTTTAAGTCTTTAACCCACTTATTAATGGGACACTTGTTTCTTTGAGGATTTGTTTTTGGGGGATTTAATTTTTTGACTTTTAAGTATATTTTAGATATGAGGCCCTTGTCTGTTTTATGGTTAGTGAAGATCTTCTCCCAATCTGTGGGATTTCTGTTGCTCTTGCTAGCTATGTCCTTTGCCATGCTTTGCAGTTTCATGAAATCCCATTTGTCCAACCTTTCTTTGATTCGTTGTGTTTCTGGGTCTTTATTAAGAAAATTTCAGCCTGTGCCAAGGAGACATAGAGTTTCTCCTATTCCTTCCTGTAATGTTTTCAGGGTGTCTGCTTTTACTTTGAGGTCTTTGACCCATTTGGAATTAGTTCTGGTGCAGGGTGATATATAAGGATCTAGCTTTAGTTTTCTACAGGTTTTTAACCAATGGCAAAGAAGATTGGGTCTGTTTGTTTGTTTGCTTGCTTGGTTACCATATAGTTCTTTAACAAGTAATGAGAGGGGCTGGAAATCTGCTTTAATGGTAGAGTGCTTGCCTAGTATGCATGAGCCCTGGGTTCAGTTCCTTAGTACCACATGAACAGAAAAAGCTGGAAGTGCTACTGTGGCTCAAGTGGTAGAGTGCTAGCCTTGACCAAAAGGAGTTCAGGGACATGCCCAGGCCCTGAATTCAAGCCTGATGACTGGCAAAAAAGAAAAGAAAAGAAAACAAAAGAAAACGTAATGAGAACTTTCGTGTTTTTGGAGTCGGGATTAGCAGATTACATCTCTGTTTAGCCAGTTAACTGAAGTCTTGTATTGTCCTACTAATTTCTGTCTCCTTGTCTTTATTCCATAGTAGTCCATCCCAATAGCTAATATCAGATTCCTGAAACAGTTACATATCAATATATTTTGAGTATTTAAACTGCTTGATAGTGAAAGGAGTTTCTGAGCTTGTGAGTTCTGTAACAGAACAAATACAGTAGTATTATTCACTGTACATATGTGATACAGGATGTGGTAAATGTTAAATGAGTGCAGGGAGGGAACAGACAGGATGGAGGAGAGTGATGGAAGGGGTGACTGATGAAGAATCACTGAACATTCAGATGGACACATTAAATTGTAACCACCATGTACAACCTTTTAAAGTTCAAAAAAGAGGACTAATAAAAACAACACATGCCTTTTTATAGAAAAATTAAGCAGTGATACAAAATTATTCTAAAATATTCTTGAAGACAGAGGCATAGTTCCTCAAATACTTTAGAAATATGCCTTTCATTTTTAAAAATGAATGAATATGAATGAATATGAAGTAAATGTATATATAGATTATTTTGACATAATATATTCCGGGACACAAAACTCAGGCTGGAAGCTACAATTCTGGTATGATCTAAGCAGGCTAAGAACATTGGATAGTCTTGCTGTATTTGTGCCCTGTTCCATTTTTTAATATACATATTTTTATGTAAAGATACTGTACAAAGAGGTTACAGTTACATGAGTAAGGTAATGAGTACCTTCCTATTGAGCATTGTTCCCTTTCCTTTGTTTTTCCCCTACAACCCCTTCTCTTTCCACTTCCTCAACTTCTCCCTGGCCCCCTCCCCAAAGCTGTAAAATTCGTTTTCAACACATGTCTTGTACCCTGTTCCATTTTTTTTATTCATCCCCTCTTCTTACTACTTATTTTGTGTCACCTCCCTGTTAATTATTCAAAAGGTCTCTAGGGAGTTTCACTTTTGTATATACTGTTCTTCATTTGTCCTTTTGATCTTTCCTTAGATTACGTACCAAGCAATCATTGGTCATCTGCCATGAGTTTAAACACTTTCCTAGAAGTCTGAAACAATAAAATATTTTGGCTGGCTGGGAAGGTGGCTCAGTGGTAGAGCACTTGACTTGCATGCTTGAGGCCCTGGGTTCGATTCCTCAGCACCACATAAGCAGAAAAAAAAAGAAAAAAACCGGAAGTGGCACTGTGGCTCAAGTGGTAGAGTGCTAGCCTTGAGCTGAAGAGCTGAGGGACAGCGCCCAGGCCCAGAGTTCAGGCCCCACGACCGGACTCCCCCCCCAAAAAAAATATTTTGGCACTTGACTGTATATGATAAGAGATTCTTAAACCGTGAAAACTTTTATCAGTGGTTCCAATATTGAGTCATAGTGTCTCTAAAGGAATGCATGCAAATCTGTACTAATTAGAAGTCTTTAGTAGCCAGAAGACTAATATACCATGTGATTTGTGTGAGTCTGTATTTGAACTTGCCAATTTGTCTTGAGTTGCTTATGGATTAACTTCTTCAAACTTGCTACCTCTCTAAGAGCAGAAATGACCAATATGAATAGGATCATCTTTATTTCTCTGCTACCTGATCCAGTGTGACACTTATAAATAAGTTTTATTTATTAATATATTTTACTTAATATATGATTAACATGATTAAAGTTCCACAAGAAGGTTTCCAAAGAGAAAAGATTAAGGAGAGCCAAGATAAATAGAAGATTGGCCTAAGTTTTCTTTGTTGTCTTTCTCTGGTTTTGGTTATTTTCCTTTTAAAAAGCAGAGTGTGTTCAGAGACCTTCTCAAGACATTGCATAGAGCTTCGCAAGATCCAAAGTAATTTTACTCAGTTGTTCATGTTCTGGGATTAATTATATTTAACCAAGCTTTTAAATTATTAAAACAGTATCTATACAGCATAGAAGTTAAGAACAAAGAACCAGAGGAAGAGAAGTTTGATTTTCAGTTCTGCTTCTTACTGACTGTGTGCCCTAGAGCCAATTGGTCATTTCTGTTAGCTTCTACATCAATTAAATAAGGATAATTATGGTACCTAACTCTTGGGGCTCCTTGAGGATTAAATGATAATTCTAAATTCCCAACAATAAAGGAAGATTCAAATTAAGAGCAGAAAGAAGACCATTATAATATAAAATGAAGTCTAGCAGAAGGCCTTGAACATTGAAATTCTTAGTAAACAGCTATAATTTTTACTGTTGTTGCTTTTGTAATTGTTAGTACAAATTTATAGCAACATACACCTTTACTAATATGCTACATATGTGCATATGAAGTACATGTATATGTGAATATTCGCATATAATACATATTTGGGCCTCCTCCTTACAGTGTCCTACTTCTTATCAAACTGCTCAGGAAACGTCATCAGAAAGTTTCTTTGTAAATATATGATTTTAAAAAATAGTTAGATGATCCCAAAGGATATTTATGCAAGCTGTAGTAGAGCTTGGAAAATCTACGTTAGTATATACTTATCTAGCTTTCAGATTACTCATTGTTGCTAATTATATCAGTAAGTCTCTGTTTTCATTTCTGACCATCTGCCTCTCTTCTCCTTCTTTCATACATATAGACATTTCTACCATGTGAACTTTGGCAGATTATAATTTTAAACTCTCATCATTAAATTCAACATTTTTTTTTTTTTTGCCAGTCCTGGGCTTGAACTCAGGGCCTGGGCACTATCCTTGAGCTTATTTTGCTCAAGGCTAGCACTCTACCACTTTAGCCACAGTGCCACTTCCTGCTTTTTCTGTGTATGTGAGTGTACTGAGAAATCAAACCCAGGGCTTTATGCATGCTAGGCAAGCACTCTACCACTAAGCCATATTCCCAGCCCTCTTCAGAATTTCTTATAAAACAATTTTTCTTTTTAAAATACCATATATTTTAAGAACATGCTTGGTTCTTTTAATATGTTCAGCTAATCTAAGCATCAAGTAAATATATGTTAATTCATTTGATTCTCCAAACACCTTAGAAAGTAAGTCATATCAATTTGTCCCATAAAATACTTAGGCAATAAGGAATTAAATGAGTTATCTGAAGTCCAGGATGGAGTCAACTATCCTTATTCAAAGCATCACCATAGCCTGGACCCAAAAGGGCCTAGAAACTTCCATTTTTGAGTCATCTCTTCTTAGAACAGATTTCTTCCATTCATATTATCTGTTTTGCAGTGAAATTTAATTGACTGAACACCAGAATACCGTTGTTTATGTGTGAGAAAAGAAAGGAGGAGATTTGGAGAAAGGAGGTCTGAAATAGTCTCTGTGGAAGCTATATGTCTAGTCAGTAAGAGAGAAATATGTTATTGGTAGACTGGTGCTTTGTGAATATGGTGTGTTTTTTTATTTGTTTTGGTGCTAAACTATAAACACCATGAAATTCACCATTTCAATCGGTTTTAAGTATACAGTGCCATTACGTACTATCACACAACTCTTTCTGTGGTCAATTCCCAGAAGCTTTCTTGTCTCCATTAAACAGTGACTCCTCATTTCCTTCTCATCTTTGCCCCTGACAATCACTGTCTTGCTTTCCATTTTTTTATTCTATATGTCTCATATAATATTCAGATTTTGTGTCTGACTTATTTCACTTAGCATGTTTTAATTATAACTCCATACTGAAAGCCTCATTAATTTGTCTGAGGAAAAGGTAAAATCTTCATATTTTTGCTGAGCACATACTAAGATTGTACTGACGATAATGACTTCCAAATTCTCATCCACACATAACTAGAGAGAATTCTTGTCACATCAATCACTTAAAAGAATGGGAAAATACTATAATTGTGAGAGTTGTTTTGAATAGCCAAATTTGTTTTGTAATGAGGATAAGATGGGCTTCAAGTCATTTATAAACTATGTTTCTAGACAGCTGGGTAACATTTATAATTTTAAGACATTTAAAAAATTATACACACTGTATAGCTTTTCCATTACGGTCCAATGAGTAAGTTTTTTAAAAATGATGTTTTATGCTTCCCTCTTACCAGCCCAACATGTGAGTTTCTGGAACTTTGCCTTTAATGCTTAAGATAGATTATAATTAGGGGTATATATAATTTTAGTGCTCTGATCAAATTCAGCAGCTTAAAATCTTTTCTACTTCTTTAGTATACTTTCCAATGGACTCTTCTTATGTTTTCAACATGAATAAAAACAAATGCATTATTTTACTTTATTCTGGAAAAAAATTGAAAAGGAATACATTATGGTTGCAGTGTTACCATGACTGAAATGCATCGTGCTTTGTTAACCTTTTTTAGTTGACCAAGTATATATCAAAGATAAATACAGTAATTCTTAAACAAGATACTTAAAACCAGCAATTCTACTCAAAACCTTTTAAATATGCAGTAGTTAAAATAATTCTATTGTAATAACATTATTAGTTGTAAATGTGGTTGGGGCTGATACCAAAAACAAGAAATGAATTATCAGCTGAAATTCTTTTACATGAGCTTTTCATCTAAGTAAAACATTCCTTCAAGGTCTTCATAAATGTCAGTATTTTATTTAAACAGAAGAATATGCTGGTTCAATTAAGACAGGAGCTAAGTCAAAATGAGCCCATTCATATTTATAGTGTTATGAAAATGATATAGAATCAATTAACTTTAGAAATGATAAATGCCTTACAGTGAAAAAAAACAGTGACTATCATAATCCCTATATTTTAAGGAATGGAATGAATTTTACAATTTGTACAAAAGGAGTATTTAAGCTAAAAGTGATAGAGTAGGCACCAATAGAATATATATTCTGTCAAAGAGGTTGGCAGATTTCTGCATTGGGTTATAGCTCATGTGGCAGTCAGCATTTTGTGGAGATGAGTGAAGCTGGAATTCTCACAATTCTAAATTGAAATAGTTCTTTTTAAGTATGGAATGGAATGTAGTCAGTCATTCTGGAAAATTTTAAATTTTCTCTTTGATTGATCATAGCTATTATTAAAACAATTAGTAATGTGACATAGTAGTATAATTTAGACTAAAAAATTGGTTTGTAACTTTTTATCTACTCAGCTTGGAATTTTTCTGTTTTAGTCTTTAGAGCATCATTTGTATTTCTTTTCTTCTGCAGAGACAGACAGCTTCTTTACATAATGTTCCTACACATTCCCAGGGGAAAATGAGGACTCCACAGTCAAATATCTTACTTGTCTGAAGTATATAAGGAAAATTTTTACTACAGAAATAGGAAAAAGGAAAAAATACATTAAGATGTAGAACTTTCTAACCCAGAAAGTAAAGGTCCCCCCCCCCATTTATCCTTTTTAACAGATATGCTTTATCTATTGTGTATGCCCATATTCCTCTATGTGTGTTGTGTGAACTTGCGCGCGCGCGCGCGCACACACACACACACACACACACACACACACGCACGCACATGTCATCAAGGGATCAGTGTTGAGTTGAAAATTTGTTAATATAATGACAAATGAGATTTCAGTTTGAGGCTACTCCCCACATAAGTCATGTTTTATTTGAGGAAAATGTACAACAGAAAATTCTTAGGCTCATTAAATTATATTAGGCAAGAAACTGTGTATTTAATGATTTTCTTGTTAAATTAACTTTTCAAACTGTTCTGCTTCATGTCTACCCAAACAGTGCTTGAAATAACTACCCATTTAGAATGTTCAAAAAGGATTAATTCTTTAAATTTTATTACAAATGAACAAACATTATATTACATTTATCATATTTTGCTGTAAGAACATTTGAAATTTATTTTCTCAGCAATTTTAGAAAATATAGTACATTATTAGCTATAGTCACCATGTTGTAACAAAACTTATTCCTCTAAAATAACTAAAACCTTGTACCCTTTGAGAAGCATTTTCTTATTCTTCCCACCTCTCCGTTGTCCTCCTCTCTGCCTCCACACACTTTTTTCAAATTTCACTTATAAATGAGAAATACAGTATTGACTTTTTATGCTTATTTCACTTATGTCCTTCACATGCATATACAGTATTCACTTCTTTTTAAAGGTTGAATAATATTCCATTGTGTTTGTATTTATTTCATCCTCAGTTGGTAGAAATTGAGATTGATTCCATAACTGGGCTATTAGGAAAAGTGCTGTAGTAAACATAGGAGTGCAGATATCTCTTCTGTATAATGGTTTCAAGTTCTTTGAATATATACCCAGAAGTAGGGCAGCTGGATCATATGATAAATCTATTTTCGATTTATGAGTAACCTCTGTACAGTTTTCTATAATGGCTATATTCATATTATCTATATCCTTACCAACAATTTCTGTCATTTTTCCTTTTTTTTTTTTTTTTTGTCGGCCGTGGGGCTTGAACTCTGGGCCTGGGCATTGTCCCTCAGCTCTTCAGCTCAAGGCAAGCGCTCTGCCACTTGAGCTACAGTGCCACTTCCGGTTTTCTGGTGGTTTATTGGAGAGAGGAGTCTCATGGTCTCTCCTGCCCGGGCTGGCTTTGAACTGCGATCCTCAGATCTCAGCCTCCTGAGTAGCTAGGATTACAGGCGTGAGCCACCAGCGCCCGGCTTCATTTTTCCTTTTTGGTAATAATCATTTTGACAAGTGAGATATCTTCCCTTTCCTTTTCTCTTTCCTTTTCCCTTCCCCTCTCCCTTCTCCTCTCCCTTCCCCTCTCCCTTCCCTTCCCCTCCTCTTTCCCCTCTCCCTTCCCTTCCCCTCCCATCCCTTCCTCTCTCCCTTCCTCTCTCCTTTTTTCTTACTGTACTGAGGTTTGAATTCAGAGTATCCTGCTTGCCAGGCAAGTGCTCTATATCTGCCATAATTTCAGACCTGTTTTTTTCCCCCTTTTGAGGTAGTGTCTCACTTCTGCTAGGCATGTGCCTGGACCTAAATCCACCTATCTTAGGCTTCTCATCACTGCTGGGATGAGTGTCTGGCACCATGTTGAAGTCCCTCTATTAAGATGAATTCCTGCATTTTTTTTTTCTGCTTAGGGAGGCCTGGATCTGTGATCCTCTCAGTTGGAGCTTCCCACATAATTTAGGCATAGTGCCTGTGTATTAAGAAGGGGTCTCATGAACTATTCTGCATGGGCTGGCCTTGAACTATGATCCTCCCATTTTCAGCCTTTCAAGTAGCCAAGATTACAGACCTGAGCCATCTTGGCCTGGCTCATTGGGGTTTTCATTTTCATTTGTGTTTTTCTAGTGATTAGTGATTTTTCTTTTTTTGTCCATCATGAAATATTAGTTCAGGTTCTTTGCCTGCTTGATTGCTTTTGCATTTGTTGCCTGACTTTTTGAGGTCAAATTGAAAAAAATTATTAAGGGACCAATGTCTTATACTTTTTCTCTTGTTCTAGTAATTTTGTAGTTTAGTCCTGATTTTTAAGCCTCCATTTTATAGCATTTCTTTTTTACAGTATTATAGACTGGGTGATTTGTAAAGAACAGAAATTAGTTTTTCACAGTTTTGGAGGTTGATTAATCCATGACTAAGGGTCTGGCATTTTGTGAAGGTCTTCTTCCTATTCTGTCACATGGTGGAAAGACGGAGTGAGAGGAAGCTGAACTTATACTGTCATAAGAAACACACTCTTCTACTAACAGCACTAATTCATTCAAGAAGGCAGCCTTTATGCCCCTTAAACTTGTTTGTGATTCATCTGCCTTAGCTTCTTAATGCTGGAATTATAGACATGTGCTAAGCATGTTTAATGTTTGGTCCCCTCTTCCTACTTAATTTCTAAGAATCAAGCCCAGACAGAGCCTTGTACATGCTTGACAAGCACTCTACTACTAAGTTGTATCCTAAGTCTCTTCGCATCCATTCTTGAAGAGAATTAACTTACCCATTGTGGGTTATTGACATGGTTGTTGAAAATAAACTGACCATAAATATGTGGTCTATTTCTGAGCTCTCTATTCTGTTCCTCTGGCCAGTGTGTCTTTTATGCCAGTGCTATGCTGTCTTAATTACCTTCGTTTCATAATATAGTTTGAAATTAGTTGTCTGATACCTACAGCAGTATTCTTTGCTCAGTATTACCTTGATTGTTGTGTGGTTTTTTTTGTGGCCTTTTACAAACTTTAGGGATTTTTTTATTTCTATGATAAATTTCATTGAAATTTTTGATATTGAATTGAATATGTAGATCACTTTGAGTAGTGTGAACCTTTGAACAATATTAAATATCTTAACAATGTTGAGTATCTAATATTAAGTAAGGGAAACACTAGAAATTATTGGCACAGGCTCCTGAATAGAATTTCAGGGACACAGCAGATAGGAGAGAATGGACAAATGGGATTGCATCAGGCTAAAAAGCTTTGAAAAGTGAAGGACATAATGACTAAACTATAAAGACAGCCTGCAGAATGAGAGATCTTTGCCAGCTTTATGTCTGACAAGGGCCAACTAAACTAGAATGTAGGAGCTGAAAAAAAAAATCCCCAAAGATTCAATAACTCAATAAATGAGCAAAGTAGACACTTCTTAGAAGTAAAAATGACCAATAAATAGTTGAGGGGAAATGTGCAACCATGAAGGAAATTCAGATCAGAAAAAACGGAGATTCTATCTCATTCCAGTTCCATCATCAAGAATACAAATAGCAAGTATGCAGGAAAATAGGGAACCCTAGTATATGATTTGTGGTAATGTAAATTAGTACAACTACTATGGAAGGCAGTATGGAAATTCATCTGTGTTCATTGTTGCACTATGTACCATACTCAGATTGTGGAAATAGCCCATATGCCCTACAATTGATGAATAGGTCAGGAACATGTATGTATGTAAGTATGTAAATATGTAAGTAAGTAAGTATGTATGTATGTATGTGTGTGTGTGTGTGTGTATGTTTGTACATATATATACATAATGGAATTCACTCATCTAAATGGATAATATTATGTCATTTACTGGGAAAATTGATGGACCTGGAAAAATTATGTGGGTGAAGAATGTCAGACTCAGGGAGACAAAGAATTCATGTTTTAGTTTTCATATGTGGAAGCTAGATCCAAAATAAAAATGTATGAAACAGAGCTGTATGAATATACACATGATCAAACGGACTAATATATTGTATATACAGGTGTGGAGTTTTATGCTATACCCCCTTTGAAGAACTAAGAGAGAGTTTTAACAAAATGAACTGGAAGCTGAAACATATCTGAAGGGGATAGGATTTAAGGGTATGGAGGTAGATGGATGGAGAGAGGAATGATGTGTGAATATAGTCATAATAACGCACTTAAGGGAAAATGAAACTAGAAAACTAGAGGATTGGTGGGGATGGGATAGTGAGTTGTGTCTTTTTAGGTTTCTTTCACCATTGTTTTATACTTTTACTCTGTAGGCCTTATCTCCTTGTCTAAATTTATTAGCGTTTTATTTTTAGCTTTTTTTTTAAAAGTGGAATTGCTTTCTTGATTTCTTTCGGTATGTTTTCTTGTTAGTGGACTGTCAAAATGCAACTGATTTTTGTTTGTTGGTTTCATAGCCCACAACTTTACTGTGTTCATTTGGTCTAAGTTTATTGATGGAGTCTTTATAGTCTTCTGTATCTGTATATAACATCAGCAAACATTGATGATAACACTATTTCCTTTTCTATTTAGATGTCTGGGTTTGTTTTTTTTTTTCTTCGTTTGATTGCTCTGGCACGAGCCTTCAGAGCTATGTTAAATAGAAGTGGTGAGAATTAAGCATTCTTGTCTTGTTCTTTGTCTTAAAAGAAAAACCTCCAACTTTTTACTGTTTAGTTAGCTGTGTACTTATCATATAAGTTCTTTATTATATTGAGCCATATTCCTTCTTTGCTTTGTTGGAAGTTTTTATTGCAAAGGCAGTTGAGTTTTTTCGAATGCTTTTTCTGAGTCATAATGAGATGACCATCTGTTTTGGAGAGGGTTAAATTTTATTTTTGAATTAGCATGCATTAATAATGCAAGGGTATTTCATTATGATAATTCTGTAACTGCATACAGTGTATTTGAACAAGTCCAGCCCCTCCATTATATTCCTATTTCTCTATCCCTTCTCCCACACTTTTCCAAACAGTGTTTATTGGGTTCTATTATGTGATCTCTGTTGTCCCTTTTTTTTAAAAAAAAAAAACTGTAGTTTATCAATATTCATGGCTTTCCATATGCTGAACCTTTCTTGCATCTTGAACCTTGATTATTTTGTGTAGTTTTTTTTAATGTGATGTTAAATTCAGTGGTATAGTATTTCTGTTGTGACTTTTCACTTTTTTAAAAAAATTAGGAATCTTGGTTTTCTCTACTTTTAATATCATTATTTCTCATTGGTATTAAAGTAATACTGGCCTATACAGTAAGTATTCCTTCCTCTTCTGTTTCTTGGGAAGAATTTGAGAAGAATTGGTACCACTTCTTTATATATTATCAGAATTTATCAATAAGTCCTCTTTGTCATTCAGGAAAATTTTTATTATTAATTTTACCTCATTATTGGTTTGTTAGGATTTTCTGTTCATGATACAGTCTTCCTAAGTGATATGTCAAGAATTTATCCATTTCTTCTAGGTTATCCCATTTATTGACATGTAATTATTCATATTAGTCTGTTAAGATCCTTTGCATTTCTTTGGCTATCAATTGTAATGTCTCCTCTTTGATTTCTGATTTTTGAGTCTTCATTCTTATTTGTTTTTATCATTTCAAAAAAACTCTGGCTGGGAAGTAGATAGTAGGGGGTAGGGGATGCTTGCCTAGCATATACAAGGCCCTGGGTTTAGTTCCTAGAATCCCAAGTAAACAAAACAAATGAAAAAAATCACGTAGGATTTGTTGACTTTCCCCCTATTTTTTCTATTTCATTTATTTCTGCTGTGATATTTATTACTTCCTTCTCTCTACCAGCTTTGAATTTCTTTTTCTAGTTCCTAGAGATGTAGTGTTCAATTATTTGAGATTTTTTTTCTCTTTCGATGTAGGCATTTATTGTTATACATTCTTACCTTTTAATGCATTCATTTTTTCAAGATATTGTTTTATTCGTTGATTTAGAATTATTTGTGTAGCTCTATAATTCTCTGTTTAGTTTGTGAACATTTTCAGTTTCCATATATATGTACATATATTTAACAATTAGAATATGAAAATTATATTTTATAGTTTTGTTGAGAAGTAGTGTATATATTTAATAAACTGTGTATGTTTAAAGTATGCAGTTTGAATGGTGTTTGCATTTAAAACTTCATTCCTCGGATAAGATGTTTGACTCTTTCTTACTCCAAAAAAGGTTTATCCTATCCCCTCCTAATCCCTTTCTTCCTTCCTCCAGCTTTCCTCCTTATTCCTCTTCCTTCTCTGGCAACCATCTGCTGTTTAGTATTCATTTTTCTAGTTTATATAAATGAAAGCATACCGTATGTGCATTTTTTGATGGGATAGTAACTGGCTTCTTTTAGCGTTAGATTCATCCATATTACATCCATCAGTACTCTTGTTAAAAATTGTTCAATGGCAATTTATTGTATTGCTATGGTACCATTTACTTCTCTATTTCCCTGTCGATAGACATTTGGAATGTTCTAATTTTGACTATTACAAATTTAGATAATATGAAATGGGTATAGAACTATTTGTAGAGATAAACCTTCATTTCTTTATAGCAAGAATTGGTAATTTTTTCATTAAAGGACCAGATAACAAATGTGTTAAATTTTATAGGGTTATGTTCTTCCTCTTTGTGCTGCACTCTGAGAATTCCAAATAGTTAACTGGGGCAATCCCAGAATGAAACAGATGCATTTCTCTTCCCTCTCTGCCGTACATACCACTGATCATGTTGCTGTCAATAAAAAACAACAACAACAACAACAAAACTATTGACTGTTTGTTAGAGTGAATGCTAGTTTGGTCTTGATTCTTCTATGTTGGTTGTGAATAGAAAGTTATTCTATTCATTTTAATTTACTTACAGTCTTTTCTCAGTTTTAATAGCTATATATTTAAAGCCATTATGCCCAAATATATTACTTCTATGTTTTACATACAGAATATGCAGCTTCATTATTAGGAAGAGTGTTAATGGCTTTTGGATTCTCTAGAAGCTTATATCTTAAAATTCTTACCTAATTATGCAAGAATATTAGAATATGAGGGATGACATTTTCTAAAAAGAAATGTACTCATTACCTGATTTATATAACCTTGTGTAACCCTGTATGTCACCTTATAATAACTTAAAAAATAAAAAAAAATATTAGAATAGTTTATTGATATTATACCCCATGTTTAGAAGCCACTATATACACTTACTGGTTGCTTCTGTTGTTGTTTTTATTTCTTTTGCATTATTTTAAAAGATATTCATATTAACAAATACAAAATATAGCAAATGAAATTTAGTATAACCAGCAACCACTTACCTCTTACTCAGGACAAGAAAGAGAATATTGCTACCATCCTAGAGATTTTTTCCTAATCACAAATTTTCTTCTCTAAACTCTCCTGAATTGTTTTACTTCCTTGCTTTCCTTTATGCTTTTCCTACTTAGATATGCATGTAAAACATAGTGTTTGTGTTTACCTACTTATGAACCTTGTGTATGAATGATTTTTCTGTACCTTTTATTTGTTCAGTGTTGTGATTTTTTTTAATAATTGACCTATGAGTTATGAATTCACTCTTTTTATTAGATGATAATATGCTTGTGGGTGTGCGCACATGTGTGTATTTGTATGAATAACAGCTTGGTGATTAGCAATGATATTAAAAAAAATCACAAGTTCCTTAATACACATGCACTCATAAAAGCCTGAAAACTGCTCCAAACTGGAATTATTAGGCTGTGGGTCTGTCCACTTAGGATATAATGTGTTACAGATTTCTTCTACTTGGTGGCTCCTTTAACTCTCTTAATGATGCCTCTTTAATTTTGTTTTTATTTAAAAATAATTTTATGCCTATAGAAAAATCTCAAAAGTACTGCAGAATATTTCTGTATATATTTTAGAGTGCTTTCCTTATTGTCAGCATCCTGTATAGCCCTGTATATTTATTGACATTGCTTCAATTCTGTAACTTTTCTACATTCATTAGTTTTACAGTTTCCTTACTTGTATACTTTTTCTAATCCAGGTTCCAATATAGGATCTTACATTACATTTTGTGATAGTTCCTAGCATATGTGTTTTTCAACTGTATTGGTTCATTTTCTGTTTCTGTAACAAGGTATCAGAGTCTGGTTACATTATAAAATAAAGGTGTATCATTTACTTTATAGTTTTTTATAGACCATTACACTAGCACTGCTGGTTCTGGTGAGGGCCTTTTGGATACTTTATAACATAACAGGTTTTTGCCAGACGTAGGTTGGTCATGCCTGTAATCCTAGCTACTTAGGAGGCTGAGATCTGAGGATTGCAGTTCAAAGCCAGCCTGGGCAGAAAAGTCCATGAAACTCTTTATCTCCAGTAATGCACTCAGAAAACTGGAAGTGGCACTGTGGCTCAAGCGGTAGAGTGTTCGCCTTGAGCTTAAGAGTTGAGGGACAGCACCCAAGCCCAGAGTTCAAGACCCATGACTGACAAAAAAGGAAAAACCCAAAAACAACCAAAAAAAAAAAAAAGCAGGTTTTTTCTTTGTCACTGTTGTTTTTAATGTACTATGTGAGTTTTTGTTTGTTTCTTTAGTATGTTCTTCCTCCGTGGTATAACCCCTGTTGTCACTTTGTTTGATTCCAGTGTCCTGCATCTTGTATATACATTTTTCCAATTTAGGGGAGGGGAAGGGAAATAACAAAATGCTGAAACAACAATACAAGATGACCCATTGTAACAATGAGATGTACAAAACACTATGTTGAAAATGAACTTTACAACTTGGAGGGGAGGGGGCAATTGGGGAGGTGGCGACGGAAGGGATTGTAGGGGGAAAAACAAAGGAGAGGGTAACAATGCTCTATTGGAAATGTACGCATTACCTTACTCATATAACTGAATCTTTACAATATAAAATACTTTAAAAAAAGGATGGGCAGACATACACAAGAAGGAGCAACCACATCATGAAACATGAATCCAAAGAGGGATTCAGGAGGCATACTTGCTCTGTTATGACAACATGCCTTTGTGAGAACTCACTCCACAAGACCAGCATTAATCTTTTCCAAGGACAGCACCCTTAATTTACCTCACTTTAGGCTACACATTTTTAAAATTTCTCTATCTCTACGCTGCCCTACTGAAGATCTACCCTCTTAACACAAAAACCTTTGGAAGTTACATTTAAATCACATATAAACTATAACAATGACCTTGATGCTTTCTGAAGATACGAACAAATATTTTACAAACTGTTCCTTATTTTGGTCTTTTTTTGGTACTTTTCAGTCCTTTATGTGGTGGTGGTGGTAAAGGGAACATGTTGATACATTTTATAATATGTGGATGCAATTTTATAGTACTTTTTATTGATGAATGACAGCAGCAAAATTCTAGATCGTAGGTGTGGTCATTCCTGCTGACATCATTCCACGCTGTCTGTTATCAGAGCTATAATGTACTGTATATAGTACAAACTAGTGTCTATACAAACATATGTCTTTATCCATCTGTGATGATATAAAAAAGCCATGAGGGTCTGCTAGTGCTGCTTGAACATTATGATGTTCATTCTGATCTTTGTAGGAAGAACCCTGCATATCATTGTCCAAGATATATTTCATCATTAAATGCTAGTATCTGTAACATGTGTCTGCAGAATAGTTCTAACTGAGGAACAAGTTTACTAACTCAAGATCATATTTTTGTACAGGTTTTTGTCTGTAGCCTGTTTTCTGAAGTTACTTGTTCTTCATTCCTGTCTCTTAATGTATAATATTATATGTAGTATGTATTATATGTTGTACATAAAATATATATAATATGTATTGTATATTATATAATATACATTAAGAGAGGTTATAATATATATTATATAATAGTCACTTGTAATTATTATTTTGAGCTTCTCAGACATGCAGATTAACTCTTTGTTTCATTGGTAAACAAAATAGTATCCTAATTTTACATCATAACTCTACTGAAAGGTATTCTCGTAGCCATGTCACTCTTCACTCATCCCATTCCTCATCCCCATTTCTACTTAGTCTCTTTAGTTTCTAGTGTAGTCTTGTAATTCTTTTGTACAAATGAACAGGTACATTAATATTTTCATACACTTTCACATGAAGGATAAAAGCTATATATCCTATTTGCTTTTCTTTTCCCATATAACAATGACTCAGCAATCCCACTTTTGGGCATTTACCCAAATGATCACAAACAAGACTAAACTAAAGCTACCAGTACAACTATGTTTACTGCAGCATTATTTACCATAGCTAAGCTATGGAACCAACCCAGATGCCCCTCAGTAGATGAATGGATTAAGAAAATGTGGTATATATACACAATGGAATTCTATGCCTCCATCAGAAAGAATGACATTGCCCCATTTGTTAGGAAATGGAAAGACTTGGAAAAAATTCTATTAAGTGAAGTAAGCCAGGCCCAAAGAAACATAGGTCCCATGGTTTCCCTTATTTTCAATAACTAGTATATGTCTGAGTCAAGCAGAAAAGGTCAGATAAGTTGATGTTAAGGTGAAATGAACCCCAAGATAAGTATTCAAATGTTTTTTTTTCTTTCATGCGATTGTATCTAAAATATTTATAAGATGATTTCTTTGTTGCTTTGTATGCCCCTCCCCCATGGTATAGCCCCTGCTTTCATTGTATTTGATGTTGGTATGATTTGTGGAGGGGAAGGGCAAAAACAAACCGTTTAAATAGGGATACAGGCGGACCCATTGCAACAATGAGATGTACAAGTCATAATGTTGAAAAACGAACTTTACAACTTTGGCTGGGTGGGGTGGGGTTGGGGGTGGAGATGGGAAGGGAAAACAAAGGAGGAGGCAACAATGCTTGATAAGAAATGTACTCATTACCTTGCCCATGTCATTGTAATCCCTCTGTGCAGTATTTTCACAATAAAATTTTTTTAAAAAACTGAATGGAAGACAAAATGCCCATATACTACCTAGCCTCCTCCACTTTCAGAACCCCCTACTAAGTGTTAAATTTGTCAGTGATCCTGCATTAACATGGCATCACCCGAAGTCTGTAGTTTATGATTAATTCCTGGTGATGTACATTCTCTGAGTTTTGACAAATATATCAATGACGTATATCCACAGAATATAGTATACAGAATAATTTCACTGCCCTAAAAATCTGTGTTCTGAATATTCATTCTTCCCTCCCGTACTTTTGGCAGTCACCGATCTCTTTAGTGTTCCTTTACTCTTGCCTTTCCCCAAATGTCATAGTTGGCATTAGACAGTATTTATAGCCTTTCATATTGAGCTTTTTTCAAAACACTTTTATTCATGTCAATGTGAGAGCTCATTTCTTTTTAGTGATGAATAATCTTCCATCAAATGCATGAGTTCCAGGATAGTGGGGGCTACTTATGGAAATTCTATAAATCAAAACCAAATAAATAACAAAAAACACTATCTACAGATGTTTGTAGGGCATAGTTTTTACCTCAGGGTAATACCAAGGATTGTAAGATACTGCTTACCTATCAAAATGACTGCCATTAGTACATTCTCACAGGTGATTAGAAAGAGTTCTTTTGTTTCTCATCCTCTCCAACCTTTGGCATTGTCATTGTTCTAGATTGACTATTCTTGTGGATGTGTACATTGTTTCAATGTGTGTTCCTCAATGACATATGATACAGTATCTTTTCATATGCTCCTTTGTTATCTGTATATTCTTTGTTGAACTATCTATTCAAGACTTACCTGCTAGTTAATAATGGTTTGATTTTTGTTTTGCTTTGTTTTGAGACAAAAATCTCACTATGTAGCTCAAGGTACCCTGTAACTCATTTTGCAGACTAGTCAAGTTTTGAATTTGTTTTCCTTCTGCTTTACCTCCAAAGTGCTGTGACAGGAATGTACCACCACACCCACCTTATTGTTGAGTTTGTATCTATCAAGAGTTGTACATTACAAAGGAAATAAAAAGAAAATATTTCTTCCTTTGTGTATGATTAGAATTTTCCCTGTTTGTAGAATTTTTTGGTGAATCCCTCTAGATCTTTTCTCTGTCAACATAATTTTTTAAATGTTAAATAGTGAGATTACTAAGATTTTCTACTTTTTTCTTGTGTCAGTTTAGTACTTTATATTTCTTATGATTTTTTTTCCTGTTCTGATTTTTGAAACTTATATAAAAGTGTTTATAATATCGTAGTCATTTGGTCATTTTTGTGGTGCTGGCTAGAACCCCAGAGTTTTTAATATACCAAACAAACTTCTGCCATTTGAGTCATACCCCTAAATCCTCAGGTGTTATTTATAACAAGTATCTTTAGGCTTTGTTCCTTTCTTTATTCCTACCACTGGTTGTGCCTTTTATCTTTGCATCTTATTAGGATCAATTTAGTAATAATTTTTAGAAGAAATTATTTTAATGTTTTCTCCCTCTAATATATGTTTTTTGTCTTATGAAATTTCATCTCATTGCTATTTCTTTTCCTATTTTCTTCAGCTTTAATTGGTGTGCTTTTCTTTTTGAGACAGAATCTTGCTAAGTAGCTTGGGCTGGTCTAGAACTTGCTATATTATATAAGAAAGCTCAGGTTGGCCTTGAACTATAATCGTTTAGTCTTTTCCTCTTCCTCTTATTTTTCTAATTTCTTGAGATGGATAGGGAATTCATCAAAGTGTATGATGGGTGATGGGTAATAGATTTCTCTCTAAATTGGATTTAGCTGCATCCTACAAGCTTTAATAAATTGTTACTTTGTTGTCGAGTTTAAGAAATTTTGTAATTTTCATTTGAGGTGTTCTTTTTGACCTGAGTTATGTATACAAATACTTGTCTTTTCAGACATGGAGATTTTTTCAGTCAGTACTTACTTGAACTCAAAATCTTACTGTTCACCAAATATTGAATACACTTGCTTTCTGTTTGTTGTATTGTTACTTTACTTTGTGATAGATACATTGATTATGATCTGGATTTTAGCTAACTTGCTGTGTGGCTAACAAGTGCATTTTTTCTAAGTCATGATCAAAGATACTGTATGTTTTTTGAAAATGTTTTATTATAATTTAAATATGTATTTGATAGACCAGGTGCTGGTGACTCAGGAGGCTGGTCAGGATTGCAGTTTGAAGCCAACCCATGTAGGAAAGACCGTGAGACTCTTATTTCCAATTAACCACCAAAAAGCTGGAAGAGGAACTATGGCTCAAGTGGTAGAACACTAGCATTGAGCTTAAAATCTCTGAGCTAGATGGGTGCTGATGGCTCAAGCTTTTAATCCTAGCTACCCAGGAGGCTGAGATGTGAGAGTTGTGATTTGAAGCCAGGCTAGGTGGAGCTGTGGCTCAAAGATAGTACCCAGGCCTTGACTTCAGCACCTTGTACTGGCACAAACAAATAAAAAAGAAAGTTCTGGGATAATGCCCAAGTTGTGAATTCAAGCCTCAGGAGGACTGGCACCTCTGTGTGTGTGTGTGTGTGTGTGCGCGCGTGCGCGCGAATGTGTAAGCGCGCGCGTGCATCTGACAGTACTGTAGTTATTTCTGTAAACATAAGTTAATTTTGAACTATTTATCTTTAACAAAAATTCCATTTCTCTTGTATTTTAATTTGAAATAGCTAGATTAGAATGTGGCTAAAGTGGTAGAACATCTGCCTAGAAAGCCCAATGCTCTGAGTTAATATCCCAATATCACCATAATAATAATAATAATAATAAATGATGATGATGTATTAGTATCAGTCGATTAAATTTCCCTTGAAGGAAATATACTATATTTGGTGAGTGAAATTTATTGAAATAGAGTTTATTACTTGACAGATACCTACTTTGAGGTAGAGTTTTCTAGAACAATGAGCTTTCTTTCCAGTATACATATTAATATTATCATTTGGAAAATCAAAAGCATAGTAAGCATTAGTTTTCTCGCCTCGTTTCTCCTTCAAAAGTTGTAGATTTTCTTCCAGTAGTACCCTTTCTTTTTATCACTTTTCTCCCATAATGTTCCTTTTAGTAGCCATTTTAATAGTTTAATAGTTGCAAGCAAAAACTTTAGAGGTTGTTAAACATTTTCATAAATGCTGTGGGAAATGTTCAACTACATTAAAAGCAAAATAGTTACCTTGCTTTAAATGAGTCAGGATTTCTATTTTAAAATATATGTGTAAATATGTCTATCAGTGCTGAATTAATGGTGTACTCTGGGGATTTAAAATGTGTGATTGCTATATTGTGTGCAAGTATCCTGTCTTGGTAAAATGCTGCCTTTTACACATATAAACACACATATATATACACACACACAATTTGGCAAAATAATTTTTGAAAGGTAAAGGCATTAAAAACATTTAAAATTATAATTTATGTTCTCAAAGTATCTTACATTTAGCAGGCCTTTAAATTATGGTACATATTTAAACCTACTCAAATGAACATAGTAATAGAATACGTGGTAAGGAATAATAGTTGAGTGAATAAGAAGGAACAGTATTTTTGAAGTAAAAAAAAATATATTATTTAACTGGTACCTTTAAGAATTGCTTAGGAAATGTGGTTATTAGATACGCAGAAAGGGGGCACACTAAATAGAATATTGGCAGGCTTCCTGAAATTCATATGCATAGTAGTTAGAGGCATATTGAGTTTTAAATGTCAGCCAACTTTTCTCTTCCTTTTCTAGCATCTATTTGTATGAACTGTGACTATTCTTACTTCTTAAGGGAGTTAGTTTATGAAGCTTTCTGTGAACATTTTTAATAGAGGAAATAGATTACCACTGCTATATATATATATATATATATATATATATATATAGCAGTGGTAATTTATATATATATATATAAAACAGTAAAATTTTGATACCAGCAGTGGTTAAAAGTTTTGTTAGAATAATTTCTTATTTGTCAAATGTTGACTAAGAAAGCTTTCATTTCATTGTTGAATTTTGGGATTGTTTCCTACTCTTAGTCATATTTGCAAGCTTCAACAGTATATTAAATGTTTCACTATAAGTCATTATTTACATTATAAATGTAAAAAGAGCTTTGCTAAGTTGGTTTAATTGAATAATGTTCATCTATTAACATAATGTTAGTGGCCCTTAAAGTGAGCTTTCAAGGTATTTAATAGAGTAGCTAGACCAGAGGATGTTTGCAGAAGATCTACCTTATTTCATAGATTCTTAAGTTGCTTTGAGAGTGTGCTTTCTTGATTCTACTCATATAAGTTTATGGAGGATAATCACACAAGTATCTCACAACTAATACTTGTTGATAAAAATAGTAAGAAAGCATGAGTACCAAAAGCATCCCAATTTCAGAGAAGTTAATTTATAAATAATTATACATCTTAGAATTGTTAAAGTAGGAGTTTGAAGTTACTGATTGAATCTTACAAGATGTTTATGATGACTGAAGTGTTCTCATTTTTTATGGTTAGGTTAATATGACATACTAAGAGTAACACAAGACTGTCTTCACATAGTCGGCACCACAACCACTTACCTGTCTACACATTCTACAAACATAGTTCTAAAGGTGGCATTTCTTCATTCAATGCAGGCCAAAATAATGTACCTTTTAAATGCACATGCCTATAATCCAAGTATTTGAAAGACTGAGACAGGAAGATCATGAATTCAAGTCCAGTTTGGACCATATAGTAAGATTTTGTCTTAAAAAAAGTAATAGACTTATTAGAATTAAAAATAGGAAGGAAGGAATGATGTAGGAAAGTGACCTTTAAAAAAAAAATTACCTTAGCTGGCTGCCAGTGTCTCATGCCTGTAATCTTAGCTACTTAGGAGTGTGACATTCTTAGCTCCAATTAACTATCAAAAAAAAAAGCCAGAAGTGGAACTGTGACTCAAGCGCTAGCCTTGAATAAAACAAAACAATAACATCAAAAAAACCTCAGGGACAGCACCTAGGCCCTGAATTCAACACCAAGAATATATAATTTTAATCTTCTATATGGTTTGATCTTTATTTCATGTGCATTTATTGTGGGTTTTTTGTTTTTGAAGCCCTAGAACCAATACCAAGAATAAATAATTTTAATCTTCTATATGGTTTGATCTTACTTCATGTGCATTTATTGTGGGTTTTTTGTTTTTGTCAGTAGTGGGGCTTGAACTCAGGGCCTGGGCACTATCCGTGAGCTCTTTCACTTAAGGCTAGTGTCTTGAGTATAGTGCCACCTGGTTTTCTAGTGGTTAATTTGAGATAAGTGTCTCATAGATTTTCCTGCCTGGGCTGGCTTTTAACCACCATCCTCAGACCTCATCCTCCTGAGTAGCTAGGAGTACAGGCTTGAGCCACCAGTGCCTGGCCCATTTATTGTTTTATAAGTAGTAAGCATATCCTTTAAAAGTTTGGCTCTAAATTGCCTACAAAATAAAGTGTACAGTATGATATTTGAAATTCTTCATAAGTGATTTGAAACTTTCTTTGGATCTCATCTTCAACTGAATTGTTTCTTACTTCAGACATTCTTGTCTCAAATTCTTTATGTCCTCAGGACTTTGTTGAAATTTATCCTTATGCTACCTACTCTTCCCAGCTAAGTCTAAATCCCCTCTGTTCAAACTCTTAACAGATCCTTGCATAGTAAGTACTTCTTAACTAACTGTCTAATGGCAAGTAGATTCTATTATACACTAACTAGAAAATACTTTTGCTAGGCTTATTTATTTGTCAGGTTTTTCTATTAGATTTTAGGACTGAATAATTTAGGCTTATATTATTATTTCCTGTAGTGCGTAATATGATATAGAGTATTTCTTCAGTTAAAAATTTTGATATATACAGTACTTCTTTTCCATAGATACTATATAGTAATTCTGTTAGAATTGATAGTATGTTGGAGTGTAGAACAATCTTAAGTTTTCATTCTTAAGAATTTATTCAATATTCTTTGGTTATTATACCATAATTCAAAAGACAGTAATAATTACATGGAGCCAAGTGAGGAGGTATATGACTGTAATCCCATGTACTTAAGAGGTTAAGGCAGGAGAAGAACAATTTCAAGGTCAGCTTGGGCTACATAGTGAGACTTTATCTCAAAATGAAAAAATTTTAAAGGGATGTTGATTTAAAAAAACATCGAGTACTTGGCATTGCATGCATAAGGCCAGAATTCTCAATACTGTGGGTAGGGAGAAGAGAATAATTACATAGGTATTCAAATTTTTACAGTATCTATTATAGAATTTTTAATTATAGCTTTATAGTAAAAGTATAGTATTTTATAAAAATGCCTTTTTTTCCCTCCTATATAGGTTACTTCCTCAGAATGTTGGCCTTCTCTATGTTGGAGGTTATGAAAGACCATTTGCTCAAATCAAGGTATGATTGTTCATTTTAATGTATTTCTACTAAGCACTCATTGGTCCAGAAACTACCAGAAACTTGCTAATAACTATCAGCATATCAAAAATACAGTGGCTTTGAAATAATAATTTTATTGACTTTTTCATATTTCTGTTGAAGAGGTCATTCGACTTTTCAACTCCAGAAAAAAAACTGTTTTCATATTCTTGCCTATACAAAGTTGACTTTGACCAAAGCAAAGTAGTGATTAATTTTTTCAGTACATTTAGACTTATGTAGATTTATCTTTCAGGTCATCATTTTTGCCATTAAAACTTTATTGGGAGTATAGCTTACATATAGAAAGCTATACATGAAATGTACAATTTGATAAATTTTGGCATGTGTACACTAATGCAAATCACAGTAATGAAGAAAAGAAGCGTATGTATCACTGTATAATAGTTATTTGTGCTCCTCGAAATTACCCTTCTTGCCTCTTATGTTTTCCTTCTAGTGCCCTAAACTGATTTGTGCTATTAACTATGATTTTGCCTCATTAGTATTTACATAAATGGAATCATGCAGTTTCCCCATTCCTCTTTTCTTCCCCCTTTTCACTCAATATAATTTTTTGAGCTACATCTGCGTTCTTGCACTTACCATGAGTTTATTCTTTTTTATTGCTGAGTAATATCCCATCATATGGCTATAACATAATGTATTTGCTCTTTCACCTGTAGATAAGATGTGGGTTGTTTCTAGTTTGGGACTATAACAGCTAAAGCTGCTATGAGCATTTGTGTGTAAATCTTTATATGGATACATGCCTTGCTTTCTCATGGATAACAAGAATATCCGATATTTCTTTTAGATAAATATGTAATCTGTCAGTGGCCTATGTAAACTTGCACAATACCACTGATTACTGTAGTTTTATAAAAATTCATGAAATCAAGTAGTATAAATTTTCGTACTTTGTTCTTTTTTTCTGTTTTGGTTAATGTAGCTTCCTTCCAAACTACGTTGAATCTATACATCAATTTGAGGGAAATTGGAATTCTAACAGTATTGAGGTTTTCAATTCATGAAAACTGTATCTCTCTCGATTTATTATAACATCTCAGCAGTATTTGTTTTTAACATGTTGATCTTGCACACTTAAAAGATCTGTGTATCCATTTCATATTTTTGTGCCACTCTGTAAAGTACCTTTTATTTCAATTTCTAATTGTTCATACAAAAATAATTTTTAGTGTTGACTTTAAATTCTGAAACATTTTTGTTTAGTTATTAGTTGTGTCTTTTAAAATAAATTTTATTGAACTTTCTATGTAATAATATGATTTACTAAAAAACAGTTCTTTGTTTCTTTTTTTTCCCCTAGGTTACAGTCAGTATTTATTTCACAGAATTAATAGTCTTAGGAATGCAGATATAAAGCATATGGACACAATGATAACTTAGAATCAATGCTACTCTCTTAGGACTTAAAATCTGGATTTTATTATGCTCCATTATATTACATGCTCCATGAATAATATGTAGAATAAAAAGTCTAATAAAAATGATATATATCCCCCCAAAATATAGCTTGATGAGAAATCCATGTTAAATAAAAATCTTTGAAGAATATACCCAAATACCATTGACGTCAAATATTATCTTGGCATAAAATCTAGAAGGGCAAAACTAAACAGCAACAAAACTTGAACATGACAAAACAAAACCACCAACATACTCTGTATTGCACAGAGTGAAAGACCGACATGAAGTGTCTTGAGCCAGCAAGTCACCTCTAGGGGCTTCAGCAGCAGTGACATAATGTACAATTCAGTTCCTGCCCCCTACACAAGATGCAGGGCAGGGAGGTAGTGTGGGGTTGCTGTTGGAGAAGCATTCAGTTTACAACTGTGCCGCCCCTTGCTATTCTTTTATCCCCAGTTAATTATTATCTGCATATAATATAAGTCTGCTAGACCATAGCTTTCAGGGCAGATGCCTTGAAAGTTCTTAGGGAGGTTAAACAAATAGTGTAGCCTAAAGCCTCCTCTGTAACAAACATGCACAGTGGACCCAAAGTAGGAGTGAGTGATGGGGCTGGAAGGACGTGTGGACTGTCTAGCCTTTAAAAGCACCTTGCCCCAAACAGATTCCAGTTATAATGCAGTGGGACCATGGGCTTTCATCCACTCTAGAAACAAAGAGAAAGCTACTAAATGTACTAAATGGCATAATTTGTTTTTTTGACTGGGCAGAGATTAGCGGTACCTACAGTTTTACCAGAATTGTTTTTAGGTCTCCAGGTGGAGACTAAAAACAGTTCTTTATTTCTTTTTAAAATTATCTTTAAGTACTTTTACAGAAGAGTTGCTAACAAAGCAGTTTATGAATTTATGAATACAGTTTATGAATATGATATTTTGGATCAATGTCACTTCTTTCAGTATTCTTACCCATACCTCCCCTACCCTCACTCTTCTTAACTTTGTATGATACCCATTGGATTTTTGTCTGCTTTTCCCCCTCTTCTCTTATTCATTTGTCTAACCTTTTTCCCTTTGATCCCACCCCATCCTTTTCAAGTACCCTCTTCCTGCTGTTTGATTTTGCTGACCTCTGATTTGGGCTTTCTAAGAATTACACTATTTGAGATCACCCTTTAATCTACCATATTTCAACTAATACATTTGTATACACTTGCAGGCTACGTCTCGTTGTTTTTCTTAATTGCACTGGCTAACATCTATAGTACAGAGTTGCTAGGAAATGGTGAGAATAGATATCGTTGCCTTATTCCTCATCTCTGAAGGGATACTCAGTTTTTTTTAAAGTTAGGAATTGATGAGGTAATTTTAACTAGGCTTTATTATAAGAAATGAAAAAATACATTTAAGGCAGTTAATAAAAAAGGAAGATTTGAGATCATTCTTTTGTTTAAATAACCTTTTATAACTTCAAAAATAACTTCTTAATGTATTGTGAGGTCCATGTAGTTTCTTGTAGGGGTTTGTGGTGGTTGTTGCTTCACATTTGTTTCTTGCTTACATGAATTGTAAATTTAAACTAATGCACATAATACATATGTTTTGAAAAATGAGGACTTCTAGAGTAGACCTAATCTGAACAGGGCATTTGAGGCATTTAATACTAAGGATGTTTAGCTGCAATATCAATGAGAAATTTTCTCTTAGTATAGTATCATCTCTTTAAGTACTTCCAATAATTTAACCTAGGTAAATACTCTCAAAAAATTCTATAATTAGCTGGGCACCAGTGGCTCATGCCTATAATTCTAGCTATTCAGGAGGCTGAGATCAAAAGTTTGCAGTTCAAAGCAAGCCTGGGCAGGAAAGTCTGTGAGACTCTTATCTACAATAAACTACCAAAAAGCTGGAAGTGGAGCTTGAGCCTTGAGCAAAAGAAACACTGGGACAGTGCTAAGATACTAATTCTGTAATTAGTATCTTAAATTCTGGACTCTAAAGAAATTTTCTGATTCCTTAAGTAATGACAAGCCTTCAGGCAAAATTTTCTCCTCAATCTTTAATGTCTCTAGTGCACAAGTCTTATTGGCAGGAGTCTCTTCATAAACTTTGGTCACTATCCTATTCACTGAATTCAGCAGTAGATTTAGAAATCCTCAGAGGTACCAGGCAGGAACATTTCTGACAACCCAATTCTTTTTCAGTCCAATCATTTGGAAAAATTCTGTTTGTCCTTATTAGAACTGAAAATTACTAAAAATAACTGATATATTTAGGGATAGATATTTTTGTGTATGGATATGAGTTACATGTTATCTCAAAAGCATAATTCACTATGTGTATGAAGTTAATTCTTTCATTCTCCTGATTCATTAACATAACATTTTTATCTGGGACATTTCTAATAAGTGCAGTGACCAAGGTCAGTCTTTTCTGCTTGATTAATTAGCTCTGTTGAATAGAGAAGCCTATCATTTTAGGTTGCCTTCTTCCTTTCATCATTACTATAGTAATGGTTTCTCTCACTCACTATGAAAGATTCCTTACCTTTATTAATTGTTGAAGATCTTTCCTAATTGCAATATCTTTAAACCTACCTAATTGGAATACTTAAGGTTTCATTGGAAAACATTTTTTTTTAATTATAGTTTGAAGCTGGGCATTGGCGGCTCATGCCTGTAATCTTACCTACTTAAGAGGCTGAGATCTGAGGATCACAGTTCAAATCCAGCCTTGGCAGGAATGTTTGTGAGACTCTTATTTCCAATAAACTACCCAGAAAAAGTCCAAAGTGGTGCTATGGCTCAAGTGGTAGAGCGCTAGCCTTGAGCAAAGGCAGCTCAGGGCCAGTGGCTAGGCTCTGAATTAAAGCCCTAGTACTGGCAAAAAGAACCCCTAAAAATTAAAGCTAAATACGATAGCTTAAATACTTGTGATTAGGTTGGAAATTCAAGTTTCATTTCTTACTTCTCGTTGAGCCTGACTTCTAGCGAGCATGAAATATCAGTATTTGTTATATTAATTTTTCTTCCATTGAACTAAATGTAATAATGTACTGCATATCATAAAGATATGAGTAATAACCTTTAAAATAGAGATTTTTCTTTTTGCTTTGCTTAAGAGCATATTGGTTGTTGATTTTTAAAAATAAATCTGGATATGTAATTGCTTACTGGAATCTTCAGGAAAATCCTTATTTATTACTATCTCAGGACTTAGTAAGTTCCTCAGTATGGATAGATTGGTATTATAGGCTGTATTTGCTAAAGAAATATTTTTACAATTGTATTTCTGAAAAGGATCTCAAGTTTATAAAGACCAGAGAGAAAAAGGGATGCTTGAGCAAAGAAATGTTCAATAAGTTCAGAAATTTCCTTATAGTATCCTAGTAAATATCTATACTATTAGCACATGGGACGATACAACCACCTTTCCAACTTAACACATACACATACACATATTTTATTATTCCTATTCATATTTTACTTTTCTAACCAAGCCCTAAATAAAGATAAATGTATAAACATGGGAGTTATATTGGTGCATCTTCATGCTAGATGCAAGTTTATTCTTAGGGAAGTTATTCCAATTTCTCTTGAAACACCTTTCCATATATCAGAACGGTCCTATGTATATAGGATGGTTATGTATAAAACCATTACCCAAACCTGTGACCCTATTCTGAGTTTATTGACTCCTTTTCTTTTACTAGAAAATTCTCCTCTCTTCTCTTCCCTCATGTACACACAATTTGTGTTTCTAATTTAAGTTCATTTCAAGATCCAAAATTTAGAATTGTAAACAGTAAATATATTTTTGCAAGTTTTACTGCTAATCAAAAAAGTAATGACTATATAAACATTAAAAGTCTTCAGGAGAATTTTTTTTATCTGAAGACTTTGACTTTAAACATGAATGATTGCTTCTTTTACCTTAAAATATAATAAACTAAATAAAATACTGATCACTTTATGAGTTTTAATGTGTCATAAGAAAGGAATTGTCTCATGTATTTTCAACTATTGTTTTGTGCTATAAGTAAAGCAAACTTCATCCTATCCAAGACTAAATTCTTTGGACTTTATTCAGGTTGTTTCTAGATAAACACCTATATACAACTTAGAGTGTGTATGTTGTATGTTAGGGTTAATTTTATGCTTATTTATAAACAGTCTTTGAAATTAAAAAGAGGAAGTCTTTGTTAAAATAATATTTTGTTTGATTCCTGTTTATAAGCTTTCAAGCTGTCAGAAATCCCTTCTATGGGAGTTGGACTGAGCATTTTTGCATATCTTTGCAAAGATACCTTTATCTTCATTTTTGTGTATATATGCTATTATTTATCCTTTATTTTTTAGACAACATACAAGCTTCAGTAATTCTCTAGAGCATCTCATAGTCAGTAAAAATATATATATTTTTTTCTGTCGTGGGGCTTGAACTCTGGGCTTGGGCACTGTCCCTGAGCTCTGCAACTCAAATGAGCACTCCTACCACTTGAGCCACAGTGCCACTTCCAGTTTTCTGATGGTTAATTGGAGATAAGAATCTCATGGACTTTCCTGCCCAGGCTAGCTTTGAACTGCGATCCTCAGATCTCAGCCTCCTGAGTAGCTAGGATTACAGGTGTGAGCCACTAGCACCCAGCTTAATAAAAATCTTAATGTTTAATCCCAGATTTCTAATTCTATAAGTTCCTGTAAGTTAGTAGCCAGAATTCATAAAACCAAAAAGAATTGAAACCTGTCACAATCACTTTTGATCAACTGAAGGGTTGTTATAGAAAGACCCAAGGCTACCATGCCTCTTCCAGTTCTGACAGAACAAGTAGTTTGAAAAGCTGTGAGACTGAGTCAGACTCAGTTTCCACTGTAACACCACAGAAAGACTAAAAAAAAAGTCTTCTGCATCGTATATGAATTCCATGCAGCAACAGTACACAAAAATAAGGGCTGTGGCCATTAGTCAGGATTATTTTTTCTGAGGCAGTTATTTTGTAGTCTGGGCAACTAGGTTCTTCCAAGTCAAAGCTGTGGTCCTGTTCATGCCAACTAACTGGGTGCCCTAAGCCACAATCACATAGTTCAAGCTTCTGAGCTTGAATTTTTAAAAATCACTTAATAGACAAGGAAATAGATAAAATTACGCACATTTGCAGCAGCTGCAAACAATTTTGTTCATACTTGAAGTCCTCTTTGAAAACCCACAAACTGTCCCATCAAATAGTTATCCTTTAAGACATTACAGGTTCACATTATTTTTGCTTAAAAAATATGTTTGAGCCAGGTCCCAGTGGCTCATGTCTAGCTACTCAGGAGACTAAGATCTGAGAATCAGGGTTCAAAACCAGGCCAGGCAGGAAAGCTCATGAGACTTTTTATCTCCAATTGCCTACCCAAAAGGTAGAAGTGGACCTGTGGATCAAAGTGTAGAGTCCTAACCTTGAGTGAAAAAAACTCAGAGACATTGTCTCTACCTTCAAGCCACAGGACTGGCCCCAAAGGGGAAAAAGAAATCAAGATGGTTAACAACTCAGTTTTGGTTTTTAGGGTAAATTAAACTTAAAAGTAAAACATTTTTTGGTTCTTTATGTTATGAAAACTAAACTAGGAAGTCAAAAATGATTTGGTTAAAAGAAACTAACATATATTTTAAATCTTTTAAAATATCTGGAGAAATACTTTTAGTAAAGATTTACTCCCTACAACTGAATGTTGCAGTTTAGTGGCTTCCACACTTTTGGGTCTACCCATAGGGCTACAGGAAATTATTTCAGGATCCAATACACATACATACCTTACTTTTATACACACACAACATAACCCAAGTTTCAAAATAGTTACCATGCCATATTGTTCTCTTCCATCTCACTTTTGAAAAATTATGATTTTTGTTTATTTTATATATTTGCTTACTTACGGCCTTTTGAAGCAGGATCTTTGTATGAGACCTGGGCAAGTCTGTAACTTCTAACATAGCCAAGCTGGTTTTGAACTCTTGATCCTCCTTCTCAGCCTCGCAAGTGCTGGGATTACAGTTTATACACCTCATACTTCCTCCACTCCTGGGAATTGAACCTAGGACTTTGCATATCCTAACATGCATTTTACCACTTAAGCTACACCCTCAGCTCTTTTGTTAAATTTTATTCTTGAGATAACATCTCAAGAACTTTGCCAGTAGCTT
The DNA here is from genome assembly GCF_019054845.1 of Dipodomys spectabilis. Taxonomy (NCBI): domain Eukaryota; kingdom Metazoa; phylum Chordata; class Mammalia; order Rodentia; family Heteromyidae; genus Dipodomys; species Dipodomys spectabilis. The sequence continues at coordinate 13,421,963 of NW_024870730.1, forward strand.
CTCGGGAGCTGGCCTCAACTCCTAGTCTTTTTGCCACTACTTTCCAGGTAAAGTAGCTGGAAAGTATATGTGCTCATGACTAGCTCTGGTTTGGTTTTTAGTGTTGCTCTTAACCCCCTAAACTAATTTCACTATTGAAGTTAATTTTATTGATTGAAAATGGTCATTCACAATTTGAAGCAGACATTGCAATATTCCATATGCTTCTGACAAGAGAATGCCATATGATAGTAAGGAAGTGACCTACCCCTGCCAAGAATGGCTTTAGAAGAAGACAAAGGCGAAAGAAAGATCAGAGTTCCTAGGAGAGTGAAAGAGTATAGAAAGATAATCAGGGAAATGTATTACAGTGTTTGTGGAGCTAGATAAAGTTACTTTCTGTTTCAGAATTCCTAATTGTAAAAAAAAAACAGAAGGGAACCTTCCATATACTCTTGTTTTCCAAGAAATTCCATATATTGTAATAGTAGAGACAGAAATAAAGATAACATCACCGTAATTGAGAATATTAGAAAGAAATTAAAGTGTGTGAGATTTTCACTATCTCCTATTGTAGGAATAAGAGGTACAGTAGTTATTCCTTTATTGAAAACAGATTCAGAAAGAAAAGAAAGCTTTAGTATAAAAAAAAAAATCATGGAAGGTTAGTGTCCGCTTTCTTCCACAAATATTCCTGGCAGAGTAAGTACTTTAGGGTCACTGCTGCCCTTTTGTCAAGTGAGAGCAGCAGTAGGTAGGGTGTTAAAAATTATGAATTGTTTATTAGCAAGCCATATGGTAATTGTAGACCAGAGCTGTTAATGTATAGTATAATAGCTCTCTCCTGCCTAGGTGCTTTGGATAGCAAGCAGGCCTGAAGTGACATATTCCCGAGGGAATTCAGAGTCTTGTAAAATACAATGAACTATATTAAATATAGAGAAAGAGTTATAACATTGAAAATACTTTAGCATTGAGATAATATATCTACCTAAGTGTGTGTGTGTGTATAAATGACCTAAAATGTTATTTATATATATGACACGTGTGTGTGTGTGTGTGTATAAATGACCTAAAATGTTATTTATATATATGACACGTGTGTGTGTGTGTGTGTGTGTGTGTGTGTGTGTGTGTGTGTGTGTGTGTGTATTAGGGTTCCCTTTTGGCCACATTCCCTCCAGCATCTGTTATTATTAGATTTCTTGATTATTAGCCATTCTAATTGGGGTGAGGTGGAATCTCAATGTTGTTTTGATTTGGATTTCTTTTATGGCTAGAGAAGTTGAGCATTTCTTCATGTGTCTATTGGACATTCTTATTTCCTCTTCAGAGAGGTCTCTCTTTAAGTCTTTAGCCCACTTATTTATTGGGCAGTTGTTTCTTTGAGGATTTCTTATTGGGGGATTTAATTTTTTGAGTTCCAGGTATATTTTAGATATGAGACTCTTGTCCGATGTATGGTTAGTGAAGATCTTCTCCCAATCCATGGGCTTTCTATTGATCTTGCTAGCTATGTCCTTTGCCATGCAGAAGCTCTGTAATTTCATGCAATCCCATTTGTCCAACCTTTCTTTGATTTGTTGTGTTTCTGGGTCTCTATTAAGAAAATTTCAGCCTGTGCCAAGGAGCCATAGAGTTTCTCCTATTCCATCTTGTAATGTTTTCAGAGTGTCTGCTTTTATTTTGAAGTCTTTGATCCATTTGGAGTTGATTCTGGTGCAGGGTGATATATAAGGATCTAGCTTTAGTTTTCTACAGGTGATTAAACAATTTTTGTCAGCACCATTTACTGAAGAGGCTATCTTTCTTCCATTTTGTTTTTGTTTTTGTTTTAGCTCCTTTGTTGAAGATTAAGTGGATATAAGTCGGTGGGTTCATTTCTGGGTCTTCAGTTCTATTCCATTGGTCCTGAGGTCTGTCCTTGTGCTAGTATCAAGCTGTTTTGATTACTATGGCTTTGTAGTAGAGTTTGAAATTTGGTATTGATATTCCTTCAGCACTGTTCTTTCTGTTAAGGATTGCTTTTGCTTTTTATGGTTTTTTATTGCTCCATATGAATTTTTGAGTTGCTTTTTCTATTTCCTTGAAGAATGAGGTTGGAATATTGATAGGTATCACATTGAATTTGTAGGTAGACTTGGTCAGTATTGCCATTTTCACCATGTTGATCTTCTCAATCCAGGAGCATGGGAGGTTTTTCCACTTCCTAAGTTCTGCTTTAATTTCTTTTTTCAGATTTTTAAAGTTTTTATTATAGAGATCATCCTTCACTTATTTAGTTAAGTTCACTCCTAGGTATTTTATTTTTTGTGGTGCTATTACAAAAGGAGTTGCTTTCCTGATTTCAGCCATTCTGTTCTCATTGTTGGCATACAGAAAAGCCATTGTTTTTTGAGGGTTAATTTTATACCCTGCTACTTTGCCAGAGTTTTGAATCAGCTTGAGTAATTTGAGAGTGGAGTCCATGGGATTCTTTAAATACAAGATCATGTCATCTGCAAAGAGGGAGAGTTTTACTTCATCTTTCTCTATTTGGCTCCCCTTTATGTTTCCATCTTGTCTTATTGCTGTAACTAGGCAGTCTAATACTAGATTGAAGAGAAATGGAGAGAGTGGACAGCCTTGTCTCTTTCCTGAGTTTTTTGGGTATTTTTTTGTCAGTAAGTATAATGCTGGCTGTAGTTATGTCATAAACAGCCTTTATTATCTTGAGGAATGTTCCATGGATTCCTAGTTTTTCCAGAGCCTTCATCATAAAGGGCTTTTGGATCTTGTCAAATGCTTTTTCTGCATCTATTGAGATAACCATGTGGTTTTTATCCTTGCTCTTGTTGATATGAATTATATTAATTGATTTGCATATATTGAGCCATCTTCAAAATGCATTAACTATACCTAATTCAATGAATGTCATTCTGACATAAAGATTATTTAATAATAAACTGTTGAATACCTTGTATGAACATAGATTGGCATTTTGTAGACATGAGGTACCAAAAACACAGTATCCAAAAAATGCTGGCAACACAGGACATGATAGTGTATCAGTTGTTTATTCCCATTATTTGTGTGGCTTTCTGGGACTATGTCTCTGCCCACATCGCAAGAGTATGATCATGCCATAGAATGATCATGCCATTCTAGAGAAATGATTAAAATTAATAACAAGAATGCTACTCACTACACATTGCATTTGCACCAGCATAAAAATGTTTTGTTGAGACATGGTAAGTCAAGGATTGTCTGTAAAAGAACATTTAAACTTAAATATGTCTGAATGTATTACTTTTTTTCATTTTATTATGAAATGTTACAAACATATTGGTAATCCTTTTTGAAATCTCATTTTTCTTTATCTTTGCCAGTTTTTGACTACTTCCTACCCTGAAAGAGAAAAAGGATGAATCACAGAAATAGGGCTGAGGATATAGCTCAATGGTGTACTTTCCTAGTCTACGTGAGGCCCTAGGTTCAGTCTCTAACACTGCTAAAATAAATAACCTGGAAGTGAGTAATTACAATTTTAACTTTTAGAGTTAGTATGTTACCAAGTAGAAAAAAAATATCATAGCCAACAGTTGGGCATTATGTTCCAGTCACTGTTCTTCTCAATCTGTAAAGTATATGTATTTTTAACACTCTAGTTTTATAGATCAGGACACTAGCAAAGGCTGAGTAGTATGACCTAGGTTACATAACTAATGCATAGGACAGTTAAATGATTTCAGTGTACACTATTTTGAATCAAGTAGTTACTATCTCTGTTGAATTATTATCATATATAGTCATATATGCTATAGTTACAGTTGTTGGAGCCTTCTGATTTACATAAATCAAAATTTATTCTTGTCATTTCCATAATAGTAATTAAGACATTGACTGAACTGTGTGACTTGACCAAAGGATTGTACTTTTACTTCAAAAATTAAAATAGAGAATCGTTGAGCCTTGTTTACATAGAAAGAAGTAGGAGTACTGGGCACACGTGGCTCATGCCTGTAATCCTAGCTACTCAGGAAGTTGAGATCTGAGGATCATGATTCAAAGCCAGCCCAGGCAGGAAAGCCCACGAGACTCTTATTTCCAATTAGCCACCAGAAAAATAGAAGTGGCACTGTGGCTCAAGTGGTAGAGTGCTTGCCTTGAGCTGAATTGCTCAGGGACAGTGCCCAGGCCCAGTGTTCAAGCCCCACCACCATCAAAAAAAAGAAAAAAAGAAAGAACTAAGAGTATGAAGAGAGCTCAGAGCTAAAAATTTTACCTTTTTACTTACTTAGTATTTTCCATTCTGTACCCAAAACATTCCATTTTGAAACTTGATAAATCATATTTTTCCTAGCCAGAGTTTTTTAAAGATGAAGGCCTACCTTAATTGTCTTCTTTTCTGTGTTTCTTCTTTCTGTGTTAAATGTTGCTTTTATCTTGACTTCTTAATATCTGAAAGATTTGAGTTAAAAGTATGATATGGTTATATTCTATGGTTATTAATTTTAAACAGTCTCTAGAAGTCTGTTTTATTTTTTGAGAAGCAGCTGGTAGGAAATCTCTTACCCATTTGAGTGCAGATTAGTTCAGAAAGGAAAAGTTAACATCTCATTTGCAAGTTTTTTTTTTTTTTCAAGCAGGTATACAGCTAATATTAGGTGAAGTGAAAACAGCTTCTCTCTGTCTTTTTTTTTTTCCCTCTAGCTCAAATTGAGTTTGCCTTATGAGCATAGCTGAAATGAAAACATTTAATGTATTTCCATGTCAATGTATCTTGGTGTCAGTTTGATGATTCAGGCAGATTTTAGCTGCATAAAAGGAGTAGAGTAGAATTGCAAGGAGAAGGAACAGATGTTTTTTAAGTTTCAAGATGAGTAGGTAGGTTGCGTAGTAGAAGGGTAATTATATGATGTAAAAGGCAGGGACTCAGAATAATCATGGATGTTCCAGCGTGGTTATAGTTTAGCAAAAGGATGAATGAAGTAAAGTAGCATGCACATGGCGTTAGTCATTAGAGATCACTAGGTGTAGAAATATAAAGTGGAGTGGACCTGCATGAGAAGAAGGGCATTGTATTGGTGAGGGGAAGTGACTGCTAATTATGAACTATTTCATGCTGTTGTATACAGCTTTCCAGGTCCTTTGAGGAGTCATTCTTATCTATGATAAGTGAAATCTTGGGTAACATCTACTGATGATTTCCAACTGCCTTTCCTGGCTGGAATAATTTACTCAATAAAAGCACGAAAACTTATACTTTGGGAGGAAACATAAATGTCTAGATTCATACCTTTTTTTGTTTTTGTTTTTGGGTCTGGTTGTGGGGCCTGAACTCTGGGCCTGGGCACTGTCCCTCAGCTCTTCAGCTCAAGGCTAGCGCTCTACCACTTGAGCCACAGCGTCACTTCCGGCTTTTTTCTTTTTTCTTTTGTGGTGCTGAGGAATCGAACCCAGGGCCTCATGCATGCAAAGCAAGCGCTCTACCACTGAGCCACCTTCCCAGCTCGATTCATACCATTTTGAGGAGAGGTCTCTCCTCAAAGTTAACTCTCAACCAGGACAGTTAATATATATCTTGATTCAGAACCCTGCAATGTAAGTCCTTGTCACTTTTCTTCCTCAAAACCTTACACTCTTTCATAGTTATAGGCATTTGGCACTCTCACATTTATTTTTCTGTTTATGGTCTTTTGAATATTTCATACATTTACTCTATTAATTTGTTTTTATCCACTTTCAAATAAAAAGCAACAGTGGCTTCCTGTTGCCGACTGTAGGTAATACAAAGTCCTATCAGACCTCTCTCCCCATTGTTAAAATTCCTATCAACTTCAATTGCTTTCTAAGGACACATATGTACAGCTCTCTATTCCTGTGAATATCTACTATTCTCTGGCTTATAATATTTCAAAACTTAATTACCAAAAACAAGATTTAAAAAAATGTGCTTTTTTTAAAAATCATAAAAAGATTGTGTGTCCTTACCTAATTTTTGGTATCATGGTAATACTAGCTTTATAGAATGAGTTTGGAAGCATTTCTTCCCATTCCAGTTTATGGAATAGTATGAGGAGCACTGGTGGTATCTCTTTAAAAGTCTGGTAGATTTAAACAGTGAACCCATCTTCTCTGGGTTTTCTTTGCTTGGAGATTCTTTTTTACCACTTCAACCTTATGTTTGTTACTTATACCGTCCTCCTCTCCCCCATAACTTCAGACTTTTATTGGGGTCTGTAGAGATGGGGGCGATTTGTCCTGGAGTGAGCTCCGTGCCAGCTCCTGTCTTAGCGGGGAGTAAGGGTGGCCTTGGAGAGTTAGACTGGAACTGTTATTTTGGGGGCTGCAAGTCAGCAAGATCCCACTGTGTACCCTAAACTGTTCTATTATCATCAGCAGTATGGGTTGTTATTTATATTCTTTTAATTTAGTTTTAGTAGGTCATATACATCTAGACATTAACCCAGTTTATACATTTTTGTTTCACTGCAGTGTAAGTTTTCATAGTCTCTAACTGCTTAATTATCCCTGATGATCCTCTGGACTTCTATTATAATATCCCATTTTTCATCTCTTCTTTTACTAATTTGAGCCTTCTCTTTCTTTTTAGTTAGTTTAGCTAAGAGCTTATCAACTTATCTTTCAACAACCCATTCTTTGTTTAATTGATCCTTTGTATTGTTCTTTTGTCTTCCTTTCATTTTCTGCCCTAATGTTTATTATTTCCTTCTCTCTATAAAATTGGGTCATGACTTGTTCTTGTTTTTTTTAAGACCTTGAGTAAATCATTAGGTGATTTATTTGAGATTTCTGATTGTTATATCCCAAATACAACTTTGTTAAGTTATATTTTTATTTTCATTTGATTCTAGAGACTTTTTTCATTTGTTTTCATAAATGACCATTCAGAAGTATATTGTTCCATGTCTATGTTTTTACTTAGTTTTTGTAGTTTGTCTTGTTAGTGAATTATGATTTTATACCATTATAAACACGATACAGGATATTATTTTTTATTTTTTTATATTAAAAACATTTTACGGCCTACAGTGTTAATCTGTTTTGGAGCAAGTTCCATAGGCTTTTGAGCAAAATGTATATTCGACAGCTGTTAGATGGAAATATTCTGTAGATGTCCGTTAAATTCATTTTATTTATAGTGCTGTTTGATGATGAATTTCGCAGAATTTTTTGGTGTCTGAGTGATCTTTCAGTGAGAGTAGGATATTGAATTTACCATATTTTTATTGTATCTAGACTGTTCTGCTCCTTTGTGTCCACTAGTGTTTGTTTTGTATAATTGGATGCACCAGTTCGATGAATATGTGTTTTACATATATTATATCTTCTTGGTGAGTTGTTCCCTTTTTTACTATTTAGTGATTTTTTTTTCTTCTATTTCATTTCATTGGTTTGAGATCAGGTCTTACTGTAGAGCCCAGGTTGTCCTTAAACATGTTATATATCCCAGGATGGTCTCGAATTCTTGGTCCTCTTACCTCTGCCTGCTGAGGGCTGGGATTATAAGTAGATGTGCATCCCTGCCCCTTGCAGTGAACTCCCTTTCCTTTTCCTTGTTCCTTTTCTCCCCCTTTTTCCATTTCCTTCACCTTTCCCCTCCCCTTACCTCCCTGCCTCCCTTCTTTCTTGAGGTTTTCTTTTTGACTAATTGTAGCTTGAATATCTTTTGTCAGATGTGAATATAGCTACTTGCTTTCAGGTTCCTTTTTGTTGTAGTTCATTTCTTTGCTAAGGAGTTGTGTTTCTTGCCAATAGTAAGTAGTTGGAACTTTTTTTTTTAATCCATTCAACCAATCTGGAGCTTTTAAATGGAGTATTAAGAACTTGTTGGGCTGGGAAGGTGGCTCAGTGGTAGAGTGCTTGTCTTGCATGCATGAGGCCCTGGGTTTGATTCCCCAGCACCACATAAGCAAAAAAAAAAAAAAAACACCAAGAACTTGTACAGTTATGTACTGATCTTTTCCTTATTAATTTTAGAGGCTTTCTAGATTACAGAATTAATATTTTATTCTTTCCTAATTCTCATTTCTTTATCCTTTGAATGAGATTTTTTCTTTCCCAAGCTCTAACGATTATATGTAACTTCATTCATTTTCTATGTGTAGGTACTTCTGTTAAGTCTCTTCTGCATTGCTGGTTTAGTGGTCATGAGTTATATTACTTGCTGCTTTTGAAGGTCTCTTTTCTTCTTTGATTTTAAAGGATGATGTGTTATACATAGTAGTCTGGATTCGCAATGATTTTCTTTTAAGGCCTGAAAGTATCATTCCATGTTTTCCTAGCCTTTAGGGTTTTGCTATGAAGTTTGCTGTTATTTTGATGGGTTTGCCTTTTTTAATAAGTTGGCACTTCTCAACATTCAGTATTTTAAATTTCTTTTGTATTTTTGATATTTATAATCATTTTTCTGAGATCTTGAGTTGTCATTATTTTTTATTAATATGTGAATGTAGTGATTCATCAGTCTTGTCAAGTCCTAATACTCTATTTTCTGCCTAACCTAGTCTGTAGATTATATAATGTTTGCACTGAGTCATTTATTTAGTTTATTGAGCTTTTCATTTCCAAGATTTTCTTTTCTTTCCTAGAATCTCTGTCTTCATTCCTGAGTTTCTCATCCATATTCTGTATTATCTTTATTTGGTTGGTCTGTTTATTTGTATTGTCTTTGAAGCTGCTGATTGGTTTTGCAATTAGCCTTTTGAATTCTTTGCCCAACATTTCATTCACATTGATGTCTTTGGATTCAGTCACTAAAGAGTTACAAACTTTGAGAGGTAGAAAAGAATTTGTAATGTCAAACATGTAGAAAAAATATTTACTATTTATTTAGAGAATTTATAATATTTTATTTTAGGCATAAAAACAGTTAAAACATCTTATTACCTCACATTCAATAAATACTAAAAGTTTCTGCTTCTTAAAATAGGAATGCTAATGAGTTACCCACTCATTGTTTATCAATATTGTTCAAAATAGGGAAAAAAAATAAATAAAATTTACCTACAGTATTCAATTAGGAGAACTTGATAATACATACTATAAATATGCAAATTTAAAGTGATTCAATTTACATAGTGTAACCAATGGGAACTTAATAGATTTGTAAACATTAATCTTTCACATTCTTTTTTTTTTTTGGTCGGCCATGGGGCTTGAACTTTGGGACTGGGCGCTGTCCCTGAGCTCTTCAGCTCAAGGCCAGTATTCTACCACTTTGAGCCACAGCACTACTTCCAGTTTTCTGGTGGTTAATTGGAGATAAGAGTCTCACAGACTTTCCTGCCCAGGGTTGGCTTTGAACCAGGATCCTGAGATATCAGCCCCCTGAGTAGCTAGCACTGGCACCAGCACCCAGCTAATTTTTCACATTCTTATAAGCTAGTTTTGCAAATTTCTTATTTATGTAATTAGTTATTTTTGGTGATACTAGAAACTAAACTCAGGACTTTGTACTTGCTAAGTTAGGTGCTCTATTCCTTGAGATATGCCCAACCCTTTTTGTTTGTTTGTTTGTTTATATTGTGAAAATACCATACAGAGGGGTTACAATTACATGAACAAGGTAATGAGTACATTTCTTATCAAGCATTGTTGCCCCCTCCTTTGTTTTCCCTTCCCATCCCTTCCCATCCTTCCCCCCCCCCCCCCCCAAGCACCAAAGTTGTAAAGTTCATTTTTGAACATAACGACTAGTACATCTCATTGTTGCAATGGGTCCACCTGTATCCGTATTTAAACGATTTGGTTTTTCCTCTTCCCTTCCACAAATTATACCTACAGCAAATACAGTGAAACCAAGGGTTATACTGTGTTATTTATAAGAAATAATCTTATAAATGTGTTAGAAACAATCACATGAAAGAAAAAAAGTATTTGGATACATATCTTAGGGTTCATTTCCCTAACATCACCTTATCTGACCTTTTCTGCTTGACTCAGACATATACTAGATATTGTAAATAAGGGAAACCATGGGACCTATGTTTCTTTGGGCCTGGCTTACTTCATTTAATATAATTTTTTCCAGATCTTTCCATTTCCTAACAAATGGGGCAATGTCATTCTTTCTGATGGAGGCATAGAATTCCATTGTGTATATATACCACATTTTCTTGATCCATTCATCTACTGAGGGGCATCTGGGTTGGTTCCATATCTTAGCTATGGTAAATAATTCTGCAATAAAGATAGTTGTGCTGGTAGCTTTAGTCTTCATCATTTGGGTAAATGCCCAAAAGTGGGAATGCTGGGTCATAGGGTAGCTCTATATGGAGTCTTTCGAGGAACCTCCATACTACTTTCCAAAGTGGTTGAACAAGTTTACATTCCCACCAACAATGCAGTAAGGGTCCCTTCTGTCCACATCCCCTCCAGCATCTGTAGTTATTAGAGTTCTTGATTATAGCCATTCTAACTGGGGTGAGGTGATATCTCAAAGTTGTTTTGACTTGCATTTCTTTTATGGCTAGGGTGGTTGAGCTTTTTTTTGGGTCCGGTTCATGGGCCTGAACTCTGGGCCTGGGCACTGTCCCTCAGCTCTTCAGCTCAAGGCTAGTGCTCTACCACTTGAGCCATAGCACCACTTTTTTTTCCTGCTTATGTGGTACTGAGGAATTGAACCCAGGGCCTCATGAATGCAAGGCAAGCACTCTCCACTGAGCCACTTTTTCAGCCCCGGTTGAGCGTTTCTTAATGTGATAATGGGTGTAGAAGAACACCTAGAGACTGAAGTTAATGGTCTAGGAAATTTATTTAACAGGATCCTTGCAGAGAACTTCCCAAACATGGAAAAAGATAGGCCTATTCAGATACAAGAAGCTTTTAGAACCCCAAATAGACCAGACCAGAACAGGACATCCCATTGTTATATTATAATCCTCACATAGTCAATTTAGACCAAGAAAAGGATCCTTAAAGCTGTCAGAGAGAAAAGATCAATCACCTATAAAGGGAAACCAATTAGAATAACCTCAGATTTCTCAGCAGAGACAATCAAAGCAAGAAGACCCAGGAATAATGTATGCCACGCCCTAAAGACAAACAACTATCAACCAAGAATACTGTACCCAGCTAAATTCCCTTTCATCACCAAAGGTCAAATAAAAACCTTCCATAGCAAAGAAAAACTGAAGCAATATATCTCCACCAAACCAGCCCTAAGATACTTAAAGATGTCCTACACATAGAAAACCAACAAGACCACAATAAAGGCCAAGAAACCGCATCCAAACTGAGAATACAAGAACCATAGGAAGATCCCAGTTGTCGCAGCCCCTAAGAAGGTGGATAATATGGCAGAAATTTTATTATTTTTTTAAATGAGGTCTTGTATTTTTTCCAGGCCATTCGGGACTATTCTACCTTCAGCTTCCCTTGTACCTGGGAGTGCAGGCATGAACCACTAATGCCTAGCTTATTTGTTGAAATGGGGGGGGGTCTTACTACCATTTTGCCTGGACTGACCATGAACCATAGTCTTCCTGATCATTCTCTCTTAAAAGTAACTGATATTATGAGTGTGATCCACTGTGCCTGGCTGAAATTTTCTATTTTGACAGTAAACTTTGCTTTTATGTAAACTCTAAAATGAGCCTACATTTCCTTCTTAAAATAAATGACATCTGCAAAGAGAGTTATTAGCAAATTTTTGTCACAAGAAATAAGATTTGCCAAATTATCCCAAATAATAATTTTCACTGGGACTGCACAAGACTTAAAGGCTACTGAGAAAAGATCCATACAAGTTACCAAGAGTCAGCATACAAAGGATTGTCTTCAAGTTCCAAGTTCATCATTGCATTTAATGAGTAGCCCCTCTATAAGATCCACATTAATGGATGAAGTTGTTTTGAATTTTCATCAAGAAAAATAATACAGAAAAGAACCCTTTTTTGAAGAGTATTTGAGTTTGAACTCAGAGCTTCATACCAGTTAGATAGGTGCTTTACCAATCTTAGATGAGGTAGCTTTACAAAAATATTGCAGAAAACAAAACACTGTAAAGAAAATAAGCAAAAAATGGAGTCTTGGTAAATAATAAATTGAAAGTAGAAACATACATATAGCAGTACAACAAAACAAAATAACACAGTAATAAGAGATTTGGAATGAGACATGATACTATTATGTATATGTTGCTCCTAATAGTTGCCAGTTTTAATTTGAGACAAGGTATTACTAAATTTGTTGACTAGGTCAATCTTGAACTTTTGGGTTCCAGACAACTTGTCCTTAGTTTTCTGAGTAGCTGTGTCACCATGCCCAGCAAATAGTTCTTTAAGGAAGAGTTATGTTAAGATGTATAATTTTGAAGGAAAGACTTTGTTTCACTATCCCAGGCTGGCCTTGAACTTGCAATCCTCCTGCCTCAGTTTCCATGGTACTGGGACTGTAGTTTCTATGTATATCTACACCTTGCCTCAGGAAAGTTTGGGGGCACGGTGGAAGAGAGCTAACAGCTGGAAGAAGTGTAAATTTCAGTAGTAGTTTCTTAGACTCATGTAGAAAACTGTGAAATTCTTAATGTAATGGAAGAAAAAAAGGAATCATTCTTATGTATTGTTTCTGTGTTTGGGCTTTGTGTATATGTACATGCAGGTGAGTGTGAGTGAGTGTGAGTACATGTGCACAGACTTGTACATTTACAAGTATATGTATATGATGCATAGATATACAAAGTTTTTTCATATTTTACCCAAAACAGCTTTTAGAAAGCACGTAGCTGACATTTAGGTATCAAAAAATATCTAAAATGTATACAGAGCAGTAAAACTTTCCAATTGAAGAAAGGATAGTGTTAGAAAGATGAACAAATCCCAGTTCTTCAATACATACATACATACATACATAAATGCATACATACACACACAAGGAGTTGACAGAATCAAGTCAGGCATGAACCTAGCCCATAACCTGTAACTGCAGATATTATGGCTGTGTAAACAAGGTGCAGGAAAGGGATTGGGATGGGGGATGGTGGATTCAAGAAAATCCTATGTTCATGAGAGCATCAGTCCTGTATTCTTTCTTCTATATCAGTCTCCAACATATATTTAATTTCCTTGTTTGATATGTATAATTATTTTATTTTTAAAATCTGTAGATTTGACTTGTGATGTCTAGTATTATTAACTGGTATCTGAGAATCCGTCACAAATTCAATCTTCTGTTTGGTACAGATATAGGGCACATCTTTTTATAAGATATATTTATGTAACAAATGCTTCTTTGGCTCCTCGTATTATACAGCTATATGATGGTTAATCTGCAGAGCTTCTCCTCCCACTACTTGGGGTGAAGTAACATAGGTATGCTTGTGCCATTTTCTCTGTTATCTTGTTGAGTGAGGATGAAGGCCTAGACTTCATTTGAAAGGTATACCTGATAGACTCATTGTCAGACACCTTGGAACTTATGCAATTATTTCTGGAAAGAAAGGTTGGTTGCAGCTTTTATAGATATAATTCTACAGTATAAGAAAGCTTTGCGGGGGTGGGGGGAGATGGGAAAGGATGGGAAGGGGAAACAAAGGAGGCAAAAATGCTTGATAAGAAATGTACTCATTATCTTGCCCATGTAATTGTAACCCCTCTGTACGGTATTTTCACAATTTAAAAAAAAAGTCTTTTAGTTTAATTCTATTTTTTTTTTTTTTTTTTTGTCAGTCATGGGGCTTGAACTCTGGGCCTGGATGCTGTCCCTAAGCTCTTTAGCTCAAGGCCAGTGCTGTACCACTTGAGCCACAGCACCACTTCCAGTTTTCTGGTGGTTTATTGAAGATAGAGTCTCATGGACTTTCCTAACTGGGCTGGCTTTGAACTACGATCCTCAGATCTCAGCCTCCTGAGTAGCTAGGATTACAGGCATGTACCACTGGTACTTGGCTTTGTTTCTTTTTTTCTTTTTTTTCTTTCTTTTCTTTTTTTTCTTTTTTTTTTTTTTTTTTGCGTCTGCTCCTGGGGCCTGAACTCTGGGCCTGGGCGTTCCCTCAGCTCTTCAGCTCAAGGCTAGCGCTCTACCACAACGCCACTTTCGGCTTTTTTCTTTTTGCTTATGTGGTGCTGAGGAATCGAACCCAGGGCCTCAGGCATGCAAGGCAAGCGCTCTACCACTGAGCCACCTTCCCAGCCCCTAATTCTAATTTCTTATTGCTAATTAATCTATTACTCTTTGGAAAACTAGATGAAATCTATAAGGAAGAGCAGATACATATTATCATCCTTTTTTTTTCTTACATAGCATGCAGATTAAGAAAAATATCCATAGTTCATTCTTCATCTTTCAATATTATTGACACAATTTGGAAAATATTATTGAGACAATTTGGGAATGAGAACTCTAGAGTAAGTAAAATTATATTTAAATCCAAAATCAGGCATTTTTTAAAAATAAATATGCATCGTGTTCTGCACTTCTAAAAGCTATGTTATCCAAATTTCAGCCTCTTTAACCTGGAACACAGAACTTGGGACCTGCCAGATGGTTCCTGTTGGGACTGAAGGTGTTAACCTATGTCAGCTCTTTGGTGGAACATCAGGGGAGTCAACTCTGTTAATTTACTTACCTTTATTTCCTAAAGTTACATAAGTAGAAGAACTTTCTTACATTCCATCTCTGCTTTCCATTTTAAATAAGAAGGAAACAAAATAAGCAGAAGGAACCAAGTCCTATGTACAGTTCACTCTTATTTATTGAATATATGCTTCAACATAAAGCTAATAATGAAGGAAATAACAGATAACTTGGTTTATTTTCATTCTATCAGTCTGAATTGGAAAATTCTGACTATTCTTAGGAGATTATTTATGAATTGAAACATAGTACTGGTCTTGAAACAATACTGTGAGTTCAAAATATCTCAGTAAGTTGGAACTGCATGCTACAGACATGAACTCCTTCACACATGCCTCATTAATCCTACTTTTTCTAGACATGGATACCAAGTTCCGTGGAACAAGGGTGCTCCTAAAAAATACTCAAAAAGTACATAACCTATGGTTTTAGGTATTTACTTGTTCAGTTTCTCCAATCAAAATTTAATGCAAAAGAAAAATGAAAAAATAAGGTACACTGAGGATCTAATGACCTGGATACCAAGGGGCTATCCTATCTCTTACGAGAATAAGGTATGTACTTGCTTTGGAGAGAGGAATTCTGGTAGGGAAGGAGACAGGAGTTTTATGGACCTGCTATTGTGCTAGGTGCTCCATTTGTACTTTCATGTCATAACTGTATGAATGTTATTATTATAACTGTACATGTTATTATTCCCATTTTATAGGCAAAAACATAAGGCACAGTCACTAAATTAAAGGAGGACCTCACCTCATTCACCCCTCCCCACCCTAAAGTCTATCAGAAGATTCAGGGATTTGTTTGCTTTTCAATGGGACATCACCCTTGTGTGTTTTAATTGCTTTGTGAAAAAATTTCCATGAAGATTAATAAAAACCAATTATGAAACTTAATCTCATACCCTATAAAGGGCATAGTCATGTCTCACACTAGCCTGCTTCTCATACACTGGATCTCAGCAAAAGTGCGTAAGAGCCAAAAACAAACTTAAAAACTAAAGGATTCTATTCCTTTGGATATGATATCCTTTTTCCTCTTAACCTGCCAATTTCTTTACCAGTTAGATAGTATGAGCAATTTTCTCACAGGAAATCTCTTGTATTTATAGCAAGTTAATTGCTTTCCAGAAGTGACTGTCATATATATATGGATGGTTTTAGGATTCAGTTTTGTCCAAAGCTCGAAAATTAATTCATGCCTCATCCCTACAAGCCTCATGTTATAAGAGATGAAAGCCATTGCAAAGAAAAACCTATTGCCATGGAATCTTTAAAGTCTAGTTTTAGCTAAGCAATCCATTAATCTGCCTGTTTTTGAGTATCTAATATCCAAGATAGAGCATATTCTTGCAGTAATAAGTTCAGTGTTCTACTGATTGTGAAGGAAATATTTAATAGAATAATTGTAACTTGAGGCCAAAAACAGAGCTCACATCTTAATCATGTATGTTATACAAAAGCCCCACAAATTCAAGCAAATGAAGCATTCATTAATTTTCTGTTAATAAATCAGATCTATGACATTCTTGGCCACAAAATTATGTTAGTACCAGTTTAACACTAGGTCTAGTCTTACCAGTTAAACAAAGATAATTTACCATCTTTACAGATTTTTTTTTTTTGGTCATGGGGCTTGAACTCTGGGCTTGGGCGCTATCCCTGCGCTCTTCAGCTCAAGGCGAGTGCTCTACTGCTTGAGCCATAGCACTACTTCCAGTTTTCTGGTGGTTAATTGGAGATAAGAGTCTCATGGGGGGCTGGGAAGGTGGCTCAGTGGTAGAGCGCTTGCCTTGCATGCATGAGGCCCTGGGTTCAATTCCTCAGCACCACATAAGCAAAAAGAAAAAAAGCCAGAAGTGGCGCTGTGGCTAAAGTGGTAGAGTGCTAGCCTTGAGCTGAAGAGCTGAGGGACAACGCCCAGGCCCAGAGTTCAGGCCCCACGACCAGACACCCCCCCCCCCCCAAAAAAAAAAAAAAAAAAAAAAGAGTCTCACGGACTTTTCTGCCTGGGCTGGCTTTGAACCATGATCCTCAGATCTCAGCCTCCTCAGTAGCTAGGATTATAGGTGTGAGCCACTGGCGCCCGGCTTTACAGATATTTTTAACATATATTTTCTTTAAGAGTTACACAATTATTTTCTCTCCAAAGGAAAATGTAAGCAATATTTTGAAAACTTCACTTTATTGAAATATGTTCCCATCTGTGAGTCTCTTAGGTCACAAAAAATGAATTGTGTTACTTTTTTAAAATATTTTTTATTGTAAAAATACTGTACAGAGGGGTTATAGTTACATGAGCAAGGTAATGAGTACATTTCCTATCAAGCATTGTTATCTCCTCCTTTGTTTTTCTTCTCTCCTCCCTTCCCTCCCAAATCCACAGCTACTCTCCCCCCTTCTCACCCCCCCTCCTTGCCTAAATGTAAAGTTGGTTTTTCAACATTGTGTCTTGTACATCTCATTGTTACAATGGGTCAACCTGTATCCCTGTTTAAGCATTTTGTTTTTTCCCTTCCTCTCCCCAAGCTAGAGAAGTGTATATACAAGATGCAAATACAGTGAAAACAGCTTATACCATGGGGGAGGAACATACAAAGAAACAAAAAAAAAATCACATGGTACATTATAAATATGTTAGGAACAATAGCAAGAAAGAAAAAAACCACTTGTGTCTCTATCTTGGGATTCATTTTGCTTAACATCAACTTATCTGGTTATATGTACATAGCTTTTGACCTTTTCTGCTTGTCCCAGACATATGCTAGTTATTGCAAATAAGGGAAACCAAGGGACCTATATTTCTTTCGGCCTGGCTTACTTCACTTAATATAATTTTTTTCCAAATGTTTCCATTTATGGAACCAACCCAGATGCCCCTCAGTAGATGAATGGATCATGAAAATGTGGTATCTATATACAATGAAATTCTATGCCTATATCAGAAAGAATGACATCGGCCCATTTGTTAGGAAATGGAATTGTGCTACTTTTGTTACCATCAAAACACTTTGTAAGCCACTGCCAGTTTTCATTCCTTCTCTCTTTTCAGTTGAATATGACATGATACTGTGTTTCAAAGGTGCCTCTTTACTACAGGAAAACACTGGTGAAATCAATATTTTTCATGAAAAATCATTTTTCATTTCAGGGGGAGCAACAACTGCTTCACCTATAGAGTCCCTCTAAACCATGTGATGTATTTAAAGTTTCAAGCTGTTGTGAGCTTTTTAACTAAGTATTATAGGATTTCAAGACTACTAAGTCAATATTTAGAGCACCTACCTTTCATATTTCAGTTGCTAGATACATAAATTTTCACTTTCATCATGGAAATTTAGTAGTGAGTAAAGATATACTTAGTTAAAATCTTGCATGTATGTAACACTACAAAAATTTATGAGATTTCACAGGCAGTGTGGGAATACAGGTCAGGTAAGTGGACAGAAAGAACTGTTCTCTCCCAGAAACCGGTTCTTGCTGCATTATTCATTGCTTTTTAGCTATTTGCATACATACCTTAAGTTCCTTGGGTGAATAATATATTTTTCTACCTCTGAATTCCTCCACAATACAGAAAAATAGCTAGCATTTGGTAAGTGGTCAGTAGATGTGGTCATGTGCTGAACCTAGCACATACTCACTTGAGTCAATCACTTGATGCTGGTAAATGTTAAGTAGGAAGACAGTAGCCACATTCCATGCCAGGCACTGTTTTAAGTCCTTCAACACGATAACTAATTTACTATCACTTTCCCTTTGTAGCTCCCATACAAGTAAGGAAATGAAGGCATCAAAAGAACAAATGTCTTGTCCCTACTGTCTAGCTCCTCCATACCCTTCAATTGTGGTCTTAAAGATGACTTTATCAGGTAGGTCTTCTATGACCCACTATGCAAGGCTAACTGCCCTTGCTGTCCATCTATATAACTTTTTATATTCAGCACTGTGCAATACTTTCTCAATTAGCTGCCCTGCATACGAGAGTAAACATCAGGAAGGTAGAGACCATGTTAGTTTTATATTCACCACCTGAATACCAATACCTGTAAGAGTACTTGACACCCAATGGCTACTTGACAAACAACAGTTTAATTATTGAAAGGTCTTTAGCATATGGCAAATGTTTACTAAATGAACACATAAGGAGCAAAATAAATGACTCTGTACAAAATGAATGGCTCTGATATGATGTTGAAATAGACTAATTGAACAATAAACTACTAAAGATTTAAAACTGAGTTTGCAGAGAAGAGTGAAGATTAGAGGTATAGGATTGGGAGTCATTTGCAGATTATTATTGTACACTTACAAATTACCATGACATTAGACTTACTTGGGGGATACATTTTCTACTTATATATTTGGAAAACTTGGCATTATATGTTTAACTTGTAACCTCCCCAAATACAAATTTGGAAGGGACTTCTCATGACTTTCCTGTTTGGACTGGCTTCAAACTGCTATCTCAGATCTCAGCCTTTTGAGTGTCATCTGAAATCTTTAGTCAAATAGCAACTGTATATTATTAGCTTGTTATGGCAAAGGAACTACATAGAGATGAGTGTTTGCTCAGCCAGTTCAGCCTCTTCAGTCACTATGGGAAAGAAGAGAATATGTAGAAAAGGAAGGTGGCAGAAGCAGAAAGGTGAGGTCTAATTTGACATTCTGAGCAGAAAAAATATTGCTCAGTTGGACAGCTGTCTTGATAATTGTCTCCTGCCATTGTTAATATAATTAAAGGATAGAAAAGATAAACTGCTTCTTCTTCCTTGCTAGTTGCTTGAGATTAATCTCTTATTTTCTTTGTATATGCTGTGAGGGGTTTTGGTTTTCATTTTAGGGTTTTTTTTTTGTTTGTTTGTTTGTATTTGAGAGGGGGAGGGGGGTTGAACATAGCCATGCACTTGCTAGGCTGACAGTTTACCATTTGAGTCATGCCTTCAGCTCCCTGATTTTGTTTGCTGTAGTTATTTCTCAGATAGTCTCTTAAACTTCTTGCCCAGGACAGACTTTCAGTCTCAATCATCTACCTATACCTCATAGACAGGCATGTATTGCCACAATTTGCTCATTTGTTGAGATAAGGTCTCTCCTTGTTGTCTGGGCCAGTCTCCAACCTTTAGCCTCCTGACCTCTACCTCCCAAGTAGCCAGGATTATAGGTTTATACCACTCTCCTCAGCTAAGTGACCTTTTATGCTCCGTTCCTCCAAGATTCTGGGCTTGTCACTCCAGAAGCAGATGGATATAAAAAAAGATGATCATAAAGTTGATTGGACAGGGGCTGGGAAGGTGGCTCTGTGGTAGAGTGCTTGCCTTGCATGCATGAGGCCCTGGGTTTGATTCCTCAGCACCACACAAGCAGAAAAACTAGAAGTGGCACTGTGTCTCAAGTGGTAGAGTGCTAGCCTTGAGCTGAAGAGCTGAGGGACAGAGCCCAGGCCCAGAGTTCAGGCCCCATGACTGACCCTCCCCCCAAAAAAGTTGATTGGACAATTGTACTGAACTCTGTTAGGAATTCAGAGAAGTGGTCTTAGAAGGTTTTTTTTTTTTAAAGTTCAAAACACAAATCCTGTGCGCATAGATAGATAGATAGATACACACACACACACACACACACACACACACACACACACACACACACACACACACACACACACACACACACACACACACACACACACACACACACACACACACACACACACACACACACACAGTTTACTGACACATGATCCTGGTGGTTGATGATTCATCTACCCCAGCCACAATGCACATGGTCCACTGCATGCAAACAGATCCTTGGAGTGAAACAATGAACATGAAAACTCTTTGCATGCTACTCACAATGATGCCAGCTTGAATAAGGAATTGTTGCCAGAGATCTCAGCCCTTCTACTGAACGTGATTGCTGCTTGCTACAGACATGAGGAGGGCATAAGTGCTAAAGAGAATACTGGGATGGGAAGGCTACGTCCACATGTGTTAGAACTTCCCAGTGATTGGCTCTGCATGTGGTGCATGGGCTCCCTTTCTCTTTGTGAGATAGCAAGGTGGCAGTGGTGTCTTCAGGTTCTTTTACCACTCCATGGTGGTGATCAAGTAGAGGGATTCTTCCATCTTTACCCTCTGCCTAAAAACAAGTGTTGCTTAATAAGAAAGGTGCTTTTATCCTCTTCTTTATGTATTTAGAGTCATTCTTCCTTTAAGAGTTCACCTGTATTCCGAAATAGCAATAAGCCAAGCAAAATTAGTATTATTATAACCTAAGTTAAAATTCTCAGAGCTTCAACAGAACTATGTGGCTTTCAGAAAGCTGTTCCCGGCCCCATTTGGTGCATTGTTAAGCAATTCTGTTGACACATGAATACATTTCATTTGATTATCATAAAATTATGGCCTAGAAATTGAGCAGCTATGGTGCTGCATTTTTAGACTTCACATTTATAATAAGCCATAATAAAGTAAACATTTTAAATGAATATAAGAATAGGCATTACTTGAAATCACAAATGTATGTTCAATTGGAGTGTTTTGAAGCTCAATTTAACAAAGCAAACAAATTTCCTGGCATTATTAACATGATTGTTCTCACTGTTGCGTTTTGATTTCTAAAAAGTTATTTAAGCAAAAAACAAATCACTAAGAAACAAAACCAGCAAAAAGGAAATATGAGTTACTTTTCAATGTGTGGGGGGTGGGGGGGAGAGAGGGATTTTTTGAGTCACTCTGTTACTTCCCTTTATTTGGCAAGCCATAAGTTGCCTGTTTAATTCTGAGTTCTTATTTCATAATTAATTTGGTGTTGAATTAGCTGTTTGTTCTGCCATCATCAGATTGTGTAGTGAGCTGTATATCAGTCATCTACCTGTGAAACTCCCAAGTTTAGTTAAGGTAGGCTTTCCTCTTACCCCTCCTTTTTTTTTCCTTTTTCTTCTTTCTTTTCATAGCAGTGACGAATAGTGTACTTCAAGGGCAAAGATATTAAGAGTGACATCATTTCACAGCAGAATCACTTAGACTTTATGTGGAAAAAAATGTATTATCAATATACTTCTAATAAAGTTAACTACATTAGATTCTAGGGTAGTTTCCTTTTGGCATTTTCAAATTAACGTTTATCTAAAATGTGATATTTCAATTCAAGGCCATAAATTCAGATTTACAAAATGTATGAATTGAGGTTAAAAAATAAAGTATTAGTTTTTAGAATAGCCACAGTAAGTGAAGTATGTCATAAGCATTTTAGGATATAGAAAAAAAAACTTTAATTTCATTCATTTGATTAGTATCTTCTTTTAAAAATAAAAAAAGTATATTCCTGAAATCCAGAGTTTGGAATGTTGAGGCAGGAGGCTCTTGAGTTGCATAATAAAACCCTATCTCAAAAAACTAATGCACAAACAATAAAAAAGTTGAACGAAACATGCATACTGCAAATGTAAGTTGTTGCAAATAAGATAAAAATATCGAAAGATGAATATGAATGTGAAAAGTGATTCTTTTAACAGAATTTTAAAGGATTCTTACTACTAACATGTTTACAAAAGAAAGTAAAATTAGCTTGAAAAAAAATTACATAACAGGCTGGCGCCAGTGGCTTACAATCCTAGCTGTTCAGTAGGTTGAGATCTGAGGATTGCAGTTCCAAACCAGATTGGGCAAGAAAGTCTGTGAGGCTTTTACTACCAATCCGCCATCACAAAGCCAGAAGTAGAGCTGGAGCTCAGGAGGTAGAGCACTAGCCTTGAGCACAAAAACTCAGGGAAAGTGCTCAGGCCCTGAGTTCAAGTACCAGGAGCAGTACACCACACACAAAATCATGACAGTATTGGAAAAAAATATAGGAAGCCTTGGGAAGTGTATTAACTTTCTTCCCTTTCTGCTTTCTTTAAGGACAGCAAAGAACTAGAATATCCGTTTTACTCCACAGTAAAGAAAGCATAACCTATATGCGAATTTAATACCAATCAGATAGTAGGATTTGAAGGACTGTTGTCCATGGAATATTCCAAAAGGAAAAACAAAAAGATACTGGTAACATCTCATGTGAGGTAACAAGACAAAAGATAATTTGGAGGCTCTGGTGCAAAAGGTACCAAGGAGTGATCCCTGGTGCCTCTTTGGTGCCTCCTGTGGCAGCTGCAGATGAAGCAGTTTGTTATGTTCTAGGATACTATGGTGTTCTCTGATTTTTAATAATCTTTCTCAAACAAAGTTCCTTCCTGTACTGTCCGTAGACTATTGCAGACACTCCCTCTGTAAGTTTGGCACTGGCTCAACAGTACAAAGCCACAGGAGTTCAGAGTTGCAAATGTACTTGCCTAAAAGTTGGCCAGGGTATAACATAGCAGTTAAGCTGACAGTGAAAATCAGGGAGAGGCACACTGATGAGAGACTACTTTGTAAAATATGAAACTGTATAGCGTTCTTATCAAACATATTTCTTATTTGGTTATTATTTTTCATAAACACCAGGATTCTGCTAGACAGTATGCTCCAATATATGGAGCTGGTGAGGCAGATTTATATAATTCTGTCTTGAATGTCTTTCAAGGTGTACATTGGGGACAAAGTGGAGCCTGCCATTCTCATAATTGTCAATCTCTGTATTTGTGTAGTATATTTATTTTCTTGGTGGTGGGAGGGTACTAGGGGTTGAACTTCGTGCCTTTTATTTGTTAGGCACTCTTAACATTTGAACTTTTTGCTTTAGTTATTTTGGGAATAGAACTTCAATTTTCTCTTGGCCAGCTTAGCTTAGACCGTGATTCTCCCAAGTTCAGCCCTCTTTGTAAGTTGAGGTGACAGGTATATTCCATCACACCCAGCTGTTCGTTGAGATGAAAACTCACTTTTGCCCAGACTAGTCTCACCTAGTCCTCTCAGTCATTGCTTCCTTCTCAAAGAAGATACGATTTTTAATGACAAAGGGTAATGACTCTAAATGACTGATGAGAAATACCAAAAGCAGACTATAGCTCCTGTGGACAGAGGTCTCAGTGAGTCTGCAATTGATTTTATATAAGCTTATAAGAAAAATCCTGACAATTTTGTCAGATGATTCCACCATAATCTAATTATTCAAAAGTTGTATGGGTTGGTGGGCTTTGTGATCATTAATGCTGCTAAGGTAGACAGAGTCATTTGAAAGAAGAAAGAGTTAAGGTCATGGAGAAGAAGGTTATCATTATTGTTGATGTTCTAAGTACTAGGCCAAACAGCAAGCAAATAATTTGTCATTGAACTTTTTGGTTTACTGCTTTATACATACAGAAATGTACCTAGAAGACAGTTCTCTTGAAGTCTGTACACTATAGGAAGAACATGTTTGAGTAGTTGAATTTATAATGAGTGATAATCAAGCAGGATGTGGTAATGCATTCTCCTGTAATTCCAGCACTGGAGGGATTCAGATAGAAGATATTATGAGTTCAAGGCGATCCTGGACTATATATATAGATAGATCTATATCTATCTATATATATATATATCAAGACTGTCTAAATTTTTTCAATTAATTAGTTCATTTAAAATGAAATTTAAAATTAATGTGATTGTATCCAGTTGTTAGAAGTCCTTGAAAGTCCTTGAGCTATGTTGATATCTTAATGAATTGTTTAGCTCATGCCCACTTTCTTGTGAACTGTGTTAAACAAGGGTATTTAATAACCATTAAAATGATTTTCAAGTCAGTTATGATGGTCCATGCCTATAATATTTTCCCTTGGGAGTCTGAGGCAGATAGATCATGCATTCATGGCCAGTCTAGACAACATAGTGAATTCCAGGCTAGCTTGAGAGTATATAAGGAGACCCCTATCTCGAAAAACAAAGACAGAAAAACTCCAATGATAAGAAAAACTGTCACTGTAAAAAATAGGTAGACTTATCAATCTGGCACCTTTGCAATTATATTGGTTGTACAAAAAATGAGTATTATCAGCTGAACTTTATAACTATTCATAAAAGAAAGTTAGACATGTATATTGCACTTTATTCTCAGCCTCATGTTAATGGTGATGAATGCATGCTCTGTTTTTGACTCTCAGAATGAATGGTACTCAACAGACCAGGAACCAATATATATTGCCATCCAGTTTACTTGTATAGTAAAGCCTTTACCATTACCTGACTTTAACTGGCAGAGGCACCTTTTTTGTTTTTTAATTTTTTTTTGTCGGTCGTGGGGCTTGAACTCTGGGCCTGGGCGCTGTCCCTCAGCTCTTCAGCTCAAGGCAAGCACTCTACCACTTGAGCTACAGCGCCACTTCCGGTTTTCTGGTGGTTTATTGGAGATAGGAGTCTCACAGTCTTTCCTGCCTGGGCTGGCTTTGAACCACGATCCTCAGATCTCAGCCTCCTGAGTAGCTAGGATTACAGGAGTGAGCCACCAGCGCCTAGCTATGAGGCAGAGGCACCTTTTTATCTTCACAGAACCTTCTCCTTTTGCTCATCGTGACCATGGAAAGGTCATTCGGTCCAATAATGGCTTCTCATTTGGTGTAGAAATCTGACAAAAGCTTTGCAGCTGTGAAATGGAACTCATTTTAAAATTAACCTATTGTAAATCTTTAATGATTGAGAAATTCTGCAATTTGCTATGATTTGTGGTTTGTGCTGCATCTAGAATAACAAACAGTAGATATGATACCAGCCAGAATCATGTGCATTTGGAAAATAATAAAAGTAAATTTGCCAGATACTGAGCTTAGTTTAAGACAACATTATCCCCTTTGCTCTTCATCAGTCAGATATCACATTGTCTCCAACTTACAGAGTATTCCAAGTGGAATTCAGTACTTGAAGATACTTACTAGTTTATTATACAAGAAGCAAAATTGGCCATAAGTTTTTTTTCTGCTGTTGTCTCCTGTAATACATTTTTATCCTAGAACCTAGATTCATAGCCAAAAAGGGGGGGTGGGGTGGGGATAGGTTTTTTTTTTTCCCACAAAAATTTAAAATTTGAGTTTTTTTGCAGTGCTAGGAACCAACAGTGCCCCTTGCCACGCCCATACCCAATAATTTTAGTTTAATAAAACAAAATTACCTCTGCCTATGTGCACATTCTTAAACTCTCACTTCCCACATCTAGAAATCTCCTTGTACCTGTGTGTGTGCACGTGTATGCGTGCATGTGCCCACATGCACACACTTGTCTTAGGGCTTGAACTTGGCCTGGGCACTTTCTGTGAGCTTCTTGAGCCACAGCTCTACTTCTGGCTTTTGGGAGTAATTTACTAGAGATAGCAATCTCATAGATTTTCCTGTTCCAGCTGGCTTCTAACCACAATCTTCAGATCTCAGTCTCTTGAGCGGCTAGGATTATTAGATATGAACCACCAGTGCCTGGCTCTTTGGATTTTTATATACATTTAACTAGATATTATATTAGAGATCCTAGTAAGGATGCAATATATTTATTCACCCCTTACTATTAAACCATGATTAAATTACTTAACTCCTCTGCTTGTTTTTTTTTTTTTTTTTTTTGCCAGTCATGGGGCCTGAACTCTGGGCCTGAACGCTGTTCCTTAGCTCTTCAGCTCAAGGCTAGTGCTCTACCACTTGAGCCACAGTGCTGGCTTTTTTTTTTCTGCTTATGTGGTGCTGAGGAATCGAACCCAGGACCTCATGCCTGTGAGGCAAGCACTCTACCACTGAGCTACCTTCCCAGCCCTCCTCTGCTTGTTTTTCTGTATGCAAAATGGGGATACTATTAATACCTATTTTGTAGGTTGATTGTGAGGATTATATAAACTAATTTGTGTGAAACACTTGAAACACTACTTAATTCCAACTAAAAAAGTGTTTAGTAATAATTATTACACAGTCAGATCGAAAGCTATTAAATTGAAATCTAACAATTTGCAGATAATAGATGTAAAAGAAAGATGGTAAGATAATGTAAAGGAAATTGTAGATAAGACAATAAATAAGGAACTATGTTGTCATTTAGTGCATTTTATAATGGGAAGCCATGGATATGAGTGGATTTGCTGGTTTATTTTTAAATTTACATATTAAGTTTATTTTAACTTACATTTAAAATTTGCACACAATAAATTTGTTCCTTTTAGGATGCAATTCTTGTCTAACACATACAAAACAGTTTTCTTTTTCTTTTTCTTTTGCCAGTCCTGGGCCTTGGGCTCTGGCCCTGGGCACTGTCCTTGAACTCCTTTTGCTCAAGGCTAGTGCTCTACCACTTGAGCCTCATTGCTACTTTCTGTAATTTAATTTTTCTTCAATTTTTCTGTAATTTATTGGACTGTCCTGTCTTCATTGGCTTTGAACCATGGTTCTCAGATCTTAGTCACCTGAGTAGCTGAGATTACAGGTATGGTTACCCCTAAAAAATTTCCATATAATATTTTATTAGTTGAGTTTCTAGCTTTGAAACCCTACCACGGAGATTGTAGGCATAGCTCAGTTGGTGGAAGACTAGCCAATGAACACAAATATCAGACATCAAGTTTAAGCCCCAGTCTTGGACCAAAAACTCAAACCAAACCCGATAACTGTTTGTTTTTGTTGTTTGATTGTGTAAATTTGCCTTTTCTTTAGCTTTTAAAATCTTCTTTAATTTAGCACAATACATTTGAAACTGTTCACCATTTGAAGGTTGTTTCCATTTCTAGTTCTAAATGATTATAAGTAAAACTGCTATAAACATTTATATGAACATTGGTTTTCATTTTTCTTTAGTAACACTTATGAATGAGATTGATGGCTCTTAGAGTAGTTGTAGGTTTAACTTTCTAAAAAAATAAAACTGCCAAACTTTTCTAAGATGGCTGTGCCATTTTATATATTTTATATCCTGATGTAATGTTTGAGAGATCTATTGATTTGTATATTGTCAGCACTTAATATTATTAGTATTTTGCCATTTTCCCAATGCCAGAATGTCTTGGTAACTTCTTTATATTGTCCTTTTTTTTTTTTGTCGGTCGTGGGGCTTGAACTCTGGGCTTGGGCACTGTCCCTGCACTCTTCAGCTCAAGGCGAGTGCTCTACTGCTTGAGCTACAGCGCCACTTCCGATTTTCTAGTGGTTTTTATTGGAGATAAGAGTCAGGGGCTGGGAAGATGGCTCAGTGGTAGAGAGCTTGCCTTGCATGCCTGAGGCCCTGGGTTCGATTCCTCAGCACCACATAAGCAAAATGACAAAAGCCGGAAGTGGTGCTGTGGCTCAAGTGGTAGAGCGCTAGCCTTGAGCTGAAGAGCTGAGGGACAGCGCCCAGGCCCAGAGTTCAGGCCCCACAACCGGACCCAAAAAAAAAAAAAAAGAGTCTCTCAGACTTTCCTGCTTTGGCTGGCTTTGAACCGTGCTCCTCAGATCTCAGCCTCCTGAGTAGCTAGGATTACAGGTGTGAGCCACCGGAACCTGGCTTATATTAAGTCTTGAAGTCCATAGCTCTTCTCCAACCAACTCTTTCAGAGTTATTTTGATTATTCTAGTTCTTCTGGTGCTTCATATAATATTCTTGGACTTTTAGAATCAGGTTGTCAGTATTAAATATTCTAGGCAGGTACATGCCTGCTATTTCAACCCTCAGGAAACTGAGACAGGAGGAGTGCAAGTTTGAGTCTAGCTAGGCAACATAGTGAAACTCTAACAAAAGGAAAATCTGTTGGAATTTTGCTTGTGTCTTTGTTGAATCTGTAGGTCACTTTTGAGACAAATTTATATCTTAGCATTGAATCTTCCAGTTCATGAGTATAGTATATCTCTCCATTTATGAAAATTCCTAATTTTTTTTTCTGTACTTCTCAGCATATTGCATAGATGCCGCAATTTTTTAGATTTATTTTTTAGATTACTTTATAGTTTTAGTATTATTATAAATGACTATAATGGTTTAGTAGTACCTTTTCATATTGGCATATAAGAGTACATTTGGGCAAGGTTTTGTGGCACATGCCTTGAATGTTGATTCAAGAAGATGAGGCAGGACTGCTCAAGGACAGTCTGAGCTTTCTCAGAAAGAAGGGAGGGGAGGGAAGGAGGAAGATGTTTGGTATAAGTGTCAATATATTCTGTATCTACTTATGTTTTTTTCTACATGCATTCTATTTTTGTATCTATTTTACCCATTTTTCACATATAAATTATAATTATGATAATTATAATTATTTATAAACACTTAAGCCAGATGTCCTCCTCTCTTCATCCCTTCCTCTTTTTCCTCCTTTTTTTTTTTTCAGTCTCACTACTTATCCCAGACTGGCCTGGAATTTATTATTTTGCTTCACAAGTGTTAGAATTCTAGGTGCGTAACACCACGTCCAGCTATATGTGTATTTAATACCCTTGTATCCTACAACCATGTTAGTTTTAGTTTGCAGAGCCTCCTTACAGATGCTTTCTATCTAGGTACTGTCCTCTCTGAAGAGAACTTATTTTCCTTTTTCTAACTTCTATATATTTTTTTCTTTTAGGTATAGGAATGCCTTGATTGGATTTAAATTTTTCAAAAGTAAATCTGGCACAATATAAAAATTATACAAAAATGATACCATAGGGAAATGTAAAATGAGAGAAATTTGGAAATTCAGAATGGCTGATAATGCTTGCTCAGTAAAAAAAAAAGAGTAGGGGGGCATGGGTATGAGGAAATCTTGGTCTTTCCCTTTGCTCTGCCTTTTTTTCGTTGTCACAAGGGGGAAATGCCATCTTTACTGCCACAGTAGCAAAGATGTGTAATGTTTCACCTGCACCATCAGCAGCCAGCAGTAGAGTATGTGAATGCATTATGTTCATTGGCACGGTGAATGGAACATGTTTAAGCCTTAAAATCTTGCATTGTGTTGGAGAGGGAACAAAGTAGATGTAGGCAGAAGAAGGCTTAGAAGTAGCTGTGGCTGGCTAGTTGTGTTGAGGGTCTAACTGAGAGTGTCATGTGAGCTGGCAAGCATTCCACCCCTAAGCTACATCTTTAATCCTGCTTACTTGATCAGCAGTCAGCATTACTGCTTGATTGAAACGCTGAAGCTAAAGATTCCCTGGGATTTAATCAACCCCTAAATGTCTACTGTAGTGGATGTTGGAGCCAAAGGTAGGTAACAGAATTAGTATATCATGATGAGAGAGTAGAAGCAAAGGTTTATGAGAACACTTCTCAGGAAAGCTCTGGAGAGCTGAGCATTAAGTGAATGTTGTTGCTGCTACTACTGCTGCACTCATTTGGAGTTGGAGACAGACTTTCATTCTCTGCTTTTCCTTCTCTGCCTCTCTCCTTTCCTTCCAATAGCATTTTTAAAAAGTAATTTATTTTCTTTTGACTTGAAGGACATAATAAAATAACAAATCATTTTTAATATAGCCCCTCAAAATGTTTAGTTCTTTTTGTTTGTTTGTTTTTTGTTGGTTGTGGGCTTTGAACTCAGGGCCTGGGCGCTGTCCCTCAGCAATTCAGCTCAAGGCTAGCGCTCTACCACTTGAGCTACAGCACCACTTCTGGTTTTCTTGTGGTTTAATGGAGATAAGGGTTTCATAGACTTTCCTGCCCGGGCTGGCTTTGAACCACGATCTTCAGATCTCAGCCTCCTGAGTAGCTAGGATACAGGCATGAGCCACCGGCGCTCGGCGTAAATGTTTAGTTCTTATGAAAACTATTGATACTACAACCTTGACAAACCTTCAATCCTTTCTTTAGCATGAGAGTGCTAAATCTATAACATAAACTTAGAAATGACCTTTTCTAACACTTAATCTAACACTTCTAAGAGTAAATTTCCTTTTTCTTCCCTCCCCCTCTCTCTCCCTACCTCTCTCCCCCTCTCTCTCCCTCTCCCTCTCCTTCCCTCCCTCTCCCTCTCCTTCTCCCTCCCTCCTTTTCCTCCCCCCCCCCCCCCCCCCCCCACATATATACACAGATGTGAGGTGCTTGGGTGCATCCCTGAGCTTCAACTCAGGGCCTGGACACTGTCCTTGAGCTTCTTTTGCTCAAAGCTATGCTCTACCACTTGAGCACAGCTTTACTTCCAGCATTTTTGGTACTCAATTAGAAATGAGTCTCTTGGATCCGGGCACCAGTGGCTCACACCTGTAATTTTAGCTACTCAGGAGTCTGAGATCTGAGGATTGCAGTTCAAAGCCAGCCAAGACAGAGAAGTACTGGTGAGACTTTTTTTTACCCAGTCCTGGGGCTTGAACTTAGGCCTGGGCACTGTCTTTGAGCTTCTCTTGCTCAAGGCTAGCACTGTACCACTTGAGCCCCAGTAACACTTCTGGCTTTTAATGTTTATGTGGTACTGAGTCTTGAACCCAGGGTTTCATGCATGCTAGGCAGGCACTCTACTACTAAGCCACATTCCCAGCCCTGGTAAGACTTTTATATCCAGTTAATCTCTCAAAATTGGAAGAAGAGCTGTGGCTCAAAGTGGGGGAGCACTAGCCTTGAATAAAATAGCTGAGGGACAGTGCCCAGTCCTTGAGTTCAAGCCCCACAACTGACAAAAAGAAAAAAAAAAAAGAAGAGTGTCTCATGGACTTGCCTGCCTAGCTGGCTTTGAACCACAGTCCTCAGATCTCAGCCTTCTTAGTAGCTAGGATTACAGTCATGAGCCACTAGCACCTGATAAAAAGTTAAATTTTGACCAAAGCAATTGGTAACACTACTTTTGTAGCATAACTCAGACTGTTAAAATAGGAATTTTGTTTTTTAAAATACCTTGGAGAGGGTTCCATGGAAAAATGTAGAAAAGACACAAGATAGAAAGACAGCCAAGCTGAGAACTCCCGAGGCCAAAATTGAAACAGTCTAAAGAGCACAATAAATGAAGGCAGTGTTTAATTATAAACTAAGAAATAAAATACATATTCATGAGTCCATACTGATATAAATGAATAAGCAATTAAATGAGGGCGAAAGGGCAGGTCTCTGTCTTACAGAAGTCCAGATGAGAAATGTTCAAGGGAGGGAAGACAGAAAATTCCATTGGGACACCACACTAATAATTATTTTAAGCCAGGTCCATGGATGAATGCTAAACTCAGTGAACTAAAGTTCGAGCATCAGGATATTTGCATAGCCTTAGTCTGTCTTCCTTCTATGCTAGCTGGTTTTTGTTTGTTTTGGTGTTGTTTTGACACATACCCTGTTACCTTGGTTTGCCTGGAGCTCACTATGTTGCCCTTTCTGAAACTGAACTTGTGATCTTCCTATGTCAGTCTCCCAAGCACTAAGATTACAGTCATGTGTCACTGGCACATATATAGTAGTAGCTTTAATGAATATCTTCCAGGATATGGAGTTCTATGAGTGGGGCTGGACACTCATAACTAAGACTCATAACCAAGAGAGTATGAAAAGTAAAAACACAAGTAAATTTATAGTAGAGAAACCTGACAAACACTACCCTCACCAATTAATCAGAGTTAACATGACCAGACATGCTCCCAGAGAAGATAAAAGCAAATCTATAACTGTCTAACTTGTTCGCTTCAAAAATACCAAGGAAAATCTGTGAAACCATCATAGATTGGAAAAGATTAATGTGATGTGCTAGTTAAATGCAATATGGTTTTCTGGATGGGGGTCTTAGTGTAGAGAAACTATAAAGCCTTTACTTCTGTTGTTTTGTACAGTGTCAATTTATTAGAATTGATAAATGTAATAAATAAAATATAAGCACTAGAAGAGAGTGGCTAAAGGAAATACAGCAGTTCTACTGTATAATTTTTCTGTTAATCTAAAATTACTTAGAAATTACAAGTTAATCTCAGCACTTGAGAGGTGGATGCAAGAGGAACTTGAATTTGAGGCCAGCCTAGGCTACATAAGAGAGACTGTCTCAGAAAACCAATCAATACATATATACATACATATGCACACACATACTTGCATACATACACATATATACATACAAACAATATACATAAAAGCAAAAAGAATGAAAGTTAAACAGGAAAAGAAAGCATCCCCTACTCTGCCAGAGTAGGCAAAGGTGTGTTTCTGTCCCTCGATGTGGAAGTACAGTAGTAAATGCTCCTGTCTGCTTGGTGCATGTGCTAGGTCCAGTTCCCCTGCCAGTCTCCTCACCCAGATCATTGGCCTACTTAAACAATAATATGTTGATATTGCATGTGGGGTATTTCAATATAAAATACAGTGTTGTTTAGCTTATTTCAAAAGCTATAAAACTTCCATTAATTCAATGTAATTATGGGTACAGATGTGAAGTACTGATTTGTAAATACCTTATTCTTTTTACACTGAAGCTCTCATTAACTCAACAGTTGATTATAGAAGACCAAATAGTGTTCAGTTTTACTAAATAATAATATGCAATAGGCTGGGATGATTATTGTCAAATTAACAAACTAGAATATGGATATTGAAATTACATTTCTCCACTGTATGCCAAATATTCTTTCAGTCTGTCCATTAGTAAAAATTGTTTTTAGTTGGTGCACATATAGGACATATGCTCTTTTTATCAGATAAATATATTTTGCCAGCTAACCAAATGAATACTTTGGAATATAACTGGTGTGATAAGTAAAGAATATGTTCAGAACAGTTTCTCAGTGTTATTGCTTGTCCAAACCACTACAATAGACCATTAATAATGCTACTTAATTGTTGTACTCAGATGGAGCAACACATCATGTATAACAATTCTGAAACTGAGAACCCAAGAATGATGAGCTATGTGATAAAGACTTACTATAATTGCTATCCAGTGAAAGTACAGACTGAACATTGTTGACTAGCAAGCAAGCATATTCTTGTAAGATGCATATGATAAAATTTTCTTGACAGCTGTACTCAAAGTATACCTTTTCATGTCAGCATAATTCCTTTAGTGGTTTTACCTTGAAACTTAAAAAAATCGAGTTAAGTTTCCTTCAAATAGAAGTCAGTCATATAAACAGATAGGACAGTTGGTGTGATTATTGATAAGAAGACTCTCTTTTTTGGGGGGGGGGGGGTCCGGTCGTGGGGCCTGAACTCTGGGCCTGGGCGCTGTTCCTCAGCTCTTCAGCTCAAGGCTAGCACTCTACCACAGCGCCACTTCTGGCTTTTTTCTTTTCATTTTGCTTATGTGGTGCTGAGGAATCGAACCCAGGGCCTCGTGCATGCAAGGCAAGCACTCTACCACTGAGCCACCTTTCTAGTACAAGAAGACTCTCTCTTAAACTCCCAATGTGATTTTTTTTTTTTCAGTAATAGAAAAACAATTCTAGAATATATATGGAAAATCACAGAACCCAAAATAGTTAAGAAAGAATAAGGTTGGAGGTCTCCTGATTTGAAAACATACTATAAAAGAGCAATAACTTAGATAACATACTTAATTACTGGTGTGGAGGCAGACCAGATAGATTATAGAAACTGACGATTATCTGAAAACAAAAACTCGACAGCTGAGAGTGGTGGTACACTTTGGGAGACTGAAGTAGGTGGACGGTGAATTTGAGGTCATCCAGGGCTACAAAAAAAAAAAAAGCTTGTCTCTAAAACAACATAGAAAGGACAGATAGACCAAGGAAAGAGAGTAGAAAATCCAGAAAGATGTCTTCACATATACTGCCAAGTGATTCTTTTCACAGATTATCAGGATGACACAATAAGGAAGAATAGTTTCTTCAATAAATGATTATTGGGAACCTGGATATCCACATGCAAAAAATAAGTTTGGATCTTAAATCTTATAGCATATAATAAATTGACTCAAAGTTACCTTAAAAATGGAAACCTAACAATGCAGATCTGTACACAATAACCTAAGACCATGAGCTTTTGAACTGGGAAGAAAAGGTGAGCAAAGGGAGAAATTAAAGGACATAAGATTTGACAACAACTTCTTTGATATGACACCAAAATCATAGGCAACAGATTAAAAATAAACAAAAGGATTATAGCAGACTTTATAAGTTCTCATCAAACAATCAACAAAATTTTAAAAAGCAACCTGTAAAATGGGGGGAAAAAAGTATTGTAAATCTGATAAGATGGTAATACCTGGGATGGGTAATAAATGTCTACATCTTAGGGAAAAAAAGCTAGGCTCTGATGGCTCATGCTTGTAATCTTAGCTACTCAGGAGGCTGAGATCTGAGGATCTCAGTTTGAGGCCAGCCTGGGTAGGAAAGTCTGTGAGATCCTTACCTCCAGTTACACACACACAGTCAGAAGTAGAGCTGTGGATCAAGTGGTAGAGTGCTAGCCTTGAGCAAAAAAGCTCAGGGACAATGCTCAGGCCCTGAGTTTAGCACCAATAAAAGAAGGAACTCCTATCTCATACTACAGCATAAATGAACCTCAAGAACATTATATTGAGTGAAGTAGACCGGTCACAAAAAGGACAACTACTATATGATTCTTCTCATTTTTGAAGTATCTAATTTAGTCAAAAGTCATTAAAACAAAATAGAAAAGTGGGTTACCAAGGCCTAGGTCAAGGAGGCAGCTGGTATTTAGTGGCTAAAGAGTTGTGGTGTTACAAGATGAAAAAAATATCTAGAGATCTGTTGTACAACAATGCAAATATGCCTAACAGGGCTGAACTATACAGCTAAAAATGGTTAAGATGATAAAATTCTTTTTACCCTGGCTTAGGATATGTTTCATTGCTTAGTTTTATATTGACTTACCAATTTTACTGGTTACTGTGAGCCAGAAACTTTGATTTATTATCCTTCTACCGACCCAGCAAATTGAGACATCCATTGCCTATTTAAGAAATTAAGAAATGGCCAGGCGCTGGTGGCTCACGCCTGTAATCCTAGCTACTCAGGAGGCTGAGATCTGAGGATCGCGGTTCAAAGCCAGCCCGGGCAGAAGAGACCGTGAAACTCCTATCTCCAATAAACCACCAGAAAATCGGAAGTGGCGCTGTAGCTCAAGTGGTAGAGCGCTCGCTTTGAGCTGAAGAGCTGAGGGACAGCACCCAGGCCCAGAGTTCAAGCCCCACGACTGACAAAAAAAAAAAGAAAGAAATTAAGAAATGGAGACTTTGAAAGATTTGCAAATGTATTTCTGTTAATACTTTCCATATAGCATAACTCCCACAGTGTCTACCTCATTGAATAAGTTGCCCATTGTTTGGATATAAAGAAGGAATTGGAAGAGAAAGAAAGTAAGTCCCTATGATAAGTATTTAAGGCAGAATGGTTGAGACTAGACTGATGATTCTTTGCTAAGTGGGCTGTACGTTAGCAGGGAGGTCAATTCTAGGGCCACTGGAGATATTGGACCTGTAGATTTGGTAAAAATGTAAATCATCAAGATGAATATCATACTCGTTAAAGAAAAAGGAATACGGTTTGAAAGTTTTTATGAAGCTATGTACTGCCTAATCTTGAATTGAAAGCATCTTTTAAAAATGCACATCTCTTCATATTCCTAGGTGGTAGTGAATATGTGGGTAGGAAAATGAGTGTTTCAAATAATGCTAATGGAGTTAAATGATTGCAATCTACCATATATTGTGAGGCAAAGTTGTTAGCTGTGAAAGACGAGGACAGAATTAAAATATTACCATGACTGGCATTTGATTTGAAAACTGCGAAGATAAGCTTGGGTTCCTTTTTATGAAAACCATCCTCATAGCCCAATAGAATATCTTTTAAAAGGTTCTGTGGTTTCCATGGATACTCGGAGCTTTGATAAAGTTGTAATCCATATTCAATCATCCAAGGCAAAGAAACCTACCAACTGAAGTCAAAAGTTGTCTCATCTCTAAATTCATAGTTTGGGAGGTAGAAAGGGTAAGTAGAGTAAAATTAGAATCCTGGGTAATTACACTGATTGAAAGCAAAATATTTAGGAGACATGTTGCTTGGATTTGAGCCTTAGGTACATTTTTTTTTTGTCTGAGTGTAAGAAAGAGGATTGCTTAGGTTTTGACATAGGAGTTTAGGATGGTGAGACCTTCTGAAAGTTGAAACCTGGGCAATATCCTCAGTTGCTGAAAGCCAGAAAGACAGAGGCACTGTTGGAGGCATTGGTCTCCATGGTAACATATTTGCATTTGGCCCAGCAGTGGCTGCTTTCTGCTTAGCTTCTTTTAATTGCTATATATTGACAGCCATTTTCACAACTGCAAAATGTCAGGTAAACAAATGTGCAAGGGAGTATATATCATGTCTGTAGGCTTGATCCCATGTTCTGGATGACACACAGCTCTGAAGGAAGAGTCGCCTAGGTAGCTTGGGTATTTCCTAATGTGTCTGTCACATACTGGAAGCAAAAACCATTCAAATGACTTAAATATTTTGCTCAATTCTCTTTTAAAACAGGTGACAAAAGAGCTCAAACAATATGACAACAAAATTATAGAATGCAAATTTGAGAACAACAGCTGGGTCTTTATGAGACAGAGAACAGACAAAAGTTTTCCTAATGCCTACAACACAGCCATGGGTGAGTAGGACAATGTAATAATGATTGTGGCATTGTACACCAGAAGTTACAGTGCTGGACCCCAAATGTGCTGCCTGTGCTGCTCTGCCTGATGGAACAGAGTGATTTGGACCCCACCCTTGTTGATAGAAATGATTTCCTGTCAGATCTGAACCCTGTTTGGCTCCAGCCAGTTTACATTCTCCCCTCTTAAGGTGGTAGGCGGGTGCTAGGCACATAAAAGAGAGTGTTAAAGAGCAGAGCGCTGGGCTATGTACAAGTTGCATTTATTGAACAACAAAACAGAAGCCAGGATCATTTCAGATCTATTCAAAACCATAAAAACCATTGTTTGCCAGATGGTTTAAAAAAAATTAGCAGGGAAAATGTAATTTCCAGCTTCCAAAATAGCTTACAAACAATGGAGAACAAAGTAAATGAAAACCATTTTAAAAACACAAAAATTGCTATGCTATCCTTCAGAGTAATCTTTGGGTACAAGTGGAATGCTTTGAGAATACAGAGCAGTTAAGTTTTTTCATGATGAACAATGCAAATTGACTGAAGTTTATAAGCTATACTACTGGGAGTACCAATGGATGCATTTTTAGTGGACCTGGAAACAGGTAAAAGACAAAATGAAGATTAAGAGAGAAAGTGAAGTGGAGGTGTGACTCAAGTGGAAGAACATCAGCCTTAAGCAATAAAGGAAGAGTGCAAGATCTTGAGTTCAAGCCCCAGTACCGCCGCGCGTGCGCACGCGCACACACACACACACACACACACACACACACACACAAAAGTAATAGAATTACATATTTTTAGTGTTTCAGTTAATGATGATGATACAATAAGCTTGTGAGAAAATTTAGAAAGGGCCGATTCAAGTTTTTCAGCTTAAAAGTTTACTGTTGTACACTTAGTGGTTCTTATTGAGAGGAACATCTGTGCTTGGACAAGATGAATTTATTTCAAAAGTAGGAATGATAAAGCCTGTGTGTGTGTGTGTGTGTGTGTGTGTGTGTGTGTGTGTGTGTGTGTGTGTGTGTGTGTGTGTGTGTGTGTGTGTGTTTCTCCCCAAAATCGAATAAATGAGGAGGATTGTTATAAATTTCCTATTTTTTTTTCTTTTTCTTCTTTTTCTTTTTCTTTTTTTTGTCCAAGACTGGGACTTGAATTTGGTATCTGACACTTTTGCTCATTGGCTGGCACTCTACCACCTGAGCCATGCCTCCAACCTCCTAAATTTTGATTGCTCAGGAAATGCTTTATTTCTTCTTAGGAAATTGTATTGTATGTATGTCTGACTATAAAGGTAAGTCATAGAAGTGAAGTGGCACACACCGCCTGCTGCAGGAGCAAGGCCAGTGCTGGGCAGGCATTGCAGTTCTGAGAGCAGGTTGTAGTTGGACATGGACTCCAATGTAGACCAGTGCACTCTTCTAGATCCTAGAAAAAGTTGTGGAGTAGAAAACTGTATTGGAGACACATTATTACCCAAGTATTTAAAGGTCTGGTTTACAATTCTGCAGTCCAGAGTAGCCACGAAAAAAGCACTTGCCTTGGGGAAGGGAGGAGATCAGTTTGACAAGAAGCCTGTCATGTAGTGGCACAGTTAGCCACCAGCATAGGAACCATGTGCTGAGTCACATGTCCTCATTAGCTCTCACATGTGGTACTTCCTTTGTCCACAGCTGTGTGCAACAGCATTTCAAACCCTGTCACCAAGGAGATGCTGTTTGAGTTTATTGACAGATGTGCCGCTGCTTCCCAAGGACAGAAGCGAAAGCATCACCTGGACCCTGACACAGAGCTCATGCCACCGCCGCCCCCCAAAAGGCCGTGCCCCTCAACCTAAGCCTTGCCTCTGACTCAGTCTCACAAGGAAAGATAAGTGAGGAAATGCTGTCACCCCCCCCCCCTTTTTTTTTTACAGCCAGAGAAATTGAAAGACAAGTGTGACCTGATGCTGATAGACGTTTGAATTTTGTTTTAAAGGAAGGTGCTGTGGCCAGCCTGTGTACATTTGCTGCATTTGTTCCCTCAGTGCTACAGTACATCATGGACTTAAACACTTAGTTACATCTGATCAACTCAGCCTTACTTTGTGGAATCTGAAGCTTGAAATATCCAAAGTTTTAAATGAGATTGAAATCAATGAAAGAGAGGCCTTGTTTACAGATGGATAGCCTTTACCTTTAATTTATAAAGTTAAAAATCTGGAACTGTGAGCACATAAAACATTGTACTTTCAGAAGTTGGATTTCAAATTTGGCAGACTGTCAAAATTTGAGAATTTTGTCAATGGTATTAGAAGTTCCTGCTATCAGTTATCATGATTTTTCTTACACTTCTGATATTCCTGTATTCAAAACCAGTGACAAGGTTATAAAGTATTGTGTGAATTTAAACACAGTGCTTGGCCTGGTTTTTATCATTTTAAGAATTTGTTTTCAAATGTAAAAGTAAAAAGAGAGTAAAGCTTCATTTTTGTGAGTTGCATAGTTTCTTTTAAGAAGTACATTATGTGTCGAATGTTTGGCCTGTAGCATCAGATGTCCAGTGGGTCCACTTTGGTGAAGGTTTTGAGTTACATTACGGAACTTGAGTCTACATCACCATGTTACCATGTGTTCTCCTGTAGACTTGCCTTCTTTCAAGTGCTAGGGTTACCTCTGATTTACCTCGTTGGTGTCAGCACATGGTAATTAGATTAAAATACACAACTCACCGTGGTGTGTGAGAGAGATACCAGATACAAACAATGTCCCATTAGTTTCATTGGACAAAACAGCAGAGGAAATGCTAGGGACTCCTTTGATTCGAAGATAATGTCAGAGGACTAGAATGTGGTCACTAGAACATGCTCTTGCGCTGCCAGATAAACGCAGAGGCAAAGGCAGAGACATTTGTAGGAGCAAAACATCAAGGAAATCAAGACATTTACTTTCAAAGCCAGAATTCTATCTATATACTATTTTAGGGATGTTATTTCAGTAATACATCTGAATTTCAACATGTTCGCTGATAGATAATGGGTATAAAGGGCAGCTAATTGGCCATCTGCCATTATTAAGAAACTATGTCCTGATTGGTTTGTGAAGGAACAGAATTAGCTAACTAAAGGCTAATGTATTTATTTTTAGAGGTACAGGTTTTAAGTATATGTATTTAAAACAAATTTTCATGATCTGAATTTTATATATGTATATGCATATATCTGTAAGTATATGCAACAGTGTATATTCTTCTACTGCTTCAGCCAGACATGAAAACCCACATGAGTTACCTAGAAGACTGAAAACCTGACAGGATTTCTATGTCATAGCACAGATAAACCAAAAATGTATTTATATGCACCTGAGTTTTAATGTTTTTAAACAAAGTTTTCTCCTGCAGTACTTTTCTATAAGAAATACTAGAATTGTGCTTGGGCTTTTTTTTCTTTTTCTTTTTGGTTTGTTGGTCCCAAGTTATGTAATGTATAATGAATCTATCCAAAATGCTATTTTAATGGTTTTTTTTCCTAGAGTGCTTTTGTACATTTGGGAATTAAAAGAGGTCAGACACCTGACTGCCACACTAACAGTTGAAAGGGGAAATTCCCAAGGTTCCATCTGTCTTTTTACAAAGTGAATCTAAAAAATGAAAATGCCTATGCAACTC
This sequence comes from Dipodomys spectabilis, assembly GCF_019054845.1. Lineage (NCBI taxonomy): Eukaryota > Metazoa > Chordata > Mammalia > Rodentia > Heteromyidae > Dipodomys > Dipodomys spectabilis. Next base: position 13,462,549 of record NW_024870730.1, read on the forward strand.
CAAATAGTCCCCATGCAAGCTCAGCTACTCTTCTGTTGGTGTATTCTTGCTTCCAAGCCTGAGCAAAGGCAGAGCCCTTTTGCAGATACACAAGGGAGCTCTGCCAGTGATCTCTTAATAGAGTTAGAATGTTTATGGTAATCGTAACCTTTGAAATGAGTTATGTGGAAAGAGCATCTCAGTTTTAATACACCCAGGTATTGTCTCCTGTCCTTTCTCATTTTAGCAGGACTTAATGTTCTTAAGTTATCCTTTCTTTCTGTTCCAGTGAAATGTAATCGGTGGTGTTAGAAGTAGATCTCAGCCCCCAACACATTGCCATCTGCAGTATCGTAGCAAGTCGTGTGGACAGTCGGGTGATTGGGGGAGGGGGCAGAGGAGGCAGAGAGGCAGGACTTGGACATCATAAAGAAAACCCTTCCCTCCACTCACCACACGATGGCTGTTTCTAAGACTATAAAGCTTTTTTTTTTTTTTTTTTAATAAAAATAAGAAAACTTTGCTCTCCTGAGTTATATGTAAAAAGCTTTTGCTTTTTGTTTAGAAAGAGTGTGGATGACTCCTGCCTGGATGGTTAGTTACATTTGCTTTCTGTGAAATGCTCAGAAATGTCAGAACATTCCTTCTAATTGTGTGTCAGTGTGCATTGTAATAAAACTGCTGGTTTAAAATATCAGTGTTGTCTACTTTGTTTCACTGGCAGGGCTTTTGTGTCCCTTCTGTTGCTAGCATCAGCTCCTGCTACTCAGCCACACCCAGTGTAGTCCATCTGGTTTTGTTTCATATGAGAGAGAGAGAGTTGGAAACCTATTTATCTTCCAGAGAACCTGAGAAATTTGATCGACATGGGGGGAGGGTGTTTAAACTTTATTTTCGAGGTCTAGGCTTAACTTTATGATGTTCATATTTTTGTTCCTCTATCTTAGCAGTCTACTATATGAATATTCTGTTAAACTGCTTTAATGTACTTAATTATTTTAGACTTCTCTCTCGCAGCAAATATCCTGAAATGATGAAGTAATGGCCTACCAAATGTTCTGTTGGCTATGTAAGTTTTTACATGGAATTTGCCATCTTGGAACAAGGCATATAGTATTTCCTGGCCAAAGTCAACAGAGCCAAATACTCTCAAATGAAAAATCTGATGTTACAGAGAATTCCCTGGCCTAGATAGAGCCAGAAATAAATGTGGGCTCTGGTTCAGTGTTCTCTCATTAGAGCCCTTTGTCCCCTGTTTTTCTGTCTATAGAATGGCAATACTGATGATAGCCAGGTGATCAACATTTCTACTTTTTTTGCCATGACTCGGGTACAAACCAATAATACTTTGTAAATCTCCATTACCATAATAACAGTATTCCTATGATGGAATATTTGCCAAGAACTAAGACTGTCCCAAATACAGGTGTTTTGTGTAGGTAAGTGCCATTACAGAACAGTTTTTAGATACTGAGTTGTGAGCTGAAACTCATGGTGGTCTCCTAAATGCTGCTGCTTTGGGAGAAGGTTGCTCTTCCGAACTATTTAATAGATTTCTTAGGGGCTGACGGTGAAAGGCTTTGCATACCTCCCTCTACTTAAGATTAAGATGAGAGAAGGGAAATCTGTACATTTTTAGGGCCTTATTTGACTGTTGAACTAAATATGAGTGACTAAGCCACCATGAAGGGAAGTTTTTTCTCATTAAGATGCAAAATTCCAACAGTAATTAGGAAGCAGTAAGTGATTAAATCACACACTGGGCCAGCATTTTCTTGACTGGCATAGTTAGCTGTCAAGTCTGACACTTTGGCAGGTCATCAGCAGCCTTGGCTAACTTGGATGTGTCATTTCTCCCTCCTCCCCCTTGCCCCCCACTCCCCCACCAACCAATATCTGGGTGACTTGTTCCGAGCAACACAGGATTCCAAGCAAGGACCACATGGACTACATGGATGGGGTTTGGGTTGCCAACATTCTTTCCTTGGAAAGGCTGTGTGTGTGTGTGTGTGTGTGTGTGTGTGTGTGTGTGTGTGTGTGTGTGTGTGTGTGTGTGTGTGTGTGTGTGTGTGTGTGTGTGTGTGTGTGTGTGTGTGTGTGGATACTGGGGCTTGAACTCAAGGCCTGGATTCTATGCCTGAGCTTTTTGCTCAAGGCTAGTGCTCTACCACTTGAGCCACCCTCCACTTCCAGTTTTTGTGGAGATAAAAGTCTCAGGGACTTTCCTGTGTAGGTTGGCTTTGAACTACTATCCTCAGATCTCAGCATTGTGAGTAGCTAGGATTACAGGCATGAGCCACGAGCACCTGGCGGAAAGGCATTTTAAAAATAATAATGTGGCCATCATTTAATACAGTAAAGAGTCTTAACATTCAAAAAAGAAATAGAACATACTTTACAAGTACAGGCCTTAACATGGAGCACATGTTATGTTATTCATCTTCTTGTCTTAGGGTTCAACATTTCACCCCAGACCAGGGAAACCTTCATGTTGGGGATCACCCCTCAGAGTGTATGGCCACACCAGTGCAGTTGGTCTGTGACTTAGAACTGGCCAGGGGTACATGAAACCCTCAAAGGAATTATCCTTCTTGATTCCATAACAAGGTCATGTTCATAACCAGAGTTGACCATGGGAAATTTCCTCAAAGGGTTGATAATAGGTTTGATTCTATCATGCCATTGTGACAAAAAGTATACAAAGTAAAAAATGTTGGGAAATGCACGCATAGAATGAAACTCTCAGATATATGAGGAGCAGAGGTAAGCCTGGACAGACATCATATAGAAAACTAGAAATTAGGGCTGGGAAGTTGGCTCAGTGGTAGAGTGCTTGCCTTGCATGCATGAGGCCTTAGGTTCGATTCCTCAGCACCACATAAGCAGAAAAAGCCAGAAGTGGTGCTATGGCTCAAGTGGTAAAGCGCTAGCTTTAAGCTAAAGAGCTGAGGGACAAGTGCCCAGGCCCAGAGTTCAAGCCCCACGACTGGCCAAAAACAAAAAAACTAGAAATTAGTTTTAGTTACAAAACAGATCAACAAAAAGTCACACACTTGCTAACTTGGAACTTGGTACATACAGTCTACTTTTCCTTTCAGTCACAACTGCCAGAGATCTTTCAAAACTTCTACCTGCTCCTGTTATTCCCTCTGTTAAGAGCTGGCACATGATAGAGCCCTGGGTGATGTGGTCCCATCCTGTTGCTCTAGTTTGGTATTTGGCTAGCCTGTAATGTGTGACTCCCAGTGTTTCCCATGGAGTCTGCATGGGTCTCCATGGAGCTGCAGCTGCTTCTACTAGCAGCTTCCCTTCATCCTGCAATCAAGGATCTCTCTTCCTATAGACATTCTGCTACAGGCCATATTAGTGATGTTCTGTCTTGGTCTTCTCCTCAGGTTATGGATCTCAAAAGATAATAGGGTGAACTGGATCATCTCTGTGACCCATAGTACATGGCTTGTGGTAATGTAGGTACATAGTACCAGTTGTAGCCAGATTCAAATACTCCTTTGTGTCATTGTTACTCCCTGCTTAGCCATATATGAACTTACTCTTTTGTGTGTGTCACTCCAACTTTCTCACCACTTTTTAAAGAATTTTCATGGCTCACTCTGATGCGCCTTGTATGTAATCCTGATCAGAAGTACCTTGCCTGTTCTTGGCTTTTATACTGCACACTAATGCTTCTGAGGGAAACTTCTCAGCAGGAAGGATCTTAAGAAAGTGCCCTGATCTTGCTGTGATGTGATCAGAAGGAGGTGTGAGGGAAGTTGTGTTTTTAACCATGCCTTAGATTCTAATGTGGGCTCATTGAACTTGCTGTGTCTTAAACTAGAAGTCTCAGCCTTACCCATTCCTGCCTATTTTCTGATGTTTTCAAACAGAAATCCTTTGGTAAACTGCTGAGGCTTTTTGGCAAGGTTTAAAAATAAACTCCAACTCCTGGTGTCTTCCTGTGAATCAATGCTTTCAAGTGGGAAAGGCAAGTGAAAGATAGTGTTCTGGTTTCTGCAATTGAATGCTCGCATCCAGGATCTAAAGGAATAAGAAACTTCACAGTTTCTGTAGAACTTCTACTCTCCTCTGGAAGCTGTCAGGGGAACATTGTGTGGTTTTGATCTCCAGTATAAACACACAGTGTGCTCTGATAACACATGAAGATGTGGGCTGCGGGGACCCCGATCAAATGACACAACCAAAGCTCTCCTGAAAAAAATTGCTTGTGAACGTCTGGCGTATAGGAGAAACTGCGTGCCCAGAAACATCCGGCACAATAGGATGCTGCAAGAGGTGAACAATGCTCTTGACCTTGAGGAGTGGGGGGATGAATGGAAAGGGGATGTGTGGACAGAGATCCTGGGGAAAGGTGGATGGTGGCATGTGCGCTGTGTGAAGGAGAGTGCGTGGGAAGATAGTCGTAGCATTCCATCTGAAACCAATAAACCAATCAGCCATCCTTGGCTCCTTGAACTCTGGATCTCTGTAGCTGCTCACTGATTTGTTTGTTCCCATTTCCTCCAAAACTCCTAAAAGGAGTTGATTGCGATTCCTCACTCCAGAACCTTCTCTCCTAGTGTCTATTGAGCCCACTCCAGCAAGCAGGCTCTCATCTCCACTGTGCTGTCACTGCCACCAGATTCCTCACCGGATCAAACCCACCCTCAACAAACCTGTCAGTGGTCCATTATGCACTCCGTGTGTGTGTGTGTGTGTGTGTGTGTGTGTGTGTGTGTGTGTGTGTGTGTGTGTGTGTGTGTGTGTGTGTGTGTGTGTGTGTCAGTCCTGGGGCCAGGATGCAGTCCTTGAGCTTTTTTTGTTCAAGGCTAGTACTCTCCAACTTGATCCACAGCTCCTTGCTTTTTTTGGTGTTTAATTGGAGGTAAGTGCCTGGGACTTTGTTGTCTAGGCTGGCTTTGAGCTGTGATCCTCAGCTGTCAGCCTCCTGAGTAGTAAGGATTACAGGCATGAGGGAAAGGCACCCAGCTACTTAACTCCTTTTAATGGGAAATTCTGAACATATATAAAATTAAACAATAAAAGGACTTCTTTTCACACAGTAGGCACAGGCCAGTTGTGAATACATACACATGGTTGTTTTAAAACCTGTCTTCCCACCGGGCGCTGGTGGCTCACGCCTATAATCCTAGTTACTCAGGAGGCTGAGGTCTGAGGATCACGGTTCAAAGCCAGCCCAGGCAGGAAAGTCTTATGAGATTCTTATCTCTAATAAACCTCTTGAAAACTGGAAGTGGCGCTGTGGCTCAAGTGGGAGAGCACTTGCCTTGAGCTGAAGAGTGCAGAGACAGTGCCCAAGCCCAGAGTTCAAGCCCCACGACCGACCAAAAAACAAACAAAAAACCCGTCATCCCATGATAAATTATACAGGACTTTAGACATTCACACAGTGAGACCAAAGGAAGATATTCTTAGGAGAGGATCACAAAGGCTCAATAGCTATGTACACATGATCATATAAAATGATATCAAAATGAATTCCATGAAATGGAGATGAGGATTTTTGTTATATTTGTTCTTTTCTCCTTTGTTGCTGTTCTGTTTTTTGTACCTGTTGTTGTGTATGTATACTTATGTTTTGGAGATGGCAAAGGGGGCCACAGAAAGAGTGGGACAAAGGGTAAACAAATGTAGCAGTGGTACTCACTAGATACCATGTCAAACATGAACTATGCAATGTTGGGGTGATCGGGATGGCAAAACAAAGCTAGGGAAGGGTGATGCTGTTCAAAAAGAAATGTACTCATTACCCGACTTGTGCAACTGTACCCCCTCTGTACATCATCTTTCCAGTAACAAACAAAAACACCTCCAGCCTCCTTGTTGCCCACTCCCTGCTCATGGCTTCCAGGCTGCTCTGCTCTTGGTCTCCTTTCCTTTCACCTCTGAGCTGCCCTTCTCAGCCTCCCTCACTGAGTCTCTCCATCTTCCCAGCCTCTAAATGACTTGAGACCAGTCCACCAGTCTCTGTCCACCGTATGTGGGAACCCAGTGACCTCTGAACTTGATCACCAGCCACACACAGCGCTCCCAAGTTACTTTCTAGCCAGGATTGCTCCTGAAGGCTCACCTGACTCCAGCTGACAGCTTGACACCTTCACTCCCAGTCTCAGAGTAGCTGGGACCCGCACCCCAACACTGAGCTTCCCCTTCCTCCTTGTCCCATCTTCCAAAGCTCAAGTTAATAACAGTTGTGTGTTTTTCAGTCACTTCTGACTCATCCTTGACTGAGCTTTCTCACGCTTCACATTCAACCCATCCACAGATGTTGTCAGCCCTGCCTTCGAAATATAACGGGCATCTGACAGCTGAGGCTGCAGCTCCTCTTCTCCTGCTCAGACTCCTTACTGCTCCCAGCTTCCTTTCTGTCTCCCCTCTGTTCTCCTCACTGCCAGCATTATGATTTCCTAGAGCTTGTCCCTCAACTACTCAAAACCTCCCAAAGCCTTCTGCTTTATTCAGCATGAAGTCCTAACTAAAGGCACCCCTGAATTCCCAAGGTTCTGCCTCACCCAGCCCCCAGCCACCTCACAACTCCTTTCCCATCCCTCAGCTCTGTCTCTTCACACCAGCTTCTTTGCCAACAAGCTCCAACTTAAGCAAAGCTCTTCACCCAGCTAGTCAGAAAGCTCCCAGCCTTGCATTACTGGTCTCCAGATGAGTTCCTTCGTCATAGGGTCTTCCTGACCATCCTATGTAACATGCCACTTCCCTGGCCATCTACCCTCTTCCCCACTTTGCTTTCTACAAGCACTCCCGATCTGGTGTTTCTGTTTGAGTTGTCGGCCTGCCATCTGACTAACTTCTGGAATTTCATTTCCTTCCTTGCTGTATTTCTAGCACCTTGATCAATCTGGCACAATAAACACAGGAGTTTCCTAGAACCCATGATTGAAGGAGGATTACATGGACAGGCAGGGGGTGCATTTTGAGGGGCTCCGAATGCCTACAAAGTTCAGTTAAGTCTGATCAGTTATCAGGAGCTATTGTAAGCCTTTAAGCAAAGCATTTCTTTGTGGGTAATAATGTGTCCCGGTAGCAGAAGGAAGAAAACCAAGGTGACACAGGCCAACAGGGAGGCTACTGGAATAAACCAGATGAGAGAGCAAAGTCTAGATTCGGGTGACGTGCTCAGAAGGAGAAGGCTTGGGTGTGACCAGCAATCAAGAGGGAAAATTATTGAGATCCAGTAGTCAGTTGATTACCTTGGAGGTTTTAAGCCTGACTAGAGTAATGGTGGTAACCTTGACAGAAGTGAGAATGAGAGGAAGAGCTGTTTGGGGGCTGGGGGAAAGGGGCTGCTGAGCATAACAGTGGGATTGGTGCTAAGGGGCCAGGAGGGCAGTATACAGGGACAACAGAAATGTAAATGTAGGGCTTGGCTAGGACATCTGTGTGTGTGTGTGTGTGTGCGCACGCACACGCGCACGCGCATGTGCACATGGGCACACATGCACCAGTACTGAAGCTTAAACCCACAACCTCACACTCTTGCTTGGCTTTTTTACTCAAGGCTGATGCTGTACTACTACTTGAGCCACACCTCCACTTCTGGTTTTCTGGAGATAAGTCTCTCAAATTTGTCTGCCTGGGCTGGCTTCAACCTGTGATCTTCAGGTCTCAACCTCCTGAGTAGCTAGTATTACAGGTGTAAGCTACCAGCACCTGGCTTTGATAACAAGTGTTAAATTTGGCCACAGGATTGATGTTAAAGCAGTGAGCAGAAGGCATGAGGTAGAAAGAGGATTGAGGATGGAAGAGAAAAATAAGCCAGGTGCTGGCAGCTTATGCCTATAATCCTAGCTACTCACGAGGCTGAGATCTGAAGATCACAGTTCAAAGCCAGCCCAGGCAGGAAAGTAAGTTAGTGAGGTTCTTAGTCTTCAATTAACCACCAGAAAACTGAAAGTGGTGCTGTGGCTCAAAGTGCTAGCTTTGAGTGAAAGAGCTCAGGGATAGTGCCTGGCCTTGAGTTCAAGCCCCACAATTGTCAAAATAATCATAATTCATGGAAGAGGCAAAAGAGAGCCACGCGCACTTCAGGGAAAACCCAGAGGGGCAAAAACTGAGAAAATGGGGCCTTGAGTTGCATGTCTAGATGACCTGAAGAAGCATGACAGGGATGGGTGGGATCAGGACAAAAAAAGAAGAAATGGAGCTGGTGGAGCTTGGGGTTTCATTGCTGCCAAGAGCATGAACTAAGTCTCCCAGTATATTGATTGAGAGCATCTGAGCTATTCAGTGCCCCAGCCCCTGCTGCAAGACACCAACCCTTTCTCACTACGCCACTGACTAGACTGTGTGTCTAGCCTTGGGATGCCCCTGGACTCCTAGTAGGAATGACCTGGGTTCTCTGCAGATGCAGTACACTCACACCTGAGATCTAAGGGTCAGGGTTGGAAGTCAGCATGGGCTGACAAATCAGAGAGATTCTTATCTCCAATTCATCCACCAAGCATGGCAGAAATGGAAGTATGGTTCAAGTAGTAGGTACAATTCTAAAGCGTCAGCCTTAAGGGGAAAAAAAAAAAAGCTCAGGGTGAGGTCCTGAGTTTGAGTCCCAGTACTGACCTGCACACACAAAAAGTACACATGTTGTTTTGCTGCTCCACAGAGGCTGGACAAGGTCAGCTTCAAAGCATGACTTGGCCTGCCCAGACAAGAGGCCTTTTGGACAGATGGCCTGGGCGCAGCCAATCTAAAGGGGGTGGGCGGCCAGGCTCCAACAGGTGGCGCTAAGTCTCTGCCCTCACATGTGATGTTTGCTTGTGGTTTCCATTTCAGCTACCCAGGACTGCTTTAATAAAGTACTTGGGTTCCACACCTCTGAGCTCATCTCTATTTTGAAGAATTGATGTAAAAACAATCCCATTGGATGAGAAGTTTGTCTGCATTATCACAAGAAATGTCAAAGAGAAATCACAAATCTGTAGAAATGATATAATGATTCTTGAAATGCAATTTTAACGGTGGACATTTGTGAAAGGCTACAAAACATGGTCTTAATTTTTTAAAATTTCAGTCTGTAGTAAGTTTCTCAGATCGTAGCTACTAAAAATTTAAGACAAGCATAATAGCTGTATTTTCAGCCACTCTGAATTTGGAAACAGGATCACTATGAATTCAAGGCCAGTCCAGGCAAAATTTGGGATACCATGTCTCAAAAATCAAATACAGGTTGAGATCCGGAGGGGCATTGTTCAAAGCCAGACCTCTATTTTGAAGAATTGATGTAAAAACAATCCCATTGGATGAGAAGTTTGTCTGCATTATCACAAGAAATGTCAAAGAGAAATCACAAATCTGTAGAAATGATATAATGATTCTTGAAATGCAATTTTAACGGTGGACATTTGTGAAAGGCTACAAAACATGGTCTTAATTTTTTAAAATTTCAGTCTGTAGTAAGTTTCTCAGATCGTAGCTACTAAAAATTTAAGACAAGCATAATAGCTGTATTTTCAGCCACTCTGAATTTGGAAACAGGATCACTATGAATTCAAGGCCAGTCCAGGCAAAATTTGGGATACCATGTCTCAAAAATCAAATACAGGTTGAGATCCGGAGGGGCATTGTTCAAAGCCAGACCAAGCAGAAAAGTCTATGAGACTCCATCTCCAAAATAACCATCGTAAAGTAGAGCTGAAGGCCTGGCTCAAGGGGCAGATTGCTAACTAAGAAAGCAAGCAAAAGAGTGGGGGGTCCTGAGTTTATACCCCAGCCTGGGGAAAAAAGGACTAGAGGCTTGGTTCATGAGGTAACATGCATTCCTAGCATGTCTGAGACCCCGTTTTCAAACCCTATTTGAGGAAAGGGGCATATAAAGAGACAATTGATTCTTTGATTTACACACAGCCACTTGAAGCCTAAAGTTGATATTGAAAAGACATTCAAGTTTCTTAACATTTTGGAAAGGTCTTTTTGTTGTTTTTTGTTCGGTTTTGTGGGGTGTTTGTTTTGTGTTGTGTTGAGGTTTTGTTTTGGTGCTACCTGTTTGGTGGTTTGAACTCAGAGCTTGGCACTTTTGCTGGCCTTGCTTTCTTTGCAGACTTTCTATCACTTACGCCATGCCTCCAGCCCAGCATTTTGGAAGGATTTTATTTCAAAATTTATAGAAAAGTTTATCTTCTCCAGAACTTTATATTTTACTTTTTCTTACCACAATTATATATTTTATTTTTAATAAGTTTTTTTTATTGTGAAAATACCATACAGAGGGGTTAAAGAACTCCATGAGCAAGGTAATAAGCACATTTCTTATCAAGTATTGTTGCCTCCTCCTTTGTTTTTCCCCTACCATCCCTGCCCTCCCATCTCCACAACTACACTCCCCCCGCTCCCCAAAGTTGTAAAGTTCATTTTTCAATATAGCATCTTGTACATCTCATATACATATGTGTGTATATATATAATATATACACACATATGTAATATGTACAGGTTATATATATATTTGTATATGTTTTATATAATACATATATAAATATATATGGGATGTATAATAAGTAATAGTATGTTATATACTATATTATGTATAATATATAATAACCTGTTATATATTTTATATTATATACAATAGAATATATATTATATTACATAATACATAATATGTAATATATAAAATATGGTTATATATTTGTATTTCAATATATTTATGTGTATTATATATATATAAAATAAACTCTTTCCACCCCTACCAAGATGCATACTTTAGTTCTTTAGTTTGCCCTGTGGTACTGTTAATATGTTCTTTTAGGCTGCATGTGTGGTGCATGCCTGTAAACCCTAGCCCCCAGAAGGAAGGTACAAGAGCACTCCAGACCAACCTGGGCTACACAGTGTCCCTGAGTGCTAACATCATTCAGACGTGAAGTTTCCAAGGTCATTTCTAGCTGGAGTCTTTTTTAATTTTTAAAGCCCTTCCTGGGATTGAATTCAGGCCCTCAAAGTGGCCTGCTAGACAAGCACTCTACCACTTGAGCTATGCCCTAGACTTTTTGGTTTGCCTTTCGTGGGGTAGGGCAGGTTGGGGGTGGGGGGTGTGTCACAATTTTCCGCTAGCTTCAGACAATTATCCTCCTCCTTCGGCCTCTTGAGTAGCTGGGTTTATAGATTTGCCCTACTACACTCAACTCTCAGGATATCTCTTGCTAATTCAGATATCCAACTGACAACTTGGCATCTCTCGTTTCTCAGTCACCTCAAACCTGCACACGAGCTCTGTGCTTTCTGCCTCCTCTTCCTACCACCTTCCAAAGCTCAGTTAATGGCACCTGCATTTATTTCCCCCTCTTCTGGAGAGCAATGGGCCAGGGCTCTCCCAGAGCACTGGCGCTCTCTCATGCCTCCAGGGCCCAGGTTATCAGGGTAAAGCTGAGACTGCAGCACACGCCCATGTGCACACACAGTTGCATAACCCACAAGGCACAGGTCTGCTTAGAGAAGTTTGATTTTTGACTGCCAAAGAAGGCAAACATCTTAAAGTGAAGGAGAGAGCTATCTTTGGGTAGGATGCAAAACCGCCCATGAGTATATCACATCAGAAAGGATGTGTGATTTCTTCCAGTCCTTCAACTCAAAAAAAGGATGAACAGATTTAACTGATGTATTCTAAAAATAAATAAATAAATAAAATATGCTTTAAGCCGGAAACCAAGTATAGAAGTTTCGGGGTGAGGTGGTGTTTATGGGAAGGAATAATGAACTGAAGGATGCTGAGGGAATTCTTTTGGGGAGAGGGATGGGTATAGAAACCAAGTTACGACAGTACTGGTTTCATTGTAAACATCTTCTACTGTAAAACTAGATTACTAAAGGTCACAGAAACAAAGTTGGCTTGGAAAAACAAAATTATGAATGGAGATGGTCACACATAGTTGGGAGCAATTCCTTCCTCAGAGTTGAAAGCTATCATGGAATTCTCAGTTGTTGGTGTTCAATACACCTGTTTGAAATGTGCTATTTCAAAGGGCTAAGGTTAGGGTTCAATGGAAGAAGGCTTGCCTAGCATGCCCAAGCCTCCACGTTTGATCTCCAGCATTGACAGGAAGCAAAAAAGAACATTAATTTGTAATTCTAAGAACAACAACAAAAAAAAGCCAAACCCTGGGATGACTCAACCAACAAGACAGATAGAGTTGGAGGCCCCCCCCCCTCCCCCCCCCCCCTGCCCAGGTACAGATCTGGTTGGCCTGGTCCCTGCTCCCATCTTCTGCCCAGACACTGAAGTCCTCCTGTGGAGGAAATGCCCCGTAGTCCCTGTCCCATAGGCATCCACTCGTGTCTAGAGACATCTCTTCTTTGGGACACAACTGAGTTTTTATTTACTACATAACAAGTTGTTTTTTTTTTCTGGATAAAAGCAAAATGTTCTTCTTAGGTCATTCAATAGAACAACAAGCAACTTATTAAATAAATTTTGTTGTGTAAGTCCCCCCTCTATGCTGGCTCTTGGGAAGCAAAAGTTGATTCTTTTCGTTCTTTTTGTCTTCTTCAGAAAGATTTCATGTGTTACCGCGGTGCAGAAAATCAATGCTTTGAAATCAATGGTAATTTCTCAGGCTGTTTAAAATTATTCACATGACTGTGGATCTGGGGCTGGTCGTAAAACCCAGGGTGGTAGCAGGGAAAAGCATCTAGTTTGAAATGTCTGCAAGGCTGTTCTGTGCTGCTTTTCTTCTAGAACTAGTGTTGCCCCACATCATAATTGAACCCACATAGTGCTGGCTCTGAGGACTTAACATTCAGGTCTTAAATGGCATTAGAAGCTCTGGTTGTGTGTGTGTGTTTGTGTGTGTGCGTGTGTGTGTGTGTGTGTGGTGTAGCTAACCTTGTGGTCACTTTGTACCTCAGAAGTTTACATACATATTGTGTTAGGGTCAGGGGTGAACAGCCAAGTGTACCCCACAGGCAGGGGACCCGCAGGCCCAGGCAGCAGTGATGGATGAAGGGCACAGGTGGCAGTGGAGGCTCAAGATGGTCTTTGAGTGGCTATAGCAAACCACTTCTGGGAAGAAGGGTGCCGTCTCAGGCAAGCACTGCTGACAGCTTTGTGGTGAACAAAATCACATCCACCAGAAACTTGGTTGCCACCACCCCCTCTGCAGGGCAGCAGGCTTCAGATATTTGCCCTGCATCCCCAGGCCAAGCAAAGGTGGTGCTAGACTCAAGCCCTGGTTTGCTTCCTCCAGAAGGTCTTATAGGGAGCACCCAGGAGGGAACACTTCAGTGGGACCATGAGCACAGAATCTTCCAGTGGTGCCAGACAGGGGTGAGGACCCGGCATGTCCTTCACCTGAGCAGACCTTATAAAACAGCACACATGGGGCTTCTGGAATCCAATCTGTGCTTGGGAAGAGGAGGTGCCAGTGTGGGAACCCAGGGAGACACTTTCATCAAAACCGAAGTGGAAAGAATGTGGATGCTCATCATACTGATGCAACTTTTCCTTCCTCGGATTGTGCAAAGGTCGTCCGATGTTAGTGCAGACTTCTTGTTCCAAATGCCAGAACCACACAGGAGCAGGGTCGCCCTGTGTGGCCACTTTTGCTTGTTCTGCAGACCTCTGTCACCCCTGCCAGCACCACCCACATGCGTGTCGGTAGGAGTGGCTCCATGGCCAGTGCTTCTCTAAAAAATTAAATTTAAGCCAGGTGTCAGTGGCTCAGGCCTGTAATCCTTGCTACTCAGGAGGCTGAGATCTGAGGATCTCAATCTGAAGCCAGCCTGGACAGGAAAGTCTGTGAGACTCTTATCACCAATTAACTACCAGAAAGCTGGAAGTGGCACTGTGCTACAAAGTGGTGCCAAAAACTCAGGGAGGGACAGCGCCCAGGCTGTGAGTTCAAGCCCAAGTACTGGCACAAAAAGTAAATTTATTTGGTTTTGTTTTAACTTAGAAAAACCCAGAACTTCATTTGCTCACAGTTCTGGAGGCTGAGAAGTCTGCGATGAAGATCTGGCTTCCCAGGAGTGGCTCCCAGCCTCATGTTTCCACATGGCTGCTAGAGGACTGAGAGATCAGAGGGCTGAAACTTCAGAGGGCTGGGTGCCAAAACCAATCCTTTTCAGTTTTTTAAGGCATCTGTTAACTGTGTGAAGGGGTTTCATTAGGCTATTGTCCATTCAGGTATATAGTGTGCTTCTATCAAATTCACCCTTTATGGCTCTTTTTCTTGTCCCTTTTGGCATGCCATTCCTTTTTACAATATTAATGAGTTCCATTAATTTATTCTCAAACACAACTGTAAAGATCTTCCATCACTCTTTCCTTTTGCACTCCCCTTCATAGTCCCTCCATTCACATTCATGTCATATTCTTCAGGTCTTTTTACATTCCTTCTACAGTCCTTTTTACATTCATGTCATATGATTTTGGTCTAGATTTTGTACATGATAGAAAACACATAGAGTTTGTCTTTCTAAACTTGGTTCATTTCGTTTAACTTGATGATCTTTAGTTCTACCCATTTTCTTCCAAATGACATAATTTCATTCTTCTTTATGGCTAATAATGCTCCATCATATAGGAACATTTTCTGTATCCCTTTGGTGCTTGGAGGAATTAGAACTTCTCTTAGAACATAGTGGGTGCTACAGGTGCATGCTCACTAAACCAACAGCAACCTGGCCCTCAGCCCCTCCACTGCACACCGCTAAAGGTGGCCTGCTTGTCCCTCTTAACTCTTCCTGTGGAGCTGATGCCCCACCAGCAGCACCTTCTATTTCAGAGGCCCTCAGAGAAATGTTTTTACCAAAACATAGCACTGATGTCATCCCAGCTAAGCATTTTGATTAGATAGTGATGTCTAAAGTTCCCAATTCTGGCAGCCACTCCAGGAGTGCATCTGGGGGTGCTAAGGAGGTCAAAGAAGTAGCCAAGCAGACAAAAAGCAAGCCCAACTGCTGGATCCAGGCTTCTACTGCACAAAGCCACAGCCCAACTTAGTCGACCAGAAATCACCAGTGTGAGAGAATTATCACTAGCCTTGACATGAAACACTGCTCCAAGAGAGGGGTAGGACACCCAGAGGTAGGACACCTTGGAGATGCTCCGGAGGAAGCATCCTGGAGTGCAGCTGATGCCTGTACTGGGGAAGGTGACACCTTCTCTGCCCTCTGCCTCCCAGACAGCCTGGCTTCCCTCACAAGGAGTCTTACTTGATGGGTAGACACCTTCTGGAGAAGTAATTTGAACACTGGTAAAAGGGACCATTGACAGTGTGCTCAAGGAGAAACCAAAAAAAATGTATACATCCTAGTACAGAAACTTCCCCTAGAGTTTGTTCATCAACTCCAGAATGAAGATCTTACTTGGAGACTTCAAATGAACCCCAAAGGTCACTGTTTTAGGGGAGATCATAGGTAGAAGTTTTCCACAACAAGGAGCTAGAGCTTCTGTCCAATGACTGTCCCAGTTTTTATAATCCAAAGCCTTTCAGGATTTGGCAGCAATCTCTGGACAAGTTTGGAACTGGGGCATCTTCTATGGACCACTGATGTGGAAAATGTTTTGGTCAGGAGATTCCCTAATTCTTAAAAAAAAATTTGCAGTTAATTATTATTACAACGAATAGGAAAACACTAGCCAATAATACTGCCTTCTCTGTGTGTGTGTGTGTGTGTGTGTGTGTGTGTGTTTTCAGGAATTGATCTGAGATTCCAACTTGCTAGGCAGGTGTTACCACTTCAGCCAGGCCTCCAGATTTGGAAATAGGCTTTTAAAGTTCAGATAATTTCTCCATAGAAACCTTCTCCTTGTCTTCCTCTTCCTCTTCTCTCTTCCTCCTTCATCTCTTCTCCACTGCCCCCTCCTTTTTTTTCAATTTTGGGGCTTGAACTCAGCCTTGGGCACTTTCCCTGAGATCTTCAGTTCAAAGCTAGTGCTCTACCACTTTGAGCCACAGCATCAACTCCAATTTTCTGGTGGTTAATTGAAGGTAAGAGTTACAGACTTTCCTGCCCAGGTTAGCTTTGAACTTCAATCCTCAGATCTCAGTCTCCTGAGTAGTTAGGATTACACGCATGAGCCTCCAGTGACCAGTGTTTTCCCTTATTCTTGACACTTAGCAAGTTACCAGCCTTATCATGTGCATTTGTTAGGATGACAGAGAAGGAATACCAGGCTTGAAGCTCACCTAGCTCCTTTTTTCCTGGTCAGTGACAAACTGAGATCTGTGAACCAAGAATGCCTGCTCAGACTGAACATATGATTCTGTAAACAAATGCTTCTGCACTTTAGACTTCTGCATTGTTGGCTAGAAGACCTTGGAGCAGGCCACATGATATCCTGGGGGGCCTGAAAGGTCAACTGTCTGGGTCCATGATGTTGTGTTGTGGAGGCTATTTCTATCTCCAGCTGTGCAATCCACTTGGGCCTGTTATCTGAGGTGGGGTCACAAGGCTGAAGTCCCTTTTCTCCCTCTCTTTGACTTCTACCATGCAGAGACCAGCAGATTCTGCACTGCCCAAGGTTTCTCCTGTGGTCAATATCTTTGCCAGGGGTAGGTGGTCATGCTAGTACTAGTGCAAGGTAAGTGCTAGTGAGATGCTGGATTTTGGCATTGTATTAGATCCTAAAAGATGATTTGTAGTGGGAGGAAAGCGAAGGAAGGGGTGAAATTGTCCAAAAAGAATTGTACTCATTACCTGACCTATAAAATGGTAACTCCTATTTACAATACCTTAAGAATAAACATAAAATTATATATATGTATATATGTGTGTGTATATATATAATTTATTTTTGTCAGTCATGGGGCTTGAACTCAGAGCCTGGGTGCTTATCCCTGAGCTTTTTTGCTCAAGGCTAGCACTCTACCACTTTGAGCCACAGTGCCACTTCTGGTTTTCTGGTGGTTAATTGGAGATAAGAGTCTCATGGACTTTTCTGCAAGGACTGCCTTTGAACCATAATCCTCAGATCTCACCCTCCTGAGTAGCTAGGATCACAGATGTGAGCCACCAGTGGCCAGCTGGTATATATTTTTTAAGATGATTTATTGGACAGAAACTGTGCAGGCTGGCGCTGATGTGAAATCTGAGGTTGATGTGTGGGAGGGAATTGAATTATTTATAGGTGGCCAAGTGACTTCTAGGAGAGAACTAGGTTGCCATCCCACTGGTAGTTAAGGGTCATCATTTCTTCTTCTGGGCTGTGTGCTTGTTCCCAAATTTTGTCCAGCAAGCTGCTCACTAGCCAGGGGCCAGGGAGCAGGAAGAGGGAGGCGGTCAAGACCCCAGGACCATCCAAGAGTTGTTAGGCTCCATTTCTGGCCCTCGAAATTGAGAGCAAGGACTCCAGGATTTTCCTAGATCCTTAGAACTGAGTCACGATCAAGGGCTGTGAAGGTAGGTTGGAATCCCATAATGCCTTGCTCTCATGTGTACCGCTATTGTTTTCATTTCTATTCTTTCTTCTTTGTTACAAGAAAAGGAAGCTGTAGACTGCCCCACTGGCCACTGGGTACAGAATGACTTGTAAAGGGATGTTTCTATTTTTCTACCCAGCTTCCATACCAAGTAAATTCTTCCTGGAAAACTGTAACTAATGCTTCAATTATCTAAAAAACCCAGGGCACAAACTTCAGGAAGCCAACCAGGCTCCACTAGTGTCTTTTCAACTCAGTCCCATGACATAAAAGCATCTCCCTTGCCAACGCACATGGTACACTGTTTTAGTTTTGATGATTTCAGAGATTTAAAAAAATGTCAAAGAAATTTTAGCTGCAAATGTCTCCACAGTGATTTTGTCATTTTGTAGAGAAAAGAAAACTAGCCTCACAGGCCTCGCCTTTCAGAATGGTCCAAGCTGTGAGCCCAGCCCCCTCCTACCACTCCCAGCCTATTCAGAATCTGATCTTCGACACACTTGAAAAGATGTTGTTCCAAATGCTCCTACCAAAGGGAAAAAATCTTCCATATGTTTTCAGAGCTGTCATCAAAGGCCCCAGTCTGCTCGTGGGGCTGGTGGCTGCAGGTGTGGACGACAGAGTAGAGAGAGTCACACACAGTGAGACTGAGTGCTCTGGATGGAACCATCTAGGCCACAGCCCAGAGATGGGAAGGTCCCAGGCCCCTAACTCTCAGGGCTGGCTTATAGCCAGGGCTACCCAGCCTCTTAGTGAGACCTATGGGCTAACCTGGGGACCAAAAGAAGAAAAAGAAAGAAAAGAAAAAGCAACAAGGTGGGGGTGATAGCACACCTCTGTAACTTCAGTATTTGGGAGAAAGGCAGAAGGATTGCAGGTTTGAGGCTAGTACTAGGGTGAGCCCCTGTCTCAAACACCAAAACCAAACAAAGAATACAAAACCGAACATTGTGACCACCATTCACAAAATTAGCCACAACAAATCCAGGCCTTCTTGATTCAGAATTCCAGATCAATCAACGGTAATCCATTGTAAGCAATGAGTAGGAGTCAATTTGCCAGGCAAATGAATCAATAACAAGAATGGATGGAGAACTCTTAGCAGCAGATTCAGTCCTTCTTGGACAGCCTGCTGCTGTGTGTTAGCTGATGAAGTTAGCAATGCATACATCTGTTCCTGCATTATGCTTTTGTTTTGTTCGCTGTTTTGTTTTGGTGGTACTGGGGCTTAACTTCAGGGTTTCAAGCTTGCTTAGCTGGTGCTGCTCCACTTGAGCCATGCCTTTGCTTTTTTGCTTATTACTTTGGAAATGGAGCCTAAGCAACTTTGCTGCCTGGGATGGCCTCAAACTGAAATCCTCTAGATCTATCTCATCTTCCTGAGTAGCTGGGATTACAGATGTGAGCCACCAGATCCCAACATTTAGGTTAAGGAATGAAGCAGGCTTGGGTGCTATGGGGTGTGCGTGGGGGTAAGTAGAGGGTGCCAGGCAAGTGATACAAAGGTATTTGTGGCAGAAGTGGGTAATCGAGGAGCCCCAACATCTTCCCTATGGAAACTCTGAGGAAATGAGACTTGATAAACACGTCTGCGTGGGACAACTCCTAGGAGGGTGGGAAGGTGGACATCAGTGCCATGGGGACCCTGCTGGTGGCGAAGAGGGGAGAGGACGGTGGAAGGGGAGGGAGGAGGGCACCAGATCTGACAGGAGTGGGTGAGGAACAGATTCTCTAGGAGGAGTTGAAAGCATTCTAGGTGTTTCCAGGCCACAGATAGGATAGGTCCAGCAGACAGCTGCCACCTGGAGCAAGAGTGCAGAGGGGAGCCTGGGGGTACTGGGGTAGTTGGACTGAGTAAGGGTAACAGGCTGAGGCTAAGTAGCATCCTTGGTAATCAAGACCTGGGTGCTAATTATAGATAACAGCAGCCTCATTTGCATATTAACAACTAAGTCTACTAATTACAAATTAAGTTTATCTATTCATTAACAAGCCCAGGAGGGCTTTTGTATGTTTTTTTTAATTTGGAAAGCCCTAGGTACCACTGAGTTAAATTGCTACATACCTGGCATAAGGCCAGCTGTGTCCCTCCTATGCATTGTATGAGTCAGACTGGAAGAATAGAGGCTGGAGTAGATTTGAAATGAAGAGGGAATTCTGCACCCTCAGAAAGCCAAGGTGCCCAAATGGATCAGAGTAATTTCCAAGGTAATTGGAATTTCAAAATTACCCTATTAAGGAAAAGTTTCCATCCAGCACCAGTGGCCCCCTCCTTTAATCTAGCTACTCAGGAGGGTGACATCTGAGGACTGAGGTTTAAAGCCAGTCCTGGCAGAAAAGTCTGTGAGACTTCTTTTTAATTAACTAGCAAAAAGCTAGAAGTAGAGGTGTGGCTCAAGTGATAGAGCACCATCCTTGAGTAAAACAGCCAAGAATACAAGGTGCTAAATTCAAGCCCCAGTATCAGCACAAAAAAAATGAAAAAACAAAATAGCAAAAAATGTTTTATATATCCCTTTGTACCGAAGGAAGCAGAGACCCCTCAAATTTTCCCCAAGGGGGCCCATGAAGTCAGTGCTCTAGGCTGAGGGAAGCTTGCTATGTAGGTGTCCTGGAAGATTTGGGGCTCAATGGTAGAGGTTGGGAAGGAATCCGGGATAGTTACACAGAAAAAGGAAGCAAACTATTACAGCATTAACTCCAAAAGAACAAAAAAAAAATAAGCTAGTGGTGGTGGTTCACGCCTGTAATCCTAGCTACTCAGGAGGCTGAGATCTGAGGATCACAGCTCGAAGCGAGTCTGTGCAAGAAAGTCTGTGAGACTTTTATCGCCAATAAACTACTCACAATGTGGCTCAAGTGGTAGAGTGCTAGCTAGCCTTGAGCTAAAGAAGCTCCGGAACTATACCTAGGCCTGAGTTCAAGCCCTAGAACAGGTACGAAGAAAGAAAGAAGGAAAGAAAGAAAGAAGGAAGGAAGGAAGGAAGGAAGGAAGGAAAAGAAAATAGAAAATGAACAAGATGAAAGTGTTCTAGTCCATGAGGAGCTCAGCTCTGCTGCAAACATGAAACCAGCCATAATTTATCTGAAAGCAGCAGCAACTGTACTGGGGGTGTGTGGTTGGTGCAGAGAGGAGGGCAGCTGTGTGCATGAGTGAGTCAGGCTGATCTTCAACAGAAAACCCAACTCTGGAAGAAAAAACAATGAAGAAAGTTTCCTAAGTAGGCTGTCTGCAGATACAGAGGAAATCCTAAAAGATACGGAGGAGGAAGAGAATTGGGATCGTGGCAAGTGGAACAGAGAGAGATAGCTGCTTTCTTCTAGTTGGTCCCCTGGTACTCATGTTTGATTGTGTGTGTGTGTGTGTGTGTGTGTATGTGTGTGTGTGCTGGCATTGGGGTTTGAACTCAGGGCTTTGTGTTCTCGCTTAGCTTTTTTCACTCAAGGATGGTGCTCTACCACTGGAGCTACATATCCACATCTGGATTTTTGCTGGTTACTAGTGTTGCATGGTAGATCCATTCTTGAGAACAGAGAAGCCACCACTTAAAAGGCTGAATTTTGGAGTCTGTATTAGAGTACTAGCTGGCAGCAGGGTGACTCCAATCCCAAAGCCCTATCATGCTGAATACAACTAACACACCGCTTATATACCCAAAACCACACAAGGTGCATGAAATTAATCTTAACAAAGTAGAAAGCAAACCAGATGTGAACACAATCAAAGAAAATAAAAAACTAATGAACACTCGAATCTAACAAAGATGTTAAATATAAGCCAAAACAAATCAAATGTGGACATAATCAAAGGGAATCAAGAACCAATTATCTAAGGAGAGTAAAACTTTTCTGGAACCTACCAACTCACAACACTAAAGAAGGTCCTCTATTATTAAGGCCTTTTGCTTAGACCCAGTCTCCTTACTTCAATAGGATATAAGAGTCTCATGAACTTTTCTGCCTGGGCTGGCTTTGAACCTTGATCTTCGGATCTCAGACTCCTTGAGACACTAGCACCTGGCTCATGTTTGTCTTGTTTAACCTTGTGTGTGCATTTGCTATTTCAACAAAAGTAAATACAGCCTCTGAAGACAAGGTAGATCAGTTGTCTCAGCCAAGGCATGCAGAAATAATATTGCCTCAAGTATATGAATTCACCAAAATAAGCGTGAAGCAGCCAGGTGCATGGCCATCCAAGACCCACACACGTAGCAGGACAAAGGCAGTTGTGTCTTCTGTGGTCCTCACCCTTCTCCACATCTCCAAGTGCTTCCCATCACCTGCCTGAGGAAATCCATACACCTCAGGGCCTGTGTCCACCTCTTCACATGCCCCCTTGTCAGGGCAGTGCTAAAACACACACACACACACACACACACACACACACACACACACCACATAGTAGTAGCTCTGGATTAGACTCTACCATGGGTTTAGCTAGCCCTGACCAATTAAATCCAGACCTTTCTTACTCCAGGTCAGCCTTCGCTGACCCTCATGTGGCCGGTCTATGAGACTCCTCCTCCTCTCTGTAGCTGCCTCTCATGAACCCCATTAACCTCTCAGGGCAGAGCTGGCCCAAGACAGGAGCACTGACATGACTGCTCCTGGAAAAGGCAAAGGGATGACAAAAAATACTTCATTTTCCCTCCCTTCCTCCCAGACTCCATTCTCCAGTATGACCCTTGTACATGCACAAACCTGTCTGGACCCCCCTCTTCCTGCCACTGCAGGAGAAAGAAAATTCAGGTCAGAAGGGTAGGCAGACGTAGCTGAAAAGAGTGCAGGATAGCCAGTAATGCCAGGCATTTCATGTGCGTTGAGCCTGGGCAAGCCCGAGAGGAGGCCTGGGAGGTCTACCTGGAGTCCAACTCTACTGTGTGATCTTTTACTGCCTGAAGGCCTCACCTTTCAGCTCTGACCATAGAGGAGCCCTGGCCTCCCCTGTCTGGCCTCAGCTGGCCCTCAGCCAGCTTTCCTTTAGGAAAGCTTTGATCTGTCTGCCTAGTTAGGAGGACCAAGCCAAAATGTGCTGTGGAGTACCAAAACACTGCAGTAGGAACATCTGACCCAGCCCAGCCAAGAAAAGAGAGGGAGAAACCTCAGCAGCAGTAAACCAACACCCCTATCATGGAGCCTGGAGGTATCCCTGGGCCCTGTGGTGGTGGCAGAAAAATCAGTCCTATGGTACTGGTGTTACAAAAGAGAAAGAGGACAGAAGCAGAAAAACCACTCCCATCTGCCTCCCAGATCCTTTGGTAGGGGGTAATTTAGAGAGAGGGAGAAGGAGAAGCTGCTTGTTGATTGGATGCTGAGAAGGGGAAGCTGCTTGTGGATTGGACAGTGAGAAGGAGTTGATTGGATGGTGAGAAAGAGTTGGAGTTCTTCACGCAGGCGTAGAGAGAGGCATCAGGCTTCTTTATAGTTCTACTGTGCTGCACTGGGGAATTTGAGCTTGTGAGGTCCAAAGGTCCCTGACTAGATTACCCTGTTTTTTTCTGGGCACACTCCTTTTTGAAAAGGTGGTTATCAAACTGTTCAAAGAATTCTGGAGGCTTTCTCTGAAAAACTTAAACTCTTAACTTAAACTCTTAGTTTAAGTTTAGTGTCATGGCTCTGACACTTACCAGATGTGAACCCCAACTCTACCACTTGTGTCACAGCACCACTTCAGGCCTTTTGGTAGTTAATTGATGATGAGAGTCCCACAGACTTTCTTGCCCAGGCTGATTTCAAACTCCGATCCTCAGATCTCAGCCTTCTGAGTAGCTAGGATTATAGGCTGGGGTCTCCAGGGCGAGTCATCTCAAAGAATTGGGAAAACCTAGCTCTTGAGTGGAGTGTGTTCCCTACGTCCTTATTCCTTCCAAAGCCATCAGCAGCCCAGGTACTCAGGGATTCCCAGTATCCTTTGCTTCCTCAGTTCCAAAGTTGAGCCAAGTGTAAACAAGAAAATGCTTTAAATAATGCTCCCTGGGGTGCATATTTAATCTGCATCTAGTCTAGACTTTCAAATACTCCTGTAGGAGCAAGGATCTTATCAGTGTCTTCAGTTTTGACAAGCAATAAGTTCACACATATCTAGCCTGATGGCTTTGGGTGCCTTCCACATTGAGTTAGTAGTTTTGGATACTGTGGGAGGGAGCTCTTAGCGGCAGCATCACATATTCAGTTCAAAATTAAAGCTCAATTTGGCCTAATTGTCCTTGATTTTATCACGTGCATAAAATGGCTGATTCTACATGCAAAAAAAAAAAACCCCACACAAATAAATAGTTGAGCAGCTATGAAATCCCTTCTTCATGGGAGACAGAGTCCCATCAAAGTTCTTTGCTGTCTCCCAGGCTCATTCATCTGCCAAACAGGGCTGCTCTCTCTCTCTCTCTCTCTCTCTCTCTCTCTCTCTCTCTCTCTCTGTCTCTCTGTCTCTCTATCTCTGTCTCTGTCTTCACTTCCCCAACCCTTACCAAAAAAAGAAAAGCATAGGGTCTCTCTCCATGTCTGTCTCCTCCGCGTCTTGTATAATTTTAGAATGGAAGTTCCTTAAGAGCAAGAATAATTCCTTGGTGAGAGGATGACATCTAGAAATGTGGCAATGCCTATTTAAATGGAAAATTAGAATACAGAAAATAATAAAAGTGCCATTTATATCCCTTGTAAAATTCCTTTGCAAAATCCAGCAGTGGATACCATATCTCAGGTAGAAGATGAACAGATTAAGTGGCTGTTCCAGTCCTCTGGAGGAAGGAACCTACGAAGACCAATCAAAATCTGCCCTCAAGATCATGGCAAACCTGTTTTCCAACCTGCTTCTGCCTCCACTTAGCCGTGTAGGTTTGAGCAACTCTCTTCATCAGTCTAGTTTGCAGGCTCCCAATCAGGAGAGTATAGGGCTGTGGGGTGAGATGAGGTGCACCCGAGTGGTACCTAGAAAAAGCCAGCAAGAGGAAGGAGCAACACAGAGGAGACAATGGAGGCTGACCACAGCCCTTGTAGGAGGATGGAGAGCTGAAGTATCTGGCAGACATTGGGGAGATAGAGTCCCCTTAGTACCCAGTGTGTGTGGAGTATGGGGACAGGAAACTGTAGAGTTGTTCTGTCCTGCCTTGGGCTGATGTGGAACAAGACTGCAATCAGATGAGGTGCTGTTAGGAGTTTGCCAGCTGAACCAGCTTCGAAAAAAATACCTAGGAATTAACTTAACCAAAGAAGTGAAGGATCTCTATGATGAAAATTTTAAAAACTTGAAAAAGGAAATCAAAACAGAACTTAGAAAGTGGCAAAAACTCTCATGCTCCTGGACTGGAAAGATCAACATCGTGAAAATGGCAATGCTTCCCAAGGCTCTCTACAAATTCAATGCGATACCTATCAATATTCCAACCTCATTCTTCAAGGAAATAGAAGAGGCAATCCAAAAATTCATATGGAACAATAAAAGACCCCGAATAGCAAAAAACATCCTCAACAGAAAGAACAGTGCTGGAGGAATATCAATACCAAATTTCAAACTTTACTATAAAGCCATAGTAATCAAAACAGGTTGGTACTGGCACAAGAACAGACCTCAGGACCAATGGAATAGAATTGAAAACCCAGAAATGAACCTACAGACCTATAGCCATTTAATCTTTGATGAGGGAGCTAAAAAATAGAATGGAAGAAAGACAGCCTCTTCAGTAAATGGTGCTGGCAAAATTGGTTAACTATTTGTAGAAAACTAAAGCTAGTTCCTTCTATATCACCGTGCACCAGAATTAACTCCAAGTGGATCAAAGACCTCGAAGTCAAAGCAGACACTCTGAAAACATTACAGGATAGAATAGGAGAAACCCTAGGTCTCCTTGGCACAGGCCGAAATTTTCTTAATAGAGACCCAGAAACACAACAAATCATGTCCTTGTGTTTTAAACACGAGGTGGCTGTAATGGAGTGACAGATGAGCCAAGTACATGGGATGGGTCTACATGGACCTGGGTCTAGGCAGAAAGCATATGGCACATGAAGAAGAGTGGAAGGGAGAATGTTTCTGACTGCAAAGGACTGGGTCCGAAGGAACAAAGGGAGGGGAGAATGTGGCTGAGAGCTTAGTAGCTGCTTTCACATGGAAGAAGAGCTAAAGGAAAATGAGGCCCCCCCAGAACCTCAACAAGACCATGGGAGGGGGGTAGATGAGAACAAGAGGGCCATAAATAACCACCTCCTCTCCCAGCCTTGGGCCCACCATCCCAGAGCAGCGTGGGGGGACGGCTGTGGGAACAGCTGTTTGAAAAGAGCCATGCCAAATGAATAGAATGGGAAAAGGAGGATCAGGGGTGGGAACCCTTTTTTCCCTCCAGAGCCATTTGGATATTTATAGCCTCATGAAAGGGCCATACAAAAATATCAATAGAGTCAAATGGCCCTGTGCCACGGACCAGAAGTGTAGGAGAAGCATCGTGTCTGTCTTGTCATATACCAAATGATTTCCTGAGCCAGATGTTCCCCACACCTGGATGTAACATTTGTGGACAAAAGTGGGGCCCAAGACTGAGAAGCGGAGGGTGCCCAGGCATCAAGAGAACCAGGTGGGAAGGGGCTGTAGTCCACACACCCAGCGAAGGAAAAATTCCAAATGAAGGCAAGGGGCCCAGACAGCGGCTGGATCTCTTCTGGACTCTGTAGAATCCGAGCCTGGGGCCGAGTGGGGCTGGAGGTGAGTGAAGAAGGTGGCGGCCACAGTAGGGAGATTGTGAGCAGATTTGGAGGCCACTTGGCTATGGCTGACTGGACTGTGACCTCCAGGTCACAAGGTCCCAATAGAATCCACATTTTTTTTGGCTGGAAAAGTTCTAGGAACATGAAGCTTCTTTCTTCTTGCGTGTGGAGGGCCAGACTCAGCCGGTGACCCTGTGGGACAGCTAGCCCGTTGGCTGCCTTCCTCTGTGCTCTCTAAGACCTTACAGTCCGGGCATGTGGAGGTCATTGCACATGTGGTCACTGGGTGAAGTGTCTTGACATAGACAACGGTGACCATGGGGAGAACAGCTGTTTAAACGCTTAACTTGGGGCTCACGTTGAGAGACTTGGGGAATCTCTGACTCACAGTGCTTCATCAGTCAGAAAGAGATGAAGGGGCTAGGTGCCAATCCTAGCTACTCAGGAGGCTGAAATCTGAGGAATATGGTTCAGTGCTAGCCTTGGCAGAAAAGTCCATAGGATTCTTATTTCCAGTTAGCCATCAAAAAGCTAGGCTATGGCTCAAGTGGTAGAGTGCAAGCCTTGAAGGAAAGAGCTAAGGAATTGCACCCAGCCCATGAGTTCAACCCCAAATACTCACAAAAAAGGGAGAAGGGCATATTCTGGGCCCAAGAGCTCAGATGAGGATAATTGGGACCAGGTCTCCTGTCTCTACATGTCAGGGTATAGCTCAGCCCTGGGACCCAAACCCCAGTTGAGCTGGCAGGGTCTGCCTGGATGATGGAATGTTTTTCTGCACCATTTTACATAATACCACTAGCTATAGGCTAGTAAACTGGAGAAAAGTGGCCAGTGTGACTGAAATACTAACTTTGCAAGCTCTATGCAACTGGAGTTTCTTATTGGAATGAGCAGAGCTGTGTGTGACAGGAAGCCACCAGGGTTCTGCCGGAGGGTGGGGCGGGGCCACAGAGGCTGAGCAGCTTAGAAGGAAGAGGAGCAGATCGCTCTGCTTTGGGGATCCAGGGAAGAGGATAACTCACTATCCTTTAAAAGCAAATGCCAGGGTGGTTAGGAAGCTTAGGCAGCATCTGGCCTGACGCTCACTCGACAGAGGAAGAATCTGGATCCCAGCAGCTCTTGTGATGTGCTTGGGAGGATGGAGGGGTGGGCGGGAGCAGAATAATAGGCAAGCTTTTCCTCATCCCCCTCAATCCAGCATGCTGCACGACAAGGTGATAAAAAGGAAGGGTTGGGACAGAACATAAAGTTGAAGAAAGGTTGAGAAGGAAGAGGAAACAGAATCATGCCCCCTTCTACGAAAGCCCCTCTGGACTTAGTGTTATACCTTTGGGGGTATGCACGCCCACCTGCCCACCAGCTCAGAGCCAGCAGCATGGTTCTTCAGGATTTGACAATGGAACAAAGTTGCCGGAAGTCTGGAGGAGGAACTAGTCTGGCCCAGGCAGAACTCCCTAGTGAGCCAGGGGGGTAGGACCCAGAGACTTGTGGTCCAGTTGCTTCCTGGCCTGGCTCTCCTGTGTGTGTGTGTGGGTGGGGGGGGGGGGTTCCTTCTGCCTAGACTAATGATTTTAAACTCTGGACTGAAAACCCATCCTGGAGCCCAGCCTAACTCCCATCTACTGTGAGGCTGTACTCTTGGCACCAGTGCCCACAGCTGGGGAGGGAGGGGCTCTGCCTGGAATACTGATTTAGGGCTCCTCTTCCTGTTTCTGCTAGCACTGATTGGGAGAGATGCTACAATGCCAGAGAACACAGATTTTTTTTCCCTCTTTCCTTTTTATTCTGATGAATCACTTTGTAAACAAAGTATAGGACAGTAGTAGTTGGTTGATCTTGACCTAGTACTGAATAGCACTGTGTCTTGGTGCTTGGCCCAGGGCCTATTCCTATTACTATCTTCTTTTCCTGGGAGAGATCATGTTCCTAAATCAGCCAAGGCAGAGACACAGATGTCAGTGTGGGCGAGAGTGTACAAAGTCCTGCTTGTTACTTCTGCATCCATCAGTCAGGGCCAGAGCCAGGGAGGAAGTGAGCTGTCCTACAGGACACTGACGACAAGTCTGGAAGATTCCTCTACATCCAGGGATTTCAAAGGGCCATAACTGCATTCCTCATCTTCCATCTACCTACTAATTCATCCCTCCACTAATCTACCTATCTAACCATCCATCCATCTATCTAGTCAAGCACCCACCTAGCCATCCATCCATCCACCCTCCTATCTATCCACTCACACTCTATCCACCAATTCACTCCTGTAACCATCCATCATCTACTTATCCATCACCTACCTATCTAGCCACTCATCTATCCAGCCACTCACCCAATCATCTGTCTACCTACTCACCCATTCATCCATCCATCCCTTCGCCGATTCTCCTATCCTATTCTTCTATTCACCCACCCATTCATCTGTCCATTCCATATTCTAAATACCCATCCATCATCCTCTTATCTATCTGCTTACCCACCCATCTATTCACTCATTCATTCACAAGATGCATCCAACTACATATCCACCCACTCACCCATCCATGCACCCATCCATTCACCTACTCAATCATTGGATGATGCTCTTTAGTAACCTTGTGGTGGCATGTGGCTGAGAAGAGGCGGACAATATTCACATAGTGATTGCACTGCTTTGTGGTGGATGCATGATTAGAAAGCCCCTCTCTGTGGAGTAAAATCCAGGGGGAAGGTACTGATGGAGAGGTGTCAGGGTCCCATTCAGATTGAAGGGCTGGAGAGTTGCATAAATTTTGTCTTGGAGTTACTTGATTTGTTCATGGGAACATTAGCAGCTAGAGTCATGGGGATACCTCCTTATTTGGGGGTTTATTCTGAGTAAGAGTCTTCTATTATCATTTACATTTCAGGGTAAGATAAAGAAACACTACATATGAACTCCTTTTGTGCCTTGTACACCTCAACTTCATTTCTTTCCCTGCTGTGTGTGTGTCTGAACTCCAAAGCCAGTCCCCAAAGACTGAAAATGGAGAGGGAGGCTTAGCCCTGGTGGCTCAGGCCTATAATTCTAGCTACTCAGGAGACTGAGGTCTGAAGCTCAAGGTTTAAAGCCAGCCTAGGGAGAAAAGTCCATGAAACTCTTATTTTCAACTAACCAGCAAATAGTTGGTAGTGGCACTGTGGCTCAAGTGGTAGCATGCATGGAGGCAGGGAGCAAGCTCACCCTCAGAAAAAGCAGGTCTATATTTTATTTCTTAGCACTGATTCTGCATCTCATTTGAATGCAATTCAAGAAAAAGCTGTTGTTTTCCTTCCAGCCCGATTGCTTTGCTGTCAGAGGTCAGAGCAGAGAACCTCTTTGTGGCTTGGGGGGCAGTCAGGGAAGAAAGACCACATATGTCATAGTCTCCCAAGGCCTGGCAAATATGGAAACCTACAATGCGTGAGTGAGGCAGGTGGATGTTCCCTGCCTGTTGCTCACCCAGGAGCTTTCTCTCAGCCAAGATCTGAGGCTGGCTCTCACGTTTCTGAAAAAGTTCTTCAGTTTACTCCACTTCTGTTCCCTGAGCAGCCAGGCAATGTGTTGTCTCAAATAGCAAAAGTGTCCAAATGGCAGCTCTGTCTCAAAGGAAATGCCTTGCCTAAGAGAGAATCTCACCATGCCAATTGTGGAGTGATCATTTTATACACACACACACACACACACACACACACACACACACACCCCATCCTGAAAATGTTGGCTTTTAAGACACATAAACAGCAGAAATGCAAATTCACTTAACACCTAGAGAGAAGAGAAAGCATGTTGTTGCTGTCATGGCAAGCCAAGGACGCTCAGCTTCTATCTTATGATTCTCCCAGCAGATTTTGCTTAGTAAAGGCGGCTGGTGTTTTTCTGAGGAGGTGGCATTGAGGATGCCACTGTCTTCCTGGTGCCCACAAAGGTTAGGCCTCTTTGCCAGGCCGATCCAGGGAGAGACTGCTGTTGTTCACACTACTCTGAACCTTCCTTACACATTTGCAGTGATGAAGGAACTTGCTCCCTTCCTTTTTTTTTTTTTTTTTTTTTTTTTTGCTTTTGCGTGTTTGGTTTTGTTTACTCATAGCCTGAAGCAACTGCATTCAAATTCTAAGTCATGCTACTCTTGCTTAACAAGGAGTTCAAAAGTGTGTCATGATGTCTGTCCCACACATCTTCCCTTTCTAGAGAAGATCTAGGGCCTTATCTCTTCTGTCAAAAGAAAGATGCTTCATGCTGCATGGAGCTCAGCCCCTTGCCTGGCATCACTGATTGCCACTGAGAAATTGCCATACGTTAATTCCTGTCCACCTCTCTTGTGGGCTCTCCTTGGAGCATGGTGAAGACCTCACTGGCTGCTTATTGCTTTGTCTGGAGAACTGTGTTGTCTCTCGAATCTCATCCAATGCTGGGCTGTCATCTATTGTTATCTGACAATGAGAATTAATTTTGTTCACAAGTGACAGTTAAAAAAAAAAGAATGGAACTTAGTGGTCTTCTTCAATGTTCAGTACAAAAGCAAGAACAGTAGTAATTTTGTCAGCAGAGTGTCACCACCCAAATGCCAGAGAAATGCTGAGTGACAGGGAAGCTGCCAAGCCTGGGGGATTCAAGGCTCCTTTTGGGGAGCTTTTGTTTACAAGAATAAGTTTCCTTTGATACCTGCATACAGTGCTTTCTAGTGAAAAACCTCAAAATTGGCACTACGGTTCTAGACAAGATGGTCTAAGTACATTCTACCTGTTCTTCTTGCTAGTCCCAACTGAAGATCCTGCACAATCTACATGAAGTACTAACGATCAAAGAACTCTGAAAGATGGAGGAAAGAAGACAGACAACTGGAGGTGTGTGTGGTGTGTATGTGTGTGAGTGTGTGTACATTTGTATATTTGTCTCCTATATAAATGAGTCTGGGCACTAGAAAAGCTCAAAACCTGGTAACACCAATGGACTCAGACCAAATTCCCTAAGGAAACTCTAGCTCCTCAAGCTAAGGGCTAACATGGGAAAGGGAGCTCTAGTAGGACAACACCCTTAAGATCTCTTCTTTTTGAAGTGAAAAATAACAGTCTAGTGTGATTCTTATCACATTTAATAGTAATATTTGAGACAATTCTTCTTTGAAGAAGCCTCCATGGAGGTAAGGTTTTAATATTCTGCTTGAAGTGGTTAAGATGTAAGTACTAATCACTAGAGCAAACAGATGAAAAGCTATTTTAAAAAATCTATACACTGAAAAACATCGTGGTTACCCTTGTCACCAAAAAAATCCCCATGTAGATAAATTCAAATGGAATATCAAAAATAGCTCCAGCAACTCGAGGGAGGTGAGAAAGAAGAAATAAAGGGGGAAGGGTAAGCAACAGAGATCTAAGGCTAAAATGCAACAATTAGATGTTACTTATACATATTAAATGTAATGTCTAAACACATAAATAAAAAGACAGATTAGCAGACTAGATTAAAAATCATGACTTCAGAAGTGGAGATGTGGCTTAAATGGTAGAGCATCAGCCTTTGAACTAAAAAGCTAAGCGAAGTGTGAGGCTCTGAGTTGAATTCAAGCCTTAGTATCAGTACAAAGCCAAAACACACCAACCAAAAAAACAAAAATCAAAAACATGACTTCACTGTGTTGACTTTAAGATACATACTTCAAATACAGTGACATTGGTCACTTAAATGTACAAGTATGAAAAAATATACATTGCAAAAAACTGACCAAGAAAAAGACAGTTTATTTATCAGTGTAGAGTTTTATACCTAGAAAATTTCCTGAAAGAACTTTACCAAGAAGATATAAGAATCCCAAATATGTACATATCACACCATAGAGTTTTAACTATGTGAAGCATAAACTAACCCAACAGAAAGAAGGAAGTATATATATACTTCAACACTGCTCTTACAGTAAGTGAGAGAGCTATCAACAAGGATATAAAAGAATTCAACAACACCATCAGCCAACATGTTCTAATTAATATTTATAGCACAGTCCATCAACACATCAAAATCTTCCTTTGGAAATCTCGAGAGATGTTTTAAATCTACTGAACTGAGTGAAATGAACACATTGAAGTCTGTAGGGTCCATGCAGCTCAGCAGTGCTTAGAAGAGACAACATCACTAAACGCGTATGTTGGAAGAGGAAAAGACTCAAACCAGTCATCTAAGTCTCCACATCAAGACACTAGGAAAGGATTTTAACAGTCAATAGAAGATAAGAAGTAATAAGAGCAGAAATTGATCAAATTGAAGACAAAACAATAGAGACCATTCATAAAACTAAAACTGGTTCATTGAAAAGATCAATAAAATTGAATAGCTTCTAGCAAGTCAGATTTACAAAAAGCAGTAGAAGACACAAACTAACAATATGAAGAATGAAAAAGAGGGAATGATTATAGATTGTGTAGACATTTAAAGGATAATAAGAGAAAACTACAAACAACATTACACAAATAAAAACTGACAACTTTGATGAAATGGACCAATTTCTCAGAATCCACAACTACGAAAACTCGCCCACGATAAAACAGACAATCCCAAAAGCCCTATAAAGCTATTGAGGGGAAAAAATTCTCCAGTCTTATTGTTTATTTCTGCCAACCATTTAAGGAGAGATTATACTGATTTTATATATTCTCTTACAGAAAGTGAGAGAAAAGGAGTTATAATTCATTTCGGGCAAACTTGCATTTCAGGCAAGTTTGGTATCAGCTATGATACCAAAAGCAGGGGAGGAGGGAGGGAGGGAGAGAGAGAGGGAGAGGGAAAAAGAGTGGGAGAAGAAGAAGGAGAGGGAGAGAGAGGACTCTTAATTATAGTTATAAAATCTATATGAAATATTAAAATAATGATACACCATACAACAATAAAAATTTCACTAAATGTGGTGGCACACATTTATAATCTTCATTACTTGGGAGATGAAGATAGAGGGATAGAGGGTTTGACGCCAGCCTGGGCAAAAGTTAGAGAGACCCTATCTCAAAATGGCTGGGATCAGATAGTAGTGTGCTTGCCTGGGAACATGAAATCCTGAGTTCAAACCCTAGATCTGCCAAAATAATAATAGTAAAAGTAGTGGTAGAAATAATAAACACTTTCCGTACTTACAGATGACAAGTATGTAGAAAAGCTCATAATATACACAAGAGTTCCTAGAACTAAATGTGAGGTCACTAAGGTTTGGTATACAAGGTCAACACACAAAAATCAATCATATATACTTATATAAATGCACAAAGAATAACAGGAAACAAATTACAAGCAAAATGCCAAAAAGATAGAAATGATAGATGATTATAGATAAATGATACAAAGAGAGAGAGATACAGGGAGGGAGGGAGAGGGAAAGAGACAGAGAGAGAGACATACACACAGGAGAGAGAGAGAGAGAGAGAGAGAGAGAGAGAGAGAGAGAGAGAGAGAGAGAGAGAGACTTGGGACATGGGACCCCAATACTGAAAACTACAGAATGCT
This sequence comes from Dipodomys spectabilis, assembly GCF_019054845.1. Taxonomy (NCBI): domain Eukaryota; kingdom Metazoa; phylum Chordata; class Mammalia; order Rodentia; family Heteromyidae; genus Dipodomys; species Dipodomys spectabilis. The sequence continues at coordinate 13,496,092 of NW_024870730.1, forward strand.
GATGAAGGAATTAAAATAACTGAGGTAGAGAACACCATGCATTCGGGGATCAGCAGATTCAACACAATAAAGATGCCAGTTCCTTCAAAAACTGATCTATAGTTTAATGCAATTCCTGTGGGAATCTCTTCAAGACTTTTTTTTGTAGCTACAGACAAATTGGTTCCAAAATTTATATGTAAAGGCAGAAGAGCTAGAACAGCTGAAAAAACTTGAAAAAAAGAAAAATGAAATAGGAGTAACAACATAATCTGATTTTTGGACTTACTATATGGCCTCAATAACAGTGCGGGGCAGTCACATAGATCAGTAGAACAGAATGCTATACAGAAATAGAACTAGGAAATTATAGCCAACTGATTTTCTTTTATATAAAGGCACAAGAATGACTCAAAAAGATAGGCCAATATCTTTATAACAAGTGTGGTTGGGAATTTTGACATGCTCAGGCAGAAACAAACCCTCAATTCAAACTGCACAACTTAGGTAAAAATTATTTCAAAATAGATCATAGCTCTAAATGCAAGATGCAAAACTTAGATTCCAGAAGAAAATCCCTTTGAACTAGAATTAAGTGGTGGTTTCTTTAGGTAAGAACCAAAGCTACAACCCGTGAATTAAATTGTTAAATTGGGTTTGGTCAAAATGTAAAACCCTTGCTATGTGAAAGATACTATCCATAGAATAAAACAACAAGCCACGGACTGGGAGAATCCAGAACTCTTTCTATGTCAACAGCAGGAATAGGCAAAGGGTTCAAAGGACACTTCACTGAAAAAAACACTATCTTCAACTATCAGAGAAATACCAACTAGTACCATGATAAGATGGGACTATATGTACATTATAATGACTAAGCTAAAAAATCGAGCTGGGTGCTGGTGACTCACACCTGTAATCCTAGCTGCTTGAGAGCTGACATCTGAGCATGGCAGTTCTAGGCCAGCCTGGGCAGAAAAGTTCCCATGAGATGATCTCCAATTAGCCACTCCAAAACCAGAAGTGGAGTTGTGGCTCAAAGTAGTAGAGCTCTACTCTTGAGCAACAGAGCTGACGGGCAGTGCCCAGGCCCTGAGTTCAAGCCCCATGACTGACAAAAAAAAAAAAAAAAAAGCATTGACCAAAGCAGTTGCTGGCAAGGATTTGAAGCAGCTGGAACTCAGCGAAAGCTGCTGCTGAGATGCTGTGGCCATCATTCTGCAAAAGATTTGGGCAGGTTTTTGGTTTTAGTTTCTTTCTTTTTTTAAAAAAAATAAATATGTACATGTTCTTACCCTACAAGCTAGCAACTACATTCCTGGGAATTATCCTTGAAAACCCATGCACAAGCATTGAGAGAAGCACACAAATATTTATAGTGACCTTATTGATAATAGACAAAATTGGAAACAACCCAGATGTCCTTCGGCAGCAAAGGGCTAAATGAACTGTGATGATGGGAATGTGCTTTGTTCTCATAACTCCTCATTGCTGCCATGGTCCATGGCCCACCCTCCCCTAAGACTCCCCAGGAAAACTTCACTCCTGACCTTATCTGAAAATGCAGGACTGTTGGCAGGAAGACACCATCCATCCCAAATATCAGGATAGTCTGCTACAACCACAGACATTTAGATCCCCAAACTGCCACGTTCCCTGCTCCTGTTCCTTCGACTCTGCTCGGTATTCCATGCAGTCTCTCTGCAGCAAAGATGAAAACCTGTTCTGGTCTGTTGAGGTCTCTACCTCCTTTCTCTCCTTTCTCTTCTTTTTCTCCTTTTGTCTGCTTGATCTTTCCTAACATATGATACACCCATTCATTGGAGTACTACTCAGCAATAAAAAAGAGGGGTCTTAGGAGCATTATGCTGAGTGAAGAAAACCCAAAAGGGTTACATACTGAATGCATATATATATATATATATATATATATATATATATAACCTGTACATAACTTTTATATACTTAAATTATATATATACATAATTACATGAACTGTTAGTATATAATAATATATACAAAATATCATACTTCTATAAACAAAATATACTTTCAATACTTATATAAACTAAATACACTGAAAACCAATGAGATAGAACTTTGTAGTTAATGTTAACTAGTAAACACAGGCTTAATAAGCACAAATTGGGCAAGAAGAAATACTTATTGACTGTGTTTGTATCCATGTGTATGTAAACCCCCACAGATGTCAGTGTTGCCCTTGGGAGAATGCAGGGTCCACAGCCAACTCCTGAAATTCATAGCACACCCCTCTAGGCACCCTTCATAGCCTCAAGTTCTCCTTCTAGTTTTTAGAAAATGTTCATCAAAATCATGGCTGTCATTTATAATCATGACTGAGACCTAGGACAGCCAGGGTAGATTTCTTTGCCAGCTAGCATAAGCATAACCCTGGGAGATGCTGCTTATAGAGAGTCCCGGGACTGGATACCCCAGCAGGCCAGCTTCCCCTGGAGCTATCCCTAGCTGTGTGATGAAGGATTGCAACCAAGTTATGGGGTATGCTTCTTAAAGGACAGACGACAGACAGTCCTGAAGTGTGCCTTTTGTTATGATTGCTGCCCCTTCTTCTTTCCTCCACCCCCTGCCCAGTCACTCCCTTGTCCAGTGGACCCTGAGAAATGCATGGTGGAATACACCCTGAGACCTTGCTCACTCGGGAGCCCTGGCCAGCCCAGCAGTGAGAAGAGTCCTGGGAGAAGGGAAACTGGGGTCTAGGCCTGAACATCACAGCTGTGGGGCCTTAGTGACTGTTAACTTGGTTCTTGTATCACCTTTGGCCAGCTGTGAGCCTGCAGGGAGAATGTACCAAGCAACGGTCAGCTCATTGCTTGATTGAAGTCCAGGGACTTTGACTTAAAGGGAATAGGAGGCATGGGAAGGGGTGTGGCTAAGTGCATTCAAGATGAATCATTTGCATATGGAAATGCAGGGCTTTCGACAGCTCTTAAGCCCTTGGCTTGTGACTGGATTGCCGAGTGCGTGTCCAGCTCTTTGTGTGATCAAACAATGGGAAGGGAGCAGCTCTTGTTTTCCGTGGTGGTGTCATCATGGCTCTGACGGGTGACATTTCCATAGGACAAGTCCTCCCCGTCCTGCTCATGGGGGCTCTTGGCCCGCAGTCCTGGCGGGGGGCGGGGGGGGGGAGGGGACAGCTAGTGCGGGTGTGTTTAGAGCAAAGAATGTTTCATCAATGTTTCCCTGAATGTTATTTCAGGGACAGAAGAAATGACATCTTATCTCCACCTTTCTCCCTCCACCTCCTCTCAGCAGGTTGGCTGGGTTTTACTGCTCCTCTATTGCTCTCTGCTAATAGGGGGGCCAGAGTAGGACGCTCCAAGAGATGCGAAGCTGTCCGAGACGATGCTGGGGCTCATACAGCACAATGAATCTTCTCTCAGCTCGAGATCGGAATTTAAATTAAACCTCATTTAGCCGGGCGCTCCCTTTTGATTTATCGGCAGATGCCTCTTGCTGCTTGAGCCTTGTTAAATTGCTAGCAAACAGTTCACTGACCAGCTGTTCCTATTAAGCAGAAAGCGCGCTGTGGGGCTGGGGTCAATCCCTTAGCACTCTAGATGGTCCTTATATGTCATTCCTGCTGAGCGGCCACCAGGAGGGTATTATGCTTGCACCCCGGGAGATGGCTGGTTAATGGGGATGAGGGATTCTTATGCCTATGGGTGGGAATGGGGGGGGCAGGCTGTCCCTTGGGACTTGGGGCATGGCTCTGTTTGGCTGAATCGCGGGGTTCCTGCCTGCCACTTTGGACGCTGGACAAAAGCAAAGGCCTGATGCCCAGTTCTCGCAGTTCCACCAGGCAGGAACTTGCCTTGTGGATTCATGAGTCCAACGCCGGGGAAACCACTTCCCCGCCTCGCCAGTCCAGAGGATGGATTTTCCGAGACGGAGTGGGAACCGAGGCCAGACGTCGGTGCGTCTCGCTGCACCTGACTCGGGCGTTGGGTAGTCACAGTGATGTGCTGGGCGTCCCTTGGTGGGGGGCTCAGGCCGCTCCACCGGGTGCGTTTCGGGTGAATAAGGAAGAGCTCCCGGATGCGAGGGCGTCTGTCTGCGCGTCTGTCACCCCACGGATCGCCGGGGGGAATGATTCCACTGATCTGGCTGGCTAGGCCGGTGTCCTCCCTCCACGCCCCACGTGCGTCCCTCCCGAAGCCGCGCGCTCGGCGAAGAGGACCAGCATCCCCGAGGCAGGAGGACGGGTCTTCCCTGCGTGAACCTCCCAGCAAGCTGTCAGGAAAGGGCTCCCAGCTCTGCAGCGGCCAAGGCCCCAGTCCCGGGCCAGGCCCGCACGCCGCGCGCGTCGCTCGCCTCCACGCCCGGCCTCTGGGGGCGCTCTTGCGCAGGGGCCTCCTTCAGCAGCCAGACTTTCCCCCCTGGCCACACGCGTTCCCCATTCCCCAGGGTGCCCGTTCGCGTCTTTTCCCTTCACTTACCCCACCCTGGAGCCCCGCTGGGTCACAAGAGGCCCCTTCCTTTGGGACTGAGTGGCTCTCAGAGGCCCAGAGTAAGGGCGCCTACACCTGAGCCCTGGATTCGCCCATGCATTCAGGACATGGGAGGGGGCCCCAGCAGTGGGGCTCAGGGAAAGCCCTGCTTTGATGTGTTGAGTCAGGCCTGATGGACCGGGTAGGGGGCCCCCAGAAAGTCACACCTCCATCCAGAAAGTCACACCTCCATCCAGTCTTGTGCTAGGTGCCAGAGGCATCACTTGGGACTCAGGAGCTTGCTGCACAACGTCTCAAAGGTAAACCCCCTCCCCCAGCCTAGGCCTGGTCCCCCCACCCCCCCTGCAGCTGTGAACCCAGCAGCCAGCACCATACCTGCTTTGAACAGCAGGGGGGTTTTCATTTTCCTTGAGTGTCAGGGCATGGCTAGGTCCAATGCTCTCTTCCAGAGAAATTCCAGGAAGATCCGTTCATCTCACCCTCTTCTTGTCCTTTCAAACATAAGGACAAATGACCTAAATAAATAAATAAATAAATAACATCAGCCCCTGGTTTGTGGAGGGGCCTCCTGGATAGAACTTGTTCTATTGCGCTGGGAAACCCCAAGTTTTTTACTTCAATTTCACCAGTCCGTGTGAGCCTGTGTGGCCATATTCCTTCCTGGATCCTCAGCGCCGCTGTTGTTCTGAGCTGCCGCAGGGAGACACACTCAGTAGTCATGGTGCCCTGGACAGTGGGTGTTCAGCACCCTCCTGACATTTTTATTTCGATACAGGAGTTTCACTGTTGTAACCCATCCTGGCCTGACACTCACTTGCAATCAGCTGCCCAAGTGCTGGGATTACAGGTGTATGTTACCACTCTTGCCTTCTTTTGGTGCCAGCAACAGGCAGTCCTGAGATGTTCAAAGAAAATCTCTTTCCTTTCCTTAACCCACAGTGGGATCTACTCTTTCTTTGGAGGAAGCTTATTAGTCTCTAACTTTGCTAAGGGTTTTTCTGCTGTTATACTTTGGGTTTCTATTCTGAGACTAAGGTCTTTCTTGGCAATTGCCTGTGCCCAGTAGTTTGCATTCCCTGTCCCTGTAGAGGGGTCTGGGCCAACTGTATTCATTGGTGTAGGCCACTTGTCCAGGACCTTTACTGGGCTACATGCTAGCTTAGAGCAGCCCTCCTGTTAGATTCAGTTCAAAAGATCTTCTTGGAACACCTCCTATGTTTATGTCCCCACAGTACAACTCATCTGCCATTTAGCTAGTCACCTCCTGGCACATTGTCACCCCGCCCCCCCTCAGCATAGACCCTCCCACTACGTTCTGCTCTGAGTCAGACTTCACCTCTGTAAGGTTCAATTATCTGTACTTTTCTTGGCTCCCTATGGGCCTCTCAAAAAAAATATCTATTAAGTAGAAGGGAAGGAGGGGCAGAGGTTACCTACTGCCTTCCTTTATCTACATACACCCCAGCTCCTATTATGACTGTATTTTGAAAGGTCGGCAGGAAGGACTTCTGGAATCACATGGGGGCTGAAGGAGTTGTAGAGTCACACTGGGGCTAAATCTCAGCCCCTCTCTGGTTGTGTTAGCTTGGGTAACTTATTTAACTACTCTAAGGCATAACTTCTCAGCCACTAAATCAAGGTAGATTCCCCCCCCCCCACTTGCCCTTCCCCAAGGAATGCAGAGAACAGAGCTATTTGGAGGCTAGGGATGATGGAGTGATAACTTATTTCTCAGGTTCCCTATTGTCTGAGATTGGACTGCTATCACAAAAACCAAGAAGCTGGATAGCTTAAAAACAGCAGAAGCTTATTTCTCACAGTCCTGGAAGTAAAGAAGCTCAAGATCAAGGTACAAGCAGGTCTAGTAACTGGCTCTTGGATGGTGACTTTTCATCATCACTTGTGTGGACGAGCTTTGTTCCTCTTTATTATGGCATTAATCTTATGAAGACATCATGAGGACTCTGCCCCATGATGTACTGACTGACCAAAAGGCCCTACTTCCTCACAGTGTGTTGCTGGTGATTGAGTCAAAACTCAATGAATTTGGAGCACATGAATTTGGGAGCAGCAAGTATTCAGACCACAGCCCCTATCTTTCCTCTGCTTCTGCAACGTTACAGTGAAATAAAGAGAAACTCCCCCAAATATACGTTTAAAATCTGAGCTGATTGTATCCCTATGTTTATAAAAGCAGTTCTCATACTAGCCAAGTATTCTAGTATTCTAGTATTCTACAAAGGCACAAAAGGAGTATTTCTCCTCCTTACAAAGGAGGGAAATTCTGACACATGCTGTAACATGGAGGAACCTTAGCAACAGTATGTTAAGTGAAGTAAGCTTCTCACACAACAGAGAAATACTATAATATAGTATTCCACGTGCTTGGAACACTTAGAATAGTTAAATTCATAGAATATTGCTTGTCAAGGATTGGGGAGAGGGAAGTATAAGGGCATTCTTGTTGAATGTTAATAGGAACGTAGGTTCAATTTTGCTAAATGAAAACAATTTGAGAGATAAACAGTGGTGATAGCCATATAGCAGTATGGATTTATCATTTTACATTTAAAAATGGTTAAGATGGGGGCTGGACTTGGACTTGTATGGGGGGAGAAGGGAGGAAGCTCACGGTCCAAGGCTGGTCTGGGCAAAAAAGCAAAAGAACTGAAGGTGTGGCTGAAGGGTTAAAGACCTTCCCAAGTGCGAGACCCAAAGTTTGAGTGTCGGTACTAGCAAAAACATAATGAAGATGGTAAATTTCATATTATCTGTACTTTAGCACAATTAAAAAAGGAAAGCTGAGCAGATCCTATTATTTAGTAATGCTGCCATTCAACTGTTTGCCAGTTGAGAGGAAACATCCCATTTTACTTAAATCTTTTTTTATCACAGTACAAGCCCACAAAGGAGGATCAAAGAGTGATGTGCAGAAAACAGCTGTGCCCTCTCCAATCGATCCCACCTGCCTGTTCCTCAGGGGCTGGGAATTTTTCTTGGCTCGGAAATAGAGTTGCATCAAAGAGCTGATGGGGAGAGAAAGCAGCTCAACATTTCCAGGCAGGTCCCAGGACTGAAGATGGGCAGCTGTAATGGAAAAAATCTGAGGCCACACCAGAGGGGAGCTCAAGAACCAGCTGAGCTGCTGAGGAAAAAAACAGAAGCTGAGCGGCAGGCAGGCAGGCTGTGGGGAGGGCCGGGCTGGCCTTGTCTGGCTTTTCCCGACTCTTCCCACGTAGGTGAGCCTGTTAGAAATCCCATTTTACCCCAAACTTAAAGGAAGAGTAAACATGGAGGTCTGATAGGCAGAAGGGATGCCAAAACAGGAAGGGGTGAGTTTGGAGGCAAAAAATGCACTTGAGAAAGGGTAGAGCAGATCACTTTAGTTGCACACCTGCTATAAGGCCTTATTCTGGGCACTCTGTACCACCTTATTTTATTTTATTTATCACCATCACCCTATTTAAAAATATTGGGGCTGTGGCAGAGATATGGCTGAGCAGCCTAAGGCCTCTGGGCTTTACATTAAGAAGGAGAGGAGGGAGGAGAGCTGGCTGTCCACATGGGAACAGTATGTGTAAAGTGTGCAAGAGAACAAGACACATGCAGGGAATTGCAGTAAGTTCATGCTGCCTGGAACTCACAGTGTCTGTGGGCTGCAGTGAGCTGGAGAAGCTGACATGAAGGAGCTGTTTGCTCTGGGATACAGGGCCTTGAATTTTATCTAGAGACAACAGGGATCCAAGGAGGAGTTTAAGTAAGCCAAAAAGACTGCTTACCAACATCTTGAATGGTAAGAGTTCGTCTTACTTATCTGGCATATTATCTGCCATGTCTATCCGGGAAGACTGGAAGCCTTCTAGGGCAGAGTTTTGTGTGTTTTGTTCTTGGTGCTATGCCAAGCGTGTTCCCAGCACACATGTAAGAACTTCAAGAATCTGTGTGAGGAGAATGATGTGATTTGTGTTTAAAAGGTTCAGTTGAGAGACAGTGGGTAGAGGACAGAAGTAAAGCTGGGCAATATATGATTATTAGAAACCAACGAGGAGTGATGAGTTGAGAGACCACAGAAGATGAGAGGCAGCTGGGAGGCAGAGAAGCTTCTGGAAGCTCAAGCTGTCTTAAGAGGCTGCCTAGTGCTCTTCTGTTCCTCGTGTCTGTCTGTTCTCTCCCTCCATCCTGAAAGTCTTTTGTAGCTCTTGCTGAACTGGGCAGCCTGAGATGCTCATGCGCACTCACCTGGGCAGTCAGCAGGAATTTATTGAGTGTTTACCATATGCAGGGCACTCCTCTAGGTGCTAAGATATACAGTGAACAAAACAGGCCAAAATTTCTGCCCTCATGACATATTCTAGCCATGAATAGATGAATAAACAGGGTAAGTAAATTGTACGGTATATGGTATATGTACTAGGGATCTTCCTTCCTATTGGATAGGACCAAGAGCTGATAGCTGTTTTATGTACGCATGTTTATTATACTAAATTCCTTATAAGGAATTGACTCCCATGGCTATGGAGGCTGAGAAGTCCCATGATTTCACAGAAACAGGAGACCTAGGAAGTAGTTCTAGTCCAAGTGCAAAGATCTGAAAACCAAGAAGAGCTAGTGCAAGAGAAAATTGAGATCTTTACCCCATTGTTTGATTTATTTAAACTTCAAGTAGACTAGGTGAATCTTGCCCACACTGAGGAGAATAATTTGCTTTGCTTGGTTTCCTCCTTCAAATGTTAATCTCATGCAGAAATATACAGACACAAACAGAAAAATGTTTAGCCAAATATCCGGGCATGCATTGTCCAATCTAGTTAACAGAAAATCAGTAGAGATTAGTTAATATAGAAAAAATTGTGCATCAAGGTAAGGGGTGAGGCATGTACACCTAGGATAGGGACATGACGTAGAGTGGTCAGCCTGGGCCTCAGTGACATGGGACCAAGGATGTGAATTGCGTGGAGGAATGAGCCAGTTGCACCTTGGAGAATAGGAGTGCTGGGCAGAAAGAGCAGCAAGAGCAAAGGCCCTGAAGTGCTCAGGCATGTGGTGAGAGCCAGCAGGTGGGGAGCGTAGGAGAGAGAGGTGGGGGCATTGGAGCATGCTTGTTGTGTCAATGGATTGTTTCCTTATGGAGACTGGAAGTAGAGAACAACTGCAAAGCATTGTTGTGTCTACTCTTGGGTCTTTATAAACCCATAGAGTGACCAGGGTGTAGCTTGCGGATGTGGGACAGGCACAGGGACTCAGGTCCTAGGAGACCTGATTTATAGTCTCAGCAGTGCCTTAATGGAGGACAGGGAAAGGAAAAACCACTCCAGTGCTGAGAGAGAGAGAGAGAGAGAGAGAGAGAGAGACAGAGACAGAGACAGACAGAGAAACAGAGAGACAGAGACAGAGACAGTCAGAGAGAGATACCCACAAAGGAGAGAGAGATAGACAGAGACAGAGGCAGAGAGAGACACAGAGAAGAGAGAGAGAGAAAGAGAGAGTTTGGATCTAGAGAAAAGAACATTCTTCTTGAATAATTAAACCACCAAAGTAGCCACTGAGCAACATCTAGAAGGCTAGCACTGGTCCAGCCAGGGTTTTGGATGGCCAGAGGAATGCTTCCAGTAATGGGTAGCTCAGAGGCTTGATAAATCCATGTGGTTGCTTTTGTTTAAATATTTTGCATGCTGAGCTCTGCTGAGAACGCGACCTCACAGCCCTGGCCCACCGCAGAGTCTTCTCTCTGGCTCTCCTCTTCCCCACCTGTGAATTAACCCCCAGTGAGCATGGCTATTCTGAAGGCGCTGCCAGAAGAAATTTCTATAGAAAGAGATGTGGCAGAGCAATATGAATTATTTATTCCGTGGAGCCAGCAGATTGCTGAGCAGGCATGGGGCTGTGTGTGGAGGCAAGTCCACCCCTAATTCTGCCAGGCCTGCTCTGGTGAGGGCCAGGGACCAGTGGAGCCACACTTGCTGTGTGGAATTAAGAGGAGGCAGTGTGGGGGTGCTGCAGGGCCCCCAAAACACATACACACACCACATACACACACCATATACACACACACATGTGCACATGCACATGTACTTCTGATGTTCACGCTGTCCAGCCGTCAGGACCTGTCAAAGCTCGCCAAGCAGCCTTGAGTGATGAACTGACAGTGTGGAGAGGTTCACATTTATCTAATGTTCTAACAGACAATTTTATACCAAGCGATTATTATCAACTCTGTCCCTGTGGAAGTTATCAATGCCCCGACTTCAGGGCTGACAAAGCAATGTGCAGTGCATGGCATCTGTCAGCCAGATGGAAGGGAAAGGTATTTCTCTCAGCAAGCGGACTGAAAGGAATTTGGGAGATTAGAACCACCAATATCATCACTCTGAGGTGAGCGATGGTGGTCAGTGACTATCAGCTGGGTAAGAAGGGACAAAAGCATGATAGACTGTGACTGTAATTGACACTTGTATTTTACTGAGATATTTTCCCCCAGGCATCGAGGAGGCTGGGAGAATGGGAAGAAGAAGAAGAAGAAAAAAACCCCGAAGCTTTAGGTCAAAATAAGCTGCAATTCCAATCAAAATCTGTCACCTTTCTGGAAATTCTTCCTAAAGACCCCAATATGTAGGCTTTATCTGTGCCCTTTGGTGGCGCCCACAAATCAAGGTTTTGAACTTTTAACTGACATCTTGAATAGACACACTTATTATTGGAAACATTACATAAGTTCAGCTCAGGTCTTAAATGTCGTTGGTTGACGTTTATGTTCTAATGCAATTTATAATTCTTCACAGAAAGGTTAACACTTAATTAAAGTACTTCGGGAAATTGCCTCTTTGATAAACCTGGGCTTTGTGCTTTCCTTTGCTTGAAGTGGAGAAAAAATACTCTCCCAGGATGTGTCGGCCATTGGTTAAATAAAATCACCTTGGGACTCAGAAGGAAGCAAAAGGCAGAAGGGAAACGGAGTTTGCTGTTGAGAACTTGTATCTCTGGCTCCTTGGCTGGCAGCTGCACCTGTTGAAAACTCTCCTGGCAAGGGAAGTGGTGGCTGGGCCATGGGCCAAATATTGGATTCTTTTCCTTTTGTTTTTAGTTGGAAACCAGTGAAGGTTAAGCTCAAGGCAGATTGCTGATTTCTCCTTGAGTTAATTACTCTGAAGAGAAACAATATTAGTTATAAGAAGAAAACTTGGAAGGCCACAGACTGGGAAACTTGAGAGACGTTTTACATGTTGTTCACAAGCTTCTCATTTGGAGGAAAGCATTCGGTAGCCTAAAATCTACAATTAGTCTAGCCCACTATTAAAAGTCTTTGAATGTTACTGTTAATCCAATCCAGAGTGATGCCCTTTCTGCCATCCCATCAGATTCTGAGAGTGTGAGGGAGAGGGGAGGAAAGTGTGGAGATCTCAGCCAGGGCTGTGGGCTTCACTGCTTTCAAGAGGAACAGGAATACAACCCCAATACATACCCAGAAAGCATGTGGATATGGTACCCCTTGTGCACTTTCCTGGGCTTCTGATGAGAAAAAAAGCATTTGGATATTAGAAGGGGGGTGCCTATTTTTATTTTCAGGTTGAGCTTGTTGAAATATTACAAACATACGTTGAAGGTTTATCAGTATAAAGGATGTTTTTAAAGTTTCCTTTTAAAAAACAACAACAACAACGCATATATCTGGTCTGTGCCTATAATCCTAGATACTCAGGAAGCTGAGATCTGAGGATCACAGTTCAAAATCAGCCTGGGCAGGAAAAGTCCATGAGTCTCTTATCTCCTATTAATTACCAAAAAGCTAGACATGGAGCTGTGGCTCAAAGCAGTGTTTGAGTGCCTTGAGTGGGAAAGCCCAGGGATGGCTCTCAGGCTCTGAGTTCACGCCCTAGGATCAGCACAAAACAAGAAGAAACAAAACCCCACACATCTCAACACACTAGTGACCATCAAATTACTGCAAGAGCTAATGGCTTCTCAAAACTTTTGTAGAATTCTAAAACTTAAGGGCTGGTGGAGAGGCTCAAGTGGTAGAGTGCTTTGCCTAGCGTGTATGTGTGAGACCATGAGTTCAATCCTCGGACCCTCAAAAAAAATCACAAAAATACTCATGCACAGATTAATAAAAGGAATCATTGTTCTATGATATATGGAGCTAGATAGACCAAATCAAGGGAGAATGAAGATGTGCATGGCAACACTGCCTTGTTTGATGGCATTGTTGGGCTCATGGAATGTTAGTGACAGGCACTAAGGTTGGGTGACTGTTCTTGACAAAGCCTTACTGGTCATACATCTGATGGGACTGGCTTTTGTGTATGCTCATTATTCCTTTGGGCATATACTTGTCACAAATGTATCTAACACACGTGCCATGTCGATAGTGGAGATGATCTGAGTTGATCCCATGAAACACTAGGACAGTGACCAGCACCCAGCCTGATAAATGTTGGTCACTCCCCCATGTCAGCGGTTTAGGTGTTAGAGGAGATGTAGGTCTTTGTTTGGCAGAGCAAGTGGGAAAGAGGTTGTTTTAGCCTTTCTGAAAGAGCTCAGATGGGAAACATCAGCCTTGGCAAATGGACTGGGAACAGATAAATACACTCAGTGTTTTGGGTTACATCCTCTATTATTAGTAAGAAGCACATTTCCTTTTGGGGTGAATATGAGGGACAAAAATAAGGCTCTTCAGATCACCACTCTTTTATTAATGCTGTTCAAGCACTTGCGTTTGCATTGAGGCTGACAGGAGCATATATCTCGACAAAAGCAAGCATGCCACATTTAGGATCTATTCACTTGCAGCAGGAAAAGGGGGCTCTGATGCTGGAAATGCAACCCAAATGCACCAAATCTTTGTGTGTGTGTGTGTGTGTGTGTGTGTGTGTGTGTGTGTGTGTACCAATTCTAGGGCATGAACTCAGGGCCTGAACCCTGTCCTTTGCTTTTTCACACAAGGCTAGTGCTCTACCACTTGAGGCAAACCCCGCTTCCAGCTTTTTACTGGTGAATTGGAAACAAGAATTTCACAGATTTTCCTGCTTGGGCTAGATATGAAACTCCATCTTCAGATCTTAGCCTCTTTTGATGAGAGGTGTGAGCCAGTAAAACATACAAGTATATTCTGGACAAAGGCTGTTAGCATTTTCAAGTGAGATTTCAGGTCATAGCTCTTAGGAGTCCTAAAGTGGGGAACAAATTAATATTATCTTGAAGCTTCCAGAAAGACCTATAGGCATGTGGGTACCTACTGCTAAGTACAAGAAGATTTACCTTTTATAGTAAACAATTCCACCAGAACTTATTCCTCAATTTCGGTAGGTACGTATGTGTTTCAGAATTTCACTTTTATTTGAAGCAAGTGAAAAAAAATCAGAGTTGCCTAATGACATAAATCTCTTTAAATCCTTAAAATGAATTTTGCCTTTCCCAGTATTACCAGATATGTGACGTGTGTGTGTGTGTGTGTGTGTGTGTGTGTGTGTGTGTGTGTGTGTGTGCCTCTGTGTGCCTCTGTGTGTGTGCCTGTATTGGCCTCAAGCCTTCCCTTAGCTTTTTGGCACAGTCTGGTGCTTTACCACTTCAGCCAACTCTCCTTCTATCTGTTTGCTGGTTAATTGGGGATAAGTATCACAATCTTCCCTGCCCTGTCTGGCTTTGAACTTCATTCCTTAGAGCTCAGCCTTCTGAGTGGCTAGAATTATAGGGGTGAGCCACTGATACCTAACACTTTGTGACTTCTTGTATTATGAGGGTTTGCAAAGGGATAAAGACTTTTCTGGAGTATTATGAAGCGAAGCCTGCAGCACCTTATTGGATGGTAAGCTTATTTGTGGCTGACGCCAGGGCAGGCTCTGCAAGCAGCTCACCTTGACAGGCTGTTTGATAGGAAGAATTCTCAAGCAGCTTTGCAAATTAGGAGGGTTCCCCTCCCCTCTCTGACACCCAAGACCTGCTTCCTTTCTTGAGCTCAGGGTTTTGGGATGCAGGTGAAGGTGTGCATATTAGTTTTTTCCAAATGGCTTATGAGATGTATCAGCTGCTTCAAACATTTTTTTTTTGTATAAGCTTCACAGGGAAAACAGAAACAAATTAGTTCACTTCTCCAGGTGACTCAGATTACAAACCCAGGTATATTCCATTCCACCATGCCCAGAGAAACTAACAGCTCACGTGCACGATGATGCGGAAAGGCCCGAGTGACTTTGGGAACATGGCCTGGCCTACGGCTGCCATGGTGCTGCCCAGAGAGAAGCTGTCAGTTCCTCTCCGTGGAGGAAAGGCTTTGGGGGAACAGAGCCGGGAGGAACGTCCAGTCCCTTACTAACTTGGTTCTTTTCTGTTATTCCATAAACATCAGCCAGAAACTTGCCTTTGTAAATACTCAAATTACTTTTCACACAGCTCAAATAACTAGAGGGCTGATTCAGTATTTCAATTGTTCTGGGGAAGTTTTTCAAAGCTGCTTTTGCATTTATATTTTACAGAGTGAAAAAGGACAATCATGGAAAAGCACAAACCAACTGTGACCAACACGAGTGGAAAAAAACCTGAGCTAAACAATGAGAAGCCTCCTGGGCAGAATGGAGGAAGACAAGCCCCCTCTTCTTCCTCCTCCTCCTCCTCTTCCTTCTCCTCCTCCTCCTCCTCCTCTTTTTTCTCTTGCCTGTGTAATTATGTATGGATGAAAAATTACAGGGGCTAATAATTACAGCTGCAATTGTCCACTTGCAGAAACAATTAGCCCTTTGCTCCTCACTCCGAGAAAGTGACTAATTGTACCCACAGCAAGCCAACTATCAGCACATTTGTTTTGGAATGAAATTTCCTGTCTGTCAGGAAGTGCCACCTAAAGAGCAGAGGACCTAGGGTGCCATTTAGTTAGTGGCCAGTGACCCAGGGCTTTGATATGCTCACTTTTTAGCCCAGGACAGATGCTGAGACAGATGGGGGAAATACTCTTTCCAGAACTCTTATAGACTACATCATACCAACTATATATTAAAAAATGAGGAAAGTAAAAATAGAATTCAGGTAATGATAACAATTATACTTAATGAGTACCTTTCATCAGAGATCATAAATACCTTCGCATTAAATTTTACAGCCTCTAGTGAGATGTAAGGGAAAAATATTTGTAAGCTAAACTTCACTTTGCAAAGAATCCTGAAGCTCTTCAGGCAGCAGTGAACAGTGTTGTGTCTGAAATGGGCAGAGGATCCACCTCATAGGTTTCTGACCCATGAAAGTACACTCCTACTTTTTAGCTAAGATAAATGGTTTTCAAGACAACCTATGCAATGACTGTTAAGTGAGGTATAGATTTGCAAAAAGAGGTCACCTTGCCCTCTACCCCAATATACTCATAGGCACCAGGAGGTGACATTAAGTTTCTGACTATTAGCCAAGAACACAGGTACAAGGTGTGCACTCAGGGTTGAAAGATGGCTTTCCTCTGGGGAGCTGCCATGTCTCCCAGATTTCTACTGGATGTCTCAGTCTCCATCGGTACTTACTGTGCCCAGATTGGAGTTCACTCTTCCACAGGTCCTGCTCTAGCAAATATGCCTTTCTGGTTAAGGGGTATTCACACACAATCTTAAAATCTGTTGAATTCAAGAGCAGAATCAGAGCCTTGGGGGTCACTCGCAGATTCTTTTTGGTCTGGATTATCTTACTAGCTTGGTCTGAGGAGTTGATTCTAAGTCCATCTGGTTTCAGTTTACCCTGGAAGGCTGGTCATGTTTGTATTTTGTCTTTGCTATTAGCTGACACAAGAGAACAGAGCCCTGTAAAATGTGGAGTCTAAGGGGCTCATCTCTGCAGGACTAAGAGCTTTTCTGTGGAGACATGTAGCCTTCTCTATTTAAAAGCTGTTGAGATGTTTTTCTCCTCCTCCTGATCTCAATGCACCTTCCTGTCCATGTCTCTGCTCAGCTCCTTTGATGTGGATAGATCTAGGCTGAGTATGAGCTGGTTTCTTGGGTTTTCTGGAATAGGGAGGTTGAGGGGATGTGGGGCTGGTTTCTACTGAGGGAAAGTACCAGGGCTCCCACCAACTACTCCTCTCCTGCTTGTCTTGTCTGGTGTGTGCGTGTGAGGCCCTGTCTCTTGAACTAGAGTTCCAAGTAATGGCACCCAGTCTCTCCAGTGGTTTTTCTGACTAGTTCTTCGTTCTGAAATTCTTTTTGTTTATTCTGTACATAAGTGTCTTAGTCTATTTTGATCTATTATAGCACACTACCTGAGACTGAGTCATTTCTAAAGAACAGATTTATTTCTTCCAGATCCGGAGGCTGAGAAGTCCAAGGAGGAGGGCTAACATTTTGATGAGGATCTTTTTGCCACATCATCGCAAGATGGAAGGAAGAAGGGAAAGAGTACCCATGCACAAGAGAGAGAGATGACAAGGTTCCGGTCTTTCTTTCTTCTTTAGGAACCCACTTCTACATGAACTAACCTGCTCCCTTGGTTAATAATTAATCCATTCTGGAGGGCAGAGGCCTCATGACCTAATCACGTCTTAAAAGTCTTACCTCTCATATTGCTGCTGTGAGAAATAGGTTTTAACCTATTTTTTGAGTGTGGATACATTCAAATCATAGCAATGAGAAGTATTTTCTAACGGCGTTTTCTCCTTCCTCTGGTTTTTGTTTGAAAATTCCAGTGCTCAGCATTGCCCTCTCTGTTGCACACTGTCCATTTCACATTCTCCTCTAACTTCTGCAGCACCCATCGTCTACAGCATATCCTCCTATTTTACTGAAGGAAGCAGGGAAGGCAGCTGTCTAATAATTCTCTATAGCACAGTACTGGATTCAAAAGAAATGGTGGCCTCAAGCCAAGATTCTAAGGTGACCCAAAAGA
Organism: Dipodomys spectabilis; assembly: GCF_019054845.1. NCBI lineage: Eukaryota > Metazoa > Chordata > Mammalia > Rodentia > Heteromyidae > Dipodomys > Dipodomys spectabilis. The sequence continues at coordinate 13,513,410 of NW_024870730.1, forward strand.
AAAGAAAAACACTTGTTTTGTAAGATTTCTAGCTTTGGAGATACTGGGCACTTTGCCAGTGTGTCCCTTATTTCTATTGGCTCTGCTCCAGCAAGATCATTTATGTCCCAAACATAATCAAGTCAAAAACACAGCAGTTAGAGACTTAATGCTTAGCTGAGTTGTCTTGAGACCATTTTCATTCAGGGTTCTTGGAAACCATGAGCATCCTGATCAGGGTATCTCATCTGCTCTCTTCCTTCTCCTATGCTTAGCCCAGGCATTCAAATACTCCACTTCATCAGCCTATTATGCGTTGCTTGTCTCAAGGAGAAGCTCCAGAGCACAATTCTTCATCCTTTTCTTAACAGAACTATTTTGATCTTATTTAAGAAACATGAAATTATAGAACACAACATTTAATCCAGTTAATTTCCAAACAGAACTTTTTTTTTCTCTTCAAATTTTGAATTAAGATCTAATCTGTATGTCAGGGGAACTCTGACACTCTTAGAAACAGAATTACTCACAGTGAAAAATTTCAAAATGGAATTAGTGTTCTCCTTGGACACTTAAAAAAACCTGTAAGGATAATACTTAATTCTCCCAAAGTTGGCCATCCCTCTCACAGTAGCAGTTATGTAAGCAAGTAAGCACCTCTCTGTGGTACACTAGGGCCTTCATCCTCGCCCCAAATCAGCAGTTTTTCAGATTTGCTTGGTTAGAACTCAGGGGACACCTTCATGTTAGTGCCCCAGAAGACAGGGCAGCAGAGCCCTCCTGGCTTCTAATCTTCTTTCCCTTTGGGGAGTTCCAGTGGTCCCCAGTAGCTCAGGAGAAGCTTTAGGTTTATGTAGTTGGGCCATCTTACTTTGAGAACAAGGAGATAGTCAATGAGTTCCAATGACATATCTCTCCCTGAAATCATCTCTCAACACTGTCATTGTCTGATATCAAGGACTATCCAGTCTGTATTAATGTGGTGTGTGTGTGTGTGTGTGTGTGTGTGTGTGTGTGTGTGTGTGTGTGTGTGTGTGTGTGTGTGTGTGTGTGTGAGTCCTGGGGCTTGAGTTCAGAGCCTGGATGCTGTCCCTTAGCTTCTTTTGTTAAAGGCTAGCACTCTACCACTTCATCCAAAGCTCCACTTCTGCCTTTTAGGGCATAATTTGTTGGAGATAAGTGTCTTCTTTCCTGCCCAAGCTGGCTTGGAACCATGATCCTCAGATCTCAGCTTCCTGAGTAGCTAGGATTACACACATAAACCACCAATGGTTGGCTGCGTCCATGTATTTTTTAAGCTCATATTTGACTTCTGATTCTCCTCCCAAGATTCAGTAATGGTAACATGAAAGTCTTTGTGCTGCTCCCACTTTCACACAATTGTGATGTCTCAGTTGACATATAGAAAGACCCTCCTCACCTCTACATGCAACTCCTGCCACAGACTGCCCTATGTTACCTTCCACTGTAAAGTCCTCTCTTAAATAGCCAGAGATACAAACTCTTACTGAAATCAGTGAGGCCATACAGAGGGAGGCACATAGAGCACATGCTAGTGTATCTTCCTTTGGCCCTGAAATCCTTTGCTGGAGTTGCCAACAATATTGTTTCACTGCAGCAAGATTACAAACATGCAACATTTGCTAAAATCCTGCCCTCTTAATCTGAAGGATTATATTAATATTTCAGAAAAATCTTACAACAATGGACTCTGAGATTCCATTCAAGAAAATGTTCATAAACATCTCTAGGTTTCCCTTTTTTCTAGTCTTGGGATTTGAACTCAGGGCCTGGGCACTGTTCCTGAGCTTCTCTTGCTCAAGGCTTGCACAATACCAGTTGAGCCACTGCCAGTTCTGGCTTTTTCTGTCTATGTGGTACTGAGGAATTGAAACCAGGGCTTCATGCATGCAAGGCAAGCATTCCACCACTAAGCCACATTCCCAGTTTTTCCCTTTTTCTTAAGTCAAATTCAACATCAACAAAATGGAGAAGTCAGGGGTGAGCCATTACAGTCATAAATGAATCACGTCTTTGTATCTAACTTTCTAGTGCTCCAGAGAGCCTGTTTATTCACAGTCACTTCACCTTATTTCACCAAGTCTCTTCAGTTCTATTGCCTACTGAATGCAGCCTGAACTACAAGTTTAAGATCTTTCCTATTTTAGACATGCCTTGCTTATACAGTGCTGCCTGCCAGGGCTCTAGTAACAGTTCAAATGACCCTTGGTACCTCTACAGATTCATCCAGCTGTGAACCAAAAATATTTGGGGAAAAATTGTGGCTGTGCTGAATACATGGACAGACATTTTCCTTGCCATTAGTCCTTAAGAATATAGTTTCACAACTACTTATGCATTTTTATATTATATTAGGCATTGTAAGCAATGTAGAGATAATTTTAAGAAGCATGTAGGTTTTATAGAGAGACTGTGTTATTTCATAGACTTGAATGTCTATGGGTTTTGGTACCCTCGGTCTTAGAACCCCAAATACTGAGGGATGACTATACAAACTCTCTATCTCTACATAGGAACCTTGTTTATTTCCCTCTATACTTTTGGATGATATTATTTTGCTTACCCAGAATAGTTTCAGCCTTTGTATCCTATATTTAAAAATGTTGTTTCAGATATTTTCCCAGCATCCATTTCTGCTTCTTCTGCAGATATTCTGAGTGGGATTTACTTTATTAATCAAAGTTGCATCATACAACCTGGGCCTAAAAAATGACACCTACTGTAGCCCAAGTGTATAGCCAGAGACTTTTTTTCTGAGAATTCTGGGGTAGGGATTTTGTCCTTAGACCAAAATTTGACAGAAAATAGGTTTAGTGCTATTGGACACCATTTTGAAATGGTGAGATACAAGCCAAATAGAGAATTGAGCTAACTCTGAGAAAGAGGAGACAAGGCAAAGAGAGGAGAGAGAGAGAGAGAGAGAGAGAGAGAGAGAGAGAGAGAGAGAGAGAGAGAGAGAGAGAGAGACAGAGAGAGAGAGAGACAGAGAGAGAGAGACAGAGAGAGACAGAGACACAGACAGAGACACAGACACAGACACAGAGAGATATAGAGACAGAGAGAGGCAGAGAGAGAAGGGCAGAAGTCTTGACACTGAACCTTGCACCAAGCTGTGCTTTAAGCCATGCTTGGACTTTGTAATCTTTTTGCTTAAGTTAATTTGCACTGAGTTATCAGCTCACACTCCCCCATGATACTTTATATAGGACATTACAATGAGAAGGGGAGATACATCGGAAGTACTCGGCATAGTACCTTCTATGAGGGCATGGCTCAATAAATGTTATCCGTTATTATCATGGCGACAGAAGTAGTAGTTTCAAACTGTGTTGAAATGCAAGTTCTGTGCAGTAATGAATTATTATGAAAAGTTAAGAAATCATGAGAAAAGATAACAAGGTTTGTGTTTGATGTTGGCTTTCCCTTCGCTGTTTTTTGGAGGATCAGTAAGGAGTGCCTCCTGTGTAAAGATTGTTTTTTTCATGCTTAAGAAATTCCCTTCATCATCTCTGATTTCCCAGGGCATTTTGTTATACTCTCTTGGTAAGCTAGGAAGGTATTCAAAGAAGCTTTTCTCTTTTGAATTTTGATTTTGGAGTCTCAGATGCAGAATGGCACATAGTTCAACCTCACAACTAGATGCTTTGTCTGACACAGTCCATTGGGTACTAATCTGAGTTTCCTCACATGTCTCCAATCACTTAGGACCTTAGAAAAGGGCCATTTCCCCCAGGTGAATAGCTCTGAGCCTGGTACGTGTTCCCCAAATGGAAAATTTATGTGCTCATTATTTCAGATGTATCTAGTTCATTGGCTTTAGAAATGTTTTCTGTTGTCTAAATGGGTATATTTTTTATTGTTAATATTCTCTCCATCAGAGTTCAAGCCTTGGCTTAGACTGTCTGCACTCCCCCAGAGTGATATTTATAAAATGGAGAAAGTTAGATTTTCTGCCAGATGTTAGAAAATTGCTTTGTTCTCATATTAATGTGAGATGTTCCAAAGTAAGTGGTCATTATCACCCTCACCCAGCTTTAGCTGAAGGGGACTTAATAATGCTGACTCTAATTTTCTTTTGGTCTGATAATTATAGGGTATGTGATTCCAGTCCAAATAAAGGTTAACATCTGCTTTGATCTGTCTCAGTCTTTTTTATCCAGAAACCTTGCATCTAGAACAAACTGTCATCACTATTATCACAGAACTTTTATGATATGCTGGTATTTTCTATGGTACTCTACAAGACAAAGGCTTCCCTGATGCATACCTTGTAAGAGAGACACAATGTTGATGAATAAGTATGAGAAATGTACCTGTCCATCCGAGTATTTAGCAAGCCTTTCTGGAAGCCTTCCCAAAGGACACTGGTTATAAATGAAATGAAACCATCATTCTTTATTCTGCATCTTGTGGAAATGATTTTGCCATAGGACAGACAAACTAGATATTAATGATTCTTTAGAGAAACTGCACTACAAAATAGTATCGGTTTCTATAATTGATGCTCCCATTTAATATTTAAAATCAGAAACTTAGTGTGAAAATTTTCCTTTTCCTTTCAAGCCAGCACACTTTAAGATGGTGACAGGGAAGAGCAAAGAGTTCAATGATGCTGAATAAATCAAAATGAACTCCCAGGAGAAAAACAAGAATGATTAATAGGGTAAAGGATTTGATATATGAGATAAACTCTCAACAGAAGTCAAACAAGCTAGTTTAATAATAGTGCCAACCTGAAACCTCTCAGAAGTTGAACTAAAAGAAGGATTTAAGGTTTTAAGCCATGGCATCATTTACATAATATTTAAAATATACAAACATAAAATATGAATTTTAGTTTGTGAATATCTGAATGCATGATGAAAATTTAAAAATGGGGATGGAAAATGGTGTGGCTCCTTTGAGGGAACATGTGATGTATGTGTGTGAGGAGTCTTGGGGAGGGGACAGATAAATGGAGAAAGGAAGGATGGGTGAGTATGGTCAGAGTATTCAATCTACATATGTGAAAATGGAATCAGGTAACTGGAGGGGATGGGTGGGGTTGAAAGAGAATCATGCAAGAGGTGACACTGATCGCAAGATACATTGCACTCACAAACTTATATGTTGAATGGAAACCTCTTTGTACAACTACTTAAAGATAAAAATAAAAACAAGGCTGAGTGCTGGTGGCTCATATCTATGATCCTACTTACTCAGGAGGCTGAGATCTGAGGATCATGGTTTGAAGCTACCCCTGGCAGGAAAGTCTATGAAACTCTTATTTCCAATAAGAGGCTCAGGGACAGTGCCCAGAACTGGCTAAATCAATCAATCAAGCAAGCAATCAGGGATGGAAATAAAGATGCACAAGAGTCTCAAGATACTGTTAAACTCTGGAGAGATGAATTGGAAAAGATAAGAGAAAACTTCAAACAGGGCTTTAAGTATATTGCTTTATTTCTTGCTTTTTTTAAATAAAAAAACTCAGATTTCATGGCACTATGGTAAAGTTTAAGATGTATTAAATATTGGTGGATGGAAAATTATTTAGTGTTGGTTGTAATTTTCTGTATGTTTCAAATGTTTTATATATAATTGTATATTTATTTATAATAAAATATAAATTATACATATTTATATATAAAAAATATATACACATATTTTAAGAAAAAGATTCTTACCTGAGTAGAGAAATAAAATAACGGAATTTAGGACCTGAGAAAGAATAGTATAATGCTAGTTTGGAATTCATATTTTATGAATGGGGACACAAAACCCTGAGGTAAAGAGGTAAAGTGATTTTTTTAAGACCCTAAGGCTGATGCCATGAGGATATAAGTCAGGTCCACATGAAAGCACCTGGCCAATAGCTTAGCCTAACATGTTCTGAGAGCAAAACCTTCCTAATGATGACATATTCCCTGCTCTAACTCCAGGATAAGTGGTAGAAGATTCTTCATGGGAGACACTGAAAACACATTGGAACATTTTTTAACAAGGACACTCCGGTCTTGAAATGAATTCAAGTCAATAAGCGTATTGAGTGCCCAATAATTGCAAGGCTTTGCGTCTTCCCCAGACAAAGCTCTCATAGATCTTCTCCATCTGTAGCTAACTTTCTGATGGCTTTCCTCTTAATTGGCTTAATTAAAGCAGAGAGATGTAATAATGAACCCAAATGTCCTTGATAAAGCAGAGGAGAGGTAGAAGCCAAAAACCAAGTACGAACTCTTTATCCTCCAGGATATGGCACCCCAGAATCCTCTAGATGTGACATCAATATTTAGAAACAAATGGTAAAGGTAGGAATTGAGATTGCATTTAGGTTTTCCCCTTATAAAACCATAAATAATCATGTCATTAAAGAGTCAAGTTTCCAGAATCTAGAAATAATAGGCGGAAATCTGTCTTTCCTTGATCATCTCTCTGAGATCCTGTGCAACTAAGAATGATCAAGGGAGAGAATGATGAAAGGGATGACATCGATGAAGATGCATGGTTCTCACAAACTGTCAGGTTGGATTGAAACTATTTAAGGATTTTTTTTTAAAAAAGAAACCACTGGGAAAGACTTGTGATTAAAGATTTAGGAAAAAAAAAAAGCAGAGCCATGATATCTGTAGTGGAGATGCCCCATGTTGGCAGGCAAGGGGAAATAAGTCCTAAACTGAAGCACGTATTAACCATAAGGCATTTCTGACTTGTTGGGTTGGCTACCATGAAACTAGGTTTATTGACATGGTTTTGGAAGTTCTATTTCTAGACCAAATTTCAAATTTTTATTTTATTGTAAAGATGCTGTACAGAAGGGTTACAGTTTCATGAGTAATGAGTACATTTCTTGTTGAGCATTGTTACCCCCTCCTTTGTTGCTCTCCCACTATTCCTTCCTTCCTCCACCTCCCTCACTCCTTCCCCCATCCCCAGCTGAAGTCATAAAGTTCATTTCCAATATAGTGTTTTGTGGGTATCATTGGTGCAATGGGTCATCCTTTGTCCTTGTTTCAGTGTTTTGTTATTCCCCTTCCCCTCTCCAAATTAGAAAAATGTATATACAAGTATATACAAAATTAGGTACAGTGACAACAGGGGATATACCATACAGGGGGAAGAACATACAAAGGAACGAAAAGATCACATAGCACATTAAAAACAACAACATCAAAGAAAGACCTCTTTTGTCCATATCTTGGGGTTCATTTTGCTTAGCATCATTTTATATGGTCATATATACATAGCTTTTGATCTTTTCTGCTCATCTAATAAAATTATCCTAAATGTATACTAATTATTGCAAATAAGGGAAAGTATGGTACCTGTATTTCTTTGGGCCTGGCTTACTTCACTTAATATTATTTTTTTCAAAATCTTTCCATTTCCTAACAAATGAGGTGGTGTCATTCTTTCTGTTGGAAGTATAGAATTCCATTGTATATATTTCCTTTTTCTTTTCTTTTTTTTTTTTTGGTTGGTCGTGGGGCTTGAACTCTGGGCTTGGGCACTGTCCTTATACTCTTCAGCTCAAGGCAAGTGCTCTACCGCTTGAGCCAAAGCACCATATCCAGTTTTCTAGTGGTTTATTGGAGAAAAGAGTCTCATGGACTTTCCTGCCTGGGCTGGCTTTGAACCGTGATCCTCAGATCTCAGCCTCCTGAGTAGATAGGATTACAGGCATGAGCCACCAGCGCCCGGCATATATATCACATTTTCTTGATCCACTCATCTACTGAGGGGCACCTGGGTTGGTTCTATATCTTAACTATGGTGAATAATGCTGCAATAAATATAGTTGTGCTAGTAGCTTTGGTATGACTTTGTTTGTGATCGTTTGGATAAATGTCAAGAAGTGGGATTGCTGGGTCATAGGGGAGCTCTTGGTGTAGTCTTTTGAAGAACCTTTCCAGAGTAGTTGAACAAATTTATACTCCTACCAACAGTGCAGTAGGGTTTTCCTACTGCACATCCCCTCTAGCATCTGTTGTTATTAGATTTCTTGATTATAGCCATTCTAACTAGGATGAGGTGGAATCTCAATGTTGTTTTGATTTGCATTTCTTTTATGACCGGAGAAGTTGAGCATTTTTTCATGTGTCTATTGGCCATTTTTATTTCCTCTTCAGAGAAGTCTCTCTTTAAGTCTTTAGCCCACTTATTAATGGGACAGTTGTTTCTTTGAGGATTTGTTTTTGGAGGATTTAATTTTTTGACTTCTAAGTACATTTAAGATATGAAGCTTTTGTCCGTTGTATGGATAGTGATGATCTTCTCTCAGTCTGTGGGCTTTCTATTGATCTCACTAGTTATGTCCTTTGCCAACAGGAGCTCTGCAGTTTCATGTAATCCTGTTTGTCCAACTTTTCTTTGATTTGTTGTGTTTCTGGGTCTAGACAAATTTAACAGCGAAATTTATTCGTTTGTAACCAAAGCAACTTCCTTTGTTGTTTCAGGTAAATGGCTGGAGTAGCTATGTTCTCAAGGGTTGTTTGACATCTATGTCCTGAGTTCCAGGGTGCTGCTTGCCTAGTGCAGGTCTGGGTGCTTCTAGGCGCCATTGTACATGTGGGTTGAGGGAGCTGGTGGGGATTGGGGAGTGTCATGCAACCAGGGAGCCATTGTTGATTAAGGAGTAGACTGAGGATGGAAAACATACCCTCAGTCCATCATGGAGCTGAGGCTGCAGGCATGAATATGAGAGTCACAGAGTAACAGTGGAGGTACTGTGGAGGCGGCAGTCACTGGCTTCCAACCTCCCTGGAGCGCCACCCATGATCAAAGCTACCACCAAGGTCATGGGACATGAAGGACAGAACATTCAGGAGTAAGTTGGGTTGAAATAGGAGTCTGAGGAAAGGGTAAACAAGCTGGGAAGGAATCCATAAAGGGGTGGCTCACATTTCCCAGTTTACCTGGGAAGGTCCTGCAAATCATTTATTTTTCCTAAAAATCATTAGCAATATAGCCCCTTCTGAACAGTTCACCAAAATGAATTCCAGGAAGCAGAGACATGCTTCATCAGGGAAGAAAAATGGAGCTTAAAAAGGCTGGGCAGATAGAATCAGTGCACATATGTGACAATGAGAGCATGGAACTTAGATGGGGAAAGCAGGGAGAATGATGGCAGGATGAAGATGCATTGTATTCATAATCTGTGTAATTGAAACAAAACCCCTTTGTACAATTACTTAAAAAATACAGCCCCTTTCACTCTGAGGAGTGTGCCCATTTTGGATGAATAGTTAAATGGCCATTGAAGAGGGGTCCTGGGGGCACAGGACAAACATGCATACTGCCTGGTGAGACCATGAATGACATCCTCTGAAAATTCTGGCACTTTGGTAGTTTATGTTCTGACTCACAGCTGAGTAAAGGGGCAAATGTCAGCATCACCATAATTCCTTACATCCAACTGTTGTGGAGGCTGTGAATTTAAATGGTTCCTGTCTTTGAAGCTGCAAATGAGCCCTGTCAACTCTGCAGGGTTGGCAGAGTCCTTGCTGAGAGGTGAGCCCAGCAAGGGTAGGCAGACTCCACTACCAAAATGACCTCCTAGCTCTCTAAACAAGGGGTCACATCTCTTCCGCGAAAAATTTTTTTTAAAATAAAAATGACTTTCTCATTCAAATCTGGAAAGCTGAGCCACCCATTAGGCAGGCTGTTTGAGAATATATTCCTTGGGAAAAAGATTTAACTGATTCTCATTACCATCATCCGGCATTGACGATCAGGCTTACACAGATGAAAGAATGAATGATTAAATCTGAAAAGGAAAGTGGGCATTTTCAACAAATTGGATTCTTTGTGCCCTCATAATCATTCACATATTTCCCCCTTCTCTGGTGGCATTTTGGTATACAGCCCATGTTCAAGATCACCAACAGCAGCAGCAACAGCAATGAGACCAAATGAACTTCAACAATAGGCGGTTTTAGATATTCTGGGCAGTTCTCCCTGCAGGCCAGGGAGTGCCTAATAATGAAATGAAGGTCTCAAGGCGCACCAGCAAAGCACAAAGCAGCTAATTCTCTATTTCTTATGGGAAAAGAACTGGAAGCTGCACAGGGTTTGTTTAAGAAAGAACTTGGCCAACTTAGTTGATTAGGGTGTTTCAGGAAGGACAGATTATACTTCAGTCACCATAAGAATACAAAATAGAGATGTGAAGTGAATTCCATCTAGGAAAGGCCCTTTCCAGAACCCCACAGTGGGGCTGGTGGAAGTGGTCCAGATAAGAGAAAATCTTACCTTCTCTTTCTTGAAATCCCAGGTCCTACTGAATAGGACCTCCATTAGACACCTTCCCTAAGGCAAAAGAATAACAGTGTCAGTGTTGTGTGGTCTTGTGTCTCCCTGGAAGAAGGAAGGAGATGATGAAATGTAAGGTCAATGCTAGACTTGCAAAGGTATGACTCCTGTCACCTGGCAGGAGAAAGTTCACAAGGAAAAGGGAGGTTTCTGACTCTACCTGCTCTAATATTCAGATGCTATGAGGAGAATGGCGCTCCTTGGTGGGGTGGGGGTGGAGGAAAGAGGAGGAGGAGGAGGAGGCAAAGGAGAGGAAGGAGGAGGAAGGGGAATGACAAGAAAAAACAGGGGAAGAAGAGGAGAGGAAGGAGGAGAAGGAATAGGAGAAGAAGGGATTAGGGAAAGGAGATGGAGGAGGAAGAGAAGGAAGAAAAAGAAGTGGAAGAGAAGGAAAAGTAGGAGGAGGAAAAGTAGGAGGAGATGGAGGAGGAGGAGGAGGAAGAGGAGGAAGAGGAGGAGGAGGAGGGAGTTCCAAAATAGAAAACACTGCCCCTTTTAGGTACTGTGAGTTTGAAGGCATTGACTCAAATGCTTACCCCTCCTTGTGTTTACAGGACACTTGAGGTGAGCTGTGACTACTGGGAATGTGGCTCATAGACTCCTCAATGTGGGGCCAGTAGCTGCATCTCTGCTTTAGTGTACTGTGGAAATATTTCCACAAGTGCAGTGAGGTGAACAAGCTTGGGGTTCCTGGGACAGAGTGATCCCTGCTCTGTAGTGGGGGCTTGTTGTGGGTGTGGGTGTTAGTTCTGCAGTAGGTTGACTTGTGATGCACATGTCCTATTCCTCTGAGTAGTGGCAAATATGACCTTACTTGGAAATAGTCTTTGCTGATGTAACTAAGAACTGGAGATGAGATCATCATGGATTTAGATGGATCCTAAATCCAGTCTCTGGTGTCCTTCTAAGAGAAAGGAGAGGGTGATTTAACACACAAGAGAAGGAAGCTGAGCAGAGATGGAGGTTGGAGTGATGCAGCCAGGGAAGATGCCAGGAGTCCCCAGAAGCTGGACGACAGAATGAGGGATCCTCTATCCACAACAGGAAGGAATATGCCAACTCCTTAATCATGGAGTTCTGGTCCTCCAAACTGGGAGGGAATAAAATTTTACTGTTTAAGTTACCACAAGTTAGTAATAACTTGTGCGGCAGCCATAGGAAGCTTGCACTTTGCTATGTGTTCTCTGTGGAAAACTGCAACATGTGTGCATTTCACTTGCCTGGACTCCATCCTTTCCTCTCTCTCTCATCCACCTTCCTTCCCTCTCTCTCCTCCACACTCCATTCTTTTCACAAAGGCCTTCACTATAGATTACTGTTAGGGAGGGATGTCAGACATGCAGAAACAGAGTCTACACTTAGCTTAGTGAGGTGAAGAACATAGACTTAAGCAGGTCACTGCAAAGGACTATAGGAATCTAGCAGCTGGAGCCATGTACTTACTGGGTGTAGGGGAAAGTTTTTCCCAAGGTGGGAGCATTTGAGGAACATCACTTGAGGACAGGTGAGGTGAAGGTGGGAGAAAAGTAGGACAGGTGCTCTGAGCAGAGGGAAATGTCACTTGAGGTAGATCTTGGAGGGATGATTCATCAGTCACCTATCCTTTACTTGCGCTGCTTCTGGTTCCTGTAACAGCGGATGAAATCGTGATTTGGGATATTCCACTCACTGTATTCCATTTTTCTCAAAGGTCATTTCTGGGTGTGGAGCATAGAAATTGGTGATAGCTCGTGCTGTCCTGGAGGGTCTGGAGGTGCCATATTGAATCGAATCATCCCATACGCATGTGACTGGCGGTAAGGGAGAGAACTGGCAGAGTAGAGCCCTGGAATCGTGGGTGTAGGCGAGAGTTCTCAAAGGGGTAATGACAGGTGCAGAAAGGCATTGTGGGATCTTTCTCCTGAGAAGCTGTATTGGTCCACTGAGGATTCTCTAAAAGTTTCTCCATACCAAGGGTAATGGAAAACTAGTAAGACTACCTAATTTATTTACTTATTAATATTATTTTCGTAGTGCCAAAGATCAAACCAAGAACCTTGCACATGCTGAACAAGTTCTTAAGGTTTCTACCACTGCTATACATTTATCTTTCCAGTGCCTGCCTCATTTCAAAATTTAAAAAAAGTATTTTGAGAGCGTAGGCCTTACCAACTTTGAAAGTATGTGTTTGACTTTTAAATCAGATTTGGGACCTAGGTATTCCACATTTGAGCCAGAAGCAGGCAGATTGGTCTTGAAACATTACACTTTGGATACTGTTTCAAATGTGCCAACTTGAGCCAAGGGAGGTTAAAGAGAAGGGAGCCAGTTAAGGGGAAGGTCACTCCTTTTAAGGCAAACCATCATTTGGATGTGTTTTCCAGTGTTCCCCAGTTGGAAATTTAATCCCCAGTGCATCACTATTGGGAGGTGACCCCTAGTGGAAGGTAATGGTCTGTCCTCATAAATAGATGGCTGCCATAATTGTGGGAGTGAGTTAGTCATCGAGAGACCAGGTTTATTTCAAAAGTGAGTCTAGCCCCTTCTTGATCTTTGCTCCCTTGCTTTCTGCTCTGCTATGATGATGCTTGAGTCTTCACCAGATGCCAGCACTATGTGCTCAGACTTCCCTGCCTCCAGAACTATGAGTCAAGCAGCTTTCTCATGTTTATAAATCTCCCAGGTGGTGATAATGTGTGGTCACAGAAAAGAGGGTAAAATGAGTGAAACACAATGCTAAGTTCTGTGGGAGGTATCAGCTTGGGTATGGTATAAAATCCTTGAATATATAGGCGTAGGTCCTGATTTTCTCTCATATATTAGAGCAAATTACTTAAAACATTTGTGCCTCTGTTTTCTCACCTGCATAATGGGCATGCTCGTAGTATAATTTTGTGAAAATAAAGTAAGTTACTATTTGTCAAGGGCTGAGTCCTTCCTGGCTGAATCAAATCACCATTAAGCGTTACTAAGATTAGAACCATGTTACTTACTGTAAAGTATCAGAAAGAGATGATGGCATCATTCTAGTGTAGAGTTATGACTGCTAGATGTCCATCCAGCATTCATTCTGCTTTTTCTTAGAACACCCCCAGCAAACTGGAATTCTGAGTTGAACACTCAAGTCAGATGGTATCTATCTGCTAGTAGCAGATGCTGCACAGGTACTAGAGCATTTGTGTCATGTCTTGCTTGGGGCTACCTAGAACCTTTCCTGACCACAGAGCAGGGGATGGATATTGTAGCACCCCAATATATCAGGCTGGGGAGATAGCAGGAACCATCAGCAGCCATTTTTGCTCCAGGTGTAGCAGGGGAGAGTCCCCTCTGAAGGCAAACCTATTTCCTTATGGCTGTTTCTTGGACGTACTACCAGAATCTGCTCAGAAGGATGGGAATGGGTGCTGTGAGGGTTTACTTGTGTGAATGGTGACAGGTGGGATGAGGTGGGAGGCAATGGTGTGATGGTGGTCCAGATGGGCCCATGGCCAAAGCAACTGGAGGTAAAAGAGCAACAGTGAGCATCACACGTCTCACTGGATTCTCAGAATAACCGTGAACAGTAGGTATCAACATCCCTGATTCCCCCCCCTCCCTGATTCTTATAAGAGAAGAAAAACCTACCAACAGTCAGTAAATAGCAAAGGCAGAAGCTAAGAATTAAACTGAGCTTAAGTCAAAACTCTGCTTTCTTCTCTCTATGGAGTGACACCCCTTAATGATACCATACACACACACACACACACACACACACACACACAGACATCTGTTATTCTAGTAAGATATTTTTCTTCTAGATTTCATTTGAAAGAAAAAACGCAATATTATTTTTGATCAGTTAAATAAAAATTTTGTGGTTGTTGTTGCCCAGAGGAATAAATAGGAAACTTAATCATCAAAAGAGACATACAAACATTTTTCTTTTTCATGCCAGGACTAGAACTTGAATTCAAGGGATTCACATTCTTGCTTAGCTCTTTTGCTCAAGGCTGAAGCGTTACCACTTGAGCTATATCTCTACTTCTGGATTTTGGCTGATTAGTTGGAGATAAGAGTCTCATGGATTTTCCTGCCTGGGTTGGCTTTGGACCTCCATCCTCAGATCTTTTTAATTTACTAAAAATACCCTTATCTTGTAAAGAATTTACCTAACTTTTCTTAAAAAGAGGAATAAATTGGGATATCAAAAGAAAGTCCATTTTTCTTGTGAATCTTGAACAAATGGGCACAGGACATCATGCTTAATATCTTGACCTTCTTGTGGGCCATCTAAAGCTCACAAAGCCATTTGGTACATGTTGGGCCAGACATATAATGCTTCTTGTCAGTGGCTAGCAGCTATCTGGCAATTATGTGTGGCCTGTAATGATGTCATAAGCATCCAAATGGCTCTCGGTAGAAGAAGAGTTTCCCATCCGTGAAACTTTTGAATTATTTTAGATATTAATTTCTGAGCTGTTAAAAAAGAACAACATGCATTAAAAGACAGATGAATGGACCCTGTAGAATTTGGTAACATGTGCTTTTTTAACCTCAGCTCAAAAGGTATTTGGGGTAAGGTAATTCTTCCTGTGCGTTGTTGGAGGCTTGGTCATCTTCCTGGCCTCCACCCATCCACTAGATGCTGGTAGCCACTCCTGAGTCAGAATAACCACAGACATCTTCACACATTGCCAAGTGTCCCTGGGACAAAAGCACACCCAGTGGACAAGTGCTGAGCTCCATGAAAAATGCTATCATCAATTAATATTTGTGATTATGCTGCTTTGTGGCATTGTACCAACAGCACATCTGCTTCCTGGCAGTTCCCCAGGGGACCAAGGCCAGCAGAACAAAGATCATACTAAGTTTGAAGTTCTTTTTAAAGAAAAAAAAAAGCTCAGTAAAATTAAGATATAATTCATTTGCCATATAACAATAAAATGGATTCCTCTCCTCCACCCCCTTTTTACATTTTTGGTACCATTCCCAGGGTTTGAACTCAGAGCCAGGGTGGTTTTTGCTCAAGTTCTAGTACTGTACCACTTGAGCCATACCTTTACTTCTGGCTTTTTGGTGGCTAATTGGAGATGAGTCTCATGAAGCTAGGTGCTGGTAGCTCATGCCTATAATCCTAGCTATTCGGAGACTGAGATCTGAGGATCACAGTTCAAAGTCTGGGCAGGAAAATTATGTGCCATTTGTATCTCCGATGAACTACTCAAAAGACAGAAGTGGAAATACGGCTCCCACGGTAGAGTGCAAGCCTTGAGGAAAGAAAAAATAAAAAAGCCCAGGGACAGTGCCCCAAGTTCTGACGTCAAGCTCCAGAACTGGCACCAAAAGAAAAAAAAACCCGAGTTAAGAGTCTTGAGGACTTTCCTGCTTGGGCTTCCTTAGATCTCAGCCTCATGAGTAGCTGGTATTATAGGTGTGAGCCATCAGCACCCAGCTAAATTCACTCAAAGTGTTCCATTTTGTGGTTTTCAATTATTCACAGAATTGAGCATCCATTATTTACCATTATTTAATTCTGTAACATTTTGATTACCTGTAAAAGAATTTCTATACCCATATACTGTAGCCTCATTACGTGAAACCCCAGTCCCTTGGAACTGGCTGTCCATTCTCTGTTCTATGGATTTGTAGGGCCTCCACTTCCTTTATTCCGTCTTATTATTTTATTTTATGTTATCTTATTTTGAAATGTAGTCTCATGTAGCTAAACTACCTTTGAACTCACCATCCCTCTGCCTCAGCTTCTTGAGTGCTGGAATGACAGCCGTTGCCACTATACCTGGTCTGGTTTTCTTAAGTTATTGAGATCTCAAACCCGGAGTTTGCACATGCTATGTAAATGCTCTCCTGCTGCACTAAGTTCTTAGCTCTGTGAATTAAAGTTCAAGAGCTGACATTTTCTAACTGAGAGAAAGTAGTCAATTCTTTAATGTTTTTGAGTCTTATTCTTAATGTGCCAACTATGGGTACCATTATCTATTCTCAAGGCCAATATAATCCATATGATAGGGTCCCTTTTCTTAGCTCCACAATTTACTTCTCTCCTTCCCTTCAGGTGTTTATAAACCTGCTTTACGATCCAGGTCTCCATTCTTCCCTTCCAGGGTGCAATTCCTGCTTCCCTCTCCATCTGATTGCCTCATCCCTGTCCTCACCTGGTTGTAGGGCCCATTGCTGCTGCTCTGCAGTGGCAAGTTTATGTTTGGCCTCACCCTGCAGGTTCTCGGCATGTACTTAGGACAGTGGCAGGAGGCAATTTGGGTCCTTGAGTCATGGACTGATTAGTCCTGGGCTTCAAAGAATGCTTGAAAGCAAAATTAACAAATAAATAAAACTAATGGAGAATGTTGAATACAAGGTGAATCAGCCAGCGTCCTAGGAAATCAGTAACTTTGTGAAGAGGACACTGGAGCGAGGGGAGTCGGAGATAAACATCTACAAATGGCCCTGGTCAAGCCCAGTCGGGTAGAATAATGGGGAAACGTCAGAAGTGTTAATGCTTAAATAACTCTGCTTGTAAGGGCCAGAAAAAGGAGACAGTCTTGGTACTTGAGCTATTTCTAATATACTATACTCAAGAACACCCCTGGGATCCATCCTCAGTGCCTTTGTTAAGGAGGAAGAGAGCAAGAGAAGAAGGAATGGTGTCATCTGTATGTCCCAGGCCAGAAGAATCAGGAACAGCATCACTGAGTGTGGAATTCTCCGTATGAAGTGCTCACATTTAATTTTCACAGTAACCAAATGTGATGGTGATATCACTATGCCTTGTTTAGAGATCCGGAATAATGACATGGGTGACAGGGAATCTGGTGCAGATATAAGAATTGGGCTATCCAAGAAATAATGTCTCAAAGACACAATTTGGAATGTGACCATTGAATAGCTTTGCTTGTTGGAGCAGCATTTCAGGTGGCCTGACAGACACAGCCCCCTCAGTTACCGTGAAAGGTAATGATTATCACCCACTGTCTGGGCAAAGAACCTGATATTGAGGGAGATGAGCCCTCTTGCTCTTGAGTGGTAGATCCAGGGTAGAAACCCAGGCTACAATATGTCCACCCCTTGGCAATGCTGGCAAGGACAATGACAGAGACTGAGTCATTCCAAAGTTCAGGCTGGAAGCTTTACCTCTTATCCATGGAAAGAAAAGTCACTGATGTTTTTAATGGGTTTAAAAATTGTTAGTGTAAAGGTGATGTACAGAGCGGTTATGGTTACATAAATCAGGTAATGAATACATTTCTTTTTGAACAATGCTACCCTTTCCCTCACTTCAAGTTTTCCCTTTTCCCCTCCCATCCCCACCTACAAGTTGTATAGTTCATTTTCTATACAGTGTCTAGTCAGTTCCACTGTTGCATTTGTTAATCCCTCCATTTCTGTGCCCTCCCTTGCCTCCCAAAGACAGATAAACAAACAAGACAGAAAGAAAAGAAAACAAAAGCAACAATGAAGAAAAAACCTCTTGTTTCCATTTCCCAGAGTTCATTTTGATAAATATGCTTTTGTGTTCCTCTCCTAAGAATATCCTCCTTTGGGAGCCACTGATTTTTTAAGGGGAACTGCCTAGCTGCTTTCTTATCTCCACATGAAGGTGAGAAATAGAACTCTTCTGGAAGGATGTGAAATGTTTTCCTTGACAGAGATGCAATGTAGCAAGAGAAATAAAGTTCTCCATCTTAAGTAATTAGAAGAAATACAGATTCAGTTGTTAACTTACTTTTCTTGAATCTGCCGGGGCTGAGGACTGGTGAGGGTGTGGCCTGAACATGGAGAGGAGGGTTGGGGACCAGGCCATTTTTGGTCAGGATGCTGACATGAAATGTCCCCTGGGAGGCCCAACTCCTGCATATCTATCTGGCACCGATAAATATAGATCAACACACCTTGAACCTGAACGGAAGCTCATCAAAGAGGAGAGCTAATTATGGTGCTAGTTATTTACATAATTTAAATGACAATCTTGAAAACACAGTTATATTTTAGAGATTCTTGACTTTAATCAGGTAGCAAGGAATGAAGAATAACACAGATCAAGTCAGTCTGATTTGCACAAGTATTAAACATATGGATCAGCATTTTAGCATAGAACAAAATGCCAGAAACTGCAAATTATCACAGCCATTCAGAAGAAATGGGATCATGGATCAAATAAATAGTATGAAAAATAAAAATTGATCAGGGTAGTTATTTGAATGTACAACTAGATGGATCTGTAACTGCTTTAATCAAAGTATATAGCTGTAACATAAAAGTATATCTTAGTAAAAGCTTACTGGGTAGAAACATGATATAAATGAAAAAATTTTATTACTATAGAATCATAAAATTCAGTTTTATGCAAAAATAAAAATGATAGGTGATATAAGAATTGGGCTATCCAAGAAATAATGTCTCAAAGACACAATCTACTTGCCAACTGGCTAGAGACAGTTCGATGGTTTTAGTACCAGATAATGGACCACTTGCTCTTTCTCTGGAGGCTTTGTTCTGCTCCCAGATTTATGTACAAGTTCAACTTCTGCCTGCAGGGCCCTGTCTCTTTCTATCGTCCTGCAAACACAGCTTTGCCCTTCAAGAGGGAATTTAAGGCAGTCTGGTAACATGGTAGGAAAGGAGCTTTGGGCTTGGAGTCCATTGACTTACTGGCTGATCATGAGTGGTTTTCTCAATTTATCTGATCCACAGCCTCCATAACCTTCAACGGGTAACATTAACATCAGACTCTTTTCTCAGTGAGTTCTGTCATATTCCTTCCCTTGCAACTACCACAGCATTAGAATGAGTCTTTGCCCACTATGTTGGAAATGAACTTTACAACTTTGGGGGGTTGGGGTGGGAGATGGGGGAAGGAAGGGATAACAGGAGAAAAACAAAGGAGGGGGTAAACAATGCTCAATAAGAAATGTACTCATTACCTTACTCATGTAACTGTAACCGCTCTGTACAGCATCTTTACAGTAAAATAAAAATTAAAAATATGAGGCTTTGCCTTATGTGAATATGGCTTTTTTTCTGGTCCTGGGGCTTGAACTCAGGGTCTGGGTGCTCTCTCTGAGCCTCATTGTGCTCAAGACTAACACCCTACCATGTGAGCCACAGCACCACTTCCAGCTTTTTCTGAGTAGTTTATTGGAGATAAGAGACTCATAGACTTTTTTGCCCAGGCTGGCTTTGAACTGCAGCCTCCTGAGTAGCTAGGGTTATAGGCAAAGGCAGAAGTTTTGAAAAAAAAATATATGGAGCTGTCATTTCCTGGTAAAGCCTCAGTTTCCTTATCTTTGGTGATGAGACCTGTGGAGGCAGAGTGACAGCTGATTACCTAAATCTGGTCCTGCTCTGAATAGAGCCAATGGAAAAGGAAGAATAATGAGGCTGGATTACGGTTTTGGATCTTTAAAAACTGCCAGGCTGGCAGGATGCAGGTGGTTCACACCTGTAATCCTAGCTGCTCAGGAAGCTGAGATCTGAGGATGTGGTTCAAAGCCATCCCCTGACTGGACTCTTAGCTCTAATTAACCACCAAAAAAGATGGAAGTGACTCAAGTGGTAGCATGCTAGCCTTGAGCACAAAAGCTTAGGGACAGTAGCCAGGCCTTGAGTTCAAGCCCCAGGAAAGGCATAAAAACAAACAAAACAAAACTAAACTAAACCAAATAAAACCTTTCCCCACCTCTGAGAAATTAAAGTAGTGGAGAACTGGGCCATAATAATCCTTACCTTGAAGGCAGCAGATCATAAGATGGGCAGCTTTATCGGCTCGATCACTTGAACAGCCCATTCTTCCATCCTAATTAGAAGTATATCCATTTGAGACTTCAAGTGAGAGATACAAACATCTCATGTCACAAGCTGCTGCTAGCTAATAGCTTATTTGTTATAGCAGCTCACACTATCCTAATGAGTACATCAGGATTATTAGACTACTGTAAAGGTTATAATGATTGGTAAAGTTCCTACCACATAATAAAACAATGAGAAGTGAATGGATCACTAAACTTTCAAACAAACAAACAATAACAACTCAACAGAATTTGTATTTATAATGACTTTCCCCAACAAAAGCAACATCTTCCCCTTTAAAAATCTTTTTCCTTTATTGATATACATTAATAGTTCAAGAGGATTTGGTGTGATCATTCCGTTAATTTTCATTTTTAAGTTATCTTTTAGCAGTTGTACAAAGGGGTTTTAATTCAACATGTCAGTGTATGTGTACAATGCACCTTGATCAGTGTCATCCCTTTCATCATTCTCTTCACCTCTTCCAACTCCACCCATCCCCACAATTACCTGGCTCCCTTTTCATATATGTACATTAAATATTGTGATCATTTTCACTCATCTTTCCTCCCTCCATTCATTTGGTCCCTATCCTTTATTTTCCCCCAGCCTCTAAACACATGTTCTAGCTTCCTAGTATTCATTTTCTTAAATATACAGCGTACTCTGAACATTTTCACCCCTATTATATTCCAATTCCTTTGCAGTTTTTACCTTTCTCCAACCAGAGTTTACTTTATTCCTGCCAAGTTAGATACAAATAATTGGGATTCTTCACAGGTTTGTAAGTATTGTCCTCTCTTGTGGCTAAATCAGTAATAACTTATAATCAAATTTCTTACAGATTTCCAGAGTATTAGTGCTGAATAGGATCTTAGTAAGCAAGTCACACACACACAACCTTCTCATTTCACAGATGAGAAAACCAAGGCTTAGAGAGGTTAATTACCCTTGGGTAATCAGGGGCAAAGCAAAGACTTTTAATTCTTTTCTGCAACTGAAAGAGATACTTTCTGATTAGAAAAGTTACAAGTGACTGTGGCTGAAAATTGGGAAAGTATAAAAGTTTTATTTAATGGAGAAAATAAGAACTCAGGTATGCATGGATTATGTCTCTTTTGTCATTCTTTTTTTTGGGGGGTGGGGGTGTCTCTGTGTCTGTCTGTCTGTCCCTGTCTCTTTCTCTCCCTCCAATGTAGTTTAATAATGATCATAGTATTTATATAATTTGAAATGCAGAGCACCAAGGCCTGTGTCTCTGGGGGAACTGAGGGCTCCCTAGGCTGCTCTTTGGCATTCCAGGGAGGGTTTGCTGTGCCTGTTTTGATAAGACAAGAGATTGTAGGGGGAAAAGATTTCCCACTTCCAGCTTGTGGAAGCTTCTGGGAAAGGGGCAGAGCTTCATGTTCTGGGTCAAGCCCTCTACCAGCCTGATGCTTCCTTGCCAACTTGCTAGTTGCCCAGATGGTGCCCAGGCAAGCAGCTGAGTTCTGGTGCCTAGACTCCGCATTGTTCCTACTCACTTCCTCAGCTGCTCTGAAGCAGGTCTTCCTCCAAGTATCCTGAATGGTAACTTTGCTCATTTCTCTTGGTGGCAACAGATACCTCACCTATGGTGATTTGTTAGCAATGCTTCATGAGTCCCAAGGTAGGAGTGCTGTCTCACAGATTCTCTTTAGCTTTAAAGATGGTGGATGCACCCAGGTTGGTGGGAGAGCAATGGAAACCTCTAATCTCCTGGGGAAGTGTGTCTGTTAGCCTCTCCAGTCGGCCTTTTCCAGTCAGCCTGTGACAAGACTATGGAGGGAACTGATAACTAGTCTTCAGTGACAAAGAGATTGTTTCCTGGAAAGGAGATCTGGGCTGTGGAGCTCATAGTGTATCAGTTCACACCCTTAAACGATCAACATTGTCATTTTTCATGAATGACAGACTTCATTGAGGAGAGCATTTGAGAACAGCCTGACTTCTTTATACCCATTATGAATTGTGTTTTCTCCACTTTATATTCTGAATACTCTTCCCATCAATCCATCTTCTCTCAGCAGCTCTTACTCAGACTTCATGTCAATGATGGAGTTTTTACCTATCTGTAACCCATATAAAGATGAGTTGCCATGGGTCCCTTCCTCAGCCTGGAGTCATTTCCTCAGTACAACCTGACAGCCCAGAATAGTTAAAAGTATTTAGAACTTCACTACGGCTTACTGAGAAAATGCTCAAGACAGATCACATTTGTAATGTACAGAGAGCTCCAGAAATTCTGTCTCTCCCTCCCCAAACACAGCCATGTTCCTTTCTTAGCCTTGATTTTCTCCTTCATCTTCTCTTAGCTACCACTGGGGCTAAGCTTCCCCCCCCCCCCCACCCCCCCCCCCCCACCTCCCTGCCGCAGCTCTCCGCTCAGCCCTTTCTTCCCTGCTCTTTCGGGAGCAGAGATCTAGCTAGGCTGTGAGGTTCTCCCACACAGTTTCTATTATACATATAGACAAAGCCTAGAACTCTCTCAGGCAGGCAAGAGGGCATAGCTTTGAACAGTTATGTGTTAATTTTTCCATGTCTCATAGCTTGCATTCTTTCCTTAAGTTTTAGTTCTTTTTTTTTCCTCCCGTTTTTTTTTTTTTTTTAACATAGCTTCATTTCCATGACAGATGATTTTAGAGGGAGTCTGCTCAGAGATGGAGCAGCTGTCTTAAAACAGAACCAGGTTCACAGGATTGAATAAACAAGGAGGTGACTGAGTTCAGGGTCATGAAAGCAAAAGCCCGCAGTGGACACCAGTGGCAGCGAGTCCTTTAGAAAGCCATTGCAACCGTTCTCTTTTGCTTCCAGAGCTCCCCATCCTTTTGGTCTTTTCTTCTTTTTCTTTTCTTTCTGCCCTCTCCAGCTGGTAAGGACAGCTCCCACAGACTCTGCCTAATGTAGAATTTTGATGACTTCTGATAGGGAAAAAATGAGAAGTGGAAGAGGAAAACCTGTAAGGCAGGGAAAGTAAGTCCAAATGTATACTGCTTCTCATAGATAAGAACAGGACAGTCCACCAGCACTTCTGAAACAGTTGTTAACAGTTCCAGCCAGAGAGAGGTGTGAAAGTGATGATCACAGCCCTGCAGACAAAGAAATCTGGATATCATACTAACTGGCAATACCTTGTTGTACCCTGCAGGGGTTGAGCACAAGATGGTGGGTTGGGGTGTGTGTGTGTGTGTGTGTGTGTGTGTGTGTGTGTGTGTGTGTGTGTGTGTGTGTGTTTGTGAAGGGGGATGATGAAGAGGAAAGAGTGATGGCAACAAACCAGGCAGGGATATTTTATGTGTAAAACAGGACTACAGTTGACACGGTCAATTTCTTGGTACAAGACAGGGTACAGTACTTAGAAGGAATCTGTAAGGAGATGTGGATGGGAACATGGGTCAGCTGTCCCATGAACAACAGAGGTCAGACCCATACTGGTTACCAGTCTGGGTTGCCTTCTGATGGTTAGATTTCTTTGTGATAGGCACATAACAGTTGTCTGATAGTTATAGCCATGATTGACTAATTAAACATCTTCACTACGGCATCTTAGAGAAAGCAGGAAAAGAAAGGGGTATTGTAGGGAAATCTCAAAACAAAGGATGACAGTTCTGAAAAAAGAGACCTAAAAATCCGTCTCCCTGTGCTGGGTGAGGCTCTTTTTATGGTGCTCACTATTCAAGTGGGAAGTTCACCATTCAAATGGGACTTATCAGCTATTTCCCCAGGTTCTGCTGGTCAAATGCACTGTAGCGCTTCCATGTCTCCGCACCCTCACTACAGTGTGTCCAGGACAAAGGTTGACAGGCTGTGGACTCAGGGCCCCGTTGGCTTCCCTCTTGCCTCACATTCAGAAAGACACCACCAATCATGGACAGAGGCTTGCCCACCTTACAAACCGAGCGACAGCTGAGCAACACTAGTCTCCATCCTTCAGTAGCTCAGTATAGACATACACATGGGTTATTGCAATAGAAATCCAGGGTACCAGGTTTCTGGGGAGCTTCATGAAACCTTCTAGGTCCCAGGATATAAACAAGAGACAAACATTCCACACAGATCAATGCTATTTCTTTCAGCCTTGTTTTTAAAATTAATTATGTCATTATAAACCTTATTTTCTATCTCAAATTATACCCTAAATTCTTGATCGCTCATGCCCTTCTATACACAGTCACCAAATGTAGCAGCTTGGTCTCAGATGCGTTTTTAGACTCTATCTCATATCTGTCAGTCCTAGCCTCCCTTCCCTGGCCTTGATAGCCAGCATGGGTCAAGCGCCCAACTGGTCTCCTTGGCCTGGGGCTCTTCCTTCATCAGCCCTGCTGTCCTGTCTACTCAATTACTTTCCTAAAATACAAATCAGATTACATCATTCCCTGCTTAGAGACACTAATTCTGAGCTTTCAGGGACACTTGGCTTTTTGCAGATACTTAGTGGAGGAGGACTTGTTATTAATGGCATTTCTTGGCTCAGGAAGAAATGTGAATGAAAGGAAAAAGATTCAACCAGGGTTAGGAAAGTCAGAAGCAAGGGTCTCATGATTGCACTTGGAAACCATCTAGAGAGCTTTGGTAAACCATAGATCTTAGGGCTGCCCTCCTTTCCTTCACCCTTGGCTTTGAATCTCTGGTGAGGTCAGGGCATCTCATAGATAAATACAGAGATTCTGTCCAACTGTGGGTTTCATAGCCCACTACCAGGAACTCAGTAGCTCTGCACTTTGGGATGGAGCATGTGCTTGGAAACAGGCACTCCTTGGAAACAGGCCTCCTGGGAAGCAAGGCAAATACTTGCCTCTTCTAGGGTCCCTTGGCTCATGGTTGAGTGACCTGGCTCCTGAGGCCAACTTAATCTTGCCTCTGTAGCTCTCCGAGCTCTATCCAGCCTGTCTAATTTAACCCCAAACCAGGCTGTTCCAATTCTTCATTTCAGGGATATCTACTCTCTATAAGGATTTGATCCACAAAAATCCTAGTTACTGTATTATAATTAGAACAGAATAGCAGTATATTTTATGAAACATGATGTGAACTACACATTATCTTTTGGGTCCGGGTTTGATTTGGAGAATTTGTTGGTGTTCTGAGTTTGGGATACTGCAGACGTCTTAGAAAACATATAGCTAAGTTTCCAGTTCACTAGTTATCTCTCCGCTTAGGGGAAAACCTGGCTGATTTTGTAGTTCATTAAAAACAAGTATTGGTTCCATTTCAGAGTTCAGCAAATGCACCTGCATGTTTGGAGAGATTACTAGCATTTAAATTCAATTCTTATTAGGAAATACACATTTCCTTTAGTGGTAACCACAGCATAGCAGCTACACAGAATGACTTCATGATCACAAACAATTGCAACCTATAGGAAGCTTCCTATTTTCTTTGGGCAGAGACTTCTTTGCTGTTGTTGTTGTTGTTGTTCTGTTTGGTTACAGAAGTCTCTGCTACCTTAGTCTAGTCTGAACAGTCTCATTATTCAAGTCAGGGCTGGCTAGGCTTTAGGCAAAGCTGACTGGGAAGAAAGCTTCTGCTCCTTCTGCAGAACCTCATATTCTCATTGTGTCCTGCAACCTCCCCATTCCCCTCCCCCTGCTTGCCCCACCTCCAGGACTAAAAATACTGCATTTGTCTGAATATCCGAGTCTCTGCTGGCCTTGTTCTAATGCAAGCCTTTCACTGTCTCCTACTCCTTCACCTTTTTCTTTCACTTAGTAATTATAAAGAAAAACATTAGCAACAAAACTTCCCCCTTCCCCTTCTGCCTTAAAAAAATTTACTTAAATATCCTTGACTGAAAGACATTAAGTACAGCATATTCATTAATTTTTCATGTCTCTTCTTGCGGTTACTGTGTTCCAGGGACTGAAGGACCCTCAACAATGGCCTCCAAAACCTTGGACTGAGACTTTTTTGTTGTTGTTGTAGACAGGGATATAGCTGAGGGCATAATGGAGTCTGATCAAATAAATATCTGTTATCTGAAATAGTCCATTCAAAGTAAATATGGATTTTTATCACATTAAGCCCAAGCTAGTGAGCCAGAGGTTTTTTTTTTTGTGTGTGTGTGTGTGCCTGAATATGATTATCAAACAGAAAAATAATTTGGAGAGCTGACAGACTGAAAGAATTATTCTTCATAGGAGAACTGTTTCTGAGGCTGAGTGAGGGCTCCAGGGACACATTTCTGCTGAACTACAGTGCAACTCACTGTGGGCTCAGACAGCAACTTGGGAAGGACTTTCAGAAGCACTTTGCTGGGTGTGGTGGTCCTAAGGGCTCCCTCAGCAGCCTACTTTGCCCTTTGCAGTGTACACTGTTCTTGGGAGACTTCATCCACTCCTTCTGCCTTGGTACCCTGACCTATGACTCACCACCCACAGCTTTATTCCCAATCTGCTTCTTCTCTGATCCCAGGACACACAGACAACCATCTCGGGGAGTTCTTGTGCCACTCTGGATACATCCAGACTTCCTCATCTTCTGATGGATGGCTCTGTTGCCTGTCTACATTCACGAGCCAGAAACCTCTGTCTTTTTTTTTTTTTTGCAGAGTGGTGGAGGAAAGAAAGACCCTATGCTTGGGACTATGCTGCTGCTGCTGCTGCTGCTGCTGCTGTTGCTGCTGCTGCTGCTGCTGCTGCTGCTGCTCCTCCTCCTCCTCCTCCTCCTCCTCCTTTGCAATAAGGCTGTTTTCATTATAGCTAGCTTGACAGCCTTTATGACATTCTTGACAGTTCTTTATATTTAAGGGTATGTTATTTTGTACAAATGTCTGAATTCTCTTATCTAGGATTAGAGATTAATATCTTTTATTTATTCAATAAATGTGACATACAGGTAATATATTAAAAGACATGTATCATAATTAGTGGAAGCCTTAATCAATTAAAAAATGACCCAAAACAGAATGCAAACATTGGATGGATCTTGTGTTTTGATCCAATATGTGATTCTTCTTTTGACTGGAGAATTGAGCCCATTGATGTTTAGGGTTATTATAGAGAGATGCATCATGTTTCCTGCCATTTTCTTGATTCGCTTATGTGGTTTTTTCCCCCCTCTTCCTGTGTTTACTAAATTGATGATCTTCTAGTGAGTTTTGTCTGATGTGTTTCTTTGATTTTGATTGTTTTCTTCAGATTGTGTTCCTCCCTTTAGAATTCTTTGCAATGCTGGTTTAGTGATCATGAATTCCTCTAAATTTTGTTTCCTCAGCCTTCCTAAGTTGTTCTCTCCATTGTTTTGCCCAACAAGTTGGTTTTAAGTCTAGCAGTCTTAGTTTATTCTCTTGGAACCTCTTTCCTACAAGGGCAAAAGTTTACTGACCAGCCTGTATGCCACCACTGAAAGGTCACCAGCGGAAGAACTGTGTTTCTCAGCATAGAACAGATCAAGCCACCAACAGATAAACGTCCCCAAGATACATTGTACTCACAGACTCAAACATTGAATTTGAAACCTCTTTGTACATCTACTTTAAAATGAAAGAAATTCATTAATAAGAAAATTAGAAGTCTGCAGGGGAAAATCTAAACTTCTCATGGCTTTTCAGACTCTTCAGGATTCGCTTTTCTAGCCTTAGCTTGAACCTCAGCCAGTTGTACCCTATACTTCCTGCTGCCTTACTATGTATACAGTCTATTACTTGCCTTTTTTTTTTCTTTTGTAGCACTTGGGATGGGGATTGAATTTAGGGCCTTGTATTTTCTCAGCTGGTGCTCTACCTCTTGAGTCATGTCTCAATCTAGATTTTTGGTGGTTAATTGGAGATGGAATCTCTCAGATTTTTCTGGCCCACTGGCTTCTAACTAAGTTCCTCTGGTCTTAGCTTCCTAAGTAGCTAGGATGAGCTTTTTTTGGTTTAATTCTTCCAAGTAGAGTCTCCTCAGTTTTGCTTCCTCTTGACCTCAATTGTGATTCACTTATCTCAGCTTCCTGAATACCAGATTATAGTTCCTAGTCAGTTTCTGGTGTTCTTATTCCTGCCAAGAGCTGTGCAAGGAACTATAGATTCAGGGAGGAGTAAGCCATGGCTTTCTGCGAGGGCACAGAGATCTCAAAGATGAAAAGAGGCAGAAATAATGATAATTGCAAGGGACACTTGGCAGAAATACATTCTGTGGGATTTCCAAGATGCAAGGCCTTAATTCTAGCCATGAAGGCCCCTTAAAGGCTTTTAATGGAGTTGGCTATTACATTAGGACTTGAAGGACAAGCGCAGAGAGAATAACATATATAAGGCCCAGAATTGTGAAATGACACACATGCCCTTAGGACAGTGAAAAAACCCACATGGCCAGAGTATGTTTGTGGTTCCATTTAATTCTCACTCCCAGTGCAAATGTATCATCTGTATTGTTTTCTTAGAGTTGCTAGTAACAAACTGCCACAAAGCAGATGGCTTAAACCAATAGCAATTTATTCTTTCAGATTTCTGGAGGCTGGAAATCCAAAGTCAAGATGTCAGCAGTGTTGGTTTCTACTAGAGGCTCTAAAGAAGAGCATTCTATAGCTCTCCTCATCCCTGGTAGTTTCTGGCAACCTTTGGCATTCTCTGGCTTTATGCAAACATCATTTCTGCCCCTGCCTCTACTTTCATGTGTTTTCTGGGTGTCTTTGTTAAGATTTTCCTCTTCTTATTAGACACCAATCAGTTTTATCCTTAAGTTGATCACGTTCTGGAGGAGTCACATTCAGTTACAGGAAGTTAGTTTCACAAGACCACCATCTTTGTTGTGGGGCTTGAACTCTGGGGCTCTCAGCACTTCAGCTCAAAGCTAGCACTCTACCACTTGAGCCACAGCACCACTTCTGGTTTTCTGAGCCATTTATTGGAGATAATAGTCTCATGGACTTTCATGCCTGGGCTAGCTTTGAATCATGATCCTCAGATCTCAGCCTCCTGAGTAGCTAGGCTTGGGCCAACAGTGCCCGGCAACCATGGGGATATTTTAACAAGGTGGGTTAATTTGATTCAATTGAAGGTATTTATGGAATACTGTGTGCGTATGTGCCAGGTGCTGTGTTACCAGTCCTGCAGTGGAGGAGGGTACAGAGAACAAATGTGAGATAAGAATGGCTAGTGTGCTCTGAAGTGGTTCATATCACCCAAGATTTCTTGTGCAAAACATTATCTTAACCATCAGACATACACCATTACCAGGAAGTGAGCCAATTCTTTGAAGGTCTTCCATTTGAGCAATTTATTAATCCAATTGGCAGGAATATACAGTAGCCACAGTCTATACTTCTGAAGTCATTCTTGGTTTATACCTGCTGTCCTAGTGTGTCACCAGGTTTGATCTGTTACTTTCAACCTCAGAATTCCCTTGTTGAAATCAAGTTTTGTAGTCACCTAACAATGAAAGTTATTGCATTAGATGCTGGAGGTACAAAAGTGAATGGTGGCTGGGAGGGAGGGGTCTTGGTCTTTAAGAGGGTAACAGTCTGAGGCAGGAGGGAAGTGGAGAAGCATTTATAACTCAGCATTAAGTGTTTGCTTTAGACAGGGCAGGATGCTACCACAGTGCCTAGGGGTTTAAATTGGAGGGCTCTTGTCAATTCATTGAAAATCAATTGGAGGAGTGAGTAATTTACCACAAGCTGAGAAAAATGGCTTCTGACAGGTCTAGGATTTCAGGTTGGGGCTGCATCTCTCCATTACACTGGTTCTCTCTCTCTGTCTCTCTGTCTCTCTCTCTCTCTGTCTCTGTCTCTCTCTCTCTCTCTCATCTATCTTTGTCTCTTTCTCTCCTGTCTCTCAGCATGGCCAAGAGCACTGGGCACAGGGCATCATGGATACTTAGCAGGCTATAGAGCCTGCACATATTTCTCCTTGCTCTCACCTAGCTGGAAATGTCAGGGACTATCCTTGGCTGTGCCTTGAAGGGGAAAACTCTCAAAATATGTTGAAACCAATGATCTACCATGATGGCTATTATAAATTCTTCAGATGGAAAGTTGGGGAAACTTCAGAAGTTTGCAAATTAGTTTTAGGCAAATGTATTTCTTGGAAACTGGCTTTCAGAGAACTGACTGGGTTCAGAACTGTTAGAAAGTAAAAAGAAAACATGGAAAGTTTGAAAGAATCTGTAAGAGGCAAAGTAAAGGGTGCTTCTCCTGGGTCTTATGAACTCTCCAGCTTGTTTTCAGGAAAAAGGAAAATATTCAGATAACTACTGTCTTGTGTGAAAGGCAAATTGCCTCTTAAGCAATATTTTGCTGAGTGTCAGTGGCTCACATCTGTAATCCTAGCTATTCAGCAAGCTGAGATCTAAGGATCTTGGTTCAAAGCCATCGTGGGCAGGAAAGTTGGTGAGATGCTTATCTCCAATTAAGCACCAAAAAACCCCTCAAAAACCAAGCCCACAAAACACAAAAAAACAATGTGGAAGTGGAGCTGTGGTCAAGTGGTAGAGCCTTGAGCACAAAATTCAGGGGTAGGGCCCAGGCCCTGAGCTGAAGCCCCAGAACCAAAAATCCCCAAAGTTTTCTTCTTATCATCTTAATGCAAAATGCTGAAAACAGGAGACAATCTTTATTCCTGTTCCAGTAATAAAGTGACAACAAGTTCTCTAGAATTCCTCCTGTCCCCAAAACTGAGCTAATGGTCAACCAGGTCGTAGCTGGGACTGTTTTCTTCTTACAACCTGTCCCCTATTCTCAGGCATTAACTCGAAGCTAATGTCCTACCCTGAAAGATGGTTACAGATGTTGTGAAGTGCTGTGTCTCCAGGGCCTGCCACGTAATAAGTTTCCTTTCTCTGCCCTTCATCATGTCTCTTTATTTGGCATATAGGGCTAGAATAGCATACCTTGGGACTCCTGGATTTGGGACCTGTGGTCTAAAAACCAAGTTTTAGAAGTAGTTAGAAGCTCAGACCATGGAGTCAGTTGAGCTAAGTTGGATTTCTGGCATTTTATTTAATAACTGTGTGACCTTGGCTGGCAGTTCTGCCACTTTTCTAAGCCCATTTCCCATCTGTAATTGGGAACATAAAGCTCAGGTTGTCAGAGGATTACCCTTGATAATTCAAGCAAAAGCGCTTGTCTTAACTCCAGGCCTAGAGCCCAGGACAGTTGTTAATCAGCATTATGACTGTTTCACTCCATCAGTGTTTCCAGTCCCAAATTATGGTCCAGCCAATACCTAAGAACCCCAGAGGCCTAATCTGTTATGAGGGACAAGGCTTGGGAGGGAGATGGGGAGACACAAATAGTAGATATTTGTCCAGAATCATGTGGTCCATGGGTTGGGTGACTTACAAGATAGGATTCTCAGGTTCTGTTGCTGGAAGTCAGGTATCTGTTTGCTGAAAAATTCACAAGAGATTAGCCTGAGATGTGGCCCTGATAGTCATGTCCCAAACTCTGCTTTAATTGGTATGAGAGAAGTGTGGTTGTGGGATTCTACACATCTCCAAAGGTTATTCTGACTTGCAGCAAGGACTATGAACCAATGTGCTAGACCTTCCCTAGGTTTTATCTGCACCATTGGATCCAATAGGTCTGCTGTGAACCAGCCTGAGATCATGCTGTCCTTGTACCCCCTGGCAAGCACCAGGAGAACCAGAAACTGGGGCTGTCAATTTAATTCAGGCTCAGGACTGTTTGTGTTAGGAGAGAACACTTTAAGCTCCAAATCCTCAGTTCTCAGAGGGAGAGATTTTGCTTTTTTTTGCAGACTTGTGTTGAAAAGAAAATTCTCTCCTGGTAAGGTACAAAATGTTTGTTTTCCTGAGGTGATAAACATGGCCTTTCTTAGCAAGTTGGAGAGCAGAGCCTCAGTACTTAACAACAAATAAGCAGAGGGCATGCAAGGGCCCAGGTCTGAGATTCTGGCAATCTCCCTACACTTTTCCGTCTCTACAGCTTGCTATTCATAGCCTTGTTTGCTTAATGGGGGCGTAGGAGAGGGCCATGTTCCTAGTAAGTTTGGTAGGGCAGTGATATTGGGCCTGGGTGCACAGACCTTCCTAGAAGAGACCAGCCAGCTGCCTAGCTTTCATGATGCCTAGCTTTCAGGGCCAAGTAAACAAATCCCTTCTTTTCCTCCTTCCTCCTGGCTAGTTCCCTTCCTCCCTCTATCCCAATCTCTCTTTTCTTCTTCTCTCCTTTCTTCTTTCCAGTTCAGGGCAGGATGAAAGTGTGTCTAAGCAAGGTACTCTGATCTTTCCTTTTGGAGGGCCTGATCTTCAGACTAAGGGGCTGCTTTGGAGGATTAAAGCATTTCCCTGGAGATCTCCTTTCTTCTTCAGGTATCTTACCTGTCCTCTCGAAAGAGGGAATTTCTGAATGTCTGTTAGGGAATGCTACCAAAAAGGCAGATGCATGGCTTGCCAGCATTTCCAGAGTCCTCTGAAAACTGCAATCTTCTTGAGCTTCTAGGAGACAGCTTGGAAGGGGAGATTTCTCTGAGCCATCTGCAGACTGGAGCAAATACATGGGCATGGGGGAACCAGAGATGCAAAGGTAGGAGGCAAGGGCCTGGAAAAGTGCTTGCAAAACACCTCTTTGCTGTTCTTTTCCTTCAAAACAATGTTTCATGATGGATTAGCATTTCTTCTTCCTCCTCCTTCTCCTCTCCTCCCTTTCTTCTTGTTCTTATTATCCCTCCCCTTTTTCTCTTCCTCCTCCTTCTTTTTCTTTTTCTTCTTCCCAGAACTGGGGCTTGAACTCAGGTCCTGGGTACTGTCCCTTAGCTTTTTGTACAATACAAGTGCTCTACCACTTGAACCATGCTTCCACTTCTAGCTTTTTCGATGGTTAGTTGGAGAAATAAGTCTAATAGACTTTCTTGCCCAGGCTGGCTTTGAAGTCCAATCTTCAAATCTCATCCTCCTGAGTATCTAGGATGACAGGTATAAGCCACTAGTGCCTAGCTTGAAATTCTCTTATTAAAAGGAGAAAATTGAAACATTGACTGAATTTGTTAATCTCAGGGTACAACAAGAGGGCATCTTGATTTGCCCTTGTTAAGAACTTGTAATTGTTTGTATATGTGTGTGTGTGTTTATGTGTGCCAGTATGGGACATGAGTACTATCCCTTGGCTTCTTTGCTTAAAGCTAGTACTCTACCACTTAAGCTATAGCTTTACTTATAGCCTTTTGGTGGTTAATAGAAATAAGAGTTTTATAGACTTTGCTATACAAACTGACTTCAAACCATGATCTCAGCCTCTTGAGTAGCTAGACCACATATAAGCCATAGGTAGGTTACAAGCTGAGGACTGTGAATCTGAATTTACAGCCCACAGGTGGCTGGTCCTCTCTGGGCTGCTGATATAAAATTTGATATCAGTGCCATCCTAGCAATTGGGAGGAGGAGGCAAGAATATCATGAGCTAACATGGGCTATGTAGCAAGATTCTATTTCAAAAGCAACAAATAAACAAACAAAATTGGAAGCTTATTAAGGCTGCAACCCTAGCAGCTGACAAGCAAGTCCTTTCAGGCTTTCCCAGACACAGACATACCCTTTATTGTTTGGACCCTTGGACCCTTGTTTGTCGAACCTTGCTGATTAAAAATCCCAGAGAGGGGCTGGGGAGGTGGCTCAGTGGTAGAGAGCTTGCCTTGCATGCATGAGGCCCTGGGTTCGATTCCCCAGCACCATATAAGCAAAAAGAAAAAAGCCGGAAGTGGCACTGTGGCTCAAGTGGTAGAGCGCTAGCCTTGAGCTGAAGAGCTGAGGGATAGTGCCCAGGCCCAGAGTTCAGGCCCCATGACTGGACCCCCCAAAAAAAAATCCCAGAGAGAAATCCAGAGAAATAGTCAGCATCAGACAGCAGGATCTTCAGATTACACACACACACACACACACACACACACACACACACACACACACACACACACACACGTAGATATTGAAGAGAAGAATCAGAGGGGTTCCAGTTACATAAGTCAGGTAATGAGTACATTTCCTTTTGAACAATATCGCCCCCTCCCTCATTCTCTCCCAGTTTTTCCCCTCCTTACTCCCTCCACTCCCTAAGTTGTATAGTTCATTTCCAACATAGTATCTAGTGGGTTTCACTGTAGAACAAAGGTTTCTTTGCTCTTGTTTTCTCAGTGCTTATTCCCTGCTACGTATTCTCTGCATAGGTGCTGTTCTTGCCAGTGGTTTCTTGGAACAATCTTGCTAGGGATGGCCCACTTTGTTCCAGTATAGTGTTGACCGTTCATGGGAGAGCATTAGTCTATGAGGGAGCAGCATACACCAGGCCCTACATTAATTACTCATCCATTGCTATCTACACATCAGGCATGACTGAGACCCTGCTCTGGAAAAGCCCCCCATAGCCTTGTTGAAGGGCAGCACATGAAGGCACTGCTTCCTGGTAGCCATGTTGTCCTCGAGTGACCATGTTCTTCACTGATGATGAATCCCTGCCCAGCATCATCTGGGTAATGGGATATGACTTTTCTCCCCTGTGAAAGGACGGTGAACCATTCCAACAAACCAGGGGTCTAGGGAGCAGATGCACTGAGTCAGAGGCATGCTTTTGCCGTGGCAGTCAGCTGTGACCATAGGACTGGGCTTGAGGGAAGTGGCATTGGTGATTTGTATCTCTCTCCTCTCTCCCTTTCAGGGCACTGGGGAATGAATGGATGGAACAATTCCCTGGCCTCCATTATACATGGGAGGCTGACACTGGGTGGTGAGTAGAGCCACGGAATAAAGAATCTGGGTCCCCAAATGAATGTGAAACACAACCTGCTGTCAATCTAGGTTTTCCACTCCACGATCCCATTGGGCCATTTTGTTATAGCAATTGAGCTTTTATCCTACCAACACAAAGGCCTTATCTTCCTTCCCTGAGTTTAGAACCAGTTATAACAATGATCTTGGGCTTAGACAGACAAGACTCAAAATACCATGTTTGTCACTGCTGGAGAATGTGGCTTTAAGACTGTGGTCAGATAGGCTTGCTGGCACCTTACTTTGGAATTAGATTGCCTTAGCTGGTCCCTAGCTCAGGGGCCGAGGCTTCTGGAGGGACAGAAACCATGTCTGCAGCAGGAAGTGAAAGACAGGGCCAAGAAGACTTGTTTTTCTCTCCCAGGCTCACTACACAATGAGCTTTACTGTTCTGAAGAGCAGGAGATGCAGGTGCGGGGGGGGGGGGGGGGTAGTCATAGCTCCATCCAAAAGGTGAAGAAGGAGGAGGCATCTCTCACAGGACAAGTGGCTGGATGGTGAGGCTGCAGGTGGTAGAGAGGAGCCCACACCAGACTCAGATATGAATATGGTCCTCTAACCTTGGAGCACCAGAATCCCAACACCTGAGGGCTGGCAGACTCAGTCTAATACCCAGTGTTGGGCCAGCAGGGACGATGCTATTGCAGTGAATTGCAAACCAGTGGCATAGGCAGCATGGACATTATTTCACGTGGTAGAATGCAGAGGTAGACTGGTTTCTAGACTGGCCTTGGCTCCGTCATGTTGTCCAGGGTTAGACCCTTCTATCCTTCTGCCCCCCTCTGAGCAGTCCTCCTCCCATCTGCCAGCTAAAATACAAAGAGAAAGTGTTCTTCCTCAAGCTCTGTCTAGGACTCAAGGACACTACACCCCCAGTGGCCTCCAGCCCCTTCTTCCTGTGAATTTGGACTGGGAAGCAAGCCTTGTTCCGCTCCCACTCATCACAAGCCAGGGGGAGGACTTGCCTTTAGGGTACTCAGGGACACTGGGGCTGAGGTGGGAGCCTCCCCCCAAGACCCCAGCTGTGTGGGGAGGAGAGAGGCTGGGTATACCCTCAAGGCTGTTGGGAAGTGACTTATACATGGGGATGCCCAGTTCTCTTCAGAACTGTCTTCTCTCAACTGAGGTTTAGAAATGGGGAGCTAAGTAGGTCCCTAAATGGTCTCATAAAAGTCATCCTCCACTTCTCCACTTTCTGTGACTGAGCCCTGAAGGGTAGGTGGCCGCTGAGGCCTATGGGTTGCCAGATGCTCCATGGAAGGTACATGTGCGGGAAGAGACAGGCATACCAATCTTTGGGATGGATGTGTTTTTGAGATTGTGAATCTCCATGTATTTTGCTTCTATTGTAGAAGCTCAGACCTATTGAGTATTTTTTATTGGGCCTGGTTTTATGATGAACATCTTTCTGCGGGTCTAATAGGACCCACACTGGTTCAAACCCTCAGCATCTTGAAACTGTCAGTCTCATAACTGATTTTTTTCTCTCTCTCTAGTTAATCTTCTCTCTTCAACCGATTGGTAGTCCCTGTTCATAGTCTCGCAGGGCTTCCCATTTCCTAAAGCGTGAAGCACAAATCTCTTGTTTGGCACAGAAAGCCAGCTCTGAACTGGCCCCTATGGACATTAGTATTAGCCTCGCACTGCGCATGGCAGCTGTCTACCACACTTCGGTCAATGGCAGCTCAGTCCATTCATTGGTTCCTTCAGCATTAGGAGAGGCCTCCTGATCTTGAATCATGTAGCATCCCCTAAGGGGTCTCCTTGTCCCACTTTTGCCTCTGCAGTCTATTCCTACCTCAGAAACCACATCAATCCTGTTTAAAACCAAAGTCAAATCAATGTTGCCAGTCATCTGCTCAAAGCTTTCTAGAGTTGTCAGATTTAACAAATACAAGAATCCTAATTAAATTAGAATTTCAGAAGAAGAACTGTATGTGTGTGTGTGTGTGTGTGTGTGTGTGTGTGTGTGTGTGAGAGAGAGAGAGAGAGAGAGAGAGAGAGAGAGAGAGAGAGAGAGTATCCTGGGGCTTTTGGCGATTACTTCACAGATTTTCCTGCCCGGTTTGGCTTGGAACTGTGATCCTCAGATCTCAGCCTCCAAAGTAGCTAGGATTGCATGTGTGAGCCACCATGACCTGGTACATATGCCTCATGCAATATTTGGAGTATATTTTTAACTAAAAATATATTCAAGGTTCTGTGATGATAACCAATAGTTTTCTATGTCCTTCAGCTAATGCAAAATCGTATAACCTGGCTTTCCGTATTATTCTAACCTTATCACTCATTCCTCTCTTGTCTCATCTTCCCCAGCTCCCTGGCCTTCTTACTGCTCCCACAACCAACCATGTATGTATATTCCTGTCCCAGGGCCTAAGCACTGGCTATTTCTAGCACAAGGAACACTCTTCCCTACCAAATAGCCATGCGTACATCGCTCCCTCACTTCCTGCGTCTCTTTCTGAATGTCATCTTTCCAGGGATGTCTTCTCTGACGATTCTGAAATTGTCACTCCCCACATGTTGTCATCCTCTGTCCTCCTTTCCTGTGTTATTTTGTCTCTAGAGAATTTACCACTTTTCTGACAGTTACTGTATTTAGTTGCTTGTTTGCTTCTTGTCAGTCTTTGTCTTCAACCCTAACTGGGATGTAGACTCCACCACAGCAAGCACTTGGCCTGTCTAATGAAGTGTTGTCAGCCCAGTACCTAGGAAAGTTCTGCCAGAGTAATAATCAATAAAGAGCTGATGAATGCACAAATAAATCAATGCACCAAGAAATATGAGACAACTCTAGAAGTGATAAGTACTATGGAGAAAAATTAGGTGAAAGATTAGAGAGTGTGGGATGGCCTCTCTTGAGAAAGTGATCTTTCAGCCAGGGCTTGAATAATGTGTGTGTGTGTGTGTGTGTGTGTGTGTGTGTGTGTGTGTGTGTGTGTGTGTGGTGTGAACAGGAGCTTAATCTCAGGGCCTCTTGCTATAGGTTGGCCTTTTGGCTCAATGCTGGCACTTTAATATTTGAGCCACACCTCCACTTCTGACTTTTTGCTGGTTAATTGGAGATAAGTGTCTTCTGAATTTAACTGTTGGGGCTGGCACTGAACCCTGATCTTCAGATATCAGCCTCCTGAGTAGCTAGGATTATAGGTGTGACCAGCAATGCCAGCTTGAACAACATTTTGGTGAAGTTGCTCATCTTCAGCCTCCCTGTGGTCACTGATATTCCTGAAGCTGCCCTTTTCTTCACCGCTTCGTGGTGGCCACATTGCCAGTCTCTGCTTGACATTTCAGTCTCTGTCCAGGCTAAGGCCTTTCTGCCTAGGCCAGAGAAATGAGGCAGGAGCTTCTCTGAGCTGACTTGCTGAGGGTGCTGTCTGTGCTCTTTGTTGTGGGGGTGGAGGATGGGGGAGACACACAGTCAAAGGCCTTGCTCAGGAGTAACAATCAAAGTCCTGCCCTATGAGGGTCAGGGCCTGGGAGACTGAGGATTTCTTTTTATCTTACACATTTAAAAACAGCCAACTCCCTTCTTTCAATAAGGGCCATCTGGATGATAGTGTTTGGAAGCTTAAAAAAAAACAACAACCTTTTTAATGCTTTAATCTTCTTAGTGTCTTCAAACATCAGGTCTTCTTTCTCAGGCTCAGCCAGGGGATGGAGTTCTTTATCTACATCTGTGTTGCTGGCTGAGAAGTTGTGTCCCCAGAATCTCAGAAGCCGCTGGGCCTCACCTCAGAAAGACTGGCTTCAGGGATTTCAGAGGAGTGCCATTAAACTCTGTCAGCTGAGCAATCCTCCAGAAGACACAGGATTAGCAGCTGGGGGTGGGGGAGGGGGGGCACTGTCTGTCTCTCTCTGTCTCTTAGCAAACTTCACTTTCCGCTCCTTGGGATTTTTCAGATGTCTTTTACATATTTAAATGCTGAAGCTGTTGTGTGGAAAACTTTCTTATAGCTTGTGAATATGATAGAAACAGAATAGCTTTGCTCTGAATGAGAAACGCAATAACACAAATTTTGTTTCCACTTCATTTTCTTTTTTGGGCTGTTCTGGGAATTTATATTGGCCATTTAATTTTACTGTTATGGTTTTATAAGGATATTATCTCTATGTACAATAATACTGTTTTTCTAAAAAAAGAATTATAAATTGTATGGAAGCATTTGTGTCTAAACTTCTAAAAGTGAAAATATTTCTATCATTTTATTCTCCATGTGAATTTGGAAAACTGCTCCTTTCAGATTGCTGTCTAAAGACTTGTAGGAAGTCAGATGTGCTATAATTTTCTTCTATCTCATTATATAACTCTTGAGAAATCACTTTTCCAATGGTTGCAAAATAACATTTATCAAATAATAAATATTTATGTTTTTGTTTGGGATACTATAGAATATAATAAAAGAAGCCTGGGTACCAGTGGCTCACACCTATGATCCTAGTTACTCACAGGCTAAGATCTGAGGATTGTTGTTCAAAACCAGCCTGGGCAAGAAAGCCTATGAGACTCTCTTTTTTTAAGTTGTTATTGTAGAGTTAATACACAGAGGGGTTATAGTTGCATGAATTAGATAGTGAGTAATGAGTGAAATTCTTTTTGAACCATATGTTCCCTTCCATTGCTCCCTCCTAGTTTTTCCCTCCTGCCCTACTGACAAAATATCCAGTTCATTTTCCACATACTGTCTAGTGACCATGAGAGTCTTATCTCCAATTAACCACCCAAAAGCCAGAAGTTGGAGCTGTGGCTCAAGTGGTAGAGTGCTAGCCTTGAGGAACAACAAAACAAAATAAAACAAAAAGCGCCAATGTCCTGAGTTCAAGCCCCAGGACTAGCAAAAAAAAAAAAAAAGAATACAGTAAAAAAGTATACAAGAGCAATGAGCAAACATTGGCTGGTGCTCATAGCATCACGTGTCTTCTGTTTATCAATGCATCTGTTTATTACAGCATCATGTACCTTCTCATGATCAAAGTTGACTTGTTTATGATTTTTCTCTTGGTGAAAGTCATGGAGTACTTGAGACTAATCTCATAACCTACAAACACTTATGAAAAACTAAATGGCTTTCATTTATTAAAGGCCAACGCTGGAGGCTGACATAGTACTCATTATAGCCATTTATTAAATGTTTATCCCATGGATTAGATCATTTTCTCCCCCACAATAGTCCAGTCAGTTGGATTGAATAACCACCTCCATTTTACAGATGAGGGACTTTGAAT
The DNA here is from genome assembly GCF_019054845.1 of Dipodomys spectabilis. NCBI lineage: Eukaryota > Metazoa > Chordata > Mammalia > Rodentia > Heteromyidae > Dipodomys > Dipodomys spectabilis. The sequence goes on from NW_024870730.1 coordinate 13,553,405, forward strand.
TTCAGAAAGTGAGTGTTCACCTACACACGCAACTGGCAACTAATATAGAGAATTATATTATAGGGGTTAGAATTTGTGAATATTCCGAGTATGAGAAGACATAGGAGGTAGGCACTGGTGGCTTACGCCTGTAACCCTAGCTACTCAGGAGGCTGAGATATGAGGATTGCTGTTTGAAGCTAGCTTGGGCAGGAAAGTCCATGAGACTCTTATCTCCAATTAGCCTCAGACACAGCTGGAAGTGGCACTATGGCTCAGTGGTAGAGTGCTAGCCTTGAGCAAAAAGAAGGCCAAGGATTATACCCAGGCCCACAGTTCAAGCTCCAGGAATGCCCCTCCCCCCCAAAAAAGAAAAGAAAAGTAAAGAAAGAAGAAGAAAAAAATCACTTTATTGACCCTTAGTTTCAGAGCATAGAAAGGTTTGGGGTGTAAAATTGAGCAAAGAGAAATGGGATTATCATCGTAATTATTGTACTTGATTAAGTAGACATTATTCTTTTAAAGTAGGAGGAGTAGATGATTTTTGAGTGTTAGAGAAGTCCAGATGGGTTGTTGACAAAGTTTCTGAATTGGCATGATCATTACAAGGGATTTTTATGGATTGGAAAGTGGATGAAAGACACTAACAAGAGATAAGTGAACTGGAACATCCCCAACGGGCAAGATTAGTGCTACAAAACGAAATCAATAGGTAAATTAGACATGTCATTCTCAAGGGCCCTTCTGCAGAATATCAGTATCCCACTAAGAAAATAAAATGCTGGGAATATGCAACATGCAGGAAAACAAGCTGAGAACTACTTCCTTTCTTTTTTAATTAATTAATTTGTGTGTGTATGTGTGTGTGTGTGTGTGTGTGTGTGTGTGTGTTTGTGTATTAGTGGAGTTTGAACTCAGGTCTTTGTGTTTGCCTAGCAGGTGCTCTACTACTTGAGTTATGCCCCTAGCTCTCTTTTACCTTTGTTATTTTTCAAATAGAGTTTCATGTTTTTGCCTAGGGCTGGACTCAGATCTTGATCTTTCTGCTTATTTCTCCAAGGTGACTAGGAAGACCACTGCACACCATCATTTCAGGCTTATTTGTTGACATAACATCTTGCTAGCTTTTTGCCCTCGTTGGCCTCAAACTACATACCTCCAATTTTTGCCTCCCAAATAAACAGGGTTAGAAACATGAATTATTATGCCTGGACCTCAAAAATTTTAAAAACACTCACACTTGGTATATAAGAATATATATAAAAGAATAGAAATAGTATTGGAAGATTTCAGGAAAGAACTATCATTGATGGACTAGTTTGATTTGTATGAACACAATCATTCTTTTAGTGCTTTCTTGTCACATGTAGTTTGGTTTTGTTAATGTAGTTATTCTTGGTTGATATGATAAAGAGACTGCTTTGCTTACCACTGCACAACACATTAACATAGAAAGCATCCACTGTGGACTGGGCCTTCTCAAAATTTAGAGACTCATACACAATGAATATTGATGATTTCCCATGAATCTGTGGGTCATCATCGATTTGTGTCACCTCTGCTGAGTCTACTTATGCATTTGGGTTTAAAAGGTTTTGCAATGTTCTGTTGCCAGGGAGAGAAACAATTTGTGGCCATGTTTTACATCTAGGTTGACTTGGCAATATGAGTTAGTCCATGAGAGATGAGAGACACAAGAAGAATAGGCCACCTCACTGGAAAGATTGCAAACTGTTCAACATATCTCACTCACTCAGACAATTCACGAAACCCTGGGAGGAAATGAATGGTTTCTCCAGGAAGTCATTATGCGTTGCAAGTATGGTAGGCTGCGATGTAACTTTTCTCTCCTTGGTCTGGTTTTCTGTGAGACTGTCTCTGGAAAAGATTTGCATGCATGGAAATAGATTGAGGAATGCTCTTGTCCATGGAGTGTAGGCAGAGAAGAGTTTGAACTTCAATTCTGTTGGATGTGTGGCCTAGTTACTGCATGGGGGCTTCAGAGGTGTCCTTCTTGATTCTGAGTCACAGGATTGGAGTGGTTCCTGGAGGAGAAGGTCTAATCTGGAATTAGGAGGTTTCCCTAGGCAGAGGGCAGTTCTAGGGGACAGACAGCTAAATCCCATAAATCACACCCAGAGGATGGGGACTGAATGCTTAGGTGCTAGAAGAGGGGTTGGATCCCAGTATCCTCTAGTGATACATCTGTCCAATGACTGGCCTTTGATTTGCTTTGTCCAATAGAATGTGGTGGAGGTGATATGATTGAGCATCTTTTTGGAGCCCTGAGTTATGATTGTAAGTTGTAAAGAAGTCTGGGCTACTTCCTTTTGGTCAGCACTAACTAACAAACATGTACATGAGGTTTTTCTAACACCTCCTGTCCCATTGGAACCTCCAAAGATGACAGCTGATAGATGCTAGGGGAAACCAGAACGCACTTGACTTATTCAAACACTGATCAAGCTGATAAGCCACAGAGTCTTGGGGAAATGAAATTACTATTTTTTGAGGCAGTTGGTTTGTTATGCAGCAAAAGACAACTGATCAAGTTGAGAAATCTGTTAAAAAATTGGTACCTAAAACTAAAAATGTACCTAATAAAATTTAGATCTGATTTGTCAAACAAAAAATGTTGAAAATGTCAGGATGTATGTAATAAGCAAGCGAGAGAGGAAGAGAGAGAGAGGCCCAAGAAGGAATACTTCATTCTTAAGAAGAATTTAGAGGGAATTAGAGAGCCCAGGACTTACTAGATTGAAAAATGAAACTATTTTTTCATCACCAGACTTGAGCCAGGATAAAAGAGTCTCAAAGTCAAAGGAGTCTTGATGTCAAAAGTCAAATCAAAGGTATATCTATAAGATTCTTGGTTTAGATTTCTGAAAGATTTCAGATGATGTCTATTAGACCATCTTAGCTGAATGAAAGAGCTTCTAAGAATCTTCCCTTGAGCTGTAGTGGCCTGTCAAGCTTCTCAAATAGAAAACAAAAAACAAAAACCCATGTTGATATGAATATGGGTGTCAATTTTATCAAGGAGAGTATCATGATTTGATAAGTAAAAAGTTCACAGGTATTTTAAGGGTATTGTTATGATCAAAGGACCACAAGTTTGTTTGAAAAGGAGAATGAAATTATTCAAATTACTTGGAGTGCTTTAGTCTCCCCGATTTTTATGTGTTGAAAGAAGGTGTGAAGAACTGCAAAAGGTCTGAGATATTTTTCCTACTTATAACTTAACAAGGAAGGCCTGCCATTATTTATTGGGAACTGTGAAAAAATACGAATCTCACTGGCTGGTAGTGGCTCACAACTGTAACCCTAACTACTCGGCATCAAAGCAGAACTTAGAAAGTGGAAAAACCTCCCATGCTCCTGGATTGGAAAGATCAACATCATGAAAATGCCAATACTTCCCAAGGCTATCTACAAATTCAATGTGATACCTATCAATATTCCAACCTCATTTTTCAAGGAAATAGAAGAGGCAATCCAAAAATTCATATGGAACAATAAAAGACCTCGAATAGCAAAAATGATCCTCTACAGAAAGAACAGTGCTGGAGGAATATCAATACCAAATTTCAAACTCTACTACAAAGCCATAGTTGTGTATGGACTCGGGACCCCCGAAAGACCACCAGAGACCACGACCCATGCAAACAGCAAAAGAGTCGTTTATTTGCAAGCTCGAGCTTGGTCCTTCGCGCACTCGGTAATTGGTGACTCTAAGAGGCCCCGAGCACAAAATCAGCACAGCTTTTTACAACATTTAACAAACAAGTTTAGGGGATTTCCCCACAAGCAGTTACATGATTGGTTAACATTTATAAAGATTACATAGTCATTTTTTATTCGCCCATTACTGAGGTTTGAGTCCACCCTAACCGCAATGCCCTTTTTCTGAACTATTGGTCCATGTTTGACGGTTCCTTATGTGCTGTTCCTAGAACACTTGGGCAATTGTTCTGTTTCTTAAGGGTGGGCAGGGTTGATGGCAACCAAGAATTATTTTTCTTCTCTCTCTCTTGGGGTTACTCTGAGGGTAGCCCAGCACAAGATGGTGGGATTAATTTCAAAATGGAGTTACTTTAGCTCTTCATTAGTAATCAAAAAAGCTTGGTACTGGCACAAGAACAGACCTCAGGACCAATGGAATAGAATTGAAACCCAGAAATGAACCCACAGACCTATAGCCACTTAATCTTTGATAAGGGAGCTAAAAAAATAGAATGGAAGAAAGACAGCCTCTTCAGTAAATGGTGCTGGCAAAATTGGTTAACTACTTGTAGAAAACTAAAGCTAGATCCTTGTATGTCACCCTGCACCAGAATCAACTCCAAATGGGATCTGGAGATCGAAATTCAAAGACAGTCCAGGTGGGGCTCTAATTAACCAGCAAAAGCTAGGAGCAAAGCTATGGCTCAAGTGGTAGAGTGCTAGCCTTGAGCAAAAAAGTTAAGGAATACCACCTAGGCCTTGAGTTCAAGCTCTAGTACCAGTAACAAACAAAACCATGAAGCTTGAGGCTGGGGATATAGCCCAGTGATAGAGGATTTGTCTAAGAATAAAGGTTCTGAGTTCAATGTGCAAAAACAAAATCAAAACAAATCCCAAACAAATCAACAAAAACAAAAAAAGGAAAAAAAAAAACCCAACAACCATGAAGTTTCTGGGCTGGAGACAATAAGCTGTTCTTCATGACCTGGCAGATAGTATGAATACAAGCATATCTATGTTGCTTTCCTGATGCTCCTCTTCAGTAGGGTGAAAGGAAGTGAGTCAGGTATACCTAGTATGCAGGGAGCTGCATTAACAGCCACTTCCTTCAGAGCAACTCTGAAGTTGGGAAAGTTGAATCTTTATGGCATGTAGTACACATGCCTGCTTGTGGCTCCTAAGAGATACTGTCTTCCATAGCAAACCTGCTAATTCCTCCAAAGGGAGACACCATTTCTGTTTTCCACGTAAACATCTCAGAACAACAGCCTGGAATAAAACCAGTACCCATGTATCTACTTTTGTGGTTGTTGTTGGTGGTGATCGTGGGGCTTGAACTCTGGGCCTGAGCACTGTCCCTCAGCTCTTCAGCTCAAGGCAAGCTCTACCACTTGAGCCACAGCTCCACTTCTGGTTTTCTGGTGGTTTATTGGAGATAAGAGTCTCACATATCTTTCCTGCCTGGGCTGGCTCTGAACCACTGTCCTCAGATTTCAGCCTCCTGAGTAGCTAGGACTACAGGCGTGAGCCACCAGCACCCTGCTGAATCTACTTTCAAGACGTGCAGAATTGTAAAAGACAGAAAATTCCCTCCCATGGAAATGGCGCTGTAGCTCAAGTAGTAGAGTGCTTACCTTGAGCTGAAGAGCTGAGGGACAGTGCCCAGGCTCAGAGTTCAAGCCCCATGACTGACAAAAAAAAAAAAAAAAAAAAAGCAAAAGCAAAAGCAAAAGAAAACTCCCTCCCAACAGCAAACTACTGCAAGCATGAACCATTCTAATGGGACAGTTGTGTCTCAGAAGATTCTCTGAGAAGGCCAAGAGTCCAGAGTTTAAATCCATATTGTGGAAAGATAATGGGCTAGGAATCTGTTCTCAGGGAGAACCAGAGAACACATCTAGGAGTTCTATTCCCAGGCAGCAAAACTAGTTCCTGCCAGGCATGATGACATCCATAATCCCAGTACTTTGGAGGCAAAGGAAGGAAGATCACAATTTTGAGGCATGTCTGGTCTACACAGTGAGACCCTGTCTCTAAGCAGACAACAAAGGAGCAAAATTGTACCTTAGTCAAGAAATAATGTCTGGCCCACAGCAGAGATCCTAGCAACACATGCTCAGTTAGGTTCCTTGACTATGTGGAATGGGTGACTTGATTCTGTCCCTTTAGGAATGGTAGTGCCTACAGCACTGTCTCTGCCCCTTATCATTGTATATTGAGTATGTGAAGGCATATAATGTCTCTTAAGCTCATCAGCCTCACTCAAGAGGGGATACTTGTGACCTAATGTGGCACATGAGATTCTGGACTTCAAACCTACTGCCATCATTGGATAGGAATATCATTTTTTGAGTGGGACTGGAAGTCTTTTCACATGGCAATAATATAACAAATGTGTGGATTTATGGTGGCTTGCAATGATAACCACGTGATCTTCCTTCCCTGCATGGGTCTTCTTGCCATACAACTTCTGCATCTAGACTGCCTAAGCAATTTTTTCTGATGACTAGGGCTTTTGCAAACATGATGTATGTAGAGGTGAGATGGGTGGGGTTTTATTGTGCCTGGATTTTTGCCACTGCCAGGGAAGCAAGCTGAGCTAGCCAGGGAGGATGAGTGGGGCATAGGAAGAAGAGATTAGACCTGTACCAACTGCTAGTCACATGGGCTAGCTAGGCTAGCCAGCCACAGACCCAGGAGCAAGGCCAGCAGTGGTCTTCCTAGCTGGCCTGGCCTCCACACAGTGTAAAGAGAAGCAATACAGTTGTGCAAAGCCACTAAGTTTACAGGTGCTCAGTATGTACCCAAAGTGCATTGCTATATCAACCTCAAACGTGGCATGTACTAATCAATAAATATTTTCTGAATGAATATTTATGGTGTTATAATGAATATAAAAATATCATAACTATTTATAAGAGGTCTGCCCTCTGATTGAGTTTTGTAAATCACTGGATGAATTGATATGCTATGAAAACTAGCAGGTGTGAAGGTAGAATTTCAAAAAAGATATAATCACAGAGGCAATTAAGGAAAGAGCAAAGTGGGAAAAGCCCAAATAGCTACTTGTCTTTGCAGGATGTTTCTTTAGCTGATAAGGACAAATTAGATTACAGGTTATATGTTGAGTTAGGACTAGGTTATAGGAGGAGTAGCCTGTAGATTACAGATTGAGTTAGGATTAGGTGATTGGTTGAGTAATCCTTGCCAAAAATGGTTGGGATCTCAGATTACTTGCATATACATAGTGAAATACCTTGTGGATAGGACTCAACTCTAAAGAGAAAGTTCATTTATATTTCATGTGCACCTTCTACACATAGCTTGCAGGTCATTTTTTTTTTTTTTTTGTCGGTTGTGGGGCCTGAACTCTGGGCCTGGGTGCTGTCTCTCAGCTCTTCAGCTCAAGGCTAGCGCTCTACCACTTGAGCCACAGCGCCACTTCCGGCTTTTTTTACATTTTGCTTATGTGGTGCTGAGGAATCGAACCCAGGGCCTCATGCATGCAAGGTAAGCGCTCTACCACTGAGCCACCTTTCCAGCCCCTTGCAGGTCATTTTATATACTACTTTAATTCATCTATGACATTATATGAAGCCATAGGAAGAATTTTCTGCATCACCATGGCACTGAAACATTTTTTTTTTATTGTAAAGACACTGTACAGAGGGGTTACCGTTACAAGAGTAAGGTAATGAGTACATTTCCTATTGAGCAGTATTACCCCCTCCTTTGTTTTTCCCCTACCATCCTTTCCTTCCCCACCTCCCCAACTCCTCCCTCCCCCCCCCTAAATTGTAAAGTTCCTTTTCAACATAGTGTCTTGTATGTATCATTGTTACAATGGGTCAACCGGTATTTGTGTTTCAGCATTTTGTTATTTCCCTTCCTCTCCCCAAATTATTTTTTTTAATTTAATTTAATTTTATTTGTGAACATACTGTACAGAGGGGTTACAATTACATGGGCAGGATAATGCGTACATTTCTTACCAAGCATTGCAGCCTCCTCCTTTGGTTTACCCTTCACATCCCTTCCCAGCCTCCCCCCTCCCCCCAATCCCAATCCTTCTCCTTCCCCCTCCTCCCCCCCCCCCCCCCATCGACGTTGTAAAGCTCGTTTTGGACATGACAACTTGTACTTCTCATTGTTGCAACAGGTCCACCTGTATCCTTAAACAACTGGTTTTTCCCCATCTCCTCCACAAGTTATACTGACATCAAATATAGTGAAAGCAGTGGTTATACTGTGGGGGAGGGACATACAAAGCAACAAAGAGATAATCTTATAAATGCGTTAGAAACACATGCATGAAAGAAAAAAACATTAAAATACATATCTAAGGGTTCATTTTCCTGACATCACATTATCTGACCTTTTCCGCTTGACTCATACATATATTAGATATTGCAAATAAGGGAAACCATGGGACCTATGTTTCTTTGGGCCTGGCTTACTTCACTTAATATAATTTTTTCCAAGTTTTTCCATTTCCTAACAAATGGGGCAATGTCATTCTTTCTGATGGAGGCATAGAATTCCATTGTGTATATATACCACATTTTCTTGATCCATTCATCTACTGAGGGGCATCTGGGTTGGTTCCATATCTTAGCTATGGTAAATAATGCTGCAATAAACATTGTTGTGCTGGTAGCTTTAGTGTGGTCTTGTTTGTAAACATTTCCTCTCTCCAAATTATAAAAATGTATATACAAGATACAAGACACCAGAATCAAATACAGTAAAAACAGGGGTTATAACATGAGGGAAGAACATAACAAAAAAAAACACCCCCAAATCACATAGTACATTAAAAACAACAGCAACAAGGAAAAAAAAACCTCTTGTGTCCCTATCTTGGGGTTCATTTCACTTAGCATCATCTTATATGGTCATATGTACATAGATTTGACCATTTCTGCTTGTCTAGTAAGATTATCCTAGATGTATACTAGTTATTGCAAATAAAGGAAACCATTGAACCTATGTTTCTTTGTCTGCCTTACTTCACTTAATGTAATTTTTTTCCCCAAGTCTTTCCATTTCCTAACAAATAGGGCAATGCCATTCTTTCTAATGGAGGCATAGAATTCCATTACACACACACACACACACACACACACACACACACACACACACACACACATCTATCTATCTATCTATCTATCTATCTATCTATCTATCTATCTATCTATCTATCTATCTATCTATCTATCTATCTATATCACATTTTCTTGATCCATTCATCTACTGAGGGGCATCTGGGTTGGTTCCATGTCTTAGCGATGGTGAATAATACTGTGATAAACATAGTTGTGCTGGTAGCTTTAGTATGGTCTTGTTTGTGACCCTCTGGCTAAATGCCTAAAAGTGGGATTGCTGGGTCATAGGCGAGCTCTATATGGAGTCTTTTGAAGAACCTCCTTACTGCTTTCCAAAATGGTGGGGTTCACACTCCCACCAACAATGCAGTAGGGTTCCCTTTTGGCCACATCCCCTCCAGCATCTGTTGTTATTAGAGTTCTTGATTATAGCCATTCTTACTGGGGTGAGGTGGAATCTCAACGTTGTTTTGATTTGCATTTCTTTTTTTTTTTTTTTTTTTGTTGGTCATGGGGCTTGAACTCTGGGCCTGGGCACTGTCCCTCAGCTCTTCAGTTCAAGGCAAGCGCTCTACCGCTTAAGCCACACCACCACTTCCGGTTTTCTAGTGGTTTATTGGAAATAAGAGTCTCACAGCCTTTCCTCCCTGGGCTGGCTTTGAACTGCGTTCCTCAGATCTCAGCCTCCTGAGTAGCTAGGATTATAGACATGAGCCACTGGTGCCCGGCTGCATTTCTTTTATGGCTAAAGAAGTTGAACATTTCTTCCTATGTCTATTGGCCATTCTTATTTTCTCTTCAGAGAAGTTTTTCTGTAAGTCTTTAGCCCACTTATTAATGGAGCAGTTGTTTCTTTGAGGATTTGTTGTTGGGGGATTTAATTTTCTGAGTTCTAAGTATAACATAGATATGAGGCCCTTGTCCATTGTATGGTTAGTGAAGATCTTCTTTCAGTCTGTGGGCTTTCTATTGATCTTGCTAGCTATGTCCTTTGCCAACAGAAGCTCTGCAGTTTCATGCAATCCCATTTGTCAAACTTTGTGTTTCTGGGTTTTGATTAAGAAAATTTTGATCTGTGCCAAGGAGCCCTAGAGATTCTCCTATTCTTTTCTGTAATGTTTCCAGGGTGTCTACTTTGATTTTGAGGTCTTTGATCCATTTGGTGTTGATTCTGGTGCAGGGTGATATACAAAGATCTGGCTTTAGTTTTCTACAGGTATTTAACCAATTTTGCCAGCACCATTTACTGAAGAGGTTGTCTTTCTTCCATTCTATTTTTTTTTTAGCTCCCTTATCAAAGATTAAGTGGCTATAGGTCTCTTGGTTCATTTCTGGGTCTTTTGTTCTATTCCATTGGTCCTCAGATCTGTTTTTGTGCCAATGCCAAGCTGTTTTGATTACTATGGCTTTGTAGTGGAGTTTGAAATTTGGTATTGATATTCCTCCAGCACTGTTCTTTCTGCTAAGGATTGTTTTTGCTGTTCAGGGTATTTTATTGTTCCATATGAATTTTTGGATTGCTTCTTCTATTTCACTGAAGAATGAGGTTGGGATATTGATAGGTATTGCATTGAATTTGTAGATAGCTTTTGGCAGTATAGCCATTTTCATGATGTTAATCCTCCCAATCCAGGAGCATGGGAGGTTTTTCCACTTACTTAGTTCTGCTTTAATTTCCTATTTCAGGTTTTTAAAGTTTTCATCATAGAAGCCCTTCACTTCTTTGGTTAAGTTAATTCCTACATATTTTATTTTTTCTGGGGGGTTATTACAAAGGAGTTGCTTTCCTGATTTCAGCCATGCTCTCCTCATTATTGGCATATGGAAAAGCAATTGATTTTTGAGGGTTAATTTTATACCCTGCTACTTTGCCAAAGTTTCAGATCAGCTCAAGTAACTTGGAAGTGGAGTGATTCTTTAAATACAGGATTACGTCATCTGCAAAGAGGGAGAGTTTTACTTCATCTTTCCCTATTTGGATCCCCTTTATGTTTGCATCTTGTCTTATTGCTCTAGCCAGGAATTCTAATACTAAATTGAAGAATAGTAGAGAGAGTGGCCATCCTTGTCTGGTTCTTGAATTTAGCTTTTTGCCATTAGGTATAATGCTGGTTGTAGGTTTGTCATACAGTATTATATTGAGAAAGATCTATGGTTACCTAGTTTCTCCAGAGCTTTCATAAAGTGGTGTGTTGGATCTTGTCAAATGCCTGTTTAGCATCTATTGAGATATCATGTGGTTCTTATCCTTGCTCTTGCTGATGTGATGGAGTATATTAATTGACTTGCATATATTGAACCAGCTTTGCATTCCTGAAATGAATCCTGTTTGATTACAGTGTATAATTTCTTTGATAAGTTGTTGAAGTCACCTGGCCAAAATTTTGTTGAGAAGTTTTGCATCGATGTTCATCAAAAAAATGGGACCATAGTTCTCTTTCTTTGATGAGTCCCTGTCTGGTTTGAAGATGAGGGTTATGATGGCTTCATAGAAAGAGTTTGGTAGTGATCTTTCACTTTCAAGTTCATTGAAGAATTGGAGGTGTATTGGTGTGAGTTCTGCTTTGAAGGCCTTGTAGGGTTCAGCTGTAAATCCATCTGGTCCTGTTCTTTTCTTGGGCAGGAAGGCTCTTATTGCTGTTTCTATTTCACTGCTTGATATGGGTCTGTTATGTTGGTTGAAATCATCTTGGTTTAGTTTGGGCATGTCAATATTTGTAAGAAATTCATCCATTTCTTCAAGATTCTCAAACTTATTAGCATAAAGGTTTGAGAAGTATTCCCTTATAATGTTCTGAATCTTGTTTTTTTTTTGTTCCTATGGTGATGTTTCTATTCTCATCTCTAAGTTTGTTTATTTGGGTGTGTTTACTTCTCTTTCTAAATAAGATTTACTAAGGATCTGTCAATTTTGTTATATTTTTTTGAAGAACCAACTCTTTGTTGATTCTTTCTATGTTTGTTTGGGGGGCTCTAATTCATTTAATTTTGACTTAATTTTAATTATTTGTTTCTGTCTACTGGATTGGGGTTTGGTTTGTTGCTTTTTTCAAGGAACTTCAGGTGCCTCGTTAAATTGTTGGTTTGAGATCTCTCCAATTTGTTGATGTAGGAACTCAGAGCTATAACAACTATAACAGCTTTGCTGTGTCCTAGAGGAGCTGATAATTTGTGTGTGCATTTTTGTTAAATTTCCTTTCTAATCTATTCCATGAGCCACTGGTGCTTCATCAGTGTGTTGTTCAGCCTCCATGTGTTACAGGGCTTTCTTTGGTGGCTTTTGGTGATGAGTTCTACTTTTATTCCCTTGTGGTCTGAGAGAATGCAGGGCATAATTTCAATGCTTCTGAATTTGGAGAAATTTGCTTTGTGACCTAAAATATGGTCTGTTTTGGAGAATGTTCCTTGTGCTGTTAAGAAGAACGTGTATTCTGATGCTGCTGGGTGAAATATTCTGTAGATGTCTGTTACATCTAGTTAGTCTATGCAGTTGTTTAGATCTGTGGTTTCTCTGTTGAGTTTTTGCCGAGTTGATCTATCCAGTGGGGATAGTGGTGTGTTAGAGTCACCAACAATTAATGTCTTTAGATCTATGTGAGATTTGAGGGGAAGTAGTGTTTCTCAGATAAATTTGGGTGCTCTGTTATTTGGTGAATAGATATTTAGAAATGTAATATCCTCCTGAAGGAGAGATCCCTTAATTAGTATGTAATAACCTTCTTTATCTCTTCTTGCTAATTTTAATTTAAAGTCTATTTTATCTGATATTAGGATTGCAACTCCCGCCTGTTTCTGGGGACCATTTGCTTGATAGATTTTATTCCAGCCTTTCACTGTGTGTTTCTTTTTTTTTTTTTTTTTAATTTTTTTTTTAAATTTTATTTTATTTTATTTGAGAACATACTGTACAGAGGGGTTACAATTACATGGGCAGGATAATGCATACATTTCTTACCAAGCATTGCAGCCTCCTACTTTGTTTACCCTTCACCTCCCTTCCCAGCCTCCCCCATCCCCCCCCAATCCTTCCCCCCCTCCCCCCCCACCGACATTGTAAAGCTGGTTTTGACATGACATTTTGTACTTCTCATTGTTGCAACAGGTCCACCTGAATCCTTAAACGACTTGTTTGTCCCCATCTCCTCCACATGTTATACTGACATCAAATATAGTGAAAGCGGGGGTTACACTGTGGGGGAGGGACATACAAAGCAACAAAGAAATAATCTTATAAATGCGTTAGAAACACATGCATGAAAGAAACAAAAACATTAAAATAATATTTGAGGGTTCGTTTTCCTAACATCACATTCTCTGACTTTTTCCGCTTCACTCATACCTATACTAGATATTGCAAATAAGGGAAACCATGGGACCTATGTTTCTTTGGGCCTGGCTTACTTCACTAAATATAATTTTTTCCAAGCCTTTCCATTTCCTAACCAATGGGGAAATGTCATTCTTTCTGATGGAGGCATAGAATTTCATTGTGTATATATACCACATTTTCTTGATCCATTCGTCTACTGAGGGGCATCTGGGTTGGTTCCATATCTTAGCTATGGTAAATAATGCTGCAATAAACATAGTTGTGCTGGTAGCTTTAGTGTGGTCTTGTTTGTAAACATTAGGGTAAATGCCCAAAAGTGGGATTGCTGGGTCATAGGGGAGTTCTATGTGAAGTCTTTTGAGGAACCTCCATACTGCTTTCCAAAGTGGTTGAACAAGTTTACATTCCCACCAACAATGAAGTAAGGTTCCTTTCTGTCCACATCCCCTCCAGCATCTGTTGTTGTTAGAGTTCTTGATTTTTGCTGTTCTAACTGGAGTGAGGTGATATCTCAATGTTGTTTTGATTTGCATTTCTTTTATGGCTAGGGATGTTGAACATTTCTTCATGTGTCTATTGGCCATCCTTCTTTCTTCTTCAGAGAAGCTTCTCTTTAAGTCTTTCGCCCACTTACTTATTGGGCAGTTGTTTCTTTGAGGATTTGTTGTTGGGTGGTTTAATTTTTTGAGTTCCAAGTATATTTTAGATATGAGACCCTTGTCTGTTGTATGGCTAGTAAAGATCTTCTCTCAATCCGTGGGCTTTCTATTGATCTTGCTAGCTATGTCATTTGCCCTGCAGAAGCTCTGCAACCTTATGCAATCCCATTTGTCCAACCTTTCTTTGATTTGTTGTGTTTCCGGGTCTCTATTCAGAAAATTTCGGCCTGAGCCAAGGAGACCCAGGGTTTCTCCTATTCCATCCTGTAATGTTTTCAGAGTGTCTGCTTTGAGTTCAAGGTCTTTGATCCATTTGGAGTTGATTCTGATGCAGGGTGATATATAAGGATCTAGCTTTAGTTTTCTACATGTAGTTAACCAGTTTTGCCAGCACCATTTACTGAAGAGGCTGTCTTCCATTCTATTGTTTTAGCTCCCTTATCAAAGATTAGATGGCTATAGGTCTGTAGGTTCATTTCTGGGTTTTCAATTCTATTCCATTGGTCCTGAGGTCTGTTCTTATGCCAATACCAAGCTGTTTTGATTACTATGGCTTTATAGTAGAGTTTGAAATTTGGTATTGATATTCCTCCAGCAGTGTTCTTTCCGTTGAGGAGCGTTTTTGCTATTCGGGGTCTTTTATTGTTCCATATGAATTTTTGGATTGCCTCTTCTATTTCCTTGAAGAATGAGGGTGGAATTTTGATAGGTATTGCGTTGAATTTGTAGATAGCCTTGGGAAGTATTGCCATTTTCACGATGTTAATCTTTCCAATCCAGGAGCATGGGAGGTTTTGCCATTTTTTAAGTTCTGTGTTGATTTCCTTTTTCAAGATTTTAAAGTTTTCATCATAGAGGTCCTTCACTTCTTTAGTTAAGTTAATTCCTAGGTATTTTATTTTTTGTGGGCCTATTACAAATGGAGTTGCTTTCCTAATTTCAGCCACACTTTTCTCATTGCTGGCATACAGAAAAGCCATTGATTTTGGGGGGTTAATTTTATAACCTGCTACTTTGCCAAAGTTTTGAATCAGCTTGAGTAATTTGGGAGTGGAGTCTATGGGATTCTTTAAATACAAGATCATGTCATCTGCAAAGAGGGAGAGTTTTATTTCTTCTTTCCCTATTTGGATCCCCTTTATGTCTGCATGTTGTCTTATTGCTGTAGCTAGGCATTCTAATACTAGATTGAAGAGAAGTGGAGAGAGTGGGCATCCTTGTCTTGTTCCTGAGTTAAGAGGAAATGGCTTTAGTTTTTCACCATTGAGTATAATGCTGGCTGTAGGTTTGTCATATACAGCCTCTATTGTATTGAGGAATGTTCCATGGATTCCTAATTTTTCCAAAACCTTCATCATAAAGGGGTGTTGGATCTTGTCGAATGCTTTTTCTGCATCTATTGAGATAACCATGTGGTTCTTATTCTTGCTCCTGTTGATGTGATGAATAATAGTAATTGATTTGCGTATATTGAACCAGCTTTGCATCCCTGAAATGAATCCTGTTTGATCGTGGTGTATGATTTTTTGGATGAATTGTTGAAGTCGATTGGCCAAAATTTTGTTGAGAAGTTTTGCATCAATGTTCATCAAAGAAATGGGTCTATAGTTCTCTTTCTTTGATGAGTCCCTGCCTGGTTTTGGGATGAGGGTTATGATGGCTTCATAGAATGTGTTCGGTAGTGAGCTTTCTCTTCCAATTTCATTGAAGAGTTGGAGGAGAATTGGTGTGAGCTCTGCTTTGAAGGCCTTGTAAAATTCTGCTGTAAAACCATCTGGTCCTGGACTTTTCTTAGCTGGGAGGTCTCTTATTGCTGTTTCTATTTCAATGCTTGATATGGGCCTGTTAAGATAGTTTAACTCATCTTGGTTTAGTTTTGGCATGTCAATATTTGCTAGGAAGAGGTCCATTTCTGTCAAGTTCTCAAACTTATTAGCATAAAGTTTTGAGAAGTATTCCCTTATAATGTTCTGAATCTTGGTTGTTTCCGTGGTGATGTTTCCATTCTCATCTCTGAGTTTATTAATTTGGGTGTGTTCTCTTCTTTTTCTGATAAGATTTGCTAAGGGTCTGTCAATTTTGTTAAGTTTTTCGAAGAACCAACTCTTTGTTTTGTTGATTCTTTCTATAGTTTTTTTGGATTCTAATTCATTTAATTCTGATTTAATTTTGATTATTTCTTTCCGTCTACTGGATTGGGGTTTATCTTGCTGCTCTTTTTCAAGGAGGTTTAGATGTGTCATTAGATTGTTAGTTTCAGATCTCTCCAATTTGTTGATGTAGGAGCTCAGAGCTATAAACTTGCCTCTGAGTACTGCCTTTGCTGTGTCCCAGAGGAGCTGGTATTTTGTGTGTTCATTTTTGTTGAATAGCATGAACATTTGAATTTCCTTTCTAATCTCTTCCATGACCCACTCATGATTCAGCAGTGTGTTGTTCAGCCTCCATGTGATACCGGACTTTCTTTGGTGGCTTTTGGTGTTGAGTTCTAATTTTATTCCCTTGTGGTCAGAGAGAATGCAAGGTATAACTTCAATGTTTCTGAATATAGACAAGTTTGCTTTGTGGCCTAAAATGTGGTCAATTTTAGAAAACGTTCCATGTGCTGCTGAGAAAAACGTGTATTCTGATGCTGCTGGGTGAAATGTTCGGTAAATGTCTGTTAAGTCTAGTTGATCTATGCAGCTGTTTAGATCTGCGGTTTCTCTGTTGAGTTTTTGCCGAGTTGATCTATCTAGTGGGGAGAGTGGTGTGTTAAAATCCCCAACAATTAATGTCTTTGGATCTATATGGGATTTGAGGGAAAGTAGTGTTTCTTTGATAAATTTGGGTGCTCCATTGTTTGGCGAATAGATATTTAGAATTGTAATATCCTCCTGAAGTAGAGATCCTTTAATTAGTATGTAGCGACCTTCTTTATCTCTTTTCACGAATTTTAATTTGAAGTCTATTTTATCTGATATTAGGATTGCAACTCCCGCCTGTTTATGCGGTCCGTTTGCTTGGTAGATTTTGTTCCAGCCTTTAACATTGAAAATGTGTTTGTTTTTACGGGCAAGATGTGACTCCTGCAGGCAGCAGATAGAAGGGTCTTGTTTTTTAATCCAACTAGACAGTCTATGTCGCTTAATTGGAGAGTTCAGTCCGTTAACATTAAGAGATAGGACTGAGAGGTATTTGGGAGTTCCTGCCATGTTATCTACCTTCTTGGGGGCTGCGAAAACTGGGTTCTTCCTATGGTTCTTGGATTCTCAGTTTGGGTGCAGTTTCTTGGCCTTTATTGCGGTCTTGTTGGTTTTCTATGTGTAGGACATCTTTAAGAATCTTTTGTAGGGCTGGTTTGGTGGAGATGAATTGTTTCAATTTTTCTTTGCTATGGAAGGTTTTTATTTGGCCTTCAGTTATGAAGGAGAGTTTAGCTGGGTACAGTATTCTTGGTTGATAGTTGTTTGTTTTTAGGGCATGGCATACATCATTCCAGGCTCTTCTTGCTTTGATTGTCTCTGCTGAGAAATCTGAGGTGATTCTAATTGGTTTCCCTTTATAAGTGATTACCCTTTTCTCTCTGACAGCTTTAAGGATCTTTTCCTTGTTCTGAGTTGATCCTGTGTGGATTATAATGTGGCGGTGGGATGTCCTATTCTGGTCTGGTCTATTTGGGGTTCTAAAGGCTTCTTGTATCTGGACTGGCCTATCTTTTTGCATGTTTGGGAAGTTCTCTGCTAGGATCCTGTTAAACAAGTTTCCTAGACCATTAACTTCTGTTTCTAGGTGCTCCTCTACACCCATTATCCTTAGATTAGGCCTTCTGATGGTGTCTTCCAGGTTTTGGATAGATCTATCATATTTCTTGGACTTGTCTTGGATGGTTGTATGTTCTTTCTCTATAATATCTAGGCTGTCTTCAATCCCTGAGATTCGATCTTCTGCATGGTCTAACCTGCTGTCAAGACTCTCTACTTTGTTTTTTATCTCTTTTCCTTCTAGTTGGTCAGCTTTGATGGCTTCAAGTTCTTTGTTGAAGCTCTGTTTTAGGTCTTGTATGAATTTCTTTACTTCCTTAATTTGGTGTTCAGTGTTTGTCCTCAAATCGCTTAGTTGATTGGTTATGGTTTCTTTGGGCTCCCATTCCTTCTGTTGGGTTCCATTCAGCATTCCCTTTGTGGTCTCCCTGACTTCCTTCAGCTCTTTGTTAATGGATTCCATGAATGCCTTTAGTGATCTTTGTGTGTTCTCTACCTGGTCTCTCAATTCCTGTATTACTCTTTGATTAGCTTCCTCCCGTTCGTGGGATTCCTGCAGATCTCTTTGAGTGTTCTCAGCCTGCTCACGCCATTCCTCCCTTTCTCTTTGAGTATTCTCAAGTTGTTCACGCAAATCCTGTATCAGTTTTTGAGTAGCTTCCTCACGCTTATGATATTCCTGTATAAACTTCTGGGATGCCTCCTCTCTCTCCCTATCACGCTCATACAGAGTCCTTTGTACGTTGTCAAACTTTTCATTTATCATGTTTGCCACCAGTGTTTGTAGAGCTGTTTGGGAACTCTCCTCTGGATTATTCATTATCTCTTCTAACCCCTGATTATCAAGATTGGGAATTGAGATACCCGAATTTGCCATTTTTCTTGTGTTTTTCCGACTTACTCTGCCCATTTGAGATGAAGATAGCACCAGTTTTGTGCTAGAACACTATCTTAAGGCAACCATCAACCAAAGTTTGCATTTGTACAGTCAATAGTCTACAGATACAATCTAGTTCAACAGATACATATATTCGACATCAAACAACTAAAGGGCTTCGAACCGCAGAGAAGAATTTGGAAAACCAGAAATTATTAGGGTTAGGGAGAGATGTGGGTAAAAAATAGGAATAGATTGGTGTGGGGAGGCACAGGGAGAGTTAACTATGTCCTAATCACAATGCAGGAAATAGGTTGGGTAGGATGCAAGTAGAGAGAGAGAGAAAAAGAAGAAAGGGAAAGGGGAATGAAAAGAGACCAGAAAAAAAAAGAAACGTAAAAATTAATGTTATTTTAGAGATTAAAAGACCATCTATTTAGAGAGGAATGTGAATATGTTGAGAGAAAGGTAGGGACATAGAGGAGATGTGAAAAACTTTAAAAAAATGCTTAAAATATTATATAGGTATAAAGAGGTAGTACTGCTATTAATGAATTTAAGTCTCAGAGGTTTTGAATTGAGTAATAAGTTTGTGGATTAAGTGTGTACACAATGGGGGATAGGGTCTACTAGTTAACTACGGGTTTATCTGAGGATGTGCAAGACAAGAGTTAAGTCACATAAAGAAGAACAAAAGAGGAAAAGGTGGAAAGGATAGGAAAGGGAAAAGAAAAGATCAGAAGTTCAGTAGAGCTATACAAAAAACAAAAAGATAATTAAGAATGAAAGAAAAAGAGAAAAAAGACAAAAAAAGAAAGGAAAACACACATTCACGTATTCCTAAAATAAAAATTATAAGAGGAGAAAAAAAAAAGTTACTCTCAAACAATTATTTTTTCAGAAGAGGCAAAAATTAAAGATTAATAAAAGTTTTAGAAAAGGAAAAAAAATTTTTATATATAAGGTAACAAAAAACGAAAAAAAAAACAAAACAAAAAAAAGAAAAAAGAAAAGAAGAAGAAGAAAAAAAAAGTTCTTTGATTTTTTTTTTTTTTGGGAAGGGTGGGAAGAGTCCTGTATCTCCCTTTTGTCTGTAACCAGAGTCTGGTTGGAGTCTCTGGTCGGCTTGAGGTCCTGTGGCTTGACTGGTTTCTTAAGTCAGTTTGTTGGAACAGGCAGAAAAACGCTCTGCTTTACCCAAGATTTTGAGATTCCCCCTCCCAGGTTAGTTTACTGGGAGGGTGATCTGCTTTGAGAATCACAAAAGAGGGGGATGCAGTGATGAGGCTAGGTTCTGGGTAGAGTTGAGGCCTTTCAACAAACAGTAGCTTTTCCCTGGGGCTATTTTGTGAAATAAAACGCACAGCACCCAGCCTGGAGCCATTCTCAGGCTTTCTGTTTTTCAATTGATTGTGGAGGCTGCTAGAGGGAGGGGCAGCCTCTGGCTCTGGTTACCTGGAGAGGAGAGCCACTCCAATGGCTGGCGCCTGAGCTGGGTGACTTTTCCCTGGATGGAACTGAGTCTGTGAGGTCACTTCGCCGTTAAGTTCTTGTGACCTGCTAAATGACTCGTTTTATTCCAAGGCCTGAGCTGGAGCTAGCCGCTCCTCCGAGCTTTGTCGGTATCCAAGATGGAGATCACCGGTGCTGGGCGGGGAGGGGTGGCCTTCCCTCCTCTGCTCCCTGAGAAGGAGTGAGGAAGTCGGGCTTCTACTCACGCCGAGTCTTGGATCCTGGGTCGTCTCTGGTCTGCAAAGTGCAGGATGAAGTTGTCCGCTCCTTGTCGGTTCTTGCTGGTGTTGAGTAGAATCCGCTCGCCCGCTGCGTCTGGCTCCTTCGTCCCGGACTGTGTCTCAGGTATGCCCCCGGGGCGGTGGTCGCCGCTGCGACCCTGCTGCCGCAGAAGCAGCTGCTCAGATGTGTCTGCTTGGCTTCCCCTCTCTTGACTAACTCTCTGTCCTGTGATGGCACACTTGGTGTGATTCTCTGGCTTGGGACTGTTCACTGGAACTCTGAAACTGTTTTCTATGCAAGAGCTTGTTCAGATTCCAGCTTCTCCTCCGCCATCTTCCCGGAACTCTCAGCAAATATTCTTAACACTGAGCCTGCATCCAGCATGCCCGCCGCCACCCTCCCACTGTGTGTTTCTTGAAGGCAGCAGGTAGTAGGATCTTACTTTTTGATCCAACAAGACAATCTATGTTGCTTAATTGGAGAGTTAAGTCCATTGATATTGAGAGTTAGGACTGGGTTTTTTTTGGTAGTTCCTGCCATGTTATCCATCCTCTTGGAGCCTGTGCCAACTGGGTACTTCCTACAATTCTTGGATTCTCTATATGGGGGCCATTTCTTGGCCTTTATCATCTCTTCTTGTTGGTTTTCTATGTGTAGAACATCTTTAAGTATCTTTTGTAATGTTGGCTTGGTAGAGATATACTGTTTCAATTTTTCTTTGCTGTGGAAGGTTTTTATTTGTCCTTCCATTATGAAGGAAAGTTTAGTTAGGTACAGTATTCTTGGTTGATAGTTGTTTGTCTTTCAGGAGTGTCATACATTATTCCAGGCTCTTCTTACAGGGAGTGTCATACATCATTCCAGGCTCTTCTTGCTTTCATAGTCTCTGCTGAGAAATCTGAAGTTATTCTGATTGGTTTCCCTTTAGGTGATTGATCTTTTCTCTCTGACAGTTTTAAGGATCCTTTCCTTGGTCCCTATTGATCCTGTGTAGATTACAATATGACAGAGGGATGCCCTGTTCTGGTCTGGTCAATTGGGGTTCTAAAGGATTCTTTTATTTGAATGGGCCCATCTTTTAGCATGTTTAAGAAGTTCTCTGCTAGAGTTCTGTTAATTAAATTTCCTAGATCCTTAACTTCTTTTTCTACCCCCTCATCTATACCAATTAGCCTTAAATTAGGCCTTCTGATGGTGTCTTTTGCATGTTGAATAGATCTATCATATTTCTTGGATTTGTCTTGAATACTTGTCTGTTCTTTCTCTGTAATGTCTATGCTGTCTTCAATCCCTGAGAATTGATCTTCTGCATTGTCTAACTACTGTCAAGACTTTGTACCTTGTTTTTTATTTCCTTTCCTTCTATTCAGGCAGATTTGATGGCTTCAAATTCTTTGTTGGAGCTTTTTTAGATCTTTTATGGACTTATTTACCTCCTTAATTTGGTTTTCAGTGTTCATTCTTCTTTAGTTGGTTATAGTTTCATTGGACTCCCTTTCCTTCTGTTGGACTTCATTCAGCATTCCTATAGTTTCCATGGATTCCTCCTGCTTTTTATTGGTGGATTCCATGAATGCCATCTCACATATGAAATTCCTCTCTTAATCTTTGATTAGCCTCCTCATGCCCATGAAATTCCTGTATTAATCTTTGGTTAGCCTCATCTTGTTTGCACATTTCCCTATCACGCTCACACAGAGACCTTTGTAGGCTTTCAATTTTTTCATCCATCATGTTTACCAGTAGCGTTTGTAGAGCATTTTGAGAGCTCTCCTCTGGATTATTCATTAACTGCACTGTTGCCTGATTATCATGAGCAGAAGTTGAGATACATGGGCTTGCCATTTTTCTTGTGTTTCTATGGCTTGTTCTGCCCATTTGGGTATATAAGCAACACCAATTTTGTGCTAGAACACTATTTTAATTCAACCCAGAGACCTGTAGTTGAACAGATTGTTTGACGCAGTCAAAATGTGTACACATACAATCTAGTTAAACAACAAAACACTAGGGATCAATGAACTAAGAAAAATCAAAGAAGCAGTCAGTAGACCAGAAATTAATAGGTTTAGGGAGAATTATGAGGAGAAAATAAGTTTAGAAGAATGTGGGGAGGGAAAGGGAGAGAGGGAAGACAATTAAGACCTAAATTCAGAGAGAGGAAAAAGAGAGAAGGAAAAGAAAAAAAGACATGAAGAAAAAGGAAAAAGAAAAATAAAAAATTTAAAAATGAAACACTTTAAAATTATATAAGTATAAACAAATAATACCACAATTAAAGGAGTTAAGGCTGAGTGTTTGTGAATTAAGTAATTGCTACCTGAATTAAGTATGCACAAAATTAATGATAAGGTCTAATAATCAAAGATGGATATGTATCTTGGGATGAACAGAACAGCAATTAAGTAAAGCAAAAAAAACAAAAACCAAAGCAAAAAAACCCAAAAAGTATTGAAAGGGAAAAGAGTAAAAAGAGAATTAAAAAAAACTTAAAATAAAGATGATGAAAAAACTAGAAAACAATTTTTAAAATTGTTTTTAAAAATTATACAGAAAAAAGAATTCTTTGATTTTTATTGGGGGTGGGGGTGGGATCTTATGTCTGCCCTGTGTCCATAACCAGTCTCTTGGTGGAGTCTCTGGTTTGCTTGTGGTGTTTGGTTTTCCTGTGGTTTGGTTCATTTCTTAAATCAGTTTGTTTGATCAGGCAGAAAGACACTCTCTGCCTTACTAGGGACTTTTTTATCCTCCTCCCAGGCTAGTTCAGGGGGAGGGCAATCTGCTTTGAATGTCTCAAAAGAGGGAGATGGCTGTTTCCTCTAGTTTGGAGTTTCTGTGAGGAAGTTAGGTTGTGGGTAGGCTTGAGGCCTGTCAGGAATCTGTAGCTTTTTCCTAAGGGGCTAGCTCCTGGGACACTCACATAGCCCAGCCTGGAGCCATTCTCAGGATTTATGTGTAGCGAGTTTCCAAATTGTCTTTTATCCTCCTGAAGCTGGAATTGCTGCCTGTGATACAGAGGGAAGGGGCAACCTCTGGCCTTGTTTACCCACTGAAGAAAGTATCCCTGCTCTAGGCAGAGCTTTCTTTGCCTTAGAAGAGCAACTCCCCTCCCCCCACCCCAGGGTGGAGACAGCCCATAGGTCAGGCTCCTTTGACCTGTAGAATGGCTCCCATTGTCTTCTTCCAAGGCCTGAGTTAGGTGTTAGCTGCTCTGGCCTGTTCTGTGTCAGTATCAAAGATGGAGTTCTCCTCTGGTGGTGGGGGAGGGCTAACTTCCCACAGCTGCTTTTTGAGAAGGAGTGAGGATGTCTTGTGGGGTACTCACACCTTTTCCTAGGTTTCCAGGCCATCCACAGTCTGCGACTGTCTGTGGTCAGCAGAATGAAGATTTCTGCTCCTTGTCAGTGGTGAGTAGAATCCAATCACACTCCACCTCTGGAACATTTGTCCCAGGTTCTCTCTGATATGGTGGCTGCCACTGCCATAGATCCCAGTGAATGCTCAAATCTGTCTCCTTAACCAAGCTGCCTGAGTTTTTCCTCTCTGGCCAAACTCTCTGTACTATGATGGCACACTTGGTATGTCTCTCTAGCCTTGGATTTTTCACCGGAACATTAAATCTTGTTTCTATATGAGAGCTTGCTTAGCCCCCAGCTTCTCCTCTGTCATCTTCTTCTGGACCTGAAACATTTTAAACATTTATTTCAGTGCATTTAGATTTGATTTTTGAATTACAGATAATCAACCTGCATATTCCAATCTATACATTAAAAGCAACAAAAAAAGCTTAAGCTTATTTGTTCATTCTTTCTCTTCTGAAATAAAAAACAGCAAAGAGGAAACAGTGAAACTTTTCAGGACGATAGGTAAGGGATTGCATACATTTGGTGGAATCCATTATAGACAAATAAATGTTAACTCCCGGTTTAAACAATAGCAAACTCATAACAACCAGTTAGAATCAACCCTGTAGTTGTCCACAAGACAACTTCTTGAAACTACTTTGGCTAAATTGACTAAAGTTAGGATGAAATCTCAAGCTGGCACAAATGCTGGGGTCAATGAAATGTGAAGGACAATGTGTTTACCCTACTTTGTCTTGGGAGGTGTCAGTGTCAAAGACACAGTAAATGGCCCACTGGGGTTGTCACATGTCAGTATCCTCTCCTTTTTTTGTTGGTCGTGGGGCTTGAACTTAGGACCCAAGCACTGTCCTTGAGCACTTTTGCTCAAGGCTTTCACTCTAGCACTTTGAGCCATAATTCCACTTCCAGTTTTCTGGTGGTTAATTGTAGATAAGAGTCTCATGAACTTTCCTGCCCAGGCTGGCTTTTAAACCACAATTCTCAGATCCTAGCCTCCTGAGTAACTAGATTACATGAGTGAGTCACTGGTGCCCAGCTGTCTTCTCTTCTTATAACATGATAGATATATCTGGCAAACAGTTGACTAACTAGTGAAACTAAGGTTAGTTCATGCAATGCACTATCTTTGCCACTTTTATCCTCCATGACTAGGCATAGCCCAGAGGTCTGCCTCTAAAGCTCTTGTAAGTCCATTGATGTCACCCCTAATTACTATGTCTCTCCAGATATTCACCCCAGAATGGAGTGAAACTAGCAGTTAAAACCATCATAAAAGCTGGATGCTAGTGTCTCATGCCTATAATCCTTGCTATTCAGGAGGCTGAGATCTGAGGGTCACAGTTTGAAGCCAGCCTGGGCAGAAATGAAATGTCCATGAGACTCTCATCTCCAATTAATCAGCATAAAAACAAGAAATAGAGGTGTGTCTCAAGTGGCAGAACACAAGCTTTTATCAAAATAGCTAAGTGAGAGTATGTGAGGCCCTGAGTGCAAGCTCTAGTAACAGTATAAAAGAATAAAAATAGGGGCTGGGAAGGTGGCTCAGTGGTAGAGCGCTTGCCTTGCATGCACGAGGCCCTGGGTTCAATTCCTCAGCACCACATAAGTAAAAAGAAAAAAAGCCGGAAGTGGCACTGTGGCTCAAGTGGTAGAGTGCTAGCCTTGAGCTGAAGCTGAGGGACAGCACCCAGGCCCAGAGTTCAGGCCCCATGACCGGATTCCCCCTCCCCCCCAAAAAAGAATAAAAATAAATCAAGCAAAAAGTAAACAGATTTTCCTATGTAGATGATGGTTGTGTTATGGCCCCTCTTCTCTGCTATG
This sequence comes from Dipodomys spectabilis, assembly GCF_019054845.1. Classification (NCBI taxonomy): domain Eukaryota; kingdom Metazoa; phylum Chordata; class Mammalia; order Rodentia; family Heteromyidae; genus Dipodomys; species Dipodomys spectabilis. The sequence continues at coordinate 13,578,741 of NW_024870730.1, forward strand.
CCAACAAAATAGAACCCTGGTCAGTGCTTCTGGAATGAAGAGGAGAAGCTATGATCTGACACAGAATTGGGAGTTTTCTCCTTTCAGCCATTGTGACAATGAGTTTGCTGTTTTTTTGTTTTGTTTTGTTTTTTTTAAATCATACATGCTAACAAATCTAAGAGGAAGATGATTTTCCACTTCAGGCAGCTGGTTTCATGTACCAGCAAGTCTCAAGGGCTGCTATGTATCAGCTGCCACCTGCTTTTCTTTTAGGATACCAAAACTTCAAAGAGTAAGAAATATATTGTGTTGTCCATGAAAGAACCCGCTTCAAGAATGCTCACCTAGAGCACACATCTGCTTTGCATTTCGAGAGTGACCATCATACTTGAGAGGGTGGGAGAAGGCATTCGGGAGATAGATAGTCTCTCACAGGACCTGAGGGACTGGAGGTTCTCAGACTCAGTGGTATAGCAGTAAATGGGAGGGAAGTGCAGGGTAGCAATGGCTTAGTGTCAAGAGGTGAGGGTGCAGATGCAAGTAGCACCAAGCTATGGGTTTCGCATCTTCCTAAGAGAGTTGTGTTTTCTCCTAAAAGTTATAGATAACTTCTGTGTGTGTGTGTGTGTGTGTGTGTGTGTGTGTGTGTGTGTGTTAGTAATAGGGCTTGAATTCTGAGCTCCCAGCTCTTGACTGTCTTTTATTTTGCCCAAGGCTGATGCTCTACCACTTGAGCCATAGCTCCACTTCTAACTTTTTGCTAGTTAATTGGTGATAAGAGTTTCATCTCCTGGGGGCTGGATTTAAACACAATCCTTAGATCTTAGTCTCTAGTAGCTAGGGTTACAGGTGTGAACCGCCAATGCCCTGCTTATGGGCAGCTTTGGAAGGAAGCCAGGCATGGGAGAAGCATGGTTTGGCCATAGTTTGAAGAATAACTTTCATCTGTGGAAAGATGGGGAAGGATTCTGGGGAGGAGGAGAGTCAGGCAAAAATAGAAGGGGAAGTGTAAAACAAAAACATAATCAAACACTCACAAATGCAAGTACACACACACACACACACACACACACTCACACACACCTATCTCTGTTTCCAGACTGGAACTGAATATAGGGAAGATATTGGATTCAAGAAATATGAGGAAGGCAATGTCTGGTGAGAAGTGAGGAGTAAGAGAAGACAAAAATCAAGGCAGACTTGGAGGTTTCTATTATACAGCAGAGAATGTGGCTCACTATGATTAGAATTATCAAAGGAGGAGGAGGTTTTGGAAGAAAGTGGATTTTTCCCTGCTTATATGAAGCTTGAGGTGTCTGTGAGATATCTGAGCAGCCGAGAATGTGTAGATATTTATGGTGCCTGGGGGAATGGGGTTCGGGTAGGGATTTGGGGATTGAAACCATAGGAGGCATGAGATCAAATGGGGGTGAATGTGTGAGAAAAGGATGTAAGATTAATTCACCATCTAGACAAAAAAGTCTTTCTGCACACTATGGATGTGGAAGGAGGCTGGAAAATGCAAAGGAAATATAGATTCTGTTAAAATAGCAACAAGACATGAAATCTTTGGCTATTAATATAACTCAAGACAGAGATTTACTTAAAAGGGTCTCTAACATTTTAATGAGAACAGTAAAGGCAAAGTTGAATAAATAGGGAGCTATACCATACTATTTATTTGAAAGACTAAAAATAGTGAAGTTGACAGTCCTTCCTGGGTTTAATGCAATGCCTATTAAAATCACAGTAAGATACTTTCTGGAAATTATGGTAAAATTCTTTAAACAATAGTCCATGGGCATATATATGTATGTGTATGATATGTATATATGTTCTTTTCCTTACTCATATGTACATATTATACATATATGTATTATGTACACATACATACATATCTGGATTAATATAGAGGTAGTAATACAATACCTTGGGTTATAAGAATGCTTTCGTAACATTATCTCATCCAATTCCCACAAGGACTCTTGTTATTAGACATGTTTACTTAGTAATCCCTATTTTAGTGTGACCAGAAGCCCACTATACCTGAGTAAATCTTATTTTATGCTATCGTTCTGATATTCCCCTTTAACTTTGTGTTTCTCTCAAGTACTTTCTTTTCTGTTCTTGTATTTTTTTTGTATTTATCAACTGCTTTATTGAATGGCAACTCTTTTGTACAACTACTTAAAGATAATAAAAATTATTAAAAAAAAGAAATCTATGCATAGGTGAGAAGTTAGAAAAGCTGCAATACAACCTGTGGATGGTATAGTAATAGATAATAATTTAGGATAATTTAATGGGCTCCAGGCTTTCTACAAAGATTTGATGAAGCAATAACATTAGTTAAGATCAAGCAAGCAAACAAAAAGCAAACAAATAGCAAACAAAATTTTAAGACCCAGTAAGCCATCTCATGCTTTTTTCTATTTTCAAGAACACTATTATTACCTTTAATGATATTCCTTTATAAACTTGAAGCTTCAAGAAAACAACTATGATTTTAAACTGAAAGTTTCAATGGGATATCATTTTCTTCTCATTACAGACACCTATAAACATCTTCATTTTCTTCTTCTTGCCTGTTCTTGTATTTTTTTAATTGTGAAAATACCGTACAGAGGGCTTACAATTACATGGGCAAGGTAATGAGTACATTTCTTATCAAGCATTATTGCCTCCTCCTTTGTTTCTCCTTCCCATCCCTTCCCATCTCCCACCCCACTTCCCCCTTTTTTCTGTGTGTGTGTGTGTGCCAGTCCTGGGGCTTGAACTCAGGGCCTGAGCGTCATCCCTGAGCTTCTTTGGTTCAAGGCTAGCACTCTATCATGTGATCCACAGCACCACTTCTGGCCTTTTGAGTAGTTTATTGGAGATAAGTGTCTCATGGACTTTACTGTCTGGGCTGGCTTCAAACTTTGATCCTCAGATCTCAGCCTCCTGAGTAACTACCATTATAGAAGTATTTTCATTTTTTGGGGGGAGGGAATTAAATATTTATTGAACAAATACAAAATAATGCTTATATACATATTATTTTATTTATTTTCTTTTTTGTGTCATTGAGGATTGAACTCGGGTCCTGCTGTTCCCTAATATTAGAACCACACTTGGTTTTAGCTTGTTTTTCTTTCTTTTTTTAAAATTAAGTTTTTTTATTGTGAAAATACTATACAGAGGGTTTACAGTTACATGAGCAAGGTAATGAGTACATTTTTTTTTTGTCGGTTGTGGGGCTTGAACTCTGGGCTTGGGCACTATCCCTCAGCTCTTCAGCTCAAGGTGCGTGTTCTACCACTTGAGCCACAAAGCCACAAAATGGTTTATTGGAGATAAGAGTCTCACAGACTTTCCTGCCCAGGCTGGCTTTGAGATCCTCAGATCTCAGCCTCCTGAGTAGCTAGGATTACAGGAGTAGGCAGAGTACATTTCTTATCCAGCATTGTTGCCTCCTCCTTTGTTTTCTCCCTACCATCCCTATGTACATAGCATCTTGTACATCTCTTTGTTGATGGGCAACCTGTATCCCTATTTAAACAATTTGGTTTTTTCCTTCCTCTCCCCCAATTAGGCCAACATCAAAAACAGGGGTTATACCATGGGGGAGGGACAGACAAAGCAACAAAAAAATCACATGGTACCTTATAAATACGTTGGAAACAATAGCAAGGAAGAAAAAAACCACTTGTGTCCCTATCTTGGGGTTCATTATGGATAGTATTATTGTTTATCATACTCAAATGAAAGTCTCCTTAGAGTACTTCTAGCTTCTGCCATGGTCTTGCAGTAAGGAGTACATAAGCAAATGGAATTCTCACTGTGGGGTGTTAAATATGGAAACTGGAGATCACCATTTCTTCCCATCCTTGCCTGATACAAGTAACTAATTTCTCCCTGTATGACCAGTCAGGAGGGCATACTTTCAGATAGGACAACTTTTTCCCAGACTTTGTAGATAGCTACACCTTTCCAGTTTCAAGTGTTGGTGAGCTTAGCACTTGCTGCTTCTACTTGGTGACAACTACTTGCTCATATGACAGAAACTATCCAATAAAACCTAACTCTCCATTTCCCTTTTCTAATTCTGTTTCTCTAAGAGTTATAGGTAATTTATTATTATTCATTAGTGTTCTAGGTAATTGATGTAAATGACATTGTAGATCATCTGTCCTTTTGTCCCTGGTTTATTTCACTTAGCATTCATGTTGTATCATGTATCCAAATATTCCTCCTCCTCCTCCTCCTCTTTCTCTTCCTCCTCCTCCTGCCCCCCTCCTCCTCCTCCTTTTTCCTCTTTGGTGTCAGTCTTGGGGCTTGTATTCAGGGCCTGAGCAAAGTCTCTGAGCATTTTTGCTCAAGGTTTGGTTCTACCTTTTGAGCCACAGAAACACTTTTAGCTTTTTGGTGGTTAATTCTAAAAAGGAGTTTCACATATTTTCCTTTGAACTGTGATCCGCAGAACTCAGATTCCCGAGTAGTTAGGATTCCAGGCATAAACGAGTGGCATCTGGAAAATTTCCTTTGTTTTAAAGGCTGAATAATACTTTATTGTATGGAGTTATCTGACTTATTATGTATGATTGTTTATAAATTTTGCAATATACTTGCAATTAGATAAAGAATAAAATTTCATGTTTTATGAGCTATTGAACACTAGATTTGTTTCTTAGAAAAGTTGGTGATGAATTATAAGTTCACATAAGTGCACATTTAGTGCACTACAAGGGAGTGCACTAATATTAACCACATGAAAATCAGAAGACATAAATCTCCTGAAGAAGTTCAGTATTTAGTTAAATAATTAAGTTATTCTATTTTGTCAGTAATTTTAGTACAATTCTTGAAAATAATGACTTAGTTAACATGTGCAGTCACAAAGAATGTGTTACATATCCCAGGGAGTAGGGAGGTGACTTTTCACTTACTTATTTCCCATTGCCTTGATAATAAATTTCATTTATATATGTATGTTTGTATGCATGTGTGCATGTGTGTATTTATTTATTTATGTGCCAGTCCCAGGGATTGAACTCAGGGTCTGGGCACCATCACTCACCTTTTTTCCCATTTGGGAACACTGGGGGGTTGAACTCAGGGCCTTGTGCTCACTAGACAAGCGCCCTACCAATTGAGCTACACCCCTAGTCAATGGATTTTCTTTTTGAGGGGGGGGTCCAGTCATGGGGCCTGAACTCTGGGCCTGGGCGCTGTCCCTCAGCTCTTCAGCTCAAGGCTAGCGCTCTACCACTTGAGCCACAGCGCCACTTCCGGCTTTTTTTCTTTTTGCTTATGTGGTGCTGGGGAATCGAACCCAGGGCCTCAGGCATGCAAGGCAAGCGCTCTACCACTGAGCCACCTTCCCAGCCCCCTCACCTTTTTTGATCAAAGCTAGTACTCTGCCACTTTAGCCACAGCTCTACTTCTGGCTTTCTGGTGGTTAATTGAGATAAGAGTGTCATGGACTTTGCTGCATGAACTGACCTTTAATAGTGATCTTCAAACTCAGCCTCCTGAGTAGCTAGGATAACAGGCCTGAACCACTGGCAATTTCATTTACTCTTAATTAGATGTTTTCTTATACATTTCTGAAGAAAATAGAGCAAATTTTAGTGATACATTTTTCTTTCTAAAGACGTCTTGAAGGGGCTGGGAAGGTGGCTCAGTGGTAGAGCGCTTGCCTTGCATGCCTGAGGCCCTGGGTTCGATTCCTCAGCACCACATAAGCAAAAAGAAAAAAAGCCGGAAGTGGCGCTGTGGCTCAAGTGGTAGAGCGCTAGCCTTGAGCTGAAGAGCTGAGGGACAGCGCCCAGGCCCACGACTGGACCCCCCAAAAAAAAAGACGTCTTGAAGTTGGACACTAGTGGTTCATGTCTATAATCCTAGCTACTCAGGAGGCTAAGATCTGAGGATCATGGTTCAAAGACAGCCTGGGCAAAATTTGTGGAGGGGAAGAGGAAAAACAAATCATTTAAATAGGGATACAGGTGGACCCATTGCAACAATGAGATGTACGAGTCGTTATGTCGAAAATGAACTTTACAACTTTCTTGGGGGGGGTGGCAGGGAGGATTGGGTGGGAGGAAGGGGGGGAGGATGGGAAGGGATGGGAAGGGGAAACAAAGGAGGAGGCTACAATGCTTGATAAGAAATGTACTCATTATCTTGCCCATGTAATTGTAACTCCTCTGTACAGTATTTTCACAATAAAAAAGAAAAAAAATAATAAAAAAGAAAGAAAAGAAAACTGAGACAAAAAAAGACAGCCTGGGCAGGAAAGACTGTGAGACTCTTTTCTCCAATAAACCACCAGAAAACTGGAAGTGATGCTATGGCTCAAGTAGTAGAGAGCTCGCCTTGAGCCAAAGAGCTGAGGGACAGTGCCCAGGCCCAGAGTTCAAGCCCTATGACCAACAACAAAACAAACAAACTAGCAATCCCAAGCAAACCCAAACAAACGATGTCTTGATCACTATAGTGGTTGGGATATATCCTCTCTAACAAGCTTTTAAAAAATGGTAATGTTGCCCTGTTTTCACTGTATTTGATGTTGGTATAATTTGGGGAGGGGAAGGGAAAAACAAATTGTTTATATAGGGATACAGGTGGACCCATTGTAACAATGAGATGTACAAGATGCTATGTTAAAAAACAAACTTTTCAACTTTGGTGCATGGGGGGGGGCAGGGACGGTAAGGGGAAACAAAGGAAGAGGCAACAATGCTCATGTAATTGTAACCCCTCTGTACAGTATTTTCACAATAAAAAAATTGTAATGTTGACACTTCTCTATCAAAGATAAGGTTTTATGTTTCTGTCTAATTTTCTTTTCTTTCTTTTTCTTTTTTTTTTTTTGGGGGGGGGGTCCAGTCATGGGCCTGAACTCTGGGCCTGGGAGTTGTCCCTCAGCTCTTCAGCTCAAGGCTAGCGCTCTACCACTTGAGCCATAGCGGCACTTCTGGCTTATTTTTTCTGGTTATGTGGTGCTGAGGAATTGAACCCAGGGCCTCATGCATGCAAGGCAAGCGCTCTACCACTGAGCCACCTTCCCAGACCTTTCTGTCCAATTTTTTGTCACCATTTCCTCTTAGATTTAGCCAGTATGTGAGCAGGGTCAGGGCCGGGCTGGGCCACAGGAAAGGCAATGGGCAGATGTTCTGGCCATGAGTCCCTGTGAAGAACTTAGCTGACACTTGGCATCATGGGAGGGATAAGTCTTCCCAAGCTTCTAATCATCTGTCCTGAGACCAGCTACCTTGTCAGGACCTGCTCACACTGAGGATTTGCAAGCAGTTTAAGTGTCGCCATTGTTTTACATCTCGAAATATTGGAGTCATATGTTGCTCAGTCATAAGAACTTAAATAGGCACTATGGCTTCATTGTCCAAAATACTTGTTAAGTGATGCTCATTTTGTATCAGTGTCGTTGGATGCTTCCCATAGCAAGGTGAAAAATCTAGTGCAAGACTGAAGTGACATTGAGACCCAGTCCATTCCTAGTTTTGTGTACCCATGCAAGTACATGGAATCTTATCTTGGTTCTGAGTTCTGAGAACTGAAGTGTCATCCCATTCATCCAGTGCTCGTACCCAAGCTCTGTCCTCTAGGTGACGGACCTTGCTAAAATGATCAACACCTATGTTTACAATCATATAAGCAGTTAACATTGTGGGCTTACTGGGAGAGTGCCATATATTTTATGTATACATATTCTAGTCCTTACAATAACTCTGCAGCAATAGATAGCCCTATTGCCAAACAGGAAAATAAGGCTCAGAGAAGTGAGTAATTTGTTCACTGTCACAGAAGCAGAAGGAAGCTTTTCAAATGCCAGAGTCTAGGTCCTAAGAGACACACTGGGATCCTGCTTTGACTCCCATCCCTTGGTCAGGTTCTGTTAACCTGGTCATGGGCACCCTTGGTGTCCATTATCTTCCTGCTTATGCTTCTGAATATTGTGTGTTCCAAGCATCTCTGTTGATATTGCTCTACCTGTCATTCATCCTGTCACCTTTGCAGGACCTTCCTCATACCTTAGCTGGGTTCTGTAGATTTGTTAGACTGATCTCAGCTCAGAACAAGGAGTCAAGACTTTGCAGACCAAGGAACTTGGACCCAACTATACACAATACAGGCAATACAAACAGACTGGAATGCTAGACCAGAAGCAACGGTGATAGCATTGCACACAAACCTCTGCAAAATCTGAAAGCAAACAATACTGTGTTTGTCCTCATGAAGATCAAAAATATGTAAATGCATTTGAGAGATGGCAATATTAAAATCAAAAAGAGAAAAGAATACACAATGGAAAGCATTTGAATTGAGTCATTATTAGAAATGATGGAGACCCAAGGCAGTGAAATGACATATTCAAAGTGCTGTAAAAAAAAACAGTCAACAAAGAAATCGATGTCAAACATATCCTTCAAAAATAGACATGAAATAAAAACATTCCCAGATAACCTCAAATGAGAGGTTGGACTACCTTACAAAAAATATCTTAGTTCAACAAGGATGAAATTCCACCAGGTAATAATTTAAATCTATTGGAACAAATGAAGAACATAAAAAATGTTAAGTATGTGAATAATTGCATTTTTTCTCTTTTTACCTCTTCTTAAAAAAAATTAATTGTTTAATTAGGATGACATGTTATTGAATTTCTGATATATGAGATACATATATATATAATGACACATTATATATGACATATGAGATCATAGAATACATTATATACATATATGCGTTATCCATAATATATATGACAATAATAGTACAAAGGAGAGAAAATGGAGCCATATTGGAATAGAGTTTAACTATTCTGTAAAAATTAAATCAGCTCCAATCTGAAGTCAATTATGATAAATAAAGTGTATGATCATTGCAATCCCTAAAACAACCTTTAAGAAAATAACAAGATATATAAGCAAAAATACAGCAGTCCATGAGACTCTTATCTCTAGTTAATTACCAAAAATGCTGGTCATGGAAGCTTTGGCTCAAGTGGTACAGTGCTAGCCTTGAGCAAAAATTCAGGGACACTGCATACACCCTGAGCTGAAACCCCAAGACCACCAACAAATGATAAATACATGATTAAATAAGTAAATAAAATAGAGGGACAGCAAAAACCATGAGACATATCAAACCAATTGGCTATCAAAGATTGGGTTAAATGGGAATAGATTAAATACTTCCTTTTAAAAAAGAGCTACTGAAACCAGACCCCAGTAGCTCATGCCTATAATCCTATCTACTCAGGAGGTTGAGAGCTGAGGATCATGGTTCAAAGCCAGCCCAGGCAGAAAAGTCTATGAGACCCCTACTTCAAAAAGCTGGAAGTGGAGTAGTGGCTCATGTGATAGAGTACAGCCCTGAAGGAAAAAGCCAAGGGACAGAACCCATGTCCTAAATTTAAGCCCAGTACTGGAACAACAACAACATAAGCCATTGAACACTGAGTAATACAGCGACCACTGAGTGCAGCTTATGATATTCTGCTAATATAAATAACATCACTGTGATATTTTATGTACAGTTTTTGTTTTTGCTAGTGCTTGCTTGTAAGAAATTTCATAGCATGGAATTAATTGAATCAGAACTTTATAATTTGACACATGTTGATGTGTTACTCTCTTAAAATATGTAAGACTATTTCCAAACAGAGCCATTACCAACATTTATAATTATTTAAATCCATGGGTAATGATAATCTGAAGTTGGTTAAATTGGCATTTGTTTTCCTGCTAGTGAGGCAAACATTTCTATCCCTAAGATTGCTCTCTTATTTTTATTTGTACATTTATTATGTTTTATGTGCAAATTAGTTGCTCAGCTGTTTACTGAGTGGAATATGGACATTTCTCTCTTTTTTTTTAAATTGTAGTGATGGAAGTAACTTTAATATTTTTTAGTTTCTTTCCTATAAAAGCTAAGTGAAATAATTAAATTAGCTTAATGATATTAACTTCTTGAGATTGGGGATAATTAAGAAGTGATTTTACTGGACACTGTGTGGCTCATAGCTATAATCGTAGCTACTGAGGATCATGGTTTGAAGGCAGCTGGGGCAAGAAAGTCCATGAGACCATTATCTCCAATTAACCACCAATTTCTGGAGCTGTGGCTCAAGAGGTAGAGCATCAGTCTTGAGTGAAAAATCTAAGGGACAGTTCCCAAACCCAAGCCCTGAGTTCAAATCCCAGTACTGGCACAAAACAACGTCCCCCTCCACCCCCTTCCCCCACTAAGTGATTTTGAAGAAAGCTGGCTATGAAGTGATTAAGTTGCTTCACATGCTTTAGGGATTTACTTCAGCTGGCAGGCCTGATGGTCTCTTTCTGAGAACTTGTCCCTGTTACTTCCTGTCTGCCCTACAAGCTCTAAGAGGAAATACAGAGTGGCTGACAGAGCAAGGGGCCGCAGAGGCTTAGGTGCAAGGCTTAGCCAAGCTGGAAATAATCAATTAGTCAGGGCAATTTTAGTGCTAAAACATAAAAAATAACATGATGATAATGCAGATCAGTAGATTTGATATTCTCCATAGATCCTGAAATAGATGAACACCTGGGTCAAATGAGGATTTCTGAGCTTCTAAGTAGTGGAAGAGAAATTTGTTTCATGCCCAGGAGCTACATTATACTTTTTCCCCTGCAGATTTTATGTATAGCTGTGACATTGACTCTAGAAAATGCTCCCAGTGTGTCGTGTCCGATTTCATGGAAGATCCGTGATACCAAGAGCCTTAGAGTTTACGGTTCACCTTAGTTGAGGAGTAGCTCCTCCACTATCCGTGCACTACCACTCCACTACTCCTCCACTACCCAACACCTTCCTTGCAGACACTTCCTGGAAGAGACTTATCAAAATTTAAATTCTGCTGATGAGAAGTGAATAGTTCCCAGATGTCATAGATCCTAAAGCATGATAGCAGACCATTGAAAATCAGCAAGGGTTTGAAATGAATAATAATCAAAAACCACTAGGTGCAAGGTCTTTTGATAATCAGTAATGATACAAGATAAAGCATGAGCCTACTCTTGAGTGATGCCTAAGTCCATTCTTGCTGCTACAACAAAATACCTGAGACAGCAAATTTTATAAACCAAGTTAGTTCTTACAGTTTTAGACACTAGGGAGTCCTGGCAAGGTACTGGGAGATTTGATGTGTGGTGAGAGTTAATTTCTGCTTCTTAGATGGCACCTCTTGCTACATCCTTATATGGTGGAAGGAACAGAAGGATTGGAAGCTCTTTGAACACTCTCTCTGTCTCTGTCTCTGTCTCTCTCACCTTCTCTCTCTCTCTGTTTCTCTCTCTGCTAGGGAAGTGCTCTACCACTGAGCTTACCCTCACTCATCTCTTCTTCTAAGGTTCTTTCTGGAGAGTAGAGCCCCATTAATATCACTACAATGTAGATTAAGTTTCCATGTATAATTTGGAGAGACACAAACATTCAAGCCATATCAAATGGCTCATTCTAGCCTCTTTCTAATTGAGAAATACTACACATCTTGGGCACTTGGGTGACTCCAAGTCACTTTCCACTTGCCCAAATATAGCACTACTCAGGAAATAGACATATAAGTCAGACAGATGGATTTAAAATGATAATAGTAAGGCTGGAGCCCAGGACTAGAATGTACAATCATGGTCTAGTTAATGGTTTCTACTGGAATATCGCTTCTCTAGGTGTCCAAGTATCCATGGGACTGACCCAGCCAGACTGTCAGAGGCACTTACACAAGAAGGCTAAGAGTGAAGGTGAATGGCCACAAACCAGACACTCTATGCTACCAGGCTCTCTGCTTATTTTCACAAGATAACTTTTACCTAACCAGGAAAAATATTGACTGTTGGTTATTAGCCATCAATCCAGGACCTCCTCCACTGTGCACAGAGGGAGAGAAAGTGAGGGAAGGGGAAGGGTCCTCCTCTGGAGTAGGAGCCGGGCGCATGTGCTGTGATGACGTGCCTCACCTGACAACAAATGGCAGATCTGGCTTGGTTTTTTCCTGCTGGTTCTTCTTTTTAAATCACCTTCTCTCTGTATGTTTGGCAGTAAATAAAGCAGAGTAAACTGGGGAAAAGTTAGCGTGGTCGAGTCTGGACTGGAGAGAGAGATGTGGTTCCACCTGGGGAATATGATCTTGACTTTTCCTCTGTGTTGTGTTGGAAGGCCAGAGATTTTGTCTTATTATTCTGTTCTCTCTCTCTCTCTCTCTCTCTCTCTCTCTCTCTCTCTCTCTCTCTCTCTCTCTTTTCTCTCTCTCTCTGTTTAAGGTTGGCCTCTGCTTAGGGAAAATGTGCAGTTTTCTTACAGTTAGAACACAGGATTTCAGGTACTTATTACTGCTTCTTTTGACCCAATCCTTATTTTTCCTTTCTCTTTCGCATCTGGCATTTGTTTATGTTACTTTGTCCTTTTGTGTCCTTGTAAGGTACCTTCTGCTCTTCCTAGAACCAGGCAAGGTATAAATACAGGAATAAATATAGTAAGCACCTGCTTCCCAAGCCTCTGGCTCCACGTCATGCGTCACTGCTTCCTGGCCTTTGGCTCAGGCGATAGCAGGCTCCATCCCTGCACTGGGTTGGTGCCCAGATTGCTCACTCAGGTCTTGTCATTCTTGGCTCTTCTTGCTCACTCCCTTTGGTCCAGTTTCTTAACTTTATATTGGATGACAGCAATTTTCTCTGTGCTACATCTCCGCTGCCCACCTCCTGCTCACCTTGAGTTGCTTACTAAGTCTATCAACCTTTTGGCTTTAGCTAACATCTGCATATCATGCCTTCAGCCCACCTCACATGGTATTTTGAGTCCTGGGGATGTGATGTGGTGTGGTTTTGGAGTCTTGTGAATCTGGCATAGCACAATCCTCCATCCATCCACTACTCATCTATTTTCTCACCATCCATCTGATCTTTCATTCATCCCCTCATTGTGTGCATGCATTTAGGTCTTGCTCATAGAAACCACACTAAGGACTTAAGAGTATAACAGTGAGCCACAGATAGAAATTTCGCTTTATGGAAGTTTTCATTGAAGTTCTCTAAATTTGTCCATTTTATTTTATTTCTTATTTGGAGATAGGGTCACATTTTGTAGCCCAGTTGGCTTTGAACTTGTAATCCTCCTGTTTCAGCCTCCTGAGTGCTGGGATTATAAGCATGTACCACCACACCCACAGTTCTTTCTTGTGGTGTTTACAGCTGAGTTATATCTTCAGCCCCAGGAAGTTAAATTCAAGCTCTGACATTTGCTAACTACAAAAAATTAATTTGACAAAGTCTTAGATTCTTAATCTGCACATTTTTGTGGTTACCTATTGCCCGAGGCCATTACAAAGAAAGTATGTGGCATAAGGTGTGGGCCCAGAAAACAGTGCATGAGGCAGTAATTATCAGTCTGATGTCTGGTTACACCATAACATGGCCCGGCTTGCAGCTCAGTCACAGTGAATTCTGAGTTTTCTCTTTTCCATCTGTTCTTCCATCAAACAACTTTCACTTGCATTTTGTTTTCCAGAAATTTCAGGCAGCTTCTCAGTCACTACATTTGCTTTCTCCACTGTCGTGGATTTTTTTCTTTGTATTTGAAAAAACAGAAATTGCCATTTGCAGAGTAGTAGCACCATAAATTGCAAAATATATGCACCGTGCCATATTCATGACAGGTGAATTAGCTATGCTCAACTCTTGCCATGCCACTTGCTGTATTTATAATCCCAAAGACAGGTATCTTTCTAAGTCCACAGAACCTTCTAGCAACTGTCTAATTTACAGATTCTGACCATTCTTCCCTGGAACTATGCTTTTTAACTGGGATGCTAAGGCTCTTTCCTCAGAAAAACCTCTAAGTATCTTAGTCAAGTGAATCCCTCCTTGTTTGGTCAGTTTCACCACATGTGGCCAGTGGTTTCTGGAATATGATAGGGGCTGGCAAAGTTTTGGTGGGAAAGAAAGGCAAATACACATGCCTAGTCTGCCATTGTGAGTCAGGAACATCCTCAATGAATCTCTGCCAGCATTTTCAGCTGAAAAGGTAGCACAACAAACAGCTGAAGAGCCCTGGCTACATGTTTAGAGCCGGTGCTCCCAGGCAACTGGAGTTGAGTGAATTCTGGGATGGGCTTTGGAGTGGCAGCACAGGTGCCGTTCTACCAACTCTACTCGGTCTCCCTTTCCCAGAAGTCCTTTCTCCCCTTCCTTCTTCTCCATACTTCCAATGCTGGTGGTGGATGCTGAAAAAGAGGACAATTTTCAGTAGTGACTAAGGATATACAGTGAGGCTAAATACATGGGCTAAGGTATTTTTCAAGAAGTGGCTATATTCTCAGATTTAATGAGAAGCACCAAGGCAGATGAATTTGGAGGCGATCTCCCTCTCTACACACAAATTCCACTTCTGTTAGCTTCAGAGATTATGCTGGGCATCTGATCTCTCAGCAGGCCTGCATGGTGGTGTCTCGGTGTCTGTGAACATGGTCTGAATGTCTGAAACATAAAGGAGCAGTCAGCGGTGGCATACTCAGGCCAATAATTTCAGAACGACTTCAAGAATATGAATTCCATCTGCAAACTCTTCTTTCTTTGTGGTGTGATGATTCTGGGAACTCCTGTGTTGTTGCTGTTGGTTGGACTGATAAGCAAAGCTCACAAGTGAGGAAGAGTTAGATTCTCTTGTTAATCTTTGCTGGAGAAGCCCATGCTGTAAATTTAAGACCAAGCTGTCAGACAGAAATTAGAGTGGTTATATTTGGTCGTAAATGTGACACTGGTATGGCCAAATTGTTAGAGTATCCAGCATGTCTGTACTCATTAACAAGTAGCCATTTCTCTGGGCACTGAGTGTCCCATACCACTCTGGGGACCTCGTGGACTTTCAGTCACTCAGCAATGAAGGCTGCCCTGACACCATCAGGTCTACTAAGGTCCCTTGCCTGGCTTTGTCCTGTGTGCTCTTGACTATTTGGATTGTCATGTCTACGCATGACAATCTGACTTATCAGAAGTTATGAGGATTATAAGCTTAAATTGTAGAGCCCTGGCTCTACATGTCAGAGGGATATTCTATGTGTGTTGATGGCTGGCCCCTGAGGCATGGGACTTGGAAAAATGACGATGTCTTAGAAGAGAAAAGGTCAGTGGGGACTCACTCAGAGCTTCACTCAACCCTCTGGAGGCTTGGTGATGTAGAAGGGGATGATGGAGATGGTCCCAGATGGCCACTAGGAAGTGGACAGGTAATGGGTAGACCTAGGACAGGACGGGGGGGGGGGGAAGAGAGAGAGAGAGAGAGAGAGAGAGAGAGAGAGAGAGAGAGAGAGAGAGAGAGAATAGCAAGAGTGTTTTTATGGACTGGCAAGATCCAGGCTTGGGAAAAAGTGGCTGAAGATCAGCAGTCCAGTGGGTTACAGGATATCCATGTCACAGCTGTTCCTCTCCACCCCCTCCCTTTACTATCCCAAGTGCAGGGGCCTCCTTGCCAGTCCTGAACACTGGCAATCATCCAGCCTCAGGATTTTCCCACTCTTTCTGCCTGGACTTTGCCCCCTCCCCACCTCCCTCACCTCTTCAGATCTTTCCCAAATATGACTCCTTCCTATGCCCCTTCCCAAACAGTCCTTCCATACACATCTATCCCACCACCTTCCATGCTTTTTCTTTGTGTCTGTGTCTGTCTGTGTCTATATCTGTCTCTTTATCTCTGTCTCTGTCTGTCTATCTGTCTCTGTCTCTCTCTCTGCTGATACTGAGACTTAAACTTGAGGCCTACACTGTCTTGCTTGACTTATTTTTGTTTACGGCCTGTGCTCTACCACTTGATCCATGCCTCCACTTCCAATTTTCTGCTGGTTAACAGGAAATAAGATTCTTGAAGATTTATCTGCCCCAGATGGCTTCAATCTACATCCTCAAATCTCATTCTCCTGAGTGGCTAAGATTACACGGGTACCCAGATCATATTTTGCTTTGTAGCTCTCATCACTTCCAAATAAATACACAATATGTTTGCTCATTGATTTGGTTTATCATCTAGTGTCTCGCACTCTAATGAAAGTTTTGTGATAGTAGGGACTGCACTGCTGCGTTGTTGATACTTGAAAGAGGTAAGTGCGCAAAGTAGGTATTTAGGTACTTAGTGAATATTTAACAGGGGACTGTGCTGACTATGACTTGGACATTGCTTTTTGTTCTGTACTCTTCTGATGTGTGTGTGTGTGTGTGTGTGTGTGTGTGTGTGTGTGTGTGTAAGGTTGGCAGGTGACAGAATAACTCATGCTTATATAGTTGCCTTCCCAAGTGTATGAGGGAAGTCTCTACTCTTCTATTTTCTAATTTTAATCAAGTGGAATGTACATAGCCACATGTGGCTGGGATTACTGTCCTGGGCAGAGCAGCTGTAGCCTGCTTATGCCCTACATGGGTAGCGGGGAGAGTTCAAGGTTATCTAATGGCTCTTGGCAGTGCATAACTCACTGGGATAATTTCTAGGGTCCTGGATAGCTCATCCTGGTGCCCCTTTTATTTTGTTTTATCTGGAGCAGAGACAGGTAAGAGCAAAGAGAGTGAGGCAGTTGCCTTGGGTACAAAACTTAAGGGAGTGCTAGACAGCAAATAAAACAAAAAACTCATTAAGGCTTCAAAGTACAATCCTCAGATCTCAGCTTTCTGAGTATCTAGGATTGCAGGTGTGAGCCACTGGCATCAAGTTTTGGTTTCATACTTTTTAGTGGCTGTTTGGCTTCTCATTATGCATGTGTTAATATACTTCCTACCATTGGACACTTAGTCTCTTTTCCCCTAGTTTAGCCTTTACAATGTTGGAATGAACAACCTTGTAAATGTGTTATTAGACATGCATGTAAGCTTACCTGGAGGATATAGTTGTAAGAAAGGAATTGTTGGGCCATAAGGGTGATTTTAATTTTGACACCTGTATTCTGATTGTACTCCTGAGAGTTTGTGTCACTTATAGTTCTACCAGTAAGACAGGATCCAACTCCCCATTCCCTTGCCAATATAACAGGATGTTAAACTTCTGCTCTTTGCAAATAGGTTAGGAAATCTTACATTTCAATTTACTTGTAACCTACAATTTTGTTATTCCATATGAAATTCATTTTCCTTTCTTTAAAAAGATTTGAGTTTTTGTGTTACCTATTTTTAGTCTATGCTTACTAGTTCTCATTAGAAAAATTGGAATATATTTCTTTTTTTTGTAATTCAACAGCTTTATTCTAATAGATAGGAGTTCCAGCAGCTCATGAACTGCATAGATAACTCCTGTGCATTACCTAGGTGTCTCAGTCCTCAAAAGTGGTTCCTGTATCTTAACTTTGTTTTAATCTCAGGATTAGTATACAATTGTGTTTTTCTTATATAAAAATGCATTTCTTGAAATAGCAATGATTAATTATGAATATTTATAATTACTTTATGTTAAATGTAAATGATACAGAATACTTTCTTTTCTTTTCTTTTCTTTCTATTTTGTTTTTTTTTGTGTGTGTCAGCCCTAGGGCTTGAACTCAAGGCCTGGGACTGTACCGGCTGGATCTCCTTGGAGGAAATTTGCCTCAAATACTCTCTTTTAAATAGTTACATAATGCTGTGTAACATCTATGCTATGATCAGGTATTCATTTTCCTCCCAGTGCTTGTTTGCCAGCAAAAATAATTTTTTTTGCTTTTATATCAACTTTATTCTCAGAGCAACCTGTGTGAGTTATCAAAACCCCACATTGCCAATTGTTGATGGAATCATATTCCTTCTTACATGTAGCAAAATCTCATATGTAGCAAAAGAGGATTTCCTGTTTGTACCTCTCTGTAAGGCTTTGTGACAAATTAAACAATGACATATACACAAGTGCTCTTATTTATTTTTTGCCAATCCTGGGGCTTGAACTCAGGGCCTGTGTGCTGTCCCTGCGCCTCTTTGTATTCAAGGTTGGTGATATACCATTTGCGCCACAGCACCACTTCTGGCTTTTTCTGAGTAGTTTTTTGGAGATAAGGGTCTTACTGACTTTCCTTTCCTAGGCTGGCTTTGAACTTCGATCCTCAGATCTCAGCCTCCAGAATAGCTAGGATTACAGGTGTAAAGCACTGGTGCCCAGCTCAAAAGTAATTTTTATATTTGAACTGATATTTTATTTTAGAAAGATAGATGTCCTAAAGTCAAAATGATTGAGAAAATATATGTAAATATAATAAAATATAATCTATAAAACTAATTGTTATACAATTAATAGCTGTTGTCATATGCCTTTTCAAATGTCTGAGGCAACTCACAGTCCTACTAGCATAGTGATTTTGACCATCTTTTGATGTTTATCAGCTATTTGTAGCTCCTCATTTATGAATGGCTTATTCAGAGTCTTCGACCATTTTCTTCTTTTAAAGTTTTGTTCTGTGTTCTATCCGTTTTCAGGGTCTAGGTATTAGTATTATTAACTATTTGTGATAACTATTTTTTCCAATCTTTTATTTGCTTCTGTATTTTATAATATTTTATACCTGAGCTTTCATGCTGTCAAGCATACATATTACTTTGTAATATTTTCTGTACTTCGTAATATTTTTTACTTGAATTTTTATGCTGTCAAGTATATCTTTTCATTTATGGCTTTGAAGCTTCCTGATTTTATTAAGATCTCTACTTTTTTGTAAAAAGCCAAAGAACAAATGTGTCAGGCTTTGTGGGAGTCTATGGTTTCTGTCTCAAGTTCTCATTTCTATCATTGTAGCTTGAAATCAACTGTAGATGCCAGCTAACAAAGCAAATGTAGCTGTGTTCCAATAAAACTTTATTTACAAAAGCAGGTGAAGCCTGCTGACTGCATTTTGTTGATTTTTGTATTCATGCATAAGTCAGATGGTAAAAATCCTTTGTTCGTATTTTCCAAAAGTTCTCAATTAGCTGAATAAAAGCAAAATTACACCTGGTTTGACCCTCTGTACTTCTATACTTCATCTTCTGTAACTTCTTGCTCAATCTCCCCCAGTTACACCAGCCTCCTCTCGTTCCTTGACAGATTCCAATTCCAGGCTTGCCCTTTCTCTGCTCATTTTTTTCCATTTGTCTACAATGATCACCCAGACAGCAGCAGAGGTCTCTTCCTCAGGTCATTTAAAGTATCAGGGAACCCTTTGCTAGGCTACATTATTTAAAACTTAATCGTTGTCCTGCCAGACACTTTCTGCTCTTCTCTTCTTTTTTCTTTTTGTCAGACATGGGGCTTGAACTCAGGGCCTGAGTGCTGTCCCTAAGCTCTTTTGCTCAGGTTAGTGCTCTACCACTTTGAGTCACAGTTCCACTCCCTTGTTTTTTGTGGTTAATTGAAGATAAGAGTCTTATGGATTTCCTGCCCAGGCAGGCTTCAAACTAGGATCCTCAGATCTTAGCCTTCTGAGTAGCTAGGTTTACAGGGGTGAGCCGCCAGCACATGCCTACTTTCTACTATTTTTGCTGTCTTTTTTCCCTTTTAATTCACAGCTGTATTTCATTTATTTATAATATTAACCATGAATCCTCAGCCCAAAATGTGTCTAGAATATAGCCAATTTTTGTTTATTTTGTACAATAGAGAGGGAATACTGAAAATGTACACCTTCATGAGGGAAGGCCTTGCAAGTGAGAGCTCACTGATTGGCTCAAGATTTTAGGACCAACCAACCATCCGCAGGCTGTGGAAGTATACCTACAGATAATTTTATAACTTAATGACCAGACTGGCCACTAGTTCATAAGAGGTATTTTTTGCTTTTATGGTTCTTTAGCAAGTCTAGTAATTAAGCTAACTTATGGAAGGAAAGAGCTTTATCTCTAAGGAACTCCTTTCTTCTAAGAAGAACTTAATATTTCTTCAAATCTTTGAGATGATCTCTGTACTTTCAAACTAAACCTAGCATTAATACCATAAAGTCTATGAACATATTTTCTATTTCATGTGATAGTTTGACTTGAGGAGGAATGCACATGTTAAGACAAGATATCTCTCCAAATTCTAGTTCTCTAATATCTTAAGAATACCTTACTTCTCTATTTACTATACTTGTTTTGAATCCAAAAGAGCAAGTTCTTAGCCACAATAGGAATAAACAAATCAAGAAGACAGATGATATCCCATTAATCTTATGATCTAAGGTGAACTACCTCAATCAACAATTAAAGTCCATATTATATGAAAAGAATAGATATAAATACCATTCTCTTTACACAAACAATTACAATTTTGGTACAATGAAAAACAAAATTTGTGTCCTAAATTAACTGAGAAAGCAGATATTTTTTTCCTGTCAGAGGAGAGATAATAAATATTTTAGGTTTGATTGGCTATATAGTCTCTGTAACTATTCAACTCTGCTTTCATAGAAAACCAGCCCTAGAGCTGGTGAATGGGTAGGATTTTGTTTCAATAAAAACTTTATTCACAAAAACAGGCAGTGGCCAGATTGTGTCTTTGGGCTACAGATTTCTAATACCTGCTCTATAATAAAGGTGTTCCATAGACTCTGAGGATGCATTGGACTTCAGTAGACAAGGTCAGAGAATGGGTACACAATCAATGGAGTTAGAGAGTGCATTCATGGCCCATCAGGACCTATAAAACAAGTGTTTGTGAGAAACAGCTCACATTTTGCCTTAAAGAAGTGGCTGTAAAGATGGAAGTAATATCTAAGATCAGGAAGGCAAGAGACAGGGGTCGGCAGCTGAGGTTGGATTCCCCATCCGATTTCCTTGTTGCTAGGAGGATCATGTTGCTAATTATAGTGTCCTGGAACTCTCTTCCATCCCACTCTTTCTCTGGGAGTGATGGATTATGAATAACACCAAAAAGTGCATTTTTCCCAATTGTTTCCCCAGGGAAGATCCCCAAAAGGAACTGTCACAGGAGAATTCAAGCATGACAGTATTTTTCTCATTAAGGATTCCCAAGAGTTTGGGAATAATCTGCTGTTTACAGTCACTGCTAACCTTGACTCCGTTGAGGGATACTAATGGGCTCTCTGCCTCCCTTTAGGTAGAAGAAGAAAGAAAAGCACGAATTAGCCACTGATACGAAGATGGTCTTAGGACACACAGGGGCAAGAGAAGGCCAGAGATTGGTCCCCAGGGACTCTCTGAAATGCCAGGGGCAAAGACAACCGTGACTGCTTCGTGTTTATGATTCTTGGCCTTGGATCCATGCTGGGCACATGGCATGCCCTTAGTGCTATTCAAAGCCTGCATAAACATCCTACGTTATGTTCTATGTCTCTTCCCGGTGAGTAGATTGTAAACTGGGATATCAGATACTCTGTCTTTCCCTTGTTTTACTTCTGCTAATGGAGGGCTAAGGATTCAGGACAGGGAACACTCAGTGAATCTATGATTTTCATTTTTTAGTTACTGAGCGGCCTCTCTGGCCGGCTCTGAATGAGACTGCATAGGCTGAGCTGCCCACTCAAGCTGGCTGCACCAAGCATGTGCCAATGTGCCCTGCTCTCTGCTTTCCCTTCAGCTTGTCTTCCAGCTCAAAGGGCCCACGACACTCCCTGCTTCGCTCTGTTCCTCCACATGAGAGATGGGAAAAGTGAACCCTGACACTACAGAGTTTCCACAGTGCTCTGAAATTCTTATATGAAAGGATTTAGGCAAGACACGTGCACAGTCATATGTGAGTGTTGTAAGCTTTTATTTCAGAACCTTTGCACTTGAGAGTTTCGGTGGGGGAAATAAAGCCATTTCAGGGACAGAAAACATCAGCTCTCAGGAAAGCTAAGAATAAGGAAAGTTCCTTCTGGTGTCTCCTTGTCAGCAGGGTGCAGAGCACAACTACACTTGCCTCAGGTAGATAAGAGCCCAGATGTTCAGCATCCTAGGCCTAATCTTTCTTCTCCTTGTAGGGAGCTCCAAATGGCCTGGCACCAATGATTGGCACCATTCATCCACAGCTACAGGGCAGCCAACCCCACTCAAGAGGTCCTCCATGCAAAATGGGGAAATAAACATCTTACAACATGTAACATTTTTGTGTGTGTTGGTACTGGGGTTTGAACACAGGCCCAGGGTGCTGATGCTCTGCTTTTTCACTCGAAGCTGGCACTCTACCATTTGAGCCACAGCTCCACTGGTAGCTTTTTGCTGGCTAATTGGAGATAAGAGTCTCACAGACTTACCTGCCGATGCTGGCTTTGAATCACATTCTCAGCTTCCTGAGTAATTAGCATTATAAGCATAAGCCAACAGTGCCTGTCAGAGCATGTAATCTTCAGCTATAACTGTGAAAAATAACACTTATGGTAGAATATAAATGTCACTTGTGCTTTTTTACCTTTATCTTGAGAAAGCCAGAAAGCATGTACAAGTATGAAGGGCAGAGGCTTGGGTTAGTTGGTGGTCAGTGGATGGAGCTTTCCTTTCCAGTTACCTCCTTAGGTTTATAACTTCTCTTACCTCTTCTTTCAGCGGATCTCTTTGCAATAAGGTTTCCTCTTCAAGGGAAATTGACTATGTTTCTAAAAGATATGACTGAACCAGAATGGAAATTCCTAGTCTATGCATACTTTCCTTCTTCCTTACCTATCCAGAATATACTGGCCTTTGGCAAAGCATTTGTTGATGGATTCTCCTGAGCTTCCACTGCTTCAGCATGAAATGCAGTATCTGGTATCATCTGGCCCCAGTATCTCTTCATTTCTTTCTCTATCCAATCTGTTGATGACAATGACGACAATGATGATGATGATGATGACAACGATGACGACAATGATGATGATGGCGATGACAATGATGATAACGACAACAATGATGATAATGTAGTTGTACAAAGGGGCTACAATTCTGTAAGTCAGATTATGAGTGTAATACTTGTTGGTCAAGGCTACTCTTTCCCATTCTTCCCCATTTCCTTCCTTCTGTCCCTACGGTCAAGTCACATAGCTTATTATTTTTTTGTGGGGGGGTCCGGTTGTGGGGCCTTAACTCTGAGCCTGGGCACTGTCCCTCAGCTCTTCAGCTCAAGGCTAGCACTCTACCACTTGAGCCACAGCACCACTTCCGGCTTTTTTCTTTTTGCTTATGTGGTGCTGAGGAATCGAACCCAGGGCCTCATGCATGCAAGGCAAGCGCTCTACCACTGAGCCACCTTCCCAGCCCCACATAGCTTATTTTTTTACATGAATATAATAGCTTACATTTGCTCACTCTTTCTTCCTCCATTTTGGTGCCCCTTCCCCCATTGCCAGCCCTCTAAAACCTGTTTCCACTTCCTGCAATTTGTTTCAATAAACCATACACTAGTTGTTCAAAAGGGTTATGCTTTGGATTCTTCCCCTACGTATGCCCTCTTCTAGTCAGTTTGTTTGTGTATTGAGCCCTGTATATGTTATCATGCATAGCTGTATTTTATATTTAGCTTCCCCATATGAGAGAAAAGATGTATCATTTGTCTCTCTGAGCCTGGCTTACTTCACTTAAGATGATTTGTTCTATGTCTATCCCTTTCCCTGCAAATGACATTCTTTCTAATGGATGAATAAAATCTTATTTTGAGTAAGTTCTTAATTCATAGTGATACTGAAAATTAACATGTGCATTGATTGAAATTTCACTCAGAATTATAACAGGATTTGGTAAGTATGTAGAGGTTAGAGGAAAGGAATTGACACATGATTTTTTTATTCATAAGAAGAAATCAGTGGAAATTCTCAAGGAAACTTAGAAGATTAACAATGAAGTGAACTCATATTGAGAAAAATTAAATTAGGTAATGACGGTGATAAAAATGGACTCACTATTGTGTTCTTTATAGACAAATGGGTCACTGGAACATAATAAGAAACATTACAAATAGATCCAATATAATTAAGGAATTTGAGATCTAATAAAGGATACCTTTCATTTTAGTGGGATAATTGTCGACTATTTAATGACTGGTATTAAAAACTGGCTATCCACTTGAGAAAAAGGATTTTTTAAATTTATCACATATTTACCATTTATGGTGCTCTTCATTCCTTTGTGTAGATCCAAATTTCCATCTGGTATCAGTTTTCTTCTGCCAGAAGAACTTCCGTTAGCATTTTTGTTAAAGATATGTTGGTGATGAATTTTTTCTGCTTTTCTTTGCCTGGAAAAGCTTTTATTTCACTTTTGGCTTCGAAAGGAAGAATAGTAATTGCCAACAAGCAGAACCCAGAGTAGGTAAATGTTATCATTGCCTCGGCTTACAAGTTTTTGGCTACAGAACTGGGAAGAGAAGCACAAAGGAAAAAATCCCAGATGGAGGAGATTAGCCAAGAGAGAGAATTCTAAAGACATACATTGGACTTTCTTAAGCCTTTAGCTGAATACCGATTGGCAAGTGTAAGCTAACAAATGGCCTAAGACCAGAGAAAGCATCCAGGATTAATGAAAATCCTGGCTACTGCTTACTGTCTCTACAAATCTGATTGGAAAACGTAATTCACAAGGCATCAAGTTGAGTACTGAGAGAGAAGCCATAGAAATGTCTGCTCTAGATTAAATGTTGCTCTGGACCCATTTAACAAGTCATGAAAAACAAGAGCCAAGAAGATTAAACATTTTTGAAGGAACTTATGCATCTTAGAATAAAAGTAATCAAGAATATTTATAGGAGCCTGGCACCGATGGCTCATGCCTGTAATCCTAGCTACTCAGGAGGCTAAGATCTGAGGATCATGGTTCAAAGCTAGCCTGGGCAGGAAAGTCCATGAGACTCTTATCTCTGATAAACCACTAGAAAACTGGAAGTGGTGCTGTGGCTCAAGTGGTAGAGTGTTCGCCTTGAGCTGAAGAGCACAGGGATAGTGCCCAAGCCCAGAGTTCAAGCCTCATGACTGACAAAAAAAAAAGAAGAATATTTATAGGAAGGTAAAAATATTCAGCATCCAAGGTATAATTCATAATATTTAGAACCTAAAGATTACTAGGCATGCCAAAATATAGGAAAATATAATTCATAATAAAGAAAAATAGAATCAACATGTAAGGACATCAAAGCAGACATTGTAACTGTAATCCAGTTGTTATAATGTGCAATCAGGTCATGAAATATGTGAGACCCAAATTTAATTTCTAGAGATGAAAATTAAAAGTTATGAAATGAAATCTGATCAGTAGATATTGCAAACAGTGGACTTGAAGACAAAGCAATAAAAACTTCACAAAATAAAACACATAACAATAAAGGCTTAAAATATTATTGATCTATAAATGAACTTCAAAGAGTCAAATATGTGGGTAATTAGAGACCTGAATGAGGTAGGGAGAATGGAAACATTTGAGTATGTAATGGATAAAATATTTTCATACTTCATGGAAACTATAAATCTGTCTAAGTCCCTCTCCAAAGCCAGCAAACTCCAACCATAAGAAATACAAAAAAATATCTAAGGCACATAGTATTCTTATTGATCAAAACCAATGATATAGAAAAAATATTAAAATTAGCCAGAAAAGAAGGCATGTGAAATAAAATGAAACAAAAAACAGCAATCTTCTTAGAACAAAACAGTAGAAAGAACTAAAAGAAGAGCTGGAGATTAAGGCCCTGAGTTCAATACTCAGTATCAACAAACAAGCAAACTAACCAGGAACAAGAGCAGAAAGAAGAATGTCTTGTTAACCTGGAATCCTATCCTTGTGTAAATAATCAATTATTAAAGAAAATATAGGCTTGATTTTAGGAATAGTTAAGTCAACCTATAAAACAAATGAAGTATCAGTCTTCCCCTCTACTAAATTTGGAATGAATTGAAAAACAAAGAGAGATTAATGCTAAGCTTTATTATTGAAGTTGATTAAAGAATTTGAGAATAGCTTAGGTCAATGACTAATTGAGTTAAGTAGTAACCCTCAATGAGACAATGTGCTTGTGCAGTAACTGTTACCTTGAACCTTGGTAATGACTACAGGGCTGGAGAGCAGAAGGCTCCCTCTCTGTGGGTACACAGATCTGAAATGATCACAAAGCCCAGATAGGCTGAGTGGAGCCAAATAGTCTCAACTGATCCTCTTGAACCCACCAATCGGATAACTCCTTCCATGGAGATGTGCGAGTGGGCAGTAAGAATCTGTTAATGTTTTAATTATCCTTTCGCTTAATGAAATCAAATAGTGGGGGCATACATAATAATAATCATAAATAATAACAATAAATGCTAATCAGTGAAAAACTCATTAAAAAAACATGTAGATGATATTAATTGGTAGTCAAGACCTTGGGGATGTTCACTTTGGATGGTCCAGAAGCAGAGCATAGGCAAAGAGTGAAGTCTAAGCTGTTTGTGTAAGAAGTGTTATAGCTCGAACATGAAATTTCCCTACTAATTTTTCTGCTGGGGGCTTTGTTGCCAGTTATGGACTTTTGGAAAGTGGTTGGCTCCTGAGGACTCTGGTTTTACCAGTGGTCTAATCCCTTGATGAGTTTATAATATGATAGCTTCCTTGGGAGGTGGTGAAAAGTAGAAGATAGGGCCTACTTGGAGGAAGTAGGCAACTGGGCCCCATGCCCTGGGAAGATGAGCCTCTCTTTAGCTCCTTCTCCTCTTTATTTTCCGGTTCATAATATGTTGTGTTCAGCCTTACCTCACTCTCTCACAGCAATGAAACCAAACCACTGTGGCCTGAAACTGCTAAAACTGAGAGCCAAACTTTGGGGAAGATGGAAGGAGTGGGGGAATTAATAAGACTTCGGGTCTGCTCCAAGCAATAGGGACAGAACAGGAATGCACTAGGAAAGGGGAAGATATACACAAAAAAAAAAAAAAAAATAAAACTGAGAGCCAGAGCTGGGCATGGTGGTGCATGCCTGGAATCTCAGCACTCAGGAGACCAAGGCAGGAGGACCATGAGTTTGAGACTAGCTTGGCCCATAGAATAAGACATGTTGCAAACAAGTAAATATACTGTGCCAGGATGAATTATGAGATAAATGATACGCAGTGAGACTAAACCAGGATATTCTGAGGAGAGGAATACCAAGGTGCAATTCCTATGGGCATTTGATCATATAAAAATACCAAAAATGAACTCTGGGAAATGGAAACAAGAGGTTTCATTCTTTGTTGCTGTTTTTTGTTTTTATTTTGTCTTTTTTATTCATATATCTGTCTTTGGGCAGATAAGGGGGCCACAGAAATGGTAGGACAAAGGGTGAACCAGTGCAGCAATGGTAGTCGCTAGACACTATATTTAAAATGAACCATACAGCTTGTGGGCGGGGACTGAAGGGGAAAACTTGGAGAGTATGAGGAAAGGGTTGCCATTTCCAAAAAGAAATATACTGTTTACCTGACTTACGCAACTGCAACCCCTCTGAACATCATCTTTACAATAACAATAATATATATATACATGAAAGAAATATCCTCTTTATCTAACTTATATAATTGTCACCTCTCTGTATACCACCTTTACAGTAACAATAAAATGCATGAAAGGCAAAATAAAAAAGAAAGCACATAACAACAACAACAAAAATCTTAACCAAAATGCGAGTTAAAAGAAAGATTTTCTCCTTTAACTTGTTGCGTCAGTTGTGCTACCACAGGGATGAGAAAGGAACATGAGAAGTGATATCCGTGAACACTAGTAAGTCATCTGGGAAGTGACTGAGAAACGAAGGATGGCAATAGCTAGCTAGCTAGCTAGATGATAGATAGAAGATAGATAGATAGATAGATAGATAGATAGATAGATAGATAGATAGATAGATAGATAGGTGTTTTTATCAAGCAACTTATCCTGAGGGCAGCTGGCATTTATTCCCACTGAGTCTCTTTAAGGAACATTCTAGAACACCTAATTTAGAGTTATCTGGGGGTGGGACGGGGGGAGTGAGGGAGCTGGGATCTGTGTGCACCAGTTACCGGTGGGAGGTTGCTTTGGGTAGCAGTTAAATTTTTGAAACTTTGAAGCCTGGCTTTCTACATGCAGAAGCCATTCTAGCAGCCTTAGGCAGTCTGTAGGTATAGATTTGGAGGGTTTGAATGTTTGAAACTGGGCTAGTAAACATGGAACTGCTGAGTGTTGAAAGTAGATGGGAGGGATCCTGAGAGCATTGATGGGAATCAAGAAATGTTACCCAATTTCATTTCTTTTAAGTGAGAGGTAACCTGACTCTAAGCCCTTGCCCAATGGACAGAGAATTTAACATGATGCAGTATTAGAGTTATTAGAGTTCTTCCTGGCCCATTGCAAGGTGGATAAAAATTACAGAAGATTCATGTAAAACAAATTGTGTGGGGAGCCGTGGTTATCACTCCATCATTGTTTGGATTAGAAAAAATATCTTTTTACTATCTTTAAGTAGTTGTACAAAGGGATTCCAATTCAACATGTCAGCGTATAAGTACATGGAATCAGTGTTATCCATTCCATTGTTCTCCTTCAGTTTTTAATGTCTGAAATCGTAGTTGAAGAGTTAAGGAATTTCTTCGCCAGGTGCACTTTGCATTGCATTCTCACTCATGCTGAGAGCAATGGAAAGCAGTAGGGTTCTTTATTTGTTGGAACCTGAAAGTTTATATCCCTTCTTCTGATTGTTACTGACATGGCTATCCATGAAATGAATTCCTTTTTTTCTTTTTTTACTCTTTGCATGGCTTTATTTTCTCTTTATAATAACCCTATGGCACGCTCACAGTGTCTTCAAGATATTTTAAACTTGCCTTATGATTTATGACTATCTTGATCCATGTCACCTATTTCAACATTCTCACCCATTCCTCTCAACCCAGGTCTTCTCTCACTCATTCGAATTTTGTAGGATGTGCATTGAATTCTTTATATATATATTATTGTTATTGTAGAGGTGATGTGCAGAGGGGTCACAGTTACATAAGTCAAGTAATAAGCACATTTCTTTTTGAACCATGTCATTCCTTCCCTTCCTCTCTCCTAGTTTGTCACTCTTATCCCCCACACACAAGTTGTGTAGTTCATTTTCCATATATTAGTGAGTACCACTACTGTATTAGTCCATCCTTTGTCTCACCTTTTCTGTGGCTCCCCTCCCCCTCTCAAAGACAAACTAATGAGCAAGACAATAGAAGACAACAAAAACAGCAACAACATTGAATTCTTGACTGCATACTCTCCCTCTTCTCCTCTTCAATAATCTACCCCTCTTCCCTTGATCCTACCCCATCCCTTTCAAGTACCCACTTCTTGGTGCTTATTTTATTGATCTTGGGCTTTACCTTTCTAAGGAATTACACTATTTGAGTTCTCCTTTGAAGGTACCATATTTCAGTTAATACATTTCAACATTAACTCTAAGCATGTCCCACTTGATTATCTCAGGGTTTAGAAAAACCAAAGCTGGGAAGACTGGCTAACTTGGGTACCCCACTCCCATCTCCTTGAAAGCAAGGGCTTACAAGAGTCTGCCTACCCAGTTAGCTTGGAAGTACAAGAGAAAAGACATGGGAGGACAGAACATAAATGAGTAATGCAACATGATTCTGTGACAATGAAGTCAGAATGAAGTAGAACAGATCCTCTCTGTGGAATGTGTTCATCGTGTGCTGGTGGCTCTCAATTAGGTCACTAAGGTGTTGCTCTTCTGCTAAACAAGCTTTCCCAAGCATGTAGATGAATTCTTACCAGGAATCAATGAAACCCCATGTGATTAAAAAATAAAAACCATGGCCTAAGCTGGGCTCTAGTGGCTCATGCCTGTAATCCTAGCTCCTCAGAAGGCAAAGAACTCAGGATTGTGGCTCAAAGCCAGCCTGGATAGGAAAGTCCCTGAGACTCCAATTAAGCACCAAAAAGCTGGAAGTAGAGCTGTGGTCAAGAGGTAGAGCATTAACCTTGAGTGCAAAAAACCACTCAGGGACAGCACCCAGGGCTTGAGTTCAGGCCCCAGAACTCACACAACCACCACCACTACCACCACCACCACCACAACCAGCCCTCCCCCCACCACAACAACCAGCCCTCCCCCCACCACAACATCCTAGTTTAATTAGTCCCACAATTATTGAAGAGCAAGTCTCATTAGATGAAGTATGCATTTTCTGGTTCTAAAATTTCATATTTTCTTTCACTTCAACTTCTTTTTTAGGCTATCACATTAAAAAAATTAACCTACATTATTTTTTTTTTTTAGTGATGCTAGGGTTTGAACTCATGCTTTCTTTACTGATACATTATTGCCAAATCACATTTTCAGCCCCCAAACTGACTTTTTTGAAGGAATAATTACCAGTTTAAACACATATTGATTCACATATAGGCAACAACAACTTGGATACAAAATTGTCCTATTATCCAAAAACTCCTCATGGTTCCCTTTGCAGTCATACCTTCCCCTAACCACTAAATCCTGGTGATCGCTTTGATGGATTCCTTTACTGTAGTTTCCTTTTATCTAGAAGGCCATTGTAATGTCCACAGAGTCAAGAAAATCCACGAAAGCATGGTTAAAGGTGACAAGGAGTTTTATTTGGCTGGCCAACCACTGCCTCGTTCTGGGAGGAGGCCCAAGAACAGCACCAATCTCCAGTGGGGCAGAGTTTATATAGGTTAGAACCACACACAGGTGCTGGTTTACAGAAGCTCAGAGATGATTTGGGGCGAGGATATTCTTTAGCTGTGGTCAAGATCAGGCAGACAGCATTCTGGAGGCCATAGATTCAGGATTGGAAATGGGGTTTATCAAGAAATGGAGAAATTGTTTACCACACCATGTCAATGCAATCGAATAACATTGCATTGGGCCTCTTTCATTGGGCGCAATGCTTTTGGAAATTCCTGTGTAATATTTTCTGTGCCAGTGGTTTCTTCTTTTTGGTTGTTGAGCAAGTCCATTGCATGCATGTAATGCATTGTGTACCCATTTATCCTCTGAAAGGACATATGAGTTGTCTCTAATTTTTGGAAATTGTGAGTTGAATCGTGACAGACATTTGTGTGAATGTACATTTTTGTTTCTCTAGGATAAACATCTAGATGCAAGATTGTTGGGCCATATGGTAGGCATATATTTATCTTTGTATGTAATTGAAAATTACTTTCCAGAGTAGCTGAGCTATTTTCTATTCTACCAGCAATGTAAGATTCAGCTTCCTCATCGGCATGTGATACTGCCAGTTTGTTTTTCAGTACTAGATGCACAGCGGTAACCTACGGTTCTCACATGGTACCTGTCTAACTTGTTCCTCTCTGACAGTAGTATCTGTCTTTTTCTTCTGGATCCATGTATGATTTCTTTTTGTCTTTGCTTTTCAGAAATTTTCATAGGGTTAAGTCCACACAGTTGTATATATGGAAATACAAAAATCCAGATACTTTGTGGATTTGTAGCTTTGGTAGATGTTATTGGCTTTAGAAAATTCTCTTGTAAAAAGTTCAAGTATTTCTTCTTCTGTCCATTTTCTAATTTCAAGATCCCAATTTTATATGTGTTGTTCTTTTATATTGTCTCACAGGTCTATTCAGGGCATTTTTCATTTCTAATACTATGCTTTTGATTTGATTCTTTGGTGTAGTTGCTTTCTCTCTGTTGAACTTGTATGCATCATCCTGCATGCTTTCTACCTTTTCCAGTGTAGTCAGGAGCTGGGCTGAGTTTGGAGTTTCCTGTTAGCCTAGGCTACCAACGTACCACAAGTGTCAACATTCTCCAGAAATAACCAGATTATAGGACGCTAGTTACCGTTTTGCCAGAGGATTTTTCTGTTTCTATTCCTTAGAGAGAACTTCTCACTTGCACTTCTTCCAGATGTTATCTCATTGTTCTTTTTACTCAAAGTTTGTTACAGAAGGGTGTGAAGGTGTGAATGCGTGTGGGGAAGAATGTTTCCTGATTCAGTCTTAGGCAGGCCCAGGGACCAGGTCTTGGTGTGTTATGTGTGTATGTGTAGGGGGCGTGGCCTTCACAAGTCATCCTGTTTTTCTTCCACTGTCAGTGCTGGTCCTAGAACAGCATCCTACCATTGCCCTGTGGGTGAGCTTTGAAAAATTATGTCCCTTTCTTGTTCATTCAATACATTTCTACCGGTGTTCCAAGATGTCCATTTTTATTGCCCCTTTGCCCCTGATAGACTGAGACTTTTTCTCAGAACAATGAGTCTGAGCAGAGTTTCAGCAAAGTCCACTTTCTCTAGGGACAAAAGCTTTCTTATGATTCTTTTCAATTTCCCCAGTAAAAATCTACAGTAAAATCTTGAGAAGGATATAGATGACTGACTCTCCAAAACCTCTATGTCTGTGAGTCCCAGGAACTTCACACGCTCACTCCACAGGAACAGGGCGTGGCACAGTGAATAAGAGATAATGTTGCTAGCCGAGAAGCCAGAGAGTTTCTGGTCTTCAGGAACTCTTTAAAACTTCAGTGAAATCATCTCTTTAGCTCATTTGGTATTTGGCAGTGCTTATCTCAGGTGAGCAAAAGTGTGGCTTGGTTTCTCCTTGAAGGAGTCCCTCTCTCCAGATTTTAGGTTGAACATTTGCCTCAGGAACTTAGGGGCTTAAATTTTCAATGTATATTTTTTCTTGTTATAAGTGTGACGGCAATGCACTCTTCCATTTCTAATGTGAAACCACAAGTATCCACTGTTTTTCTGAGAGTTGTGTTATTTCCAAGCCATGATTTTAGGACAAAAAGTAAGGGAGAGAAGATTGTGCACCTCCTTTCTCTCCTTCCTATCCCAACACCATCAATACAAGGGCATCTTTAGATCAACTCCATCTTTTCCCAACCACTTTAGTAATTTGGGTGGAATGTGGGCTGGCTTGTGGAGACTTGAGAGGTACTGAGATTTTAAGAGGTGGGGCTTAGTGGGAAGGCTTTAGGTTACTGACGGTGCTGCAGAAAAGCCCAAGGTAGTTCTCCTTGGACTTCTGGTTAGTGCTGGGTGGGGAGGGGAATCTTGTTCTAAAACCATGGCATAGCCCCACCCAGTCTCTCTGGCTTCCTATCTGGCAACATTATCTCTTATTTACTGTGCCGTGCCCTTAAATCTCCAGAGCTAAGAAATAAATAAGTAAATCTCTTTTTCTTATAAAGTTACTGGCTTCAAGTATTTCTTATAATAATGAAAGCCTAATATGCCACACTATCTCTTTCTTTTGCTTGTTTTAATAATGTTTACATTTTCCCATATATTTTTATGTGTGCCTGGCTGGTTGATTGGGTACATGCACACTCCTATCTGCATTATATCTTTATTTTTGTTAGTCGTGTGTGGCTGGCACTCAGGCACAATGAAGCAGCTTCCTGGCATCACCACAAGGTGCCCAGTCCCTGGTGGCACAGAGGTCTTGGCTGCACAGCTGTGAGAGGAAGAAGAGGTGTTGACTTGATTCTCCTGCAGAGCTAGGGGAGGGCAGATGGAGCATTCACACTTCAGGGCTTGCAGATGGAAAGCAGAGGCCCCGGGTGGCCCTGTTCTCTCGGCACTCTGATGTGCATGCATGCTTTCTTTACCATTATGAGAGAGGCAAGTGCATGTGCACACACCCAAACGTGCCCATCTCTCCACAAATAGCAATTTCTGAATGACCTTCCTGCTTTGCCTTTGGCCCAGTGAGGAGCAAAACCGAACTTGGTCTGCCGTTTGTTAAAAATTGAAACAATCTTTATAGATTTCTTCCCAATACCAAAAGGAATATATGATCATGGCAAAAAAAAAAAAAAATCAAACAAAACAAAAATATACGGAAGTCTGTTTTCTTTTCCTTCCCTATTCCAATCAGAACTACTGTATAGATTTGGCATATCCTCTCCTGTGATTTTGTTTTTTAGAGTTCTATGCAAGAGAGAATGTGTTTTCAGCTTTGAAAAGTCAGGCTAATCCACTTGACAAGTAGGAGGAAGTAGGTTACTAGAGGTTGCTTTCTTTTCTCTTGGCAGCTCAAGGCTTGCTGCTGCGATGAGTGGCGAGCCAGAAAGAAGGGGGGGTATGTGCAAAAGTAACAAAATGAAACTGCCAGTAACTCAGGGGAGGGGGCACTCTTGAGTTTATGGGAGACTGCACATAGGCCTGTCAGCAGGGAGCATGATTGCAGGCCAGCCCAGAGCCTGCAGGAACAGAGCATTCTCTGCAAAAGGGGCACCTCTTTGCTCCATGTGATGCTGTCTAGGGGTACAGATTCTTTGTCTCTACCCATTAAAGAATTAAAAGACAGGAAAGAGTTTAAAGTAAACAGAGGAAGTTTATTTGAAAGTGAAAAGGAAAGCAGTGAAAGAAAAGTAGTGTCTCCTTTTGGAGAGAGGGCTTCCAAGAGGAGTCCAATGGAGTCTTCTTGGAGGATGATTCTATAGTTCAGAGTTTTCCCCATACCTCCTCCCTGGTGTCCTACACTGATTGCTTGATGGCTTGGGTATATGCCACCCTGGCTTTTTTCATTGGTTGAGCAGGCACCCAGTGCATTGTGGGAAGAAGAAGCATTTGAACAGTAACTCACAGCATTACTGGAAGCAGCATTTGAGCAGGAGCCCAAGGCACTATGGGAACAAGAAGCACCATGATGGGCCATGTATTAGCTGCCACATTTCAACTATGTCACCTTTAATCTCTATCTACCTAATAGTACCCCTTTCTTTCCCTCACATGCAGACCTTTCTTCACTGTGTTAGTCCCCTGGATGTCTGCAAGCCCTGACCTTTGCATTTACAAGAACTGTAGTTCTTCCTAGCTGTCCCAGTGCTACAAAGGTCATTTTTCTCCTGTTTCCTTTTCAGTGGTTCTGGCCCTCCTGACAGCAGGAGAGCTGGCCTTCCCTTTGATCTGGAAATCAGGGACTCCTCTGGGAATTTGCTTGTCACTGGCAAATGTGTATTTCTGTCATGTCTGCCTGCCTAAGGAGGGTATAGGTAAGACTGTCAATGTCAGTCACTTCTGTGCAGGAACTGTATTCTCAATAAAATTGCAGGTTGAGGAGATGGGAGTTGGGCAGGTGATTTCCCAATTTTTTGCACTTACAAAGCATTGCCTAGCCCTACTACCGCTCTTACTAGACTAAGAACTCATACTAATCCCAAATTGGAGCTCTGATAGGAGAGATGGCTTTTTAGATTAATCTATGGTATGTTTCTAATATTAACAACACAAAGAGATCAGCTTGACTCAGGAATGCACATCTTGAATAAGGCCTGAGATAAGCCTAAGTCCCTAAATGAAGCAAAGATATGACTTCCTGGAGAAAAAAAATGATTATCTCAGATTCACCTAGGAGAGGCAAATGGTTGTAATGTTAACTGAGAGATTATGCCCTTTCTCCACCTTATGCTTTATCTCCACAGCAGGCCTCTCTACTCAATTACTCTGGCTCTTTAATGTGACTAATAATTATAGTGTTGATTCTATGTTGGGCAGTGACTGGATCTCTAGCCTTCCTTCCATCTGGTGAGATTCACTCTGAGCTGGAGCTCCCGCTGACTAACTGCAAAAGAAAGAAGTCTCACTGGTAGAGATTAATCCTCCCATCAGCCTTGCGAGAAAGGGCCTCAGACCCCGCAGACCCTGCTTGGATTTACTCAGCATGTGACTGACTTTATTAAACCATCCTTGGCCAACTAGACAAAAGGAAACAAGCATGGCTTTCTTCTAAAACAACCCTGCGCCATGTATGTATATTAGCCAGCTGAGAGCCATAAGTTCAGGATCAAATTGGCTTTTCTCAAATGTAATGTTTGCAATGTAGGGACATTCATCTGTTGTGAGGTGTTGTGGGCTTTATGATGCTCCCAGCTTCCAAATAAATTATATGTTCATATCCTAATCCCCAGAGCTGTATTTCTTCATATAACCAAAGGCTGTGGTGACTAAGGTAATGTTTTTCAGAGGAGGAGTTTACTCATGATTATCCAGTGGACCCCAAATATAATCACATTGTCCTTACTGGGAAGGCAGAGGGAGCTCTGCAACAAAACCATGAGAAGGAGGCGATGTGGAGATGGAGTCAGAGACTGTACATCTTGGTCACACATTCCCTCTCATTGCTGTGACTGTCATCGCATAAGTATGGGTAGGTGGCTTCGACTTGTGAGAAGAAGGAATTTCTCTTAGTCTGGGTGAAGAAGAAGACACATAGTTTCAGGACATTGTTAGGCAGGGTAGGTGGAGTATCTCACAACAAAGGTTGGTGTATTCTACATGTTATATAGCTACCATGAACTGCAATGGTGGTGGTGGATGTCACCGTCATTTAGCTTTGGAAGGAAGGAATATTCCTGGCCATTGAAACAAGGAAGAAGAGAATGGAACACATGCATGGGCTTCCCACTGTCGCTACCCAGTAGTGACCCACAGCACAGTCTCCTAACAGCCTGCTAGCACTCCTGAACACAGGGCTGTGCTTAACGGGGAATAGCAGAGAAGGGTCAAGAGTCAACAGATGACTTGATGTGTGTTACTATCAAAAAGAGAAGAGTTCATGTGGACTGGGCCTGAAGGGCCATTGGTTGGAGGGAGCCATGGTGACTAAGAGTCCCTGTCCTGGTTCTCTGGTCTATACATCTACTGCCTTTCTCTGATGCAACTCACAGATCTTTCCCCAGCTTTACTCTGACCAGGAAGAGCAGCTTGATCAGCTGGACTGGCCGTCACCACTGTGTTTTGTGCAGAACACTCACATGGTCACTTGATGTTGAAAGCACCCTTCCCGGAAAACCACATGGACACAGTCATGTACAGGAAAAGGAGTTGATTGCCAGCCGAGGCTGACAAGGCCACCTGGGAGAGGGAGAAATGGTGTCTATTTTCCAAAGGCATCCTTACACTATCCACCAGGGCTAGAGAGGGGAAGTACTCGTGTGCATAGCTGTGGACACTGGAAACAGCTCATAGGCAGGGTGGAGTTTAGGTCTGGGTGGAGAGCTGGAATGATGACCAGTCTGGAGAGACCTGCGCAGAGGCAGGGAGAGTTCTCTTCTCTTTGTGAAGGGCAGGGTGAAGTTCAGGTCTGGGTGGAGGGTGTTCCCATGATGCAGCTGGGACATAGGGGTAACATGCGGCTCAGGGAAGTGAAGTGGGAGGAACGGCCAGGGCTGAAGGCCAGTTGAAGTAGGCCTGGCCAGATCAATTGGTTTTGTGGGAAGTGTTGAGGACCTTAGATAAAGGATGTGCTAACAGATGTCATTTGAACTAGGACAAGGGCGACCCAATGTCTTCTATGAGCAGAGGCTTATGGCAGATCAATGCCATCCCAGACAAAATGGCAAAATGCACCAGACAACATGCCAAAATAGGGTTGGGCATAGAGATTCTGAGATCAGCTTAGGCCAGGGACCAACCTGAGGTTCTGTGGAACAGTGACAGTACAATGACTCCATGTGGGTGGGCTGCCCTCCTCTGACTGTGGCTCTGCACCTCCACATTGTTCTGGAAGCCAAGGATCTGGGCTCATGCTCATAGCAGCCATCAGGGGCTGCTTCTGTGTGATCAAGTCTGGGCCTTAAACTGCTCCCTATTCTATCAGCTAGTCAGAGCAGGCATTACCAGGTCAGGTCCACAAGCAGCTCAACTGGATCACCATCAGCTTCCATGATTTCGGGGCAGAAATATACTGGACAAAGTTGCAGGGCAACTGTCATACATAGCATTGCAGTTGTTAGAGAAGTTTTTAAAGCCGGGCACTGGTGGCTCAGGCCTGTAATCCTACCTACTCAGGAGGCTGAGATCTGAGGATCGTGGTTCAAAGCTAGTCTGGGCAGGAAAGTTCGTGAGACTCTATCTCCAATAAACCACTAGAAAGGTGGAAGTGGCACTGTGGCTCAAGCGGTAGAATGCTTGCCTTGAGCTGAAGAGTGCAGGGACAGCACCCAAGTCCAGAGTTCAAGCCCCATGACCAACCAAAAAAAAAAGGAGAGAAGTTTTTTGAATGAGACGACTTTATGAGAGCCTATTTGTGGGGCCTGTGGAGACCGTGACCTTTGTTTCTCAACTGAACCAAAGCATGTGTCCTCATGTTTCACCTGCCTTCAGGTTGTTTCTGCAGATATTTGAAACTATTGTCCTGTGGGCAACCCCTGTCCTTCCTGCCAGTTCTCTTCTGCCTCTTCTGGTGGCTTCTGCTGCTGCTGCTATAAGTCTTTCCTCTTCCGCACCCACCTCAGGTATGCTCCTGGTATCTGGTTCTAGGGTGTCTGTCCTTCCCCATCCTATAAGAACAGTTCTGTCTGCTACAGAAAAGGGAAAGTTGACAGGATAAAATATGCTTGCAAAGAAAGAATAATACTATGTCCTTTGCAGGGAAATGGATGGACCTAGAACAAACCATGTTAAGCAAGGTAAGCCAAGCTCAGAGACAAATGGTGCATCTTTTCTTTCATAGGTGGAAGCTAGATCTAAAATATACCAGGACATGATGAACTATACAGAATTCTAGGCATTCACACAGTGAGACCAAAGGAGGATACTCTTAGGAAAGGAACACAAAGGCACATTGCCTATGTGCCACTAATCTATAAAATAATATTTATCTAAATGAAAGCCAGGAAATGGAAATGAGAGTTTTTCTTTGTTTCTGTTTTTGTTTTCTTTTGTTTTTTCTTATTTGGTCATTTATCTGTCTTTGGAAGGGTATGGAGCGGCACAGAAATGGAGAACAGAGTGAACAAATGCAGCAGTGGCATGCACTAGATGCTATGTTGAAAATAAACTGTACAACTTGTGGAGATGGGAGGGTAAAACTGGGAGAGAGCAAGGGAAGGGGTGACACTGGCCAAAAAGAAATGTACTCATTACCTGACTTATGTAACTATAACCCCTCTGTACATCACCTTTATAATAACAGTAAAAAATAAAAATTAAAAACAATGTTTGTTTGCCATATCTCAACACCCCCCCAACACAACAGTTCTGTGTGTGAAAGGAAATATTCCATTTTCCAAAGTGTGAAAAAATCCCATAGGGTGAGATGTCTCTATGAAACCAGGTACATACATATCATACTATTTGTCCTGTAAGAGGAAGAAAAAAAATCTCAAAATTCCTACATACCTGGATCCCAATCAGTTGAGCCCACCTACAGCTGTAGTTTACCTTCACCCTCTTCCCTCCATTTTCCCTGAAGTCCCTGATTGGTATACTGTGTCTGGGGTAGAAAGCAGGGGTGGATGCTAGGTCAACACTCAGAGCCAGACTCTCACAGCTGGGCTGCCCACTGGCTGCTGGCATGCCCCCATAAGCATGACTCTTCTCTCCCATGGCCTCTCAGGAGGGAGGGTGGTTACACTCCTCATTCTGGAGAGTCTGCAGAGTTAGGGTCTTTGTGCTTCTTCAGAAGGGCCTTGGGTCTTCCAAACAAGTGATTGTGCCCTCCTTGCCTCTGAGGAGGTGAACACGTGCAGTTACAAAGAATTTCCCTGTCCATTTCCCCATTTGTGTGGTCCTAGTTTTAGTTTTTATATGACCAGGACAATCAGAGGCATGGGAGTTTTACTACAGTATGAACATTCTTCATGAAAGGCAAATCTCAGTACAGTCACTGGCCTCCTCATCAAGCCTGCTGGACTTCCAGCAGAGAGTGCTGGATATTGTTTTCCTAGCACCTCCAACTTGGAGACTTCCTGGCCTTCACAAGGTTGAATCTAGGCAAACTGTCCCAACTAATGGATCTGGGAGAATATGGAAGTTATGGTTTGATATTGATACTTGATATTGATAACCTGGTAGAGGGTCTCAATTTGATAAAGCAGGAGAAAAATACATGATATAATACAGGAGAAAAATCTTTCTTGGACACAAAGAAATAGGGAAAAGCCAGTAGTTAAAAGATAATGTCAACTCTTATCATATATTTGGGTTTGGGTTTTATTCATCTCTTGTTTTAGTGAATGCTAGAGAGTTTAATTTTTTTTTTTTTTTTTGTCGGTCGTGGGGCCTGAACTCTGGGCCTGGGTGCTGTCCCTCAGCTCTTCAGCTCAAGGCAAGGGCTCTACCACTTGAGTTACAGCGCCACTTCTGGTTTTCTGGTGGTTTATTGGAGATAGGAGTCTCACGGTCTCTCCTGCCCGGGCTGGCTTTGAACCGAGATCCTCAGATCTCAGTGAGAGTTTAATTTTTGTTTAATCAATCTATTTTTTTCAGGCCAGGACTGGGGGTTGAACTTTGAACCTTATGCTCTTGTTTGGATTTTGCTCAAGACTGGTGCTCCACACCTCCATTTCTGGTTTTTGGATGATTAATTGGCAAAAAAAGAGTCTCACAGGCTTTCCTGAATGGTGATCCTCAGATCTTAGCCTCCTAAGTAGCTAGGATTACAAGTGTGAGGCACCTGTGTGCAGCTTGTTTAACCAAGCTTAAACTGAAAATCAGAAGTCATACAGTTAAGAAGGAAATCAGCAATCCTTTTGTATAATTATATATCTACAAGGAAACTTTCAGTAATGGTAAGAAACCCAACTTTGGTGAACTGGTTCTAATTTTAAAATGGCATCACTGAACTGGCACTTTTCTCCTGTGGCTTAGGAGGCCCTGTTGTGTCCTAGAGCCTAGTGTTTTTAGAGTTGGAGGGGAGCCTAAGCAATAGAGTGAAGAGAACTAAAATATTTTCCAGAAAGGGGTTAAATGGCTTTAAACATGCAGGGAAACTGCCACCTGTCCTAGCCCCCTGTGGGCAAATATAGAAAAGATTTGGGATTAAGCGTTAGCCTTTTCTCCAGGAGAGCTGTCTCTGCAAAAGAGACTTTTATTCCTTTTCTATTCAGGGCTCCATTGTGATCAGACTTACATGTCTGCCTTGAGAGCAAGTATATGATTATGCTGAAGTTCTGTGCTCTTCCCAGCACCCATGCAGGGTATTGTACATGAAAGGGACTTCTAGAGTTCTCAGATTTCTAAAGGCTCTAGTTAAAAACTAGAGGATTTCTACTCACTCTAATTGGAGCCTGCCTCCCAGGACCTAGATAACATCTTTCCCACACTGTGGGTTTTGTTATTAATGTATGGGCGGGAAATTTAAGTTGGAGGAGATTAGATACTTCACTAATAATATGTAGTTCCTCAGGAGTGTTGCACTATGGAAACCCAACACGTCAGGTTACCAACTCATGCTTGGTGTCTAACAGGCCTAAGCAAGCTTTGCTTTAACTTTCTTCAAAAGCTAAAATCAGAATGGGGTTAGATATCAAGGGGGACATGGAGTTAGGCTGATTGTAAAATAAGAGAGAATACAGGATATATTTAGCGACAGATACAGAGGTGAAGCACAAAGGTTTGAGACATACAGGTTTCGTACATTTGATAAAAATAAAACTGAAAAGTGAATAATATAGTCTCTGTGTGTTTGCTGCAAATTTGATTAAAACTGTTTGTTGTGTAACTAAACTTTCCATTTCTCTTCCCCTAAGATACGGAGCTTCATGTTAAACTGTCCTTGCAAGGGATTTCCTGGTAAGGACATACTTTTCTTTTGAGTTTCTGCTACTACATTCGGGGGGCATGATGACCAGAAAGTGTGAGGCTGAGATCAAGTGATATGTTCCAGTTAGTAGCCACATTTCTAGATCTTCTCTTCTTTTGTGCCAGTCATGAGTCTTGAACTCTGGGCCTGAGCACTGTCGCTGAGCTTTTCTGCTAAAGGCTAACACTCTATCACTTGAGCCACAGCTCTACTTTTGGCTGCTTGGTGGAGATAATTAGAGATAAGAGTCTCATGAATTTTCCTGCCCAGGATGGTTTCAAGACATAATTCTCAGATCTCAGACTCCTGAGTAGCTAGGATTACAGGTGTGAGCCACTGTGGTATCCAACTTAGATTAGCTTTAAAAAAGTGTATCTGATTTCCAGACACCTCTGGCTCTCACATATTCTCCTAATTACTCAGAAGGCTGAGATCTGAAAATCATAATTTGGAGTTTGCCTAGACAGAAAAATTTGATATATTCTTATCTCCAATTAACCAGAAAGATATGGCTCAAGTGGTAGAGTGCCAGCCATGAGCAAAAAAAAAAAGTGCATCTGCAAGCTCTCATTGTAAGAGAAGGTGTTGGTGGCAGATTAATGGCTTGTTAAAGTGGATAATTCTCTTTCCATTGACATCAACTTATAAATCATGCAGTTCCATATGAGAGTTATAGAAAAGCTACCAAGAAGAGAGCCATGATTGTAGAGTGAGACAGAGATCTGATTCCACCATGGGTTTACTTTGGAAGCAGTGAGAAAGGCTGAGAGAAGGAGGTCTGCATTCCTGTGAAGATAAACTCCAGAGGTGGCAAGTAAGGGGAATGAAGGCTTTGGACTTCTGCAAGTCACATAAGCTATGAATATAGAAGCCTGTTGTCTGCTACACAGTCATCAGATAAACCATAGTCATTTGAGGAGATCAGAAACAAGTACAGAAGATATTCTTGGCAATCAGAATTTCTAATTGCTTCAGAAAAAGAGAATTCCTGGTAGATATTAAGAGAAAATTGAGGTAGCAGCTTCTTGGAGTATTAAGAATATATGGTATTTATACTTTAAAAAAAGCAAAAAATCCAACCCAGGTTATGCAAAGGAGAAATAAGTGAAGTAAGAAGCCTCAGATATTAGAAACATTTCATAAATAAGCTAGCGCCATTGGCTTGTGCCTATAATCTTAGCTACTCAGGAGGCTGGGATTGTGGTTCCAAACCAAACTGTGAAGGAAAGTTCATGAGACTCTTTTCTCTAATTAACCACCAAAAAACTGGAAATGATACGGTGGCTCAAGTGGTAATGTGTTAGCTTTTTTTTTTTTTTGCTAGCAAAAACAGCTCAGGGACAATGCCAGGGCCCTGAGTTCAAGTCCAGGACTGACATAAAATCTCTCTGTCTCTCTGTCTTTCTCTTTTTTTTTTGGTCCGGTTGTGGGGCCTGAACTCTGGGCCTGGGCACTGTCCCTCAGCTCTTCAGCTCAAGGCTAGCACTCTACCACTTAAGCCACAGCGCCACTTCCGGCTTTTTTCTTTTTGCTTATGTGGTGCTGAGGAATCGAACCCAGGGCCTCAGGCATGCAAGGCAAGCACTCTACCACTGAGCCAACTTCCCAGCCCTCTCTGTCTCTCTCTCTGTCTCTCTCTGTCTCTCTCTGTCTCTGTCTCTGTCTCTCTCTCTCTCTCTCTCTCTCTCTCTCTCTCTCTCTCTCTCTCTTTTTCTTTGAAAGATCATAAAATGAAAAATGGAGAAGCTCAAAGAAGAAAGTACAGCTCGCATTCACTTACATACTGATAGTATTTGGGCGACTACACGTTAGCCTTCCCATCGCACACCCAAACATGAAGGTGTTTTTTTTTTTATATTAGGAAAAAGTCATGGCACACTCCTGGCCCTCAAGGCCACAAGTGGAGAAAAGCAGGCTGCAGAGGGTGGGCGTGAGGGCAGCGGCTCCACCTGCCGGGGGACGGCCCCGCAGTGCCTAGGGCTTCTATTACTAGCAGATGCGCAGCGCCCCTCGCCGGCTGGTCCCCAGTGGTCCCAGTCCTCATCTCTGCATGGGGTGGGAAGAGGGGCGGGTGGCGTCATGGTCCTGGGGCTCCATGCTACATGTCC
Organism: Dipodomys spectabilis; assembly: GCF_019054845.1. Lineage (NCBI taxonomy): Eukaryota > Metazoa > Chordata > Mammalia > Rodentia > Heteromyidae > Dipodomys > Dipodomys spectabilis. Next base: position 13,622,203 of record NW_024870730.1, read on the forward strand.
ATACACACTGTCTGGCCGAGCTGTGTGCTGGCCAAGTAGCTGGGCTGTGTCTGGTTCTTCCTGTAGGGTGAAGTCCAGGCAAGGATGGTTCACTGTGCTAGGCCAAGCCTCTAAGGGGGCAAGGATGGCTTTCATTGTTTTTTCCTCTTTCTCCATTTCTGTTTTTTTTTTTTTTTTTATTGTAAAGATACTATACAGAGGGTTACAGTTACATGAGTAAGGTAATGAGTACACTTCCTATTGAGCATTGTTACCCCCTCCATTGTTTTTCCCCTACCATCCTTTCCCTCCCTACCTTCCCCGAGGTTCTTTTTTTTTTTTTTTTGTGATTAAGTGATTACATAATTTCCAGAATTTCACAGTATTGTGGAATAATGATGCTCAGTTAAAGTCACAAGTTCATTCTAACTTTCCTGGAGCAAATTGTCTATCACAGTCTATAACATATAACAGTGCACACATACACGCCATTCTTTCTCTCTCTTTTAAAGAAGAGGCATGGCTCAAGTAATAAAAATCCTCATAGCAAGTTGAGGGACATGAATTCAAACTACACTGCGTCTAATCCCTCCTGTTTTCCTCTCAGGACATCAGGACTGAGGGCTGATGTTGGTTGTCAACAAGACTGGACCAAGAAATACCTATAAAATTGGTAAGACATATTTCTAGGCTTATAGGGCCCTTTAGCAGTTCCATATGAGAGTTATAGAAAAGCTACCAGAAAGATGATTGGCAGGTGGATCAGTGAACTGAGTAGGAAAGCCTTAGATCTCAATTGATCATGAGTGGCCCCATTCAATAGGCTGGGAACCCAAATAGGACAAAAAATGTGGACAAGAGACAAGCTTGTAGATAGGTCCACCCCATTCTTCTTGGGCAGCTGTGATTCTGCTGCTTCCATTTTCCAAGGACATCAGACTCCATGTTCTTCAGCCTTTGAGTAGACTTACAGCAGTTGCTCTCTAAGGAACTTCCAGGCCTTCAGTCTTGGACTGGGGCCCCATTGTTCTGTGGCTTCCAAAGATTTAGACAGTAGTTTCTGACTTCCGCAGCTCTCCTGCCTGCAGATGGACATTGTGGGACAATGTAGACTCTGAACATGTAGGTTAATCCATAGTTATATATGTACTTTACTAGTTCTGTTCCTCTGAGAAACCTTGTTTTTATCTAAGTGGTTCATGGTTTTCACAACAGCCTTCATCCAACTTTTGATTAAATCAATAGAGGAAACCTTTCACCCCTATAGTCTATAATTTTGTGTGTTTTTTTTTTTATAACTGAAACGTATTCAGTTTTAGAGTTAGTACATTCAAATAGAAGTTATTAAAAGATTCAAAGCCGTGGGCTTCATTTCTTTCCTGCTTTCTTTTGATGTCTATTTTACACATAATTTCAATATTTCTGATTTTGTTTTTGATTGAAAACTTACCAATGGACATGTTATTTTAATTAAGTTCTGAGCCACTGTCAAAGTTCAATTAATTAATTAAGTTCAATTAAATTCTGAGCCATGGTAAAACACTGCATGCTCTAACCCCAAATTGGTTTTATATGTCAATATGCTAAAAAAGGAACAATATATAATTTTTATTCTAAGTTCATATGCCCTTTATGTTTCTCTGAGTTATCAGGAAGCAATCATGTTCTGGAGCTGAGTCCTGAAAGCATTAAGAAATCTTCAGGGCCAGGAAATATGGCTATTCCCTAATTCAATATATAGAATGAAACAACATTGTGATGTATTTGCTATTTTGAAGGCAAAGGAAATTTGATTCTGACCAAGTAACCTCTGCCATAAGAATTATGGTTTAAGCAGCAGGTGCATTTTTCATTTTGAGGAATAACATCAAAACAAGACTGAAAAATAACATAAGGCCGAAGCTCCTATTTTACACAATTTCACTTACAACTTGATAACCGCCATTCTTAATAGTTTTTCTTTGTCATTTTTTTTAAACACAAATAGAATGGGATCCAAGATGAAAAACTGCAGGGTAACAGGAGGGACCCTGAAACATCTACTCTCTTGGCAATTGCAGATAATATGAGCATCTACTCCCAGGGGGATTGCAGATAATGAGAGAGTGACAGAAAGAAATGGAAGGATGGCTAGTAAGGTGAACTTTGAATCAGTAGCCCAGTCCTGTTCTATGACAGGGAATATGGTGTGAGGATAAATAAAGATGGACAAAGTAGACATAGCTGGTTCATTTTTCATGCAGTGTGACATATTTCAGAGTACAGTTTTCATTTATTTAATCTTTGGATCTTTGGATTGAGGGTTCTAAAAAGATCTCCATAAATGAGTTATAGAAAATAAGAACTTGAGAATACATAAAATAATTTACTGTCCTGAAAGTTAATTAGAATAAGGTAAGGAAAAGGCCACCAAAAATTAAAGAACTATTAAATTGATTGTGTTTATCTGATATGAAAAAAGATGTAAAGCTAACTTCCAAATGACATGCAGACATATAGAGGTGCTTGTGGCTTGAACTGGTAGCCAGCTTTTATCCACTATGGGTAAAGACTAAATTGTATCACGACAGGTCTCGGTGTAAAAAAATCACATCCTTGTGCAAGTTGTGTTATTAGATTGACATGGAGTACCTGTGGGGATTATGGAAGTTTGTCAAGTTGGAAGAGAAGAGGGGAGAAACTAAGAAGGGGAGGCAGAGAATTATTGCTATCTCGATTTATCTTAGTTTCTTGAAGAAAAAGAAAAACACCTGAAACAAAGGACCCTGCTGCCTTTTAATAGAGAATCCAGACCCCCAGGCCCAGCCATTTAGGAAGCTGGATCTTTGGGAACGGCTTGGAGAAAGCTCCCTATAGTCCTGGGTACAAGTCAGAGTGGTAGGTTCCTGCTGGAACTGAGAAATCAGTGGTGGAGAAATGAGGTGTAAAGAGGAAATGGCTGTTAACAAAGATGAAAAACAATCAGAAAGAGAGTGTCCCAAGGCCTGCAAGCTACCATTGCAAAGGGATGCCACCAGTATCGCCACACACCCCATCCTAACTCAAGAAACTAAACCCTGTCAGGAGCCATATGTTTATCTGAGGATTCCCAGAACAAAGGATGAACAAGAAGAGAAATATCTGAATGAATCCATGGAAAGCACTTTGGCCTCCCATTGTCTAGTATAACCATGCCCAACAGAGATTTAAGAGGAAAGGTAAATGCAAGACACACATGTATGCAACACAAAATTTTTTAGTGACCACAATGACAAAGGAAAAACCAACAAGAAATCTTCAAAACACAAGCTTAAGTGAACTTTAATAACATTTTAAAACATTGTACTGAATTCAACATATCCAAAAATTACTAAACACATAGTCAATGTAAAAGTTGTTAATAAGATATTTTAAATCCTTTTCTTTTTATATTAAGTCTTTAAACTGCAACTTAAATTTTATAACCACATCACTTCTCAATAGCTGCAATGTTGGTTAGGGGACTCTGCAGTATTGACAGCATAATTCTGTACTCTGCTTGTATCGAAATTTTAGTTTTAATGAATCTGCTGGCTCAAAAATGAAATTATATTTTTCCTAATAGAAGCTAGCAATACAATTGTTTTATAAAGCAACTGTATATCTCTCTTGCTAGATATATGTTAAGTGCTATTTGACAGTTCTTAATTATTTTACACATAAAACTTTCTCAGTCATCAATTATTGAAAAATTTCAAAATATGTGTTTGTACTTCAGCTGACTGGATTTCAACAGAAAAGTTTGAGACACTAAAGAAAGAAAGTCTCACTAATGAGACTTGAAGGGGATTTTTCCCTGAAAGCATCTAATCCAATCAAACCCAATCTTCTTATATTTCACATCTATCATCTGTCATGGTAGCTTTAAGACTAATTGGTTTGGCTTCTGCTAACCCTGTTTTCTAGCTCATAATAACAATGATGACTATTAATATTTACACACATACTCTCATGTGCTATGAACATCATGACATCAGTTTTCACAGTAATGAGGTAAGGTAGGTACCTCATGGACCGAAATGGAGATTAGAAACAAATGAAGTGACCAAAGATCACCTAGTTAGGAAAAAGTAGAGGTTCACAGTTGAAGCTATTATTCCAGTGCCACGTTATGCGTGGCTGACCAGTGTGGCCTCTGTCACCTCTCTTCCCTCCCCATGGCCAGGACATCTCTTGTTATCCCTAGTGGGTCCACATAACTGCCCAATTAGTGTTCTAATTAGTCTTACCTCTGCTCTCACACACATAGCCAGTTCTGGAACAGGTAGGGAACCACTGCCCAGCCAGATGGCAAATAAACTCTGGGTCTGTAACCTGTTAGCTCTTAAAACATACTTGCAACAGTTTTGGCATAAAACACCAGATTAGGCTGCAAGGACAAAAATACTTACAGGGAGGCTTTATGAGGTTGAACCAAGCTAAAACTAGTGGGAGAAATATAAATTACAAACATCTAAACGAGACCTCTAGCTTTACTTGCTTTTGGGTCACTTAAAAATCATTAACTTTGGAGGACACACTGCAGTAAATTCTTAGCTTCTCGCTAGCTTTGATAGCACCTTTGACATGTGGGATATGGTAACAGTTGCCTTGGTTATTTTACAGGAGCTTAAAGACAGTTTTGCTTAAAATGCTTTATTTTCTCTTGGTAGTCCTGGGGTTTGAACTCAGGTACTCTTGCTAGGCAAGTGCTCTATCAATTGAATCATACTTTCAATCCTGTTGGTTATTTTTGAGATAGGATGTCGTTTCTGGACTGAACATGTGTTTGATCTACTGTTTGCTTATCGTAGGCTTCCTGTCCTTGCTGGGATCATAAACTTGCAACTAGTCCAGCTTTCCTTCGTGGAGATGCTGTCTGTTGGACTTTTCTTTCCCAAGTTGGCCTGGAACTATGATCCTTTGATCTCAGCCTCTGGTGTAACTTAGGTTGACAGGTACATACAGCTACAGGTTGAGAAGGGCTCTTGTGAACTTTCCTATCTGGGCTTGATGTGCAAGCCTTTTGATCTCTGTCTTCCAAATGTCTGGGATTACAGATGTGAGCAAAGTAACACCCAGATTGAACACTGACTCTGCAGCCTGCAGGTATTTTGTGAATGACTAAATAGGATGAAAGCCCTGGCATCTTGGTCTTTAACTCATGATTCCTCGGTCTTAAAACCATTGATTCAAACTTTACCTCTTCATGTAGACATGTTGATCATTTGAGAAATGTTCTGTTGAAGACTATGATAAAAGCGTTACTTGGCCTATTGCCCGTTGGTGTGAATATGTGTTTAATACGTGTTTCTTCTACTCTGTAATTGTACCTTCTTACCAGCTCAAGTGCCTATAGTCCCCTAGCCATATCATAACACCTGGACCAAACCACAAGACCAGGGTATTTATGCAAAATGATGATGCTAGCAACAGGAGAGACTCCCATTCCCTGACTCAAGCACGGAGAGTCCTCTAATAAGCCTGAGAATGCCAACTGTATTTCAGAAGTTCCTGAATGAGGTTAATTTGCCAATTAGCTCATCAAGTACAAGGCCAGGAGGCTATATGTACAAGAAAGGAAACCTCTTTTGAAACCAAACCTATGACTAATAGATAATTACTAAATGTTAGCCTACTCCTAATAGAGTCAATAAAAGTCTGTTGTTTTTTCTGTTCAAGCCAACAACCTGACCACTTCCATCAGTGCTAGCTCACTTTGACTCAAGGATATCAGGTGGAATCAGGTCCCAATAAAGAAACCTTGCCTGTCTTTGTAGATAGTAAGTACATGGCTTGGTCTATACTATTTCCATACATAAGGTTCCACTGAATCTGTGCGATACTGATTTAATTCTGATACTGCCTTGTAGTATTTATCATTTTTCAATTTGTGTGAAGGATTAACTGTCTTAACATACAACAGCCTTCTTGGTCTAGTGGGGATGTGTTGGCCACATGCTGACCACAATTGGTCACCCCGCCTAACTCTAAGATCCATACACACTTGTCTAAGCCAAGCTGTGAGAAGAAGTAGCAAGCTATGAATAACCAGGAGACCTGTATGGCCACCAAACCCAAATACTTCAAACCAATTTTCTGCAATTCCTTTCTCTCTTGTACAGAGCTCACAAAGCAGAAACTTACTGGGAACACAGAAGGACTTGTTGACTTAGCCCTCATTTTAAGAAATAAGATTTTGGGGTAAACCATAGTTCTGTGAGTATTTGGCATCTGTCAGTTTCCCATGGCTGCTGTTAACAGATTACAACAGATTCAGTGGTTTAAAACAATGGCAATTTCTTTTCTCACAGTTATAGAGGTTTGAAGTCTGAAATGAAGGTGTCCAAAGGCCTGCATGTAGTTTGAAGTTCTTAGGGAAGAATCGTTCTTTGCTTCCTCCAGATTCTGGTGGCTCCAGGCATTGCTTAGCTCCTGGAGGTGTAAGAGAGAAAAGCAATGTGTTTGGGGGCAGCTCTGGAGACAGGAGGACTCTCTTACAGTCTCTTTGTTTCTGTGTTTTATTATAGTCTTTATGGGCCATCTCAGTCTTTCTCTTATTGGAGTTTCCCAGTAGGAAGGCATATTGGAATCATGGTACAGGCAGGATTCTCTTGAGCACACAGAGTTGAGAAGCCAACTGCCTGAGATTCTGGTAACTTCCCACCCTTTCTTTATTAAAAACAAATTAGATGGAGAGTAGGACTTTCTTAGCTGTTTTCTTGGCCATCTTAGAATATATCATTAGCATAAGCAGCCATGGATGTTTATTGTATGAATAAATCAGTGGATAAATAATGCAGTACTATGCCAACTTTGAGGCAATTCCTTGACGATGTTAGATTCGTATTGTGGTTGGTGGACTCTGAGATGCCCTACAGACCCAAGCTTCTGGCAACACACATCCTTGTGTAATCCCTTTCCCTTGGTCTCTAATGTGTAAATTCAACCTAAGCAATGGGATGTCATTGCTCAGATTTGGTCACACAAAGACTGTGGCTTCTCTTTGGGGTACCTTTTGTCTCTCCCTTCCACCCCTCTCTCTTTCTTTCAGAGCCCTCACTGTGGAGGAAGCCAGCTGCCATGTTTTCGGGAGTCTCCGAGAGAAGCCCACGTGGAAAGAATGGATGCCTGGCCAGCAACCAGCAAAGGACTTGAGGTGCCCAGTCCAACCACCCTCGAGGAATTGAATTCTGCCAATAGTCACACAAGTGAGCTTAGAGGCAGATCTCTCCTGAACCCTTCCGTGGCTGCAGCCTGGCTGAGTGCCTGATATAGCTTTGAGAGAGACCTGTGTCAGCCAGCCAGCCAAGCAGAGCCTGGGTTCTTGACCCATAAAAATGGTGAGATGACAGTTACTGCTTAAGTTGCTAAAATTGGAGGTAATGTGCTATGTGGGAATAGATAACTACCACAGTTGTTAACCACTCCTCTGCCAACACAAATGCTTTCTATGAGAAACAGAGTATCTGAGTAGGTAATGAACCTTTGAAGTCGTCCATCAAAATCTTCTTTGCACAAATGTAAAGGCTCAGCCTCAGGGAGGACATAGACCTAACATAGGCTAACAGAACCAGGACAACTGGTATTGGGCCCTGACAACAACCAGAACTTTTCACTACTTGGCTGCTACTTCAGCTGAGAAATTGGTCTTTGTCCCAAATGCATAATTCAAGAACTGTCAACCTTAGTGATTCCACTTATAGATCAGCAACACTTGAATTGTCTACATTTTTGGGAACAAGGAACTCTAAAAATGGAATGATATTATGCATACTTCTATATTATAAAACGTATCATAATGATTATATTTCATACCTCATACTAATTATGTATTATATAATGTGCTATTATGATATAAATGATTATATATTATATAATGTGTTACATTATTGTGAATTACAATACTTATACTTTTATAACTTCTTACATTAAAAGTCTTTCACATATGCTCTCTTTGAAATAATCCCACAGTAAGAATAATTATCTAATTTGCAAACATGTCAGACCATGTGCCTGCATTCACAGCCAGGACCTGAACCCAGCTCTGAGCCCAGACTCCAGCTGGCACACCCTTCTAGCACTTTCCTCAGTGATCTGGTACTGTCCCCAGCCCAAAGCTTTCAATATCACTGTCATTCTTTCTGACTAGGCTGCCATTCTACTTTCCATCTGGCATAATCTGGCATTCCTATAGTATTGTGCTGTATAAAGCAAAGACTATTTTAAAGCTTCCATGTCCCAGATCTTAATAACAAATAATGACATCCAGTAACAATAGTTAAATTAAGAAGGAAAAAGAAGAAGAAAAAGGGAAAAAAGGCAACCATGTTTTGTAGAATGGCAGTCTTATTAATGCCTTCCCTTTATACTTTTTAAAGGCAGAGAATTAGTGGTCTTCTTCAAATCATCAGAAAGTCTTAGCTTCCATGTACTTTGTGGAAACCTTTACAATGGGCAGAAACAGCACATGAAAGCTTTAAAAGTGGTAGTATTTGTGTGTGTGTGTGTGTGTGTGTGGTGTGTGCGTGCGCACCCGCACAGAGACTTAGTGTTTTCACTCAAGGCTAGACTCTACCACTTGAGCCACAGCTTCACTTCCATCTTTTTGGTGATTAATTGGATATCAGAGTCTCAGACTTCCCTACCTGGGCTGGCTTTAACCATCAATCCTCAGACTCCTAAATAGCTAGCATTACAGGTGTGTGTCTCCTGTGCCTGGCTCAAGAATGGTACCTTTTGAGTTGAATACTCCTTAGTATACTTGACACAGCTCAGCTCCAGGACAACAGACTTCTGAATGACAAAGTGACCATGTGGACCCCAGGAAACTCACCTCAATAGCACCATCAGACAGCTCAAGCCCCAGGCTGTGCTTGTACTCACCTGTACTCAGGAGATCTATGTCCAAGCACAGGCAGCACACCACAGACCACCAGGCACAAGTGTTGGAGATCTCAGCTTACAATCAACCAGAAAGACAAATAGGAAGTAGACGTGTGGCTGATGTGGTAGACCACCACCCTTGAGCGAAAAAAGCAAAGCAAGAAAGGGCAGCCCTGAGTTTAAGTTCTAGCAGAGGGAGAGAGAGAGAGAGAGAGAGAGAGAGAGAGAGAGAGAGAGAGAGAGAGAGAGAGAGAGAGAGGAGACAGAGAGGAGACAGAGACAGAGACACAAAGAGACAGAGACACACAGACACAGAGACAGAGAGAGACAGAGAGACAGAGAAACAGAGGAAAAAGAAAAGAAAAACAAATTTCATAATCACCATATGATATTTCTAGAAAACAGCCTGAGCTATGTGTCAGCCACAGAACCCCTGGAGGCTGTATAGTTCTTCCTCTTGTCCTCACTTCCAACTCCTATGAAATCACACACCTGCATTTACACAGCTATGTCTTTAGTACACTCTTCCAGCTCCCTTGAGCCTATTTAGTCACTTTCAGACGGGTTAATTTGCATCTGATGAGCATCCAATATCAATTATCTGATTGTGTCTTATTTTGTTCTTAACTAATTTTGTTTAAAACATTTCAGTTTATCAGTTCTGTTTTTTCCTAGAGATCCCCTCCTGTTTCCTTGCCTCACCCCCATCCTCTCAAGGGAACTTCCCTTCCACATCATCTTGGAATGTTAATGCTTTTCTGCTGATTTCCCAATTTTCTGAATTTTATATCTTCTACTATTTCGAGATCTTTTCTATCTCCATGGAAAACATCCTTCCCTTTTCTCTCTCTCCTCTCTCTTTCTCTCTCCTCTCTCACTTTATCTTTCTCCTCCCTCTCCCCCCTCTCTCCCTCCCCCTGTATTGTAACTTGGTTTTGTGATTGCTAGGCAAGTGCTCTGTGACTTGTACTATGCCTCTGAGTCTTTGCACTTCAAATTAGTTTTTAGGTATTATCTCAGTTTTTATCTGGCTGATTTGGACTGTAATACTATTTAGGTCTCCTACATAGCTAGTATGACAGATATAACACCACCAGTTTATTGGCTGAGATAGGGTCTCATTAACTTTTTATCCAGGCTAGCTAGAAGAGGGACCCTACTGATCTCTATCAAGTAGCTGGGATGACAGCCTGACCAGAGGCGGCCAGTAATGCCATTCTGATCCACAATTTTTCTTTAAAAATTATTAGGAGTGTTCTCTTTATTTCTAATGTTCTGGAATTTCAAATAGTATGTCTTCATGTGTGTGCTTATAATTTAGACAATTTTCTTTTAGCATTTCTTTCATAGTTTTTTTTCTCTTTTTTCTTTCTCTCTAGAGCTTAGATGTACCTTAATCTCTTTTCTTCTCTCCTTCCCCATATCTTTGCTTTTTGCTTTATTCTGTGGAGGAGTTTTTTTTTCTATTGTATTGAATTTTTAATTTTTAAGAGCACTTTCTGATTATTTTCATTTTTGAAAATGGCCTTTTAATTTTATGAATATAATACATTTGTTTAGCTCTCTAAGGACATTTACCCCGGGGAGAGAGAATTTTCTTCCATTTTCTGTAAACCCTTTACTCCAGGCTTTTTTCATTGTTTTTGTTTGTCCCATCCACATTGGAAGTTTTCCGTAAATGGCAATCATTCTTGGCTGTCCATTGTTAAAAAGCAAGAACCAATGGTGAGGTCCTGCAAATCTTCACGTACAGATGAGATTTTTCAGCTGAAGGGAATGATCAGGCAGTAAAGATGACTTAGGATTTGGAAGTGGAACTTCAATGTCGTGCTGTGGAGCTTTGTTTTATGAAAACATTCGGTTTTTGTGAGAATGCTCTAGTTTCCTACTTATGGGTCATATATACCTGCTACCAATGTCTTGGAGATGGGTAAAGCATGTACTACGCACCACTCAGTATTCAGTCACTTCATTCATTCATTACATGACCAGACCCAAGTCCATAGCATCTTTTTTTTTTTTTTTGGGTCCGGTTGTGGGGCCTGAACTCTGGGCCTGGGCGCTGTCCCTCAGCTCTTCAGCTCAAGGCTAGTGCTCTACCACTTGAACAACAACACCACTTCCGGCTTTTTTCTTTTTTCTTATGTGGTGCTGAGGAATCGAACCCAGGGCCTCAGGCTTGCAAGGTAAGTGCTCTACCACTGAGCCACCTTCCCAGCCCCTATAGCATCTTACTCTTAAGAACATTTCCTGTTTGGTGCTGAGGTTGGAACAAATAGATGGTGCATATGTATATTTTCTGAAAGAATAATGAGAGAGAAAGAGAGAAAGACAGACAGAGACAAAGACAGAGAAACAGAGACAGAGAGACTAGCTAGTCTACACACAGACTTTCAACCAATCCTCTCCTCCAATTCCGTGCCTTACTCTCCTTTCTGACTGATAATCTAAGAAACTTAGAGATTCTGTAGATAAAGTGGTTCCTCTTCCTTGAGAATCTTTTGGATACAATATCCTTTGCTAAGATAATTATTACAGCTCTGTCAGCTTGTTTGCTGATTTCTTATCTCCCCTTCTCTTCATTCTTGAGAGGACAAATTATATATATTCTTATTCCTTATTTTCATTTTTCTACATGTCTTGAGGGTGAGAGGAGACATGTGTGTAACCAGATACACTTACAGAATATTTAACCCAAAGTCTTAAATGGCCTTATTAATGCTGATAATGTCACCAATTGAGAAACTCAGCATGAACCCTGGGAGGTTTGGAGTCAGAGTCAGGTAGCACTGTGACACTGGCTGCACATACACTCAGAATCCAGGGGCAGGAGGTGAATGGATTATCTTGCATTTTAACTCACTGGCAGCATTTTGTAAGCTCAGAGTCAGAACAAAAGGAAACCAAAACCATTCTGCTTGAAAGGGCTTATAGTTGTAGAAAACATAGTAGAGCAACTTGAAAGTATTCTAGCTTAAATCTGGTAACTATTCAAAGTGCCCTTTGATGGGTAAGAATGTATGTGCTGTGTTACTTCAACAGAAAGGATTCTTTTGGTGGGAAGAGAGTTTACTGGGAGGGGTCACAAAATTTTCAGGAGTGATAGTATTGTTCTCTTTTTCACACACTCCCTCAGATATATACATATATATATATATATATATATATATATATATATATATATATATATATATATGTATGAGTTGAAGTAACTCCATTTTGAGGCAGCAGCCATTCTGTCATTTATGTTAAATTATGAGTGACCCAGAGCAAACATAAATTCCAGTTACTGACCTGTCTGTATTGAAGTTAACCAAAGCTCACATAAATCCCAAGGACAGAGTTATCTGTGGCCACAAACTCCCCTTACTTCACAGATACCCCTGCCCTTTATTGCCCTGGCCCAAATGGTCGTATAACCCCTTATCACCCCTTACCGCCCTAGAATGTCCTGTTAACACATCTGATTGCTGTAACTTTGTGGTTTTTGCCTTTATAAGCCCTGTGAAATTTCTGCTCGGGGCCTTCCTCCTAAGCTCCACTGTGTCGCTGTGTCGGTGTGTAGGACCAGGCCCTAGCTGCAGCCCACCTGAATAAAGCCTTGCTTTTGCATTTCGGAATGTCTGACTCTCGGTGGTCTTCTTGGTGGGAGTCCTGCGACAGGGACACAACAATTATGTAAATTGCTAGGGCGGGGGGGGGGGGGTCCCAGAGCTTGAATCCAGGACCTAAGCACTACCCTTGAACTTTTGTGTTCAAGGCTAGTGCTCTATGCCACAGCTACAATTCTGGCTTTTTGTGGTTCAATGGAGATAAGAATATCATGGAGTTTCTTTCCTGGCCTGTCTTTGAACCATGATCCTCAGAGCTCAGCCTCCAGAGTAGCTAGGATTGCAGGTGTGAACCACTGGTGCCTGGTGGTGCGCTGTATTTTAATGCAATGGTGGTAGCTTGTGTTCCTTTGTTAAATTTCATCTACATGTTGATTCAAAATGTGCCCGTTTTCCTATGTGTGGAATCTAAGAAACAGGGAGTAGGCCAGTATGTACTTGTAACTGGGAAGAGAGTGACTGGAGAGATGTAGATCAGAGGATAAGAACGTTCATCTAGATAGGGGAAATAAATGCTACTAATCCACTGTATATTAAGATATACATATTATGGTATATATATTGTGCATATTATGGTAGCAATAATCAGTAACAATGCATCATATTCTTTTTGTTGTTGTTCTTGGTTGTGGGGCTTGAACTCAGGCCTGGATGTTGTCCCTGAGCCTGTTTGTGTTCAAAGCTAGTGCTCTACCACTTGGGACACAGTACCTTTTTGGCTTTTTCTGAATAGTTTGTTAGAGATAAGCGTCTCATGGACTTTCCTGCCCAGGCTGGCTTCAAATTGTGATCCTCAGATCACAGCCTCCTGAGCAGCTAGGATTACAGGGTGAGTCACCTGCACCTGGCTGTGTTGTATTCTTAAAAATCAGAAAGAGTAGATTCTAAGTGGTCTTACCACAAAGTGATGTGAGGTAATAGGTATGTGCATTATACCAATTTAGTCATTTCACAAAGTCTACCTATTTTGGAACATCGTGGAGGATGCTGTAAATGCATAAAATATTTTTCAATAGAAAAATAAGTTAAGAAAGGCAACAGGAATGTGTCTATTGGAGCCTATGTAAATTTGACTTCAATCAAGTTGATTTAATGGTAAAAACCTTTTACAGATAACCATCATCTTTGCGATAAAGCATGGATGCGACTCAATATGCAGTGCAGTCCCCAAGTTGGTCTCCTGCATTCTAGTTGAACCTGTTCCCAGCTCGAGGCATGGCATATCTTTTCCCAATATGCCATGACTAGCACACCTCTGCATATTGGCCATACCATCATTATGCCTAGACTGGTCTTTTCCTAGGAAGTGTTTTCTAACCACTGAGTCCTGGAAAATGATTGCTTCTTCCATGCCTTCTCTTTTATTTTTTGTCTACACCAGTCACAAACATTTAAAAACTCACTGCTTTCCAATATCTTTGTTATAGTCTTACATTATTTTAATTTCTGTATTGATATTTTACTTTTCATGTATGTATGTCTTATTGTCTTAGGAAAAATTAATTTCCGAGGGGACTAAGAGTGTGTATAATACAGCTTTATATTTCTCTTAGTGTTTACATCTCTCCTAGTGGTTAACATAATGCTATACACATAGTTGACAGCCAATAAATATTTGTTGAATGAAGGATAAGATAAATCATGCAGGCATTTTAAAGGAAAGAAATCGGGGGATTTGAAGTAGAGTAAGAAAAGAATTTGCTACACTGGTAAGGATTGTTAGGACAAAATAATCTGAAGAAATCAGGATGAATAAGTCACATATAACCTACATTTTTAAAGGATATATATATATTTATTTAATGAAATAAACAAAATTTACAAAAACAATCCACAGGACCTATGGGGCTGCTAAGGACAATCTATAATTGGGATATGGTAATTTTAAGCTCCAGTGATTCCTGAATTTATTCTTGGAGATTTATTGCTAGGAATCCTGACATGGTCCCAGGAGGCAATATCTTGAGCTATATATGGCATTCTTCATGTCATTCTCTCCCTTTGACTCAGTGTTGCCAAGATAACAAGCACTTCTACCGTTTTAGGTAGAATGTATATCCACAAACAGTAAGAATGAATTCAACCATAACATAAGCTACGCATTTATTATGCACAGCTTGTTAGATTCTGATTTCTGATCTGCCATTTTTCCCCAAGGAACATAGACTTCCAGTGTGGCACAGAAAATAATATGGCTATTTTATTTTTAAAGGGCATGCTATTTGTAAAAAGAAAAAAAAAGGCCCCAAATGAACTCATCTGTAAGTCATATTTGGTCTTTCTTTTACTTACTCATAAGATGAATTTATTTATGATAAGTAAGTTTTTATGGCATCATATTTATTTTATCACAGAGGGAAGGAGTGCATGCCCAGAAATTGGATGCCACACATACCCACTCAACTTGCAATAATGAAGGCTGTTCTCACCAATTTACTTTGCTGCCTGACAGACAGAGGGCTGTTCATTTTATTATTGTTGCCCACACCTATCAACTCTACCTCCAATTTGATGACTACCACAGCAGTATATTTAGAAAATCTCTTCAGGGACTATTATTATTCATCTTTCAGAAGGCACAGGGCCTATAATGGATGTGTTGTAGACAACAAACCCATTTAAAGGTTTATCTCCTAAGCGAGAGACTAATCTGTCTTTATTGGAGAAACATTGTCATTTAATAGATGAGTTGTACGTATTGAAAAAAGATGGTTTAAATGTGTGTATAATTCAGGCACAAAGGCAAAAATACTGTCTAGTATTGCCATGTGGGAAACAGAAGCTGACGTGGTCAGTCTGTCAGACTGTATCATGAGTGGGAAAACCCAGAGACCTGACATGAGGGCTTATCTTGTGAGTTATGAATTGTTCTTAGATTAATAACATTACTACTGCCACTGGAAGCACCAGTTTCATAATATGTTTGAGACCAGTAGTTGATCAGAGCACTCAAGCTGTTATTCCCATCAGAGATGAGGGCCTCAAATGTTTTCTATGACATATACCTTGGTTCTCTGAGAAAGTAAGTTATGTGCCATTCTCTCATGTTTAGGTATGATGATAGCTAGCAGTGTGGTTTGTTTTCTGTTTTGATACTTTGCTTTGTAGTATTCAATAAGAGGACTTGTTTATCCACTGAAGCATTTGACTGTTACTTATGCCAGGCAATAAAATGGAATTCTGTTGCATTGTATTCTGATTCATCTCAGTGCAGGTTTTTTTTTTTTTAATCAAAAGAAAACAAGCCCACCCAAGCTAGCTTGAGTAAAGAAGGGCTCCTTTATAGAGATGTCAGGTTATTGAACAGATATGTAGAGTCAGGACTAAAGGAAGAATTAATGCTTTCTCTGTGTCTCAGGGCCATAACATCCTTTTCTTTGTCTCTCTGTCTCTCTCTGCTTTTCTCATGTGTTCATTCTCGCCCCCTTTCTTAACTTCTTTTCTTACTCATCTAGCTTATGAAACTACAAGATCATAGCTTTGACTCTTCTTGTGACTGATGTTTTCCTACTGTTTCTATTCCTAGGTTCAAATTTTCCTGGGAGTTTGATTGGCCTGACTTCTTCATGGGACATCACTTTGGGGATGTTCTTTATAAGCCAATGGATGGAGTAGATTCTCTAGAAGAAGCCCTAGGGGCAGTGGACTGTGTCATGAGTTTCTTTCTCTTCACACTCTGGTTTGACTCTCTTGCATTTGCTTCTTTGAGCTGCTTTTGGAATGAGAGCAATGGAATTGAATGCCTGTTCTTGAATGAACACCCTTCCACCTACCATTTATATAAAGATTTTATTTAATAAAGAATTTATTTAATCAGATTTTATTTAATGAAGCGAATTCTGAAACTATCTGGACCAGAGGCCATTGATGTATCCAAAACACAGGTATTTAAGTTCTCTTTTATGGCAACATTTGGAAACCAGATATTTTAATCATCAATAGTTGTGCAGGATAGCAAGGATATCAGGGCTTGGATAAGACTTTCCCCTTCAAACTAGAACTTATCTCTCTGATAGTGAATTTAGTGTAGGCTTTTGTTCAACAAAGGATCAATTGAGTGTCTGGACTGGAGGATGTGAGTCAAACGTCAAGACCAGAAACTGGTCTAAATAGCCTACCAGGAGATAGCAGAGGACTCTATTGGGGAGACTGTGAAGGGTTTTGGATCTCCATATTCTTTTTCTGTCATGCCTTAATGTAGCTCAGGTACAATCTGTGTTCCTAGAAGGAGCTTAAGACCCTTGAAAGCCTTAGTTATTTGTGGATATGAGGATCTACTATAGTATTTGGCGCATAGTAGGTACTCAATCATATTTACTAATTGGATGAATGGAAAGCTTTCTCTGCTGACATCAGCACAGCAGTCCTCAAGAACAGCCTGCTTTTCTCCTTGCACCTTCCTGTGATGTAGAACTTTCCTGTCATCTGAATGAAATTTTAAATCTATTTTTTAATCTTAGGCAATTTCAAAAAGTATTTTTTTAAATCATTGTCAGCCTGCTTTCTTTTCAATGCCAAAACTGCTATCTCTCTATATATCTATATATATATGCTATATAGATATATATGTATCTATATCTATATCTATATATTGGGTCTGGTCATTGGGCCTGAACTCTGGGCCTGAGCGCTGTCCCTCAGCTCTTCAGCTCAAGACTAGCGCTCTACCACTTGAGCCACAGTGCCCCTTCTGGCTTTTTTCTTTTTGCTTATGTGATGCTGAGGAATTGAACCCAGGGCCTCATGGATGCAAGGCAAGTGCTCTACCACTGAGCCACCTTCCCAGCCCTCTTTTTATATTTTTTACTTACAAGATTGCATGGTGAATGCAAAGGTTTGAACCTATGACATTTAGAAACTATTCTCTGCAAGTTCACCATACCATTTGCCCACATACTATTCTTCTTCTTTCTTCTTCCTCCTGCTCCTTCTCTTCCCCTTCTCCTTCCTTTTCTCTTTTTCCTCCTCCTATTTCTCTTTTCTTTCTCCCCCTCTTCCTTTCCCTTCCCCTTCTCTTCCCCTCCTCCTCCTCCTCCTCCTCCTTCTCCTTCTCCTCTTCATTTTTTTTGCTCCCCTTCTACCAAAGGCACCCTAAGCACTGTGGAGTCTGTAGCAAAGCACTGACCCTTAAGAAGCTCTCTTGGAGTCACTGCACGTCCCTTCCCAAATGTGTATACTACATATATTTACATTACAAGGGACTTGGTTGTCATTATACTTTTTACAACCCCCTCACACTTACTGTAGCTATTTTAGAGAAAGGGAAATAGAATACAAACGGTATTACATTTGCTCCCATCACCCAGATATAGTCCATTTTCTCACATTTTCTCCCTTAAGAACTTTATTTTAAACATAATGGTGTAACAGTTCTTTACAGATATCCCCAAATCATCAAGCCGTGATGAATGTGGTGAGCAACTTCACCCTCCACACACAGACACGAGCCTTCTGCAACAGTTGGCTATGTGATGCACTTTAATTTTATTCTTAAGGCTCATTTTTATAACATTAAAAACACGATGACACTTTTTGGTCGGGTGGTTGATTTCCTGGATTTACTCAGCATAAATTGAGAAGTTAATTGACAGTCTTTTGACTCCCCTGGTGTGGGAATAACACTGCTAAGAAGGCAGAAGAGAGGTAGCAGCATGAACGCATTAGAAGCCTGAGCAGTCTTCTTGAAACAAGCTAAACACTACAACACTTTGAAAAACACTTCCAGATTCACTGCTGGATAGGCACAAAATTAAGGTCTTCTCTCAAGATGAGATCTAAAATCAAGGCAGCCACCCAGGCTGACTTTTCCCCCTCATTTTAAATTTTTATTGTTATTATAAAGGTGATATGCAGAGGGGTTACTGTCACCCAAATCAGGTAGTGCGTATATTTCTTTTTAGACAGCGTCACCTCTTCCTTCACTCTCTCCTAGTTTTCCCCTCCAGTCCCTACCTACAAGTTGTATAGTTCATTTTCAACATAGTGTCTATTGAGTACTACTGCTGCATTTGTTCACCCTTTGTCCCTCCATTTCTGTGACTTCCCCCCCAACCCCTTACCCTCCAAAGACAAATAAACAGACAAGACAAAAAGAAAAGAAAACAAAAACAACAGCAAAGTAAAAACTTCTTGTTTCCATTTTCTGGAGTTCATTTTAATATATACCATTTTATTTGACCAGAGGCACACAGGCATTGTGCGTTTGTGTTTCTCTGCTAAGAGTATCCAGCTTTGGTGGAGTACAGGCTTGCTTTTGTGCTGAGACCTGGAGCTTTTGTTTCATTTTAGGCATGGACACAGGGAAGGAATGCTAAAGTCAGCTAAAGTTGAGGTATCTTTAGAGTTGACTTCTAAATAAGTCAGGACTTTGAAAGGCCAAACACTTCCAGCAATTGAAAAATGAGAAAAGAAGCCCATAACAGAGGGAGACAGTCAGGTGATTGGCCCACCTGAAATTTGCTGTGGAGAATGAGAAAAGCAATGTCAAAGATCTTCACTGATAACTCAAAGCCATAAGGAAGCCCACGAGTGACTTGAAGGCAGGAAAGAAACAGGGAGTGAGTAGAACAGAAAATGTGGATCTAACAGGAAAATGGAAGATAATACTTCAAAAGGTTAATCAAAACACAAGCAAATCAAAATACAAATATGTGGAGTTTTCCAAGATTGATTCTTTCCATTAGAATACCTCTTAAAAAAATCAAATAATCATAGAACTTCTAGACTACATTATAACTTTTATAAGCCACTCGTTACATAGGAGTAGTACCTAATTATATTCCAAATACTGAAAGCACTAATAAAATGGTATTAGAAAGGAATCAAGTTACATTTCAAATGTGAGGGACAAATCATCAGAATCACATGAGACGCTTGCTTGAAACAAATGTAGAATTTCCATAAAAATGTTGGTTCTGGACTCGTTCTCAGTCAGTAGAGGGTTCTTATTCTGAAAATCTTTCCAAAGTGCCTTTCCTGTTTAGTCCTTGGGTTTTGTTTGCTTGTTTTTTGGTTTTGGGGATTGAACTCTGGGTCTGGGCTCTGTCCCTGAGCCTCTTTGTGCTCATGGCTAGCACTTTACCACTGGAGCCACAGCGCCATTTCTATTTTTTTTTTTTTGTGCGTAGTTTATTGGAGATAAGACTGCTTATGGACTTTTCTGCCCAGGCTGGCTTTGAACAGCAATCCTCAGATCTTGGCCTCCTGAGTAGCTAGATGTAAGCCATCAGTGCCTACCTCTTTGTTTGTTTGTTTTTGTTTGTTTGTAAATCTGTCATCTGTCTCTCTCTGACTCTGCTTCTGTTTCTCTCTTTTACTCTTTCTCTCTGACACAACACATACACACACACACACACACACACACACACACACAACAGAAAAGAAAAAGAAAGTGAAGAGAAAGAAAAAAAAGGAAATGCAAGCAATGGGAGTTTTAAAAAGCTCCATTTTTCATACTTAAGTGTAGCTTACCTTTTCTGAACTTCCTCACAGCTTTCTTCAGGAACATCTTTAGAGATTGTGAGTGATGGACATTTCTATCCAATGCTGAGTTGAATGGTTTGCTTGGAATCACTCTTTATAAAAGCATTCATCCACAGCAGTACTTCCCAAAGCCATAAACAATTACTGTTAGCCCTGCACCTGTCTCAGTTTTCATCAAGTATCAAGTTTTCTTCTAACTTGGTGAATGACAATTTATTGTAGGTAATTGTTTTCCTTTGTTGGACAACTTTTACTATAGATTTTTGAACAAAATTTATTTATTGCTAGTATTATTTGCTTTAACAAATTATAATAATAATATTTACACAATGCAAAGTACATTTTAAATATTTGGTATCAGAAGATAATATTTTAAACATTTTTATACCTAATACGATCATCTATTATTTATAATTTACTTAAGAAATAAAAGTACTGAAAATAGTTACTTCAGAAATTGCTTGGGAGGCAGAGCTAACATGTAAGATATTATTTCTCATGTTACATAACAGAAAATGATTCTCAATTTTCATGTAGAATATCTTGTTTTAGAAATGAATTACTGACATTAAGTATGAGACACTTTTATAACATTAATCACAGCAAATATAAATGGGCTAAACTTACAAGTAAAATGTAAAGACGGCAAGGCTGGATTGAAAAAACCATAGCTGTGGACTGGGATTTTCTCAGCTGGTGGAGTGTGTGTCTAGAAAGACTCTGAGTTCAGTCCTCTACAAACAAATGACCCCTTCCCCCCAAATCCAGAAACTAAAAACACCTAAGCAAAATGCTATCTATGATAGCATATGTTACAAAGATATATAAATATTTATCAGCAGGGAATAAAAAACTTTTATAAGAAAAATAATCAAAAGATTCCTAGGGCTGGGTGTTGGTGGCTCACACCTGTAATCCAAGCTACTCAGGAGCCTGAGATCCAAGGATCACGGCTCAAAGCCAGCCCAGGCAAGAAAGTCTGTGAGACTCTTATCTCCAATAAACCACTCAGAAAACCAGAAGTGGCACTGTGGTTCAAGTGGTAGAGTGCTATCCTTGAGCTGAAGAGCTCAGGGACAGCGTCCAGGCACAGAGTTCAAGCCCCACAACCAAAAACAAAAAAAAAAAAGACACCAAGGGCAGCTATATTAATATTAGGTAAAAATTTATACAATAATAATAAAGAGAGCCATAGCATTAACTTTTTAGTTCAGTCTATTTTGCAATTCTGAGCTTTTTGTATAAAAGAACATAATCTCAAAAATATGTAAATCAAACATTTGTTACAACTAAGAACTAATGGCTCACTCTTAGAATCCTAGCTTCTCAAGAGATTGAGACATGAGTATTACAGCTCAAAGCCAGCCTAGGCGTAGAAGTCCATGAGACTCTTAACTGTAAATTAACCAGCGAAAAGTTGGGGTTGGAAATATGGTACAAGTAGCAGCACACCAGCCATGAATAAAAAATGGTAAGAGAGAGTACCCAAGCCCTGAATTCAAGCCCTCAGTCCTAGCATGCATGCACATGTGTTCACACACACGAGTGCACGTGCGCACACACACACACACACACACACACACATACTCATACATACATACACAAAGTTGATTAGGGTGGGAGAAACTGAGGAAAACAAAGGAAGGGATAACATTGTCCAAAAAAGAAATATACTCATTAAAAACTGACTTATGAAAGGTAACCCCTTTGTACAACACCTTAATAACAATAAAATTATATTCTAAAGAGTTGATTATTAAGAAAAATTGGTAAATCTGTTATTACAGTACTTTATAATACTAGATAATCAGCTAGACTATAAAAGATGCCAACTGAGCAATTAAACTTAATCTAATGAACCCTTAAACACAATACATTTAATGGTTTGAAAATACACATTTATCCTATCAATATGTCGTTGACATTACACATTTGGTATTTTTGTTATTGTTTATTTGTTTGAGGCTGTAGCTCAAGCTGACCCTGAATTTGCATTGTAACTCAGACTGGGAAAATCAGCAAGTTTTGGCTGTATTAAAGGTATCTCTTTATTGAAAAATTGACCCAACCAGGAAAATAATTTAGAAGATTTTATGAAAAATTCTTAGATATCATTCAGAAGGATGAAATAGTATCATTTTCAGGAAAATAGATTGAGTAGGAGATTGTTATGTTAATCAAAATATGCCAGTTTCAGAAAGACAATTTTTTTTTTTTGATTGTGGGGTTTAAACTCTGGGCCTGGGCACTGTCCCTCAGCTCTTCAGCTAAAGGCCAGCCTTCTACCACTTGAGCCACAGCGCCACTTCCAGTTTTCTGGTGGTTAATTGGAGATAAGACTCTCTTGGACTGTCCTGCCCAGGCTGGCTTTGAACGGTGATCTTCAGATCTCGGCCTCCTGAGTAGCTAGGATTACAGGTGTGAGCCACCAGCACCTGGCTCAGAAAGACAATTCTTATGTGACTCCCCTCATTGCGAAACCTAGTGGGGAGAAAAGAGAAAACTTGAAATTAGAAGGGTATGGATAGGTAAGAAAAAAAGCTAATTAGGGTAAGGGGGAAGATGTAAAAGGAAGGTAATTTTGATAAATATGAGCAATGTTATATCTATGGTGAAAATGTCACAGTAAAACCTATTGTCCTGTATAATTAGTCTAACAAAGAAGACTTCCTAGGAATAAGCACAAAGACAAAAATGGGCAAAGTTGCTATCAGAAGAACCATTCCAACTTCTCTGTAAATACCTGAAAGATTCAAATTTAGTAACTGGAAATATAAATAAAGGCCATTAGTGAGATGTAATTTCATATCCATTTGAAAAGTGAAAACCTAAATGCTGGTCAATAATAATGCTAGGATGTGGTCTAGCCAGATCCCCTATCTTCTGCTTAAGTTAAACAATATACTACTTGATACAACTTGAAGACACATAAAAAGGTAGAAACACTGTAAGATGAGAATGACGAACACAATTGTCTTAGAGGGAAAAAGTAAAAGAATGATGATAGTCACTCATATGTTTTATGTATTTTATAGGGATATTATAGTTCATAGTTAAAAAGAATATTGAAAATGGTGAAGGCTGGTATCAGTGTACACAAGAATTGATACTTTGTAGGTATTGCATATGGTTTGCAGGAAAAGCACTATGTTGTCTTTAACTATCTGCTTGTTTTTCTAATTTGTATTCAATGCTGGGCCTGAACTCCAGTAATACCAATCATGGACATTGAATTTCAAGACATTATGTTGTTTACTTGTCATAAATGCCACGCACCTTGTTTACTGTAAACCGTTTTAAGACAGAGGGGGGCATTTAACTAAGACTGTGTAAAGTTACACCCCTAAAGTTGATGGGTATGGTCTACTATCATTTAAATCTCTCCAACATGTTGTTAGGTTATGTTTTCTAGAGCTTTGTTCTTAAGGAAAATTTTAGATAAAGAAATATGATTTGATTCCCCTCCCTCATAAAATCACATTACTAATATATTCTAATATGTATATAAACTTTCTAAATCATGATAAAATATTTGTTTTCAATTTCTTTTCTGAAGGCCTAAAGAAAATGAAAATTAAACCATTTCTCTTTTTCTTGTGATGATTACTAGGCTTATTAAACCTATATCTCAGTTTTTGTGAAGATTCTGTAGTAATTTATTAAGTCAGCAACCAAAAAGCTCCCTTTACTTGTCTGTAATGAATCACCTCAAATATCTCTCTATGCCTACAGACTTCTAGGACCATCTGTCTTCTGTTTGAGTTGAATATATGCTGTCTGACTTCATGCTGTAGGGCAGCAGTGTTGAAAGCTACATTCTTCTTGATTCTCCCAGGATCTCAGGAGGAAGGCATTCCCTCTTTTTTCTAATCAGATACCTTTAATCTGTTTTGGATTTCACTTTTTCCTTTCAAAGGTATTTGTCTTCTATAATGAATCTCTCTCATCCTATCTCTCTCTCTCTTTTCTTCTTCTTCCCCTAAAATATTTAGGTCGCTTTTTTTTTTTAAGCAGCAGACACTGACTACTGATAGTTTACACCTGTAATCTAAGCTTCCTAGGAGACTGAGATCTGAGGATCACAGTGTGAAGCTAACCCAGGCAGGAAAGTCCCTGAGACTCTTACCTCCAATTAATCACCAAAAATCTGAAAGTGAAGTTGTGGCTCCAGTGGTAGATCACTAACCTTGAGCAAAAAAGCTCAGAGACAGCGCCTAATCCCTAAATTTAAGCCTCAGGACCAGCACACACACACACACACACACACACACACACACACACACACACACACACACACACACACACACACACACACAGCATCACCACCACCACCACCACCACCACCACCACCACCACCACCACCACCACAAAAAAACAACAGAA
The DNA here is from genome assembly GCF_019054845.1 of Dipodomys spectabilis. Lineage (NCBI taxonomy): Eukaryota > Metazoa > Chordata > Mammalia > Rodentia > Heteromyidae > Dipodomys > Dipodomys spectabilis. The sequence goes on from NW_024870730.1 coordinate 13,646,541, forward strand.
TTTTCCATGACATAAGTAAGTCTTGCAATTCAATTCTTCACAACTCTCTTATTTCACTACCGGAACCATTTAGAACACTCTGACCTTTATAGCCCTCCCACCAAACCTCCAGTGCCATAGACAACTGACCACCTTTCAGAGCTCCCTTCTTAGTTCTCTGTCATCCTCGCAGTGTGCATCAAGCACTGGAGTCTCCTCGCTGCTCTCAAGGCTAACATAGCCCTGTTTGAAACTTGAGATTTATTCATTCCTCTGCCCCAATGCAGTCCCATAACTTGGTTACTCTATTTTGTTTTTAGAGGTCTTAATCTTATACATTAATAGAATATGCAGGTTTCAAAGGAGGAGGCTACAATTCTTGATAAGAAATGTACTCATTATCTTGCCCATGTAATTGTAACCCCTCTGTACAGTATTTTCACAATAAAAAAAAGAATATGCAGGTTTCATAGTGACAATTCCATATATGACTACAGTGGATTTTGAACAAGTTCATTTCCTTTAATATCTTGTCCACTGTATGGTGGATTATGATCTCTCTCTCTCTCTCCCTCTCTCTCTCTCTCTCTCTCTCTCTGTATATGTGTGCTTGTCTATGTATAGTCTCTTCACCCTTCTGCTAATTCCCTCTCACATAGACCCCCCTTTTACACTCATGTCCCATTGTTATCATCATCATCATCATCATCATCATCATCATCATCATCATCATCATCATCATCATCATCAATTTAGGTCTAGATTCCACATGTGAACAAAAACAAATATTTGGCTTATGTTGTTCAACATAATACTCACCCATTACATCCATCTTCCTACAATACACAAAACTATGTTATTTACAACTGAATAATACTCCATTGTGTTATATATACATTTCCCTTCTTTCTTCCTTCCCTCCCTCCCTCCCTCCCTCCCTCCCTCCCTCCCTCCCTCCCTTCCTCCTTCCTCCCTTCCTTCCTTCCTTCCTTCCTTCCTTCCTTCCTTCCTTCCTTCCTTCCTTCCTTCCTTCCTTCCTTCCTTCCTTCCTTCCTTCCTTCCTTCCTTCCTCCTTTCCTCCCTTCCTTCCTTTCCTCTCTCCCTCTCCCTCTCCCTCCCTCTCTTTCTCTTTCTTGAAGTCAAGGTCTTACCCTCTTCTTGGCTTTTTAGCTCAAGGCAAACACTCCTTTTGCTAGTTAACTGGAGATAAGAATCTGTTGGATTTGTTTACCCAGGCTTTGAGCACTGATGGTCAGATCCCAGCCTCCAGAGTAGATAGGAGTATAGGCACAAGCCATCAGTGTCCAGCCAGACCACATTTTCTTAATCCACTCCTTGGTTGTTGGGCACCTAGGTTGATTCTATGGTTTGACTATTGTGAATAGTGCTGCGATAAACGTGAGTGTGAAGTGTCTCTAGATCTGTTGTTTTAAACTCTATAGGTATATGTTCAAGAGCGGTATAGTGGGATCATAGGGTCGGTCTCTTTTGGCTCATTGTTAACCCAGCCCCATACTAATTTCCACAGTGGCTGCAATACATCATATTTGCACTAACAGTGCAAGAGCGGCTTTCCCCTCACATCCTTGCCAGCATCCGTTATTCTTATTTTGATGATTTCCGTTCTGAGGTGAGGTGAAATAAAATCTCTCTGTAATTTTGATTTGTTTTTGTCTTTATGGCAAAGAATATTGAATATTTTTTCATGTATTTATTAGCTGTTTGTATTTCTTCTAAAACTCTTTAATTCACTGGCCTATTTGTGAATTATTTATTCTTCTAATATTTAAGTTTTTCACCTTTATATTCTAATATAAATCCTTTATCCACTGAACAGCTAGCAAAGATTTCCTATCCATATTGTGGTTGTCTCTTGATTGTGGTCATGGCTTCCTTGGAGGTGTAGAAGCTTTTATTTCTTGGACAATTGGAGCCTTATTCAGAAAATAATTGCCTATGCCCAGACCTTTCAGTGTTTTCCATATGTTTGCCTGTAGCAATTTTAAAGTTTCAGATCTTACACCAAGATCTTTGGTCCATTTTGAGTTGGTTTTTGTGCAGGGTGAGAGATAGGGTTCTAGTTTCTGTCTTTTACATGTAGATAACCATTTTTTTCTCATCAACCTCTGTTGAAGGGCCATCTTTTTTTCCAAGGTATATTTTTTGTTCCATTGTTGAAAAAATAAGATGACTACCTGTGTGGGTTTATTTCTGGACATTCTATTCTATTCAATTCTGCTCATCTACCTATCTGTTTCTATGTCATGATTATGTTGTTGTTGTTGTTACTATGGCTCTATGGTATAATTCAAAGTCTAGTATTGTGCTATCCCCAGAGTTTCTCTTTTTGCTCTGAATTATTTTCTTCAGGTTTTTTTCATGTTTTCATAAGAATTTTAGGATTGATTTTTCTATTTCTGAAAAGACTCAAGTCTGGGTTTTATTGGGCATTGTATTAAACCTGCATATTGCTTTCTGTAGTATAGCATTTTCACAATATTTTGACAATCCATGAATGTAGAGGTCTTTCCATTTTCTGATGTCTTCTGCAATTTCTTCAAGTTATAGTTTTTAATTTAGAAGTCTTTCATCTCCTCAACTAAATTTATTCCTAGATACCTTGTGTTATTGTGAATAATATTGTTCTCTTGATTTCTTTTTAGCATGTTTGCTGTTGAAATATAGAAAACTACTGATTTGTATATGTTAATTTTATATCCTCTAACATTGCTGAAGGCGTTTACCAGATCTAAGAGGTTTTTTTTTTTTTAAAAAACAGGATGATATCATGTGCAAACAGAGATAAGTTGACTTCTTCCTTTTCAATTTAAATCTTTCTTGTTGCTTTCTCTTGTCTTATGCTGGGATTTCAACGACTATATAAATAAAAGTGGGATGTGTGCATATATTCTTTACTTGTTCCTGATTTTAGAGGAAATGGTTTTATATTTTCCTTGTTTAGTATGATGCTGGTTATAAGTTTGTCATTTTGTTGATGTGTTTTTCTTTCTTTCCTAAATTTCTCTAGAGCTTTTATCAAAGGGTATTGAATAGTTTCAAAGACTTTTACTACATCTATCAGATGATAATCTGCATTTTTGTCTTTGATTCTGTTTTGTGTTGTATTACATTTATTGATTTGCATGTGTTAAAACATCCTTGTGTTCTTGAAATCAATTTGGCCATAGTACATGATCTTTTAAACATTTTGGTAAATTCTTTTTTTTTTATATTTTAGTGTTTACTCAGATGAAATGGGAAATATACATAGTGAATGGAAATATAATGAATTCTTAGCAGTCATAGAACAAAATTACTTATACATTGGCAGAAGACATTAAAAATTGAATATTTCATCAGTAGTTCTTTTTTTATTGTGAACATACTGTACAGAGAGGTTACAATTACATGGGCAAGATAATGAGTACATTTCTTATCAAGCATTGCAGCCTCCTCCTTTGTTTACCCTTCCCATCCCTTCCCAGCCTCCCCCCGCCCCCCTACCCCATTCTCCCCCCCCCACCAAAGTTGTAAAGTTCGTTTTCGACATGACAACTTGTACTTCTCATTGTTGCAACGAGTCCACCTGTATCCTTAAACAACTTGTTTTTCCCCTTCTCCTCCACAAATTATACTGACATCAAATATAGTGAAAGCAGGGGTTATACTGTGGGGGAGGGACATACAAAGCAACAAAGAGATACTCTTATAAATGTGTTAGAAACAAATGCATGAAAGAAAAAAAACATTTAAATACATATCTAAGGGTTCATTTTCCTAACATCACATTATCTGACCTTTTCTGCTTGACTCATACATATACTAGATATTGCAAATAAGGGAAACCATGGGACCTATATTTCTTTGGGCTTGGCTTACTTCACTTAATATAATTTTTACATTTTGGTAAATTCTGCTTACAAGTATTTTACTGAGAATATTTATACCTAGTACATCAAAGAAACTGGTCTCCTAATTATATTTTGTTTTTATGTCCTTATTTGGTTTTGTTATCAAGCTAATATTAACTTCATACAATGCATTTGCTAGTGCCCCTTTACATTAGATTCTATGGAATAATTGGAGTCTGTTGGTGCTATTCTTTAAAAGTCTGGTAGAATTTGGTACTAAACCTATCAGACTTGGGTTATTCTTTGGGATTGTCTACTATTACTTAAATTTCATTGTTTGTTATAGATGTTTATGTGGTTGATATCCTCTTGGTTTAATTTTGATAGGTCAGTTGGGTCTAGAAATTAATCTATTTCTTCTAGATTTTCCAGCTGATTAGAATTTTTTCAAGGTATGCCCTAATGATTTTCTGCATTTTATTTTATATGTTATGATATTTAGTTATTCATTTCTCATTTTATTAATTTAGGTATTTTCTCCTTTTATTCAGTTTGACTAAGGGTTTATCATTCTTATTTATGTTTCCTAAAAACTTTGATTGTACCTTTTTAGTCTCCATTTAATTTTTTTGTCATAGCCTTTATCATTTTTTCCCTGTCTTCTAATTTGGGGCTTGGTATATTTTTGTTTTGCTAGCAGCTTGAGGTACATTGTTAAGCTACTTATTTGAGATTTTTGTTTTTTTGATTAAGATACTCACAATAAAAAACTTTTCCTTTAGCACTGCATTTAGTTTTTCCCAGAGTTTCTGATAGTTGTATTTTCATTTCATTAGATTATAGAAATATTTTTAGTTTACCTTTATGCCTGCAATGATTCATTCAATAATGTCATTCAATAATGAATTTTTTCAGCCTCCTTGTGTTTGATTATTTTCTTTATAGATTCTTCTGTTGTTGATTTATAGTGTTATTCTACTGTGATCTGATAGACTACAGGGGGGTAATTTAAACTGTCTTATATTTATTGAGTTGCTTTATGTCCTAAAGTAAAATTTATTTTGGGCTGCTGAGAAGAATGTGAATTCTGCAGTTGTTGGATGAAATATTCTGTACATGTTTAAGATGAGTTATTATATATTGATACTTAAATTTGAAGATTTATTTGTGTTGTTGATAATTTTGTGTTATCTGCCTATTGTTGACAGTAGTCTCCCACAATCATCATCATTATTATTATTTTGTTGTTGGATCTATCTTTGCTTCTAAACCAGGTTTGTTTAATGAAACTGGGAGTAACAACATTTGGTGAATACATGTTAACAATTATTATGTTCTTCTCTTCGACTGTTTATTAATATAAAGTGACCTTCTTTGTATCATTCCATTAGCTCTGTTTTGACATCTGTTTTTGTCAGATTTCAGCATAGTTAGCTTGTCTGCTTTTAGGAACTATTTGCTTGGAATATATTTCTACATTCTTTTATAATAAGCCAAAGTTAGAGTTGTTTCTTGAAGAAAATACATGGCTGGATCTGCTTTTAACCCAACCTGCTGTTTTATGTGTATTGAATGGAGAACTTAGACAATTAATAGTCAGTGCTAATGTTGAAAAGCATGTAATATTTCCTGTCATTTTGTTGTTTCCATGATGATTTTTTGCTAATAATTCTTATTTATCAAGCTAATTGTCTAGTAGGATTTATTGTGTTCTGCATTTTCCTAGCTGCGTTTATCATCACCTTTGCTCATAAAGATTAGGATATGAAGCTTTTTCCAATGCAGAGCAAGCAGTCAATGCAGATGATAGTTTGGACTATAAAACAATCTCAATACATTTAATATAATTGAAAGCATATAGTAAATGTCCGTTGGAAGTAATAGAATTAAGTTAAAGATAAACCATAGTGAGTTATCTTCAAAAATTAACCCAACATATTTGAAAAATAAAGAGTGTATTTTAATATATAAATTTCTTTTTGTTATTTTTGGCTTCAAACTCACTACATTGCCTAGACTGATCTAGAGCATAAAATCTTCCTGCCTCATTGTCTTGAGTGTTTAGATTGTAGGACTGTACCACCATACCTTGTAAACAGTACATTTTAAAACAATGAATAATAAATTGTATCAGTATTTAGAAAATATTTCTAGTGAAAAGATTAGGAAGAAAAGTATCATAACATGTATGATACAGCTAAAGCAATATCTTAAGGAAAGTTCCTAGCATTAGCTCTTAATATTAGGAAGAATAAGGCCTACTAAAATCTGTAATATAAGATTTCTATTCAAGAGTATTTAATTACAAGAATCATGTAAGGTCAGTATCCATAGCAGGGAGTAAAATCTAGAGAACAGAAATAAATATTTCAAGCCACGAATATTTTAAAAAGTAAATTGATTTATTGCAAGGGCACATTAATTTGATAAGCGCAAAAGCAAAGATGAAGAAGAAAGAAGAGAATGTATTGCCAGGCACCAGTAGTTCACTCCTGTAATTCCAGTTACTCAGGAAACTGAGATCAAAGGATTGCAGTTTAAAGCCAGCCCAGGTAGGAAAGTTCATGAGACTCTTATGTCCAACCAAATACCAAAATCCTGGAAATTGAGCTGTAGTTCACAGAGTAGAATAGTAGCCGTGAACACAAATGCTAAAGAAAAGTGCCTAGGCCCTGAGTTCAAGCCAGGACGGGTACAAAAAAAATTGTGAAAGCCAGGTGCTGGTGCCTCACACCTGTAATCCTAGCTCCTCAGGAGGCTGATATCTGAGGATCACAGTTCAAAGCCAGCTCAGGCAGGAAAGTCTATTAAAAGAGCTGTGGCTCAAGTGGTAGAGCGCTAGCTTTGAGCAAATGGAGCTCAAGGACAGTACCTAAGCCCAGAGTTCAAGCTCCAGGACTGGCAAAAGAAAAAAAAGAATGTCAGAAATAAAAGTTATTAGAAATTCTACAGACATATAAAGTACCGTTATGAATAATTTTATACCAACAAGTTAGATAAGGGGAACAATTTTCTTGGAAAATACCACTTACTAAAACAAACAGGATAAAACAGAAAATGTGAATGTCTGTTATCTATTAAATAAATTGCACATTTGTTGAAAATTCCTACAAAGAAAGGCTTTCCAAATGCTTTACTGTTTTTTTTCCAATTGATACAGAAAAAAATCATACACATTATGGGCTGCCTTATGATGTTTTGATACATATGTATTGTTCAAACTAGTGTATATCTAGCTCCTCAAATGTTTATCATTTCTTTGTGATCAAACATTCAAAATGCTTTCTTCTAGCTGTTTGAAATGTGTGGTACAATGAATCTTAAGTTGAACATTTCCTTCTACAGGCTCACTGGGATGTAATTCTAATGAACTTGAACCCTCCCTTGGCTCTCAGCTGTGGATTCCCTCATCAAAAAGGTTACCAATACTGTCCTATCTTCTATCCAGGAACCTGTGGTGCCTTCCAGCTACCTCTCAGAACAAAATAATACTTTTTCCTTTGGTTTTCACTTTTCTTTGTGAAGGTGAGAAATACGGTTGAAAACCATAATTCCCAAAATGGTCCCCTCACTTTAGCAAATGTTTCCTATTCATCTCCAATAGGACCTCCTCATTCCTGTTTTGGTACTGTCACTGTGTTCTGGTAGATTTTGTTACCTGGTTTAAACAAATCAAGTCCTACCCTCCTTTCCAATCCCAACTCACACATGCTATTCCATGTCTTCTGAAGACTCTAACCAAAATCAGTTTGGGCCTAACTTTGAATTTCTAAGCATCTCTGGAAGTTTGAACATGCCATATATACTTATATCATAGCATTTTTCTTTGTGACACCATTACTTTTTCTTTGAATGATAGGGATGAAGAAAACCACAGTGATTTTTCTTATTTCTGAATTATAGATTTTGGCAAAGTTAACTAGTATATTTTGCTCTAAAATATACCTTTTATTCTATTATTATTATTATCATTATTAATAAGTTTTTTTATTGTGAAAATACCATACAGAGGGGTTACAATTACATGAGCAAGGAAATGAGTACATTTCTAATCAAGCATTGTTGCCTCCTCCTTTGTTTCCCTTTACCATCCCTGCCCTCCCATCTCCCCATCTCCCCACATCGCCCCCCCACCATTCCAAAGCTGTAAAGTTCGTTTTTCGACATAATGTCTTGTACATCTCATTATTGCAATGGGTCCACATGTATCCCTATTTAAACAATTGGTTTTTTCCCTTCCCCTTCCACAAATTATACCAACATCAAATACAGTGAAAACAGGGGTTATACCGTGGGGGAGGGACATACAAAGTAACAAAAAATCATCTTATAAATATGTTAGCAACAATAGCAAGAAAGAAAAACCATTTGAGTCCTTATCTTGGGGTTCATTTTGCCTAACATCAACTTGTCTGACTGTTTCTGCTTGTCTCAGACTAAAATACAGCCTTTAAAACCAACCAACCAAATAAACAAACAAAAAACAACCCCCCCCCCAAAGTAATCTTGCCAACAGCCTTTGATCAACTTTCAAAGAACTAAGTCCTAAAGTAGCTGTCATGACTGAGTGACTCCTTGAAGAAATTAACTAGTCTAAGCAGTAATGTTTCAAGGGTGAGGTCCATGCTGAGCTCATAAACAACATGCTGAAAGACAAAAACAATGTCTATGAAGGACCCTTGTGACTGGCTTATTTCTATGTTTTTGGGGAATTCACTTAATATTTTGACAGTTCTCTACCTTCAAATGATGAGAAGACTGGGTTTAAGATTTGGTATCTTTAGGATCCTTTAGTCCATGATAGATGAACAATGAATCATCATTAACACAAAGCTCATTTTCTTCCAAATCAGATGTTTGTCTATTTATTTAGAAGCAAACTATCTTATTCTGAAAAAAATGAAGTTAAGTCAGTTTTCAAAATATGCAACTTTATGTGTGTGTGTGTGTGTGTTTTACATTACTAGGCCTAGAACTCAGGACCTTGTACTCTTGCCTGGACTTTTCACTTAAATATGGTACTCTATCACTTGAGCCACATTTACACTTTTACACTTTTGCTAGCTAACTGGAAATAAGACTCTTATGGATTGTCTGCATGGATTGGCTTCAAATTTCAGTCTTCAGATCTCAATTTCCTGAGTAGTTAAAGTTACAGGCATGAGACACTGGCTTCTGGCTGACTTTACTTTTAAGTAAAAATAAAAAGGGGTGAATGGCCAGTAAATGGTAGTAAAATAAGAGATAAGTAGGGGGAAAATCAGTACAAAAAAGTAAGATGATGAGAGTGGGGTTTTTGTACAGAAAGTATGTCCTGAGATGGAATCTACTTGCTACAGATGGGCCACTAATCTGACTCGAGATGTCTAGCAGCCAACTCAGACATGAGAGCATGATCAGTTACATGATTCATTAGCTCCTGTTTAAAAGCTGTTTAAAAGCATAACTATTTTGGGTACTGAGCACGAAGGGACATTTTCTGTTCTTAACAGTGATGTTCAAGTGATTAAAAGAAACTAGCACAAGAGTTGAGGAAGTGACAGAAATTTCCCTTTTAATTTTCTTGAGGGTTTTTGCTTATTTGTTTTAGAATTCCACTCCTCTCTAATTTTCTTTGTTTTAGTTTTTAGTAAGAGTGTCAGCAGTAACAGTAGCCTTGTCAAAGACTGAGGTGAAAAGAAATTTTTACCTATGAAGAATTTACAAGGAACTTAGTGTCTGAGAAACAAGGACCAGGCCAAGAGTAAAGAAATCACAAGATTTTAGGGCAAATCAAGGGCAAATAGGAAGCCAGAAGCCATCTGGACAGATAGAGCTTGTGCCAAAGCCCTGAAGTAACAAAGCCTAGGTTTCATGCAAATCTAAGCAAAATGAGCTAATAGGTGGGGTGAGGTGATAATATAATTATAATGAGTAAATTTATCCTAACAGCAAGACTTAATAGCATCTTTTCTGTGTTTTCATTTTACTGATGTTATTTCTAGAAAAGAAGCTATATTTAATTATAACATAATTGATCCAAAAGGACTTCTACGTTGAGGGTACAATTAGCACTGAACATGAATCCATTATGAAGGAAGAAAAGGAAATTGGAAAATGATTAAATGACATGGATAGATATTTCAAAAAGGAAATTTGTATTTGCATGACCATTTGTATAGCTGATATGCAAAAAATACTCAATTCAGTTAAAAAAAATTGTGCCAGTCCTGAGGCTTGAACTTAGGGCCTGAGAGCTGTCTCAGAGCTTTTTTTTTGCTCAAGGGTAGTGCTCTACTATTTGAGCCACAGCTCCACTTTTGAGATAACAGCCTCAATTGATTAATTGGAGATAACAGACTCACAGACTTTCCTGCCTGGGCTGACTTTGAATTGTGATCCTTAGATATCAGCCTCCTGAGTAGTTAGATTACAGGGGTGAACTACAAGAGCTCAGTTTTTTTTTAAATTTTACTTCTAATTACAAATGCTTATTAAAACAACAATGATACACTAGCATTATCTATCAATTACATGACAATTTTTAATTTAAATTATAATGTACAGTTTTTATTCTCTCATCTACTACTGTAAGTAGATGTATGCCAACAGGACTTTTATGAAGTACAGTTTGGTAATATTTACAAAATGCCTTAAAATCAGGATACATTATAACTTACAACTTTTGTTTCTAGGAACTTGATCTTTTTAAAAAATAATGTAATTGTGAAGGTGATGTACAGAGGGTTATAGTTACACACATAAAGTAATGAGTACATTTCTTGTCGAACATTGTTACCCCTTCCCTTCCTTTTCTCCCACTTTCCCTTCCCCCGACTTTCCCTACCCCAAGTTGTAAAGTTCATTTCCAACCTAGTGTCTTGTGTGAATATTGTTGTTGCATTGGTTCATCCTTTGTCCTTTGTCTCATCATTTTGTTGTTTCCCTTCCTCTCCCCAAATCAGATAAATGTATATGCAGGACACAGGGTACTAAACTCAAAAACAGTGACAACAGGGGATAAACCAAAGGGAAAACAAGAGAGAAAAAAGAAATAACTTCATAGTACATTAAAAACAACAACAACAACAAAGAAAAACCTCTTGTTTCCGTATTTTGGAGTTCATTTCAATTAGGATCATTTTATATGGTCATACTTACATAGATATTGAGGTATTGTGAGATTTTTACAAATGAGGGAAACCATGGAGCTTATGTTTCTTTGGGTCTCCCTTACTTCATTTAATATTTTTTTCCAAGTCTTTCCATTTCCTTGCGATGTCATTCTTTCTGATGATAGCATAGAATGCTAGTGTGTGTGTGTGTGTGTGTGTGTGTGTGTGTGTGTATGTGTGTGTGTATCACATTTTCTTGATCCATGTGTCTAATCTGGGTTGGTTCCATATCTTAGGTGTGGTAAATAAGGCTATGATGTACATAATTGTGCTGGTGGCTTTAGTGTGGCCTTGTTGGTGTTTGGGTAAATGCCCAGGAGCATGATTGCTGGGTCATAGGGGAGCTCTATGTTTAGTCTTTTGAGGAACCTCCATAATGCTTTCTAGAGTGGTTGAACCAGTTTACATTCCCACCAACAGTGTAGTAGTGTTCCTTTTTGGTCACATTCCTGCCAGCACCTGCTGTTATTTGTTTTCTTGATAATGGCCATTCTAACTGAGGTGAGATGGAATCTCAGTGTGATTTTGATTACATTTCTTATATGGCCAGAGACGTTGAACAACTTTTCATGTGTCTATTGGCTATTCGTGTTTCCTCTCCAGAGAAGTCTCTTTTTAAATCTTTAGCCCATGTATTAAAGGAGTGGTTGTTTCTTTGAGGATTTTTTTAAATTAGGGGTTTAATTTTTTTTATCCCTAGGTATATTTTTGATATGAGGCCCTTGTCTGTTAGCTAGTGAAATTCTTCTCCCAATCTGTGAGCTTTCTATGTATCTTGCTAGCTATGTCCTTTGTCATGCAGAAGCTCTGGAGTTTAATGCAATTCCATTTATCCAGCCTTTCTTTGATTTGTTGTGTTTCTGGATCTTTATTTAGGAAGTTTCAACCTGTGCTAAGGAGCCCTAATATTTCCCCTATCCCTTCCTGTAATATTTTCATGGTGTCTGCTCTTACCTCAAGGTCTTTGATCTATTTGTAGTTGATTCTGTTTCAGGGTGATAGTAGTTTTCTACATGTATATAGCCAATTCTGCCAGCACCATTTGTTGAAGAGGCTGTTTTTCTTTCATCTGATAATATTGGCTCCCTTATCGAAGATTAAGTGGCCAGAAGTCTGTGGGATCATGTCTGGATCTTCAATTCTATTCGATTGGTCCTCAGGCCTATTCATGTGCTACCAAGCTGGTTTTTTTTTTTTTTTTTTTATAACTACGGCTTTATAATAGAGTTTGAAGTTTGGTATTGGTATTCCTCTAGCCTGTTCTTCTTGCTAAGTATTGCTTTTGCTATGTGGAGTCTTATATTATTCCATATGAATTTTGGATTACTTCTTCTATTTCATTAAAGTATGTTGTTGGGATATTAATGGGTATTGCATTGAATTTGTAGATAGTTTTGGGAAGTTTTGCCATTTTCACAATCTTAATCCTCCCAATCCAGGAGCATGGGAGGTTTTTTTTCCATTACCTTAAATCTGCTTTAATTTCCTTTTACAGGTTTTTAAAATTTTCATCATAGAAGTTTTTCACCTCTTTGGTAAAGTTAATTCTTAGGTATTTTATTTTACTTTTTGAGGCTATTACAAAAGGAGTTGCTTTTCTGATTTCAGCCTCATTCTTCCTATTGTTGGCACATAGAAAAGGTACTGGTTTTTGTAGGTTAATTTTATACCATGCTACTTTTATATCAGCTCAAATAACTTGGGAGAGGCGTCTATGGAGATCTTTAAATGCAGGATCATGTCATCTGCAAAGAGGGGGAGTTTTATTTCTTCTTTCCCTCTTTGGATCCCCTTTATATTTGTCTCTTGCTTTATTGATCTGGCTAGGAATTCCAATGCCATATTGAAGAGGAGTGGAGAGAGGGAACATCCTTATCTTGTATGTACGTGAAAGCATACAGCCTAAGATCAAGGCAAGGAAATCACAAATTCAAAGTCAGTTTGGACTGCCTAGTGAGACCGTCTCAAAAAACAAAATAATGCCAAGGATGTTCATTTTAATTTTGAAATGCTTTCTAGAATATTAAGACTAAATAATATTAATTGGGAATTTCTTCATAGATTATAATTTACCTATATATTACTATTCTATGCATTCAAAAATCGAGGATATTATAATAGAATTATTTGTTTGAACAGATATATCTCCTTTTGTGTTCAAAGCAAGTTATATCATCAATGTGTTGTAAGCCTCAGTAATCAAGATAGTGTGATATCAGTTTAGGTATCAGTTTATACCTAATTAATAGAATTAGTTACTAGAATCAAATAGAGGCCAGAGATAGATGAGATAGATGAAAATACATAGACTAATATATAGACTATAGATGAACTAATTCTCAACATAGGCACAAAATATTTGAGAGGAAAATGTAAACACGTTAAAATCTTAGAAGAACCAGATACCCATATGGGAAGAAATATCTCAGTTCCTACCTCACACTATACACCAAAAATGTAATACAAGATGGATTATAAACCTTAACATATCAATTTGAAAAAGCTTCTAGAGAAAAGGTAAGAGAATATCATTGCAGTTTGGGGAAAGGCAAACATTTCTTATATAAGTCACAAGAACACTACCTATAAACCTATAAACCATTGAAATTTCTTCTTATAAAAACATAGCATTAAGTTGGGTGCCAGTAGCTCTATGCCTAGCTACTCATGAAGCTGAGATCTAAGATTTGCAGTTTGAAGCCAGCTTGGGCAGAAAAGTTCATGAGATTCTTAGTTCTAATGAACCACTAAAAAGCCAAAAGTGGAGCTATGGATCAAGTGGTAGAGTGCTAGCCTTGAACAAAGAAGCTCAGGAACAATGCCCAGGTCCTGAGTTCAAGCTCCAGGACTGGCAAAAAAATAATATCATTAAGAGATGGGTGAAAATGTTGAAAGGGTTGACATTGATCAAGATATAGCATATTCAATAACTGCTTTGTTAAATGGCAAAAATAAAATAAAAACAAAAAGTTCTATCATAGGCTGGAATTAAATATTTGCACTACATATTTCTAGAAAGTGCCAATAATCCCATCAACTCATACACTTCCCAATTTTAAATAAAATGATATACTAACGGACAATAAGCACACAAAAAGAGGCTCAGTAATCTTAGATGCTGGGGAAATACAAACTAAAACCACAATGAGTTGTTACTAATGCTCACCAGATCACTACTGTTTCTGCATGTTAGGAAGCAGATGTAGCAATTGGAGCTTTCATCAATTGGTGGTGGAAATTAAAATGAAATGCCTACTTTTGAAATTTGTTTGACAATTAAAAAATTTAACATTAGAAATGCATCTACCTTTTGAATTTGCAGTACGTCAGTTTATAACTAAGATAAATGAAAACATGTTTTCACAAAAGAATTGTCCAGGAATGTTCATACCAGCCTTATTTACATTTGCCACAAATCAGATACAACACAAAGGCCTTCATCGGGACAATGAATAGCAATTTGTGATATATGCTCAGAAAATAGGGTACTCATCAGCAAAGTGAAGGAACTGATACGTTAACAACGTGGGCGAATCCACACAGGCAACGCTGAGTAAAAATGCCATTTGATTCTATTTTCAAGAAAAAAAAGGATTCTATGGCTAAAATAAAAAATTTGAACAGTAGAGGACTTTGTTGAAAGTGGGCAGAGTAACTGGGAAGGGGATGAGGACATTTTTGGACTCACAGAAGTACTTTATGATTGGTGATGACTGCATGGATGAGTACATTTGTCCCTACACATCAAATGTACATTAAAGTCTCCACAGTTTGCTTGTGGAAACATTTTTGAAAATATACCCAAGATCCCTGCCTTTGGCTTTCTTGTCTCCTTTCACATTGTTTTAGTCTTGCTCTGTGACATTCCCAAAATGCAGCAGAAATGCAGAATGATGGCATATGTGAGATACTGTGGCTTCCACTATGGCCTTGAGTTCCATGTTCCTTGTTAACTCACTTGCTGGGAAAGCCAGCAGCCACCTGTTCCAGGTACTTAAGCAGCCCCTGGGAAGAGAACTAAAACACCTACTTAATAACCAATGAGGAGTGGGGACTACCAACAATTAAGGCAGGTGTGGGAATGGCTGGTTCATGTTTAGATGACCAGTGTGGCTGACACTGGAATTTTATGGGAGTCCTAGCACCAAAACCATCCCAATTCCAGAGTGCTGACCTAAAGGACTCTAAGTTAACAAATCCTTATTTTTTAAAACTACAGCATTGTGATAGTAGTCAATATACATTTCTGTCTCTTAGTTTTGAAATATAAATGAAAAATAAAACAAGCAATATTGTATAGTGTACTGGTCCATTTCTTTTTGTGCTGTACCTCAAAGTATTAATAACAATTATCTAATTATCTGGGTGATAGGTAGTTCTTACTTTCTTCTTTATGTTTTTGAACATTTTTATTTTATACAAATATTATAATGTGCAAAATAAAAAAATAATGATTATCCTTTTGTGTATCAAGGATTGCCAGAGAGTTCCATGGAATCTGTCTTCTAATATCTTGAGCAAGGGGAGTCATGGGTTTAGTACCTTCACAATTTTTTTAGGGGGCGGTAAAGTTTGTTTTTAAATTTAGTATGTGAGATCTTTTCCAATTTACTTTTAAGAAACATTTGTCTTCTATTCCCAAAGCTAAAAGGAAACTAAAAAATAGAAACAGTGCCCCATTTTTTAAACTGGATATGGTGTTACATACCTGTAATCTCAGGTCAGAGGAGGCTGAAGCAGGAAAATCACAAGTTCAAAGTCCTGCATAGTGAGACACTGTCTTAAAAAGCAAAAGCAAAATCATCAAACTAGTGGTCACTGTAAAAGCCTTCTTCCCTGCCTAATATTTGAAAGAAGGGTGAATATTGATGCAACTATATTTCTTCTTCTCTATTGCTATTAAAGCCATTATCATGCGCCTTCCTTCTTTTTTGAATTTTTTTTTAAAAGTCAAAACCACCCAACTTATTTTTAAAAGAAGTCCATAAGGAAAAATTTATATTAAGTGAATTAACTCAGACCCAAAGAAACACAGGCTCCATTGTTTCCTTCATTTGTAATAACTAGAATGTGTCTGGGATATTCTTAGGAGAGGATTACAATGGCTCAAAGCAATGTGTATCTGACCATATAAAATGATGCTTATCAAAATGAACTCCAAGAAATGGAAACAAGAGGTTTTTAATTTTTTATTATACTGTGTTATACTGTTTCTTTCTTTCTTTTGTCCCCCTTTGCTTTCTTTCCAGTTATCATTGTTTTTTATTTCTGTACCCTTTGTCTTGTGTGTAAGTTTATCTGATTTGGGGAAAAAAACAGGAATCATAGAAATGCTGGGACAGAGGGTGAACCAATGCAACACTGATACTCACAGGGAGGGAAGATGGGAGGGGAAAACATGGGTGAGAAGGAGGGAGGGGTTATACTGTTCAAAAAGAAGTGTACTCATTACCTTATGTAACTGTAACCCTTCTGCTTACAATAAAATTGAGATTAAAAAAAGAGAAGAGCAATATGAGCAAAAATAAAAGAAGTCCATAAGTACTAACTTGTTGCTTCTCACCCTAAAACATCTTCATTTTTGTTTACCTAGAAAAGTATGACTTACATGGTGAGCCTGAGTGAGACCAGAATCTAGGTTGAGGCTGAAAGCCAGATCTAGAACTACATAGTGACCAAACTTGAGGCCCCAGTGTATGCCAAGTACAGGATGATGAGAGCTCCCTGGAGTCCAGGAATTCTTTGAGCTAGTTTCCCTAACACCGTGTGGATTCCTTGTTCTATGAGATCACCTTCAATTTTTTACCATGGTCTCAGACACACCAGGAAAACAGCCATGATCTTGAACTTAGCTGACCACTGTGATGTTCAGTGGATAGGGGTATATTGCTGGCACAGTGCACACACATTTTGGTAGACACAGCCATGATCTAGTAAGTACCGGTGATGACAGGCACCCAGCTATCTTAGTTTACATTTTCAAGGCCTTGTTGGAAAGATATGACACAGAAAATGTCAGCACCCAGGAAGTGATTAAGTCTGTTTCCTATGACTGAGTAGATTCTGCAGTCTATATTCTTCATGTTCAGTGATGATTTTCCAGAGCTCTGCCTGGGGGCTTCGGGGTCTTATTGATCAACTAGTGCTTGGAAGAGGAAAGAAATAATGCAATGGCTACATCATACAGGCTATCAGTTATGGATCAGACCCAAACTATTTGGACAATGAGAATGAAGCCATGGGATAAGATGAAACAGGTGGATATGCAAATGTATATTTTTGTGCAATTGTTGGTGTATCATTCAATATAAACTTAAAGAACTGCATTTAATTTAAAATCTTCATTAAATCATTCCTCTTAGAACACAAGATTTAAGACAAGAGTTCTGTTTGGGAACTTTAAAAATATTATTTGATGATAAACATCAGTTTTGCCAATTAAAGTTGATCTTAGCTTCCAAACTAGGTGGAACAATGCTCATGATAAATCACCTACAAGGAATTTGAAGAAAATTAAAACAAGTATAAAAGGAAAAAGAGAGAGAGAGAGAGAGAGCTATTAGAACCCCTGTTCCTACACTCACTCACACAGTTACAAGGGAACATCTCTTCATATCACAAACGTGTCCTACGGTGATTCCAGGTGAAGTACATCAGGTGAGAAGTTATTTTCCCTGGACTGTTACAACAGACCTTCAAGTTTCATGAAGAATTGTAATCGTAGAACTAAAATCAGAATTGCATTTTGAAGGTATAATTTCAGTTTGAGTTTTGTTTCCAAAAGCTCATTTAACTGTAGTGAATTCGTTTTCTTTAGCTGCCATAGCAAATGACCACAAACTCAGCCACTTACACAACAAATTTATTTGCTTGGAGTCCTAGGGGCCAGAATTCCAAAGCCAAGGTGTTAGAAGAGTTGGTTCTTAGGAAGCACTGAGGAAGATCCTTTTACATGTCTCTTTTCTGGATTTTCATGGCTGCCATGAAGATAACCTTGGGTGTTCCTTGAATTGTGGTTGCTTAGATCTAATTCCTTCCTCTGTCTTCATGGGCCTTCCTGTATGTATTTCAATGTCTTACATCTCTCTTTTTCTAAAATAAAAACAGAAATCACTGGGTTTGGGATCCATAGTGGATCCAGGATATTCACCTCTGATGATCTTTAATTACTCTGCAAAGATTCTATTTCTAAATAAGATCACTCTTGTAGATACTAGAGAATAGAACCTGAATATATCTGTCTGAGAGATAGGTCCACGGTTTAATGCACTACAGATTATTTTTTTGTTTTTCATTACATATTGCTGTTAATGTTTAGCCATTGATCATCATGTTAGGGTCTAGATTTAGAGCTCTTCAAGCCATCACAAAGACAGAATGAGAACCTCCGAGGCTATCTTGAGACAGTAGAAAGTGGTTTGGCCACTGCTGTTGCTGCTGTATCTGTTGGGGCTGACTTCCAAACACAAGTTCTCTTAGTCCAGATAGGAAAGACCATACTTGGCTAGAAAGAAGCACAGCATCTTTCTGGAAGTGGTGGGATTTGCTTTTCTCGTTGCTTCAGTCAGGAGAGCTTCTAGAAAGCATCCATATGTGCTTGGGTTTTCATGTATTTGCAAGAGTGTATGGGAAGGAAATTCTTGCTTTTGCTACTAAAGTTAAATTAAGAGACTTCTTAAGCAGTTAGGCAGCCAATGAAGAAGCAGAATGTGCTTGACTCCAGCTCTGAAGATGTGAAAAAGGCTGCTGGGAAAAGTCCACAGTTGTCATGCAGGAGAGGCTGGAGGTTGAAGATAGGACACAAAGAAGGAAGACAGACTTGGTAGGACAGCCTAGGGCCTGTGGTGGGCTACAGGCTGGGACAATGCACTGTGGACAATTCAAGGAAGAGTAAAACACACATGGAAAGCTGTATATTGGAAAGTGGTGAGCTGCTGACAGGCCTGTGGTGATTGAGTTGTCTTTATTTTCACCCTTTGCAGGAGCTTCATTTGTTTCCCACTTATTTTGGCTTCTTGTGGACCCTTTAGCCTGTTAGTGTCTTGTTTTACACTAATCACAAGTGGCTGCCATTGCCAAAATATGACACATCCAATTTAGGATCCTGCCTGTTTGTTCCCCCAAGCTCTGCTGGATCGTTTGTTGGAACTTCTTTTTTTTCTTACTCTTATTAGTGTGTCATTTTCCAGAGTGTTGCTCAAACTGCACAGCTCGATAGCAGTCTTTAGGCTCAAAAAAGATGGAGCTTGTCTGTGACGTTTATCCAGTTATGGTTGATTTGATTTGTGGTGTGTGTGTGTGTGTGTGTGTGTGTGTGTGTGTGTGTGTGTGTGTGTGTGTTTAATTGGTTGCTAAACTGGAGTGTTATAGAGATCCAGGATGGGTGGCAATGTCTTGCAGTCTGAATTAAAATTGTTGGCCAGAGCTGAATTCTAGATGCTGCTTTGTTTCTCTTGAGAAATGAGTCAGACACATTGCAATGTGGCCCTGGGACTTTATTTTCCAGACCCAAAGCAGGGACCCCAGATGAAGTATATGAACTTCGTTGAAGGAGTGAGAAAAATTCCTAGTTATATTGTTATGAGCATTCTGACCTGAAAGTATTGAAAAAGATGTAAAGATTTAAAAGAATCTAAAAGGATCTCAAGATCTAAACAGATCTAAGTGGGATCAGAGAAGGTGTATGTAAGAATAACAACACACATACAAGAACATTCATTGGCCTTATGGTCACAGAGCTGACTGCATCCACTCTGGCCAGCAGATGAAAGGAACATGAATCCCATTAACAGATGTGACATCCACAGACAATGTTGGCCTCCATTGATTTAAAGGCAATTCAGCCTAAAGAGTTGATCTCTTATTTTTCTTTCATTGCAATACTGGGATTTGAACTCATGTCCTTGAGTTTTCTCAGCTTGACTTGCTCAGCTGGACCTCTATTACTTGAGCAGTGCCTCCAGTTCTGCTTTGTTGGCTAATTCTTTTGGAGAAAGAATCTCATGGACTTTTTCTGGTCCTGGCTGCCTTAGAATCTTGATTCTCCAGATCTCAGCCTCTGGAATAGCTAGAATTACAGATGTGAGTCATTGGTATCTGGCTTTCAAACAGTGTTTTATAAGTATTATAGGTGAACCAAGCCAGATACATAAGACAACACAGAAATCAAATGTATAGACAGAATGTAGGCCAGCAGGTCCTGGGCTAGAAAAGAAGCCCGACTCAGCAAATGAGCTGAAGAAATTTTGGAGAGTCACAGAAATACTCTAAAACAAGATTGTCATGATGATGGTACAATCCACTAAGTAAATTCACCAACAAATCAGTATGATACATTTAAATAGATCTAAAAAGAACTAAAAATCTAAACTAGAACTAAAAACTCGTGGGCTTAGTGAGGCACTGGTAGCTCATGCCTGTAATCTTAGCAAGTCAGGAAGTTGAAATCTGAAGATCAAGATTCAGAGCCACCTCTGACAGATAAACCCAAACCCTATCTTCAGTTAAACAACAAAACCTGGAAGTAAAGCTATAGCTCAAGTGATAGAGCACTAGCCTTGAGTAAAAAAGCTAAGCAAGAGTATGAGGCCCTGAGTGCAAGCCCCAATATTCATACACACACACACACACACACATGCATGCACACACACACATATGCACACACTCACATGTCATAAGGCTTGCTTCAATTATCATTAAGGTAAAAGGAAAGGAAGATTTATTCCCCCTTCCCCCCACACACCATATTTGAAATGACAGCACAATACAAAAATAAAGCCACTTTGTGCACAGGTTTGTCACTTTCACAAGTAAGTTCTAGAGGTCAATGTGGCAATTGCTAGACAATGTGGCCATCTCTAAAACTCTCATCACATAATTACTGTCTCTCATGCCATGAGAATAAATGAAGACCTTAAAACTTGGATTCAGCCATAGTTATCTTAAAACACAATTTTTGTAATTTCCAGCTTAAGGACTCATAAAGCACTTTCCACAGGTTTCAAGTGTAGGAACTCAAAATCAGAATATAAATGTAGTAGTCCAGGATCTCAGCACCTTCAGTTAGTTCCTGCAGCAGCCAACTGTCTTTTGGGGAAAAAAGAAGCTGCTCCAAGGCTAAACTCAAACCATAAGCAATCTGAAGAACATGGACCAGTCTCCTAGGGCTCAGCAAAATCATGTAGTTTAGGATGCTTATTCTCCAGAGAGGAGAAGCAGCACAATTCTCAAATCAGAGGGATTATTACCATCAAACATAAAAAGAGTAAGAAAATATGAAACACCATTTCCCATGGTATCAATGGCATATATGTAAATAGAAATGACTTAGCTAAGAGACAGAAGCATGAGATGATGTGATATGAAACACATTTGGATTACTTTTTCAGTAGGAGCAAGTATGGAAATGTGTGTCTGGATAGTCAACAAAGAGTTGGCAAAAACAAACTTCCTTCTCTTTCCCCCAATGGAGGGACACTGGTTTCCACTCGGAAGCCAATTGGTGGCTCTTTCACAAACTGTGATTGTGATATCACTGTAATTATCACCTATCCTTTCTTGGCTACCCAGTTTTTGCTCTATCTTTGGCTCAGGGTTTCAGAGAGAAAGATCATATTTTAAGGCTTGTGCGTAGATTCTTCTCTGCAAATCTTTCAGTCTAGGTAACAGTCCTGAAGTACCCCTTCAAGGGAAATGCAGTCTATGTTAGAAGATTTTGGGGCTCGGGGACCCCTTTGCTGTGTTCTCTATAGAGAATATGACTAGGCAGCATTGCATTTTACAGATTTTAAGCAAGTATGGAGATATTAGATATTCCAGACACACAAGCATTTTCTCTAAATTGTACAGTGAAAATTTGGCCCTGTCTGATCCTGAGATTATTGCCTTCAATGGAGTGTAAAAGAGTCTCTCAGATTCAGAGTTTTAAACTCATCTTTTGAAATGGCACAGATGAAACTTGCTTATCATTGTACTTACTGAATTTCATTACAGGACTGTTGTGTTTGTCAACGGGTGGTCGAACACCACAGCTGACTTCCCTAGTTATCAGAGTCTAGCAGCCTCAGGTTCGCTTTCCATTCTGCCCTATGTACATTATCACTGTCCAGCCAGAGCGGGACTCAGTGGGTCCCCAGCAACCTCAGTGCTCGGAGTATGCTGGGAGAAGCAGTATGGCTGTCTCAGAGAGACAAAGATGTCCTTCTGTTTACCTGCCATTACTCTTACAATGTCTTCCATAAAGAGCTGTTTCTAAAAAGGCATGGCTATCTCAAGTTTGTAAATCAGCTAAGAAAATCATCTGAGGAGAGAGGGGGTCAGCAGAAGACAGAGATAGCCAGCCCTGACACTGGATATAAAATTGAGTCATCTCCAGACCTGGTTCACAGCTCAGCTACTGAAATCCAATTGGCTTGTAAGGTTCATGGCTGAGGCAGATGGACAGAGAACATGGTCTCCTCTTATTCAACTCTTACTAGACAATCAGATGACTTGGCCTAAATCACATCAGTCAAGTGGATTTAGTTAGAAAGACGCAGATTTGAGGGGGGGGGGGGCGACAGAGAGACACAGAAAAGAGACAAAGCGGGGGTAAAGGAAAGGAAACAGAAAAATTATTTCAACTTGTACATTAAAATGGTAAGTACATCTTTTGTTCCTATTTCTCAAATTCTGAAAGATTGTTGGGGGAAGTCACAATTGTGTTATTTAATGAAGTCTGAGACTTTAATTATGTTGTCCTTATTGATTCAAAAGTTATTTAGGGCAGCAATTAAATACACTCAAGTTTTCTAAGGTTTTTAGTTTAAATCTTTGTGACTGGGTGTAAACATATCAGACCTGTCTGATTCCTGAGCAAGTGGGTCACAGAAGGTTTACTTTTTTGAACTCAAAAGTTGTGTTTATAATCTATCCTTGTAGGCAATCCGTACACAATTAAAAAGTCTTAAGATTATTTATGTAATCCTCACTAATTAAGAGGCTGAGATCCAAATTGGAATTTGAATCCAGGTCAAAGCAGAAAAGTCCAAGAGACTCTAGCTTTAAAATTAAATGTTAGACTTTTTGTTTGCAACTTAAAGTTTAAGTCGTTGGTATTTATATTAATGAGAGAGAACTATTTATATTAATGAGTGGAACTAGAGAGTTCCTTTTCATATCATCATGTTTTATATTTTATAGTCCTGATTTCAGGGAGATAGTTCACTTTTTGTCACTGAGACAAAATACTTGACTTAACCCACTTAAGTGGGGGAAGGGTTGATCTTGACTCACAACTTCAGGGCTTTTAGTCCATTGTCTTTGGCTGCATTGATTCTGGGCAATGGAGAGCTAGAACATGGCATTGAGAACCACATAGCAGAGGCTGCTCATCTTATGGTGGACAGGAAGAAGAGAGGAAGGGACAAGAGACCTGGTTTAACCTTCAAAGGCATTTCACCAGTGACCTGTTTCCTCTAGCTAGGTCCCACCTTCTAAAATTTCTACCAATTCCCAATGTAAAAGCACCAGCTAGGGCTCAAGCCTTCAACATAGGAGCCCATGGGGACATTTCATAGTCAAAGTACAGCTATGTTTTTCAATTTTCACCATTAAATGTTTCTTTTCTTATGAGCTGCACTTAGTAAGATCAAAGGAGTTATTTTTTCTTTCAGGTTCCTTATAATTTTTATTATGAATTAACATTGGGGTTTCTCAGATGCTTTGTAGAGAAGTTTAAAGCTATGAAATAATTAGTAGATAGATTAAAAACACACTCTCTGTACCTTTTTCTGTCCATTTGCCAAATTGTGTTTTTCTAAAAAAGTGTCCATTGCGTTAAATATCTGAACTTATTTATATAAATCTGTCTGTAATATCTATTCTCTGTACATATGTATCATGTGTATATTTATGTGTGTGTGCAGATTTAGCCATATTTATTGAAGTATAACTTACAAAATGAATCCCACCAAGTTTAAACATAGCATTTGGTGAGTCTGACTTTCTCCCATATTTCGTATTCTTTAATCTTGATTTTAGTTGACATGATTTAAGATATTTTCCTGTTTAAATTATCATTATTATTAATATTGTTACATTAATATAATTTAGATCTTGTATCACTGAGAATTTATTTGTAATTATGCATTTATATACCATCTATAATTTATTTAGATCATATTTTATTTGCTTCAAAAATCCTTTATTTCCATTACTTTCCCCTTTCTTGATTTTTTGAAATTGCATGTTATAATGTTTTTGATTCTGACACCTTGAAAATGTCTCTCTACTTTATAGACTTTTTTTTTCCACTGATGTATAGATTGAATATAGAACACATGGCTAGTCTTCCTGTTAATATAATAATATAATATAATATAGTAAATTTAGTTTATTTTGTGTGTCAGAAAAGAAATCTGGAAAAAGGACTTACTCTTTTCCTATTTTCTTGGCAACTTCTGTGTTGACAATAGTGGAATATTTCTCTCCTTTGTACAGTAATCCACCAGAATACGATTTCCCTTTCACTGGTTTTGCTTGGCACATAGGGAATTCTTTCAGATCTCAAATTTGTATTCCATTTTCTCAGTTATGTTTGCTCTTATTGCCTCTTTGATAATTGTTTTGTTCTTTGTGTCTAGTGTATTCTTATGAGCACTTGCTACCTGTACCCTGGTCACTCATTGCCCACAATATCTATTAAGATTTTTTTTTCATATTTTCCATCTCCAATCCATTTCTCTGTATTTTCAAAAGATAGACTTCATCTCTGCATGGCATCCTCTCAGTGATGCTGGTGCACTGGCACAGCTTGCTGTGTCTTGCTTCTGATTCATCCTGGTCTCCACTTCAGATCCTTACAATAACAATGTCTGTCAGCATCCTTGCTCTGTGATCAAGCACTTGCCAGGAAAACCTTGTATTAAGAAAACTCTTATTAGCCAAAATGAAGCTTCATTAGTTTTGTTCAATAGTGTGTAAATTACTCGCAGCCACTACTGGATATTACTGGCTCAAACTAGTGAAATGTATTCCAAAAGAACTGGCTTCTATCTAACATACTTTTAGCCAAAAACCATTTGAAACACCTTTGTTGTGGATTTTCTGGTATATTTTTTCTTTCTTTATGGTCTGGCATTGGCATTGCTCTCTCAGGAAGGTACCTTACTGTCTTTCATAATTCTGTTTCTACTTGCAATATATCTCGCTGGAATTCCTTGAGTGTTGAAGCTTGTAGATGGTTCAATTTGATTTTTCCTTGGTAGAGGTGAATTTCTCCTATTTTCCACCCTACATTCCACTATTGTGGTGATTTGGGAGAGATTTACTAAATTCAATGCCCATCTTACCTGGTAACTGCAGGAGGAATTCCTTTCTATATCTTTCTTCCTTTGCCTGGTGATGGTTTATAATACAACTTTATCTTGGTGTTTTTATTTAAGCACCATTGCCTTTATATTTCCTCTGAGAGAATGATTTTCATGACTCAGCAACTTGTGGCTGAGAAGCCATGTACATTTGACCCCTTCATTGTCTAAAGCAACATCTCAAATAGAAAGTTTAATTTTTATCATGTTATCATAGAAATGATAACAGCAATACTGAGATTCAGAGAAGGGAGAGAGTAGTACAACATGCTTGTGAAAGATCTTGTAATAGGCTTAAAGACACCTCAAATTCTAAACCTTAAAGGGCTCTTAATTATAATTTTGTACACGAGGTAGAGAAAGTGACTTGTCTCCGTATGAAGGTTACACTTTGAAGATAGACAGAACTAAACTGAGGTCTAAAAATTATGTGTTTTTTTTGCTGTTGTTCTGTTTTTGGAAAAAGCTCTACCTTTTTAGAAAATTGTTTTAGAGAATTTTTCTATTGGATTTTCCAACTACAGCCCTACTAGGCCCTGCAAATTTTACTGGCCTCTTCCCTGTGCATAAATATCAATTTGTAATCCAATGTAGACCACTCAAAATTTTTCCATGGAAATTTAAAATTTGGTGTAAGGAGAATGAGAAATTCCTCTCTGTTGGAAATTTTGGGAAGAGCTGAGATTTGACATATTATCTCTGGAATTACATTGAAGTCTTCTTGGAGAGAATAAAGCTAAACACTGAGAGTATCTTAGAAGAAAAAGTGCTAATATCTGGTCTTAACAAACTTTTGATTTCATGGTTCTGGAGATCTTGTAGTTAGCTAAGTTTTACTGTACCTGTAGCTTTGTTATCTAGTTCAAGAAAAGCTCTTTTGACCTCAGCTGGGTTGGGTATGATTGCAGTTGACATACTCAAAAGAGTCCTGCCTAATACAGGTGTCTTTAAAAATAGGCAGAAATTGAACAGAAGGAGAAGAGCAGGGAGGAAATTCTAGGCAGGGATGAAGTTGATCCAAGATGTCATCCGTTCCCTGTTCTGACATCTTGGTAAAATTAATCCCTCAGCAGGTCAAGGACAAGAGGGATCAGAGGCTTCTGGGCCCACACTATCCCTAGTAGTGGCAAGGGAGGACAATGGACAAGTTCTGCCTATTTTTCTTATGTAGCTCAGCCATCAATTTCCTACCAAATTTACAAAGAAGCAGTAGCATTGACTTATTCACGGAAGAAGTAAGGCCAAGAGAGAGCTAGATGTAATTAAGAGTGCAGAATTGCTTCCGTATCATCTCATCTTTGGTGGGTTGAGTGTTTTTGACTTATTGCACAGTTAAGGCTGGGAAAATATTTCAGTGAGTTTTAAACTGTGCTTTTCTTCTGAACACATAGCTCTTCTGTAAAGTTCATTTTCTTTGTGGTAATTCAATTCCTTATCTAGAGATCCTCCAGCTTATCAGGTCTATTTTCTATCTTCTCATTTGAGTGTATTGTACTTGTATTTTATTGTACACTTTACCATGTACAATTTAGGAGACTTCAGTGTGAAGTTCCTGTCAAAAGGGAGGAAATTGCTGATCCATGTAAGCCAATCAAAAGTGGAACCCTGGTGTTAGACACTTTGAGGGAGTGAAAGCTCATCTTAGCCTAGCTGTCAAGACCCAGGTATTTCTTTAAAATGGTGCTGCAGTGTAGGTTGGCCTACACTGAAAGAGACTACAGGAGTGACTGGAAAGCCTGGAGGGGCATGGAGAACTAGAATCCTATCACACCTTGTCCAGTTTCCCTGACCTACTTGTGTTCATGACTGCCTGAGAGCCAACATGTTAGTCAGAGGCCTAGATTTCGCCTTTGCCATATAATGATGATGAAACTGTTCACCTGCTTTCCATGGGTGTCAGGAGAATGACTGAGAACAGTGTTTTCTGAAATGAGAGTTATTTTAGTATGGGTAATAGAAGCCATTATGGGCTTCCCACAGGCCATCACAAGCTGTCTAAACAGCCATATTTTAGGGGAAATGCCAGTCCTAGGAAATGATCAGGTTTGTCAGAGTAGCCTGGTGACTTCTTTTCTTCAAGCTTTGCTTCCTGGGGAGATTTTTTTCCATCAGTTTTTCTGTGAGTGTTATTGTTCTGTGATTTCTTAGTCATGTTTCCCTACTCCCTTGGCTGTGCAATTGTATCAGAAACAAAAAAGGAGAAAGGAATGCAGGGTCAACTAGGTGTGGTACACAATAAGGAAGAACACTACTCAAACTCTCAAAGCTACTCTCATAGCCTAACAGTGTATTAAGTGTTTGTTCAGAAATATAACTGTAATTGGGACAAAAATGTTTTTAGACAGGCTGTTCACAGACAGACTCCTGGGGATGAAAAGGCCATGTGATGACTAGAGATGAGTGAAGGAATTTATAATCTGGTGGGCAAGAGAGGTGAAAAAAATTTGAAAGTGAATGGTAAGGTCTGTGTTGTATCCTCAGGACTTTTTTTTTCCAGAAGAAAATCTAATAAAAGCTTCTAGCATATGTTGAATCCTGAGTAAGTTTTTCTTATTAAATTAAAAAGTGAAAAGAAGACTTAATTAATAAATATACTCATTCTCATCTAAAACAGCAACAGCAATAATAAAGGGTCTACAATAAACTCAATGGAGAAGAGATGGATTTGAGTAGTACTCACTACTCAGACCATTGAGATAAATCTCCCCATATTCTTAACATAATGCATACAACAGAAATTGGTTGGAATAGCTTAGTGAAGAAGTCTTTATACTTCTCCAGATAGCATTAATGAGGAGATAAACCTAGAAGGGCAGGGTTTATGTGAGTGTTTATGTGAATGTGTGCCAATCCAAGACCTTTGGGAAGCAGACATCAGGCTGGGCTTAAAAGCATAAATGTTCATATCTGTGTGGGGAAAAAAGGAAGAGGCAGTAGCAGTAGAAGAGCAGACGGAGAGCCTTTAATTGTAATACAGTTCTGAAATCAGTGAAAATAGAGAAGGAAGGAAGTTTCTATAGGAAGAACCTTAGAGACTGGTCCCATTCTGAGAGTCTAGGGCAGTCTAGCATAGACCATCAGCATAAAGATTGTCAACAGAGGATCTCATGCTGAGTAGAACAGACCAGGACATGGAACTCTTTCCCATCACTGACTCGGCTGTGTGACCCTTTAACTCAAGTCATACCTCCATGGTATTCCAGTGGAAATCCCGGAGTCTTCATGCAAAGTGTAGCTCATTGTGTGCATCTTTGTAGAAGAGAATTTGTAATAAATTTAGGAGAATAATGCTTGTTGTCACAAGAGATATGAAGAACATGGCTCTGACTATAGATATCTACCAGAGTGATGGTGTGGCATGGGAAGAAAGGATGGTACCATTTAGGAAAAAATAGCCCAGTGGAAGACTTTTCTTCTGGCTATGATGGTGTGGCTCATAAAACATCAAAAATTTCAATGACAGTAACTTAAAAAGTCAGACAAAGAAGATTTAAAAAAAGCAGAAAACAGTTTTTGAAGGGATTAGGAGTTACTAGACAGCCAAATCTTGAGAGGAGAAGATCTGAGAGAAGATAGAATTTAATGTGCTGTGATGCTTATTCTACATGCTGCTTTTCCTCTGAGGGCCTTCTAATTCTTGGAATAGAGAAAGAGACCTGGGGGCTAAGCAGAGCTAGTAGTAATCTTACATAGTTAGGTAACAAATTTGAGCTTAGGCCTGATAAAGCAGCCCAGTATGTAAGGACCAAGATCCCTGAGAAGAAGCAGGCATAGAGAAGTGAGCTCACATTTGGAACTTGTCTTTCTTTTGAGACCTTTTCTAATTCTTAAAGTAGACTGATTTAGAGAATAACTATGAAGTTGAACACAAAGTAGCTTAGAAGCAGAGTGGAGGGTGTGTGTGTGTGTGTGTGTGTGTGTGTGTGTGTGTGTGTGTGTGTGTGTGTGTGTGTGTGTGTGTTGGCAGTTTCATGGTGCTAAAGGAATAAAAATTGGAATGTAAGACCTGTCCAAAACATGGCAGCAAAGTCCTTAGGTTTTCAGTGTACTTCATCCTAAAGGCTCTGAAAGCTATGGAATCATCAGAAGCACTACAGATGCCAAACAGAATATAATGAAGCACTACAAGTAGGCACATCACAGCAAAATTACTAAAAACTACAGGCAAACAAGAATGAAAAAAATCTTAAAAGCAGCCACAGGGTTAAAAATATATATTATCTTGAAAAGAGCAAAAGTAAGGGAGATAAAAAAAAGAAGTTCTAAGGAAAAGTGTTCGAAGAAAATTACACCTTCATCTACAGAAATAAAAAATTTTCTGTCCACTGAAGATATCATTGTAAAGTGAAGTAAAATAACTCAGGCTCAGACAAAGAAATACTAATGAAAAAATTTAGCAGCCTACTCACAGGAAAAGAAATATGGAATGAACTTCTCAGGAAGAAAGAATATGACCTGTCAGGGTAGGGAGTGTCCTATCCGTGGGCCAATGAGATCAGTGTAGTCTTTTGGTTCATGATGGAGCAGACCTGTATTCTCATTGGCTGCCCTCGGCAGTCTATTGCTATTGATAATCCTGTATGGCTGGAGAATGATGCTGTAAATATCCAAACAACTCTTGGCAGAAAATAAATGAAAGTGAAGAGTACAAAAGAAATAACTAGCAAAAGTAGAGACATTATGGGTAGATAGAGGCAAAAGTTGATTTAAAAAACAAAAACAACAACATATCATATGAAGAAAATTCTACAAGGCAGGTATAATGAATCTAAAGTGCTTTAAGTCTTTAAGTTTGTCTGTTATGTAGAAAAAATTCTCCCTTGTATCCAACTTTTTAAGTCAGAAGGAATATATATTACAATTACTAAGATAACCACGAATGCAATAGACCAAGAAGAAAAATTAGAAGGATAATTAGGATAAAAGACAGAACAAAAATTCTTGGTCAATCCAAAAGAAGCCAAGGAATATAAATAAAAGAAATACAAAACAGGTGAGCTATGATCACAGTAAATGCCTAAGATTTTTGTTAAAAACCCTAATATATCAATAATTGTACTAAAGATAATGGACTAAAAATTCCAACTAAAAGTCAGACTGAGTTAAAAAAGAAAAATCAGTCCAATCATGTTTCTTGTACCTCATACCTCAGAGGCTAAAATTACTAATGGGTGGCTTACTGACTGAAATGTGAATGGTACAACAAAACTTCTTGAAGTAGATTAGAGTTGCCTTCTGATACTGGGACAGAGAAAGACAACTAAACAGGACACATGAATCACCTAACATAAAGGAAAAGAATAAGCTGTGCTACATTAAAAAGTGCTCATTAATAATAGTCCTCATTGGAAACAAAGGAGGAGGCAACAATGCTTGATAAGAAATGTACTCATTACCTTGCCCATGTAATTGTAACCCCTCTGTGTGGTATTTTCACAATAAAAAATTTAAAAAAAAATAGTCCCCATTAAGAGAAGGAAAAGGCATAGGAGAATTGCAAAACATAAATAATAAACAATTAATATCCTAAACAGATTAAATACATCTAAAGACAAGTAATAAAAAGGCACATAGAAGTATTCTTTTAAAGTTATAGAACTTAAAATGAGCCCTTCACTACAGAGACTATCAAATCACCAATAAACATGAAAAGGTACTTGGTCCCAGGGTGATGTAACTGGAAAGTTAGATATCAGGACAGGTAAACTTAAAGATGGTGACCGTATCATTTGCTAGGAAAGACATACAGTAGTGTCATACTCACTGTTGAAAGGAGATAGCATTCCCATCATGCTTCAGAAACTAGACAGTATCTACAAAAGTATCCATGAGTGTGCTCTGTTACCCAGAAATTCCACTCTTGGGTGGGATACATATGGGGGGGGCACCAAGGCATGAATAGCATGTAGAGAATATTCATAGAAGTGCCATTTGTAATATCCCCAAATTGGAAACAATTCAAATGGCCTCCCTCCCTTCCTCCAATCTCTCCCTGCCTGCCTCCCTCCTCTCCTTCTCTCCCTTCCTTACAATCACTGGAGCTTAACCCAGAGCTTACCACTCTCCAAGCAGGCATTCTACCACAGATCCATGCTTCAGCCTTGAATATTCTTTAACATGAAAAAAGATGAAAATATATAGAGTATGTTAGTTACTTAATTCAGTAGGATACTGTATCACACCAAGAATGAATTGCTACTGCTTCATTAAAAATAGTGAAGCTACTTTACTAGCATAATATTGAGTGATATAAACCAGATACAAAAGATTCTCTAGAGTTCAAAACAAAGTACAACAAACTCAGCTTTTCATCCTAGCTACTTGGGAAATGGAGATTGAGAAGATGTCAGTTTGAGAGAAAGTTAGTGAGACCCTATCTCAATCAATAAGAAGTTGAGTTCAGGTATGTCCCTCTTGTCCTTGCTATGTGGAGAGTGAAA
This sequence comes from Dipodomys spectabilis, assembly GCF_019054845.1. NCBI lineage: Eukaryota > Metazoa > Chordata > Mammalia > Rodentia > Heteromyidae > Dipodomys > Dipodomys spectabilis. The sequence goes on from NW_024870730.1 coordinate 13,678,313, forward strand.
TTGGAGAACTAAAGTCCACACCAGCCCAAGATGGGGAAAAGTGAGATCCTATTTGAAAAGTAACAAAAATAAAAAGGGCTTGAGGCATGGATCAAATGTTAGAGTGTTTTCCTAGTAGCACAAGGTCCAGAGTTCAAATCCCAGTACTGTCAAAATAAGAGGAAAAGATATAGTGAGGTCTTAAAGATGTAGCTCAATGGTAGAACTCTTCTCTAGCATATATGAGGCACTAGTTTCAATCCTAAAATTAAAGCAAAACAAAAATAAGTGAAGCAAGTCAATCGTGATAGAAGTCAGAAGAGCACTTACCTCTACAAAAACTGTAGCTGGGAGAGGCCAGAAGGTGGAGATTTGAGGGAGGCAGTGTTCTATTTCTTACCTCTGGCAAGTTTATAGGGTTTTTATTCTGAAAATATGTTAAGCTGTGCATTTACAACCTGCTTACATGGCTGTATCTCTGATCTTATGCTCTGGTCAATGTTTACTTAAAATATTTCATGTAACTGATTTCTTATGGAATTTGTGGATCTGCAATCAAAAATGTAAAGTTGTAAGAAATGAAGCTTTTAGTTTGAAAGCGTTGATAGTTGTTTAAAGTTGTTACAGTTTCCTCTTCCCAAAGCAGTTACATTGGAAACCTTACTCTGTGAACATTAGGAATTCTTTCTTTGGGAGTTTATGCATGATTAGTATAAAGAGTACACAAGAAAATATATCTTTTTTTTTTTTTACCCCAAATGATACATTCTACTTTAATTACTTACCTACTTCATTAGGCTTCAGGCAACTTTCAATTATTTCCTCAAAAGGTGAAGTTTTATTATCATAAAGATATACACTAGGGCTGGGAAGGTGGCTCAGTGGTAATGCGCTTGCCTTGCATGCTCGAGGCCCTGGGTTCGATTCCTCAGCACCACATAAGCAAAAAGAAAAAAGCCGGAAGTGGCACTGTGGCTCAAGTGGTAGAGCGCTAGCCTTGAGCTGAAGAGCTGAGGGACAGCGCCCAGGCCTAGAGTTCAGGCCCCACTACCGGACCCAAAAAAAAAAAAAAAAAAAAAAAAAAAAAGATATACACTAGTATTGACTTTGAAATAAGCATATACCCTAAGGGACCTGTGAAGGACTAATTACTGTTGATGGTGGGTTTGTTAACACCAGGCACATAAATTTTTTTGCGGTATTTTATTGCCCAATCCTTTCCCATCCTTTAGCATGAACCCACAGTTTACTTACATCTCCAGACCACATTGAGAAAGCAATGCCAGGTACTATTTAGTCTCTGGTTTATTTCCTGCAAGGGTAGCCAGCCTGCAAGGAACTGACAAATGACAGGACACATAGGTAAGCAATATACTCATTCCCAAAGTGTGTGCTCCACCCCACTCCCCCTCCCCCCTGCCAGAAACATAGGCATCACCCTGGTACTTGTTAACAATGCAAATTCTGGACTCCCACCTTAAACCTACTGTGACAGAAACTCTGTGCTGGGCCCAGCAGTAGGTGTTTTAATAAGGCCTCTAGCTATTTTTGACATATGCTGACTTTTGAGAACTGTTGGCATATGGAAATGCTATGGCAGAGAAATAAGGTCTTTAGAGTCAGTGTCAAGCTGTGCTTAGCTGTTTCCTACTTGGGTGAGCTCTGGCACATTCCTTGATTTTGTGAATATTGAATGTTTTTAACAATAAATGAGAAGAGTAAATACTATACTTCATTAAGAAAAAAAGAGATTTTTTTACTCAATACATGCTATCAATAGAGTTGATAATTCTACTATTATTGATAATATTATTAGTTCTACTGATTATTTAACAAATAACATAAGATTTGGAGATACTAGATTTCACTAGAAAATAAAAGGAGAAATATCATTGGTCTATATGATATACCAAAACAATCTGACTTCCATTTTCTTTTTTTTTTGAAGCACATTTAAAAGTAGACTTTTTTTTTAATTCATAGGAATTCTTATTGATGAGCCCAATGCTAACTGGTAGAACTTATCTGGAATAAGAGTCTACCTTGTGCAAGACAAACAGCACATTCTAGGAGTTTGAGGGTGACACTACCTAATAAAAAAGAAATGGAATTCTTTGAAGATGATTGCTGACCATCAAGAACATTTTTTTGCACCTGTACTTGTGCTTTCTTTCAAGTTTTAGGTAGATAGAAGTACCAAAGAGCTGCCAAGTCTCTCCATTACTCAATTATAAGCCATTCTCTTCTCTAGCAAAAGGATCTCCACTTAGGTAATCCGCTACCAGGAGACCAAGGCCCAGAGGATCCTCTTACAATCTGGAGCAAATATTTTCCACTTTGGTCTCTCTATCACACTGTAGAACACATGCTAGGAAATAGGGTGGGGAGAAGATATTTTAGAGGTCATTTGTACCTCTTCTTATCTCTGTGTTTGTGGTAATGATTTGGGAAGGAGAGTTTATACCAGATACACACACACAAGTGACTCAATTTGAAAAATAATGAAGATGCCACGAAATGCTCACCAGATGTTAGGTTGTTATCACAGATATTGGGTCAGGAGGTTTGGTCTTTTCTTTTTCTTACTTTGTTTTAATTTGCATTGTATCCTTCTTTGTCTGGCATAAGCTCCAGGCCTGAAGATGAACTGTTCTTTAGCTTATGTAGCTATAACACTGATGAAAATGACATTTTTTTCTGCCTTCAGCTCTTCATTGCTTTGCTTCTTTCTTCACCTTTTTTACCCACCCGCCCTCAAGTGCTCTCCTATCCCAGTAGAAATAAAAGGAAAAATCAGCCTCCTGCAGTTCCTGCTTAAAAGATAAAGACAACTTAAATTCCTGGAGATTCTCACTCCATAAGCAAGTGTATAAAATAGCATGCATTCAATACACTTTATTTAATGCATTTAATTCATCAAATTGCTATGTTTACATACAAGTTAATTCATGATACTGTGCAAATTAAAGAGCTTGTCAAAAAAAATGAAGGCTTTCAAATTAGTCTGAGAGGTACCTATTACTCATTGAATCAAAGAGCCAATCATAGCGTACTTCAGGGATGTCTTTTATACATTCATCCTGATCAGAGGTTTTTACAAACCTCACATTACATGTCACTCCCCACACATGGGACATGGAAACCTGCTCATTTTCAGATAAGTGTGACTTTAGCTGAATCACACTTTCAACGCATACTGCCATGTTGATTTGTATTGAATGACAGTTAATATTCTCTCAAACATAAAAATAGCACAAGTAGGTCCCACGATAGACATGTGTGTTATAGCAGAGTACATGTCATTTTTTTGCACTGGAAAAAATATATACTGGGTGTCACAGAAAATGTGGCTAGCCACTGATGATAGAACTCCGGAGCATTGATTTGAGATGATAAAATTCTAAGAAAGAGCAGATCAGACAGGCAGAACTGTTACATACTTCTAATCCCAGCACTCAGGAGGCTGAGACTGGAGGATCACAAATATAAGGCTAGCCTGGGCTATCCAGTAAGCCCCCATCTCAAACAAACAAACCAATGAGCAAACAAAATCAGATATACACAGGTGCAGAAGCACCTTGGTTTTCTCAGAGCTAGATTTGTTCTGTGACCTTTAATTAATTGTACTTACAGACAACCTATGTTATCTATATTTGTGTGAATGACACTATTAGTAGGCTACTCACATGCTACCCACAGATCCATCTACACATTAGTCAAAGAGGTTGCATGGCATATGGAAGATGATATTGTCCATCTAGAGGGCTGCTTGTATCTGTACCTGGGAAGTTATCTCATTGACCAAAGATACAAGTGCCTACCATTTAATGCCTCACATATAAATGTATTGGAAATTCAGCAATGTTCTGAATAGTTCCATAAAACAAGTATTGTTACATTAAAAATATAAATTGTACTCGTTTTACCATGCACATATTTTGGGGTTTTTGTAGATTTACTTTTCCCACCTTGGGGTTTTTTGGAGCTCTACTATGTATCACGTGACATAAAAATCGGTAAGCCACATTTGTTACTTCCCTATCCATTTCTCTTCTGACTTCTAGAATCATTATTCAATCATTATTCATGCTTACAGTGCATCTCCATTTGGATATCCCAGAGGGCCTAATTTGACACATCCATAGACAAACTCATTCTGCTTTCCCTCAGACCTTCTCTTTCTCACTTCTCCTCTGTGTAACAAGCCCCAAACCTGGGGATCACCCTAGGTATCTTCTTTTCCCTCACTCTACTTTAAATCACTCACAGAATCCTGGGTTTCTACTTTCATAGTTTCTTTCCTTTTTGTCACTATTTTCTTTATTCCTGTTGCTATTATATTGGCTCAGGCTCTTTCTCACCTCTTACCTGGACTATTCTAGTAGTAGTCTTCTAACTGGTCTTCCTACTTTACTGCTTTCATTGGGAACGTTTAGGTTACAGGTGACAGAAACTCAACAAATGGACATAGATAACTTGAAAGTCTGAATGTTCAGGGACGGCCTAATCCACAGTATCCAATGACTTCATTAGAATTCAAACTTGTTTCCTCCTATGTACATTCTTCATGGCTCCTTCTCAGACCAATTCTCCCAGTGTAGATGGTGATGGCAACTCAGTTTGAGGCTTCCAGATGTTTTTTGCTGTCACTTCTGAAAGAGACTTCCACAAATGTCACAGGACAGCTCTGCTGGGCTCTTATAGTAGTATCTATCTATCTATCTATCTATCTATCTATCTATCTATCTATCTATCTATCTATCTATCTATCTATCTATCTGTCTATCTATTTATCTATCTATCTATCCATCCATCCATCTATCTACTTATATACGGATTATATATTTCATACATACACACACAAAACATCATATATAATGGTAATAGAGAATTCAGAATACAATTCTCACATAAAGGTTCACAATTCCTCTTCAATTTCCCATTTCTTACATACTAAAAAGCTAGAAAAGTGTGAGTGACCTTCCAATATCTGACTTCTCATGTTGCCATGTTCTGGCCTGTTCCCTAGATGGTCTTGCCTAAGATTCCACAAACACCTCATGCTGTGCTCTGCTTTGCATTTGCTCAGATGGCCACAACTCATTTTCTTCACCTAGAAAATACCTATTCATCCTTTGCTCTCTACTAGCCTTGTTTCCAGGCTCTCCTTGCTTTTTATCTCCATGAAGCCTAAGAGATTCCTGTCAGAACACGATGTTCCAGGCCTATTCTGATTGATCTGTCTTTCCTTTTTGAACTGTCAGCTTCTGTGGGTCATAACACATGACTCATCATTGACACCAAGATATATTTGTTGGAACAATAAAATATAATAAACATTAAAATGGTTGTCATCAACATAGCCAAATGATAGAAATTCAGATGTTTGACAGTTAAAAAATTAAAATACAAAGGAAAGGGGGATCAAAAAGAGATGATGACTACTCTGTATGATAGACAGAATTACAGCCTTATGTACAGGCCATTTTGGCCATTTTGGTAGTACAGTAAGTGGTCACTAATATGTTGGGTAACTTGCTAATAAAGTTTGGTGATAATCGGACTTGAGTTTTTTTTTTTTGTATATATTGATGGCAGTCTGGCAAAGTTTTCTAAGATAAACTTTCTTTTACTTTGGTTATAGTCTCCAGAAATTTTGGCTGGTAACCAATTTGCAGGAATATAAAAGGCTGTGGAATAAGAGATTTTGATTGTTTTACTTTTTAAATCTACAGTCTTTCCAGAATAAGCTATTTACATGGAAACAACTACCAAACACTCAGGCTAATAGGCAAGGTCATTTTTCTAGGGATACAGTGGTGCAGCTGTGTCCAGTGCCCTAGGCAGGACTTGAAAGAGCCTCCTGTGTCTCCCCATAGCCAGCATGGGGCAAAGCCCCTCCTCCACACCACAGGTCTCTTTGAACAAGGGTCCACAGAAAGCTTTCCCTTGCAAAGTGAATGCTAAACAAATTCCATCTTTTTCCCCTGGAGGCTCAACTCAAAGAACATTTTTTTTTTCCAATGAGGACTTTCTAAGAGTTTAGGGAGAGCTAAATTTGGTTTTTATCAGAACAATGAAAGCTGTAGATAAAGGAGATCATGGTTGTCATCTCTGTATAATTTTGTCCTGAATTGACTGTCTCTACAGTTCAAATTCTTCTGGAAAGTGCCAATCCTCTGTTCCATTGCACTGAGCCATCATCAGAGCTAAGAATGGAACTCAGGTTCCTTAATTCCTCAGCCAGAACTCTATCTATTAGAACACTGTGCCTCTCAATTGTGTCTTAAATTAGGCATAAAAATGAATTCACTCACACTCTTTCTGCCTACCAAGATTTTTTTTTTCTTGCAAAGGAACTTCTCAGTGCTCCCCTGCTACAGTTGGGAGAATTTCCTCAGCTCTAACAGTTAAAACTCCCACAGACTCAGGGAGTGGGAGATGCTGAGAGGGAAAAGCTGGAGACTCTTTTCTAATTTTCCAAGAGCTGCACAGTCCCTGCCCTGCCCTGTCCCCCTCCCCCACATCAGTCAGACCAGGAACAAAGGAAATCTGTCTAGTCCCAGGCCCAACTCCATCAGGAAAGTGACATGTTTAATCTGTCAGCCCAGCAAGTTAGAGAGATATTTTACAAGGATAGAAAGGAATAAATACACTTGGACAGACCTCTGTATTACTCTTTATGTAAGCTAGTGGAATGTACCTGGGAATCAACCTTGTTCCTCCTCCCTGGATTTCAACTATATCTATTGAGGAGTGGAGAAAAGACTTTAATGAATTACAGCAAATTGCTTGACGCTGCTCTGGATGGGTTTGCTGGAGGAAGCTGGGAGGCAAAGTATCTTTTATTTTTGATGGACTTGTCTTCACAATTGTGTGTGTGTGTGTGATTGTGTATGTGTGTGTATGTCTGTTTCCCTTTTGGTCACTGGAATAGGAGAGGTGGGATTGCGGGAGATCCACACAACACACCCCAAAGGAGAACATAAATAAATATCATTTGGAATCTTGCATAATATCAGCCAATGGCAACAGCAGGTTTTTGACAGGCCTGCGAACTTCCCCCAAACAACATCCTGCCAGGCTGGCTGTGATTCAGGCATGAGTCAAGGCTGAGAGATGGGCTGCTGCCAGCCCGCTTCCCCAGCCGAAAATGACTCCCCCCAGGCCCATAGAATCTGGGCTGGATGGACTTGTTATTAACAGTGCTGGTCCGCCTTAAGGTGCTAAATAAAATGGGGACTCTTTTCTTCTAGTACTGGGAATGATGAAGCAAGACTTTTCTTCATCACGTGAGCTTTGATCAGGAGGGGAGGGGGAGTGCTACACTGTTTTTACAGCTGACACAATTATTATGGACTGGAGACACTCTTTCCCTCACCCCCTGGAGTCTTGTTATAATGAGGCTCAAGCATGCTCTCACCTTTTTGTAATCCAAAGGAGGGCTGGAGCCTGCTGAACTGGGAGGAGATGTCACCCAGGTTGTTAGAGTCCCAAATGCTGTGGAAATAATGTTTTTTGCTTTTATTAGAGAACTACCTGCTTTCACTCTGAAATGATGGATGTGCTCCAAAGAGCAATTCTTACTCTGTACACTCCTACCTCCCTCCCCTGCTCCAAAGCCATCTGCCACCTGGCTGAATTTGTGGTGTGCCCTCCTTGAGCACCCATGGAGTGTTGTGAGCTAGGAAACTACAGCACAGGCACCATTCACTCTGCGACTGTACACTCAGAGTAGAGCTGTAAGGCGTGACATTGACTACAATGAACTCTGGGGCTTGGAGTGAGGTATAATGAGGATACCAAGATATTCTTTGTCAGTTCTTTCCCTTGTCACTCCTTTGTGTTTGGGCTAAGGAGAATTTATACAACCAATATCAGAGTCCCTTTTTTCCTTCATTCCTTCCTCCCTCCCTCCCTCCCTCTCTTCTTTCTCCCTCCCTCTCTTCCTCTTTCCTTCTTTCCTTCTCTTCTTTTGTGCTGATACTAGGGTTTGAACTCAGTGCTCATTTGGCTTTATCACTGAAAGTTCGTATTCTCCCACTTGAGCCACACTTCCATTTCTGGAATTTTGCTAGTTAGAAATAAAAATCTCTGATTTATCTACCTGATCTGGCTTTAAACCTCCATCTTCCTATCTCAGTCTCCTGAGTAGCTAGGATTACAGATGTGAGCCAGCAGTTGCTGACAATTTCTTTTTCTTTAAGGGAAAGTTCTTTGCTCTCATTTTGACCAGATAAGTTACCGGACTACGGACTACTCACAGACTCCTTGTGGAAATTGTCCCTCTACTGCTGAGAATACAAAGTGACTTTTGATCTCTCTTACCTATGGGGGAATCCAGAGGAGGTAGTTGGTCTGTAGCCTTTGCTATGTAGCCCTTGATTCTTTAGTGATGGTTTTCCTGTTCACATATCTAAGCCACCAAATGAAAAACAAAGCAAAACTGGATCATTCTTTAGATCTAGCAATGGATAATTAAAGCAAACCTTGAAAATAGCAGGCTTGAGAATGAAGAATGTCAACACAGAGAACATATTTTGGAAATGTATGAACTTGCAGATTCCTAAATAATATTTTGAAACAGCTTCTCTTGGCTCATATGTTGCATGTCACTTGTCTTTGGAGACCCTTGTCCTTGGTAGTAAGGAAATGAGACAGGCATTACACCAAAGTTCTTGGAGCAATATCTATCTTGAACCCTGGGAGACAGGGCTGTGACTGCTTGATGGCACTGGTTGCATTATGGACTTAGGAAGCTCTTGTGTGCTAGTTATGCCCATAGCTCCTGTGCCAGCCAGAAGGTATGGGTGCACATGGGCTTTCTTATCAGTGCTGGCCCTAGTTGGGTTTTGTTGTTGTTTTGTTTTGTTTTTGAAAATTTAGCCTTTGCTATTTACTCAAGTTTCAGACATGCTATCTTTTCAAAATCAGACTTGGAATCTGCAGATTCATTTTTTTTTTCTTTTGGTTTGTTTGTTTCCTTCTCAAAACTGAAGCATCACTCTAGCCAGGGAAGGAAACGTTATCCTGTCAGCCATGCCTACGCCATTGAGATACCAAAGACCAACTCATAGCAGTGATGGCCAGTGAGTGAAAGCCCGCCCACACTTGGTGGTCACTACTGGTGCATTTATCCACAATCCAGCCTTCTATCTTTGCAGCTGCCTCCTCTTCTTTCCTTGATGACTGCAGATCTCCCTGTGCTTATCATCCATTTCCAGGCTGGCTTTGTCTGCTTCTTTGTCAGCTGGGCTCTGAGTAGTTTCCGCAGCATGGGAGGCATTGTCAGGGACTAGTGGATAAGCTGCCTGGCCTGCGTTGGACGTCCTTTGTCTCGTTTCCTTTTTGATGGCCTAATTTCACACACATTCTGACTAAAGACTCTTTTTAAAATAAGCAGCCAATTTGGGCGTGCTATTGTTCCATATGGCTGCCAGATTATTATTTTTTAAATGTATTCACTGCATGGATTTATCATGTAAACTCCTATTGAAAACCATTGCCTCTGGGGAAGGATTTGAGCATTTGGGTAATTTCCTGAAATTCTCAAGTGTATGTGTTTGTAGTGTCTTTCTTTCCCTCCCTCCTCTTCAACTGGATGCAACCATTTCTGAGCAATCCATAAACAATATTGATTGCACCAAAGCACAAACTGCCAATCTCCTCACTGGTTCCTCATCTCCTGCTGCACACTTTAATCTCTGGGAGGAAGCGCTCTTTTTTGCTTAGGGTCCAAAGGGAACACAGCATTTGTATTCACATTTATCAACATCTAAGCTTCACTGATATGCTACCAATTTTCTTGGTGTCAGCTTTGGGTCAGTGTGGGAATAAAAAGCTGGAAAATTATTTTTACCTGTAGAAGTGTTTGTGCCTCTCTTCCTAACCCAGCAGAGACAGATTTGATGACAATCTTGCACACATATTTGAACAGGGGCAATGTGGCCTCCTACTTTTGCACATGAGGCCATTAATAGTGCAATTGTTTGGGAATTTGGTCAATGAACTGAAATCTGGGCAAGGCAGCTAGAAGATTGTTTCCCTTTTCTTTGTAATTTTATCCTTCAAGTAAATAATTTGTTCAAATAACCTCTGTGATCCATGAGGTTAATGAACACTAAAAGCAACATTCTGCTGATTTAATAGAGTACACCTTTGAATGCTTTCCACTGAGTTATACAGTATTTCTTGAAAATTTCCCCCTCCTTTTAAATTTCTCAGTCTTTTCTTAATATAATTTTATTGTTATTATTAAGGTGTTGTACAGAGGGGTTCCCATTCTATAAGCCAGGTAATAAGTACAGCTCTTTTTGGACAGTGTCACCCCTTTCTTTGCTTTCCCCCAGTTTCTCCCTCCTGTCCCTGCCCACAAGTTGCATAGTTCACTTTTATATAGTATATATTAAAAACCATGACTGTATTTGTTCATCTTTCATCCTCAATTTCTATGTCCCTCTTTTGCCCACTCTTAAAAGACAAAAACAAAACTCAACAGCTAAAACAAAAACTACCACAACCACCACCAGCACCAACAATATAACCAGGTTTTCATTTTCTGGAATTCATTTTGATAAATAGTATTGTAGATGTTCAGGGGAGTTATGATTTTGGGTTCCTCCTAAGAGTATTCTCCTGTAGTCTGATGGTTAGTGTTGAGCCACCTATATCCCTATAGATTCATGGTGTTCCAAAAGCCACAACCAAAAATGTTCCAAGATGGTGGAGGAGAAGCTGGAGGCTAAACAAGTTCTCATATAGAAAGCAGTTTTAGTGTTCCTGTGAACAGTCCTAGGCTAGGGAATCACACCAAGTGTGCAATCACAGTACAGAGAGGTTGGCCAGAGAGGAAAAATCCAGGCAGCTTGGTCAAGGAAACAGATCTGAGCACTTGCTGGTGTCGAAGGCGGCCGCTGCAGCCACCATATCAACAGAGAGAGCCATGTACAAAGGTTCCATACACGGTGTGCAAGCAGATTCTACTCACCACCAGCAATAACTAACAAGGAGCAGAAATCTGCATCCTGCTGACCGCAGACCAGGGACTACTCTCAAGATATCCTCACTCCTTCTCATCGAGCAGCAGTGGGAAAGTAGCCCTACCTTCACCACCAGAGAAGATCGTCTTCTTTGATATTAACAAAGGCCCAGAGAGCATCTAGCTCCAACTCAGGCCTTGGAAGATTACAATAGGAGCTATTCCACAGGTCACAGGAACCTGACCTGACCTGACCTGCCGGGCTCAGCTCCACCCAGGGGAAAGTCAACCCACCCAGGCAGAAGAAGCTCTGCCCTCAGAGGAGTGACTTTCTTCACTGGATAAACAGAGCCAGAGGCTGCTGCTCCCCACTACAGCCTAGGCAGCATGCCCAAAGGCAGGAGGGGTAAAAGACAAACAATTGAAACTCAGTGAACATAACTCCTGAGAATGGCTCCAAGCTGGGCTCTGTGAGTGTCTCAGGAGTTAGCTGTTCAGAGAAAAGCTACAGTTTGCTGAAAGGCCTCAATCCTATCCAGAACCTAGCCTCACCACAGCAACTCCAAGGTAGAGGAAACAGCCATCTCCCTCTTTTGTGATACTCAAAGCAGATCTCCTGCCCACAGAATTAGCCTGGGAGGAGGATCACAAAATCCTGGGTAAGGCAGAGCATTTTTCTACCTACTCAAACAAACTGACTTAAGAAACCAATCAAGCCATAGGAAAACCAAGTACCACAAGCAAACCAGAGACTCCACCAAGAAACTGGTTATGGACACAGGGGAGATACAAGATCTACCCGCCCCCCAAATCAAATAACTCATTTTTCTACCTATTTTTATTTTTAATTTTTAAAAAATGGTTTTCATTTTTTTCTTTTATAATTTTTATTTTAGGTGTGTGTGTGTGTATGTGTGTGTGTGTGTGTGTGTGTGTGTTTGGTTGTTTTTTTGTGACTTAATTGTTGTTCTGCTCATCACGAGATATATACCCGTTGTCGATTATTAGATCTTATCCTTCATTGTATACATACTTAATTCAGAAATTGATTACTCAACTCACAACCTTTAAGGATTAACTTCTTTAATAGTAGCATTATTTCTTTATACCTATATAATCTTTAAGTATTCCATTTTTAATTTTTATCTCTCTCCTCCTCTCATCCTATCCTTTTCTTCTATCAGGATTATTTCTTTACACTTACATAATTTTTAAGTGTTTCATTTTTTAAATACAAATTTTTGTTTTTTTAATTTTTTTCTTGTTTCTTTATCTCTCTACTTTAATTCTGTTCTATCCATTTCCTCTCAGAGATTAGGACTTGGTTAAATTCACTCTTTCCTTTTACCTCTCCACATACCTCTAATCCTATTTTCACCCACAATTCTCCCTAAACTTATTAATTTCAGGTTTGCTGAATCCCTCTTGGATGTTCTTAGCCCATTAATCCAGAGTTGTTTGATGTTGAATAGATTATATCTGTTGAACTAAGTTGTATCTGCAGCCATTTTGGCTGTGCAACTACAGGACTTTGGTTGATGCTTTCCTTAAAATATTGTTCTAGCATGAAATTGGTGTTACTTTCATGCCAAATGGGCAGAACAAGCTGGAGAAACATCAGAAAAATGGCAAGTCTGGGATCTCAGTTCCCACTCATGATAATCAGGTGACAAAACAGTTATTAAATAATCCAGAGGAGAGTTCCCAAAAATGTCTACAAATACTCCTGGTAAACATGGTGAATGAAAAGATTGAAAACTTGCAAAGGACTCAGTGTGAGCATGATAGGGAGCAAGATGAGGCTGACCAAAGATTACTACAGGAACTTTGCAAGCATGATGAGGCTAACAAAAAATTACTACAGGAATCTTGTGAGGGTGAAGAAGGTACTCAAAGATAAATACAGGAATTGCATGAGCAGACTGAGAACAGTCAAAGAGAAATATAAGAATAATCAAAGAGTAATACAAGAATAATCAAAGAGTAATATAGGAATTGCGAGAGTGGGATGAGTATAGACAAAGAACAATAGAAGCATTCATGGAATCCATAAACAGACAGCTGAAAGAATCCAGGAAGACCACAAAGGGAATGCTGAATGGAGCCCATCAGAAAGAAAGGGAGTCCATGGAAACCTTAACAAATCAAGTAGGGGATTTGAGAATAAACACTGAACACCAAATTAAGGAAGGAAAGAAGTCCATACAAGATCTAAAACAAAGTTCCAACAAAGAATTTGAAGCCATTAAAGCCAACCAATTAGAAGGAAAGGAAATAAAAAACAAAGTAGGAAGTCTTGACAGTAGGTTAGACCATGCAGAACATTGAATCTCTGGGATTGAAGACAGCCTAGATATTATAGAGAAAGAACCTACTACTATCCATGACAAATCCAAGAAATATGATAGATCTATTCAACATTTAGATGACACCATCAGAAGGTCTAATCTGAGGATAATAGGTGTAGAGGACCACCTAGAGACAGAAGTTAAATGTCTAGGAAATTTATTTTTAGGATCCTAGCTAAGAACTTCCCAAACATGCAAACAGATAGGCCTACTCAGATACAAGAAGCTTTTAGAAACCCAAATAGACCAGACCAGAACAGGACATTCCACCATCACATTATAATCCACACAGGATCAATTCGACCAAGAAAAGGATCCTTAAAGCTTTCAAGGAGAAAAGATCAATCACCTATAAAGGGAAACCAATTAGAATAACCTTAGATTTCTCAGCAGAGACAATTAAAGCAAGAAGAGTCTGGAATGATGTATGCCACACCCTAAAGACAAACAACTATCAACCAAGAATACTGTACCTAGCTAAACTCTCCTTCATAATGGAAGGCCAAATAAAAACTTTCCATAGCAAAGAAAAACTGAAACAATATATCTCCACCAAACCAACCCTACAAAAGATACTTAAAGATGTCCTACACAGAAAACCTACAAGAGTGCAATAAAGGTCAAGAAACCACACCCAAACTGAGTATCCAAGAACCATAAGAAGAACCCAGTTTTCACAGCCCCCAAGAAGGTGGGTAACATAGCAGGAACTACCAAAACCTCCCAGTCCTAACTCTCAATATTAATGGATTCAACTCTCCAATTAAGTGACATAGACTGTCTAGTTGGATTAAAAAGCAAGATCCTTCTATCTGCTGCCTTCAAGAGTCACAACTTGCACATAAAAACAAACATATTCTGAAAGCGAAAGGCTAGAATAAAATCTACCAAGCAAATGACCCCCATAAACAGGTGGCAGTTGCAATCCTAATATCAGATAAAATAGACTTCAAATTAAAATTAGTGAGAAGAGATAAAGAAGGTCATGACATACTAATTAAGAGATCTCTCCTTCAGGAGGATATTACAATTCTAAATATCTATTCACCAAACAACAGAGCACCCAGATTTATCCAAGAAACACTAATTTCTGTCAAATCTCACATAGATCCAAAGCCATTAATTGTTGGGACTTTAACACACCACCATCCCCACTAGATATATCAACTCTGCAAAAACTCAAGAGAGAAACTGCAGATCTTAACAACTGCATAGAACAACTAGATTTAATAGACATCTACCAAATATTTCACCCATCAGCATCAGAATACACGTTCTTCTTAGCAACACAGAGAACATTTTCCAAATAAGACCACATTTTAGGCCACAAAGTAAACTTCCAAATTCAGAAACATTGAAGTTATGCCATGCTTTGTCTCAGACCACAAGGGAATAAAATTAGAACTCAACACCAAAAGCCATCAAAGAAAGTTCGGTAACACATGGAGGCTGAACAACACACTGTTGAATCACCAGTGAGTCATGGAAGAGATGAAAAGGAAATTCAAATGTTCATGATATTCAACAAAAATGAACACACAAATTAACAGCTCCTCTGGGACACAGCAAAGGCAGTACTCAGAGGCAAGTTCATAGCTCTAAGTTCTTACATCAACTAATTAGAGAGATCTGAAACCAATAATTTAATGAGACATCTGAATCTCCTTGAAAAAGAACAGCAAACTAAACCCCAATCCAGTAGATGGAAAGAAATAATTAAAATTAAATCAGAATTAAATGAATTAGAATCCAAAAAAACCATAGGAAGAATCAACAAAACAAAGAGTTGGTTCTTTGAAAAAATTAACAAAATTGACAGACCCTTAGCAAAGCTTACCAGAAAAAGAAGAGAACATACCCAAATAAACAAACTCAGAGATGAGAATAGAAACATCACCACAGAAACAACCAAGATTCAGAACATTATAAAGGAATACTTCTCAAACCTTTATGCTAATAAGTTTGAGAATGTCGAGGAAGTGGACCATTTCCTAGCAAATATCGACAAGCCGAAACTAAACAAGGATGAATTAACCAACTTGAGACCCATATCAAGCATCAAAATAGAAACAGCAACAAGAGACCTCCCATCTAAGAAAAGCCCAGGACCAGATGAATTTACAGTGGAATTCTACAAGGACTTCAAAGCAGAACTCACACCAATACTCCTCCAACTCTTTAATGAAATTGAAAGAAAAAGTTCACTACTGAACTCTTTCTATGAAGCCATCATAACCCTCATCCCAAAACCAGGCAGGGACTCGTCAAAGAAAGAGAACTATAGACCCATTTCTTTGATGAACATCGATGCAAAACTTCTCGACAAAATTTTGGCCAATCGACTTCAACAACTTATCAAAAAATATCATACGCTATGATCAAACAGTATTCACTTCAGGGCTGCAAAGCTGTTTCAATATATGCAAATCAATCAATATAAGTCATCACATCAACAAGAGCAAAGATAAGAAACACATGATTATCTCAATAGATGGAGAAAAAGCATTTGATAAGATCCAACACCCCTTTATGATGAAGGCTCTGGAAAAACTGGGAATCAATGGAACATTCCTCAATACAATAAAGACTGTATAAGACAAGCCTACAGCCAGCATTATACTTAACTAAAGCCATTTCCTCTAAAATCAGGAATGAGACAAGGATGTCCAGTCTTATTGCCTAGGTAGGGCAATAAGACAAGATAGAAACATAAAGGGGATCCAAATAAGGGAAAGATGAAGTAAAACTCTCCCTCTTTGCAGATGACATGATCTTGTATTTAAAGAATCCCATGGACTCCACTCCCAAATTACTCCAGCTGACTCAAAACTTTGGCAAAGTGGCAGGGTATAAAATTAACCCTCAAAAATCAATGGCTTTTCTGTATGTAAATAATGAGAACAATGCACCTGAAATCAGGAAAGCAACTCCCCTTGTAACAGCCTCACAAAAAAATAAAATACCTAGGAATTAACTTAACCAAGGAAGTGAAGGACCTCTATGATGAAAATTTTGAAAATCTAAAAAGGAAATCAAAGCAGAACTTAGGAAATGGAAAAACCTCCCATGCTCCTGGATCAGAAGGATTAACATCATGAAAATGGCAATACTTCCCAACGCTATTTACAAATTCATTGTGATACCTATCAATTTTCCAACCTCATTCTTCAAGGAAATAGAAGAAGCAATACAAAAATTCATATGGAACATAAAAGACCCCAAATAGCAAAAACGATCCTTAACAGAAAGAACAGTGCTGGAGGAATATCAATACCAAATTTCAAACTCTACTACAAAGCCATAGTAATCAAAACAGCTTGAAACTGGCACAAGAACAGACCTGAGCACCAATGGAATGGAACTGAAAACCCAGAAATCAACCCACAGACCTATAGCTACCTAATCTTTGATAAGGGAACTAAAAAAAATAGAATGGAAGAAAGAAAGCCTCTTCAGTAAATGGTGCTGGCAAAATTGGTTAAATACCTGTAGAAAACTACAGTTAGATCCTTATATATTACCCTGCACCAGAATCAACTCCAAATGGATCAAAGACCTCGAAGTCAAAGCAGACACCCTGAAAACATTACAGGAAGGCATAGGAGAAACTCTAGGTCTCCTAGGCACAGGCTGAAATTTTCTCAATAGAGACCCAGAATCCCAACAGATCAAAGAACGGTTGGACAAATGGTATTGCATGAAGCTGCAGAGCTTCTGCATGGCAAAGGACATAACTAGCAAGATCAATAGAAAGCCCACAGATTGGGAGAAAATCTTCACTAGCCATACAATGGATAAGGGTCTCATATCTAAAATATACTTGGAACTCAAAAAATTAAATCCCCCAACAACAAATCCTCAAAGAAACAACTGTCCATAAACAAATGGGCTAAAGACTTAAAAAGAGACTTCTCTGAAGAGGAAATAAGAATGGCCAATAGACATATGAAGAAATGCTCAACCTCTCTAGCCATAAAAGAAATGCAAATCAAAGCAACATTGAGATTCCACCTCACCCCAGTTAGAATGGCTATAATCAAGAAATCTAATAACAACAGATGCTGGGGAGAGGGAGATGTGGCCAAAAGGGAATTCTACTGCATTGTTGGTGGGAGTATAAACTTGTTCAACCACTTGGATAGCAGTATGGAGTTTCCTTAAAAGACTCCACATAGAGCTTCCCTATGACCCATCAATTCCACTTTTGGGCATTTACCCAAATGATCACAAACAAGGGTATACTAAAGCTACCAGCTTAACTATGTTTATTGCAGCATTATTTACCATAGCTAAGATATGGAACCAAACCAGATGCCCCTCAGTAGATGAATGGATCAAGAAAATGTGATATATATATATGTGTGTTTGTGTGTGTGTGTGTGTGTGTGTATATACACACACACACACACACACACATACAAAATGGAATTCTATGCTTCCATCAGAAAGAATGACATCGCACCATTCGTTAGGAAATGGAAAGACTTGGAAAAAATTATATTAAGTGAAGTTAGCCAGGCCCAAAGAAACATAGATCCTATGTTTTCCCTTATTTGCAATAACTAGCATATGTCTGGGACAAGCAGAAAAGGTCAAAAGCTATGTACATATGACCATATAAGATTATGTTAAGTGAAATGAAACCCAAGATAGGGACACAAGTGGTTTTTTCCTTTCTTGCTATTGTTCCTAACTTATTTATAATGTACCATATGATTTTGTTTTTCTTCATATGTTCCTCCCCCATGGTATAACCCCTGTTTTCACTGTATTTGATGTCGGTGCCCTTCATCTTGTATATACACTTCTCAAGCTTGGGGAGGATAAGGGAACAAACAAAATGTTTAAATAGGGATATAGGTTGACCCTTGTAACAATGAGATGTACAAGACACTATGTTGAAAAACGAACTTTACAATTGGGTGGGGGGAGTGTAGTTGTGGAGGTGGGAGGGAAAGGAGGGTAGGGGTAAAACAAAGGAGGAGGTAACAATGCTTGATAGGAAATGTACTCATTACCTTGCTCATGTAACTGTAACCCCTCTGTACTGTGCTTTTACAATAAAAAAACATATTTTTTTTTAAAAAGCCACAACCATGTAACAGTTTAGTTCCTATCTGCTAATGTCTTTGGAATGCAAAGAACAAAGTTATTATTCAAAGTTCATCTTTTATTTTTTTTCAACGTTCATTTTTAAAGAACTATTCTGCTCTGGTCCTTTGAGAAGTCCTGTTTTGTAAGCCATGCATGCATTCTCATAGATTCACAACTCAAAATTCTACCAGTCTCTGACAACAGTCCAGCATTTCAAGTAATTGGACATTGTTGTGGACAGCAATGAACATTTTGTAGTTTAGCTCCAAGATTGCTTGGAAGAAGGGTGTTTCATGGAGGGCCCACTGAATTGAGGACAGATGCTGGGCATTATGCTAGACTAGTAGCTGAATCTTGGATCAAACACAACTTTGGAATGACTCACACATTTTACTAATTTATAAGTGCAGCCTTCCTTGAAATCCCAATGTAAAGACCTGCTTCCTGTTTCCTGGTCTATGAAAGTGAATATAACCTTGAAGTCAATGAAAAACAGTGAATTGCTCACTGCACAGAGAATCTCTAAGCTTACCACTTTCCCTCCCACATCTTGATTTTTATTTTCTGTGAGTTTCACATGGGGGACTATGGCAAGCCAAAAATATAAATCTGACTTCAGGAGGTTTGTATCGCAATGGACAATAAATCCCTATCTGGACAGCCAAAAAAAGATTGGACAGCAAATTCATTTAGAAATAGAATCAGACTACACAAGTGGGATTTTTCTTGAGGCTGATGAGGACAGAGCAGTGGGAGGTGGACATTTGGAGAAACAGTCTCATCACCTCTGCCATATTAGGAGCTTCTAGTCCTTAATTATTCACCATGACCCATCTTTCTCTGCCTGCCTTGTGCCCTCTGCTCCATGCTTATTCTGTGGTCACACCTAGAAGGTCCTAAGGTCTTGTCCATTCATTCCTAGGGGACTGACTTCAGTAGGCCCAGTTCCCCTTTCTTTCATGTTTGCTACCTCATAGTTCTGATCTCTCACTCTGGCCTATAAAATGATTTCACTATAAATTTCCATAGGGAAAAAACCTAGAATATAAAATTGTACTTTTGAAAGAAACTTCCAAACATGCAAAAATGACTATATCAGGAGATATATCAACATAGTAGAGGCCATTGTCAGGAAATTCTTTGAACTTCATGCTTTTCTCTAATTATAGTTATTTTTAAACCCACAAACACATGTTTGTGTTTTTCTAATTGGAATGTGGATTTGTTAATACTATACATCAGACATAACTTGAAATATATCTAAATCATAAGAAAGAAACAGACCTATTATTTAGAACATGAATTTATAGTAATGCATTATGATAATTTTGCCCTCTGTAATGTACAATGGGTGATTCAAAAGGAGGAAGTGAAGATTTCAAGGTACTATTGATGATTTGGCATACTTAGTTGGTGTTGGGTGGTGGAACTGCCCTCACATAGCAGTTCTAGAGAGGGGACTAGGCATCATCACTAGATTCTCCCCAGAGAAGTACAGCTGTGCCAGTGTTTGGTGGAATCCACACTCAGTATTGCTGTGAATAACCATTTTAGTGGTCATTGGGATCTTTCTGTGGGCATATTTGCTCCTCAAAAACAGAAAGGGGTCATATTGGGAAGGAGAAAGGAGCATGGAGTGGAAAGAACTGGGGTGGGGAGCGGTTCCAGAGTCTGACTCTGCCCTGGCTGTGTGGCATCTAAGAGGCCTATCTGACTTAGCCAACACTTTGCCCCAGACCCTGATGGAGCACTGTGATAGAGAATGGAAGGAACATTTTCCCCAAGAATCCACATTTTATAAACATCTATGGTTCATATTATATAGATATATAGATAGATATGTGTATATATCTTTTTATGTACATTTTTTATTATAAAAATGTTGTACAGAGAGGTTACAGTTACATGAGTAAGGTAATGAGTCCACTTCCTATTGAGCATTGTTGCCTCCTCCCTTGTTTTTTCCCTACCATCCCTTCCCTCCCTCCTCCCCCCACAAGTTGTAAAGTTTGTTTTCAATGTATCTGTATATATCTATAGATCTAGATATCTAGATATCTCTATCTATCCCTCCCTACACACACACACACACACACACACACACACACACACATGCTTGCAGATGTCTTACACATGGCTCTATCATCTAATACAACTTTGATTGCACCAGGTGAAAGTGCTTACTATTATCTCACAGAGATTCTGCCCCTGAGGGTGTTTCTAGTTGGTTACTTGGTCCAGGGGGAGACTGTTCTCTAAATTATAGACATGTTTGTTAAGAAACTATCATGCTATTTCTTGAAGCTGGGCTCTCAAAAACATTTCTGCATTTAAATCTACAAACCTCAGTGTACTCCTGGCTACGAAGGCAGAGGTGCCCAGCAGAGCTTCACATCTTGTTGGTCCACTTTTAATGCCTGTTAAGGCCTGAGCACATGGATACTCCCATCCCTCATCATCCCTACCTCCCCTCTACTTTGTTCTCTGAGCCTTTCTGCCATAACATGCAGGAACTCACTTCACCATTGGTCGAGCTCAAGGGCATTCCCACCCCTGGGCAACTCAGGAACATTCAAGGAGGGTAGGAACAACATGGGTAAGGACTTCGCCCTGCTGCTGCCTTTGGGCTGGATACCTCTTCTGATTTCTTCTCTCAATAGCCTGATTCGGACAACGTCGCCAGTCATTCACGGCTGGTATTAATCATTGCAATAGCTTTATACTGGTTTTCCTGTTTCATCTTCACTCCCTTCCCATCCCCATATTATTTTATGCTTAGCATGGCAGCCAGAATGAGTCTGTTTAAATGAAAATGAGATCCTGTGTTCAACTCTTCCCCTATAGCTCACAATCACAGTAAGAGTGAAAATGTTTTCAGTGGACCTGGAGGTCAGGTGTCGGGTTCCTTGTTGGCTGTCTTGCCTATCTTCTTCAACTTCCATTCTTCCTTGTCGCCCTCATCTACACCGGCCTCCTTACTGCTCTTCAGGCAAGCTAGGAGGACTCCTGCCTAGGGTTCTTTGCACTTCAGATTTCATCAGCAAGGAATGCTCTTCCTCCTACATCCCTGTGGTGCACTCCTTCCTTTCTGCAGAGCTCCACTTGAATGTACCTTCTCCGTAAGGAGCTTGCTGATCCCTCTGTTTGAAATGACAATCATCGCACTCTCTCCCAGCCCTTGGAGGGCTCCTCCATGATTTATTTTGTCCATAGTAATGCTGATATAATCTTACTCAGTTAAAATTGTTTCTGACTTATTTATCTTGTCTTATTTATCTTGTCTGACATCAACCCCATGAAGACAAAAGATGTTTGTTTGGTTCTTATCTCTGATCTCAGAAGGGAGCTTGGCATATTACAAGTGCTTGGTGCATATCTGGATGACCATGTAATACACAGTGACTTTGCCCTATCTATATTTTATGCATAACAGAACAGAGTCAGAAAGATCAAGGCACTTTACCAAGTTCACAAATAAATATACAAATAAGTAAGTGGCAGAGTGAGATCTCGAACTAGTTTCCCTGTCTCCAATAATGCCTGTGTTAGGAAAATGGAATTCAGCCTTAGATTTATAGGGTTACTAAACTTATATAGGGAACTGCTAATGAAATTAATTTAGCACACTTAAAAATGTGCATTTGAGCCTTACATATTTTCATCTTTGTACTAGGAAATGCTACCATTTTCAGGACATGACAGCAGATGCACCTGGCTCCATTTCATTTCCCTTTCCTTGTTTCCTCTTTAAACCTGTTTCTCTTACTCATTGGATTTATTCTTCTTGTTACATTCTATGAATACAATTTATAATTCATTCTATGAATAAAGGTACTTCAAGTCCTCTTTTGAACTGTGGCAGGTAAAAATAAAGACGGAAATAAAAATCATATCATGGAATGAGTCCACTGTGCCAGGTAAAGCACCAGATAGGATATCACCTGAACCTAGAAGGGTTTATAGGGAAAGAAGTAACTGATTGATGGAAGCATCTGACTTAAGTAATTCAAATGTGTGATATATATTTGTGTGTGTGCATGAGTATATGTGTATGCACAACATGCTGGTACTGGGACTTGAACTCATGGGCTCGTGTTCTTACTTAGCTTTTCTGTTCAAGACTGGTGCTCTGCTACTTGAGCCACAGCTCCACTTGTGTGTGTGTGTGTGTGTGTGTGTGTGTGTGTGTGTGTGTGTGTGTGTGTGTGTGTGTGGTGTGTTGCTGATCCTGAAATTTGAACTAGGGCTTGGGAGCTGTCCCTAAGCCTTTTATGCTCAAAGTTAGTACTCTACCACCTGAGTGACAAGTGGCATATTTGGTGGTTAATTAGAGAGAAGAGTCTCATGGACTTTCCTTCTCTGGGCTGGCTTTGAAGTATGATCTTCAGATCTCAGCCTCTTGATTTTCTAGGATTACAGGCATGAGCTACTGGTGCCTGGCTATACTTCTGGCTTTTTGTGGTTTAGTTGGAGATGAGATTGTCACAAACTTTTATGCTCTGGAAGCCTTCAAACCTTGATCCTCAGAACTCGACCTCCTGAGCAGCTAGGATTACAAGTGTGAGCACCAGCCCCTGACTCTGCTGTCCTGTTTTAACAGCTGGTAACTAGCTGTATAGATGGGAACGCTGAGAACAGGGAAGGATCTCTGACATACATGCTGACAAGTACGCCAGTAGAAGACATGAAATTCCTGGGCATGAGGTGAACAACAATGTGTCACTCACAGTAACTGAGCAGTGTTCAGAGTACCAGCATTTTTTAAAATTTAATTTTATTGTCAAAGTGATGTACAGAGGGGTTTCAGTTACATGCATAAGGTAATGAGTACATTTCTTGTGAAATATTGTTACCCCTCCCTTGTTTTTCTCCCACTTTCCCTCCCCACCAATGACCCCTCCCCTGCCAAGTTGTTTTATATATATATTACATTATATATATATATAATATATTATATATATATATATATATGCAATACACAGGGCACCAAAATCAAATGCAGTGGCTACAAGGGATAGGTCATAAGGAACACACAACAGAATTCTATGCTTCCATCAGAAAGAATGGCATCGCCCCATTTGTAAGGATATGAAAAGTCTTGGAAAAAAAAATCATATTAAGTGAAGTAAGCCAGACCCAAAGAAACATAGACTCCATGTTTTCCCTCATTTGCAATAATTAGTACCAGCATTTGACTCTGTTTTCTTATGTTTTGATTTCCATTTGGTGCCAACAGAAGGCCAAATGAAGTTGGTATATACTGTAGTTGCATTAGAGAACCCCGATTTACATTTGGGAAGTACACATACAAACCCTGTGCTCTGGGGGAAGATACCATCTTTAATTTCCAAGACCTTTTCATTGAGGGGGGGGCAGTACTAGAGATTTGAACTCAGGACTTTTTACTTGCTAGGCACTCTTATTGTTGGAGCCATGCTCCATTCCCATTTTGCTCTAAGTAACTTTTTTAGATAGCATCTTGCTTTTTGCTCTAGCCTCAGGCTATAGTTCTCCTTTCTTCCATGTGGCTAGGATTACAGATGTGCATCACTATAGCCAGATTATTTATTGCAATAGGGCGCCATTAACTCATTAACTTTTGGCCTGGGCTGACCTGGAATCATGATAACTTTGTGTCCTTACTTATCAAATAGCTGTGTTTATAAGTGTGTGCCACTGTGCCTGATCTTCCAAGTGTTTTTTTTTTCTATAATAAACATTCTTCAAAAAATTTAAAGGTAGTCTGAAATATCTGTAAGAAAGCAGAAATGTGAAAAATCCCAGTTACAAGAGTCTTACAACAGGGGCTGGGAAGGTGGCTCAGTGGTAGAGTGCTTGTCTTGCATGCATGAGGCCCTGGGTTCGATTCCTCAGCACCACATAAGCAGGAAAAAAAAAGCCAGAAGTGGCACTGTGGCTCAAGTGGTAGAGTGCTAACCTTGAGCTGAAGAGCTGAGGGACAGTGCCCAGGCCCAGAGTTCAGGGCCCACGACCGGACCTCCCCCCCCCCAAAAAAAAGAGTATTACAACATTTATTTATTCTAAATGCAGCATGAAACATCTTCAAATGCATCTCCATGCACTTCTTCCATGCTTTAACTCTGGCACAGGCAGAACCTATTCCATCATCTCCCTCCTGACCCTCGCTCCCCCAACCACACTCTCTGTGCTAAAACCAGCCTGTCTTTGGATTCCTTTTCCTTTGTTGCACCAATAATCTCACCATTATCCAACACAACTATATCCATCTCCAAGCCTACCTATTTCTCTTTGATCTCCATCCAGCCTCACAAGCTCAGGAATGAAGCTGGCAGGGCTTTTCTTTAGCCAGCAGGGCAATAAAGTTGAAGATATTCTTACTGAGGATGTTTGTACCTCTTTAATGATGGCTTTAGCATCTCCAGGTCACTGCGCCAGGTGCCTTCATTCTCTACTTTTCCTCCGAAGGGTCTAATATCACTTCCAGATGTTGTTACTGGAAAAATGGAATCTGAAAAACTCCTCCAGCGGAAATGTTCTGGCTGAATCTGGGCAAGTAGATGATGATGATGATGATGGTGGTGGTGGTGGTGGTGATAATGATGATGATGATGATGATGATGTGTGTGTGTGTGTGTGTGCGTGTGTGTGTGTGCTAATACTAGAGTTTGAACTCAGGGCAAAAGCATTGTCCCTTGGTTTTTTCCACTCAAGGCTGGTGCTCTTCAACTTGAGCAACAGCTCCAATTCTGGCTTTTTTGGTGGTTAACTGTCCAGGTACTGGTGCCTCATGTAATTCTAGCTACTTATAAGGCTGAGATCTGAGGATTGTGATTTGACGCTAGCTCAGGCAGGAAAGTCCATGAGACTCCTAACTCCAATTAACCACAAAAAACTGAAGGTAGAACTGTGGCTCCATTGGTAGATTGCTAGCCTTGAGCACAAAAGCTCAGAGACAGTGCACAGGCCCAGAGTTCAAGCCCCAGCCCCAGGACCAAAAAAAAAAAAAAAAAAAAAACTAAAAAGGAGCCAAACAAACAAACAAACAAACAAAAAACAAGTCTTATGGATATTCCTGCTAAGGCTGGCTTTGAACCACCATGCTCAGATCTCAACCTCAGTCTACCGAGTACTAAGATTACAGGTGTGAGCCACAGGGCCTGCCTAATGACACATTCTGGAGACTGAAACATTGAACAACTTAGAGCCAGAACATTGAGCCATAGTAGTGACATGGTTCACTGGACTCCTCATCCAGGCTTTCAACTGCTATGCAATTTTGGATGTTTATTAAGTAAAGCATTTTCCCACATTCCTCATCTTCTCCATTTTCCCCATCCATCTGTACTTCCATATATCACTCCCATTCCCCATCCCATCAAACTTCTTTGTTTTTATTTGTGTGTGTGTGTTTTTTACACATAACAGACACGGCCTTATATTCTGTGGAGAACATAGTAGTCTTCATATTCCTGCCAACAATTCACTAATGTCATCTGCATCCACTCCATATTCTTCAGTCTCTTACCAAAAGCTCAACTCTCCACATATGTTCTCAATCCCTTCTGTGCCTTCTCACATCCTACTCACTCTTCAGCCATTGCTAATCCTATCTGAGTCCCCGTGTCCTCAGAACTGGGCTTCCAAGCATTAAGTCATCACTCCCAATTGCTGAATCCCAGGAGCCTTTTCAATCCTCCCTTCTAGATGCACACAACTCCCTACTCCTCCTTCTCCTTCTCCTTTTCCTCCTGCGTCTCCCCCTCCCCCACCTGCTTCTAGAAGGTTGTGTGTGCCAGAGTCCTCCTGCCTATCATTTTCTTTTCAGCCTCCTAAGTGCCCACATTGAGGCAGCCTTTCAATGTACCTCTCACTCAGTTCTGACCTCAGTGGTGATAGGATTCAGGACATGGATTCAGAGGGTGTCTTCATTCTGTGTATCTGACTCTTACCTGTAGTTTTACTGCACTGACTTTCTTGTTTTCTACTGAGGCTTGACTTTCTGTGCATCACAGTCTATCAGTCCCAGTGGGACAATAGATAATGTTTTTCTTTCCTGAGGAAAAGTTTTTTAAGTCCCACAGAAGATCCTTAGTGGATCTATCCTTCTCATCAGACTGGTCCATGGACTGGAAGAGAAGCCCAATCATAAGAAATTGAAAGATTTTGACCATCAGGGAGTAAGCTCTGCTGACATCTCAGCTTTTGATTTCTGGCTTCTAGAACTAGAAGAGAGTAAAATTGTAGTGTCTTAAGCACCACAGTTTCCTTTTCCACTGTAATTTTTAACAGCAGCCACAGGAACTGAATGTAGTAGGGGAATGGTCCAAGCTGGACAGCTTTGCCTTCTCAGAGCCAGTAAGCTGATGTGATGACTCACTACATGCATGTATTCTGAAAGATAACAATAACAAAACTAAAACATGTTCAATTTCCCCTCTGTGTTTTTATGTCCGTCAAAATCAGTACTCTCCATGCTGAGTGGAAGGGACTCTCAAAGCTTACATACCATGTAATTCTATTTTTACGACACTTTTTTTTTTGTTCTTTTTTTTTTGTATTTTTATTGGTGCACCACAATGGCACAAAGCAATGGGTCTTATATGACATTTTCATAGATGCTATTATGTACTTTTGTCATGAAAGAAAAGAAAAGGCAATGCTTACAAGGTCAGCAATATCTGTCCTTCTCCCACTTTGTCCACAGCCCCATTGGCAGCTGCTGGAGCTGCTTCCTTCTTCAATAGTCTCTTTGTTAGGCTTCCATGGCATTAGCCAGCTTTCTATGACAAAACGCATGAGGAAATCAACTATAAGGAGAACAGGTTTATTTTAGTTTGTGGTTTCAGAAGTCTTAGCTTGTGGTTGAAACAAAGTTAACTCCATTACTTTTAGGGCTATGACAAGGCAGAAACATTATAGTAGAAGAGCCTGGCAGATTCTGTCTTCTTTTCTTTATGTATGGTGTATTCATGTGTTTATCTTTGGAACAGTGAAGGGAGGGTAAGAACTTGAGGGAACAGAAGACACTGTATGAAAGAAAATGTACAAAAAAATGTACTCACTACCTGACTTTGTAATCCCTCTGTATATCACCTTTATAAGAACAATAAAGTAAATTAGTTTTTTAAAAAAGAAGAGCCTGACAGAGGAAAGCTCATGGTAGACAGGGAGTATAGGAGGGGTCAGGGAAGGGGACAAGACATATCCTTTCCAGACATACCTCTAGTAACTTATTTGCTCCAACTAGCCTTTATCTCCCAGTAGCACATTTAGTATGAACTCATCAGTGGGTTAGCCCATCAATGAAGTTAGTGTACCATGACACTATGATCTAATTGTTTCCCTATAGTGTTGCCATGTGGGAACTAAGTCTTCAACACACAAGTCTTTGGTAGATACTCCAGATCTAAACAATACATAGTATTGTACTCTCTTACTTCCCCTTCCTTCTTAGTCTCCTTTGTATTTCAATTCCCTATGAACTAGCCATCAAGGCTGAGGTCCCTCCAGACTCTGTCAGGGCTTCCTCCTTTTTCTTTTTGGAATATCTATTTCTGTGGGTAGCCAGGAACTCCCAACTTTATATCACCAGCTTAGATTTCCTCGTTGAGCTCCAGATCTGCATTGACAACTGCTTACTTCCCATTTTCGTTTGGATGTCTCCCCATTCACCAGATGTAGCCTGTTCCCTTCACTTTCATCCTCTATGTCCAGTATTGATTATCCTAACAAACTCACTCATTTCTTTGCTTGCTCATGATGGATCCCTTTGATCATGTCTAACGCCATTCTTCTCCTCGTGATCCTTCAGTCCATTTCCAAAGCCTAGACATTCTACCCTGAAATCAAATGTGAAGCTGCTTTCCTCTTCCCAGAATCACTTCCATCTTTCTAGTGTATATGTCTAGGGATTCCGGTTTCCCTGTGTTTACTATTGTTCCACTCCAGTTTCCAAACAAAAGCCTAAGTAAGCTATTAAAAATGCAATCTCAACTACAAATGATATGTGCCTACTTTAAAATAATATTTTCAGTAATCATTAGCCTAAAATTTAAATCAAAATCTATAAGGTCCTGGATCAGTTGTACTGTGTTGTCTTATCATGTGATGTCCAGAATACTCCTCATCAGGAATGGAGGACTTATTTTCTCAACCACAAGTGACCAATTACAAAGCCTTCAGCTAGCCATTCTCATCATAGACTGCCTTTTCCCAGGAGATAGTCCGTCTTTCTCAGGTAGTCTTCATCTAATGACTGACATGGTGAGTGAAGGTCTTACAAAAGCCCAATGTTTTCACCAACAGCTCAGGTAACTTGTCTCACAGACCAACTTCTTCCTTTGTCCTATATATTTCCTTTTATTTCTGTCCACACATGATGAGTTCCCATTTACTTCCTATAACCTCCCCACCCCCCACTTACTCATCCCGTCCCCCACTGGTCTCCATCTCAACCTGCTTCCTGAAAACATAGCCTGTGGACTTCATGTAATACATATTGAGATCTGAGGAGGTGATAATCCTATTATCCTTTTTTGCTGCTCTGATTGTACTTTCATAGTTTTTAAAGGAAAAGAGAGCTTTACTTTTCATTAAAACTTGAAAATTATACTAAAAAGTGCTACGAATTTTAGAATAAACAAGTAAATGTGGTTAGAAAGAAAGTAAAACTTAACAAGTTGAAATTTATTTTAAAATAATTTTCATGGCTCAAGTTACATGGACCTTGAAACCCAAGTTTCAATCTAAATAAAAAAGAAGAGACCAGCACTAGATTAAAACAAGTAAGTTTTTAAATATTATTATGCTGCTCTCATAAAATGAAGAAATAAATGAGAAACCTTATGCTAGAAACAAAAGAAAGACTTAATTAATTAAAAACAACATCAAACAAGTACTGTGTTTTGCTTTCTGGATATTCATATTCACTGATTTAAATATGATCTAATTTATAATCCTTGGGACTACTCTTAAAGAAGGATATTGTTAATGTGGAGCATGACTAAGAGGGACAATTAAGATTTTCAGTGACGAAAAATCAAGTCTGAAGACAAAGGACTGGAGATACAGAATTACATAGAATAATTTTAACTACATAGAATAATTTAGATACACAATCATTGTCTGTACATTTCTAAAAGGCTGACAGAGAAAGAAAACTTCACTTTGTTGTATCCAGGGACTAGGATTAGTAGCATTGGGTGAAAAGTCCTGGAATCCATGTTTAGGTGCAATAAAATGAAATTTCTAGCAGCAATGAAATGGCATCCTTGGGAAATAGTATGCTCAGTTTTATTAGACTGTGTGACCTCATCTTGGAAGATAAAAAAAATGATTCCTGAGCGTGGAGAAAGCATTGGCCAGATGACTAACCTCTCACAATTTTCTGACATCCTGCTCTAGAAAAGGATTTCACGAAGTACCTGCTAAGGCCTTGATAGGTGTAATCTTTCAAATAGATTCCACAGCTGAGTAAGTTTGTTATAAGAGGGCAGCCATGTTAGGCAAGATGATTTTACTGCAGCGTTTCTTAAAGCCTAATAAATACACAGTGTGAAACTACCTAGAGGTAGTTTCATCATTCAGAACTCATTTTGACTGATGTCCAGGCAAAAAAAAGGACAAGTGTTTTATGAACTTACTTCAAGAAATCCTGTCTTGGAGCATTATTTTGTTTTGTTTTCAGTCAGTGCTGGAAACCAAACCCGAAGCTTAACATAAGCTAGGCAAGAGTTCTACCACTGAACACAAGCCCAGTCCTGTTTTAGAAGATTATGTTCCTCAGAGTTATCAATGAGGAAAAAGTTTTTTTTTTTCTTTTGTCAGTTGTGGGGCCTGATCTCTGGGCCTACGCGCTGTCCCTCAGCTCTTCAGCTCAAGGCTACTGCTCTACCATTTGAGTCGCAGCGCCACTTCCAGCTTTTTCTGCTTATGTGGTACTGAGGAATCAAACTCAGGGCCTCATGCATGCAAGGCAAGCACTCTACCACTGAGCCACCTTCCCAGCCCAAGGAGAAAATAATTTTTAACTAAAAACATAGATTGCTAAACTGGAACCCATGACTCATGCCTGGAATCCTAGCTACTAGGAGGCTGAGATCTGAGGATCACCATTCAAAGCCCAGGCAAGAAAATCTATGAAACACTTATCTCCAAATAACCACCAAAAAGTCAAAAGCAGAGCTGTGGCTCAAGTGGTGGAGATCTAGCTTTGAGCAAAAACAGCTTAGGGACAGTGCCTAGGCCCTGAGTTCAAGCTCCAGGACTGAAACAAAACAAAACAAAAACCATAGATTGCCTGTTACTGATGAGTTGGATTCCTAAAAGTATGAAGACAGGTTAAAATGTTATAATCATTGCCATCATTTTAGTCTAAGTTACAACCAGCTTCCAGATGGGTTTCTATTTCCCCTGCTTCTAGCTTTGCTTCACTCCAGTTTCTAAGCCAGAGCCCAAGAAAACTACTTAAAATACAGTCTCAATCATTTATAAAGCATTCATTTCTTTACATTTGTTTCCTTAGCTGGCAAGTGCCCTTGCTAAGCCTATTTTTTGGGAAGTATAAAGGTGGATAACATATTAAAGCTAGAGCATTAACATTTCTGTGTTCTTAACTACCACATCAAACTCCCTTCAGGTATGCTAATGATTTGTATTTTGAGATATTTATAAAGTTACTGGGTAAAGAATCTCTTACAATGTTTATAGATAGAACACATAAATTGGGAGAATATTTGACTATTAGCATAAAATTTTAGATTTCCAGAAGGAGATCAACCAGCAAATTTGACTGATTTTGCATGAACGAGGGTCATTTCTTTCTTGTGCTATACACTAGACAGTATAGCTGGTCCCAATTATCCAGCCGCTAATCAACACCCATAATTAATCCTTCACACCCAGTCCCCTTTGTTCAGCTTTTTCAGAGAAAATGTACCCACTCTAGAAGAAAGAAAGCAACAACCTAGCTGTTGCCTATACCATCTTAATTCTATTCTCTCTTTCATATAATGCCCATTATAAAGGTGAGGTAATTTGTTTAATGATTTCAGTTGAGTGTGAAGTGTTCATAAACCTTAGCCATGAAAGTGTCAAACTCTCACTGTCCAAGCTGTGGAGAATTTGGACTGAGAGGTGAACAGATGCCCTTAATAAATTAAAGAATAGAGGAGTTGTAGGATTAGCTCACATTTTCAGAAAAAATTGAAAACTGCCATTACCACTTGGAAGGGAATTCTGGATGACAATTATTTAAAAATACTTGTCTGATATGGAGACATTTCTGAGGTGACAAAGTGGTAGCTGCTGAAAGAGGGTGGGTAGCACATTAAAAAGAACTGGGCCATTCAAATGAGCATCTCAAAATCTTTCTAAATTCTAAGGAGGCAAAACAAACGATGGTAAATTGAATATTTAATTAATTCTTGTGAGAGCTAATAAATCATCTCTAAACCAAATGAATTATGTAGTACTACTTTGTAAGCAAATTGGTTTTTATCCATTTTAGGCACTACCTGTCTGTTAGAGCTCTTTTTGATCAAGAATATACCCCCAGCCACACACATACACACACACACACACACACACACACACACACACACACTTATAACACTGCTAACAAACACCACAGATCATGTTCCTATGGCAACTGTGGCCCATTTCAGTTATCGTTGCACAAAATCAGTTTTAGAAATCTACTGTGATGCAAAAGGGTATATGTTCACATTTGTCCAAGTCAAGCTTTCTATGCCACAAATGTGAACATGTTTTTGCAATTGGCTGGGACTATATTGTATATCAAAATCATATAAAGCTTAGAATTATGCTATTAAATTCTGCACCTTATATGAACCAAAAGCTTCAAACACAAGGGGTCACAAAGACAACTACCTTAAATTACATGATGCTCAACTCTGCCCTCTACAAGAGGAAGAAAGGTTCCCAGAGTGGTCCAAATGGCCCTAACACTATGGGAAACATTAGGATACATTTGAAGGAGCGATCCATGTTCCTAAGTATTTTCCTAGCCTGCCTATGAAATTTCATTTCCTCTCCAAACTACTGGTGGAACTCAGGCATCTAAGAGGTCTGTTGAAAGTCTTATTTCAGTGTATCCTTTGTCTAGTGGAGTAGTAACTATGGGGTTTAAGTCAGCAGTCACTTACCCTTCTGTTGGTTGACTTCGTGATCAATGAGAGTTATTAACCTTTTCAGATCTCACTTTATTCATCTGCATAAAATCCATTTGGGCTAGGTGATTTAGCTTGAACCAATCTTTGGCATCCTGTTGAACAAGATCAAATAACATGAACATAAGACGTTACCTTTGCCTCTGCATGTGATCAGAAAGGGAAGTAGAGAACAAAATAATCTGCATCTCGGCAGAACCAAAGTGGACTACAAGAAGTGTCCACATATGTATAGGCAAGCTGCTGTTTGTTTCCTGGAAAGATGTTTCTCCTGGTTCAACATGCCTCTAGGACCTCATTCCCTAGGGAAAACATGCCTGGTGACTTTGCAGTAGGAGAAGAGCTAGAAAGAGGAGACCAAATGAGTCCAGAGGTTCCACTAGATGGTCCTAGTGGGAAGGTCAAGGTTCTCTCATCCAACCTGAGAAGCAACAGAGAAATGGGAAAGCACTATTGTTTAGGAAGAAGCACTCTGCTGCCTGTGGTGGTTCTCAATATGGTGTTAGGTGCGTGAAACCGCTCTTGCTTCAAAGCAGAGTCACTCCTTCCCAGATGTCAATGGCTTCCTGGATTAGAAGAGTTATACATCTTTCTATCATGAACTCAGGCATTACTGCCTCTGTTAATCTGTCTCTTCGATGCCCTGCTGCATGGTGCTGGCAGAGCAGTTAACTATCTCCACTGCTGCTCCCACATGTACTTTATGGTGACAGAGGCCATATTTTCGCATCCAGAAGTTAGGAAAACATGCTGTGACAAGTACAAATATGCCCAGAGCAGAGCACTTCCTGAGAGTACTCTTGGTGTCCCAATCACCTGGTCAACTGACCACTGAGGTGATCCAGTGGCTTTTCCAACAAACACTGAGACCCCTCACACGCATCCAGATTCTTGAGACTATCTTCTAGCTGCTCGAGTCTTTTTCGCTTTCCAGATGTGAAGGAAGTATACATTCTGGCATCAGGATTGGAGTCAAAGATGTTCAGGCCTTCTAAGTATGAAGAGAAGAAATGACAGTGGCTGGAAACTGTTTTCCCTCTTGTTTCGGAATGCCTGTCACCTGATACAACTGTGTTGTGTCTGTTGTAGCGGAAATCCTGTGGGAACAGGCACATTATCCATATTACTCAGTTGCTTTTGCAGCTTCCAGAATTATGCTTGTTATGGATGTTATTGGATCAAAGACTGAACTATACTATATATATTTTAATGAATGCATGGTGATGTTTAAGATAATAACGATTTTTAAGAGGTATCTATGATAGGAAGAAAAAGAGAAACAAGTCTTATACTCTTTCCAATGGTTTTGTGTTTGGGATGATTTCCCCAGGATAGACTCAACAATATTTGACAGCACTTGCTGCTGAATGACAGAACTCTTAGATGCTTCTTGTGTATTTCTTCAAACTAAACAGCAGTGTGAAGAAAGGAATCAGATGAAGATGGTGTGTGGCACCTGTTTCAGTCTGAGCGGGAGTCAATGTTGTCTTGTTTGGGTCTTTTCATAAGGTATGCCTGTACAATTCTACCTCAAAAAATAAAATAGTAAAACTACTACCTTTTCATAAAGTCATTTCTGTCCTATTTTATTTTCCATTAAAGAATCCAATTCAGTGGCAAGTAATAATAACAGGGTTCCATTTATTTCAAATTACCCAAACTCCAGTGTTATTTCAGTAATTTTATTTTCAGAAAGGTCTTGCTCTTCTAGAGTGACAATTTTATATTTTTCTAAGTAAAAACGTAAAAGTGTAACAAACCCTACCTGTTTAGAATTTGTGGTGTGTGTGTGTGTGTGTGTGTGTGTGTGTGTGTGTGTGTGTGTGTGTGTGTGTGTATTTGTGCCTGTAACTAGGTTTGAACTCAGACTCTTGTGCTCTTGTTTGGTTTTCTTGCTTATAACTGGCAATCTACCACTTGAAGCATGTCTCCAGTTTGTCATTTTGCTGGCTATTTTGGAGATGGAGTCTTGCAGATTTTTCTACCCAGGGTTGGGTTAGAACCTTGAGTCTCCAGGTCTAGCCTCCTGAGCCATCAATACCTAGCTTCTGTTTGGAATTTCTAATAACTTGAACAAGAACATAGGCCCTTTTATAATACCTTGGAAGAAGGATTTGTTAATCAAATTATGACAAAAATTTAAATTATGTAGTACAGTTACCACACAACCTGGAAAGGAGTGAAATCAACATAAATAATTATGCAAATCACACTATTTTCTATGTGTAAAAGCAAATTCCCTAAGGAACTACACCAGGCAACATGATTTATCTAATCTAAATGACTATGAAGATGCCTTTCACTGTGTACGGTGCTTTGATATACAAGGTACAGACAATGACATCTGACACACTAAATAATCCCAGCAGCTCTGAGATAAGCATTCTGCCTATTTTACAGATGGGAAAGCAATGGCTGATGGAAGTTATTTGATTGATTCAAAAACACAAGATGCAGCAAAGCTGGAACCTAATTAAAGGTAGGTCTTCAAATGCATGATCCAAAGCTTCCTCTACAGCCACACAGATGTCGGTAATCATTTTAATACAAGCTGTAATTTGGACTTTTCATTAATCCTGACAAGCCAATTAGCCAAAATTAATGTGTTTTTCCCAAGTCACTGGACAGAGTTAGAAGAGCTTTGGAAAAAGAAGGGTAAAAGCAATACTGATCATGTAACAGAGTTGACAACAACTTCTCATACCTAGTGAGGGTTTCAGGACTTCAGAATTTCGCCTATATATTTACATTTTCATCCTAAATTTAGAAGGAACTTCACATATCATCAACCATTTCCATCGTAAGGAGAAGCCCAGACCATGTGAGAAGCTAGCTTTGTAATGAGGAGCAGGAATTCAGCCTGATTGTGAAATGACACTTTATTATTTGTTTCTGCTCTCTGAGGTTTGGAATTAGTAGAGCTACAAATTTCTCTACAAAATCTAAGGGAAGGGGAGAACTAGAGGAATGTTTTCAGAATTGGAATGAAAATGACTTGCAACCTAGAATTCTATACTTGGCCAAACAATCAATCAAGAAAAAAAAAAAAGAAAGAAAGAAAAAGAAAAATATACACAAAAAAACTCCTTTCATGTGTTCTCAAAAAGCTGAAATTAGAAAGCATATTAAGAAACAGGAGCAACCCCCTCCACTGCCCCCCACACACATGTGTCCATGATTTAAAGGCTTGGCCCCCAGAGCAGTGCAAATTTGAGTTGGTGGATCCTATAGGAGATTCATAGGTCACTTGGAATATGGCCTGGAAGAGAATCAAGGGACACTGGCCACTTCCTCTTCCTCTGTTTCCTGACTTGTAATGCAGGCAGTTTTGCTATGTCACATGTTCCTGTAAGGTCCCCTCCTAGATGGCAAGCAGACTCTCCCTCCTCGCAGCAAAGTCTCCACCCAGCACCTGCGTTACCTAGGTAACTGGCACACCTGGAAGAGGTCACATTGCATCCACTGAGGTTACATCTGGATTCAATGTGGCCACACCTTTCTCAACCCTTACCCTAGACAAGGCCTAGCTCAGAGCCAGACACCCTCTTTCCCAGCCATGTCGAGTGCCAACATGGCCTGGTGTCAGCCGAAGTGATGAAGAAACCTACCCCTTACCTGAGTATCACGTGTGTGGTGTTGTTCTTATTTCGCCTCTTTAAAAACCTAACATAAATGGCGCCGTGACTCGGATATGTGCCACTCAAAGCAACAAAGTCAATCAGCCATGGACTTCAGTCTTCAAAAGTGTAAGCCAAACTGTAAAGGAAATGCAAATAAAAACAACACTAAGATACCACCTTACCCTAGTCAGAATGGCCCATATCCTAAATTCAGCCAATGACAAATGCTGGAAGGGATGAGGAAAAGAGGAACCCTACTGCATTGCTGGTGGGAATGTATACTAATATAACCACTTGGAAAGCAGTCTGGAGGTACCTCGGAAAGCTAAATATAGACCTCCCCTATGACCCAGCCATACCACTCCTAGACATCTACCCTGAACAACAGGAACCAGTATACAAAGACACGTGCACCTCCGTGTTCATTGCAGCACTGTTCACAATAGCCAAGATATGGAAACAACCCAGATGCCCTACTACAGCTGAATGGATCCAAAAAGTGTGGTACCTATATACAATGGAATATTATGTAACCATTAGAAAGGACAAAACAATGGCATTTGCAGGGAAATGGATGGAACTAGAGCAAATCATTTTGAGTGGGGTAAACCAAGAGCAAAGAGACAAATGGCACATGGTCTCCCTGATATGTGGATGTTAAAGCCAAAATGCAAGGAGATATGACAAAGTAAACAGGATTTGAGAAACAAAGGACTTCCACTCATTTTGTCATATCATTGCTAAATGACTCCATGTTCTTGACCATATATATGGTATATACATGAGCACAATGGAGGGAAGCTAGGAGGACACAGAATCAGAGGGAGACCAGAAAGCATACAACAGAGGGGCCCATCAACTGCAGTGCACATAGATGAAAATGAACTCAGCAACTCAAAGGCAGTGAGGGGAGGGAAGGAATGAGAGGGAAAGAGGGAACAGCTTATACTAAACAAAAGGAAAGAAATGTAAATTTCACCTGATGTGGAAGGAATAGCTATATTGTCAAAGCTCATAGAATTCACAAACTTTATAGGCCATGATAATGACAATTTGTCTTGTGAAGGTTAAAATGTGTTTGTGACTTTAACTGTCACTATCTCACAATACTGTGAAATATGTGAAATTTATATAATCACCTAATCTCAATAAAAATAAAATAAATAAGTGTAAGCCAAAATAAATCTTTTTCTATAAGTTAATAGTCTCTGGTGTTTTCTAACAGTGATAGAGAGCTAAACATAGTAGGAGATTAGATAAGCAAACACAGGGGAATGGCAAAAAGATTTACAGATATTTGTGAAGGAAGATTCCTGGAAGAGAAGGCAAGTAGTCCAGAATGGAGAGCTTTAAGTATTTATAACCAAGGACAGCCTAGGATTCCATCATGGCTACGCTTCTCAGGTAGGCCTGGTGATGGTCAGTGGATACGGATTAATGAAGTCTGTAATAATTAAACAATTAAGATACTTCTAATATAAAAATTGACACTCAAGCTTGACACCTCATTGAATCTATTGTCTTGGAGTCTTATCCTCCAGAACTGGATGTGCGTGTATTTCAGGGCATATTTCTGGAAGGATTCATAAACCATTGAGACAGATCAGAAGGCACGGAAACAGGGTTTAAGTGCTTTTAAACATTGTTAAATGCCATTAAGTCCTGCTAAATGCTATTGAAAATGTTAATTTTATGTAGAGCTTTCTTTAAATCTTTGTTGTAAGTACTCTATAATGGTTTTTGTTCTTTTTTCTGTGAAGGAGCATAATCACCAAGAGTGTGCCATTCAGGCCTTCGAATGGGAGCAGATAGACCTTTCCCTTATTCCTGGCAGCCTTGATGGGCAACTGTGTTTACCTCTTCTCTGATAATAGGCCCAATTGCCTTCATGGCAGCCCAGCTGTTTGAGCACCTTATGATCACACTGACTTAACTCCAGCAGCTACAGGAGAGTACTACTTTGGAAGGAAGCTTAGCTCCTGTCATGACTCCTCTATTCTAATCTTGGAAGACATCAACATAAGACAAATCCTGGTAAACTCTAGGTGACCTGGCTTTGTCTGTAATTATTTCCACAGGCCAAGGATGGGGCACTTCCCCTAGTAGCAGAAAGCTTGCACTTGGTGTTGTGCAATGCCTGTGATTAGTCCTTATGGAAGGTTTGTGATTGGTAGAATTGGAAGCTATGCTGTGATTGATGCAAATATTATCCTTTGTCTGCATTCCGAAGCCCTTCCTGGTTATATAACCAGGCTGTTTAACTCATTTCCCAAGTCAGCTAGGAGACATTCACCTATATTCCCTTCAGTATAGCAATATTTGGCAACTGAGGCTTGAGAGTTGTGACACTAACTTCTGTTAGGTGTGGTCCCTAAGTACTGAGTACTCCTATCATAAGCTCTGCAAAGAGTGTCAGGCCACTGGGAATCAAAGCCCAGAGCACCATGCTTTCAATACAAGCACGTAGAGCCACAGCTCCCTGTTCTGTAGAGCCTAGAGCCATAAACAAGATGTGAAGTTCTTGGGATGTAGAGCTATAAACTCTGAGTCTGCCCAGCCCCTAAGCACTCAAGCTTCTGCCAACACCAGAAGAGATACTCTTGCTACTAGCAAGTTCTAAGTAGAACTAAAGGATGTCACTCAGCAAATAGATAACAACATTAACTGCTTGTGAGGAGGGATCTGGGTGGTTGTGGGGTATGGGAAAGAAACTTTTCTCTGTTCCCTAAATATCCTTTCAATCATTTTGAATTGCATGTTATGTGAAAAAAATAACATAATAAAATACATTCCCCTTCTTCCTGACACCTCTAGTTCAACAAATATGCAAATTACTACTCAATGTGACTGGTCACTAGTGAGTATGA
Organism: Dipodomys spectabilis; assembly: GCF_019054845.1. Taxonomy (NCBI): domain Eukaryota; kingdom Metazoa; phylum Chordata; class Mammalia; order Rodentia; family Heteromyidae; genus Dipodomys; species Dipodomys spectabilis. The sequence continues at coordinate 13,717,370 of NW_024870730.1, forward strand.
TTTCCCTGGAGGAGGATTCTCACTCTCTTGTGTTTTTTTCTTTCTTTTTCTTTTTCTCTAGTTAGTTCAGAGGCCACCTAGAATGAAAACACAAAGGAATGATTTCAATATGTATTTCCAAGTGATCTCCTGGAAATCTGGTATATAACTAGGTATCAAAACAAAATCGAGAAAACCCATTTCTTTGCATCTGCTAGATATACATTTTTATTGCTTTTACATTATTATATTACTGAACAATAGCCAGAAATTTACTATTTTTTAGGGGGTTGGGTATTAATTTATCTGGACAGACTGAATTTTCACATCCTAGTGACTTACTAGCTCCTCTGCATGAAATCCTCATTCATGGCCAGGATCCATACATTCTTTCTGTTTCCCTAAAAATTGTATTGTTTCAAAAGCAGCACAATACTAATTGTCACTATGTAGAATTCATAATGGAAGACTGAATTACACTGCATGACAGATAAAATCAACTTGGCCACTGATGATAGCCTCATAAGCAGAGAATGGATTTCTCATTCACTGTTGGATTGCTCAAAGCATTCCAGCACAGTGCAAGAGTCACTGCTGGTGTCTTTGCCAGCAGCAAAAGCCCAACAATGTGTGAACAATGATTCTGTCCCAGGAGCAGACAAGATGGCACTGTGAAAGCTCCCCCGGAAGTCAGGTTCTGACAACCTTGGCTTGTGTTGCTGGCAATAAAGACTCCATGTAACGGGCTTAGTAGAGACAAGCATTGGTTTTAGAATCAGCCTTATCTGGCCTACATTTTAGTTATATCTCTAACCTATCACATAATCTTCAGAAATTTCTTTTTCAGTTTGCTTACCTCTGAAATGCTAACTGTAATAGTTATTAATATGGTTGAAGTTTCGTGAAACATCTGGTTCATGGTAAGACTTAGTTTGTATTTAAATAAGTTAACCCTGCTAGAAGAGTTAGTACTTTTCAAAACTCTTTGTACCCAGATCATTATAAGTCTTTGAGGAATTCTTCCTACTTTTTGAGGTATATGAGGAGGGGTGAGGAGCAAGGTGTAGTGTAGTGTGTCGTTTTACTTAATTGGAAATTAAGCAACTTCTGGATTATTGAAGTTCTTCGACATTCTCAAATTTCCATGAGGCCAGAAAATACAGTGCCTTTTGGACTGGCAAAATAAAATATAGGATAGAAGGTTTATTTTTCTCCTAAATCAACTGGCTGTCCTGTAGCAATTTTGTTGTAAGTTTGATAAGTTGTTCCATGTGAATGTTTGCAGATGATGACAGAAGAGATAAGGAATTGTACTCATGACCCTAACCAGTGAACTCTAAATTATACTGAAATCATGAAGTATATAACCATTATTCTCTCTCAGAGTTCATTCTATAGAGATTGCCATAAGGGCAAAGGGTCAATTGAATTTCAAAGAATTTTACAATATAACAAGAAAACATAGATAATAGTTTGCTAATTCCCACTCAATGGCAAAATTCTCCTACTAAGATAAATTTCTTTTAAATCATCAAGTCTCTTCTCAGGTGCAACTTGAATGATATTTTGAGGCTAGCATTCTTTTAGATCGAAGACATCTGAGACTTTGTGAATCCTCTTGGAGCAGTACCCAGCCTATCGCTTATTGAGTTCCAATTACTACGTGCTGACACTGGACTGAGTGCTTTACTAGCTCTAGCTCATTTAAATCTCCCAGTCCCCACTTGTGAGCATGTTTCTGTTATCCAAATGAGGTTTTGAGAAGTTAAGCAATTTGTTCAAGGTCACACAGTTAGGAAGCAATAGAGTCAAAATTTGAGCTCAGCTGGTTCACCTCAGAACTTGAGCTCTTCATCAGAGTCATCTTGCATTGGTCTACACAAGAAGTACACGCGCACTTCTCCATCTTTTAAGGAATGTGTACTGCTCATTCTAGGCTAGCACTATTCCTGGGAAGGACACAAAGTTCAAGGTTTCCAGGTGGGAAAAGCCTTGGCTTCACAGACAAAAACACAATGTGATCATTTTAGTCACTTCTTGGGACTTTGCTCCAGGTACAAAGTAAGTATGAATTTATGGAACTACAGATGTTAAAGCACCATTTTCTGTGTTTAAGTTTTACAATTAGCTATGCACTGTAGTTTTTATTAAGAAAATATATTACGTTAGTACAGTATTATATACGTAGTACTGCTTAGTATACATTGTAGGTATAACTAACATAAAATAAGTGGAAGTTGATGTCACATTCTTTTTATTAGCATAAATTAATTGTGCAAAGGGGTTTCTTATAATATTTTCACCTATGTATATAACGTACTTTGATTAAATTCACCCCTTCTAATATTCTTTACTCTTTCTCTTCCTCTTCTTCCTCCTCCTCCTCCTCCTTCTCCTCTTCTTCCTCTGCCTCCTTCTTCTTCTTTGCCAGTACTGGGCTTGAACTCCAGGCCTGTCATCTATTTTGATCAAGGCTGGTGGTAGTAAGACTATCACTTGAACCATGCCTCGATTTCTGGCTTTTCTCTGGTTAATTGTACATAAGAGTTTCTTGGATTTGTCTGTCTATGCTGGTTTCAAACAACAATTAATTAGAAGTATATGAGTGAGCTACCAGCATCCAGTTTACCCTATTTTTTACCTATATTTTCCACATTTTTTGTGTCAGTCCTAGGGCTTAAACTCAGGGCCTGAGTGCTGTTCCTGCAAGGCTAGTGCGCTTCGTTTCTGGTTTTGGTTTTTTTTTTAATGGTTAAGTCTCATGGACTTTCCTGCCAAGGATGGCTTTAAATAGGATTCTCAGATCTCAGTCTCCCAAATAGCTAGAATTACAGGAGTGAACTACCAGCATCCAGCATGGCTTCCATAATTTTATTAGCATCAATTAATTGTACAAATGGACTTTAACATGTATACACATACATACAATGTACCTTTATCTCACCCCTTATACCCTTATTCTCTAGCCAATCTCAACAGCTAACATTGCTGTTTCTTGATCTCCTTCCTTCCTTCACCTTTTAGATGGTTTTGAAGGGGTTTAATTATATATATGTTCTCTATCCTTTCTTTAAAGTTTTCTTTATTAGCATATATTAGTTGTACAAGGGAGGTTTACTGTAACATGTCCACACATGTAAACAATGAACCCCGATCAATCTATCCACCTCTGTGCTATCCCCAATCTTCCTCTCTCTGTTTATTTAGTGCCAGTCTTGGCTTGAACTCAGGGCCTGAGCACTGTCCTTGAGCTTTTGTGCAGTCTACCACTGCTTCTGGCCTTTTGATGGTTCACTGGAGATAAGCGTCTCATGGACTTTTCTGCCTGGGCTGGCCTTGAACTGTGATCTTTGGGTCTCAGTATTTTAGATGTGAGCTCTCTTTAAACCAATTTAACAGAATTCATTATTCTATTTTCCTCCTTGTAGTTAAACTACACTGACTATTTTCACTCTTCATTACCCCTTCCTCTCCTGATAGTGACCCTCCCAGCTTGTTCTACTTTCATGTTGTTCACTTTTTTCAGTGTGTATTATTAATTGCCCCAATGAGTTTTACTGCAGTATTTTAGATGAGCATATTCTGCATTCTTAAGTCTGCATCTCATTATCATCTTATAAACAATAACTCATGGTTACTTTTGGCAAACTATGAATCTTATACTTTTCTCTTGGTAAATCTCATATTGTCACCTGGTATTTCTATGTCTACTCACTTTTTCCAAGAAGGCTTTTGTTATTCTAATTCAAAGTCTACATCCATTGTAGTAATTGTAGTGAGGCCTCATTTTCTGCTTTAAATTTACCCATAGGTAAATTTAAAGTGTATGACTTCTATGACACAGAAGCCTCTATGAGTATGTGGTACATCTCGTGGTACAGGAGTAAGTTCTACACAACGCCACTTATTACTACAGGTTACTTTGAGATAGTAGCTGATTAAATACTTTCCCTTGTCTCATCATAGTTTGACCACCTCAGTTAATTGGCCTCTTAACAAAAGACATTAAGCAGGCTTGATTTTTACCATTAGAATGGACCATTTTTATGCTTGTTCAGCACCATGAAAGCCCTAGTTTGCCATGATCTAAGCAAGTCTGGCTTTCATGGCACATAATCATGATACCAAACTCCACCTTCCTCTGCTTCAGTCCAATGGGGACAGATAGATGTCCTCACACCCAGGGGCAAAACATTCTGTTCTGTTACTCCTGTGGCCACAGTTTGAAAATGAACCTGTTTCTCATTGGAGTGTTTTCTAATACAGAGTCCACCTATGGCACCACTTAAAGGGTATGACTACTGGTTTGCATGCTAGTATGGAGGAATCTAGGTTGACTCATGCTCACATTTTTTTTGGGAGGGGAGTACAAGAGGAGAGGGGAGCAAATGAATGGAAAAGGATGGGCAAATATAGTCATAATATTTAATGCACATATATGAAAGGGGAGCCAGGTAATGTGAGGGGATGGTGGTGTTGGGAGAGATGAGTGAGAATGATGAGGGGTGAAATGGATGAAGATGGATTGTACTCATAAACTGACATACTGAACAACTACTTAAACATAATAAAAATTAAATTTATAAAAAATAAATTGACGTTGGGCGTCGCTGGCTCACACCTGTAATTTTAGCTACTCAAGAGGCTGAGATCTGAGGATCGAGGTTCAAAACCAGCCCAGGCAGGAAAGTCCGTGAGACTCTTACCTCCAATAAATCATCAGAAAACCATGAATGGTGCTGTGGCTCAAGCAGTAGAGCACTTGCCTTGAGCTGAAGAGCGCAGGGACAGTGCCCAAGTCCAGAGTTCAAGCCCCACGACCGACAAAAAAAAAATTGACTATGAGTCCTGGAGCCTTTTTTCTCTCATAGTGACTATTAGTTGAAATGCTTGGTAAAGGGGAAGAGTCAAAATTTGACCACAGAAATAATCACAGAAAATATGGAAACGGATTCCTAAATGATATCTGGAACAATTCACATTATGTCATTTTCTTAAATGACAAGGACACAAATTTCAAACAGCCATATTTTATCTGCTAAAAGAGAAGGAGTATGACCCTAAAGATCTAATATGGTATGGTGCCTGTCTCATGAAAAATATTTTTTGCAACTATAGGTTTCACAATTATAATGTTTCTATTCGTCTTCCTTTTTTCTTTCCTTCTCTTTCAGTATAGGAATTAAAAATGAAACTGTAAATAAGTAAAACCAATAGCAAACATCATTGATGAAAAACATTCAGAACAAATATTAATATAGATATATTTTAAATTACTAATGTTCACTTTAGCATGATTGTTTATAGTATGGAGTTTTGCAGGTCTATGACATTTGAGAATATAGATTTCAGATATTGAGTGTAGATACTGATATATAATTAGGTTCCTAAATATCTTTTTAGTTGGTAAGATATCTGCTGGTAAAATCAGTGTCATAGGAGATTCAGCCAAGATTAGGAAAGATTGTTAACATTTATATTAAATAAAATTTCCACAGGACATCTAAGGGTTTCTGTATTGTATACTGCTGTATAAAAAATTGCTCTGAAATTTAATAGCTTAAAACAACAGATGTTGATTGCCTCACAATTTTATAGGTCACGAGTTCAGGAGCAGCTTAGATGGCAGCAACTCAGAGTCTCTATTGGCTACAATCAAGCTGCCATCTGGGACCCAGTCATCTGAAGGCTTCTGAGGGGCTGGAGCATTTGTTCAAGATCCTTCACATGGCCGCTGGCAGGAGACCTCAGTTTTGCCTGACACCAGCTTCTCCAAAGGGGTCTTGACTCTCTTCTAGATGTGGTGTCTGTTCTCCAGAGCAAGGGCTCTGAATGAGAGCAACAGGGGACCACATAGCCTTGGTCCTACTCTTGGAGGTCACTCATCTTTCCTTCTACCATTAATATGCATTAAGTGTGAATTATTAAGTCCAGGAAGTAGGATCTTCCACCTTAAAAATTATTCTTTTATTTTTATTCATTTTTATCATGTATCTTGAAGGTGTACAACATCACATATATATATATGATTATACAAATATTTTATTTATATGTATATTAAACAGTGAAATGTTTACAACAGGCAGATTAACATATTCTCTATTTCACATATTCTCAATGTGTGTGTGTGTGTGTGTGTGTGTGTGTGTGTGTGTGTGTGTGTGTGTGTGTGTGTGTGTGTGTGTATTAAGGGTATAGTACCTGAATTCCACTCTCTTGGCAAATTTCCATTGTACAATCCAATATCATAGTTTTCATGATATAAGTGAGATCCCTGGATCCCGTAATTTTTTTGAAGATGATAATTGTGTGCATCTTGTGATTAAATTTCAACTCTGACAATTATTTACCATCTTCTTTTAAAGGAAAGAATGTCAAAGAATGTGTGGACCTATTCTGAAATCCTCACAACTAGATCTGTCATATTTAAAAGCATGATATGCAGGGAAAAGTGGGAGAAAACAAGGGAAGAGGAGATGCTGTTCAAAAAGAAATGTACTCATTACCTGACAGATGTGACTGTAACCCCTCTCTGTACATCTCCTTCATAATTAAAAAAAAATCACAATCTGACCTTTTCCTAATTTATCACATGTATCTTGGAAGTAGGTTTGAGTTTTCCAACATGTATCCTTGTTCAGCTATATCAGGTAAATTGTATCTCTTCACTAAGGCTGTAAACATAGCCATTTTCTCACTTAAAATTAAGTGCCTTTTGGACTTGCATTACTTTTGCTTAATTTTTTAAAAAGCCTTAGTATAATACTGTGCAACTGCAAAGAACCTTAATACATTAGAGGGAAGCTTAAGACCATGTAAATAAAGAGCCGGATGTGAACCACTTCCATGTGGCCTCATCCTGAGGTCGTGGAAACAAGGATCCCCTTGGCCTGTACCCCTGCCCAGTTCTTCCATGGTGGTCTAGTCAGGTTGAATTCTGTTGCCATATTCTTTTATTTATGGAAATGAAAATGGTCATTAAATTGTTTAGGAAAATGAACCCAAATTTTGCTGTAGAAATAGAAAATCACATTATATTCATACCAAAGTTGGTTAAATTAATGTTGAAGTATTGTGTCTTGTTTTTCTGTCTCACATTATTTTACAAAAAAAAAAAACCAATAACAAAACTTTTATGTATCTCTAGGCTTCATGTTTATCACTTTAATGGCTCCATAATGGTCTCCTGAGATGTTATGCATAGGTTATATAACATTCTTTAATCGTTAGCTATTTGTATTGTTTCTGACTTTTCCTTCCACTTTCACAAATAATGTTGCTATAAACATCCCTCTACAAATGAGCTTTCTTTTTTTCCAATATTTCAGTCTTTTCCCAAGGGCAAAGTTTCCTGAACAGGATTATGTAGTCAAAGATATGAATTTCTTTTTTCTGAAAAAAAACTTTTATTATGGAAAATGTTAAATATATATATATATATATATATATATGTATAATTAGAAAGACTGAAGTCAATGCACTTATCCTCCTGGCTTCTGCAATGATAAACTTGTAGCCATTCTTGTTCATTTGTGCACCCACCCTTTCCCCAGCATACCGTACAAACCGGATTATTTTGAAGCAGATCCAAGATAAACATTTTGGATAGAATACTAACTTTCATATTCATCTCAAATAAATTTTAAATCTTAGGACTCAAATATGAGCCAGATGCCAGTGACTCACACCTGTAATCCTAGCTACTTGGGAGTCTGAGATCTGAGGATTATGGTTCAAAGCCGGCATGGGCAGGAAAGCCCATGAAACTCTTACCTCTAATTAACTAGCAAAAAGCCAGAAGTAGAGCTGTGGCTCAAGTGATAGAGCACTATCCTTGAGCAACAAAAGCTTAGGGACAGTGCCAAACCCCTAAATTCAAGCCCTAGTAATTATATAAAATAAAACTCAAAGATCTAAATATGACATGAGAACCAAAGAATAAGGCATAAGAAAAAAGAAATAGGTTATATTTCATTCAAATGAACAATTTTTCTCTGTAATTGATTCTGATAAGAGAATAAAAATGAAGCAATAAAATCAGCTATTAGGAGAAACTAGATCTATCATGTCTATATAAATATGTATAAAACAGAAATTCAAAAGCTAACAAAAGCTTTAGCAATTAAAACACCAGAAGAAAATCATATGGATGGCAAATAAGCATATGAAAAGGTCTGCCATGCCACTATATATATATATATATATATATATATATATACACATATATATGTATATATATATATATAGTGGCAAAATGAAATCTTTTTGCAGATGTAAAGAGACTGATGTAAAGAATCACTGTCTACTGGCTCTGAGAAATAATTCACCAATTTTGTAGTAACATGAAGTGCCTGCTGTATCACACAGCAATCACACCCATTGGCGATGACCACAGAGATACAACAACTCAAGTCCACAGAAAAATCTGTGCCCAAGGGTTTCATTTGTAAGCACAGCAAGATTGGAGACAACTCTAATCTTCACTGGGTGAATTGTTACATAAGTTGGTACATCTGCATTGTGGAACATTGACGAACAATAAAAAAAATAGCAAATTATTGATACTTAAGACAACTTGGAAATTTTTTAGGCCTTGATGTTGAGTGAAAAACAGCTGGTCTCAAAAGATTACCTTCTTTGTGATTCCATTTATGCAACATTTTTGAAATAACTAACTGGGCCACGGGAGGGAGATTTTTGTAATGATGGAGTAATTTCTTGAATGTCTCATTATGGTCCTAAGGTCATCACATTTACACATATGATAAGATTTATGTGATAGTCTGCACAGAGCTTTGCTCTACACAAAGCATTGCACATCCCCTCCCATTTTATCAATGTCAACTTCCTGGATTCCTTGCTATATGACAATTATGTTTCTATCAGGTAAACTAGTAAATGTTATAAAGCCCTTTTCCTTACAATATTTGCAGCTTTCAACAGATAAATAATTATTTCAAAATAAGTTAAAATTTGAGTAGGGCTTTTCTGTTCATAGTTTTAAATTTTTACAGGTGAAATTAGTGCATAGAGACCTCCAGTACTGGCGGTCTCATAGAGAAACCTGCATTCCACTCATCTTTGAAGCATCACTCTGCTGTAGAGCCAGGGTGAACTGCAAGAGAAACACTTGGCAGGTTTGGTGGTTCCTCCAGGAAGACAGAGGCTTTCCAGCGCATTATCTGAGGACCTGTGACCGAAGTCATGAAGAGTGGCTCTTTTCTCTTTGCTGGGTCATTTTTCTGAGGAAGAAGAATCCAGATGGAAGTAGTACATACTTATTACATCTGAAACTTGGAAACATGTTTCCTAAAGTTAAAAATGCAACATATGAATGCTTACAGACCCAATAGGCTTCTTTCAGGTACCATGTTGTAATTCCTGTGGTACTTCATACTGATGTTCTTCTTGAGATTTCAGCCTCTCTTTGGCTTTTGATATCTGGCCTCACATTTTCTTCTAACAGATATCTTTCTCCAACCACACTCATAAACAAGCAGTTCACAAGTCCCACTCTTCTCAGCCATCTTAGTTCCCACAAATCCCTCTGCTCAGACTGCAACTTCCCCTTCTATGCCTCTTGAATTCTGCTTTTCCTGAAAGACCCAGAGGGGTCATCTCCCATATGGAATAGCTTCATTTGGCTCCAAACATACTTGGTTACTGTTCTCTGGGCTTTTCCTTTATCTTAAGAACTTTTTGCTCTCCTGTCTATTCATCTATGAATGTGCCTCTCTCTCTACTCAGTGATGAGTTTCCTGTGAACAAGGCTGAGGCCCAGTTTGTCTTTGAACGTTCAACACTCAGCATAGTATCTGGTGTACAGAGAACTTTCGTTGTGCAGTTACACGTGGCAAGTATGGTTCTAAGCCACCTGTACACACTTTCTCTTTATCCTCACAGCATTATGAGATGACGTCTATTTTGTCCCATTTTCCACATGAGGAAATGGTACTTGATCTACAATTAATTGTGCTTAAAGTGTGCTTGACGAGTATTTGTTGAATGAGAGATAAGGAATGGATGAATGCCAAACTATTAAGTCCTCTCCCTGGGAAAAGGACCCTAAAATATTCCTCTGAATTTAATTCATTGCGGGAAGGCTGCCAGCCCATATGTTATCCTGGCAGAAACAGTTGCATTTTATGATCTGAGAAAGATTGCAACCCCTCTCCATTATCGCGGTCCATTTGCTGATTCTGAAGCACACTCTGTGATGTATAACTAGACACATGCCACTGAGAAATTTCATGTAAGGGGCACACATTTTGTAGCTTCAGTGGTAGGTATGATGGTTGATTTGTTTTTCTGTATTGAGAAATTGTGATTGTTGAATTCTTAACCCAAAGCAAGAGATATATTTAAAAATCTTCTATTATGATATCCCATAAACAGTTCTTTTGGTGACTCTTCTCTTTTTATTTTTATTTTTTGTGCCAGTACTGGGGCATGAACTCAGGGCCTGTAGATCTTCCATGGCATTTTGTTCAAGGTTATCAATCAATCACTTGAGCCACAGCTTCACTTTCTGTTTTTTTTCCTGATTAATTGGAGATAAGAGTCTCACAGATATATCTCTGTAGGCTGATTTCAAATGGAAATCCTTTTATCTCAGTCTCCTGAGTAGCTAGGATTACAGGCAAGAGTTACCAAGGTCCATCTTGTCTTGTCTTTAAATGTGTTTGGGTACTATAGGAGGAACATATTTTGGTTCTGAAAGAATTTTCTGTAGGGAGAGGAAAAACATAAGTTTGGAATTAGATGCCTGAGATCAATGCCAATAAGCAGATGATTTTGGATGACCGATGTAATTCTTAAGCCTCAGCTTCTTTGGTAGATTAGGGAATACTTACATAGCACCCATGACATGTTAGCATCTGTTAGACATGTTAGCCCCAGTTAGCCCTTGTTAGACATGTTAGACTAGAGTGCTCAGTCTGCAGGAAAAGAAAAGGTCCTTCCAAGAGTTTACACAATGCATGCTGGAATAAGATTGTCACTTCACACTGGAGATCAGGTACTCTTATCTTTCATGTCTCTTAAGGATTAAACTTGACCATTTACAAATAGAAAACAAAAACTTCTCAAATATTACCCCCCAACCAATCAGTTCCTAGTTTGTAAACTTAGAAGTGTTCAACACTCTCCAAAACTAATAGTCCAAATGTATCAATATGTACTTGAAAAGCTTGGAAGTAAGTACATTTTATATTTTAAAAGACTTTGAACTTTATTTAGCTGGTTGTTGAGGAGATAAAGCATATAATTAACTCTCAGGATATATATTTTTAAAATTAAGAAATAACAATGACTTTAATATATTTTATTATATAGCTTGTTTTAGTTATTTGCTTGATTAATTTATTTATTGCCAGTACTTGGGCTTGAATTCAGAGCCTTGCTTGTCCAAGCCTGGCACTCTACCATTTGAGCCCCACTCCCACACTTGACTTTTTGCTGATGAATTGGAGATTAGAGTCTCACAGATTTGTCTATCCAGGCTGGCTTCCAACCTTGTTCTCAGATCTCAGTCTCCCGAGCAGCTAAGATTACAGGCATGAGCAACTGATACTCAGTATATAGTGTGTTCTAAATGGATCAATGTGGAGTTGCAAGGAAAACAACTGGAAACTAGGTGGGGACATGAGAGCGCTGCAGATAGAACTTGTTCTGGTGTTACAGACATCCTGGTGCTGATTGGAAGTATCTCCATTGTTAGGGTCCCTTCAAGTAATTCTAATAGACATTTTGGCTAGTGTCATTTTATTTCTATTTTTATTTTTAATTTTTTTGGGGGGTGTGAGGCTTGAAGTCAAGGCCAGGTTGCTGACCCTGAGCTCTTGTGCTCAAGGCTAGTGCTCTACTACTTTGAGCTGCAGTGCCACTTCCAATTTTCTGGTGGTTAGTTGGAAATAAGAGTCTCACGGACTTCCTCGCCTGGGCTGGCTGGTTTCAAACTGTGCTCCTCAGACCTCAGTCTCCTGAATAGCTGGGATTACAGGCGTGAGCCACCAGTGCCCAGCTAATGTCACTTTTTTGTTACCTTTTGCCATGCTAGCCACTAGTTGTCCTTTTTGTTTCTTTGTCCTCTATTTCATGGAGAGAAGATGGTATTCCTTTCTATAACATAATCTGCCCTTACCATATTTTACAAGGAAATATTCTTTGAAGATCTTTGAATTTTCTACTATCAATAACTATTATTATATTTTTCCTATGGTACTGTACAGAGAGGTTACAGTTACATGAGTAAGGTAATGAGTACATTTCCTATAGAGCACTGTTACACCCTCCTTTGTTTTTCCCCTACTATCCCTTCCCTCCCCTCCTCCCCAACTCCCCTCTACACCCTGGTTTTCAACATAGTGTCATACATCTCATTGTTACAACGGGTCATCCTGTATCCTTGTTTCAGCATTTTGTTATTTCCCTTCCCCTCCCCAAATTATAAAAATGTATATACAAGATGCAGGACACTGGAATCAAATACAGTGAAAACAGTGGTTATTCCATGGGGGAAGAACATACAAAAGAACAAAAATCACAAGTACATTAAAAACAACAGTGACAAAGGAAAAACCATTTGTCTCCCTATCTTGGGGTTCATTTTGCTTAGCATCATCTTATATGGTCATATGTACATAGCTTTTGACCTTTTCTGCTTGTCTGATAAGATTATCCTAGATGTAATAACTATAATTAGTTTTAATGATCACATATCTAAAGTTTTCCTACCTAAAAAGCCCATGCATACATAGCCAGGAACTGGTGGCTCATGCCTGTAATTAATCCTAGTTATTCAGGAGGCTGAAATCTGGGGACTTTGGTTTGAAGCCCGCCTGGGCTGAAAAGTCCTTAAGACTTATCGCTAATTAACCAGAAAAAGTCAGCAGTGGAGCTGTGGTTTAGTGGTAGAGCACCAGTCTTGAGCGAAAAAAGCTAAGAAACAGCACTCAGGCCCTTAGTTCAGGTCCCAGGATCAGCAACCCCCACCCCCACTTAAAATAAAGAACACTGTTCCAATCATTTAGGATTGGGTTGGTCTGTGGCACAGGTGCTTGCGTACGCCCATGCGTGCGCGTGCGCGCGTGTGCGCACACACACACACACACACACACACACACACACCTTTCCTAAACAGAAGAAAGTAAAATTTACAATGTTATAGTATCACACAGGAAGTTCATTTACCCTTATCTATTTTAATGAGTCAATATTTCAAATGCCTTGTCTTATTCCTTCCCCATGTTTCACTTATGTAAGTGTTAATTACATCGTTTAATAAAATGTTGGCACTAATGCTATGATCTACATTGCCTGTATAGCATTGTGAAGTACAAACCTAAAACTATCAGCCTGGCTTTCTTAAACTGCTTGCTTAAATGTTATATGAATTCTTATCACGACAGTACTGCTGTATCAGAGAAAAACATTTTCTAAACTGTTCTGATAATGAATGCATGATAGCAAGAATATAATACTCTTAACCTGGCAATTCATCACCCAAAAAACAATTTTCCCAGATGATATATTGCCAAGATGCCTGCTGCTGGTTGTGAATAAAGAAGAGACCACACATTGTTCAGGAACTATAATCTAGTATTACTAAACAATAAAAAGACAGATGTACAAACAGCCTTTGGATTGAGTATAATTATCTAAATTATTGGAAAATATCCTTAAATAGCTTCCCTCAAAACTTACTTGCATTGAAGGATTTTTGAGACTGCTCTCTTTCCTCAAACTCTTCTTGTCAACAATTAATTGAGTCCTCATTTTCAGCTGTGCACTCTATTGAGTCCCAATTAGCCCACTGTTAGTCTCCTTACTACTCCTCAGAGTTGGAAACCAGTGTCTTTTCCAACCCACAAATCCAACGTTCACTGTGGAAAGTGACACAACAGCAGCATTTCAGAACCACCACGGTCTACTGAATGCAGCAAACATGTCTCCATGTATAGGCAGAATGCTTGTCAGGGCTCCCTGAGTAATGGCTGAGTTTTCATACATAGGATTAGGTAATGTTACTCAATGAAGTAAATTTATGTTTGATTTTTTCCATCCTCTTCCAAACATAAAAGCTGTAAACAGCCACAACCCTTTGAAAATGGAATGGCCTTCTATGACCCCTCAGGCTGAAATGTAAGAGTTTTCTGCCGCTGATTCATTTTCATTCCCATGGAAACAGTCACCAGGAATGACTCTGCTGTCATTATTTTCCAGCACTTACTCTGGTCCCCACGATCGGGTGCTGTGTCCACGAGGAAATGAGCATGTCTAGCAGAATGGACTCAAGTGGCTGTCAAGCAGCAGGCTGAAAGTCAGATACTTCCCAGACATCTGGCCCTTAAAAAGATGTATCTTTATGTGCTTCTAATTATAAAAGGAATATATAGCATAAAAACTCTACAAGGGTGCAATAGAAACTAAAAATAGTCATTACATAGGGAGAGTTGGGAACTGGGCCAATGAGCGACTAGCTGTGATTTCTTCTTTCAGTTTTTATTTTAGCTTTTTTATTTTATGTTGTTTATTTTGCTATTATCTTTAAGTAGTTGTACAAAGGAGTTGCCATTTAATAAAGCAGTTTATGAATATAAGGCATCTTGATCAATGTGATTTTTGAATTTTATGTTATTTATTTTTGGAGACAGGATCTCATTTTGGAGCACAGCCTGGCTTGATACTTTCTATTCTCCTTTGTTAGCTTCCTGAAAGCTGAGATTATAGGCATATGCCACTATGCCCCGTTTCTTTTTAAGATTTTACCATAGAAAAATTTAAGCATAAGAAATATAAAACAATATAGTGGATCACCAGGGGCCATTTAACAAACTTCAGTATTTATTAACTCATAGTAAATCTCCTAATACCCACTGGGATTATTTTTAATTTAAATTTTCAGATATCATACAGTTGAACTTCAAAAATTAAATTCAAAATTCATTAAATTAAATTCATTAATTTAAATTAAAAATTCAGACATCATAAAATTGAATCCACAAATATTCAGTAGTATCTTTAAATTATGAGTACTTTAAAACCTATAAATGCAATGCAATATCATATTGTAATATTTTCACAATAATTTAAAATATCATTGAAGAGTTGCTTTAATAATATCTGTGTTTCTTTTTCTTTTAAAATAATCAAATCCACAATACTCTTCATTATAAATTTCAGATGACTAATTAATTCTCACAGAACGTCTTTGCTGGTTGTTGCCGAACTCTTATATTTGTAGCCAAACTGTGGTTGTACTTTAGCCATGATCTGACAAATCTGCTAACTCTTTTCCCAATCAAAGAATTGCCATTAAATTTGATGATATCTACCATTAAATGATTTCTCTTCTTTATATAAATCCAGTCCACTAAGCAGAACTCTCCTGTGTTTTCAGCAGTACTGGCTTCCTCAGTGCTAGCCATCATTGTAGACTTCTGTGTGGTTTCAAAGAATGGACCATTGTTTAGTAAGGTCTTGCAACATTTTTCATTTTCCCCCCCATAGTTGGCTTTTTTTCATGTCCTCGCACCAGTAAGATCCGGGATGGTATTTGATTAGGAATTCTCCCAAATCTCTTTAAAGTATTCAGCTTTCCCTCTGCTTCTGTGTCCTCTTGAAGTTAACACAACAGAATTTCCTACATGCTGGATTGTGCCAGTGGTTTCCATGGTGTCATTTCCCATGTTCCACTGTCCCCGGTGTCTCTGCAAGCTGGAGGTTTGAGCAGAGCCAGGTCTGACCTCTGATGAGAAGGTTTCAGAGACGGTGCTTTGGTCTTATGGGTGAGATTGTCTCCCTTTTTGTGAGGTAGCAGAGATGGCTGAAACTTACCTACATACATTTATTGCATTGGGAAACTGAAAACTGAGCTAATCAATCATCTGCTCAAAAAGATTAACGAGAGAATGTTTAAAAGGTAAGAAGAAAGGAAGGCCGTACAATACCATCACTGTGATAAGTAGGCTGTGAAAATGGTGGTCATCCCGAGTAACCAGAGGGAGCCTGGGAAGCTAGCCCACCTGGTGTTCTGGAAGTCCAACCCGGGCATTTCAGGTAGCTTGGTCCCATATGTGGTTTGGCGCCATCTAGTGGCCGGTGGCACTGGAGGTAAAAACAAATGATGTCAAGACCCGCCCTTCTGCCCCCATGAAAGGGAACAATTTTGTCAATGCAATCTGCGCTATAAGGATATTGGGAACAATAGGACATACTTGAACCTTGGTGTTTCTCAAGCAAGGATGCCCTACCATTTCTTTACTAGGCTTTCCCTTCAATTTCTCTATCATCTCCTAAAATTTACATTTCAGTTTAAAAAAATTGAGCAGTTACATTTGAAAATAGGCATTAGCTGAGCATTGTAGCCAATTACTAACGGCACTGCAGCCATATTTATAGTGCTATGAGAATACTTTTATTATACGTATGTGAATCATGAAGAAAATCAAAGGCACTTGTAAACTTGCTACTCATGGAAAACAACTCCACCATTTAGGAATACTAGTTTCCAAATATTCATGCAATTTCTCAATACATACACTCACATCTGTAAAGCCAAGATCCTGTACTTCTAGAACCTGTTATACAAAATGATCCTTATAACCTAGGTTGTAGTAGACACGGCATGTAGGGCTATCCATGCTAATGCTGTCCATCTCATTCCTTGGTCTGGGTCACTGGGCCAACCAGAGAGAAAACTAAGCAAAAATCTGTCCCCAAATCTCCCCAGGACAGAAAGGAGACCTTCAGAGATGCACTGTGGTGAAGCAGACCTCTCCTGATGGCTACACATTGGCCAGAAGGTTTGAAAGGTACTGAAGTAACCTTAGCCTAAGTGTGATTGAATATATCTGTTTCCACTTAGAACAAACATTTTGGTTCATATAATTGAATTTAATGGTATATTATGAAAGTACAAGTTTTCATATGTTTATTAGCCCTAACTCATTGGTTCAAGAGGGAGACAGTATGTGCAGTAGAGATTTTATCGTCTCTGAGGTTTATGTCTCATTTCCTTTTAGTCTTTATGCATTATTCTTTGATGACAGAAACAATGGTCTTCTTAGCTTGGTTTTTGTACTTGCTATTACATATGATGTTGTCTCAAGGTTGATATTTTATTATGAATTAATCGGATATTTTATCATGTTTTCTTTACTGGCAATTGATACATACTATTTTTTTTCTTTACTTAGTAAGACAAATTTTATCAATCCAGTTCCCAACATTGCTTCTGTTATGTATATATTATGTTCATTTAAGGAGACAATAGTATTTTCTATTACTAAATTAAAGAGCTTTGACTTCAAGCTGGCTGAAGTGACTTGTCTATAATCACAGGGAGGCAGATCTAAAGTTGGAGGTCAGCCTGGAAAATCCCGTTTCAACCAACAAGCCAGGTGTGGTAGTTCACATCTGCAATCCCAGCTTGGAAGGCATACATAGGAGTACCATGGCCTGGGCAGGATAACTATCTGAAAAAATCACTGAAAGGATTAGGCACATAGCTCTGCTGCTTAAGAATGATAGAACTCTTAGCAAGCACAAGGCTCTGAGTTCAGTTTTTAGCAGTAGTGCTAAAAAAAAAAAAAAAAAAAGAAAAGAAAGGGAAAAAAACCTTTTGCTTTAATTTTTAGTGAGATTAGTTTATTGTTTTATACTATCATTAGGTTTTAGTGACAAAGCTGTGCCACATTTCCACTGGGCATTTTTACAAACATTCTTTTTCTTTTTCTTTTTGGCAGTCCTGGGGCCTGAATTCAGGGCCTGGGCACTGTTCCTGAGCTTTTGTGCTCAAGGCTGGAGAGCTACCATTTGAGCCAGAGCTCCACTTCTGCCTTTTTGGTGGTAAATTGGGGGGAAAATGTCTCATGGGTTTTCCTGGCTGAGCTGGCTGTTAGCCACAATTCTCAGATCTCAACCTCCTGAGTAGCTAGGGTTACTGGCACGAGCCAGTGGTACCTAGCATTGTTTTTACAAACTATTTAAGAAAAATGTTCTTTCACTTAGTATTTAGTATTATGGTACTGAAATATGTTTCCTGCACTTCCATGCTTGGATCTCAGCCTCCTGAGTAGCTAGGATTACAGGCATGAGCCACTAATGACTGGCCTGTATTGACTTTTAATGTGGGACAATATAATGTAAGAGTTGTTTGAGCTGAGAATTGAAGAACAGAGAGGAGATAACCAAGGGGATTGTCTGGTAGTGAAGTGCATTCCAGTAAGCTTTTTGTGGATTTGTTTTT
Source organism: Dipodomys spectabilis (assembly GCF_019054845.1). NCBI lineage: Eukaryota > Metazoa > Chordata > Mammalia > Rodentia > Heteromyidae > Dipodomys > Dipodomys spectabilis. The sequence goes on from NW_024870730.1 coordinate 13,735,599, forward strand.
GAGATAGAGTCTCTAACTGATCCTGGCTAGCCTGGAACTCCTAGCCTCCTGAGATTAGGGCTGAGATTATAGCTGTGCCCCACCACATCTAATGGGAAATTTTGGAAGGGGACATCGAATGCTCCATGGGCCCATTGACTGCAGAGACAGAATGGATTATCAGGTGGTAAGAATGGAGGTAGAGAAATCATATAATGTGAAACTGGATAAACAGTTGACAGTGAAGAGGAAGAAAACTGAGTGGATGGAAATGGCACCTAAGGGGAAAGCTGGACAGTGCACAGTATGACGCATGCGGGAGTGTAGGATGACGTTGAAGTTTCCTCAGGGCAGGAGCATCTGGGTGGCTGGAGAGGTTGTTCACTTGGATAGTAAACCCTGAAAGAGGTTCACACTCTGGAGTGCAGAGCAAGAGTTCCATTACACTTGATTTGAATACTCTGTATGTATTATTCAAGTTCTAGTCAAGATAATAGCAGGCACACAGGTCCAGTGTATTTAATCTAAGGAATGGATTTCATAGATTTACTCTGGGTAGTAGTTAATCTAAGGAATGGATTAAACAGGCATTGGAGAGAAAAAAAATAAGAACAAAAGGGAAAACACAGAAGTGAAGTACAGTTAGTCAATGAAGAGGGAAGCTGCTATTCATGTCTGTGTGTGACAAGGAAAGAGGAGAGGCCGTTAGAATCTAGAGCTGGAATAGGGCTACACCGAGCTGCGACCCAGACCTCTCACCTGTGACTGAGGGGCACTGGCTGGTGCAGGAGTCCCAGGGGAGGGGAGGCATGCCGTAGGCATGGCAAGAATGTGTGCAGTCTAGAAACCAGAAGGGACCTCAGCAGCTACAAGCAATAGCTGTTAACTCTTGCGCAAGATGCTGACAGGTAGGGCCTATTTACACATAGGGCCTCTGTTGGCTAAACCTAAACACAGATAGTTAGCAAAGGAAGAATGAGAACAGGAGAATCTCGGCCTTAGCATTACAATACAAGAATACAGAAGTTGGTTTAGAGCTGAACGTTCTATTATAATTGTACAATCTGTTGCATAAAATGCGAACCTTAGAAGTGGTGCTGTGGCTCAAGTGGTAGAGTGCTTGCCTTGAGCTGAAGAGCTGAGGGACAGAGCTCAGGCCCAGAGTTCAAGCCCCACGCTTCACACACACACACACACACACACACACACACACACACACACACACACACACACACACACACACACACACAAATTTTGGAATCTGAAGCCCAAGAAACAGCTCATATATACATATAAATATCGAAATGGCCACTGTCCACACAGACCAGCACTGCCTAATAGAAATAGCATCTAAGCTACATAGGTACTCAAAAATTTATTAGCCATATAATACAGTGGGCCCAGACACCAGTGGCTTATGCCTATAATCCTAGCTACTCTGGAGGCTGAGATGTGGATGATCTAAGTTCAAAGCCAACATGGACAGAAAAGTCTACTAAACTCTACATCTCCAACATAATCAGGAAAAAATCTGGGTTGGAGATGTGGCTCAAGTGGTGGAATATGAGCTATGAGCAAAATGTGTAGTAAGTGCTAGACCCTGAGTTTATTCAATAATACTGCTAAAATACTGGTGAATTGTTTAAAGCAATATTTATTCAGTAATTCCACAATAGTAGAGTTTTAAGATGTAACTAACAAAAATATTTATCAGATTCTTTACTTTTGCATTAATTTTTACACTAAGATGTTGAGTTATATCATGTGAATTACGCTTACAACAATGTTTTGGTTCAGAGTGGCCTTTAAGTGCTCTGCAGGTACATGTGACTGGTGAATGACTTAAAGAACAGCACAGGTCTATTTTAGTATGAGAAAACCTAAAAAGGACTTACACAGTTAGAACTGATCCCTGGTCACAAATCTGAGAAGTCCAAATACAAGAAGCCGGATACAGCCAGAATTCACAGTCACAAAGACTGTGAATGGAGGAATGCCAGCGGCTGGTGGTGTCCTGAAAATTCCAGGGTTTAGGGAAGGTTCCCATACCCCACCTCCCTCCCCCAGGAAAGAAAGACCATGAAAAATGTTCATTTCCTTGGGAGACATGGTAGTTATTAATGGCCATTAAAATAGCTTTTCCTTAGGAGCACTGTGGTGTGCCAGATTAGAACCATTCAAGCACCAAGAAGATTAGGAAATGAGTGTAGTAGACATAAATAATATTCCAGGTTTGTTCAGAGGGAAAAGGCATAAAGGGAACAGTAAATAGAATTGGAAGGGAAAGAATAGGGAGTATGGAAATGTATGGGATTATTTTAAAATCCTATTTACATTGTAATAGAAGAGCCGCATAAAGAAGGAAAGGCCAATGGTAAAATAGGAAGAAAGAATAATTCACAACGTGAGGAGAGAGCAAGGCATGACAACTGGGATTTTGCAGGAAGAAATGAGGAGAGAAGGGGTTAGATGCCAATTGCTTGGGAGATTAGTGGTGGGAAGCAGAAAGGACTTTCACCTGTGAAGAGAGGGCAGTAATCTGCTAAAATGGATGACTTGATGGGAGAGGAAGTGGACCAAAGACCCATGACAGGATTACTAGGACTATAGAGATCGCAGTGAAGGCAGAATATGAATTTAGTGTACTACTGATGAACCAGTATTGGCCTGGTCCATGTTTAGACTAGGGACCAGGGGAAAGCCATGGACATTACCATAAGGTTTTTTTTTTTTTCTTTCTGATTCTGATTTACTGAGTCAAGTAAGTTAAGCCAAGAGGTTTCAGTATTAACATAATTTTCTTCAAGACCTATAAACATGTCATGGATAAACAATGATGTCTCCTACTTTTTATGTTTTAAAATATTTTTTTATTTTTTATTGTGAAAATACTGTACAGAGGGGTTACAATTACATGGGCAAGATAATGAGTACATTTCTTATCAAGCATTGTAGCCTCCTCCTTTGTTTCCCCTTCCCATCCCTTCCCATACTCCCTCCTTCCCCCCACCCGATCCTTCCCCCCACCCCCTGCCGCCACCAAAGTTGTAAAGTTGGTTTTTCGACATAAGGACTTGTACATCTCATTGTTGCAATAGGTCCACCTGTATCCCTAGTTAAATGATTTGTTTTTTTCCTTCCCCTCCACAAATTATACCCACATCAAATATAGTGAAAGCAGGGGTTATACTGTGGGGGAGGGACATACAAAGCAACAAAGAAATCATCTTATAAATGCGTTAGAAACAATCGCATGAAAGAAAAAAAAACATTTGAATACATATCTCAGGGTTCATTTCCCTAACATCACCTTATCTGACCTTTTCTGCTTGACTCAGACATATATTAGATATTGCAAATAAGGGAAACCATGGGACCTATGTTTCTTACTTCACTTAATATAATTTTTTCCAAGCCTTTCCATTTCCTAACAAATGGGGCAATGTCATTCTTTCTGATGGAGGCATAGAATTCCATTGGGTATATATACCACATTTTCTTGATCCACTCATCTACTGAGGGGCATATGGGTTGGTTCCATATCTTAGCTATAGTAAATAGTGTTGCAATAAACATAGTCGTGCTGGTAGCTTTAGTGTGTTCTTGTTTGTAAATATTTGGGTAAATGCCCAAAAATGGGATTGCTGGGTCATAGGGGTTTTAAAATATTTTGTGCAGGTGTTGGTGGCTCACGCCTGTAATCCTAGCTACTCAGAAGGCTGAAATCTGAGGATCATGGTTCAAAGCCAGCCCAGACAAGAAAGTCCACAAGACTCTTATCTCCAATAAACCACTACAAGACCAGAAGTGGCACTGTGGCTCAAGTGGTAGAGCTTTGAGCTAAAGAGCTGAGGGATAGTGTCCAGGCCAAGTTCAAGCCCCCACCACCATGTGTGTGTGTGTGTGTGTGTGTGTGTGTGTGTGTGTGTGTGTCTGTGTCTGTGTCTGTGTCTGTGTCTGTGTGGTGTGTGTGTGTGTGTGTGTGTGTGTGTGTGTATTAATTTTGTTTGACATTTTGTTTAGTTATGAACTCAATGCATAATTTTTTACCATAATATTGACAGTAGCTATTTTGGCTTTGCTCCTGATTTTAACAAAGTCACCTCTAGCATTTTATCTTGAAGTGTGATATGTCTTAATGATTTAATAATGTTCAGAAACTCTTCAACGTCTAGCTTTCTGATATTAAAAAAAGAGAAAAGATAGTATAAAATCTTCTTTAGTGAGAAAAGATAGTATAAAATCTTCTTTAGTGTATGTCTTTTACCTGTCATGGAATTTTTTTTCTCATCGACTTTATGAATTCTGGAAGTAAATGTTGATTGGCTATTTTTAAAACATTTTCTTGTATTTAATTTGGTAATAATTTATTTTGGGTTTTGAACTGCATGAAAAAAGAATTGCTGTTCTTTTTTGTTTAAGTATCACAGTGGAATTAGCTTTATAAAATAAACCATGTAACTATCTGTATCTTCCCATTCTTTGAAGCAACCTATGCAGTATTAATTGTCTTCTTTTGAAAAAAAAATTCCCATCTGGTTGCAAAGGTGGGATGCTTCTATTATGTCTTTATGGTGTTGTTTGGAGTTGTGAGTCTATTTGATTTTTGACTCCTTTTTGAGTCAATTTTAGTAACAGTTTTAAGGGATGAGCTTATATATGATTGGGATTTTTCAGTATTATCAGTGAACAAATTATCATGTAATTCTAAATTATGTATTCACTATTAAGCCTTCTGTGTCATTTCTATTAACTGGCTCTTTTTTTGCCTTAAGTCAATAGAATATTGCCAACTTTACTTTTTTCTCTTGTTGCTCACACACTTTCATTCTTTACTTTTTTCTATTCTTCTCTAAAGTGCTGATTTAAATGATTTACTTTCAATCTGTTTTGTTAACACTAAAAACATTACTTCAACTTTTGCCATTAAAATTAGCTTTGAGCCTTGTTGTTAGATTTTAATCAAATAGTTTATGAAGAATACCATTTGGGGATGATTTATGTGCTTGTTATCAAAATGTTGTGAGTCTTCATTATTGCTTAAACTTTTGTTATGAATATATTGTTTTAATATAAAGTAGATTGTTAATGTGCCTACTTTGGCTTAATTGTTGGAAACTATTCAGGATTTGTATAGCAGAATACATGACAATGCTTATAAAAATTGCATGCCATTTGAAGGAGCATTTATAGAGCACAAAGTATGATTTTAGCCTATTACTCTACAATTGGTATTTGTCCATTTTTTCTTATTGTTAATTTTTTGTCCATTTTTGAATGTCTGTTTTGGAATTTATGATGATCCTGGAGTTCATAATCTATATGCTTTGATCCTCTCTGTGAACATTTGATCCCCTTTAATACTTTTTCTACATGTAGTTGTCCAGTTGATTCCTGTACTTTTGATCCTACAACTCTGATGTCCCCTTTTCTCACAATATATTTCCTCACATTCTCCTAGGGTCAAAGTTCCTTGATACTCTATTAAACGTTAATATGTTATCATTTAAGTTCACATTTTCATTTAACAGGAATTGCTGGTGATCATATTTTGGATAAAAATAGGCATATTTGGAAATTTAGGTCAATAGGGCCAATATTTGGAGTTGGCATCACATTTAAATGAAAAGATTGCTAGATATCATATGAATTTTATTTTTATTTGCTAGTACTGGGGTTTAAACTCAGAGCTTCACCCTTGCTGGGCTTGTTTGCTCAGTTTGCATGCTACCCTTTGAGCTACACATCCAGTCTAGTTCTTTGCTGGTTATTTTGGAGATGGAGGCACATGGACTTTTCTTCCAGAGCTAGCCTTGAATGGCTATGTTCTAGATCTCAGCCTCCTGAATAGCTGGGATTATAATCAGCACTCAGAAATACTCTGTGAATTTGAGATAATGAGCCAGGTATAGATACTTTTAACCCTTACTTTGATATTCCTAAACAAAGTTTGAAAGATCCAAGAATCTCATTTATGGAAAGCACAGGTTCCCAGGTCCTGGGAAAAATGAAACAGGTTAACCATTTCGAAAACGGAATGCATTATAGCTATAATATAGAAATATCTGCAATAGTTGATATTGTAATCAAGCAAAGATCCAAATTCAATAACAGAAGATTGGAGCTGTGGACAGTCTTATTTTATAGACGAAATAAGGCTTAAATCAAATTTAGCTGGGCTCAGCCCATCCCTGAGGAGTGATGGGGAGAAGTTGGCTGTGTGTAGATGTTCAAGCTGGGGCTGATGAGGCAGAGAAGTGGCACCAGCATGTGAGAGTGTGCCCACAGCAACAGTAGAGCCTGGCCCCCTGCCAGACCTAGGAATACAAACAAAGAGCAGTGGTTCTCTGGTCACCCAAATCAATACTGGGCTCCGGAGGCTTCTGAAGACACAAAGAATCTACACACTCCTTTAAAAAACAACCTTGGTTCCAGAGGTCTTGGGATCTTCCCAGAGAAATACACATCTATATTCTGCTTAACATACCCTTTTTAAAAAATCCAGGTATTTCAGCAGTAATATATATAAAAGAATGTGGTATTTCACAAAACCCTCCAGGAAAATTGCAACGTAAATGTAGGTTATATTCCACACACATATGGTAGAAGCCGTAAGAGAGAAATTCTATGCTTAGTAGTAAATCTAAATTCTTAAGATTTTGGTATCTGTGTATAATAGCATAGCCATATTTGGATTCTCTTCTAAAATTACCTGCCACTTTTATACTTGGAATTTTACACACCTTAGATGTGACAGTTAAAATAAAAATATTTTGATGATATATGATGAAGCTAGAGAATAAGCCTCTAATAAACTTTTCTGGGAACCCTAGCTCAATCTCACTAACCACCGCCATTTGTGGCCACAAAATCCCCAACTTAGAGAAATGGCATTGTGAAATAAATTTAAATCAGTCTACAAATCTTTCAAATACAAAAGATATGCTTAACTTTTTTCCTAAAAGGCAACTGACAGTACTGATGAGGGTGTAAATCAAGTTTTTTTTTAAATTAAATGTGTAAAGAAGTTTTATAGTGATAGCTGTGACATTCACACAATGTACACCCCACGATAACAACTTCCTGATTGCTCTCCCTTCGCCCTTTCCTCTTCCCTTTTAACAGTCTTTGGTGAGTTTCACTGTGTTAGTTTAATATCTATCACATAAAATATACTTCTATAATATTCGGTCTCTATCACTCTCTCCTTTTCCCTTTTCCACACCTGCTGGTTTTCCCTAAAAAAACCCCACAAAAACATATCTCTTACAGCTATGTCATATTGTAGTTTTTTTTTTAATAGATTCCACATATGAATGAAAACCTATGATGTCTTTTTTGAGCCTGGCTCATCATGCTTAATATGATCATCTTGAGTTCCATCCATTTTTGTGCAAATAACATTATTTCAGTCATTATTTTTGTTATTTTAGTCTGTTTTGTTGTTGCTGTTGGTTGTGGGGCCTGAACTCTGGGCCTGAGCACTGTCCCTGAGCTCTTCAGGTCAAGGCTAGTGTTCTACCACTTGAGTCACAGCGCCACTTCCAGCTTTTTCTGCTTATGTGGTGCTGAGGAATTGAACCCAGGGTCTCATGCATGCAAGGCAAGCACTCTACCTCTGAGCCACCTTCCTAGCCCCAATTCATTATTTTTATAGGAATAAAGCTGAGTACCATATTTTCTCTACCCAGTTATTACTTGTTGGACATCTAGACTAGTTCCATAGCTTTCCTATTATAAATAATGTGACATTTGTGTACAGATTTCTCTTGTATATGCTGTTTTATATTCCTTTGAATATGTATGCCCAAAAGTCCTATAGCAGGATCATACAGGAATTCTATTTTTAGTTTCTTGAAGAACCTTTATACTGATTTCCATACTGTCTCCACCTATTTACCTTCCTACAAACAGTGTTGAGGGCTTTTAAACTGTTGGTGGTAGGTACATTAGAACAATCTATGGCCTATATGATGGCATATCAAGGTAGGATTCAAAGCCTTTAAAAACAATAATTCTTTACATAGTAATTTATCATTTAGGGATTTACTCTAAGAAACACATAAAAATCTGAAAAGATAGATATGAAAAGACAATCAAGCAGAATGATATATAAATGAGGAATATTAGTAACAACCCCATTGAGACCTACTGAGATAATATTTGTAAGAGCATTTCTTTTCAATAGAAATAAGATGGAAGATGTAGATGCCCACAGACATGAACCTTAAAATCTTGACTCTCTGTATAATGCAGGGTCCAGCACTATCCAATACATGTATTCTTACTTCTATCACCCCTGCCCATGCTCCCCAGAGAGCATCCATAGTTACATTTGTGGTCCTAGGTTCTAGATACCCTCCCCTGGGGATGCCTCCCCTGGGGATGCAGGTGAACTTGGCAAAGTTGATTGAGAACCAGCTGCTCCACTAGAAGTGTTTGGGTAACCACTCAAAGGAGCAAATAAAAAGTGATATGATCCCTTTAATATAAACATGGCTTTTCCTTGGGACAGAAACACTGGAAATCTCTTATCATTTGGGATCTCTGAGAGCAAGCTTCTCTTCTTTTATGAAAAGATTGAGAGTAAGCAATTGAGTGAACTCGTAAACTCTTCAGACATTCTCTTACTTGTGGGCATTGATGTAGTCTATCCCTAGGGACAGCTATGTGGCCTAGTTTATGTTGTCTTTTACAACAGTATGCCTACCTTTAGCTTTTTATCCCACGTTTCTTGTAGAGAGGAGAATTAGCTTTGTCACAGCAGAGGAGATTGTAAAAGAGTTATCCCATAAAGAAAGTAAATAATCAAAAAATGGCCATGCACATTATGGCATGGCTATACTATATGAAATATTTGGTAACAGTTTAAAAATCATAAAGGGGCTGGGAAGGTGGCTTAGTGGTAGAGGGCTTGCCTTGCATGCCTGAGGCCCTGGGTTCGATTCCTCAGCACCACATAAGCAAAAAGAAAAAAGCCGGAAGTGGCGCTGTGGCTCAAGTGGTAGAGCACTAGCCTTGAGCTGAAGAGCTGAGGGGCAGTGCCCAGGCCCAGAGTTCAGGCCCCACGACCGGACCCCCCCCCCCCAAAAAAAATCAAACAGTAAAGATAATTTCATTTTAAGAGAAAGTAGTTGCTGTTACAAGCCAATGTCTGCAATATGATCTTGTTCAGAAGAAATTATTTTTTAAAAAATAATACATTTAAATCATAATGTTAACCTGATTGAAGTTAATATAGAGGGTAGTTTTCATTTTCTCCTTAAAATTTCCTTGTAATTTAGATTTTTTGCATTGGGGAATTACTTCTTTAATATAAGAGATTGAATTGTGATGAAAAAGTTTATTTGAAAAGTATTTATTAATTACTTATCATATCCCTGATATTACACTAATTCTGGGGACAGACGAGCCAACAAAATTATTTTTTAACAACTCGAACTTATATCTAGTGATATAGAAGCTGAGAAGACTAAAGCAAGCCAGTAAACAAATAGCCGGTTCATCAGATGTTTGGGGAACAACAACAACAAAAAGCCAGGGAAGAGAGCTAAGAGTACTAGAAACCTGGAGAGAGCAGTGGTCAGGGAGAGAGCTGCTTCAGAAGCATAGTGGGGGAAACCTGAATTCAGTGTATCTGAATTTCAAATCCTTCTAGTGGCTGCAAGTAAGTAAAGCAATCAATTTTTATTAGCACAGAGTAAACTGGATACCATCATCATGTAAACCCAGGAAAGGGAGCAACTCTGGTTCACCTGAGAAAAACTTAGATGCAAAACGAATGCCAAGATGCTTTGTAATGGAACTGGATGGTGCAGTTGTACTGATAGAAAGTGTAATTTAGATCATTACAGAACGATCTGTAAGAGCTAGCATGCAACTTCTACTATAGCATGCAACCATTGATACGTGTGTGTGTGTGTGTGTGTGTGTGTGTGTGTGTGTGTGTGTGTGTGTGTGTAGATAAATAAAGAAGAGACCCAAATCAACCATTCTGGTTCTTTCCTCCCAGTGCAGCCTAAAAACATGCAAAATGGATGATTGAATCAGTCTGCAAGGAAGTCTGTCCAATTGGCATCAAGTAGAAAGTCACTCAGAACCTGGATAATGTTCTCTGCTTTCCACAAAGAGACTTGTGTGTAGCCCAAGATTACAACTTAGGATCAAGAGGATGGGTAGGTAGATTTTGAAGAGATGGGAAGAACAATGAAAGAGGTGTCATTGGTCAAGATGAATTCACTCAAAAAACATTGACTTGAAACCCCATTTGTACAACTGCTTCTTAAAGACAATAAAAATAAATCAATTAATTTAAATGATTATAATTCAGGAATATTATACTTTAGGAATGTTATACTTCAGGAATAGATATACACCTATATTCAAACCAAACCACAAAGAGATTTTCAGGCCAAATATAAATTATTTTGTGCCAATGTACAGAATTGGATAGCAGAGAAAAACAACTTCAAGAATTTTGATAAATTATTTACAATCATCTATCCTATCCATAACTGCCCTGAAGGAATTTTTTTAATATTATTTTGAGGTTCTGTGAACTTACCATTTCTAATCCAAAGAAAATAAAATAGAAATGAAATAGACCTCCAGTGAGTGATCGCTGAATGAGTCTGATGCTACAACCCATGATGGTCTTGATCAAGGTTGAGAGAGGTAGTGACAAACCAATCCTTGCTAACTGCTTTGCAGTATTTTGATTCTCCCAAAGGCATTTCTACTTAAAAGAAGTATTTCAACAAGAAGATTACGGAACTTGAAGGAATAAATGCTGAGTAATGTTGCTTAAGGCCTTGGCATTTTAAGACAAATGCCAGGCTGGTCCTAAAGCACCACTCTCCCAGATCAGGATAATGTGGCCCTCTCTGGGGAAGTAGACTAGGATAATGTGCTTCTCCCTGGACCCAAGCACTTCCTCCTTCCCACCTACAGAAGAGCAGGAAGGCCAGGGTAGGGTTGGCGGTAATTAAATCAGATATCTTTAAATAGACATCAAGGCTATTGGTTTCAGGCCCTGGCACTGGATATTCCTGTGTCTTTTAAAGATGAAAGGCAAGTGGTTCAGCACCAGTCCACATTAATTATTGGTGGCCCTTTGGCTCCTTGCACAGTGTCAGGAGTTTTGAGGTCCTCACACTATATCTAGCTGAATATAAAAAGAAAAATATAGCAAGTGGGATAATAGCATTTGTCAGTTTCATTTACAGCTCGTTTAGCTTGGCTGAATTAATGAGTACCTATTAGGCAGACTTGCAAGGATCCCTTTGCATGGTCTTAAAGAATACCATACAATTAAATATCTCTGTGGCAGAATCATAAATAGCAGAAGTAGAAAAACATTTTGTAAATTACCCCAGATTGGCAATTTGTTTTAGAGCAGCTATTTTTTCACTAGTTGACAACATTCATGGTATGGGCAAAAAATAAGCCTATAGGTCACTGCTCAGGTGCCCCTCATTAACCTGAGCCCATAGTGCTTCTCTCTACAGTGGTATAGTGGGTATGTGAGCCCCACCAGACATGAAGCTCCCAAGCGTTTCCTCTGTGGCACTCCTAGGTCACCTCCTATTTGCTGTCTGTGAGTATAGCATCTGTAGTAAGGGGGGCCTTGTCTTCTCTCTCCTCTGGCTTACAAACTTGAGTTGCTAGACACTGCATTTTACAGCTTTATATTCCCTATGGTGCTTAGCTCTTTATTTCACACATGGTAAGGTGTTTAATAAACAGTTCCGAATTAATAAATACCAAGGAAAAAGAAAGGAAATACTCTCTTAGAAGCTTATCATAACTAATAATGGTATCATTATTCAAATACTTTTAAAAAGCACTTCTTTCTATACCTGGCACTATGCTTGACACTTTAAATTATTTAATCATGTCCCCATAGAAAAAGTTAAAACTGGGCCCCTATAAGTTAATTATTAGCCTAGCATCACACAGTAAAACCAAGGGTTTAGTTCTAGATCTGACTAGTATCTGCTATTAGGTAGGTGTAGTTGAGCAAAACAAGGGGGTATTGCAGGTAAGAAGCAGTTGTGCAGTAAGTATCAGGACCTTCAGAATAAGCAGATATACCACCAAGGAATAGACACAAAGCTCTGGATCTACACCCTATTATACTCTCAAGGACCATGGAGTTTTGTCAGGAGCTCTTTGATATATATATATATATATATATATATATATATATATATATATATATATATACATATATATATATTTATATATATACAAGAGGACAGTAAGAATTACCTAAAAGCTGATAAGTACCTAAAAGCTCATAAGAGACAAGACTAGAGCAAGATTATCTCTTTTTTAAAAAATTATTATAAAAATACCATACAGAGGAGTTACAATTACATGGGCAAGATAATGAGTCCATTTCTTATCAAGCATTGTTGCTTCCTCCTTTGTTTCCCCTTCCCATCCCTTCCCCTATCCGCCCCCCCCCCAATTCCCCCCCCCCCGCCCTGGCAAAAGTTGTACAGTTCGTTTTTTGACATAATGACTTGTACATACCATTGTTGCAATGGGTCCACCTGTATCCCTAGTTAAACGATTTGTTTTTTCCCTTCCCTTCCACAAATTATATCAACACCAAATACAGTGAAAGCAGGGGGGAGGGACATACAAAGCAACAAAGAAACTATCTTATAAATATGTTAGAAACAATCACATGAAAGTAAAAAACATTTGAATACTTATCTTGGGGTTCATTTCACCTAACATCAACATATCTGACCTTTTCTGCTTGTCTCAGACATATACTAGTTATTACAAATAAGGGAAACCATGGGGTCTATGCTTCTTTGGGCCTGGCTTAGTTCACTTAGTATAATTTTTTCCAAGTCTTTCCATTTCCTAACAAATGGGGCAATGTCATTCTTTCTGATGGAGCATAGAATCTATTGTGTATATATACCACATTTTCTTGATCCATTCATCTACTGAGAGGCATCTGGGTTGGTTCCATATCTTAGCTATGGTGAATAATGCTGCAATAAACATAGTTGTGCTGGTAGCTTTAGTACGGTCTTGTTTGTGATCATTTGGGTAAATGCCCAAAAGTAGTATTGCTGGGTCATAGGGAAGTAGAGCAAGATTACCTTAAAGCAGATTTAATCATAAGCTCCAACACTTCAGATGAGATACATTTCTACAATGTTAATGGTTACTGATATTTGATCATGACTATATCATCAGCATTTTGAGGGGTAGTATGTTGAAATTAGTTTAGAATTACTGAATGTCCTAAAACCAATATGAAGTAGTCAAGAAGAACACAGACTTGGCCTTGAGTTCCATTCTACAGTGGCCTGACAAATGTCAGCATCACTGTGGAGATTAAAGCTAGATTTACATAAAGCAAATTATTGGTCTTTGTTTTTTGTCCTGGAGACTTGGTGCTTAGATTTATGGCACAAGATTATTAATTATAAAAGTATCGACAGTTCTTTTGAATAACTGGAGACACTAATATATTATCTCAATTATTATCTCAATTTTTGAAGTATTATTGCCCTTCAACTTTACTATTACAAACACTGCTGAGTGTTTCTGAAAGTTCAGAAGTGTGCCTAGACACTTAGAATGTAAGACAGAATAAAGTACTGTATTGCCTTCAAAGCAAATGTAAGGCAGAATAAAGTACTGTGCCTGCCTTCAAAGCACTATTGAATTAGAGAGCTGTGATAACATCTATTGAGCAATTTGTTAAATATTGTGCTAGGACTCCTTATGTGCTAGGACTCCTTAGAGAATTGTGGAAGCAAGCATAAGGCCAGTTCTGAATAATAACCAAGAAAGCATATTCACATTGTCCATGAAAAAGAGGTCCTGGGGGAAAGTTGGCCCTGGGACTGAAGTGGTAGAGAAATGAGTCACTGATGGAGAAGGATTGATTCGAAGGCTTAGATGTATCTGTCAGAAGAGTGGAGCAAAGGCTCTACAGAGGTTTTAAAAGAAGACAAGAAAGAAGAAAAAGCCAAGTGTCATGGCAAACAGCTGTCAACTCAGCACTCTAGAGGCTGAGGCAAGCTTGAACTATGTAGGGAGATCCTATCTCAAAAAACCCAGTAGGATGGGAAGATGAATAACAGGACCCAAATTAATAAGAATTAGGAGGATGTCCTCGTGCAGTGAGCTAAACAAGGGCGTCTTGCAGGTAAGAAGCCATTGGGCAGTAAGTATCAGGATCTCCAGAACAAGCAGACACAACCACCAAGGCACAGAGACAAAGCTCTGGTTCTAAGCCCTATCAAGATCCTCAAAGACCAAGGAGCTTCATCAAGGGCTCTGTTATTAAAAAAAAAAAAAAAAAAGACCACAACAAGAATTACCTAAAAGCTTATTTGTTGTAGGAAACAACACGGAAGGAAGAACTACTTTAGATCTGACTTAATCATGTGCCTCAAATGCTTCAGATGAGATACTTCTTTCAATTCCCCATTAAGCAGAGTAAGAAAAGGGTTGGCCACAGAGTCTGAGCCTGAGTTTAAGATGAGAAATATATTGTAGAAAGAAATATCAAACCATGTCTTGATTTGAGCAAAGGGCCTAATAAGACTCTAAACATCATTATAAGCAATTCACTAGTCTCTTCCTTGTCATCCTAGATCATTAATTTCCAAAAATTTATGTAGCGTTTTATTTTGAGTAATGTCATGGGGGAGATAATGATGTGACTAGTAAGTCATTTGGCAGTTTTGTCTGTTACTATTGAAATGTTTGTAAGATTTCACATTTTTAGAAAATCTCTGTGGTTTCTAATTATGGCAGCTTGTTCCAGCACCTGATAAAAATAGCACTGTACTATTTAATTAATGCATAATTTTAGATAATTTGACAGAGGCTAGCCTGAAATTTATCTTTGATGGATCTGCATTAACTATAATTTACTAGACTAATTAAATTGGACAAGATTGCAAGGGGAATGCTTAACTTTTGAAACTGGTTTTCAAATACTCTTAAATACTTAAAAAGCTACCACTTATACACCATTACTTATCTGATTATAGTTATAATCATCATTACTGCTTATTCACAAAAGTAGTTTCTCTAGTGATATTTACTAGACACTTTAGAGATAACACTTTCTGAATTCTTAGGGACATTTATGAGAGGAGACAGTTTCTTTATCCAGTTTGAACAGCTTTAGACAAAAAAAAAAAAAGGACAAAAAGGATGATGTTTTACTGTCCATGTCTTATCTATTCCAGTTTCTATCACAAAATAGTACAGAAAAACAGCATGGCTTATAAGCAATGAAAATTCATATGCCAGTGTTTTGGGGGTTGAGAAGCCCATAATCAAGACATTGGCAGGTTTGATGTTTGGCAAAACCCTGTTTTCTGGTTCAAAGAGGGCATGTTGCTACGTTGTCAATGGTGAAAATGTTGGGGCAGTTTTGGGGGCCTCATTTATAAAGTCGCCAATCTCATTTGTGAGAGTATTATCCTCAGCTTCCAAAGCTTTGGCTCCTAATACCTTACAGCATTAAAAACCAATGTATCATTTGGAAGAGACACGACTGTCAGACCAAAGCAGCTCCTGAGATCATTGGAAGCAGAGCAGCAGTGAAGGGCACCAGAGATCCCCCTGTCATCTCTGATTTCCATGTCTTCGGCAGGCAGGCATCTCCTACTTGAGGGATATACCATGACTGCCTTTTGTAATGGGACCCTCCCATTTCACTGTGTCTACTCATCTCAGAGAACTTGTAATGTTCTCTGTTTCTGAACTTGAAAATCCTTATAAGACTATGGTTATCACCGCTCAGTTGGAGAAAATAGAAAAAAATAAAATGGCAGATTTCTACAGATAGTCTCAGTTGGAAGCCAGCCTGGGCAGAAAAGTCATGGAGAAAGTCCATATCCAATTAATCAGCAAAATACTGGACTGGAACAGAGACTTGTGTGGCAGAACACTAGCTGTGAGGAAATAAGCCAAGTGAGAGTGTGAGGGAGAGTCAAACCACAGTACTTGAATAAATAAGAATGAATGAATGAATACATACATAAATAAATAAATGGTAGATCTAAGTGCAAAGAATGAGGTTGGAATATTGGTAGGTATCGCATTGAATTTGTACATAGCCTTGGGAAACATTGCCATTTTCACAATGTTGATCTTTCCAATCCAGGAGCATTGGAGGTTTTGCCACTTTCTAAGTTCTGTTTTGATTTCCTTTTTCAGGTTTTTAAAGTTTTCATCATAGAGGTCCTCCACTTCTTTGGTTAAGTTAATTCCTAGGTATTTTATTTTTTGTGAGCTATTACGAATGGAGTTGCTTTCCTAATTTCAGCCACACTTTTCTCATGGTTGGCATATAGAAAAGCCATTGACTTTTGAGGGTTAATTTTATACCCTGCTACTTTGCCATTTTGAATCAGCTTGAGTAATTTGGGAGCGGAGTCCATGGGATTCTTTAAATACAAGATCATGTCATCTGCAAAGAAGGAGACTTTTACTTCTTCTTTCCCTATTTGGATCCCCTTCATGTTTGCATCTTGTCTTATTGCTGTCAAGCCCCACAGCCGACCAAAAAAAAAAAAAAAAGAAACTAGATCTAATACTAGATTGAAGAGCAGTGGAGAGAGTGGGCATCCTTGTCTCGCTCCTGATTTTAGAGGAAATGGCATTAGTTTTTCGCCATTGAGTATAATGCTGGCTGTAGGTTTGTCATATACAGCCTTTATTGTATTGAGAAAGGTTCCATGGATTCCTAATTTTTCCAGAGCCTTCATCATAAAGGGGTGTTGGAGCTTGTCAAATGCTTTTTCTGCATTAGATTTGCTTTAATTCCTTTTTCAGGTTTTTAAAGTTTTTATCATAGAGGTCCTTCACTTTTAACAGAGGCACATAACATAATAAAAAATAGGTCAAGGACATATAGCACACCTAAATATGAATTTACAAAATGGATAAAACAAATCTGACAGAATTAAAATAAGAATATATCCATAATCGTACCTGTAAATTCAAATACAACTTTCTCAGTAATCAGTAGATCAAATAGAAAAAATCAATGAAGATATAGCAATATCATCATCAAACACTGTACATTATAAAACCACGGGATTCAGCTAATGTCTATGGAACATACCATCTGAAAATAGCAGGTTGATGTCTTCAGCAAGACAGACGGGAATAGTTCTGGCCATCTAAAATATTCAGAATCCTATGAAGTATGTTCTCTAATCGTACTAGAAACTAGATCAGACTAGAAACCAATAATGGTTGCACCTTAAGAAAAAATATTTAAGTACTTGAAAATCAAAAGAGAAGTCCCAATGAAAATTAGAATATATTTTAAAAATGTATGAAAAGCTTATAAAACTAAATAGCAAACAAACAATCCAATTAAAAATGTGCAAGTAAATTGGACAGTTTTCAAAAGAAGAAAGCTAAATGGCTAATGATACATGAAGAAATGTTCAATAGCCTTAACCATAAATTCAAATGAAGACAAATACTAAGATTCTCAATCTAGTCAGAATAGTATTCATAAAAAAATACCAATAAACACTGGCAAGTACCCTGTATGTTGGTGCTAAAGGAACCCTCAATACATCATTGATAGTAATGTAAATTAAGGCAGCCACTATGGAAATCAGTATGGAAGCTCTTCAGAAAACTAGAATTCAGATAATCCTGCCATACCACTGTTCTGCATATGTCCAAAGGAGAGTAAAAATGAGAAAACATCAGAAAGATATCTTTTTACTTACATTTATTGTAGTACTGTTAAATGATGCAATCAGCTGAGTTGACCAACAACAGATGAATGGATAAGGACTGTGGTATATACATTCACACACACAAACACAAATACACATATGCACACATACATAGAAAAATAAAAGAAAATAAAATCACGTCAATCTCAGGAAAATGGAAGGATTGAAGAACAGTAGGGGTTTTGTTGTTATTGTTGCTTTACAAAGGAGTTGCCATTAAACAAAGCCTTATTAATACAATGCATCTTGATCAATGTCACATTTTTTGACGTTCTCACCCATATCTTCCAAACCACCCCTTCCATCACTTTCCTTAATTTTGTAGGATATACAATGAATTCTTGACTGTGTTCTCCTCCCCTTCTCCACTTCATTCATCTACTCTTCTCCCTTTGACCCCACCCCACCTCTTTCAAGTACCCATTTCTTGGTATTTATTTTGTTGAACTTTGACTTTGCCTTGCTAAGAAATTACACCATTTCAGTTCTCCCTTGAAAATACCATATTTCAGTTAATAAATTATTTTGAGTGATATTTGCCAAACTGAAAGCCCCAAATATCATATGGTTTTGCTCGTATGTGGAAGCTATACCTAAAAAACATACATATTCATGGACACATACATACACATATACATACATACACACATATACATACACACAGAAATCTGTATATAGGTTTATACATAGAATATTATTCTAACTATGGGAATGATTAAGAGGAAAAGTGAAAGGGGAGAGGGAAAAGTAAAAGGGTAAATAATTTTGAAATATATTGCAATTACATATGAAGACATTAAGATGCTCAACAAAAGCTATTGATCAATATGGGATTGGGGGCAAGAAAAGCAAAAGCAATAGAGAAGGTTATTCTGAGCAAAACACTATGTATATCTGAAATATCATGGAGCAATGCCTTGGGGCGATTAATACACATTTACAAAAGGAATGATAGTTACCACTCTAACTAAGGTGGAATCTCAATGTTGTTTGGATTTGCATTTCTTTTATGGCCAGAGATGTTGAATGTCTATTGGCCATTTTGATTTCCTCTTCAGAGAAATCTCTCTTTAAGTCTTTAGTCCGCTTGTTAATGGGGTGGTTGTTTCTTTGAGAATTTGTTTTGGGGGGATTTTGTTTTTTGAGCTCTAATTATATTTTAGATATGAGACCCTTGTCTGTTGTATGGCTAGTGAAGATCTCCCAATCTGTGGGCTTTCTATATATTGTGCTAGCCAGGTCCTTTGAAATGCAGAAGCTCTGCAGTTGAATGCAATCCCATTTATCCAGCCTTTCTTTGAGTTTTTTTTGTATTTCTGGGTCTTTATTAAGAAGGTTTCAACCTGTGCCAAGGAGCAAGAAATCTACTAACAACAGTTTCTGGTGGGGATGTGGCCAAAAGGGAAGACTACTGCACTGTTGGTGAGAGTGTAAACTTGTTCAATCCCTCTGGAAAGCAGTATGAAGTTCTTCAAAAGACTAAACATTGAGCTCCCCTATGACCCAGCGATCCCACTCCAGGGCATTTAACCAAATGGCCACACAAAGGCCATACTAAATCTGTCACACAACCATGTTCATTACAGCATTATTTACCATAGCTAAGATATTGAACCAACCCAGATGCCTCTCAGTAGATGAATGGATCAAGATGTAATATATATGTAAATATGTGTATATATATATACATATATATATATACATATACATATGTATGTGTATATATATATATATATATATATATATATATATATGTACATGGAGTTCTATGCTTCCATCAGAAAGAAGGACATTGCCCCATTAGTAAGGAAATGGAAAGACCTGGGAAAATTATATTGAACAAAGCAAACCAGGCCCAAAGAAATATAGGTTTCATGGTTTCCCTCATTTGTAATAACTAGAATATGTCTATGATATTCTTAGCAGAGGATCACAGTAGCCCAATAGCTAAGTGCATAGGACCATATATAATGAAGCATAGCAAAAGGAACTCCAAGAATTGGAAACAAGAGGTTCTTATTATGTCCTGTATGCAGTTATTTCTATTTTTTCCTTTCTTTTTTAGTTTTCTGTACCCTGTGTCTTGTATATAAGCTTATATTATCTGTGGAAGGGAAAGGGAATCACAGAAACTGCAGGATAAAGGATGAACTAATGCAAAAATGATGCTTACTCGCCACTATGTTGGATAAACTTTACAACTTGGGGAGAGGGAATAGGGAATGGTAAAGGGGAGAAAATGAGGGAGGGATTAATAGTGTTTTGTTAAGAAATGGAAAGACTTGGAATATTAAGTGAAGTAAGCCAGGCCCAAAGAAACATAGGTCCCATGGTTTCCCTTATTTGCAATAACTAGTACATGTATAGGACAAATAGAAAAGATCAAAAGCTATACATATGACCATGTAAGATGATGTTAAGCAAAATGAACCCTAAGATAAGGACACAGATACTATTTTTTCTTTCTTGCTATTGTTTCTAATGTATTTATAATGTACCATGTGATTTTTTTTTTTGTTTCTTTGTATGTTCCTCCCCCACGGTAGAACCCTGGTTTTCACTGTATTTGATGTCTGTGCCCTGCATCTTGTCTATACACTTCTCTAATTCGGGGAGGAGAAGGGAAAAAATAAAATGCTTAAACAGTGATACAGGTTGACCTCTTGTAACAATAAGATGCACAGGACACTATGTTGAGAAGGAACTTTGGCGGGCTGGGGGTAGGGTAGTTGTGGAGGTGGGAAGGAAGGGATGGGTGGGGAGAGACAAAGGAGGAGGCAACAATGCTTGATAGGAAATGGACTCATTACCTTGCTCGTGTAACTGTAACCCCTCTGTACAATATTTTTACAATAAAAATGTACAAAAAAGAAATGTATTCATTACTTATGTAACTATAACCCCTCTGTTCATCACCTTTACCATAAATTTAAAAAAATGAATGATAGGAAAATAAAATAGGCTCTGATGGGAGGAAGAAAGGAGCACCAGCAGGAGTGGGAGGGCGAACTGAGAATAAATATGACCAGTGTAGCATATTTGCATGTATGAAAGTAGAACAATAAAATGTGTTAAGATTGTTTTGAAATGAGGAGCAAGATAGGAAGACGTGATGGAGAGGAGGATGTGGATGTGGATACATTGTTTATATATGTGGAAATGTCACAATGAAACATCCCTGGTATAACTGATGTATACTAATTTTAAAAAGAAAAATACAAACTATTCAAAATACATGATTCAGCAGAATTGGAAAGTTACAGACTAAAATGCTTTAATATTAAACAAGACTTGTCTTAAATTAAGTTATGCTTTGTATTTTCATAAACTAGAAAAATAAGAGCAAAATAAATCCAGAGCAAGAAAGAATTAAACCGTTTAACTAGGGATACAGGTGGACCCATTGCAACAATGAGATATACAAGTTGTTATGTCTAAAAACGAACTTAACAACTTTGGTGGGGGGTAAGGGGAGGATTGGGTGTGGGGAGGAAAGGAGTATGGGAAGGGATAGGAAGGGGAAACAATGAGGAGGCAACAACAATGCTTGCTAAGAAATGTACTCATTATCTTGCCCATGTAATTGTAACTCCTCTGTATGGTATTCTCACAATAAAAACAAATAATAATAAAAATAGAATAAAAAATGAAAAAAGAAAGAATGAAACAATAAAGACAAGAGCAGATGTGGGCAAAATAGAAAACAGAAAAAGTAGAGAAAAAAATCAGTAATTCCCAAGAGCTGGTTCTGTAAAAAGATCAATAAAATTAATAAATATCTAGTAACAATGACAATGGTAAAAAGAGAGAAAATGTAATAACAAATACCAGAAATGAAAGAAAAAATTTGACTCTACTACATGACCATTAAAAGGGTAATATTTGGGGGCTGGGAAGGTAGCTCAGTGGTAGAGCGCTTGCCTTGCATGCATGAAGCCCTGGGTCTGATTCCTCAGCACCACATAAGCAGAAAAAAGCTGGAAGTGGTGCTGTGGCTCAAGTGGTAGAGCAGTAGCCTTGAGCTGAAGAGCTGAGGGACAGCGAGCACCCAGGCCCACAGTTCAGTTCCCATGCACTGCCGACAAAAAAAGTGGGGGAGGGTAATATTTGAATACATCAGTGAGTACATAATCATAAATTTTACATGAAACAGATCAGTTTCTTCAAAATTGCAAATTACCAAAATCAATGCCTTTTGTAATTATTAACACATAAACTTCCAATAAAATATTAGCAAGTTGGATAGTGTATTGTGATCAAGGTGAATTATCTGCTACTGCAATATTGGTTTAATATTTAAGAAAATTTGTCAATATAATCCACACATTGACAGTTAATGGTAGATTTAACACCTATTTCAAAAGTTCTTCCTAAACTAAATAGTTGTTTATGAATTTAATCTAACAAAAACATGTATAGAATCTGTGAAATGAAAACTTCAAAATGCTGATGAACAAAATAAAAAATAAGTTGATAAATGGTGAGGTGTTCCATGTTCATGGATCTGGAGATGACATAATAAAGATATACTCCTCAAATTAAAATAAAACAGTAATGTTTTGGGCAGCATTGACATTTGAACTTAGGGCCTCAAACTTTCTGGGTAAGCACTCTACCACTTGAGCTATGTCTCCAAGTTCCTTTTTCCTTTTATTTAGACAGGATCTGCTATTTCTTGCCTGAAGCAGAATTTGGTCCTCTATTCTCTTACCTGTAGCCTCCTTTCTACATAGCTGAGATTATAGACAAAAGTCACTAGGTCTGACCTTAGAGAAATAATTTTGGTTTATAAGAAATTCATATATAAAGCTAAACTAGAATAATCAACACAATTTTAGAAAGCCAGTAATCCTAGATACAAAGGATCACAGTTTGAAGTCCACCTGGACAGAAAAGTCTGACCATCTCCAAAAGAATCAATCAAAAACAGACCTGGAGACATGGCTCATATGGTAAAGTGCCAGCAAAGGGAGCTCAAAGCCCTGAGTTTAAACTTTACTACTGCCACATATACACAAATCTTTGAGAAAAGAAAGTTAAGTTGAAGATATACACTGATTTTAAGATCTACTATGAAGCCATTCTTGTTAAGACAGTCTGGTATTGCACAGATCAACACAATGGCCAGCTGATGTTGACAAATTTTCAAAATCAATCCAATGGTGAAAGAGCAGCCTTATCAGTAACGAAATATGCTTCAAGTTATACATGCCCCCAAAGAAAACTTTACACAAACCTCATGACTTATAGCAAAAGTTAACTCAAACTTAAGTTCACAAGATAAATCTATAAACCTTTAGGGGAAATTACAATAGGTAATCTTTGTGGTCAGGGATTAAGCAGAAAATTCTTAGACATCACAACACAAGCATAATTCATAAAAGAAAAAGACAGATTGGATACTTCCAAAATTTAAAACTTTTGTTTATATTGATACACACAAGTAAATGTTTATAATTATGGTATTTATGACCACTCAGACTTCCAAAAATCCTAAATGATCTTTGGTATGTGAATAAACTGCATCTATAGCCATATAGTAGAACACTTCCAATGAGTAATGAAAAAATAAAGCACTATTGATACATTGGATGCCTTAGACAGATTTCAAAGGCATTATGCTCAGTGAGGGAAGTACTCTCAAGATGTGCAATACTCTTGGAGTCCATAATAGTAATGTAGTACAAATGGAGGTTTCAATCAATGATGGATCACATTGAATCACCCTTGTGATTGCCCATAAAATTATACTACCATCTTACTTTGTGCGAGTATGCTCTCTGATTTTAGTACAATGGTGAAATTACCCACAACATTTCTCAGAATGATGTGTCCCTGTTAATAATCTATGCATGCTTGGTTATGATGATTTCATGCAAAAGACAAAGCCATAGTGATGAAGAACAGATCAGACATGTCCAGAGGTCTAGGGTCGGGGAGGGGATGTGGGATAGGAATCACACAAGGATGGTTTTGGGGTGATGAAGCTATTCTTTATCCTGAATGCAGATGGTTACACCAATCTATATATGTGTTATACAATTCACATTGTTGTATATTCATGCAAATAAATAGTCATTTTTACTTTAGGCTACTTTAGAAATTATTATTATTACCATCATCATTACTATTTTGTCTGAACCTAGGGCTTCATATTGCTAGTCAGAAGCTCTACTGCTGAGCCACGTATCTATCTCTACTTTAAAGAAATTATTTTATTATTTTTCTTTTTTCTTTTTCTTTTTTGTATATATGTACAGAGGGGTTACAGTTACATGAGTAAGGTAATGAATACATTTCCTATACAGTATTGTTGCTTCCTCCTTTGTTTTTCCCCTACTACCCCTTCCCAACCAACCTCCTGAACTCCTCCCCACCAAAAAAGTTGTAAAGTTCATTTTCAACATGGTGTTTTGTACATCTCATTGTTTCAATGGATCAGCCTGTATCCTTATTTCAGCTTTTGTTATTTCCCTTCCCCTCCCCAAATTAGAAAAATGTATATACAAGATGCAGGGCACCAGAATCAAATACAGTGACAACAGGGGTTATACCACAGGGGAAGAACATACAAAAGAAACAAAAAAATCACATAGTACATTATAAATACATTAAAAACAACAGCAAGAAAGGTAAAAACACTTGTGTCCCTATCTTGGGGTTCATTTTGCTTATATGGTCATATGTATATAGCTTTTGACCTTTTCTACTTGTCCTAGATATATATTAGTTATTGCAAATAAGGGAAACCATGGGATCTATGTTTCTTTGGGGTGATTGGGAGAAGATCTTCACTAGCCATACAACAGACAAGGGTCTCATATCTAAAATATATTTAGAACTCAAAAAAGTAAATCCCCCAACAATAAATTCTCAAAGAAACAACTTCCTGATTAATAAGTGGGCTAAAGATTAAAGAGAAACTTCTTTGAAGAGGAAATAAGAATAGCCAATAGACACATGAAGAAATGCTCAGGTGGACCCATTGCAATAATGAGATGTACAAGTCATTATGTCGAAAAATGAACTTTACAACTTTGGTGGGGGGGAGGATTGAGTAGGGAGGGTAAGGGAAAATGGGAAGGAATGGGAAGGGGAAACAAAAGAGGAGGCTACAATGCTTATAAGAAATGTACTCATTATCTTGCCCATGTAATAGTAACCCCTCTGTACAGTATTTTCACAATTAAAAAAAATTAAACATGAACAAAAAAGGAATGCTCAACTTCTCTAGCCATAAAAGAAATGCAAATCAAGACAACATTGAGATTCCACCTCACCCCAGTTAGAATGGCTATAATCAAGAAATCTAATAATAACAGATGCTGGAGGGGATGTGGCCAAAAGGGAATCCTACTGCATTGCTGGTGGGAGTATAAATTTGTTCAACCACTTTGGAAAGCAGTATGAAGGTTCCTCAAAAGACTCCACATAGAGGTCCCCTATGACCCAGCAATCCCACTTTTAAGCATTTACCCAAATGATCACAAACAAAGCTATACTAAAGCTACCAGCAAAACTATGTTTATTTATTGCAGCATTATTCACCATAGCTAAGATATGGAACTAACCCAGATGCCCCTCAAGCGATGAATAGATCAAGAAAATGTGGTATGTATATGTATACACACACACACACACACACACAAGCACAGACTTGGACTAGAAATTTTTATCTTTTAATTAATCTGTTTAAGTGTTTTATCTTATGATCCTGTGTTAGAAAGTGCCTCCTCCCTCAAAGAGTACCCATTTAACTACAAAGTTAATTTCTTGAGGCCATACAATAACATTAACAGTATTGAAAGATAAATGACACACTAGAAGAAAATATTTGCAACATATATAATGGGAAACAGATTAATGCACATGATATATAAAAAGCCCCTCTCTATAAAAGACAAACATACCAAGAGAGAAAGAAAAAAATTGCACACAATTTCCAGAAGCAACAATTTCCAGAAGGGAAAAAGTAACCCAAATAAGCAATAAACATTTGAAAGATGTTCAACCACAGCAGTAATCAGGAAAAAGCACAGAAAAAACAATGAAGTATTTTATGCTCTTTAGAAAGTCAAAATTGTAAAAGATACATCCTGTATGCAGCAGTGAAGAAATTAGCCCTATTCCTCTCACTGTTGATGGAAGCAAACACACTTTTTGAGGACAATCTGACAACTTCCATCAAAATTTAAAAACACTCCCATTTGGAGAAACCTTACACACTGAATTCTTGGTGCACCTACAAATATTTAAACACATTTTTACCAATACATTTTTAAGGGCATATGACATTGTTCATGTCAATGAATATTATGAAGTTAAATGTTTACTATAAAGGGTTTAATTATGGTAGTCCACATTAAGGAAGAGTAATTAGTCTCTAATAAGAATGAGATAAATCATTATAAATTGACATGAAAAGAATTCCTAACAGATTAAGGAAAGAAAGGGCAAGAAGCAAGCAATATTCATCCCATTATGATTATTAAAACAAAATAATTATATATGTATGCCTATGTGCACATATATACATACATATATTCATATGTACATAGGTATATAAGTGTTTGGAACTAGACTGGGAGGCTGTTCATTAAAGGTCTCACTGATGATTGCTCAGGAAAGAAACCAGAGCAATAAATAGCTGACAAACCTCATTTCCTTTCCCACTCTCTTTTTCCTGCCAAGGTTCCTTGTTTACTATGTCATTTCCTGGCAGTTGGAGGTAAGGGGATACCCTGATGTAGCCCACCCTGATCAGCAGAGATCAACTTGGGGAAAGGTGGATAATGGATGTGGAGGATCAATGGAACACATCTTCTACAAGGATGTCAATGCCTTCCTCTGAACTCTTACATATTGAGTGGACCATTGACAACAAAAATATGAGCAATATTTTTTTCAAGTAGAAATTAGTATGAGGTTCCCATCTTCCTTTTGGAGCAGAGGTCCCCATCTCTAAATCCATAGTATCCTCATGCTGTGAGTAGAAGAGACTTAGTTTCCTTTCCAAAATAAGAACTGAGATTGAGGAGTTAGGGGGCAGGGTGGAGAGGGGACGCTTCTAAATGCCAGCCCAGTCAATTACCCCTTCATCCTTTCTAATGGCACTTTGGTTTGCTTAGGTATCTGCCAATCTCTCACACAATGTTTCAGGGAACACTTCTTCCAGAGGGGGACTGAGTGGTCTCCAGGGCAATCTCAGACTCCTCTCTAGTGGCACTGACTAGGCAGTTGACTTGTCTGTTCAACAAGACAAGGGAGACCTCAGAGAAAGTCCTCCTTGCTCTCAGAGAGCAGCAGGATCTGTTCTCCACGGAGTCTGTGATGTCTGGATGGGATGACTCTACTCAGCTTGCCACTCACATGGGAGTGCCCAGACGTGTGTGTGTGTTGTGTGTGTGTGTGTGTGTGTGTGTGTGTGTGTGTGTGTGTGTGTGTGTATGTGTGTTTGCTGGTCCTGGGACTTGAACTCAAGGCCTGGGTACTGCCCTTAGCTTTTTTTGCTCAAACCTAGCACTCTACCACTTGACCCACAGCTCCACTTCCAGGTTTTGGGGGACAGTTCAGTTGACTGGACAGTTCAATTGACTGGAGACAAGAGTTTCATGGACTTTCCTTCCAGGGCTGACTTCGAACTGAGATCCTCAAAGCTCAGCTTCCTCAGTAGCTAGGACTACAGGCATGAGTTACTGGTGGACAGTGGTAACACATTTATTTTGGTGAAGAAGTGATTCAAGAGGTTCTGTAGAGAAAATCCAGAAAATGGAGAGAAATAAACATATATTTCATATGTGGAGCTAACTACTGTTAACATGTGCATGTACATATATTCTTGACTTTTGTTTTTTCAGGCCTTGGTTTTGTTTGCTTTACAATAATGAAACCAGTCTCTACTCATTGCTTCATTACATGTCTTTCTTGTGTTTAGCAGCTCACAGCACCTCTCATTTGGTTTCCTGGTGTCTTCTTGTATGACTACAACATAACACATTCTCTTACTTCTGCAGCACTTATTGAAGTCTTTTGTTAACAGCAAAGGGAAAGTGAGAGCCAAAGGAAGGGGACAAATTTAATATTCTAACACTGAATTTGAATCTCTCTAAGTTAAAATAGTAAATGGGACTTGCTTCTCCGAGTAAAGCACCCCAGGAACTAATAAAATGTGTTCCTTTCTACAGATGATGCTTTTCTCTTCACGTTCCAGCAGACAACACTCAAAGGCAGGTCCTGTGGTCATCCATAGAAGTCTAATTTTACTTGTCAGAGTTAATATCTGTGCCCATATCAGCATGTGGAGTTGGGCCCTCTAGTAACCATCTCATGCTTCTAGAGTGTTCAATGAATTGAGACCCACCATGTTCTGGAGACTCACAACAAAGAACGGATTAGAATTTCTGAAATGGGAGACTCAAGGATGTTACCAGTCATTTTTCTGCCACGGTGGTTTGTTGTAGTAGCTCATCAGCAAAATCTCCCATGCCCCCAAAATCTCCCATGCCCCTCTCTAACAGTAACAGTAATAACCTATTGTATTTCTGTAAAACTTTACAGTTAACTAAAGGGATTGTACTTTAGTCTTTGATCTGATAGTCACCACAGTTTCTGGACTTAAGTAGACAGATAAATGAAGGTGGCCCTTCCATCTCTTGTGTACCATTCCCACACTCTGTATTGACTGGATCATGGCTGCTGGCCATCCAGGCAACCAAGGTGAAATGATACTTGCACTGGATGAAGGCTCTCTTTGATCTTAGGCATTCAGCTTTATATGGAAGATTTGTTGTCTGAATGTGGAGAATGGACCGGCCATTTCTCTAAGTTTCTGCTCTTTCTGTACAAATTCTGAGTGTCCTTGGTTCCAAGAACAAGTTAGCAATCCAGAGTTCTAGCAGTGGGACAAGACTCATTAAGCTTGTTAAGCTGAACTCATCTTACAGAACATTCTACGGTTCAGATCACCACAAATGCAGGTAGGGGACAGATGACAATTAAAATGGTATTTGTTTACATTTTGCCACAGTTACTTATGAGTGTTGTGTGTGTCTCCATAAGTAAGAAGAGTGAGTAATGCTCATTTTAGAGAGGAGGAAATCAAGTATCAGAAGCAGTGTGAACAGCCCATGTCACATATTGGTTATTTCAGAGCTTGACCTGGCTCTCAGAAATATACCATGATACATAATAGTATAGCCATTATAGCTCCTTCTTTCCCAAGAGCAGAAAAAAATTCAATAACTATTGTTTAGTCTATGTGTTCAGACATAACATGGGCAATAGATGCCTTGAAGCAGCTTTAGAAAAAGTATCAGAGTTAATGTATGGTAGGGGAAAAACAAAGGAATGGGTAACAATGCTTGAGAGGAAGCGTACTTATTACCTTACTTGTGTAACTGTAACCCCTCTGTACAGTATCTTTACAATAGAAAATATATATTTTAAAAAACCCTGATTCCTCAGCCTCTCTTCTGTACTATTTCCAGCATAGTTTTCTTCTATGTTCTTGCATGTCTGCTTCATTTATCATTGAGACAAAGGCATTTTTTGTACCTAATGAATTTGTCCTAAGTACTGGGGAAATAGATGGCATACAGTGTACAAACTTGACTTTCAACCTTCTCCAATTCAACTTGGGAACTGGCTTATATATTTTATAGATTTCAAGTTACTTTCTTACTGATTGTTGGACAAGTCATTTCTGTCAATGTAGAAAATCAAGCAATTTTTCCTGAATGACAATGCAATTCAGTCCTGCTCTTTTGTTTTCCATCTCATCACAAATCGTGAGCCTTCTTTTCCTTTTGCTAGAAATAATGGCCTTGTGTTTATAATAAAAACACAAAATGTATGTGTTGCAATACAAGTTTTAAAAGCTAAAGTTGAAATATTGTTTCTTCTTTTGACAATATTATTTTTCACTGATATATGTGCATGTATGTGTATATGTATATCCCACATGATAGAGTTATATGACTCATAAAAAGAATAATAGAAATAGAAAGTGATCATTTTTCTAAAACAATGTCCCATTACTCCCACGCTTAGAAAGATCATTTGACCTTCACTACTCGGGTTTCCTAACCACTGACCATGTACCTCCATATACCTGCTGAGAGTCAAGTCTGTTTATACACTGCTATCAAACAAAAGTAAATAGTGCCCTCCATTAAGCAATCCACCTAATAGTCTGTGATTTTCCTTTACTTAAACTTTTAAATTATTTGACCAAAGTATCCCCAGTGGCTAAATATTGGTGGTTAGAGATAAAGAAAAAATCCTCAGCCAATGACTTTGGGACATGCACATGAGAAATACACAAGGAGTATTTTTGGAAGCCAGAGATCTTCATGTTTCTTTCAAACTCATTAGAATTCTCTTGTTTGAACTCAGCCCAAGTTCAGAGGTTTATATTAATAGCAAAGAGATGGCTAACTTCATCTTCTATCGAAATAGTCACTTCATGGTAGACACACCAGTGTTTCTTCATAGTAACACACATTTATCTTTGAAACTTTGTGTTGCTATCTTCCTTTTAAACCCATGCCTCCAGATGTAGCTTGTCAGCTGCTTTTAAGGGGTGTGTTTTCACTTCGTGATGTCAGTTGCATTACCTTGGCGGTAACAGATAAGAGGAGACATTCAATGATTTCCTTGAGTAGTCCATCCCCAATCCTGGGAAATTGTCCAGTATTCTCAGTAGAGAGGATTGCAAGCCCAAGGAAGTGCATTAATTTTTAAGTTGAGGAAAAAGTCCAGGGAACAACAACCATTTAACAGAGGTGACATTGTTGGTGGAAGAAGTAGGTCTTTGGAGGCCACTGAGACATCCTCTTAGAACCCTGGTGATAATCCCAAAGAAAGTACAGAATTAATGACCGTTGTAATTGCCACCCCTGCCAGAAATGGACCAGCTCCATTTTGGAAACGTTTAGAACCAGTAATGTGAAAGATTAGCTTTCTATCAAGACCATGGGGCAGGGGCAAGCAATTATTCTCAGGTAAGAACAACTGAAATAGAAGCACCAGTGACTCACACCTATAACACTAACTACTCAGGAGGCTGGGTATCTGAGCATCAAAGTTCAAAGCCAGCCCAGGAAGGGAAGTCTGTGAGACTCTTATCTGCAATCATCCATCAAAAAAAAGCCAAAGTGTAGGTATGGGTTAAGTGGTAGGGTGATAGCCTAGGGCTAGCTTAGGGAGAGTGCCCAGGCATTGAGTCCAAGTCCCAAGGCTGGCACCAAAAACAAAACAATACAACCAACTAAAATTGTACTCTCCAGAACATACTCACTGAAGCCCCAAATCCTAGTTTCCAGAACATGATCTTATTTTGAACTAGCATCTTTATAGTGTTAATCAAGTTAAAATGAGATCATTAGGATAGGCTCTAATACAGTGTAATTAGTGTGTTTATAAAAAGGAAATGTTAACACAGACATGCTTGGAGGGAGGACTGTGTGAAATGTGGGGAAGAATGCCACATGAAGACAAAAGCAGAGATTGGAGTACTGCATCTGCACACCAAGGAGTGGCAACGCTTTCCAGCAAACCACCAGCAGGTAGGAGTATCCTGAAGTGTACTAGTCCTCTCAGCCATTGGAAGAAGCTAACCCCTCCAAGACTTCTAGTCTCTAGAACTTTGAGATCCTAGATTTTATTTGTGGCTTAAGCTATGCAGTTTGTGTCACTTTGTGATATTAGGAAGCTAATATAGGTGATCTACTCATTATAGAACACAAATTCAATGCTGAGCCAGGCTAGAGGCTGGTGAGATTTCTATTCTCTGGCATTGTACAATTGATAGGTGGCATCAGGTTGATGATACGTTAAGCCATTTTCAGGGATATAATCACAGTAATTACACTAGCTGCAAACAGGTTAGCAAAGGCCAACTCTCAAGCCTTCAGTGTGCATGAATGTAATAAGAAAGGGCTTTTTCTGTTGATCTCACTGCCCTGTCTGTGTGGTGCCATTCTTCATCCCTTTTACAAATCTCTGTAGCTTTTCTCTCCTTCCAAAGGTTACATCTGCTTTATAGATGATAATGTTTACTTAGCTTGTTTCCCAGGCTGAAGTAATGGGTTGGAAGAAGAGAAATTATTGTAATTTTTTGGTTTTAAGCTAAATCTTGATATTACTGTTAAAATCCTAGCCAATAGTTTTCCTGTGATAGTATTAGGGACAATTTCGACCACTGGACAATACAATTGTCTATGCACCTCTATTATCATACCATGTATTTACTTATTTGTGTGTTTATTGTACTGATACTGGGGCATAAACTCTGAAACTGGGGTTGGCGCTCTCCTTTAGCTTTTTCACTCAAGGCTAGTGCTTCACTTGTGGCTTTTTACTGGTTAATTGGAGATAAGAGTCTCACAGACTTTCTTGCCCAGTTGACTTCCAACCGTGATCTTCAGAGCTCAGTCTCCTGAGTATCAAGGATGACAGACATGAGCCACCAGTGCTGGATTTATTTATTTTCTTATTTTGAATGCTTCAACCTCTCCTGGAGGCAAACTGAGTGTCTGGATCATTACAATGGATGCTGGGTCCAATAGTATCTGCTTTTAGTAGATCCGTTCTTTTGATAATCTGTATTCATCATCCCAAGAGCTAAGCCAGTCAGTTAACATAGGGAAAATTTTAAATACAATATTTTTTCATTTAGGTAAAGCACCAGAGAACCCACATCTATTTTTACCACTTAAACACTAAAGTGAATGCAGCCTACGAAGGCTCATTGAAGAAGGAATAGGAAAGAAATTGATTTAAAAACAAACAGATGCTGCCGAAATGATCTCTGGGAGGCTGGGAATCTGGTCCACTTTAGTCTGTCATCTTTTTCACCTTCTAGCGAGTGAAGTACCACCCACTTTTTTTTTCCATTCATTTCAGCTTGTCTCCCAATATACCATCTGTCTGCTTCATCTCAGAGAGCTCACAAAGTAGAAAACAGTGCGAAGGGAAAGAGGCCAAAACATGCTAACGGGTTTTAATGGAGATCAGATACGTTCTCCCCATATTATTTATCATAAGTTCAAATTTTGTTTATCGATGTAATTAATACTCATACAGCCAGACAACCAACCCAGAATTGTGATCTGCACATGTTCTGAAGTTACAGCTTTCAGGTTAGAATCTCAACCTAATACGACAAGAGTATCTCACTGCGGTGCAGGGGAAAATAAGTAATTCTTTGTACATAATGGTCACAAAATTGTCAGACTGTAAGAATTTCTTGGGTGTGAGTGAAGGAGAGATGTTAACCGTGATAACACAAGACCATGGCACCAGGGCACTTCTCAGGCTGGAATTGAAAGCTCCTGATGTTTTCATTTCTATGGCAGCACAGTGATCTGGAGGGAGAAACAAAAAAAAGGGAGGACTAGGCAGACGGGGAAAACAGAATCAACAGCCTCCCCTGATCACTCTGAGAAAGACTAGACATTGGCTGGCAAAGAAGTGATGAAAATGCCCCTCCTCTTCCTAAAGACCCTGGGAATCTGATGATCCTGGAACAGACCCAGGCAGGGGACAGGTGCCTTTATGGGGAAGCAGATAGTGACCCAATCAGATGCCAGAAGAGCTGAGACCCACCAAAAAAGAGCCATACCAGAAGGACTTCATTGAGCTTCTGAATTCTGCACCCTACTTCTCATTCTTGCCCACTGAGAAGTCTGTACCATCCCTCTCCTTCTCTTCCTCCATGCCCACAGAGCAGGTGGACAAGGCCTTCTACCACGTAAAGTGGCCCTCCCAGCTGGGAGCCAACGGGGACGTATTCCAACCTACCAATAGCTAAAAGGCTATTTACACCTTCTCTAGTGCCTTACTATCACTTTCAAATGAACTTTACCTCTATGCCCACATCTCTTGCCTCATAATTCTTTATTTGGTGGAGAGAAAGTACCCAAGACTTCAATCTAAGTATTTCTTTCACCTCACTATTTATAAAGGTAAAAAAAAACCCTTTTGTTTTCATTATTACCCCATCTTTCTCAAAGCAAAAGTTTCCATTATTTAATTTCATTGAATTGTGACAAAAACGAATTCATCCTAATTTGTTTTTTTTTTCTTCTAATTTGTAAACTGCTTTTCTGTATTTCTTCAATGGGACGATTTGCTAGCCATGATGAGCTTCGTTCTTTTACCATGCCCATCTCTCCTCTCCTAGTCTCTTGGCAAAGTGCTCAACAATCTTCTTTCCTCCTACAAAACTCATCATCTGTCTGTAGATCTAGCCATAAATACAGAAAGAATCTTTTCTTAAATGTCTAGCATCTGGAGTTTTGCCTGTGAGAGCCATATTTTTGTTTCTGATCATGACACTGTATGAATATTCCTCTTAGTTTTTCCTCCACTATCAGTGCTGTCTTTTGATGCACTGTTGGGGTCCAGCCCTGGTTCTTACACACTGCAGTAATTGAGACTTGCAAGTCCTCCTTGAATTTCTCTCTGCTTACTTGTATAAATTTAATTATCTACTTTTACATCTAATCTTTAATTTATGCACACCCAATTGCCTTGTCACAAACACCTTTTAAAAATGCTACCTCTTTTCTTGCTTTTTGTTGTACTGAGCACATTTGATCAATGCTTTTTTTTTTTAAGTCTTTCATAGAGGTCCTTATAAATGCATTGAATAGCATCAGGACTCAGAGACAGAACTTCTCAATCTCCATGATTTATTTGTGAAATGTCCTGCAGTAGAGGAATCCATAATGATCCTGAAATAGTGTATTGAAATAAAGAGCACAGAGGGAGACATTTACCAAACAATAATGACAATTACAGAAACAAAGGGAGAAGCCAGGAAAAAGTATCCCCTGAGGCTGGGAATTAATTGAACAGGGGAAGCCATGGGGATGGGACAGGTGAGCCCTTCCCAGCCCCCAGCCTTCATTAGAGCCAAAGCCAAATCTCTTCTTCCAGACGATAAAGTCAAGGGAGAGAGAGAGAGGAAGAGAGGGAGGCTGGGGGGGGGGGGAGAAAAGAGACTTGGACAGAAACAGAGTGACAGAGAACTAATAACACATTTGTTGTTGCTCATTTTTAATGAAAGCACCCATGTAACAATTTAGATATCCTTTGAAATCCATGCACACACTTCCTACCTGCTGTGCTCAATTTCAGAACCCAGAGCTGTCATCAAGAAAAAACAAATAGCAACCTTTGTCCTCTCCTCCAGGCACAACACCTTGCACTAGTTTTGTTTTGTTTTTTTTTTTTCTTTCCAGGGGAAAAATTAAAATCTCCATTATTTGTTTAGATTAGGAACCCAGACAGAAGCTTTCTGTGCTGTTTCTGGCTCTTTTGTGTGTTGGTAACTGGACACACCATTACTGCAGTTCAACCGGGCAAGATTTCCTTTCATGTATTTTCAAGTCCCTCATGAAGACATCAGGCCACTTACTGTAACGAATGGTTTTCATTCTCAGTGTAATAAAGGCTCGTTCCTGAGGCAGTCATTTTCACCAGAGAGGGCAAACATCAGAAGTTCCAGAGGCTTAGTTCAGATGGATATCCAAGCTTTCAAAGCTTAGCCACATCTCTGGGATCTGAAAACTGAATTGGAAATCTGAATTATGTATTTTATACTTCTTGACTTAGCCTGCGTTTTATACATCAATTTTTTTCTATCATTGAATATATCAGAGAGACTAGAGTTATATGTATGTGTGTAATTCTAGTGTCTCTCTGATACATGCACACACATACACACACACACAACAAAAAAAGCAAGCTTTGTGAGTTTGGAATAGGTGCTTAAACCAGTTTTGCTGAAAAGCCCTGACTCTTAATTTAAGTTCATGAAGTAACAGCCAGAGAACAGCTTGGCATCTCTGCCTCCATTTTGGTTGTTCTAAACCACTCATCTTGCAATCCATGAAGGACAAGACTGACAACATCTTTACATGAAGAGGAAGGGAAGCTGGCAAAGCCAGCTAGGGGAACACCCCTCGGGACTACTACTAGGGACTATCCCCCAGGCAATAATGATAATAAGTATATCCTGACCAGATTGCTCCCCTAAGTGGTAGTGGTGTGATGATGAGCAATAATAACTGCTCTGGAACTTCTCCTCAAACCAGTATTAAAGCAGTGATTGGCTAGATAAAATTTGAATTGGGTCTACGTAACTATGCCCATCTCTCATTATATCCCCATTCTTAGTTTCTTCTCTTGTTTTTGTTTGAGCATGTTGTCATGGTTTATTTTCCAGTTGTATAAACTGTTAATTTTTAAATTTAATTTTATTATCAAAGTGATGTACAGAGGAGTTACAGTTCCATACGTAAGGTAATGAGTACATTTCTGGTCAAACCTTGTTACCCCTCCCTCATTTTTCTCCCACTTTCCCTTCCCCAATGCCCCTCCCATTTGTAATAATTAGTATATGTCTAAGATAGTCCTTAAAGAGGATCACAATAGCTCAATAGCTATGAACATATGATCATATAAAATGATGTTAAGCTTAATATATTTGCATTATTATTATTATTATTATTATTATGAGTTGTGGAGCTTGAACGCAGGGCCTGGGCACTTTCCCTGAGCTCTTTTGCTCAAGGATAGCACTCTGCCACTTAACACCAGAAGTTCCACTTCTAGTTTTTGAGTGGTAAATTGGAAATAAGAGTCTCACGGGACTTTCCTGCCTGGGCTGCCTTCACACCATGATCCTAAGATCTCAGCCTCTTGAGTAGCTAGGATTACAGGTGTAAGCTACCAGCACCTGGCTTAATTATTATTTTATTAAGTCTTTATGTGGCAAACTTTGAAGCTTTGTGCCTGTTATGACTGATCACTTCTTTATTTATCCTTGCACTCAACTGACATTAATTCTAGTTTCAAAGTTCCTTCTCATCAATACTTTATAACTGTGTGTCCATTGTCTGCCTGAATTCACTCTTGCTGTTGAGAAATCAGATGTCCATCAGATTCTTGTTTGGAAGCATTCAGATATTACTAAATTTTACTCTAAAATAAAATAACAAGTTATACTGTAATGAGTCAAAGTATGCATATATTTTTTTCCTCACTGACATTTCAGGACACTTCTAATTTGAGATTCTTTGGTTCCTTTCATTTCCAATAAGGTTTTATTTGTTTCCTTCCTCTTATTTGTGTTTTTCTTTTTTTTCTCCCTTTTGGGACTCCTTTAATTTGGCTATGGATATTTCTGCTATGTTCTATAGTTCCTTAACTCAAAACAATTCTGTACTTTGTCTCACACTGCTGCAGTCTTCTAAGATCAATTCTTCAAATTAGTCCTTTGGCACCAGTTGTAATTATAATGCCATTTAGTGTATCTACTGTATTTTTTATTTTATGTGTAATATTTTAGAACTAATATTTTCATGTTCAGCTTATGGTTTCTTCATATGACTTTTTGTGGCCAGTATCCTTCTTTGACTCTTTGAAGATGAAAATTGTATTTAATTTAAATTTCTTATTTGTTTATTTTATTGTTTTATTTGAGATGTAAGAGTTTGGTCAGCTGATCTATTTTTCCTTTTATATTGTCGATAATCCTCTATCATCAGTTGTTCTTGCTTAGGAACTTTCCCTTCTTTCCTATGGGAACATCAACTAATGAAGAAGGTAATATGATTCAGAATCTGTCATTGCTGGCCTAATTTAAGCTGTAGTCTATGTGTCTCCTATTAAGGAGAAAAAAGAATGGATATGATCTTAGAGTAAGAGTTTTAGATACATAGAATTCACATTGGATACTCTCTTTTCTAATGACCTTACCTTTCAAAGGAATATCCATAGAAGAAAGACCCACATTTGAGGTGCTAACCTCCTTGGATTATAATCTGCTAGCCCTGGAGATGTGGAGGAGGAGAAATGAGAATGTCAGTTCTCCTAAAGACAATTTGATTCATTAGTCCTCATTTGCAGTAGGTTGACTCTTCAACATCAGCCCTACTGTGGTCGCTGTTTCCTACGCCTGTTGCCGACTCCCGTGTAAGAGTGACGGAGCTGGAACTTACTCCAGGGAACGGAAAGCACAACACACAAACAAAACCCAAAAGCATGCCTACAATCCCTTTTCTTCACCTAGGAGAGCATCTCTCTGTCCCAGGAGAACATTTCTTCCATGTAACTATTCTAAGGAATGCTTTTGAATCTTTAGGGATATAGAGATTACTAATACATTGTATGGTTAATTCGTAGGATCCTCTTTTCTTCTTTCATCAATTCCTCTTGCCATGGGCTTTTATGATACTTGTTCTATGTCCTTAGGCACCATTGTATTGCCACCAACACAAAGGTAGATATACTATAAATGCTCAGGAAATAAATGAAAGGTGAAAATTGGCAATATCTTGTGTGGTTATAGTGGAAGGGAAGGAAATGCTTAAAGTTAGATGTATTTCATTGCTGGTCTAGTCTGAATCATAACTGCTAAGGAAGCTGAAGTCTTGTTAAACTATCCACGGCCACAGAAGAAATTGCTATTTATTATTGCATTGATTTTTGATGACAATAATATTTAAGTAATAGACATTCTAGTTCCACATGTGCTTTTCTTTCTGCTCTGGTTTTGGTTCATCTATTGTGAAGGTTTGTGATTGCTGCATACATATTTAATATTGTTAAGTCTTCATAGTAGGGTTGATTATTTCATCCTTATATAAGATTCTTCCATTCACTCTGAAATTTACTTCATATGTTATTAGTATAACCACTTCCATTTTTTATTATTACTGTTTGCATGAATACTTCCCTGTATCTTATTGATTTGATCCTGTTTCTCAATGATCAGAGCTCTTGGCTTTTCTAGAATGCCATTTTATCCGGTCTGCATTTTTGGATGAATGATTTCAAGTTTTGTTGTTTTCATGGTTTATTGCTGCCATAGCAGTTTTAAAATGTACTATTTGGATGCCATGGGATAAAAAAATTAGGATTCCCGAGGGAAAAAAGTATCTCTAATACTTCAGGGTCATTTAACTTTTAACTCTATCAGAATAGATGCTTATCTCTATGTAAGCATCAAGTTCAAATACATAACAATGTACTTGGTACTTACAATTTGCTTATAAAATATATCCTAATTATTCTTATAATTTTCTGCATATACATATATACATGTGAATAATGTGAGGTGGTGAATGTTAATAAACTTGAATGCTGTATGCATTTCATAATGCATACATACATCAAAACATAGTTTAAAAAAGTATAGTTTAAACAGATAATATTTTTCGATTATAGTACAATAAAGGTTGGATAAAATATAGTATTGGATTTTAACTCTAAGTAAGTATCTTGAATCTACACTGATATAAGTAAATTGATGCATACATAAATGAAGGAAAGGAAAGAGCTCTTCTTTATAGAACATTTCAATAAGTAATACATAGGAAAAGAAGGAAGTAGAAAATCAGAGTAAAAATAGAAAGGAACTACAAAATCAGAGTAAAAATAGAATATCACTATAAACAAGGCAAATGCCACAGTAATGATTTTGGCAGACATGATCCAAAGATGAATTCTCAAATTAGTAGGTGAATATTTGAGGAAAAATAA
This sequence comes from Dipodomys spectabilis, assembly GCF_019054845.1. Lineage (NCBI taxonomy): Eukaryota > Metazoa > Chordata > Mammalia > Rodentia > Heteromyidae > Dipodomys > Dipodomys spectabilis. The sequence continues at coordinate 13,774,886 of NW_024870730.1, forward strand.
GATTTGCATGTTTTCAAAGTGTCTACTAAAGGAATCATAGCACTTTTAGATTAGAGAAAGCCAACAGATAAGACTTTTATGATGAGGTCAAGGTCAGCATCTCCGGTGATACCAGGAACTCATTGTTGTGGTGTGTTGAGAAAAACACAATGACACTTTTGGGTATTCTTTCCAGGAATGTACAGTCTCGTTTCAATCATGGAAAAACATCAAACCCCAAATTGAAAAACATTTACAAAATAACTGATGAGTATTCTTTAAAGAAAGAACAAGGAACTACCACAACTGGAAAAGACTAAGGAAAGAAATGAAATGCAACGTGGGTTCCTGGAACAGAAGAGGGACATTAATAAAGAAAACAAATGAAATTGGAGTAATACCTGTAGCTTAGTTAATAAACTTAACTCAATCTGTAGTTAAGTTCCTTGTTCTGTTTGTTTGTTTATTTGCTTGTGCTGGTACTGTTTGCTTTGTGTTCTCCTTGTCTATGGCTCCTGCTATACCTCTTAAGCCACTCCTACAGCCTGTTTTTTTTGTTTGTTTGTTTGTCTTTGCGGGTTATTTTGGAGATGGAGTGTCACAGACTTTTCTGCATGGGCGGTCTTTGATCTTCCATTTTTCCAGATTTCAGTTTCCTGAGTAGCTGCAAGTGTTAGTTTTCAGTGTCCAGCTAAGTTCTTGTTACTGATAATTATATTTGCTTCCTTTGCCTCATCATTCCCCTTCTCCAAAGGACTGGTTCCAGCCAAAACCCTCCTTTGAGGGGATAGGTGGGAAGTTCCTGCTGTCACAAGCCTATCTAAGAACAACTTTACTTCCTGAGAATCCAGACACCAGGTTTACAATATTTTCCCCATGACCCCATTATCTCCACCTTTCTGCATTTTCTATTAAGAAAGTAACTAAGGTCAAAGGAATTATTTTTTCAAGTACCTAAATACAAAAGCAAATCAGGCAGGTCTCAGATTTTTCTTCCATAAAAACTAATGCTTACAGTACCTGAAAAATGTCTACTTTTCTTTTTCTGTACAAAATGGAATGTTTTTCTTGTTTTTTGAATCTTTGTTAATTTGGCACAGGAAAGAGTGATAGCTTTCTTTAAACTGTCTTTAATGTTTAGCTATATTTGCTTTACTTAATTCCTTGTATTATTTAATTTATTTAAGCAATTACTTAAATCCCCTTCCTCAAAAAAGTAGACAATGGGCAAAAATTGACCATGTCTATATTACTGTTCCCTCTGTCTGAATATTCCATTTCAGAATTTTAGGGTATATTTGATATTAGAAAATTTACAATTGGTTGTATGTACTTGGTACTTCATATTGGGTTTGTCATTTTAAGTGTATTGTAAAATGTATTATAGTGTATTGTGCCATTGAAATAAGAAGTGTTTGCAAAGGTATGAATGGAATCAAACTAGTAGAGCATAACTTGATATTGATGAAGAAAATATTAATGTTTGGGATCTAACCAAAATTTTGTTTATTTGCGAAGTGATAGCCAAGAACTCCATCAGATTTATGAAAGACCCCCACAAGTATATGAAGCTCAATTATCTCTCCCAAATACACTAAGACACAATCTAAAAGACTGCCTGCCACATGCCAACCAGTGCAACCAAAGAAGACATTGCCAAAACCCTTGGAACAGATGGGGAGGAAAATCTTCAAGTCAAAACTGGTGATGGTACAATGCAGATGCACAGCTTAATTGGCAGCAGCAATTTTTCTTTCTTAATTGGGCACCTTACAATTGATGGAAGCTTAGATTGGAAGAAACTATTATTATGATGATATTAAGCATGAAAAGTAATACATTTCTTTCAATAATCTTTCTTGAGCCTCTGCAAGACATTTATGACAAATGCTAGTTTATTTTTATCTTCTCATCTTATAATAAAAATATTTTCATAACTGTTACACTGCTATTGCAGTTAAGACGTAATAATAGGTATAAATAGATACTATTATACACAGTTATAAACATTTAATAGTAATGGTATGAATCATCTCTGTTGAAATTCAGAAATGGAAGCTCAGAGACTTCAGGAGATTAGCCCAAGTAACACAATTAACTGTAAGTTAAACAGTGTGAGTCTTATGACTTTACCTTGACTCCGTTGTGTGTAAGCCTTGCCACAAATCAGTTTTGATACATGGTTTCTCTGAATCCTAAATCCTAAATCTCTACAGAGTAAGTCTACATACCTTTGGCCCAGTTTAGAAAGAAGCTCTTTTCATTGAGATGTAAGAACAAGGAATCCCAAAGTACCTAACTGACTCTAGCAAGAAAGTATGTGCTGCCTCACAGGAAATCCAGAGTTGAGACAGGTCTCATTCAGGGTTAGTTGACTGAATGACTCTGCTGCCATCAGCAACCCAGATTCTTTCCTGACCTATTCTGCTCTCCTCAGTATTGGCTTTGTCCTCAAACTGGAAGGGAGCCAACTAGAGACACAAGAGGCATAAGGGTTCTTCAGGTAGGAGATTACACAGAGAAGCAGAGAGCAGGGCCCTTCTCAGGGGCTATTAGGAACATGCCTATTTTTTCAAAATGGTGCCAACACAATCATTTTTGTTCTAACCCTTAGTTAGAAAATTAGATATATCTTATATTATTTCTCCAATTAGACACACAGAAAATCATGGTAGCCTCTCCCGTTTTTGTTTTTGTTTTGTTTTGATGGTCTGGGGCTTGAACTCAGGTCCTGGGCATTGTCCCTGAGCTTCTTTGGCTCAAGACTAGCACTCTACCACTTGAGCCACAGCACCACTTCCAGCTTTTTCTGAGTAGTTTTATTGGAGATAAGAGTCTTACAGTCTTTTCTGCCATGACTGACTTCAAATTATAATCCTTAGATCTCAGTCTCCTGAGTAACTAGGATTACAGGTGTGAGCCACTGACGCCTGGCTCTCCTCCTGCTTTTATCTTTTGTAACATTGCTGTAATGAGTGCATGACACTGGAAACTCTAGGAATATCACCCTTTAAAATCACCATGGTACTAGGACAAGAGGACTACAATTTAGGCTTGTAGATCTAGCGAGGCAGCAAGGAGGTTGATAATCGAATGACAAGATTATATTTGGCAGTTGCACTATTAGATCTGAAGTGAAATCATGAACAGGTTATAGGAAGTCCTTGTCTTCTTTCAGAAGCCATTTAATAAGTAACAGATAAGAGTGAAGTTGGACTCTGAGGAGATAATGGATAATAGATTTCTCTGCTGGGGCTGGGGTGTGGGGAAGGGCAAGGAGGAGTATATGCTATCATGATCCCAAGGAACAAAGAATGAAAAGAAGAACTTAAAACTACAGTTTTGTTCTGGAAGGCATTTGTAAGAAAATGCATTAGTCCTTAACAAAACCCCATATATGCCATTACCTGTGAAATATGATGTGTTTGATGCTGATACTGAAAAATATTCTTGTAACTTTGCTAATATAAAAATCATTTATGTGATTAGCTACTATTATTGGCTCACACCAAATGCTAGAAAGTGGGTCATTGGAAAACAATGCATTTGTATTTTATGTTATATAAGATACTCAACAAAAGAGCACTTTTACAAAGTTCCGTGAACATAAACTTTCCAGTGTTGTCTTCTTGTTTGCAAAATAACAAGGCCTTGAGAAACAACCTGACAGAAAAAGGGCAGAGAATACAGTAGACTTTTCACAAGACAAAACACAAAGACTAATAAACATCTATAGAAATATTCAATCTCAACAACACATCACAAAAATGCAAAGTACAGGAAAACAATAACAATGTTCACCTATCTTACTGGCAACATTTACTGACATACTCTAGTGCCGTTGGCTGGAAGAAGGCAGACTCTAGTGTGGTTGCTGTGTGTATGAATTGGATTAGTTTTGTATGACTGGTTGTTAGTGTATCTGAAACCTTTAATGCACCACTTCAGAACTCCTTGATCTCACCTGTGTGAAGTCCATTATGGAAATTCAGTGTGAGCCCAAGGTGGGCTTCACATGGAAGCGAATGACATATCTCTTGCCCCACCCCAGTGCTTCTTGGTTGACCCACAGTGTCAACAGAATGGCACAAAAGTGTACTCAGGAGTTAACATCTGTGCAAACCAGACTGTTGGGAAGAGACTAACCCCCAAAGTGCATCTTTGACAATTGAGACAGAACTGATGGGTGATGATCTTTCCCTCCTATTCTCTCTATCTCTCTAAAATAGATGGTTTGATGCACATTTCATTATAGCTTCTTAGACAGTTTGACATGTATTTTTCTTGAGCTTCTCAGAAATCCCTGTGGGACTAAGCAACTGGTACCTGAAGTAGTGCAGGCAACTCAGTAGGACATCTTAGAATTAGTGCTTTTATGGTGGGACAAAGAGTGAACCAATGCAACAGAGATACTCACTAGACACAATGTTGGAAATAAACTTTACAACTTGGGGGAGAGGAGAATCAGAGGGAAGGAAAGTGGGAGAAAATAAGGGAAGGGGTAACACTTTGAAAAGAACTGTACTCATTACCTTACTTATATAACTGTAACCCCTCTATACATCATCTTTACAATAAAATAAAATTAAAAAAAAAGAATTCATGCTTTCAGTGGAGAGACAAAGGGTGAACAAATGTAGCAGTAATACTCACTAGACACTAGGTTGAAAATGAACTATATAATTTGCAGGTGGAGATGGGAAAGAAAAACTGGGAGAGAGCAAGGGAAGGCTGATACTGTCCATAAAGAAATGTACTCTTTACCTGACTTATGTAACTTTAATACCTCTGCACATCACTTTATAAGAACAATTAAACTTTTTGAAAAAAAAGAATTATTTCTTTCTCCTCTTAGAGTCAGGGCAGCTAGCTGAAAGCTAGTATGCTTTGAAGTGCTTGTGCCTACCTTTGTCATCTCAGGACTGATTTCTGAAATCCATCCTGCAGACAAGTCTGCTAAGTGCCTTTATAAGGCATGTTACAAGCAAACATGCCTTATATAAGTACTGAGGACTGTGCTGTTATAGTGTTAAATGAAAAGGAGCAAGTCTTAGGGGATGAGAGAAGTATAGAGATACAAATTGCACAACTGGGAAGAACAAAGTCTACAGGAAAATTCTAAGCCTTTAACAATGGTTATCTTGTAAGGATGTATAAAAATCAGATGGGACAATATATATTTTTATAATACTAAAATTTAACCTAATAAAGATTTTTTAATGAAAATCAATCTGTTTTCAATATTTATAATGTCCTCACAAAAGGAAAAATATGACAAAAATATATAATGACTCAAGAGGTAGAAGTGAAAGTTTGTTTTTTCCTCAATTTAAATTTTTTTCCATACTCTACATATAAAAAAATTATGTTTGTCTTTGGTTTGGAAATACCTGACTTCCTATTTTCCCTTTCTCATTCCCAAACCTATCAAAATTGAGCTCTTCTGCTTCCTACATTTCTGAGTACTAAATTACAAGGGTGACAATCTAGTTGCAAAGTAAAAACTTTGCAACATGTGAACTTCATGATCATCTCATTATTTCAGAGGAAGACAGTGTGACCAAGAGAAGAGGTTTGCTTAGAGGATCACAGCCACTGGTCAGACACCAGAACTCAAGTTCCTAATTTTTAGTTTGCTCCTTGTTCCATCAAATGGTAATCTGATCAAGTAATTAGTGATAGCACTGTTGGATAGTGTGTGACTACTTGATTTGATCCCGGCAGATAATAGAATTCCTTGAGCTACTTCAAAAGCATCTATCTGCAAAAGAAACTGAAGGAGAAAACTCTCATGAGAGAAGGCTGGTAAGAAAATATTTAGAGGTGAGACCTTCCTGTGATTGCACCAGTCATGTCTCACGTAAAATCAACTGATCAGCGGCCACATAATCTTGTCTTTTCTTTTTTCCTTTCTTTTTTTTTTTTTCTTTTTGTCGCGGGGCTCGAACTCTGAGCCTGGGCACTGTCCCTCAGCTTTTTAGCTCAAGGCTAGCCCTCTACCACATGAACCACAGTGCCACTTCTGCTTTTCTGAGTGGTTTATTGGAGATGAGTCTCATGGACTTTCCTGCCTAGGCTAGCTTTGAACCGCGATTCTCAGATCTCAGCCTCCTGAGTAGCTAGGATTATAGGCATGAGCCACTGGCACTCAGCTGGACATATAATCTTTAGTGAACAAAGAAGACTGTTACCAGTGTTCAGTAACCCTCACACACAGGCAGAATGTAGTAGATGCTTTGATATGACTGTAAGATTTCATTTCTGCTATTAGGCTCCAAAGGGTTGTTATGATCAGCAGAACAGAACAAGGTTCATTGCACCTTAATGTCCCAGTGCTTATAAGTCAGGATTGTTGTCAGGCTCTCTCTGATCATTTTCCTTTGATTTGCTAACCTTTCTTGATGCAATTTATCTTATATTTTTCCCATTTGGGTAATGTCTTTCTAAACATCCATGTTATAATCGGTGCTGGAATTCACTGATTGTGCATGACAGAAAGGAACTTAAAGAAAATTATGCATTGCTCTGTTCTAGCCTAGGGCACACAAATCAAAGCTTCCTCTGTAGACAGGACGGAGTGAAAATGAAAGTAACTACACTTTATATGGAAATTAGCTACTCCCAGAATACACTATAGATAAGCATATATCAAACCAAAGACAGTGAACATATGAAATTTATTTCCACATTGGAACATTCCCTTAGCTACTTTCTTCATATATAGAACAACTGCCAGTGTGTTATATTTCATCAAAAAATTTGAAGTTTATTTCCTTAACATTAGCTAATGTGTGGTTGGTATATCTGAGAGAACTTAGGAATTTTCCTTCCTTAAATGATATTTCATGGAGACTTCTAAAATAATCAGGACCTGAAGCGTTACTCTGAATACACTGTGCTTTCTATGCTTTCTTGGTGATGTAATCAAGAAAATAATTTTGAAGTGTGTTATTTTTCCTCCAGAGCAGACACATGCAAATGAAGATTGTGCTTTACTTTTCTCTTGATTGCCTTTTCTTCTTAAATTACAAAGAAAAACCTAAAATAAGGTATCAGGTATATAAAGAAAAATCCAAAGTTAAAGGAAAGCAGTTGTTTTGTTGAAAATAGTTGTGCTGATCATCGATCCATTTCCACCTAGTGCTTGACAATCAACAGATGACATGTGTGATACTTTCATGCTTGTCACCACAACTCATAAAGTTTCCTGGTCTTTAAGTCTTGCTTTAAATGAGATGTAAACCTAAGTTTTAACCCTTATACTATATGTCTGATTTTTCTTGCAAAACCCCAGATTAGCCCAGCTAGTTTATATTAAAAAGGAATTTATTAAACTATATCATGCCTCTTACAGAAAACTCTTGGAAGATCATAAAGGTTGGAGACCATGTAGCCAGGAACAAGTTCAAACAACACAACAGCATGCCACCATGGCTGGACACTGAGGTACAGCCTTCACCACTCCCTTGGGTCAGTACTGGAACTGTCAGTCCAGGTAGCCTGGTACTTACTCTGACACTCATTCCAATTACTTGTTACCCCATTACAATGATTATGTAGTATTTTTAATATCTCACATATTTTTAATATCACACATATGTGTGCTTAGAAAATGAGCTCTCTGCCCATGTAATTGTAACCCTTCTGTATGGTATTTTCACAATTAAGAAAATAAAAATAAAAACTTAAAAAAAGAAAATGAGCTCTTTCTAAAGAGTAAGATAAGATTGAGGAAGACTTTGAAGTGAGGACCACATTTTTTTATTTTTTTTTCATTTATTTTACTTCTATAGTAAGTTTCCCTGAGTAAGAAAGTAAATTATCATTTTAGTTCTTTAAGAAGTTGAAGACCATATTTATAATGACAAACTATATATGGGCTCCAACCATTGACTAATAGAATAGATTTAGTGTTCAGGTGTAACTTTCTTTTTTGTTTTAAATGTTAATGTCTTTTTGCTATATTTATGTAAACAGGGGTTTCAATTTAACCTGTCAGTTTATGTGTACAGTACATCTTAATAAATGTCTTCCCTTCCATCATTCTTCCCCATCTCTCTGAGGGGCAATTTTCCCAGCCAGATCTCACAAGGGGCAGTCAACATTATGTCTCTAATACTTCATCTCTTTGTCATATTAAAAAAATTCTTTTATTTTTAATTAAAAGTCTCTTCATTAAGGAACTTAATTTCATTCAGTTTTATTTACTCTCACTTACCTCTCCCCTTGTGGTATCATAGGAAACCAGAAGACTGGCCTGAGCACTTTGTGGTAAGATAGGGCAGTTTGGGCACTGGCTAGAGTGTCATCCCATCTATTCTTCACTGCCTGCACTGATTCCTGCCATTATAAGATCACAACAACTGCAAGGGAAAAGGTCACCATGACCTTGCGATTGGAAAGTTAATGGAACTCTCCAACTTCTCAATTTACTTGAGGGTTTAACAACAAATAATTAATCTGGTGACTTTTCTCCTTTTTGGTCCTCCTAATGGTGTTCCTTCCTGCCTCTTCACCATCTCTATTCCTTTTCATTCCTTTCTGATGATGCCTCTCTTTCTCTCTACACAACCTTAAAAGATCACTCTCTTACCCTCTCTACATTTCTATTTAGCCATAACTTCATTCAATCTTCTCCTACCATCTCTTGGTCCCTCATTCTTCATTTCCTTTTCAAGTTTTCATCCGGACTCCCTGGGATGGGTAAAGCAATGTTCCTGCAGGTGCCCCAGATTGTGGCCATGTTCTTGCACCGTTTTATTTTGTTTGGATTCTTTTGAGAATAGGAACAGACAATTACTCAAAATAGTTCAGGAAACAGAATTTATAACAGGGATGGACCTCAAGGAGACAGGGATTAGAGAGTGATTCTGTGTTTCAAAGGCTTTATAGTCTAGATGCCAGCATTTGCAACTTTTCAGCCTTTTGTCTAATGTTCCAATACGAATTAGCTACATTTCTAACCCATTACACATGAAATGTTTGCCTTACCTTTTTCATTGCCTAAGAATATGACTCTCTAAATTCATATTTTACTTGTCTGCACAGAGTTAATTGCATTCAGACACATAATTTGTTTCTGCAAGGCCAAATTAACCATTTAAATTTTTTCTCTCTTCACCTCATTCTTATTCTTTCACCTTTCCATTTCCATCTAAAACACTGACTTTAATGGGTGTAATACATGTCCTTGGTTGGTATGGTCTTTGAAAGATGTATTGTGTTGTTAGGTAGAGGTCTCCATTTAAGGTCTATTTAAATGCTATTATATGATAACTCTGTTTAGTTTTTCACTCAGCACTGGTTTTAAAATTCATGCTTTGGTGTTCACATTTAGTTCTGTCTGCTGCAGGCTCTTTCAGTACACGACTGTCATATTTCACTTCTCCAGTTTCACAGGGAGAGACAGTTAGGATGCTGCCAAAAAATAACCTTGTGTATGCTCCTTTATCGGTCAGTGACATACGTTTCTCTTATATTCATATGTACATGTATATATGAGAATAAGATTGGTGACTATGTGCAATGTGCATAACTAATTTTACTAAATATTGCTGGCTTTCCAAAATGCTTGACAATTTACCTTTCTACCCATAGGGCTTCCATTTCTCTATGTCTTTATCAATACTTATGCTACTGCTTTCTCTGACAAAATGTTCTGCCAAATGAGTTCTCTATATAGGTCACCTTTTTTAACTCAGGTGCAAGGATGGTGATTTTTGGATTAGATGCTTCTAGCTCTCCCAACTCTGTGTAGCTGGTGAAGGGTGATAGAACATAAGATATTATTTCCCATTTGTTTTCAGCAGGGGCAGAAGGTGGGGCAATTTCTCTTGGTAGAGTTTGTGGGGGGTTTGAGACCACTTTTAAAATTTTCCCCCTTTTTTAAAATTGTGAAAATACCATACAGAGGGGTTACAATTACATGAGCAAGATAATGAGTACATTTCTTATCAAGCATTGTTGCCTCCTCCTTTGTTTCCCCTTCCCATCCCTTCCCATCTCCCCCCTCCTCACCCTGCCCCACCCAGCCAAAGTTGTAAAGTTCATTTTTGACATAACATCTTGTACATCTCCTTGTTGCAATGGGTCCACCTGTATCCCTATTTAAACCATTTGTTTTTTCCCTTCCCCTCCCCAAATTATACCAACATCAAATACAGTGAAAACAGGAGTTCTACCGTGGGGAAGGGACATACAAAGTTTCCTCCTCCTTCTCCTCCTTCTGTTGCTTGCTGCCTGAATGATCATACCAAATGTAAATCTGCTCTGCTTGACCATGTTGAAAGATTATGGCCAAAGACTAAAGGTTATGGCTACAGACTATGGCTCCTGACAGACTCCTAAATATATGCCACCATCTGGCTCTTCTCTTTGCACACTGTGATCCTGTGGTTTTCTTATCAGGCAGATGTTTATAACCACATGCTTTTCTCTGGCTTCTTGTTGTGCACAGAAGTCTGTCACCCCCAGTGCCTTGCTCGACTGCCTCACTCCTGGAAAATCCAATATGACTAAAGCTGCAACTGTAGACTCACCAATTCTAAGATTATTCTCACTTATTCCGTCAGATGTTCCACTTCAGGCTTTCCTGGCTCCCATTGGCTTTGCTTCTACCCTTCCCTTCCTTGATTGTGCATCCTATTCTTGGAAGCAAATGAAAACACCTTTTTTTGACATTTTATTCCCGGAATCTAGCATAATGCCTCAATCTAGTGAAGTTTCTAATACTTAATTGTTTCTTTTATAGGTGTGAAGAGGTTAATATTATCTTCTCGGTGTCATACAGATAGTCCATAACAAAACTGGAAACAAGCCAGGGCTTTGATTTCTAATCTGCTTCCAATGATCTAATCATTTCCATCCTGTAGGGTAAGAAACAGAGAAACTGGAAAGTCATCTTCCCAATGCCAGGAAACACTGTGCCACTGAGTGCTATGTGAGCTTCAGAAATGTTCCTTTGAGTTTCACCTCTACTGCTGAAAAATCCTTGGGTGTATGCAACTGGAACTTCTGATAATGCTTTGAATTATAAATTATATGGAGAAAATTCTCCATGGGTCCCCAAGCTGAGAGTAGATACGCCTTAAATCAAAGATTGTATATGCTATCTTAAAAAAATATGACAGCATTGAACTGAATATTCTTTTCTCTTTTATTTCACCCCCTTCTCTACCATTTCTTGACTATTTATCAGAGACACAGCAATCAAAGTCATCATTCCTGTCAAGAATCTTTGCAGAGGAGTTTACAATACTGAATGTACTATTATGAAAGTGTGTCCTTTACAGTTTCAACGGGCCTTGAAGTGTTTTGCAGAAATCCTCCACCCACTTCAGTTCTCTCCTTGACCTTGAGAGAATATCACAGAGTTCCTGCTGGAGCTGAGGAGGAGAGAAACACTCCTTTTCATTTTCTCATCCAGTGCAAGAGTTGTTCAGCTGGAGCTGATATTCATGTGGCCATTGACTCCAGGCACATCATCTGCCATACTGGAGGTAGGACAGACCCGTGTCAGAGGGAGTGTGGGTATGTCAATGGCTTCAGCAGCTGGACTCGGTGACTGCTCTGTAGTTTGCTATGAGAGCATCTCAATTCACACTCATCTGTTGAAGGGCTATAGCCCTCCACAGCCTCAATAGAGATAATTAGTTCCGTAATGAGATCTGGACAGGGATAATAATTAAACTGGGATTTGAGGAAATGTAGATATATAGAGAGGGTATGGACCCAAGTGTGCAAATCCTACCATACAAGTAGGAACTTGTGATTCTCAGCTTATTGTTTCCTGTCACCAGGAAAACAATTGTTCTCCACCAAGAGTGCCATATAATACCGTGCATTGATGGCTCACACCTATAATCCTAGCTACTCAGAAGGATGAAATTTAAAGATAAAGGTTTGAAGTCAGTTTGGACACAAAATTCCATGAGATGCTTATCTCGAATTAACTAGCAAAAAGCTGAAAGTGGAGCTGTGGCTCAAGTTGTAGAGCATCAGACTTGAGCCAAAAAGCCAAGTGAAAGCTCATGGCCATGAGTCCAAGCCCCAGGGCTGGCATAAAAAAATGACACATGAACTGATGTCATTGTTGTTCATAACTACCAGGGAATCATATTTGCTCACAGTAGAGGCAGACTAAGAATCTTCCCTATCTCCTCCTTCTATGTAGCTAAGATTATAGGCATGAACCACTATGCCCAGATCCATTGTTTTGCTTTTACTCTCTTAAAAAATGATCCTCAAAGCAAACCATAGTATTTGCAGGAACAATCCTGAATGTTATTTCATCATGAAATAAAGATCTACACTACTGACAGTCTGATGATAGACTACGGAATCACAGCATATATGAAATATACTTAGATATATTAGTATATAAATGATTAGTTATTTAATATAATTATATTATATATATTTTAGAGATGATATTTTGGTTGTGTATGTTGATAACTAGATGGTTGACAGTATACTTGTCATATGTACAGAAAAATCTTTCAGGATACTAATGGCTCATGCTGTAATCCTATCTACTCAGGAGGCTGAGATCTGAGAACTCCAGCCAGAGCAGAAAAGCCCATGAGACTCTTATCTCCAATTAACCATCAAAAAGCAAGAAATGGAGCTGTGGCTCAAGTGGTAGAGTGCTAGCTTGAGCTATGAGTTCAAGACCTAGGACTTCCCCCACCACTACCACATACATGAAAAAGAAAAAGAAAAATTTTGCCCTAAATATAAAGTAGTTCATTTGTGGTAAAATGCTTTTTGAAAATTTTTAGGCTCCTTAAAAAGTCTGGTTATCTCTACCCAAATAAAATATTGAAAACTATTCAAAACTAACAAAGTACATTCTCAATTTTATAAAAATCTCTTTTGATGACGGAAACAGATGATGGCCATCTACTAAGCAAAATAAGGAATATAATTTTTAAATTACCATTTATTGTGTGCCATCTAGAATTTTGTGATATATAAAGGCAACAAATGCAGCCATATGTAGTTTCCACTTAAGCAGGAGTTTATTCCTAATACATATAGATTGAGCTCCCAAATCTAATATTCGACCCTCTATTTTTATGAGCTCTTATTTATTTTATTATTTATTTTTTCTTTTACCTATATAAGGGTAAATCACTATATACACATGTAAATGTTGGTATACATACATATATATCTGTGTTTGTATGTATGTGTGTATATGTGTATCCAGAAAGTCTTAGCCAAAATTTCAGGAAAAATTACTCCTTTCAACTTTCATTTATTTCTTTAATTCTTAGATCACAAAAAAGTAAAAAGCAGAGAGAAGATATATTGAATTATCTCCACACTCATTTTGGAATGGCGATAGGATCATAAAGTGTCTGTTCTAGAATGAAACACATTTCAAAAGAGGAAGTTCAATTTCTTTTTCTTGGCTGAGAACAAGGAGGCCTTGATGAGATTCTCAGTATAAATCTCTAGCTTCTTAATCATAGATTGATTCTGGAATGAGACAGGTTTTGAAAGGGTATTTTATGCAACGAGGCCCATCCATCTGAGCCGCGCTTTCCCTGAAACCATCTCTACATCGTAACTCTTCCTGTTCAGTCCTTAGCATTTGCCAAAGAACGGAACATTTTAGGATCTGTTGATAATCTAGCCCAATAGAAAAGGTCTTGAGTACGATGTAATATATCTGGTGTTAAAACACCGCCATGTCAGCTCATGGTGCCGGTCCCCGTGTGCATGGATGTTTATTGGACCGTGGCATTCTCAACAGGTAGGAGGTAGTAGGTTGGAGTCCTGGGATCTCCTTATTGAGAAGTAAAGAAGCAGCCCTTCAACCTCCATTTTCCCATGAGCCATTTGGAATCTTTCAATTTGTAGTCTGCCAGAATGTTCTACTTTTTATTTCTCCTCCTCCTTGGATGAAGATTGTGGGCCCCAGGTGCCAAGCTGTGGAACGTAATTGTCTACTGATGGTGACATCTGGTTTGTTGGCAAGCTTCTTCTAGAGTTTTTTTTTTCCTAGTGAATAAATGGTAGCTAAGGCTGGGTAATAATAGAGCTTTGTCTCCTAACATGTTCAGCCAGGTTTATTTCAAATTCATTAGCTGATGGGAAGAGTAAACTATGAACCAATGATAACCTAGTTGTAATGACTCTTGAGAAAATCTTGTTGTCATCATTAGCTTGGAATAATTTCTGCAGCCAACTGTTTTTTTTTGCAAACACATTTTTCTATTTTTAAGGTTGAAAAGTGAGGAAGATTTTTGACTCTTTACAAATGACAAAGCAGCGTTCACAATTGTGAAGAACGAATTCAGTGTAGGAAGAGGGTGCTTTTGTGAAATTGTTCCCACAGAGAAAATTTACAGAAGATTCCTGAATTTACATAATATGGAGTAGTTAGCCATCTTTGTATTTATTAACATATCACATTTACTATCTTTAACATATGTTTCATGTTTGAAGTTGTCTATGTCTAATATCATTATCAAAGTCTTGGCCTGAAAATATAGAAAACCGAAGAAAAATAAGTGTTTACAAGAGGAAAAAAAACCCCAAGTTACTGCAAAAACAAATGCAATTAAAAAATAAAGACAAATTTCAAAGTGCTAATATTTCAGCTACAGAAATTTGACTTCAGTGTTTTTTTTTTATTCCTGTGATATACAATTCATGCTGGGGATTTATGTTTGGTTTCTTTTGTTTTGTTTTATATTTTCATTTTTGGCAATACTAGGCATTGTGGACTTAGGGCCTCATACTTGGTAGGCAAGCACTCTACCACATGAACCACACTCTCAGTCAGGTTTGGGTTTTGATTCTCCTATCTCTGACTCCTTAGTAGCTGGGATTATAGGTATGAGTCATCATTCCTGGTTTATTTTTGAGATATGGTCTTGCTAACTTTTACCTTAAGTGGCCTCAAACAGTAGTTAAAATGTAATCTACTCTCGGTGAGGTGAGCATACTTCATAGAAAATAGTCTAAAGCAGGAGCTGCAGTATTCCAAGAAGGAAATGATCATAGAGAAGGTCATCTTGGCTGTGAGGCTGAGGAGGATGAAGGTAACTTTCAAATACTACAGGAAAGGAATAGGTAACACGGAAACTGCCTGTAAACATGATGGAAAGGAAATTATTTAAGAGATTGTAACAGGACACTTAAAAAAGAAAAGGTTAAAATAGTGGATGTAGCAATGGAATGATTGGATGGGGCTGAAAATTCTGGAATAGATGGACCAGCCTTCAGCTTGTCCTCGAAGCTTCTGGATGACTCAAGAGCTGAGTCCACCTCTTCATCTTTGATTCTCTTCTTTCACACTTACTTTTCCTGAGACCTACACTGCAGAAGGCTATCAGGGCCTCTTCTATGGTGACTTTAGTTTTCCCTCTTTTGTTTCCCTGCCCACCACACCTGGCAAACAGCTTATTGGCATGTCTCCTTTTCTGGCCCTCTCTCCTACCTCTTGCTTCCAGTATCCATGCCACCTCCCTTCTTCTGCCTGTACCCTTTCACATGGCCATCTCACAATGCTCTCAGGATTCCAGACATCTCAAGGAAGGTAGACACAAATCATGGCTTTCTTCTGATGTTTCTCAAGTTTCGCACTCACTAGGTTTGCTAGAATCTTCAACTGAATATCCCACAGGTACTTCACTTGGGAGGTTGAAAAATAATCTCTCCTTCACAATCTGCTTCTCATCTCATGTTCCCTAAGTGTTATTACTGTCACATTGTCCATCTGATCACAATCACCCAGCCTCCAATGATTGGTTATTATGGATTTCTCTATTGTTGCTCCCTATAGTCCATTGTCAAGTAATTTGCCTAAGTACTTATTGAGCTAATAACTAACAGCAACATTCATCCAATCACCATCATTTTTTAAAAATCAGATGACTATTGTCTGCTCAACAATGGCCAATGAGGAAAGAGAGGATAGTCAAAAGTCCTTAAATTTAGACAAATAAATCTCAAATAGTTTTCAAAGAAGAACTCTGAACTTCTCATCTAAACTCATAGAAAAGAAGACTGGAAAACAGAATTTTTGTTTGTAGAATAAAATACAATAAAATAGGGTTTGATGTTAGTAATATCTCTTTAGGTAAAAGGATAGAATATTGTAATTGCGTATAGATCCTACTTTCTTGAATACTTTCAATAGAATGATTGATTAATAATGAAATATACACTAGAATCAGGGCCAAAATGAAACCAGGCTAATAAGACTTAGTGTTCCTATCAGTCCATTTACACTAGTCTCTCTTGTTTCAATTGGTTTTCACACCAGGATCCAGGCCTGTGGGTGACCTTTGAGTGCATTCACTGGAGGCAAATGTTTCTATTTTCTTTGCCTGTTGGTAACCAGGAAAGGCTGTGGATATTATCCAAAGGAAAGTCAATGGCTTTCACACTCTGTCTTACAACCCTAAATTGTCGGTTTAAATGCTGTTTTGAATAGTTCATTATCAGAAATATACTTGTACTTTCAGAAAACATCCAGGCTCTGCATCAAAGGCAGGCTGCTGACTGCTGAGGGAAGGATGTAGGACAAGAGCAAGCCAAGTGTTGATTATAAGGAAAGAGGAAGGCTTCCAGCTAGTTAATGAAGCAACCTGCTAACAGTTTTCAGTGGGAAAAACTGATCAAGGACTTTTCTTTAGTCAAACAGAGCCATTTGATTTCTATCAGAAGGTTTGCTCAGTACAGAGGGGCATGGTAGAAAGAACCTGCAGGGTATTTCTAGGCCTCATCTTGACAATGCTGTAACTTGAAGAGAATGTAGATAATTTGGATCTAGGGTGTGTGTATGAGTGTGTGTGTGTGTAAAATATTGCCTTCCAGACAGATCTATTGTTTCCTCTGAAGCATTATTCCTTATAAAGTGGTCTATTATCTCACCTTTTATAAAGGAATGGGGATTTAAGATGGAATTGGGTCATTCAAAGCACCTCCGTTAGCCAGGATAAGATATGATATGCTTCTGTAACAAGCAACTCCCAAATCTTATTTGGAAGTTCTCATGAAGTTTATCTGCAAAGGCTTTGTCATCAGACAGGGGTTGACATACAGTTCTAGTCACTTCATGCATATCAGACATCAAGTGAGCTAAACTAACTGAGCCTCAGTTTTCTCGATTACAAAATAGGAAAACAACAGTCACTCAGTTTTCATTATTGTAGGAAAATTTCAGATGTCAAAGGCCATAGTGAACTAAAAATATACTAAATTCTTTATGAGTATTTAATAAGGCCTAGAAGAAAGATTTTAGTACCAAAAAATGGCAATTTCAGTTAACTTTGTGTCTAAAAACCTATTTGACAAGCCAGGGGCTGGTGGCTCATGCCTATAAGCCTAGCTACTCAGAAGGCTGAAATCTGAGGATCGCGGTTTGAAGCCAGCTCGGGCAGGAAAGTCAGTGAGACTCTTAACTCCAATTAATCACCAGAAAAACAGAAATGGTGCTGTGGCTCAAAGTGGTAAAGCACTAGACTTGAGTGTAAAAACTCAAGAACAGTGCCCAGGCCTTGAATTCAAGCCCCACAACTGACCAAAGAACAAAAACAAACAAAAACATACCTTATTTGACAGCATAATGTGTGAGAAACAGCCAAGCAAGTTCATAATAATATCCAAGTATTTGATTTCACCATGAATGGGAATTATTTTAAAAGTAGATTCTTATGTACATATGCATTATGGTCTGAAATTCACTATTAATTTTCAAATACATAGCATGTTTTCCACAAAACAATGCTATCAGTGGTGGCTAAGTTCCCAGCACACCTTGGATTTACTAGTAAATTTAACATACACCTGTAGACCCCCAATCCTGTACTTGTTGAATCATGTAATTGAAAAGTAGATTGAAGTAAGTTGAAGTCACAGATAGAATGTGTGGGGCTAGGGGAAGGGGAAGAGAGGCTGAAAATATAGGACTTGGTAGAAATAAATATACACTAGATCTTGAACCTGAAAATAATACAAGGAAAAAAGGAAGAGTCCGAAATATTTTTAAAACCTAAAGTGAGATTCAAATTTTCTTCTCTAAAAGCAAGATGGGAAAAGCCAGAAAAAAAGTAGACACCAGATTCAACCTCAATGGGGAGAGAAGGTCAGACTTAAAAGAAACATGAATTGTAAAATGGAGACTATCTTTCTAAGACATTGTAACAAGCAGAATAATATTGACTCGACCTAGACAAAAAAAATCTTAAGATAGCTTCATGATTATGAATAAAATATATACTTGGGCCATTATGAATGTATTTAAGACACGACGTTAACACAGAACACCCTGGCAAAGAAGCAACTCAGTATTTCAAATGCCATGTAAATTCAACTCACCAATGACAGGTTGAGTTTAAAACAATATTTGATGGATTTTGAGTTGAATGTCTGAAATGGACTTCTCAGAAACTTGTTACCAATTCAATTCTTCCTTTTCTTTATTTTGAGATAGGGTCTTGCTATGTAGTTCACACAATCTTCTTGCCTGTCTCCTGAGAAGTTGCCACCAAACCTGCCAACCTTCCTCAATTTCAATATGCTTTTTCATATAACATTCATCACCCTTTATCATTAATTATATATTTATGTGACTACTTTCTCAGTTCCTGATCATTTTTCCAATTTAGCACAGAGTAGAAACCTGTGTTTGTTGAATACAAACAACAAATAAGTGGATGAATCATTTAACTAAGGAAATGAAGATATAGCCAGCTCAGCAGTCCATGCCTATAATCCTAACTACTTTGGAGACTGAGATCTGAAAGATAGGAATTTGAGGCCAGCCTGGGGGGAAAGCTTGCAAGAGTTTCAACAGAAAGCCGGTTGCAGTGGTACATTTCTGACATCCTAGCTATGTAAGAAATGTAAATATGAGGATTGTCCAAGCAAAAAAGTGACCATAACGAAAAAATAATGAAAGCTAGAGGGTCTGGCGGTAGAGGGTCAGTCTACTAAGCACAAGGTCCTGAGTTCAAACCCTAATCCAAACATAAAAAAGGAATAAAACAAAGAAATTAAAATACAGATATTAAACTTTCATAAAGATAGTGTCAGTGTACTAGACAAGTTATTTACATATCTGAAAGAAAATAAAGGAAAAGGGTAATATTATAGAGATAAAAGCAGAATGTCTGCTAAACCAGTACCTTCCCTCCCTCCCCAGGATGAATTAATTGCTTATCCTCTTATTATTAGGGGAAGCAATGGACTACCTGAGAGTTGTATTTTATGAATGAACTGTGCTTTGCTAAAACCCAAAGGCTTTTCACTTTGCTGATGTCCATCTATCCTTCCATCTATCCTTCTATCCTTTCTTCTATCCACTCTTGCATCCTTCCATTCATCCAATGTCCCATTCATTTCCACCTTAACTCCTGCCCATCCTTCCATTCATCATCCTTTGATTCCTCCCAACATCTCTTCCCTGCCAATCATTCCTCTTTCTGTGCTTTCATCCGGTTATCCAATAATCTTTTTGTTCTTTTTCTGCAGCAAATGTTACCTGCTTGTTGATAATCAGAAGGTATGAATAAATAGCACTGGAAATGGAGTATGCATTTAACTGTGTAATCTCAGGCAAATTGGAGAATGAATGTTAAATCACTATGACTCCTGTTGTCCTCTAGTTCGTTTATCATATTTTATTCCAGAACTAAAAATAAGCAGCTATAATCATCAAGCTTCACTTAAAAACATTTTCTATTTACCTTTTCATTTGCTAATATACATTATGGTTCTTGTCATTCAGTTTCTGGGAGTATATTAAACCTGTTTGATCTGTTCTGATGATCACCTTTGACTATTACTTTTAGAAAGATTTTAATCACTGTTGCAATATTTGCAAAACACATTTGTTTTCACTATTCAGCTGCATAGGCAGAAAACAGCTTTTTTTTCTTTTGTATAGTGCAGCACTCTACAGCATACAAGATCCATCACAGTTGATTGTCAATTAAAAGCCACACTCAATATTTTCCATATGTTTTGCTGTAGTTTTCATTTCATCTCAGGTAAGCCAGCCGTGTGCCCCGCTCCCCTGCCCTCCTGGGACCTGCCCTTGGTACCGTTTTCATTAACTTTCCCCTGGTGTTTGTTTGGATATTCAGATGATGATGAAGTGGATGTTGTTCTCATTATTCCTGCCTCAGGATGTGGTGGACCACCATCTGCAGATGCCATGTAAGTGATCATCTTGGCACTGACCCATATGCCACCTTTGTAGTCAGGAGGATTCTACCCGAGAGGTGCCATCTGGTTTTCACAGTAGTCAGTGCAAAAGAGGGGGTCTATGTTTTACTACAGAGATGCATGTTCATGAAAAAAGAGAAGATTTTTCTGCTCCCACTAGGGACAGAGCATCAGCTGTCGTGTTCTTTGCATCAAATTTCCCCCTAGCTTACACCTTCTTTGCTAGAGTTGTGTTTCACCAGACACATCAAGGAACCCTCTGTACCCTGTGGGCTGGGCTAGGCTGGGGGTGGGGAAGAAGAGGGGATGAGAACAATAGCTTCAACTGCAGAATCTGAAGACCTAACTTGATTTAGTCCACTACACTGGTTATATGACAGTTAAGATTTTACATGCAGACAATTCTGCAGCCCTCGTTTTTATTTGCTAAAGTTTTATTCAGAAATAACTTCAAATTCCAAAAGAATTGTAAGAATCATGTAAAGATCTCCAATATGTCCTTGATCCAGTTTCAGTGATGGCTAAAATTCTAGCATACTTGTTTTCTATAAATTCTTCCTGAACTCTTTGGAAATTGTTTTTAACTATATTATATTTACCCATAAATACTTTCATGTGGTATTCTTTTGCATAATCACTGCACAATTATCAAGTTAAGGAGATTTAACATTGATGTAATTCTATTATCTGACATGTTCATAATTTTATGATTTAAAGTCAATGCTAAAATAATAATTTAAAAAGTCACCAGGTTTTTGTCCTTAATCAGGCTACTTAAAAAAAATTTTGGTAGCCTCTCCTCTTGTCATATGATCTCTTCTGTGGAAAACCTGATAGCTTTTGAGTGCCCTGTACATTAATACCATCTTATAGCATCAAGTAAGTACAGACTAAAGATTGAAGCTCTTTATAATAGACTCCCTCCTTTATTTTACCTACTTTCTTAGATTTGTATATATGTTTTTCTTTTCCTCTTCTCTCTTGGGACTTACATAGAGAGTGCAAAGTTAGACCCAGAACACAAATCTCCTTGTTTCGATATTATTTTTCTTTCTTTCTTTTTTTTGGGGGGGGGGTCCGGTCATGGGGCCTGGGCGCTATCCCTCAGCTCTTCAGCGCAAGGCTAGCACTCTACCACTTGAGCCACAGCGCCACTTCCAGCTTTTTTCTTTTTGCTTATGTGGTGCTGAGGAATCGAACCCAGGGCCTCATGCATGCAAGGCAAGCGCTCTACCACTTAGCCACCTTCCCAGTACCTATATTATTTTTCTTTGCTCTGTTTTTTTTTTCTTTCGAGCTCTAGGTAAAAATGTACATTATCCCTAAAAAATGTTTCTTCTTATTCAGAAATTTTACTTATTCCAATTATCAAATTTCCAAATGGTTAAGATTTTAGATGAACATGTGCTCTTTTGGATCTTTTTGAATAGCATCATCCCATCATTGATTTTTTTCTAGAAGTCTTCAAAAGAAAATTCAGAGAAATCAGTGTAATCTCTAAAGGTATCCTTTTCAGAATCAGTAATTATTTATGTTTTCTATTAGCAGATTTATCAGTCACTAAGAAGGAAACTGACATCAGAGACTATTTGGCATTGAAAACACTACAGGAAGTTTCCACTGGGAAACGCAATACAATCTCACCTACTTTCCTATTTTCTCCCGGATTTTTGCTATGTTATACATTTAGTCTTATAATTTGTGGTCTGTTTGTTTCTACCATTAATTTATTCCTTTGCTTGCTAATTTATCCAGAGAATGATCTTAAAAGTACAGAATATACCTGAATAATATTCCTTATGTTATTTTGAACCAACAATGGCTGGTTTCATCTTTCTAAAAGACGTTTTCCTGTAATCTACTGGTTTTTTTAAATGATGAAACATTAACAGAAAAGACCCCAACTGGCAGAGTAATTAGTTGGTCAACTGGTTTTTTTAATCACTTAAATTACTTTTCTGTCAAGTGACAACAAATGTAATTTGAACTGAGATTAATTACATAATAATTATGCTTAACATAATTGTTTAAATAGAAAGATTTTTTTATAAAAATGGTTTTTTATAAAAATGATTCTTAAATGTACACAAATACAACCAGATGGTGAACAGCTAGTTTTAATTAAATTAGGTTTGATAATTATAGATGATTAATTTTAGATTTGACTCAGATTAGAAAGAATATATTAAGGGAATTATTTTTAGTTTTTCAATAATATGGTAACATATTATGATGCATACAAATCCTGATACCTAGGATCAAATTAATAATCTTTTAATTTCTTTTTGGTAAATAAACTGTTAGAAATCTTGCTATGAAAAGGGATAGAATGTCTTTCCTTGAAGATCTTTAAAATTCAACCAAAGTCCTATATGCATAAGAGAATAGGTGTTTTCCTTCATAGAAATGAGGAGGAGGTGGGAGTAGATGAGCTGAAAGATTTCCTGAAGGTATCTTTAATTCTCACTTGTGGACAAAGCCATTATCATCAAGTTAGGCAGGCTGTGTATATCAGAAGATAAAATGGCTTCTTCTAAGGACATCACAGACTCAGAAAAGCGAGAGATCAGGTGGGTTTTTTTTTTCATTTTCTTTCTGCTCAGAAGATATTTTCACATAGCTTATCATGGGAACTCTGGCACAAGGAGTCTGTGAATTGCTCCTAACCACAGGAGCTGTGCGTTGCTCATCTGTAAAAAAAAAAAAAAAAATGTCTGAATCTAAAAGTGGAAGAAAAAATAAGCTTAGTCACTGAGGAACCTGCGCCATACTAGGTAGAATTCATTTGCATTCTACACGAATGACTTTTGATTATGTTTATTTATTGGTTTATTCATTTACTCACTCATCAAATATTTATCACCTGTTAGTGATGTGGTTTGATTAGGTACTTGCTTCTAAAAGAAGGGACTGTTAATGCAAGCACACAACCCTGTAGTTTGATTGTCTTCGGGTACTCCCAGCAACTCCCAGTCAGGTTTTTTTTTGTTTTATTTTGTTTTTTTTTACAATTTCCTTTGACAATACCATAGAGCCTAGGTCTAGCTCAAAGCTGACCTCATGATGAAGTCATCCGAATCTTCCAATGGCACAGCCAGGATAGCAGTTGTCAGAGTGATATCCCCAAATGCAAGTGCACACACAACATCATGTGCATGGCATCCTTTGGGAAGATTCAGGATAAGACCACCTGATGTTTCAGGATAGTTTCCCAGAGAAGCTCCCACCATGTAGGATGGGGAGTTACATTTTGGCCCATTGACTTTCACTGGCCTGATCTTGTTAACTGTTATAATTAAACTGGAAAACTATACAGGTTGTGTGTGTTTTAGTGCTGGGATCCAAACCAAGGCCTTGCACATGCTAAACCAGCCCTCAACCACTAAGCTATATCCACAGCCTGCACTGAGACAAGATGCCTAAAGCCAGCTAGCATAGACTTGCAATCTGGTCCACATCAGGGACCAGAAGAACACTTCGATGAGCATGAAATTCAAACACAAGATTTAGATTTCTTAAGTGATTCCTTTAATTATATTTTTATCACACAAGCCACACTTAAGTGTTATAAAAAAAAGTGCTGTGATAATAAAAAGTAGAAGGGGGGAGAGTTAGTTTCAGTTCTGTTTTAATCTAGCAACATCCCCTCATTATTTTTGGTATATCCTTGTAAATACTTCTTGAATTTTATCTTTTGTCTTAGAAAGAGAAAGGTGATTGTGTGTACACTATTTTATGACTGAATATTTTTCACTATAGCATATATTGCAGTCATTTTTCCATGTTAGCATATATGTTTCAGTTCACCTTTATGGGGGAAGGGGAGTACTTCATAAGATGACCCATACTTTATTTAACTAATCTCTTAATTTTAGACATTAGAGACTCTGTTTTAACATTTTTTAGCCTAGTAAATTCCCCTTGTCCATCATTGCCAGGTTTCTGTCCAGTGTACAAAGGCTATTTATTCATCTAGAATTGGCCCATCCTCTGGGCAGAATTTGTAATAATAGCAAATATAAATTTGAATTTTCCTCTTCTGTATCCATCTCTCCCAGCATATTTTCTGTTACCAAGGAATCATCATTTACTTTTATCATTATTTAAAAATACTAAGTTGTATATTAGTGACCTCCTAGGGACATAAAATAGTACATTTATTTACTCAGTGAGATAAATTAAAATTATAGAGGATTGATAGGTTAGTTCTGAAAAGTCCTGTCCCAGGTGATTAGCCCAAAATTTTGGCTGCCATTAGAACCTCTGAGAAGCTCCTAAATATCCTACCACCTAGGTCTTACTTTAGCCAATCTCTCAGGTAATTACCATGTGCAGCCAAGTTTGGGAACTGCTAGTCCCTCTCTTCCTTGGAA
Source organism: Dipodomys spectabilis (assembly GCF_019054845.1). NCBI lineage: Eukaryota > Metazoa > Chordata > Mammalia > Rodentia > Heteromyidae > Dipodomys > Dipodomys spectabilis. The sequence continues at coordinate 13,799,425 of NW_024870730.1, forward strand.
TCTGAAGTTTCTTTGGATTTTCATCAACATTTAAGTAAAATAGTAATAAAGATAGGACATGTTCTGAAGTAGCAATTAGCAGGTAGATAGGGAATCCAACAGGAATACTGCCTCCTCCCAAAGGAAGACTGGCAGTAGGGACTGTAACTAAGATCCAAAGAGTAAGGCCCAAGCCGAGTTGACAGTGCCAACAGCAACAGCACTGACAGTCTCTATGGTCATCGAGTCACTGAATGTCCCCAACAGCTCTCTGAGACTTGAGTTGTGATCGTCCCTGGGCACTCGGAGCTTGACATCTGGTTAGCTGCCAGGCTCCCAGCCTCCTAAGGCTGTGCAATCTCCCGGAAGGCACTGAGTGTCACTGTGCTTCGGCAGTCTTCAACTCTGATGACTGTCACCCCTCATCTTTTTACCTTTGTCAAGGACAGAAAAGGATAGTAAAAGAGACACATCTAAAGGGTGGTATAAATGCCATTATAGGCTGTTTGGGAGTGTCAGAAATATAGAGATGGATGTGTACCTGGAGAAAACAGAGGGAACACAACCAGCCCTACCCTTCCCTGGAGTTGTAAGCACATTGCGTAAGCTCTCCAGCATATTTATCACTGCAGATAAACTGCAGCGTGGATGTACCAATAGTACATATTTCAATTCCTAGGCAATTTCATTCATTCTGCAGCAACCGTGAGTAGACAAGAGCTGTAATGAACAGGCTGATCCATTGCAGCTGACTTCCACAGTTCAGACAACAGAAGAATGAGTGAAATTAATAAAAGGTACATCAAAATGTGCCTTTTGAGTCTGTGAGAGGAATGGGAAGTTGCTTAACTCCTAACACACTGTCTGCAATAAGGTAGCCCTAAGTAACAAAATTTCTTGGCAAGTTTGTGATCACCTCTGGGTGCCCATTAGGGACCTTAATGAATCTCTCTTAAGGCATCATTTTCACTAGGGGTTTCTCTGAACAGCTCTCAGGCTGAGACTGGTGCAGATTGCTGGCCTCTGTCCTTGCTATACAACTGCGCCCTTTTGTGTGGTTCACCCTCTCAAGAGCTCCTTCTCCATTATGCATCTAATACAAATCTAATTCTTCACCTGTCTTTTTTTGTGTGTTGAGAGCAGTGTTCTCCCCAGGCCTATTTTTCAGGCATATCAGTTATGTAAATCAGCCCATCTTCCTGGATTGATTTTCTTTGTGAGCCAGGAGCCATTTGTGGTGTTTCTGCTGGAGAGTGTAATTTGAGCTGTTTCATTGTTGAGTTTTTCAGAGGCTATTTTAATTTCCATACAGTAGGTATTCTTTCTTTCCTTTGTCCCAGAACTCAATCTGTTTCTATAGAGAATTGATTTTGCATTTGATAATAGCCTAGCTTACAGTATATTCGGGAGTTTCTAGATGCCAGGCTTGGGAAGTATGAAATGCATGTACAACGTGACAGTTTTTCAACACTTCTGAAAGAGACTTAATGCTTTAACACAGGAATAAAATTACCTGTCTGGTAATGGAAAATTGAGAACACAACGATCATTACCTTTTCATCATAAAAACATGAAAAAAAAATGAAGCACAACAATGACACCCGCCTTGTAAATGATGTGTGTCTCATAAGTGGAAAGAGAAAATCATACATAAAAAAACTAAAATGGGGATATTTCATGGCATACTGTTTTTTTAGTATATTGTAAATTATAACTCACTTATGAAGTATTAATCTAATATAGAAATGTAAAATAAATGTATTCAAGTCTTCAGAGCTCTGCAAACCTTCTCCTATCCTACCTCAAAAATAAAATTAAGACATCATAGTTTATTAGATAAATGAAAACAGCCTTGGTTTTTTTAGCCTATTTTTCATAAGGTGGGGAAAATACTATTACAACAATATATTTCTAGACACAGGTGTATGAATTTTTACTCAGAATACAATAATTCAACTGCAGTTGTCTTACAAATTTTTAACTCATTAAAAGATAAGTACTAGATGCTAATTTCATACTCAATAAATGAGTTTGCACATTGCACATATTACATTGTGCACATTTATTCTATGTTCAAAACAGAAAGGTTGAAAATATTACCTGTTGGAAAATAAACTTATCTAAGTATTAAAACAAATTATATAGTCAGATGCCTGTGGCATACACCTATAATCTTAACTACTCAAGAGACTGAAATCCCTGGGATCTCAGTTCAAGTCTAGCCTGGACAGAAAAGTCTACTAGATTCTATCTCCAAAATAGTTAGAAAAGGATTGGGTTGGAGGCATGGCTAAAGTAGTAGAACCACTAGATGAGCAAGCGAGCCAAGCAAGAGCAAATCCCTGAGTTCAAATCTTGGTATTAGAAAGAATAAAATGAACAGGCAAAAACCAATTGAAAATTTTAATAGACTTATCACCTGGTTGAAAAAATTCAGCCTTTGAAGTATCTCATAACAGCAATGAAATAGTGAAAATGAAAAATCCAAATTAAATTAAATTAAATATAATTATGGTAGTCCTGAGCAAATGTGTTGAGCTTTTCATATAATTATGAATACTACTTTAAAAGCTGAGTAAATAAAGCCTTTTAAAATTTGTTATATAATTATGCACATTAAAATGAATTACTCAGTGCATAAGACTAAAAGTTACTTTTCCTTACTCAGAATATAGGAAGAAAATGTTAAATAAGTTTTTTCAATTGAAGTTTAAGTCATAAATAAAAGTAAAATGAAATATTAGTTATGACAAACTATAGATAAAGGGGATAGCAAACTAACTCAGAGGTTTGGTTTTGTTTGCTTGATACTTTTTTGCTAGACCTGGGGCTTGAACTCTGGGCCTGGGTTCTATCTCTGAGCCTCTTTGTACTCAAGGGTAGCACTCTATCCCTGGAGCTTTCTCAAAACCCACTTCCAGCTTTTTCAAAACTCAGAGTTTTTTTTTTTTGTTTGTTTTTTTGTTTTTTCTTGGTCATGGGGCCTGAACTCTGGGCCTGAGTGCTGTCCCTCAGCCCTTCAGCTCAAGGCTAGCGCTCTACCACTTGAGCCATAGCACCACTTCTGGCTTTTTCTGCTTATGTTATGCTGAGAAATGGAACCCAGGGCTTCATGCATGCAAGGCAAGCACTCTACCTCTGAGCCACCTTCCCAGCTCAAAACTCAAGAGTTTTTTAATTGGCATGTTTTTACTTACTTGCCTGTTTCAGTCTAGGGAATATTTTGTGTAAAACAAAGTTTTTACAACCAGCCCTCAGATTCTTAAATAGATGATGATAAAATGTAAATTACATTGTTGGGGTTTTTTTTAAAAACAATTTTATTGGTGTTGATTATGGAGCTTGAACTCAGAGCCTTGTGCTCTTGCTTAGCCTTTTTGTGTAAGGCTGGTATTATATCACTTGAAACCACTCCCTCCCATTTCTGTGTTTTTTGTTGGTTGATTGGAGGTAAGAGTCTCTTGGATTTATTTGACAGCGCTGGCTTAGAACCATGATCCTCAGATCTCAGCCTCCTGAGTAGCTAGGATTACAAACTTGAGCCACTGGCATCCAACACACATCGTAATTGCTAGATATAACTATCCTGTACCTGCCTCTCACTCCATCCTGATACTAAACAGTGACTTGCTTTTCCTTCTTTTAATTTTGTATAAATGGAATGAATTTATTTGTATGTATCCAGGTTTTGCTTTTTCATTCCATGTACAACATCCTCTTGTTCATCCATTTCACTGTTACATGCACTTCTTCCAGAGTAAAAATATATAATACTTTGGTTTATTTATTCACTTTACATCAGTGAGTATTTGTATCTGGCTCATTCTATTTTTACGTGTTTGTGCTGGTACTGGGGCTTGAACTCAGGGTCTGGGTGTTGTCTTTTAGAGTTGCTTTTTGTTTTTTGGGTTATTTGCTCAGGGGTGGTGCTCTACTACTTAAGCCACACCGCAGCTCCACTTCCATCTTTTTGCTAGTTAATTGGAGATAAGAGTCTCATGGACTTTCTTGCCTGGGCTGGCTTTGAACTGAAATCCTCATCTCCCAGCCTTCTGAATAGTTAAGATTACAGGCATAAGCTACCAACTGGCCTGTTTCATTCTTTATTAAATACTGCATTAGGAATTTCGCAGTTACCCTTACACTCATAGAGAACCCCTTTTGTGCCAAGAGCCATTTAAATATTTATTATGTCATAACAGACCATACAAAATCACCAATATAGTTAAACTAATTGAAAATTTTAATAGACTTACCACCTGGTTGAAAGAATTCAGCCTTTGAAGTAGCTCATAAAAGCAATGAAATAGTGAAAACAAAAAATCCAAATTAAATTATATTAAATTAAAGATAATTATAGTAGTCCTGAGCAAATGTGTTCAGCTTTTCATATAATTATGAATACTACTTTAAAACCTGAGTAAATACAGCAGCTGCTGAGAAGTATAGAAGAAGCATAAATGTCTGTCCCATTAGTTACCCAATGATTTCAGTCTGGACAGTCTTCATCTCTGGAGCCTAGCAATAGAAATGCAGGATAGTAGCGTGTGCTCACGTTCAAAGTGAATGTAGCAGTTCACCTCTCTATCAACACAAGGATGAGAGTCCACTATTGCACATTGCGTCAGCACTGCAACTGCAAAGTGTCGGTTTTATCCACACCTCTAGTCCTCAGCTCCACCCAGACCTGAGCTCTTCCCTATCCTGGAATTCCCAGTTTACAGCTGGCCACTCCCTCTCTCAGCCCAACCCACCTGCGCATGCACCTACCTCACTACCTGCCCCCAGACCTACTTGCCACTTGGATAAGGACAGATGTAAGGTGGTCCCTCTCCTGGGAGATATGGCTCCTCTAATGAACCTTATAATAATCTTTCTCCTGGGCCTGCTTGCCTCTGCATGGTCCCCTGGGATGGAAGTGAAGGATTATTACACCAAGACTTTTCAAGTTGACATTACATCTGTTTTGAAGCACAGACCTAACATACCTGGTAGCTTACAAAGAGGATGTTCTCAGAGTTTATTATTTACAAATACATTATTAATTTATTAATTAGTATTAATATCTGTCATTTTACAAGAAACAGAAGTTCTCAGTTTGCATGGAGACAAATTTATAAGTCTCTTCCTATCAGTGTTGTACATTTTTATAAATTGGCTGAAGATTTTTTCATATACTGAGGTCATAAAATTGTATTTTCTCCTATAACTTTTGTCTTTAACATTAAGTCTTTGGGCCAATTCTGTATGCTGTAAGGTAGAGATACAATTTCAGTATCCTTAATGAACAGATTTTCTCCGCCTTCTCTGCAATGCAGTATAAATACCTTCCCTCCATCTTAGTCTTCTTCCTTACAGCTTCTGGAAGGTTCATGCTCAAATAAAGTCATTGCTAATTGTTGTGACTGCCACTTTCACTGTCTTTTTCCATTTATGTTTCTTATTGCCCACTCTTCTTTCCTAACTACACTTCTTGCTTCTGGAATGACATGTCAAAATTAGAGACATTGGCCACTAGTTAGCAGATACTTCATCTTACTGTAATTTTTTAAATACTAATAATATTTAGGGTTTGTGTTTGTGAACATTATTGATTTCTAGATGTTCAGGAGCTCTCTGATTTACCTTCTCCTAAGATCTCCTCCTGAAAGCTTTTGGAAGATTGGTCCAGAATTTTTGTGTGAGTATGTGGGGGGTGGGGGGCAGTGTTTAATCATAATCACTCCCAAGCTTAGAAAGACACAGCTAATACACAACCCGGACAGCTTTGCTCTCCTGAGTGGCTGATAAGATAGAAATGGTCCTGAAGGGATTCATACTTGTTTCACTGTGGAGTCCCTAGCAGTAGAAGGCAACTCTAAAGACAGATCAGAGAAAGGCCAGGCGCCGGTCGCCTGTAATCCTAGATACTCAGGAGGCTGACATCTGAGGATCATGGTTCAAAGCCAGCCTAGGCAGGAAAGTCCAGGAAACTCTGATCTCCAATAAACCACCAGAAGACTGAACGTGGAGCTGTAGTTCAAGTAGTAGAGCCCTCACCTTGAGCTGAAGAGCTGAGAGACAGCGCCCAGGCCCAGAGTTCAAGACCCATGACAGACCAAAAAAAAAAAAGACAGATCAGAGCAGGCCACAGCCCCAGGAACTCACCTTCTGGGTTGTGGTAGATACTTAGAATGGTTCTCAGTAAAACAAGCAGAAGGCAGCCAGGCTCAGGAAGATCCAGCTGAAAGATCCAGCCTCAGAAATCTTCAGAAGACAAAACACAGAACCCCCGTTGACCAGAGTCTGTAAGCAGTCAGGGAAGAGGACAGCAGCAGGTGTCTGGGACTATATCTCAGGGACTGGACTCTCCTCTCCAGAAAACATGTGAGAATTAAGGCAAGTCACACAGCCTGTGAATCGACTCTTCCTCCACAAATGAAACTTCTCTTTGCTGTTCTTTCCTGCTAGGTTACACCGCTGTATCTATTTTCTACAAACATATGTTGCCCGTAAGAAGGTCACAGTGATTCAGTGGTCTCTTCATAAGAATCCTAAGGACAACTTGTTTGAGATACTTTTTCTATATAGCCTGTTCTCTTCCCATTGATAGCTATGATCAGAAAGATTAGTTTCCATTGGTCGGGAAATGAGTGAAAGGACCAAGTTGTTTATAGTGTCACCATCCAAGCTTAAAGGTTTTCTCAGAACATATACTTATTGAAACCTTTCATCTTCTTGTGTGTTCATTCAACAATCATTCATAGACATCTGCCCTATGTTAAACACTATGGTGAACTCTACAAAGTTAGAAAAGCCTCAGTACAGGAAATAGGGCACAAGCCTTCTTGACACTGGTCATTTAGAAAATGTACAGTTTTTGAAACAAGGAAGGCAATTTTTACATGACAAGAGCTACTGGAACACTCATAAAATAGAGAACTCTCTTTACTCTCTGTGGGCTACTCTACAAAAAAAAGGTTGTTAGGTCAATGTTATAAAACTAAAGACTACATTACAGAGTCACACATTCACTTTTGAAAATGCTTAGGAGAGCAGATAAACCAATGAATGCTACACAAATCTCCTACTGTTGCGTTTAATGTTTCAGAGTACATGATTTCTTTTCTAAACCCTTGAAAACCTTGCAAAGTAGAACCCACAGCTCCCTCTTCCCAAGGGATGGTGCTAACCTTTAGGACAGTTGTTTAAATAGACAGAGGACAAATGGTCCTTCACGAGTAGTAGTGAAATGTTCATCTTTTCCCACCACCTGCTTTGCTTTGTCTCCCGCTGACCTTTCTGTCTGCTCTCACTTTTCCTATCTTCAGCTTTTAATATTGTTCAAGAAAAAGTAGTCTCTCATTTGTAGGACATAATGTACTACTTACTAGATGGTCCTGCTTTTTCATGGCAAAGTACTTGTCTATTTGAACATGTTTAGTTTTGGATGCATGCCATTCAATATCCAGCTTGGAATTAATAAGTGTTGGGGCACAGTGTCCATGACGGAACATTTACATAATGGATATTATGTCCTTTGGCTCAGCAATCATCTAATAAATTAATATTAAACAATAATTTCCAGGCTGCTGAGCACATGGTGAACGTCCATCTTTCATATTCTGGCTTAATATTCTTCTAGCTCTTTTCCACCCTTGAGACCCAGTAATATGCCTCATGGGACAATAAAACAACATCAGGAATTGATGCAGTGTATTGAAGAGACAAATGTTCACTGAATAATTGTGCAGCTCATGTATTTTGGCAGAATCAGACTGTTGCTTCATTATTATGGCTTCTTTCAAACTATTGAAACATTAGCCCAAAGCACCTCTCTGTGCTACTGTCTTCCATCATTACTGTTGGTCCCGTGAGCTGGTGACATTCTTTGAGGATAAACAACAACTATTTTTAATAGTTAACAGCTATTTCACATTTGGAAACTAAATTGTTTTCAGAGTGTATTGTCACAAGTGGAGGAAGTGATTAACTCAATCTCCAGTGTTAATAAAACACCTTTAAAATGAAGGCCACTGCACAGGCAATAGAGCAAAAAGCATGAGGCAATCTTTGCTCTGTGAGGTTGTACGTAGGAATTCTTCCCTTCTTAATTTCCTACCATGCTGACATCTTCAATTGAGCACCAATGTTGACTTTAGAGGTAGTACATGGTATAGCATATTTCTGGGGATAGGATAAGAGGGTGAAAGAAATTTAAAATTAGCAACAGATAAACCTTTCCTGACTCTTTTGCTAGGAAACCTATGTCTTCATATTCTTTAACGATAATTTATTTTTCAAAAGTATAAACATAGCTGGAGTCATCTTCCAGATTAATGAATTTTGGAAGGATATATATATATATATATATATATATATATATATGTTTATGATGAATGGTTCTGGCAGTCACCATCTGAATCCAGTGATCAGCCTTCATGGAGTGGAAGATTCAGATGGTCCCCATCCCGGGTGAGGCCATGTGAAAGTCCCTGCTTCTCCATAAAATAGTCTTCCTCTAACTTTTAGTTTATAAGAAATACTTGTGGCAGAGGAAAGTGTTCTTGTTGGACTTGGTTGGTGTTTGTTTGTTTATTGTTTGTTAAAGTAGAGTTTAGCTATATAGCCCAGACTGGCTTTGAATTTACCCTGTAGCATAGGCTGGCCTCAAACTCATGATCTTCCTGCCTCTGCCTCCTGAATGCTAAGGTTACAGGTGAACACCGATATTCAGTTTATTAGGAATAAGTTTTAAACAAAATTATGAAGCAATGATGAGACAAATCTAAGAGATGGGAAACCTTGCAGGATTACTGTCTTTGCTCATTCAATATATCAATGCTATTTTAAGGAGGAGGGGAGGGAGGCATTCCTAGATTAAAAATTTTGAGCCAGGCACCAATGGCTGATGCCTATAAGTAGTAGGCTAAGATCTGAAGGTCAGAGTTCAAAGCCAGCTGGGGCAGGAGAGTCCACGAGACTCTAACTATCAAAATGCTGGGAATTGGGCTGTGGCTCAAAGTGGTAGAGCACTAGCCTTGAGCACAAAAGCTGAGAGACAGCACCCAGGCCCCAAGTTTAAGTCCTAGGACCAGATTTTTTTTAAGGAATTTCAAAAGCATACAATCAAATGAGATGAAATTGAGTGTGTGGTTCTTAGCAAATCCTGGTTTAAATAAGCCAATTATAAAGCAAAGTTACATAAATAGGGTGAACTTCAGGTAGATGAGTTCTTAGATAAAATAAAGGAATTATTATACACTTTTAGATGTCTTAATAATGTGTGGTTCTATTAAAGCTGCCAGTGACCCATAGAAATTTGAGGATTCAACTGAGAGGCAAAGGGATGGTCAGGAGAAAGAAAAGAAGACCTCCTAAAACTGCCTTATGAAAAATACAAATTTTGTTTTTCCCCTGGCCTACATTCTTTATCTCTGCCTACTAGGTTATAGTTGATGATTTTTTTCTTTTGATATTGCATTCCACTGATAGGGCTTGCTAAATTATGTTGTCACTGAGATGTAGTAGACAGACTTTCTCTTGTAAAGACCTTTTGTACTAAACTGAATAAAGGAATACAAAATTTGTTCATTTAGCTTATGAAGGATCATCAATTTGTACATGAAAGGATGTAGAAAAGATTTTCTCTGTCTCTCTGTCTTCTTGGAAAATTATTTTAATCTCAAGGCATGCTTGTCAATAGTAATATTTAGAAACAAGTAAAGAATCAGATAAAATAACACTACAAAGTATTATATGTGTGCATGCTTAGACATACACACTAACATTTTTTTTTAAAAAATGGAAAGCAAAGAATTCAGATGAAAGAATTTGATCTTTAGCTTTTCTTTTGAAAGTTCCACATAGAAAATATTGGGTTTCATAACAAATACACAGTATTATCTACAAATTTTTCATAGCAAAAAATTCTTAAGCTATAAATACTTTTGCTGGCTTATTTTGAAGACTTTTTTTCTGGCATTGCTCCAGGCATTAGGGATTTGGAAATTATTATGTCAGTCATTAGTCTTGTTACTCCCAAAAGCACCTGGTCTTCGATGCTGTAAAATAGTAAGGACAAACCTACCAATCTATGCAGTAGCTGAATCAGCAAAATAGCTCCATTTAGTTGGCCTAATATTTCAAATAAATGCACAGACTGAATCATATTCTCTATTGAACACTTTTCATGATGTCCTCTAAAAATCTCTAATGAGAACCAAAGTGTGTGCAAGTACTTTCTACCTCAATTTGATACTTATTGTTGCATAAAAGCTAAATGGGTGCCACTTAAGATCAGAATGACATAATTTTCAGAAATACAATTTTTTAAAAATAAAAAGGACAATCATTTCCATCCTAAAACAACTTTAACCTTTTTCTAAATGCGAGAAGTGTTAAGTACATCATTTTACTACTTTATGCTGTAAAGTTTTTCATCAATAGTTATTTACTCCAGGAAATCAACCAGAGAATAAGAATAAAAATGAAGAGAAGAGTTAAAGCTATATATCACTTTAATGTCTATCTAGTAGGAATATGGACATAGGTTGAACAATTGTGTTTTAAATTCTTAATTTTTAATCCTATATGAATTAACTAAATATCCTATAGTGAGAAGGTGAAAGAGTTTAGGATGTTTTATAGGGAAATATGTAAGTGGTAAAAAAAAAAAAAGTACAGATTCTTTTAAAAGCTCTCAGCCCTAGTTTTGTTATTTAGCCTTTATATGTCCTTTATGGAATGGGAAAAGAAAGGTCAAACCTTAATGTTTAATTTATAGTTTTCCTGTTTACTAGTGTTGGGCCAAGGCAAATTCAGGCCCAGTGACATAGGTAGAAAGGAATAAAATTCAACTTATGACACCAGAAATTTAAAAATGAATGCATAGAAATCTAGTCCTGAGAACACTTGTGTCTAACCTTAGCCTCTATCAGACATGCACACATGCAGCATCACACTACGCACATGACAGGTGTGTAAGACCCACAATGTCTTGAGTATACACATATCACAACCACTCACAGATGTCGCATGCACAAAAGACATAGCCCACACAGACACATACATGAGTTATAAAATCACCATACATTCACATGTACTCAACCAGCTATGTAATTCTATGCCACACACACACACACACACACACACACACACACACACACACACATTTTAATACACGTTCACTTATGAACTTTACATGGAAGACCTGCAGCAGAATATTTCATTATTCCAGTACTTTTTTTCTGTATTTATTAATAAGAATCTGTGATGGAAATTTAGTCCAGGTATTTCAAAATCTCCCATATATATGCATAGGCTGTGATACAAAATAGGGCCTTAGATTTGTACAGCATTGTATCATTCAACACAAGTGCAAAGAAATTTTGTTCTATTTTTACCTTTACCATTCTGCTCACCCTCTGAGCATATACTAACTCTACAATGATTGAAAATTTATATAGTGCTTTCACAACATACTTTTATGTAATATTCACAGTGATGGGCTAATATAACTCTGGTCCAGATCAGTGAGTTTAAATTCTTTTCCAAAGGACAATGACCAGAAAAAGAAAGTGCTAAAACTCCCAAATGAAATTAATGACATAAACTCTGTCTACATGATTTTTTTTGTCTATATCTTCCCTTAAAACTGGGCTGTGGCTCACTGGATGACATTTATGCACTGTAAATGATGGATCCTCTTTAATTTTCATTTTAGCTATTCCCACAAGACCTCACTAACTTTTAACAGCAGAGAAACTCAAGTGCACGGACACAAACCTGCAGTGTTCACTCCCATAGCTGGGCACAGGCAGCTTCTTCTAAGTTACAGGAATGTTGGAGAACCTCTCAGCATTCGATCTTATCTAGACATCACTAGCCTTGGAAATGATCAATTGTGTACTTTATCAATGCAATCAATACATAAAAGAAATGAAAATCTTAAGGCTCAAAGAAAATCTTCAAGTCATCCACAACTTTTAAATTTGCACAGTGTTTGACATGTTTTGGTGCTTTAAGTCACTTTATATATATAATATATATATGTATGTATGTATGTGTGTATGAAATTGGATGATAATGAAGAAACTTATTTCATTTTGCTACCAAGATTTCTCTACAATAAAAGGGGAAGATTTATTCAAGTAAAATCCTTCCTTCTTTCTTCCATCTTTTTCTCCCTTTTCTCTTCCTCCCTTCCTCCCTTGATCTCCTACCTTTCCTTCCTGTTCCCCCTCCTTTCTTTTACGCACTGTCTAGTTCATTTATCCATATATTTTATTAGAGATTTACATGTATGCTTTCACTTCAGTGGTTGATTTAAAAACTCACAAATAGATATGCTTATATGAAAAGATTTGCCATAGCTAATCAAACAGTTCAGACCAACAGATGTGTGGCATTACAATATTTCGCTCTGCTAATTCTTATCATATCAAATCATATCTTATCATATCCACTTCTCCATTTATAAATAATAAATATTCTACTCACAACCCAAATTCCAAATGAAGAAAATTTATTATCTTGCATTTGTTCTCTCAGTTTCCTGCCAACCTTCTCCTTGCTTTGGGGCACTGGCCTCCTCCATTTATTTGTATCGTAGCAAAGTGGCCAGAATCAAATCTTACATCCAGTGAGCATTCAGATTTATATGAGATAATTTCCTTTGCAACTAATTTCTACATATTCAATCTTCCACATTAAGATTAACATTTTGGTCATGATATAAGGTAATTATAGTCACTAATAAAGCTATATATGAGTAAGATAACAATGAACAATAGACTGTTTCCATTTTATCACCAGAATCATTTAAAAAATAGGTATTCAGTTTCATGTTAAAATTTGCCATTATAATTAAACCACCCAACAACAAATCCTCAAAGAAACAACTGCCCAATAAGTAAGTGGGCGAAAGACTTAAAGAGAAGCTTCTCTGAAGAAGAAAGAAGGATGGCCAATAGACACATGAAGAAATGTTCAACATCCCTAGCCATAAAAGAAATGCAAATCAAAACAACATTGAGATATCACCTCACTCCAGTTAGAACAGCAAAAATCAAGAACTCTAACAACAACAGATGCTGGAGGGGATGTGGACAGAAAGGAACCTTACTTCATTGTTGGTGGGAATGTAAACTTGTTCAACCACTTTGGAAAGCAGTATGGAGGTTCCTCAAAAGACTCCACATAGAGCTCCCCAATGACCCAGCAATCCCACTTTTGGGCATTTACCCAAATGATCACAAACAAGGCCACACTAAAGCTACCAGCACAACTATGTTTATTGCAGCATTATTTACCATAGCTAAGATATGGAACCAACCCAGATGCCCCTCAGTAGATGAATGGATCAAGAAGATGTGGTATATATACACAATGGAATTCTATGCCTCCATCAGAAAGAATGACATTTCCCCATTTGTTAGGAAATGGAAAGGCTTGGAAAAAATTATATTAAGTGAAGTAAGCCAGGCCCAAAGAAACATAGGTCCCATGGTTTCCCTTATTTGCAATATCTAGTATAGGTATGAGTCAAGCGGAAAAAGTCAGAGAATGTGATGTTAGGAAAACGAACCCTCAAATATGTATTTTAATGTTTTTGTTTCTTTCATGCATGTGTTTCTAATGCATCTATAAGATTATTTCTTTGTTGCTTTGTATGTCCCTCCCCCACAGTGTAACCCCCGCTTTCACTATATTTGATGTCAGTATAACATGTGGAGGAGACGGGGACAAACAAGTCGTTTAAGGATTCAGGGGGACCTGTTGCAACAATGAGAAGTACAAAATGTCATGTCAAAACCAGCTTTACAATGTCGGTGGGGGGGGGGTATGATTGGGTGGGGGGGAGGGGGGAGGCTGGGAAGGGAGGTGAAGGGTAAACAAAGGAGGAGGCTGCAATGCTTGGTAAGAAATGTATGCATTATCCTGCCCATGTAATTGTAACCCCTCTGTACAGTATGTTCTCAAATAAAATAAAATAAAATTAAAAAAAAAATTTGCCATTATAATCTACATTTTGCTGTTTTCTAATGGGCATATAGAAAAGAAACTTTATGGATAATGAATTAGAGGAAGTGTTTAAGAATTGTTATCATGGTCATATCATACTTAAAATGCAGGAGAACAGCAGAAAGTACTGCACAATTATTTTACTGAAGAATTTTTTTAATTTTTTAATTTATTTTTGTCAGTTGTGGGGCTTGAACTCTGGACTTGGGCGCTGTCCCTCAGCTCTTCAGCTCAAGGCGAGTGCTCTACCACTTGAGCCACAGCACCACTCTGGTTTTCTAGTAACCACTGTAGATAAGAGTCTCACGGACTTTCCTGCCTGGGCTGGCTTTGAACCTCCATCCTCAGATCTCAGCCTCCTGAGTAGCTAGGATTACAGGCATGAGTCACCAGTGCCTGGCTGAAGAATTTTTTTTAAAGAAACTTAGGCTCCATGGTTTCCCCCATTTGTAATAATTAGTATATGTCTAGGATAGGCTTAGAAGAGGATCACAGTATCTCAACAGCTATGGACATATGGCCATATAAGATGATGCTAAGTGAAATGAAGTCCAAGATATGGAAACAAGAAGTTTTTCTTTGTTGTTGTTGTTTTTAATGTACTATATGAAATTATTTCTTTTTCTTGAATTTTTCTTCTTTTTTTCCCTATGGGTTATCCCTTGTCACTGTATTTGATTTTGGTACCCTGTGTATTGTATACATATTTATCTGAATTAGGGAAGGGAAGGGGAACAACAAAATGGTGAGACAAAGGACACAGGATGAAACAATGCAACAGCAACAGCAATACTCACCAGACATCATGTTGGAAATGAACTCTACAACTTGGGGGGGGGCATTGTGGGGAGGGAAAGTAGGAGAAAAATGAGGAAGGGGGTAACAATGTTTGACACGAAATGTACTTACTACTTTACATATGTAACTGTAACCCCTCTGTACGTCACCTTGATAATTAAATTAAATTCCTAAAAAGTCTGCGTGGCAAGAAGCTGTCCAGGGTGCTGACATCAGGAGCTGTCAAACGTGGTGCTAAGTGAGCAATGAGCTCATGAGCAGAGACCAGATTACCAACTGAATATATGCATTCTCCAGAGGGATAGAGAGTAGTAATATATTTCCATTATAGAATGTCTCGTGCTGCTTTCCACACTTTACTATAAGCTTCCAAAACCCGGGTGCAGAGATATCAAATTGGTGAGCATCTCAAGTGTCAGAAGCCAACTGACGAGTTGAATTTCTATGTTTTTGGTAGTCTGTTCCCTTTAGGTAGTTGTGGTTTTATTAATTTGGAAATATCCTCTGAATGTGAGTTTCTTTGTCTCAAGGATGGAAAATTAATGAGCACTTCCATATGTTATATTCTTTTCCTTACCTTTCCTTTCTTTTCCCCTTCCCTCTTTTCTTCTTTCATCCTTCCTTCCCTTCCTCCTGTCTTTGCTATTCTGTGGTTTGAACTCAGGACCTTGCATATGCTAGGTAAGTGTTTTACCACTATGTACCTAGCCCTTTTTGCCTTAATTATTTTTCAGATGTAATCGTATTCTTTTCTGAGCAGGTCTTGAACCATGGTTCTTCTAAGTATGCTTTCCAAGTAGCTGGGACCACAAGTGAGCACCACCATACATCATCATGCCTTGCTCATCCTTTGAGACAAGATTTGGCTAACATGTACGTCCTGTCTCTATCTCCAAAGTAAAAAAAGTTTATTATCAAAGGTACGAGCCTCCGTGCTACCTCTTCCTCTTCCTTCTTTTCTCCTATTTTTTCTTTTAAATTTTGATATAGAGTCTCACCATGTACACCATGTACAGATATGTGCCATCACATCTAGACAATATGAGCACTCTTCTTAAACTCCATGTTTACAAGGTCAAATGGTTAGCAAGTGGCATTAGCACAACTGAAACTCAGGCAGGATTACTCCAGAAGCCTATTTGCTATTAGAATAACTTGCTTTTCAAGAGCTGATTCTAAAGTCAACAAAGAGAAAGAAACAAACTTTCTGCAAATTTTATTTTCTTGATATACCACAT
This sequence comes from Dipodomys spectabilis, assembly GCF_019054845.1. NCBI lineage: Eukaryota > Metazoa > Chordata > Mammalia > Rodentia > Heteromyidae > Dipodomys > Dipodomys spectabilis. The sequence continues at coordinate 13,815,444 of NW_024870730.1, forward strand.
GATCCTCTTAGCCACTGTTGAGCCATTCACAAACTAAGATGTGCATCTGAGTGGAACACCAATACAAATTTCAAAAGTGGCCAAACACATAAAAATAAATGGTGCTTACTGATTAGAGGAAAGAATACTTCTTGTATTCTTGTTCCTGTTGCTCAGGATAGATGACTAGGAGTGGTACAGCTGGGTTGTAGGGAAGGTCTATGTTTAGTTTTCTGAGAAACCTCCAGACTGCTTTCTAGAGTGGTTGTATTAGTGTACATCCCCACCAACAGTGAAGTAGGGTTCCTCTTTCTCCACATCCCCACCAGCATTTGTCATCTGAATTTAGGATATAGGCCATTCTGATTGAAGTAAGGTGGTATCTCAGGGTTGTTTATATTTGCGTTTCTTTTATAGCCAAGGATGATAACCATTTCCTCATGTGTTTCTTTGCCATTTTTATATCTTCTTCTGAGAAATCTCTCTTTAGCTCTCTTGCCCATTTAATGATTGGTTTGTTAGATTTGGGAGGGATTAGTTTCTTCAGTTCCCTGTATATAATGGATATTAGGCCTTTGATATATTGCTGGTAAATATCTTCTCCCAATTGGTTGGCTGTCTTTCTAGTTTGATATGCCTTTAGCAGTGCAGAAACTTTTTATTTATTTATTTATTTTTATTTGTCAAGTCTCTCTTAAATTTGTTGTGACCCTGTGACTCTGTTCAGGAAGTTCTTGCCTGTGCCTATAAGTTCTAGTGTCTCTCCTACTCAGTCCTGCAGTAGTTTCAGAGTTTCAGGTTTGATGTTGAGATCTTTAATCCATTTTGAGTTGATGTTAGTGCCTGGTGACAGGTTGAGATCCACTTTTAGTTTTCTTTTTTATTTTAATATGTTTTTATTGTAAAAATACTGTACAGAGGGGTTACAGTTACATGAGCAAGGTAATGAGTACATTTCCCATCAGGCATTATTGCCTTCTTCATTGTTTTTCCCCTTTCAGTTTTCTAAATGTGGCCGCCCAGTTTTTCCAGCACCAATAGTTGAAGAGTCTATATTTTTCCCACTGTATGTCTTTGGCTCCTGTGTCTAATATCAACTAACTGTAAGTATGTGGTTTTATTTCTGGGTCTTCTAATCTATTCCATTGGTCTTTGAGCCTAATACCGAGCTGTTTTTGGCTCTACTATGGAGCCATAATAATCAGGTAATGTGATAACTCTTGTATTGTTTCTTTTGCCTAGAATTGCTTTGGCTATTCTAGGTCTTTTGCTGCTCCATATGAATTATTGGATTGTTTTTTCTATTTCGGTAAAGAATGCCATTGGGACTTTGATGGAAATTGCATTGAATTTGTATATTATTTTTGGCAGTATGGCCATTTTCACAATATTGATTCTGCCTATCTAAGAACATGGAAGGCCTTTCTATTTCCTGGTGTCCTCTTTGATTTCTTTCTTTTGATTTTTATAGTTTTTACTGAATAAGTCCTTTACATCTTTGGTTAGGTTAATTCCTAACCTAAGATATTTTATTCTTATTGTGGTTATTGTGAATGGGGTTGTTTTCCTGATTTCCCTTTCTGCTTGTACATTGTTGGTGTATGCAAAGACAACTGATTTTTCTGGGTTAGTTTTGTATCTAACTACTTTGCTGAAGTGATATATTAGTTCTAAGAGTTTGGAAATGGAGTTTTTGTGGTTGTTTAGGTATAAGATCATGTCATCTGCAAATAGGGATAGTTTAATTTCTTCCTTCCTTATGTGGATCCCTTTAATGTCCTTTATCGCCTTATTTCTCTGGCTAAGGATTCCAGAACTATATTGAAGAGGAGTGGAGAGAGTGGACATACTTGGCTTGTTCCTGATTTTAGGGGAATTGGTTTTACTTTTCCCCATTTAGTATGATATTGGCTATTGGTCTGTCATATATGGCTTTTATTGTTTTAAAGAATGCTCCTTCTATTCCTATTTTCTTCGGAGCTTTTAACATGAATGGGTGTTATATTTTGTCAAAAGCTCTTTCTGCATCAATAGGGATATTCATGTGGTTCTTGACCTTGGATCTGTTAATGTGATGAATTACATTTATTGATTTACATATGTTAAACCAGCCCTGCATCTGTGGGATGAAGCCTACTTGATCATAATGTATGATTTTGGGGGGATATGTTTCCGGATTCTATTGGCTAAAATTTTATTGAGGAGTTTCGCATCTGTGTTCACCAAAGAGATTGGTCTGTAGCTCCCTTTTTTTTTTTTTTGGTTGGATCTTTGCCTGATTTTGGCATGAGTGTGATATTGGCTTTATAGAATGAGTTTGGAATTGCTCCCTCTGCTTCTATTTCACGGAAGAGCTTGAGAAGTATGAGTATTAGTTCCTCTCTAAAGGTTTTATAGAATTCTGTGGTAAATCCATCTGAGCCTGGGGTTTTTCCTTGTTGGAAGACTTCTGATTGCTTCCTCTATCTCATTGTAAGTTATTGGCTTATTTAGTTGATTGATATTCTCTTTTTTCAGTTTGGCAATTTGTATTTTTTCTAGAAATTTGTCCATTTCTGCTAGGTTTTCCTTCTTTAGTGAATTTAGATTTTTTTGGAAATAGTTCTTTATGATCATTTGGATGTCTTGAATGTTTGTTGTAATTTTTCCTGTGGCATATTACTGATTTGGGTCTCCTTTCTTCTTTTGGTTAATTTCACAAGGGGTCTATCAGTTTTACTGATTTTTTTCAAAAACCCAGCATTTTGGTTCATTAATTTTATTTAGTTTTTTAATTCTCTATCTCGTTAATTTCTGCTTTTATCTTGGTTATCTCACTCTGTCTAGTAACTTTGGGTTCAATTTTTTTCTTGTGTTTCTAACAGTTTTAGTTGCATCATAAGATTATTTACCCAAGTCTTTCCATTTCCTAACAAATGGGGTGATGTCATTCTTTCTGATGGAAGTATAGAAAAAATTATATTAAGTGAAGTAAGCCAGGCCCAAAGAAACATAGGTCCCATGGTTTCCCTTATTTGCATTAACTAGTATAAGTCTAGGACAAGCAGGAAAGGTCAAAAGCTATGTACATATGACCATAAAAGATGATGTTATGCGAAATTAACCCCAAGATAGGGACACAAATGGTTTTTTTTCTTTCTTGCTATTGTTTTTAACGTATTTACAATGTACTATGTGATTTTTTTTTGTTTCTTTGGTATGTTTCTCCCTCACAGCATAACCCGTTTTCACTGTATTTGATTCTGGTGCCCTGCATCTTGTATATACATTTTTTTCTAATTTGGGGAGGGGAAGGGAAAAAGCAAAATGCTTAACTAGGGATAACAATGAGATGTACAAGACACTATGTTGAAAACGAACTTTACAATTTGGGCAGGGATGGGGGTATAGTTGGGGAGGTGGGGAAGGAAGGGATGGTAGGAGAAAAAGGAGAAGGCAACAATGCCTGATAGGAATGGTACTCATTACCTTGCTCATGTAACTGTAACCCCTCCGTACAGTGTTTTTACAATAAAAATGTATTAATAAAATAAAATAAAAAGATTATTTACCTGATTTGCTTCTATTTTCTTGATGTGTGTGCTCAGAGCAATGAACTTGGGACTGCTTTTGTGTGTCCCAGAGGTTCCATTGTGATTATTCTTTTGGGAGAGTCCAGTTGTGGGCCTGAACTCTGGGTCTGGGCGCTGTCTCTCAGCTCTTCAGCTCAAGGCTAGCACTCTACCACTTGAGCCACAGCAACACTTCCGGCTTTTTTCTTTTTGCTTATGTGGTGCTGAGGAATCAAACCCAGGGCCTCAGGCATGCAAGTCAAGCACTCTACCACTGAGCCACCTTCCCAGCCCCTGTGAAATGCTTTATTTTTCATTGAATTGTAGAACTTACTAATTTTTTCTTTAATTTGTTCTGTGACCCAGGTGTTATGCAGTATAGTATGCTGTTCAGCTTTCATGTATATGAGTAATTTCTGCAGTCTGCTTTGTTGTTGAGAACTAGGAACCAGGATACAAGGACATATGCACCTCCATGTTCATTGTTGCCCTGTTCATAATAGCCAAGATATGGAAACAACCCAGACACTCCACTACAGATGAATGGATCCAAAAATTGTGGAATATTATGTAGCCATTAGAAAGAACAAAATAATGGCATTTTCAGGGAAATGGATGGAGCTAGAACAAATCATGTTGAGCGAAATAAGCCAAGATCAGAGTGACAAATGGCATATGGTCTTCCTGATAGGCAGATGTTAAATTCAAAACACAATGAAGTACGACACAGTAAATAGGACTCAAGAAACAAAGAACCTTTTCTTAATACATTGCAACAATGATACCCACAGGACAGTATATTGGAAACGAACTTTACAACTTTGGGTGGGCTTGATTTCTATCTGAAGGGAGGAGTGTAGGAGGTGGGGGAGGGAAGGGATAGAGGGACAACAACAAGGAAAGAGTTAACAATGATCAACAAGTAATGTACTCATTGCCTTCCTCATGTAACTGTGACCCCTCTGTACAGCATCTTCACAATAAAATATTTTTTTAAAAAATAAAGGACCTTTTCTTAATTTGTCACATCATTTTTAGATGACTGTATGCTCTTGACCCCTCATATGGTATATACATGTGCATATAAGAGGGAAGCTGAGAGGAGGGAACAGGAAAAAGGACTTAAAGATTATTAAGACTTAAAGATAAATTCTATAAATGCATAGTTTTTTATTTTTATCCTCTATTTTGGTTCAAATTTCAGAATTGTTCTTCCAGTTTATCTTTCTATATTTTAATCTTTTGCTCCCATACATTTCTACATTCTAGAATAGAAAAAGGATTAGATTAAAATTTATTGGACATGTCACAGTTTTTTAGTGCTTTCTTTAGATACTTCCTCCTATAACTTCTTTAACAATGACTAGGGTTTATACTCAAAGGCTGTGTGCTTGCTTGGCCAGTGCTCTACCCCTTGAGCCACATTTCTAGCCCCAAATAATCTTAAATTGAAGTAATCTTTCTCTCCCAACACAGACTTTTGACATGCTTGTGTGCATTTATACGGAGTGACTTTCTCCAGAAATTCTTTCTTCCTCCTCAGTGAAGGTCTGTTCATGTGTTACGATTACTTAAAATTGTTGTTTCCCTCCCAAATTTGCTCCTGATTGTCTCGTTTGAATGAGGTCTTTCTCACATCTGAGCAATTTGTTACTCAATGTGATCATGGCATCTGTGTTACCTTACCTGGTTTTTTAACTCAGGCAAAATTAGATCTTCTTGAGATTGCTTTCAAGTAAAATAGAAAGGATGGGTGGTATTACATAATAGACCCTCAGATTGTTTTGTGTTAGATGTAATCACATGCAGATTCTAAAATAGAAAACCTCTGTTCCTAAGTGACAATAATTTTCCCACAGTGGACTGCCTGGAATACAGACTCTGAAATTGGTTGATTTTTATTTTTTCAAGTTAAATTGAATTAATACAAAATTGTTCAGAATACAAGGAGGAAACTGTGGCTGTTAACAATGAACAGAACTACTGATAAAAAAGAAATAGAAGCCACCTGTTCTAAGTTACCATTCTACCTCCTCTGCCACCTTTTTCTGGTCCTTGAAATTCCCCTGTCTCGGCTTTCTCTACCAATAAGTCTTCCCCAAGGAGAGTCAGTTATCCTGGCAATTTTCCAAGACCATTTGCAAAAGAGAGAGAGAGAGAAAGAGAGAGAGAGAGAAAACAGGAAGTTGAACTACTAGAGGTTCATTAAGCATGAAAAATGATAAAAATCATACAATGTAGAAACTATCAAACTTTGTTATAGATTTTAAACAAAACCCCTCTTTACTTTGCAATAATTATTTTCAAGAAGGCCCAAGAACATATCCAGTGGGGTATGTAAAACCCTCTTATATCACCCTCCCAATAACATAATTGCATAACTAATAATGTAAAATCATAACCTGAAAATTAACAACTGTATAATTTATATAGCTTATTTAAATGTCACCAGTGATACATTTCCTGTTTTACATCTGTATATGTGTAGCTGTGTACAATTTCATTATGTGACTACAGGCAATGATACAATCAATGTCACGATCTATGCCTACACACAGGACTCCCTGATACTTCACAGGTATGGCCACATTTACCATGAGAACTCTACTCCTCCTAACTTACACCTGCTCATCTGTTTCCATCTCTGTATTATTTCACAGGTAGAATATTAATAAAAATTAATCTATATATTCTTTTGAGATTTTTTAATCCATCATTTCTTTGAGGTATATACATGTTTAAAGTGTATAAACTTTTTATAATACATATCATTCAGCTAATCTTGCTTGGAAATATTCTATGTATGGATTTATTTGTTTTTATTTATTTAAGTCTCCACCCAAAAAAACATTAGGGTCATTTCTAGTATGTGGTTATCATGAATAAAAATATTATTTTATTCTTCTCATGTCCATTGCTTTAGTCCATGTGATAGAAATGCATATTTTGTGTAGAACATGAAGAACAGAGTCTAGTCCATAAACTCACCATTTGTGATATAGTTGCCAGAATAGACTGTGCTTAGATTTCTATCTGAAGCTTCTTCAGGAATTAAACTTTTGTCACAAACATTGGGAAAACACATTCAATTGTCAGTGTGTTAGTAAGTTGCTAGTAACTTGTGTTACTAGACTTTGCTTGATTTTAAGAAAGTGCACTTAAAAGAAGTCATGATTTCAGAGACTTTAGAACACAGATGATTGTCTTTGGGCTTGTCCTATGAGACTAGAAAATGCTTGTGGTGGATTTAATCTGTTACTTATGAAGACTGCTGGAAGTGCAGAGACAAACAGGGTCAGGGCTATCTGTCTACCCCTTTCAAATGCCATGTCCCCAATGACCTAAGCGCTTCCAAACCCTCCTAGATGTTCTACCAAGTAAACATTTCACATGTGGTCTTTGGAGGAAATTTAAATCCAAACTATAATGACTAGTACCACCAGCAAGAGTAAACGGAAGTATTAAAAAAGAAAAAAAAGCCAGAAAAACTAAAATAAAGTGAAAGTAAAAACAAACAAAAGCCCAGCAACAATACACACATATGCAAGGTCTCTAAACATCTCTAATTCATGACAAATAATACAAAAGAGATGCCTGAAGTATAAGACTGGAACTTTAGTTTTTGAATACAAAAAATATAATAAAACAGAGATACAACTTAATTTCTATAGCAATAAAAACATAAAGAAAAAACAGAGACAAATTATTTTCTATATCATTGCTTTCTGTTGTACATGACAGTGAAAAAATTTAAATCATGTTTCAAAATATAAAATAATTTGATGTCACCTTTAGTCAAACTACTCCAAATTATGTTGTTGCTTACCTTATGATTATATAGTCTAATACTTAGAAAAGTTCACTGCTGTATATTTTTTCACAATGCCATTGTTCATCTTAGTGTAGATTTTCTTTTAAAATACATTTACTTGGAAAATTATGTTTTTTGATGCAATATTGCCTTTACCAAATTTTTCAGGTTTAAAATATTATTATATATATAGAATATTTTTAAACTAAAGGCACATAATAAGGAGGTAATTCTAAACTTAAAATTTCTACTTATATTCCAATAAGCACAGTACTTCTTTTTCTATATCATTTATGCAATAGATAAAATAATTGATTTATTTTATCTATTAGAATAATAATTTTATTCATAAATATATTTATAATTAGTTGATACTGAACATAATACTTGTTATTATCATTGCATAAAGTTATTTTCACTATCTCAAGTTTTCTTGCATTTTATTATTTTTTTCAACTGCAATAAATCATATTAAAACTTATTTTCTTTTGTAAAATAAATGTTTTTAGCAAGCAACAGAAATCAATGAGATTATAGTCACTAGAGATAGTAACAAACCACTGTTTTATTAATAACTAAAGAATATGCATATAGTTACTATATTGTTCAATTACTCATAATTATAATATTGAAAATAATTCTAGAACCAGTGATATGCTGGAATTCCAGAAGTTACCTATAGGCACAAGGACCATATTGGTAAAGTTAAATTATACTCTAGAGAAATACATGCAAATAACCAATTTAAGCAATTTACGTAATCACTGCTATGTGAATAGAGGATGCGATGGGTGTTATTTGTTCCTGTGGGTCTTTGAATGCTGTTGCCTCCCTGCCTGCCAGGGAATCTTGTGGACATCCTTTCAGCTAATCACATTTTCTTAAGGAAATCTCTCTTTGTAAAATTTAATATTTCTGCATGAAGAAGAATATTATGTTTTTAAACTTCACACTGCACATTAAAAATAAGAACAACAAAGAAAAAAAAAGAAAGAAGACTTCTCATTGTTTGGTAAAATCTTTTAGAGAAAATCCTACCATTTCAACAGAGAAAAGGATAAGAGAGAATGAAACCAAAGGGAAAAAATAGATGAGAAAAACAGAACCAAGAAGTTAAAAGGCACTCAAGTAGAGTTAGGAGGAAAGAGAATGAAGAGTAAATGTATTGGCTGAAAACATCAGTGAAGACTGAGTTCACCATGATGAAGGCAACGAGAAAGGAACTAAAATGTGCTCACTTGAGGATACTGCTAAAATGGAATATGTGGCTGGTGACTACTGCCTTAGACAGCAAAAGTCTTGGTGTTTGAAGCAGACCAAGTTGCCAAGCACCAATGACTCATGTCTGTAATCTTACCTATTCAGGATGCTGAGGTCTGAGGATTGGGATTTGAAGCCAGCTTGGGCAGGGGAGTCTGTGAGATTCTTAATCCAATTAATCAGCAAAAAGCTGGAAATGGAGCTGTGATCAAGTAATAGAGTGCTATCCTTGAGCAAAAAACTCAAGACAGTGCCAAGGCCCTGAGTTCAAGCCCCAGGACTGAAGTGCGTGCGCGCACGCGTGCGCACACACACACACACACACACACACACACAGGAGGTTATAAGTCATGTCTATACAGTCCAGGGGCAACTGGGGGAAATGGAAATGTTTAGTGTCACTGCCAGTGTAGTAGCCTCAACCCAAGTCGCTTCTAATCCCTTAAAATACAATTTCTATAAGTGAGCAACTGAATTAAATTTTTTTAAGTTTGATTGATTCAAGTGTAAACAGACATATGTGGTTGGTGATTGCTGCCTTGGACAGAAGAAGTCTTGGTGTTTTAAGTATACCATGATTTTATAGACTTCACTGAAGAAGCCCATTTCATACTACACCCACCCCCAACTTCAATTCTTTAATATACTGACAAATAGAAATGTCCAAACCTTGGGTACTAGATCAAAAGGAGTCTATCATATACTTTTATTGCTAAATATTATGGGAAATGACATACTCTCAAATTCATATGTTGAAACCCTAGTTCCTAGACTCTTATCTGGAGATAAAGTCATTTTAAAACAGTGATAGAATTTATACCATGGGAAGAGCTATACTATTGAAAGCAATCTGCAGATTCAGTTCAGTCCCCATCAGAGTCCCAATGTGATTCTTCACAGAAATAGAAAAAAAATCCTAAAATTCATATAAAAGCACAAAACACCTGGAATAGCCAGGGCAGTCTTTAGCCAAAACAAATAAACAAAAAAACCCATTGCTACAGGTATCATCACACCAAACTATCCTATAGAGTCATAGTAATTAAAGTAGCATGGTACCACAACAGACCTATTGACCAATGTGACAGAATAGAAGACTCCAAAAGGAATCCCATGCAGCCACAGCCATCTGATTCTTGACAGAGGAACCCAAAATATATATTAGAGAAAGCCTCTTCAGTAAATGGTGTTGGGATAAGTGAAGTTCTACTTGTGGAAGATTAGATTTCTGGCTCTCTCCCTGTACTAATATCAATTCAACATGAACCAAAGATCTTAATGTAAAAACTGATACTTTGAAAGTACTATGGAAAGTACAAGAAAAACATTGGAACATATTGGCATAGATAATAACTTCTTCAATAGGAGTCTAACTGACCAGCAAATAAGAGCAAGAATAGACAAGTGAGAGTGCATTGAACTAAATAACTTCTGCACAGCAAAGGAAACAGTCACTAGAATAAAAAGACAACCTACAGAATGGGAGAAATCTTTGCTACCTATATATCTGATAAGAGAATCTACACAAAGGGGGCTGGGAAGGTGGCTCAGTGGTAGAGTGCTTGCCTTGCATGCCTGAGGCCCTGGGCTTGATTCCTCAGTACCACATAAGCAGAAAAAGCCGGAAGTGGGGCTGAGGCTCAAGTGGTAGAGTGCTAGCCTTGAGCTGAAGAGCTGAGGGACAGCACCCGGGCCCAGAGTTCAAGCCCCATAACCAAAAAAAAAAAAGAATGGAGAATCTACACAGAGCTAAAAAAAACCCTGAACTCCTAATGAATCAATAACCCAGTCCATAAATGGGCAAATAAACTGAACAAACACTTCTTGAAAGAAGCATAAATGGCCTATAAATACATGGTTAAACGTTCAACATCGGTGGGCATAAAAGAAATGCAAATCAAAATGACATTGAGGTTTCATTTCACTTCAGTCAAAATGGCCATCATCAAGAAAGGTTTTGGGATAAAAAGAAATTCTAACACCCTGCGGGTAGGCATGTAAACTAGTGCAATAATTGTGGAGATCAGTATGGGAATCTTTAGAAAACTAAAAAGAGAAATTTCACTTAATCTAGTGACCGCCTCCCCTTGGATATGCATCCTGAAGAACGTAAGTCACAGTGCAGCAGAAACTTACCTGCTTGTGTTCATTGCAGCTCTATTCACAGGAGAGAGATAACCTATGGACACACTCCAGAGGTTCCATAACTGATGAATGCATTTAAAAATGAAGCATATAAGCCGGGTGCCAGTGGCTCATGCCTGTAAGCCTAGCTACTGAGGAGGCTGAGATCTGAGCATCACAGTTCAAAACCAGCCCAGGCAGGAAACTCCATGAGACTCTTATCTCCAATAAACCACTAGAAAACTGGAACTGGCACTGTGGCTCAAGCAGTAGAGCGCTTGCCTTAAGCTGAAGAGCACAGACAAAGCGCCCAAGCCCAGAGTTCAAGCCCCATGACCGAAAGTAGCATATATCTACCAAAATGCTGTTTTGTAAGAAAGACTCTAAAATTATGTCATTTGCAAGTAAATGGATAGAAGTGGAGGTCATCGTGTTAAATGAAATAAAGCAGTTCAGAAGAACAAAGGTCACATGTTTTCTCTCATGTAGAATCCAGGCTTAAAAGATAAACATATATGAATACATATAGCATCATATACACATATATAGAGAATACACTTGTAATTGTTGAATTTCTTGTGGGGACTCTACAGGAAGGAATATTAGAGGGTCAAGAATATGGAAATGCATATGGGAAGAGGGCATAAAGAAACACTGAAGACTTGAATAAAAGGTGTCAGGGGAAGGCGAGAGTAATTAAGGGGTAAATATGATTGACAGAGTAACAGGTGCTTGCACAGTGAAACTTCTTTGACCAAATAGTATATGCTTGAAAATATGAATGACAAAAATATAAAACATCTTGTGAGAGAGAGTGTTAGTGGGAAGAGAGAGGGCAAATGGAGAGGCAAAAGAGGAAGATGGTAGAAATACATTCTATATACATGTATGAAAATAAAAACCTGTTGAATTTTTTTTCTGGTCCTGAAACTCGAACTTAGTGCCTGGGCACTGTCCCTGAGCCTCTGTGTGCTCAAGGCTAGCACTCTACCAGTATAGAGTGAAACATAACATATTCGGTTGACAATAAAAGTAAATTAAAAAATAAAACTTTATTTTTTAGCTAGATGCTAGTGGCTCACGCCTGTAATCCTAGCTTGTCAGGAGGCTGAGATCTGAGGATCACAGTTCAAAGCCAGCCCCAGGCAGGAAAATCTGTGAGCCTCTTATCTTCAATTAACCACTCAAAAAAGTAGAACTGTGGCTCAAAGTGGCAGAGTGCTAGTTTTGAGCAAAAAGAGCTAAGGGATAGTATCCAGGCCCTGTGTTCAAACCCCACCAATGAAAACAAACAAACAACAACAAATCCTTTATTCTTGACCATTTTCTCCAACCTGAGAACGCAGAATCAATACCAATAGGTAAGACTCAGAATCTTACAGTAGAGCATTCAACGGAAGAAACAAATTATAAACCACAATTACCTGCTACTAAGAATTATTTTATATGCTCAGCAATTGAAATCCTAAAAGCCATATTAATGACAGTTAAATGGTAGTTCCCTCTGCAGAATGACAGGCTTTACAATGTAACTGTTCCTGCAAGATCGAAAGGGAATTTCTGATTACTAGCCCTGGGTTTGGTGCTGTGAAGGTCAGCATTCTTAAGCAGGGAATTTGCATAGTGTCTGAGCATTACCAGAGCTGCATAAATCACCTATGCAATGGTCAAAGATTTTTGCTGGCAGGAATTGTGAGCAAGTAGCAAGAATGAAGGCTCTCTCTCTCTCTCTCTCTCTCTCTCTCTCTCTTTCTCTCTCTTTCTCTCTCTCTCTCTCTCTCTCTCTCTGTGCATGTCTTGTCAATAGAATATATTATGTTTCATTCTATGCTTTTTTCTTAAGATGAATGTTTTCTTAAGATAGATGTTATCTTAGGTTTTGTGCAATATGCTCCATGCCTCACATAGCAGCTAGGCATGATCTGACCTGTAATAGTACTTTGAATCTTACAGATACCAGAGTATCACAATAAGATGCAGTTTTTTCTGAAATGTGACAAGTCTTCAGTGTTATGTGGTTCAATAGCAATTTTCTACCAATTGGTATAAATGGCATATACCATTGGCATCAGGTGATAAATAGGCAAATCTTATCTAGTAGAATGGAAATGATATGCATTATTTACAGAGATTCAAGGATCTTAACAGAAAGCTGTGTGGAGTGTTGTATCACATTACAGATACACATCTCTAACTATGGGTATTTTTTTTCATGAAAAATCTCATTTGGAAACAGCACTAAAGCTGGCTCACCTTCCAGATGAAGTCATGGAGTTGACAAAATCAGTTTTCCAACCCCTCCTCCATCACTAGTATTATTTTATTGTCCATGGTGTGAAGTAGTGAAGTAGCTCATTTAGGCAATTCCCTAGTGCTCTAGACATGTATTTTGTCTCTTTCTTGCATTAAGATTTAACTGTAAGTCTGGTGCTGGTTGCTGACATCTGTAATCCTAGCTACTCAGGATGCTGAAATCAAAGGATCAAGATATGAAGTCAGCCTGGGAATAAATGTTCTGGAGACTCTATCTCCAAAATAACCAGCAAAAAAGTAGGGCTGGAGCTTTGGGCCATATTATAGAATACTAGCTTAAAAAAGTAAGCCAGGCAAGTGCAAGGCCCTGAGTTCAAACCCCAGTGCCAGAAAAAATTTAATTAAAAACAAACAAATGATTTAACTTTTTTCTTTATGTTCTGTAGCATAAGAATAGTAAATAATAAGCTACTATCATGACTAAATCAATAGATTATAATGGAATTATATTATAATATTATTCTAGGCATTATCATGCTAATGTTGCAAGGTTAAATGACAGTTGTGAATGCAGATAATTTGACTCCATGATAAAATGTCGGTATATGAGAGATAGACCAGGAGAGTGGGTAGGAGAGAGGGAAGAAGGGAGGGAGGGAGAGGGAGGAGGAGGAGGAAGAGAGAGAGAGAGACAGAGACAGAGACAGAGAAAAAGATCTCCCAGGTAGAGCTTTTGTTTCTTCTGTGTTTTCATTTGTGAGTGTGTCAGTCTTGGGGCTTGAACTCAATGCCAAAGTGCCATTCTTGGAGCTTTTGTGTTCAAAGCTAGTACTCTACCACTTGAGCCACTGCTCCACTTATGGCTTTTTTAGTGATTAATTGGAGTCTGGATTGGCTTTGAACTGCAGTCCTTAGATCTCAGCCTTCTGAGCAGCTAGGATTACAGGTATGAGCCACTGGCACCTGGCTGAAATATTTTTTAATGAAGCTCTCTACCCTACCTTTGTGAAGGCTTTCCTTCAGTTAGGAGGTACTTTGTGTGGAAAACAGACATAAAAGATTCTCCTTGATAATAAAGAGTTGCTATATGCACTTTCATTTATTATTCTGTAAGCCAATCTTTTATCAGAACTAGTAGAAATATCTGCACTAGGGGCTGGGATGCAGTTCAGTGGCAAAGCATTTGCAACATCCCTGTGTTCAATCCCCAGTACCAAAAAAGAAAACAATCAACTATGTAAAGGAAGTGGGCACTGTGGTTCCAAGTGGTAGAGAGCTAGCCTTGAGTGAAAATGCTCAGGGACAGTTTCCAGGCCCTAAGTTCAAGCCCCACAACTGACAAAAAAAAGGAAAAGGAAAAAAAGAGAAATGTCTGCATTAGAGAGATCCCACTTTTATTTTTCACCATGGGAATTGGTTCTTTTAAAGCAACTGTATCAGTCAGGATAAGTGAAGGTATGTTTTTATAACAAGCAATTCCCAATTCTTGATGACTGGTTACAATAAACTTAGTCTCTTGTATTATATATCCTTTTGGATGGTCTAGAAATTTTGTTCCAAGTCATTTTTCTCCCTGAGATTAGACTCAGAAAAAGACTGTACTAGAAATTGTCAACTACTGTATTAGAGGAAGAAAAGAGCTCTGGGAAGTCCCACATTAGCTTAGCCCTGAAGTAATAGGCATACCTTCTATTCACAAGTCAATGTCCAAAATTAGTTACAGGCCTCTCCCAGCAACAAGGCATCAGAAATTTTATTTCCACTCTCTTGAGTCTGAAAGACAGAAAATTTTGATACATTTGGCCACCAGCATAAATAGTAACCACAGAACTCAAGAGGCTCTTTTACTTTAGGATTTTTAATGACAAACAGCTTAAATTACCCATGTGCATATAATAAAAGAACTGTGTTCATTGTATTAATTAATTTAGTCATAAACCAATGCATAGAAAACTATATATGATTACAACCAAAAGTGTCCAGAGAAGTTTGTCTCTCCTAGGCCTGTTTGAATGATCCTATTTTTCTGTCCTGTCCCCTATTATCTTCTTTAATAGTCTGGGCATTCCATGTCAAATGATCAGCTTTTTAATCATATTTGATGAATTAATCACAAAGAGTCCCCAGTTTGTAACCTCCAAATGGTAAAACTTTCATTCTGGTTCATTGAAACTTCTGCTTTAATTATACAGACTTTAAATAAACTTACATTGCTCTGCTTATTTTCTTTTCTTTTTTTCACCACAAAAATGCATGATTCATGGGGAATGTAGGGGTTTCCCCAATATGAATGTGTTCTGAGATGTGTTCTTCAGTCTGTGAGTATCTCTACATGAGTTATATGATATGGTGAAGTCATATAAGTAAATCATACAAAATTGTCTTTTTTATAGATCAAGCAGTTAAATACTATCAATGTCATGTTTTTTTCCATTTCTCAATATATTCCAATAAATACCTGCATAGCTTTAGCTTTTAAAAGTTTTTCCAGGATGAATATTCTTTTAGAGTCTTTCTCATTTTGTTTGTATCCGTAGTAAGAATCAATGGTATGGTGTATCACTTCAGATAAACTTAGTTTTTCTTTTTCATTGTTACATGGTCCTATGTGAACTCTGGCTTTCATTTGTGTGTGGGCATAAAACAATAGCAGTCTCATAGAGATGCTGTGTGGATTAGATTAGATTGTGTGTGTGTGTGTGTGTGTGTGTGTGTGTGTGTGTTATATGTGTAGCATAGTGGCTAGCATTTGTCAAATGGCAATTTTATGTAGTAGTTTACTCTTCCCCACGTAAGATACATGCCAAGACTCCAGTAAATGTTTGAAACGACAGGAGGGCTAAACCCAATATGAGCTCTACTTTGTTCTTTATGCCCTGAAGCATTGCACTTAGTACTACAGTTAAATTCTCCTTCCAAATGTTCTGCCCAGCTGTCTCCTTGACACCACTACTCTTGTGTTTTGGATCTAGAAGAAATAAGAGTTACTTGAATCCAAGCACTATGATATCCTATCAACCTGATAACAGAGGCAGCTATGAAGTGACTTAAGTGACTTATGGGTAGGTAATAGGTGTGGTGTGGATGTGACCATGTCAAAGAGATGATGCACATCTAGGGATGGACAAGAATGAAGATGGATGGCGTCACATTACTCAGAATGATGCACTACTTAAAATTTAGGACTTGTTCGTTCTCGGAATTTTCTGTTTGATAACTTGGGACTGGATGGATCACGAGTAACTGAAACTATACAAAATAAAACAGCTCATGAATAGTACTGTATATTATTTTATATATATTTGCAAGTTTGTGTATTTGTATATTAACTTCAGATATCACATTTTTGTTTATCAAGTGTAGATCTGCAGATCAATATTTGTAAGTGCTGCTGACTGACATAGCTACATTAAATATTGCCAATTTGTAATTATATTCTACCCCAGATTTTCCTGATAAGTTGTTCCGTGCCCTCAGTGAGTGTGTGTTGCAAGAACATTTGCTCCTTCCACAGTAGTCCATTCCATGCAAGGACAGTGGATTCAAAGACATCTCCTCACAGCCTCCACATCACGAAAAGTGCCTCTGAGTTCACCCAGAGGAAGATCTATCAGAGTAAGTCAGAATGATGAAAACTTCTACTACGTTCCCATGGAAACCCTCATGCTACCTAGGAGATACAACAAAGCAAAGGCAAGTAGAGTTGGAAGACCCTGTCAGAACAAAGGATAGCCTCCATGCTCAAACTTCCAGGCCATTTCTGTTGATTTCTTTTTTGGAAGGATGGAGTGAGGGATGAAGTATAGGAATTCTACAATTATCCAATTTTTCCTCCTTCAACAACAATTTGCATAGAATGAGTCAATTAATGAGCAGATAAAAGGGCTGATGTGGCTTGCCAGTCACCAGGAGTTATTAGTAAGTAGGTCCTTTCATTCTTCCCTCCCTCCTATCACCAAATGAAGGCTTAGTAAAAATTCGATGCTTTTGCAAATAAAATTCACTTCTATGTAGCTTGGCACCCACCAAATTAAGAAAGAACTTTAGGAGAATTTGAAATTAATATGAACAGGAAGAAAGCATTAAGACAATTCAATTTTGGCTTCTCTAATAGCTAGCTTGGAGAAAACATACAGAGTTGGTGGACATTCCTTCAGATTTCTCCTATCCAAAATATGTTTGCTCAAAATAAAAACACATATGCCTATGATCTGAGATAAATAGGAAATAACCTCAGTGTCTACTTGAGATTTTACGTTTCTTGTTGTTAGAAAGGAATATCATTTTTTTTCAAACTCCCAAATGCACCATGAGTACTTACAAAACTTTCTATCAATTTCATTTTTCATTCACTTAATTCCTGTTTTAAAGAGTTTATAGCTACCACATAAGTAAAGTCTCGGCATCCTTTCTAAGATAGGAAGGGATTCCATCGTAATTTTAAATGTCTAAGTTATCTTTAAAGTAAAACTTACAGTGTGCCAGTCAACTTTTCATCACTACATTGGAATACCTAACTTACAAAGAAGGCTTATTTTAGCTTGAAGTTTTGAAGGGTTCTATCCATGTGCAATTGTGACATTGCTCACATTGCTTTGGGGCTGTGTTGAGGCAGCGTGTCATCGTGGAGCACATGAAGAAGCACAACTGATCATATCAGGAGCCATGGAGCAAAGCCAGAAAGAAGGGGCCCAGATGCCACAATCTCCTTCGAAGTCATAGGCCTAAAGACCTAAGGATTTCCATTAATCCTAGCCTTTCAAAAGTCCATCACGCCCCAGTAGCCTTTAATACATGGGCCAGCATGTATTAAAGAAATTCATATGTAAACTATTTCTGAAAAGTCAGTAATCTTACAACTTAATGTGAACACTTATTAACATTTTTGACAATTAATAAACATTGGATATCATAGAGAATTAACGTATTTTCAGTAGTCAAATGGGAATTAATCGGTGCTAAAGAAATCAACAACACTATTTTCTTCATCTATAAGAAACAACTTATCTCTCTATTCATTTATAGCACCAAGATATCTCTCCATCCCTGGCTTAGACGCATTCCCCAACCCCGCTAGCCTGTGTGTAACTCAGCCCTCCATTGAGTTGAGGAACCGCCTATGTATTGTGTCATAAGGCACAGGCCAGATTGTGGATATAATTGATTGGCAGATCCCGGAAGTCGTTCCTGGGCTAGCAACTCTTCTGGCACAATGAAGAGAAGCCAGCACAAGCTGTAACCTCTTCCAGGATTCCTCCACGGAAGCATACTGATGGAGTCAGGTGAGTCACACGATCTGCTCATTAGGAAGCCTTGTCTTTCTGCCAGTCTCCCTGTAGGAGCTCAGTCAATATTAATTGAATGAATGAATGACCTGACATGAAGTATGATGTCGATGATACTGAGAGACTTTCCCTGTGATGGTCAGATGGTCCTCCTGGCACACAAACAATAGGATCTCTGGAGGTTATTACTTTTCCTAGCTGGTGGCCAAGACAATGGCTTTGCAACTGACAGCATTCCTCTCTGTAAAAAAAGAATGACAATATGTTCTCTGCCAACATTTGCTCTTATTTGATATTAAAGAGAGCTAAAAAATTGGTTCTTCCACATAGCATTTTAACTACAAAAGGTGAGAACAGAAAACACACTCTGCCCCTCAGTCATAAGCTTTTAAGAACTAGCCAAGAATCTTGATTTTTAGTGCCTTTTAAAAATGATTTTTATTCTGTTTGTCTAAAGCATTCAATAGCATCTTCAAAGCATTCAAATTCATTTTCAAAAACAATAATACATTTATGTTCATAATATTTTTGAGTAATCCATTTTAAAATGATTTAATTAAAGTAAGTATGACTGGCATAAATATATACTAGTAATGAACACAAGTGGCCTTGATCAACAACATTTTAAGAGATGAGAGTGGAATAGCAGTAAGCACACTGCAGAGTAGATGAAAGGGTTTCCTTGTATTGAGGGCCTCTGCCAGGATGTTGTGCAGATGGAATAAGAGGACTTGCAAATGTCAGGGACCACCTATATGGAGGTGGATGAAGATGACCCTCTGTACTACTGGCTTTGCATTCTCTGGATTTGGCTGATGAGACAGTCTTTCTCTTCAGGGCTTCCCTGAAAACCCCTCATACCATTGTGTATTACCTGGTTATCTTTATCTCTACACCAGGCTGCCACTTGCAGTTCTTAACCTGTAAGAATCCTGAACCTGCCTCTAGTTGTTTATTTTTTAATTGTTGTAATGGTGATATACAGAGGGTTTACAGTTCCATAAGTCAGGTAATATGTACATTTCTTTTTTGAACAGTATCCTACCCTCTCTTGTTTTCTCCCATTTTTTCCCTCCCAACTCCCCTCCCCCCCACACAAATTGTATAATTCATTTCCAACATAATGTCTAGTGAGTATCACTGCTGAATTAGTTCACCCTTTCTCCCACTGTTTCTGTTCTTCCCCTACCCCTCTCCAAACCAGATAAACTTATATACAAGACAAAAGGTACAGAAATCAAAAACAGTAACAAGAGGGGAAAGATGGGGGAAAAGTATAATAAAAAGTAAAATAAAAGAATCTCTTGTTTCCATTTCTTTCCATACCTATGAAGGCAGAACTACCAGGATTCTGTCCATCTAGACCTACCTAAAGCTTTTAATTGAGCATTTTCATTTTAATGTATAGATTTGCTATTAAGTTAGCAATGCCATAAAAGTGAATTATAAAAGTATCTCCACCTTCTCCCACTCATCATCTATAATACATCATTAGCTTCCTAGTCTTCAAACAAGATCCCTTCTGGCTCAATTTCATCACTCCATCAATTTTTACCACAATCCATTGAAATGAAATTCATTTGGTTGAAATCAATAAAATACCAAATCATTGCTGTCATGTTTTCCTTCTAAAGTAACATCTTTGATGTAATTTTAAGTGGTATATTGTGTTTATTTTTTTAACTTAAATTTTATTGTAAAGGTGATGTACAGAGGGGCTACAGTTACATGAGTAAAGTACTGTGTACATTTCTTTTTGAACAGTATTAACCCCCTCCCTCAATTTTTCCTACTCCCCTCCAGTTGTAAAGTTTATTTCCAATGTAGTGTCTAGTGAGTATCACTGTTGAATTGGTCCACCCTTTGTCTCACTGTTTCTGTGATTTCCCATTCCCTTCCCCAAATCAGATAAACTTATGTGCAAGACAAAGGGTACAGAAATCAAAAACAGTGACAACAGGGAATAAGCCAAAGAGAAAAAGGAAAGTAAAAGAAATAATTGCAAACAGCACAATGGAAATAAAACCTCACTTACATTTCTTTGAGTTCATTTCAATAAGCCTCATTTTATATGGTCATATGCACTTAACTATTGAGCCATTGTGATCTTCTCCTAAGAAGGTCCTTCTTTGTTCTTCCTGTATGATGCTTAGAGTGCTGTTTAATTAATCATGTCCAAGTATAATCATGTGTCTTTTACTATCCAATGGATTAACTTGTAGATTTATAGACATATTCTATATAGACATGTCTATATAGATATATAGATAAATGAGGGAAACCATGGAGCCTATGTTTCTTTGGGCCTGGCTTACTTCACTTCAATATAATTTTTTCCAAGTCTTTCCATTTCCTTACAAGTGGGACAATGCCATTCTTTCTGATGGAAGCATAGAATTTCATTGTGTATATATACCACATTTTCTTGATCTGTTCATCTATGGAAGAGCATCTGTGTTGGTTCCATATCTTAGCTATGGTAAATAATGCTGCAATGAACATGGTTGTGCTAGTGGCATTAGGGCAGGTTGGTTTGTGGTTATTTAGGTAAGTGCCTAGGGGTGGGATTGTTGGGTAATAGGGAAGCTCTATGTTTACTCTTTTGAGGAACCTCCATACTGCTTTCCAGAGTGGTTGAACAGTTTACATTCCCACCAACAGTGAAATAGCATTCTATTTTGGTCACATTCCTGCCAGCATCTGTTAATGTTAGTTTTCTTGATAACAGCCATTCTAACTGGAGTGAGATGGAATCTCAATGTTGTCTTGATTTGCATTTCTTTTAGGGCCAGAGATGTCAACCATCTCTTCATGTGTCTATTGATCATTCTTACTTCTTCTGAGAAGTTTCTCTTTAAGTCTTTTGTCCATGTATAAATTGGGTTGTTGTTTCCTTGAGGATTTGGGTTTGGGGGTTTAATTTTTTGAGCTCTAAGAATATTTTAGATATGAGGCATTTGTCTGATGCTTGGCTAGTAAAGATCTCCCATTCTGTGGGCTTTCTATTTATTTTGCTAGCTATGTCCTTTTTCATGCTCTTCAGTTTGATTCAATCCCATTTATCCAGTCTTTCTTTGATTTGTCTTTTCTGGATCTTTACTTAGGAAGTTTCGAACTGTGCCAAGGAGCCCAAGTGTTTCCCTTATCACTTCTTGTCATTTCTTTCAGGATATCAGGTCTTACATCAAGGTTCTTGATCCAATTGGAATTGGTTCTGGTGCAGGCTGATATTAAGGATCTAGCTTTGATTTTCTGCACAGGTATAGCCAATTCTGCCAGCACCAATTGTTGAAGTGCCCTAGTTTCTTATTGCTGGGAAATATTCACTTCTCTTCATGGTCCTCTAGGATAGGACACAGAGGACATCACAGAAAATTTCCCTTCCATCTGACTCTTTTGTTTTTGGAGCAGCAAACTCTGGAAGTTCAGGCTGCTCCAAATCTAACCACCTGCAGTCCTATGGATACTGAGAATAGCTTAACTCTCAGGCATCTTTGCATTCCCAAATTCTCAGCATATTTCAGTTTTCCAAGTAATTCCATACACACCTCCTTCTTAAAGTTTCCCATTTGACATGATGGAAATAGGACCCATCCTCACTTTTGGAACCTACAGTGACAACAGATCTCTCAAAAATGTCATCCCAAATTTCCTCCCATTTGCATACATTTTGTCTATTTGTGTTTCTTTCTTAGTTGAGATCTACAAGTCCCATAAGTCCTGTCCATAAGCAGCTTTCTACCTTTTCCTTTATAAATTCTGCAGGTAGATAGGTTTAGCTGTCTATTTTATTGTCATGAAAGTACAGGTTGAGTCAGGAAGTATCACCTTCTACCAACCTGTTAACTAATTTCTGTGCCATTCTCTGATGCAGAGCAAAGATGAATGCCACCTCTAAACAAATAAATATGCAAACCTATGCAAGACATGTCTGACAAGATACATCTACAATATAAACTGCTCTTTAATAGTCAATTTTATTTGTCTTAGAAGCTTTCCTCTAATGCCAATTATGCTCAATTTTGGAAGCATTCTTAAATCTCAAATAGAGAAAGTGGCAGTTGTGCAGAGACACTGTAATTCCAACAAAGAACGAGACTACAGGTCAGAAGTAGCCCTTGGTCAGAGATTCCTAGAATCAACTTTTGGGTAACTACATTCTTCTTGATTGGAATTCTCACCTAAAAACCTCAAAATGTTCTCTATTAGAAAACCTCCCAGGCTGACACAATAATTCTTTCCTTCCATACTAGAGCCACACATACAAACTGACATTGAAGTATGTGGACACGAAGTAACAGAAGACGACATTTAAGAGAAAAGAAAACCAATGCATATCAAGTATTAGACCACAGAAAGATCACAGAAGTCCCTGATCCTGCCATGCTCATAACAGAAGTCTCCAAATATCATGTTAAATTTCTAGAAGAATGCTATTTGCCTCCTGGGACTTACTGTTACCTCTGCTGTGCTCTGTTGACATGAACTGTTGCCATGTGGTTGGTTATTTGTCTCCTGTTGGCAAAATAGTGCCCACATGGTCTGTTCCTGCTCCTACACATGTGTTCTCCCCAACAAGGATACTTGGCCAGTCCTACTCACCTTGCTTTTCCGGAGCCTGATCTGTTATGCTGAATTAATTCTTGGCTTGTTCACTGGATCCAGTGACCTTTACTGTGCACCTGTTCTGGAGAAGCACTGAACTGGACAGAACTTGTTTTTGTAGTAAGTGAAAGACAATTTGAACTAGCTAGGCAGAAAGGGTGAAATTGTAAACCCAGTATGCAGAATGTAGAGAGCCATAGCTAATGCCATAGGAGCCAGGGCCCCACTCCTGCAGGACTCTTTCTGCCCTTTACAATTGCCTCTATAGCTTCCTTCCCTCTATTTACTAACTTGCTCCTACATGCACTTGTCATGTAATGATAGCCAAAATCATATCCATATGGATTTCTGAGAAGAAAAAAAGTCCCTAACTCATTTCTAATAGTGAACAGAAAATGCTGGAGATTTGGCCTGTGGATATAAGCCAATCCCTAAAATACACTGTTTCTGGAAGGTACAGTGACACTTCTGGGAAGATGGAGGTTTGCTGAGAAACCCAGAAAGCAAGTATCCACCAGAGGCATAATGCTAGTCTTGCTATTAATGGGGAAAAGGGTCAAAAATTCTCCTTAGACAATTCTCTCTAGACAAACTCAAAAACAAATTTCTGCTCTTACTATATATATGCTACCAACAAAGAAAACTCCCCTAGTGCAATCTGCCACCTAAGGACCGTTTATGTCACTAGAAGCTCTTTATGTCTTCACTTGGAAAGGAGTAAGGAAAGTTAGGTAAAGCTATATAGTACAAGGCAACATTTCTGGGATTTCAATATTCACATACCTGTGCAAGCCTTGCTACTTGAGGACAGAGATCAAGAGGATAATCGTTCCAGGGCTTCCCAGGCCAAAAAAAACTTCACAAGAGTTCATCTCAATGGAAGAAGTTGAGCATGATCATGTGTGCTTGCCATCTCAGATTAGTGGAAAGTATAAAATAGGAAGACTGTGGGCCAGACATGGGTTGCTGTGCAAAAAATGAGACCCTGTCAAACTAACCAGTGTGAAAAAGGGTAGAGGTATGGCTCAGAATACCTGCCTGATATATATAAAGTTCTGAGTTCATATCTCAGTACTGTGAGCATACATAAGCACACACAAATACATATATGTATATATGCACGCATGTGTGTATACATACACACATCTGTATACATATATACATATATATGTGCATACATGCATAAATGCATATATATTCAATTTTATTTAATTTATCAAATTTCCTCCCTATAAAAATTCATGCTAATCTTTGAAGATTCCTTGAAAATGACATGATAGAAATTGTAAATGCATCTCTTCAGGAAGGAATAACTTTCTGTTTTAGGCATTCTGCACTCAATTTTCTCTCAAAGTTTAGCCCCTTATGCAATCTGACTCTCCTCCTCTGGCCTCAGGACAAATAAAAATTTCTACCAGAGCCACAGTCTGGTTAATTAAAGGACTCCAAGTCCTCAATTATCCATAATTTATGTATTTGTGAGTTTGTGAGATATTATATAACTGAAACAAATGATTATAGAATTCTGATTATATTTAATTCCATGCTTAGAATGAAAACAAATTGAACACTATTCTAGAAATAAACTTCACTTAAAACAATATGTTATTATCTTTAAGTAGTTGCACAAAGGAGTTGCCATTCAACAAAGCAGTTTATGAATTCAGTGCATTTTGATCAATGTCACCCCTTTCACCATCCTCACCCCCCCCAAACTCACTCCCTCCCTCACTTTTCTTAACATTTTAGGATATGGATTGAATTTGTTGCTATTTAACAAAGCAGTTTATGTATACAATACATCTGGATCTTCAACATTTTCACCATCACCCCCCTTCAGCCTATCCCTTCTTTTATTTTTCTTACTTTGTGGCATATACAATGAATTCTTGACTGCATTTACCTCCTTTATACCCTTCATTTGTCTATCCCTCTCCCCTTGACACCATACTTCTGTTGCCAGTATTCATTTCCTGGCACTTATTTTGTTTACTTTGTCTTTCTAAAGAATTATACTATTTCAGCTTTCCATAGAATGTATTATACTTAATTCATTTATAACCACTTGTAAATCCAGTGTGTTTACTTACAGATTTATAGGGATATTCTAGCTATCACAAATGAGAGAAACTATGCAACCTGTGTTTCTCTGGGTCTGGTATACTTCACCTAATATAAATTTTCCAAGTCTTTCCATTTCTTTATGAATGGCATAGTATCGTTCTTTCTGATGGATGAGTAGAATTACTCATATTACTCAATATTAAGAATTACTCAATATTTATCACAGTTTCTTGACCCATTCATCCATTGAAGAGCATCCGGGCTGATTCTATTTCTTGGCAATGGTAAATAGTCCTGCAGTAAACATGTTTGTGTTGATGGCTTTACTGTAGCCTTGTCTGTGCTCTACTAGATAAATGCCCAGAAGTGAAACTGCTGGGTCACAGGGTAGTTCTATGTTTACTTTTTTTTTTTTTTTTTTTTTTTGAGAAACCTCCATGTTGCTTTCCAGAGTGGTTGAACAAGGTTACATTTCCACCAACAGTGTGATAGGGTTCCTTTTGGCTAGATCCTTGCCAGCATTTGTTATTGTTAGTTTTTTTGGCAATGTCCATTCTAACTGGGGTGAGGTGAAATCTCAGTGTTGTTTTGATTTGCATTTCTTCTATGGCCAGGGATGCTGAACATTTCTTCATGTGTCTATTGGCCATTTTTATTTCTTCTTCTGAGAAGTCTCTCTTTAAGTCATTATTAATTAAGCTGCTGTTTCTTTGAGGACTTATTTTTTGAGGGCCTAAATCTTTGAGCTCTAAGTATATTTTGAATAAGAGGCCCTTGTCTGACAGATAACTGGTAAAAAAAAAAAAGGCCCCATTCTGTGGGCTTTCTATTTAGCTTGTTATCTGTGTCCTTTGCTACTCCTGTGTATTCTGAGAAAAGATTTCCAAACTTAATCTTCAACCACATGCTTCCAAGCTTTCAAGCATTTGTCTTTTTTATCAAGTAAAATCTCTCACTATTTTTATTATGCATATTCATACCAATTGATTTTAAATCATTTATTTGTCTATATGTAGATGTGATGTTTGTTTTTAAGTTCTATATGCTACCACTTTATAACTAGAACTTTGTCTACTGGAAAAGTATTTATTAAATAAGCATAGAGCTTAAAGTGGTACCAGCAAAGGCTTTTTTTTCTTGTGGCAGTCTTGGGGCTTGAACTCAGGAGCTAAGTGCTGTCCCTGATATTTTTTGTCAAGACCAGTGCTCTACCACTTGAGCTACAGCTCCACTTCCAGCTTTCTTATGGTTAAATGGAGGTAAGAATCTCGTAGACTTTCTTGCTTGGACTGGCTTTGAACTGTGATCCTCAGACTTTATCCTCATCAGTAGATGGGATTACACATGTGAGCCACGGGCTCAGGACTCCTAAAGGCCTTTTAAATCTCTTCATAAAGCATATTCTCAAGCCATTTTAATGAAAAATTGGTAGCAGTGAAAAAAAACATTGAGTTTAAGAGACTCTCAGTAACTAACTTAAAAAGTTAGATCATTTACAGCCAGCCAAGGAAAGTGTCAGAAAAACAGACAAGAAGTGAAAGCTAAGCAAGGAAAGTGTTCTCTAGTCCTCCAGTGTCTTCATGATCTTCCATGGGTAGAGTGACCATAGGCCCCAATTTATCTAGAGCAACCCTGGTTTGTGCCTGTTATTCTAGCTTCCCTTCCACTCTCAGATTGGAATTATAAACTATGGGATCTCCTCTCCCCCCCCCCCATCACTATCTGAAGGAAACAGTGACTAAGCAGCTGGTGTTGGGGATAACATTTGGAACAATTGGAGGAACATTGAATAGGAATACTAAAGCATCATTCATCATTTATTCATTCATTCATTCATTCAAGAATAGTTTGCTGTGCTAAGCTTTGGAAACAGTGATACATAGCACAGATATTCTTGTGTATATTTTTTTTGGGGGGGAGGAGAAGTTTTAACAAACTAAGGAAGCTATTTTGCAGATATAAGCTGAAGATGAATTGTATGATCTCTCAATAGTTTTTTCTAATTCTAGGACTTGATCAAGCATTATAAACTCTCTGCCTACTCAATCATTCATTGACAAGTAAGTGTTAAGTTAGCATATCAAAAGCACATCCTCATTTAAAAAGGAAGATTAAATACTTGTCTACCAAAGAACAAAGTAAAGGACTGTGTGGTTAATAATGGATTTCAAGTCCCTGGATGGTCAGTTCAGATAATTAAGCAAGCAAAACATAATACTGGAAAAATGATCTAACTTGATGATTAGCATCGTTTTGAATTCAAAAGGTAATTTCACCACCTCCTTCTTCACTTAGGCACAGAGGTAATGCATATAACAGATCGATCACTAGCAATTTTCTGCTCATTATGCACAAATCCTCTTCATCAGATTTCCCACTCAGCATGCACCTTGCACCAAAGCAAAAGCAAACAGCATGTTGCAACCTACAGCTACTACTATTCTTTTATTTAAAAGAAAACCACAATTCCTTTGAAGAGTTTGCACAACTAATATTCCTTTGGTAGATGGATTTAGACACATTTTTGCAAGGAGTTTCTTTCTCATTTTCCTAGAGATCAGTATTCTTAGAAAGACTCTTGTGGGAAACCCCAGGGGGAACTTTGGAAATGTCAGGAGCTTCTTAAATGGTGTGAAACCCACTTACAGCTTATTTCTTATAAGCTTTGATATGGAAATTGCAGGGTGAGTACATAAAAAATAGATCCAGTGGCAATTGGAAGGCTTTATTTGTGATATTACCCACAGTCAATTAAGACTCCAAAAGTTATGGTTTGTTCCCTATGATTATGGCCCTTGCCTTGGTCCTAAGTTTCGCATAACTGTGATTACAGAATGTACATATTAGAGTAGAAGAGGAATGTGAATCTACCTTCATTTCCAGGAAAATAAATCAATGGTGGCCAAAAGACTATAAAGGTAAATGGAAATGTCTTGATCCTGTCATTCAAGGATACATACTCTCGTGTTTCCATAGAAATCACAAGCTTCTTTCTCTAGGCCTCTCTTTTAATTAACAGCATCGTGATTGACTCTAGCATACCTAATCAGGGAAATAAGAGTTAATATCAGTTCTTCACTTTTCATGTCCATTCTTTAAATCTTTTTATTCTAATCTCCACAGGTTGCAAACTCTGACTTCGTTTTTCCTGTTTCCCTGTCACTGTCCTAGAAGGTGCTGTCAAGTCTTCCCAGTTTTCCTTAACATTTCCCAGCTTGGCCTTTTGTCATTTTTTTTTCTACAGGTATATTTATGATACCTCATGCTCATCTTACTTCTCTCTTGGATTAGAAATCTTCTGTGATAGAACTACTATGATTTAGACTCAAATTCCCTCCCCAAAATGATGTCTTCTTACTCTGGAGCTGCCCTATGCCCAAGGCCTGATGAGTAGCATGGTTTTGAATTCAGAAGATATTTTCACCATTTCCTTCTTCACTTAGGCACAGAAAAACTTATGCTGCAGACATATCAACCGCTTTGAGGTCTCCATGGCTGTTTATACCTTTTCATCAATCTAGAAAAAGTCTCTGCTATTTTTCCACCTGGAAAACTCCTATGCATCCTTCAGGACCCCACTTAGCTCTTTTACAAAGTCACCACTGAGTTTCTGGGTCAGTTATTTAGTTTTTGCTGCCCTCGTAATCCTTCATAGTGAATTTCAGTACAGCATGCATTACACAATACCATACTTATTTGTGTCTTCCAGAAGACTGTAGGAATCACTTTCTTTTATTATTATTATTATGCAGGCTCTGGGCAACATTTGGCAAGTGGTATGCTCTTTAAATATTCACTGAATAAATTATTAAACATTTCTTTGCTAAATAATATAATTTGCGAGAGAGAAAACTTTTGCCTCTTGACAATTGCAAGGAGATTTATGTTTTATTTTCTTCCATAACAGAATTTATATGTGGGCAGATGATTTGTATAAGTTGCTGTACTGCGTCATGGCACAGAATAAAAGAATATCCAAGAAACCTGCAGAGCCAGGACAAGATTCTTTCAGAGAATGAGAAGAGCATGAGCTCAATTGTGGAACAAAGTCCCCCACCCCACCCCAGGACTTGAACCAAATCAATGTGAAGAGAGGTAGTTCTAGGAGGTGACAACACTATTCTCTGTGATCTGAATCAATACCTAGGAAATACAAATAGGATCTAATCAGCACATCTGGAAAGGATGTCTCTAGAAAGAGCTACCCTTGGCTGAAAGCATTGTCCAAGTGTAAGCTTCCTGTAATGTACTATGGATCTCCAAAGAAGATTCCATGCTTCACATGATTGTTACCCTAGCTGCCTTCAACTTACCCTAATCCTTCGTTTAAAAAAGTGACAATCTTGTGACTAAAGTCTCCCCAATATAGTTACTAACTGCAGTCTGGCCTCAAGGACTTTTTTTTTATTTTATTTTCTCGTAAATATGCTGTATAGAGAGGTTACAGTTGCATCAGTAAGGTAATGAGTACATTTCTTGTCAGGCTCTTAGATCTTTCCTGCACCCTTTGAATTTCCCAAGGAAATTCTCAAGGAACAAAGATGGAAGTACAAATTTCTCTTCGTTTGACTTTCTATGAGTTTAAGTAAAGAAATTGCCTCTTGGCTAGCATCATACTGTGTCATAATTTTCAAAGTATTCAGAGCCTACATCACATTCCTCCAATTATATTTTTAGATTAATTCAGAACACACAATAAACAAAGCAGTAAACACTCTGGCTAAGGTGACAATAGGGTCCTTAGACCCCCAACTAGTCAGCCTTCCTCAGAATGGGTCTCAGGATCCAGCAAAAGACCCCACAGTATCCTGACAACCAGAGTGTTATTGGATTTCCAGCCAGCTCTGCCATTGTAGGAATCTACCTCTTCTATTTCCAGCTTTCCTTCATCTTTCCTTCTGTAATCAGTCCTGTCTCTACTGGATGATTATCTTTCATATCATAAGCATGACAGCAACTTTCATTTTCTAACACTCTTCCCCTCTTTCTTTTCTCTTCTATACAGAAAACTTAACAAGAGTAGATTCACTTTCTTACCCACTGCTGCCTCTAGAGTATACTGAGCTCTGATTACTTCTTTCTCTCCCAAAACTACTGAGGTCTGAGTCAACATTATGTCTTGCACAGACATAATCAGTAGCTTCTTCTATAGTTGTAGATTTTTTTCTGTCTCCATTCTTGCCAGCCTACCAGCTAGACTTTAAAAAGCAGCTGGACAAATATTTTAAAAGCATAAATTAGATCATAAGCACTTGATTCCTAAAATATTCCAGTGTCATCTGAATGCATGTAGAATTAAGTGGAAGGCAGATAAAGTCCTACAGATTCTGCCTTCATCCTGCTTCCCTAGCTTTTATTCAGTCCGTTCTTTACTCATCCCTCACAGCCTCTCTTCCTGCTCTTCTTTGATGCTTCTGCTTCTGTCCTCTGAGCATTTACCTGATGCCTCTCCAATATACTTTGTTTTCATTTAAATATTATTTCCTCTGGGGAAACTGTCCTTGACCTTTAACTTAAAATTGTCCCCATATTCTCATTTTGCTTTTTCTCCTTTAGCCTAATTCTTCTTATATACCAAAGTCTATAACTGACCTGTTATCACATCTCTGTACATATATGTCTGTCACCAAGATTTAAGCTATGCGATCAATAAGACATGTCATTTCTGTTTATGAAAATGGCACATAACCTGGCTCAGATCTTGGCATAAGCTCTTAAGACATAACTTAAATGATGGACAATGTCTATTTGAAATATACCCATGAGAAAATTGTAGGAATTAGCCTATGGCAATGGATGTATAACTTTGTGAACACAGTAAAAACCATTGAGTTATGCCTTTCTTTTGGTCAGTCATGGGGCTTGAACTCTGGGGCTGAGTGCTGTCCCTCAGCTCTTGAGTCACAGTGCCACTTACAGTTTCTGGTGGTTAATTGGAGATAAGAGTCTCACAGACAGTCATGCCCAGTTTGGCTTTGAACTGCGATCCTCAGATCGCAGTCTCCTGAGTAGCTAGGATTATAGGCATGAGCCACTAGTGCTCAGTGAGCTGTGCCTTTTAAGTTAGGGAAAATCTATGGTAAGTGAATTACCCTTCCATAAAGCTGTTTTCAAATTGAAAGTGATTTACTTCATCTTTTAGAGCCTTTGTTTCCACATTTTCAAGTTGAATAATATTATCACAGAGAGGAGAACATCAAATGTAGTTTTCATAAGTTTCTGTCCATTTGACATCCCTTAGCTGGTACACCTCCCTATCAGTAACCCCTGGAAATCATCTTGACCCTCAATCAACAAAGCAAATACCACACTGAATTTTCTTACCAATGTCAATCTACTGAAGAGGAACCAACATAAAGAAAGTGAAAGAGAGCATGTGTATGTGTATGTATGTGTATGTGTATGTGTGTGTGCGTGGGGGGCGGGGAGAAAAAATAGAAGGGAGGGAAGAAGAGAAGGGGGAAGGAGCCATCTGAGTGGTTGGAGCCACTTTCTAGAGTCCTTTTGTCCTAGCACAAGAGACATATGCCTGAGACAAACTCTGTTCACTTGAAATTTCTCTATAATTTACTTTACTTTATCCATGAAAGATCTTCTGAAAACCAGCCTATTCTGAGTGAGTGCCTGAGCCCACTAGGGAAATTCAGCAGCATAGTAAAGTTCCACATGAGTAACTGACTGGAAGAGTGTGGCAGCAGATACTTTTTCCATCCCTCAGTCAACACAAAGGACAGGTGCAGGTGAGAAACAGTGCTAAAGACATCTTTATACTTTACCTTGTCCCTGGGGTGTTGTCAGAGAACCTACAGCAAATCCAGAAGAGGGCGAAGTATAGGTTTTAGTGCTTTCTATCCTACTAGGAGTAGCACTGCACCAGTTCAAACAAAGTTGTGGAGCAGAAATTGACACTGGAAAAGACAGACCCATTTTGCTGATAGAGCCCAGTGGGCAGTCACTCTTATCCTCAACAAGGAAGATAACCTTTTTATTTTCTTTCACTGGTATCTTTTGTTATCTTCTCCTCTCTATATTCTCTTATTAACATTTTATGTCCCTTTGCAATTCCTGGGAATACCACCTTTCTCCATAAGAACTGAATTACATACCTATTCATGTATATTGTGTGCTTGCTCTATATTGTTGATATGTTAACCCCTATGCAATACCCCTATTCATCTAGTTCCATAATATAGCATATAAAGACAATAGTCCCATGAATATATAACAGGATTGATTGTGTAGGTAATACTACTAATGTAATCTTACTATTTGTAGGCAATAAGTAATCCTCTGAGAATATAGATAATAATCCAATTAACCTGGGCAATACCCAATCCTATGAGATCATAGAGAATAATCCAATAAAAAAGACTAGGCAAGTAAAATTCCAAACCAATAGAAATACAGAAATATTAAAAATTAGTGAAATACAATTTCCCCCCAAACCCAGCAATAACACAACAAAGGATCTGAGTGATAGCAAAGTGGAGGAAACTACATACAGAACTCAAAGGGATGATAAAAATGATAAAGGAAATGAAATAAGAAATTTATTTTTAAAAATATCAATGAAATCAAAGAGCTAGCAGCAAGCAAACAGCTAAATGAATTTTTTAATGATTCAAATAAAAACTAAATGAATACCAAGTAAATACAAATAAGCAGCTAAATGAGTTCAAAGACAATGCAGACAAGCAGTTTAAACAGATCAAAGAAATAAAATAGTGTAGATCATGAAAGTCAATGTAAGACATGAAAAAAGATTTCAATAATGTTACAGAAATCCTCGGGGGAAAATCCAACTAAAAGGGAGTCTGGAGGAAGATGGAAGAGGAGAATCTGGGGGCTAAACAAGCTCTCATGTAAAAACCAGTTTTAGTGTTCCAGTGAAAAGTCCAAGGCTAGAGAATCATACCAAGTGTGCCATAATAGTACAGAGAGTTTGGCCAGAGAAGAAAAATCCAGGCAACTTAATTAAGGAGACAGATTTGAGCACTCACTGGTGTCCATGCTGGTGGCAGCAACAGCTGCTGTTGCAGCCGCCATATCAACAGAGAAAGCCAGGGAATCATTGTTTTTTTGCTTTACTTAATTGCTGTTCTGTTCATCCCTGGATATACCTGTCTTCGATTATTAGACTTTATTAGAGGCAATGTGCCAGTGGATTCTACTACCCACCAGCAAGGATCAGAAATAATCCTGCTGACCACAGACAGTCACAGACCATGGACAGCCAGGAAACTAAGGGAAAGGCATGAGTACCACACAAGACATCATCACTCCTTCTCAAGGAGCAGCAGTGGGAAAGTAGCACCTCCCCCACCATCAGAGAAGAACTACATCTTTGATATTGACAAAGACGAGGTCAGAGCAGCTAGCCCGAAACTCAGGCAATGGAAAAGACAATAGGAGCCATTCAACAGGACAAAGGAACCTGACCTGCAGGGCTCAGCTCCACCTTGAGGGAAAGTTGCCCTTCCCAGGCAAAGGAAGCTCCATCCATGGAAGAGTGACTTTCTTCACTGTCCCACCATACTGTAGCACAGGCAGCAGACCCAGCTTCAGAAGGGGTAAAAGAAAAACAATTGGAAACTCAGTAAACGTAAATCCTGAGAATGGCTCCAGGCTGGGCAGTGTGAGTTTCTCAGGAACTAGCCCCTTAGGGAAAAGCTACTGGTTGCAGACAGGCCTCAGCCCTACCCACAACCTAGCCCCATCACAGCAACTCCAAGCTAGAGGAAACATACATCTCCCTCTTTTGTGATACTCAAACCAGATCACCCTCAAACTTACCTAGCCTGGGAGAATGGTCATAAAGTCCCTGGTAAGGCAGAGATTGTCATTCTGCCTATTCAAACTGATTTTAAAAAACCAGTCAAGCTACAGGAAAACCAAACACCACAAGCAAACCAGAGCTCCACCAAGAGACTGGTTATAGACACAGGGAGACACAAGATTCCCTCTCCTCTCAAGACAAATGAAGAACTCTTTTTTCTATGTATTTTTAATTTTTTTTAAAATTTGATTTCTATTTTTTTCATCATTTTAATTTTAGGGTTTTTTTGTTTAATTCTCTTTTTACTTTTTTTCCTTTTGGTTCTTGTTTTTTTGCTTTACTTAATTGCTGTTCTGTTCATCCCTGGATATATACCCATTTTCAATTATTAGACTTTTTCTTTCATTTTGTGCATACTTAATTCAGATATTGATTACTCAATTAAAAAAATTTCAGCCATAACTCCTTTAATTATAGTATTATTTCTTTAAGCTTATATAATTTTTAAGTGTTCCAGTTTTTAATTCTTAATTTTTCATTTTTCATTATCTCTCCTTTCCTTCTATCCTTTTCCTCTCCCTAAATTTAGGTCTTTGGTTATATTCCCTCTTTCCTTTTCCCTTCCCACATTCCTCTAACCTTATTTTCTCCTCACAATTCTCCCTAAACCTATTAATTTCTGGTCTGCTGACTCCTCCTTTGATTTTTGTAGTCCATTGATCCCTAGTTGTTTGTTCTTGAACTAGATTGTATCTGTAGAGCTAGATTGTATCTGTATTCATTTTGACTATGTCAAACAACCTGTGCAATTACCAGGGCTCTGGTTGATGCTAGCCTTAAAATACTGTTCTAGCATGGAATTGGTTTTGCTTTCATACCCAAATGGGCAGAACAAGCTGGAGAAACACAAGAAAAATGACAAGTCCAGGTATCTCAACTCCCACTCATGATAATCAGGCAACAGAGCAGTTAATGAATAATCTAGAGGAGAGTTCCCAAAATGCTCTACAAACACTTCTGGTAAACATGCTGAATGAAAAGATTGAAAGCCTGCAAAGGACTCTGTATGAGCATGATAGGGAAATCCATGAACTTGATGAGGCTAAACAAAGATTAATACAGGAATTTTGTGAGCAAGAGGAGGCTAATCGAATATTAATAGAGGAATTGCATGAGTGGGATGAGAATAAACAAAGATTAATACAGGCATTCATGGAATCTACAAACAAAAAGTTGGAGGAATCCATGAAGGCCACAAAGGGAATGCTGAATGAAGCCCAACAGAAGGAAAAGGAGTCCAATGAAATTATAACCAACCAACTAAAGGATTTGAGAATGAACACTGAAAACCAAATTAAAGAGGTAAAGAAGTCCATACAAAATCTAAAACAAGCTCCATCAAATAACTTGAAGCCATCAAATCTGACCAATTAGAAGGAAAGGAAATAAAATGTCTTGACAGTAGATCTTGAAGAATGATTGAATGTCTTGAAGAAGATCGACTCTCTGGAATTGAAGACAGCCTAGACATTATAGAGAAAGAACATATAAGTATTCAAGAAAATTCAAAGAAATATGATAGATCTATGCAACATTTAGACAACACCATCAGAAGGCCTAATCCAAGGCTAATGGGTGTAGAGGAGGGCCTAGAGACAGAAATTAAAGATGTAAGAAAGTTATTAAACAGGATTCTAGCAGAGAACTTCTGAAACTTGCAAAAAGATAGGCCCATTCAAATACAAGAAGCCTTTATTTTTATATTTTTTATTGTAAAGATACTGTACATAGGAGTTACAGTTACATGAGTAAGGTAATGAGTACATTTCCTATCGAGCATTGTTACCTCCTCCTTTGTTTTTCCCCTACCATCCCTTCCATCCTCACCTCCCCAAATTCCTCCCAATACCCCCCGCCCATGCCTGAAGTTGTAAAGTTCATTTTCAACATAGTGTCTTGTACATCTCATTGTTACAAAGGGTCAACCCAAATTAGAGAAGTGTATATACAAGACTCAGGACACTGGAAACAAATATAGTGAAAACAGTGGTTGTACCATGGGGGAGGAACATACCAAAGAAACTGAAAAATCACATAATACATTACAAATAGGTTAAAAACAATAGCAAGAAAGAAAAAACGACTTGTGTCCCTATCTTGGGGTTCATTTCACGCAACATCATCTCATATGGTCATATGTACATAGCTTTTGACCTCCTAGACATATGCTAATTACTGCACATAAAGGAAACCATGGGAACTATGTTTCTTTGGGCCTGGCTTAATATAATTTTTTTCCAAGTCTTTCCATTTCCTAACAAATAGGAGGATGCCATTCTTTCTGATGGAGGCACAGAATTCCACTATATATATATATCTCACATTTTTCTTGATCCATTCTTTAATGAGGGGCATCTGAGTTGGTGTCATATCTTAGCTATGGTAAATAATATTGCGATAGACATAGCTGTGCTGGTAGCCTTAGTATGGCCTTGTTTGTGATTGTTTGGATAAATGCCCAAAAGTGGAATTTCTGGGTCATAGGGGAGCTCTATATGGAGTCTTTTGAGGAACCTCCACATTGCTTTCCAGAGTGTTTGAACAAGTTTATACAAGTTGAGCATTTCTTCATGTGTCCATTGACCATTCTTATTTCCTTTTCAGAAAAGTCTCTCTTTAAATCTTTAGCCCACTTACTTATTGGGCAGTTGTTTCTTTGAAGATTTGCTGTTGGGAGATTTAATTTTTTTCACTTCGAAGTATATTTTAGATATGAGACCCTTGTCCGTTGTATGGTTAGTGAATATCTTCTCCCAATCCGTTGGCTTTCTATTCACCTTGCTAGCTATGGACTTTGCCTTGCAGAAGCTCTGCAGTTTCATGAAATCCCATTTGTCCAGTCTTTCTTTGATTTGTTGTTTCTAGGTCTTTATTAAGAAAATTTTGACCTGCTCCAAGGAGACCTAAGGTTTCTCCTATTCCTTCCTATAATGTTTTTGGGGTGTCTGCTTTGACTTCGAGGTCTTTGATCCATTTGGAGTTGATTCTGGTGCAGGGTGATATATAAGGATCTAGATTTAGTTTTCTACAGGTGTTTAACCAATTTTGCCAGCACCATTTACTGAAGAGGGTGTCTTTCTGCCACTGTATTTTTTAGCTCTCTTATCAAAGATTAGGTGGCTTTAGATTTGTGGGTTCATTTCTGAGTCTTCAGTTCTATTCCATTGGTTCTCAGGTCTGTTCTTGTGCCAGTACCAAGCTATTTTGATTGCTATGGACAAGAAGTCTTTAGAACCCCAAATAGACCAGACCAGAACAGGACATCTCACCATCACATTGTAATCTGTACAGAATCAATTGAGACCAAGGAAAGGCTCTTTACAGCTGTCGGAGAAAAAAAGATCAATCACATATAAAGGGAAACCAATCAGAATAACTTCAGATTTCTCAGCAGAGGCCATGAAAGCAAGAAGAGCCTGGAATGATGTATGACATGCTCGAAAGACAAACAACTACCAACCAAGAATACTGTACACAGCTAAACTCTCCTTTATAACAGAAGGACAAAAAAACACCTTGTTGGGTGTTGGTGGTTCACGCCTGTAATTATAGCCACTCAGGAGGCTGAGATCTGAGGATTGTGGTTCAAAGCCAGTCTGGGCAAGAAAGACCGTGAAACTCTTGTCTCCAATAAACCACCAGAAAACCAGAAGTGGCGCTGTAGATCAAGTGGTAGAACGCTAGCCTTGAGCTGAAGAGCTGAGGGACAGTGCTCAGGCCTAGAGTTCAAGCCCTACAACCAACAAAAAATAAACAAACAAACAAAAAGAACACCTTGCACAGCAAAGAAAAAGTGAAACAATATATCGCCACCAAACCAGCCCTACACTTTTGTATCTTACACACAGAAAACCAACAAGAGCACAATAAAGGCCAAGAACCGCACCCAAACTGAGAATCCAAGAATCATAGGAAGAACCCCGTTGGCACAGCCCCCAAGAAGGTGGATTACATAGCAGGAACTACCAAAAACCTCTCAGTCCTAATTCTCAATATGAATGGACTTAACTCTCCAATTAAGGACATAGATTGTCTAGTTGAATAAAAAAAAAAAAGATCCTTCAATCTGCTGCCTTTAAGAGACATACTTTGCCCACAAAAACATATTCTGAAAGTGAAACACTAGAATCAAATCTACCAAGCAAACTACCCTCATAAACAGTGGGAGTTGCAATATGAATATCAGATAAAATAGACTTCAAATTAAAATTAGTGAGAAGAGATAGAGAAGGTCATTACATACTAATTAAGGGATCTCTCCTTCAGAATATTACAATTCTAAATATCTATTTATCTAATAGCAGAGCGCACAAATTTATCCAAGAAACACTACTTTCCCTCAAATCTCAAATAGATCCAAAGACAATTGTTGGGGCGTTTAACACACCAATATCCTTGCTGGATAGATCAACCGGGCAAAAACTCAATAGAGAAACCTTGGATCCAATCAACTGCATAGATCAACTAGATTTAACAGACATCTACCTAATATTTCACCCAGTAGCATCAGAATACATGTTCTTCTCAGCAGCACACAGAACATCCTCCAAAATAGACCAATTTTAGGTCATTAAGCAAATTTGTCTAAATTCAGAAACATTGAAATTAGGCCCTGCATTTTCTCAAACCACAAGAGAATAAAATTAGAATTCAACACCAAAAGCTACCAAAGAAAATCCTGTAACACACTGAGGCTGAACAACACACTTTTGACCCACTAGTAGGTCATGGAAGAGATAAGAAAGGAAATTCAAATGTTCATGAAATTTAACAAAAATGTACACACAAATTACTAGTTCTTCCAGGAGACAGCAAGGCAGTACTCAGCGGCAAGTTTATAGCTCTGAGTTCCTACATCAACAAATTGCAGATGTCTGAAACCAACAATTTAACAAGGTACCTGAAGTTACTTGAAAAAGAACAAGCTAAACCCCAATCTAATAGATGGAAATAAATAATTAACATTAAATCAGAATTAATTGAATTAGAGTCCAAAATTAACAAAATTAACAGACATTTAGCAAATTTTATCAGAAAGAGAACACACTCAAATAAACAAACTCAGAGATGAGAATACAAACCATCACAGAAACAACCCAGATTCAGAACATTATAAGGGAATACTTCTTAAACCTGTATATTAATAAATTTGAGAATCTGGAATAAATGGAAGAATCTCTAGCAAATATTGACATGCCCAAACTAAACCAAGATGAGTTCAACCAACTTCACAGACCCATATCAAGCATCAAAATAGAAACAGCAATTAAGAGACCTCCCACTGAAGAAAAGCCCAAGACTGCATGGATTTACAGCTGAATCCTACAAAGCCTTCAAAGCAGAACTCACACCAATACCCCTGCAACTCTTCAATGAATTTGAAAGTGAAATTTCACTACCAAACTCCTTCTATGAAGCCATCATAACCCTTATCCCAAAACCAGGCAAGGACTTATCAAAGAAAGAGTACTATAACCTCATTTCTTTGATAAATATTGAAGTAAAACTTCTCAACAAAATTTTGGACAATTGAGTTCAGCAACTCATCAAAAAAATCATACACCATGAACAAACAGGATTCATTTCAAGGCTGCAAAACTGGTTCAATATATGCAAATCAATGACTATAATTCATCACATCAACAAGAGCAAGAATAAGAACCACATGATTATCTCAATAGATGTAGAAAAAGCATTTGATGAGATCTAACACCCCTTATGATGAAAGCTCTGGAAAAAGTAGGAATCCATGGACCATTCCTCAATATAATAAAGGCCAGCATAATACTAAATGGCAAAAAGCTAAAGCCATTTCCTCTAAATTCAGGAACGAGACAAGGATGTCTATTCTCTCCACTTTTCTTCAATGCCTAATTACAGCAACCCCAAGATAGGGACACAAGAGGTTTTATCCTTGTTGCTGTTGTTTTTAAATGTACTTATAATGTATTGTGTAATTTTTTTTTGTTTCTTTTGTATGCTCTCCTCCCATGGTATAAGGGAAACCAGGGGACCTATGTTCTTTTGGGCCTGGCTTACTGAACTTAAAGACTTTTTTCAAATCTTTTCATTTCCTAACAAATGTATTTGATTCCAGTGCCCTGCATCACGTATATACATTTTTCTAATTTGGGGAGGGGAAGGGAAATAACAAAATGCTGAAATAAGAATACAGATTGACCCATTGTAACAATGAGATGTACAAGACACTATGTTGAAAATTAACTTAACAGGTTTGTGGGGGGAGGGAGAAGCTGGGGGGGGTGGGGAAGAAAGGGATGGTAGGAGAAAAACAAAGAGAGGGTTACAATGCTCGATAGGAAATGTACTCATCATCTTACTCATGTAACTGTAACCCCTTTGTACAGTATCTTTACAGTAAAAATATATATTAAAAAATAAAAAATATAGAACTGAATTCCTAGAGATGAAAAATATAATGGAAAGCCTCTCTAGCAGAGCAGTGAAGTAGATGATAGAATTTCAGAGATTTAAGGTAGAGTAGGCAGAGCAGAAGAAAATTCAGAAGAAAGATTAAAGAAATATGGATGGAATGGAGTTTTATGAATGGAATTTAAAAAACAACAACAACAACTTGGGCTGGGAAGGTGGCTCAGTGGTAGAGCACTTGTCTTGCATGCATGAGGCCCTGGGTTCGATTCCTCAGCACCACATAAGCAAAAAGAAAAAAAGCCGGAAAGTGGTGCTGTGGCTCAAGTGGAAGAGGGCTAGCCTTGAGCTGAAGAGCTGAGGGACAGTGCCCAGGCCCAGAGTTCAGGCCCCACGACCGGACCCAAAAACAAAAACTCTAGGATGCTATTAAAAGACCAAATAAAATGTAGGTATTGAGAAAGTGAGGCAGTGGTAGGTAAGAGGATTGGAACTCTTTTCCATAAATCTCAGATAACCTCTGAAATTTGACAAAGAAAACTCATCCAGGTACTACTGGTTTTTATTTTTATTCATTTCATTTAAAAATTATCTTTAAGTAGTTGTTCAAAAGTTTCAATTCAACATGCACAGATACAATGATTGTCTTGATAAAAGATGTCAAATTACTCTTGAAAATTTCAGTGACCTCAAATAAAGAGGAGACGGGAGAATGCAGTCAATAATTCAGTGTATTATACTACAAAATTAGGAGTAGTAAGGGGAGGGGTGAGATAGGAGGGATGGGTGAGCACGTTGTAGAAAGAGGCAACATTGACCTAGGTATTTTGCATTCATGAGCTGCTTATCAGAGCTCCATGAGAAAGTCAGAGGTTGTACATGGGTGCCTTATGTACAGCTGTTGACTACCTTAGTGATTTTCCAGTGTTTCTGCACATTATTCAGGGGACCTCAGTATTAAATCTTAAGCAGTTCCACAAGTGTTTGGAATACTATGTTAAGATTTCTGTTCTATTATAAGATATATGCAAATATTCCATTAAGAAAAGAACATTTCAGTGACAAAAATTTCCCATTTAATTTGTTAATTAATTAATTAGACATCAAGTGTTACCTCTGCCTAGGCTGACCTTGAACTCAACATCCCCTTGCCTTTACCTCTTGAAGAGGGGGAATGCAGACATTTGCTTCGATCTCTGGCTTAGCTCCGGATATTCTGGATATTAATCTTTCTTCATATGAATTTCTCCATTCTGTCACTTATTTTTTCATTCTGGTAATTGTTTCTTTTGATGTGCAGCTGATATTTAATCTAAAGCAATTCCATTTGTTAATACTTGCTGTTACTTCCTGAGCTATTAGAGTCCTATTCAGAAAAGCCATTGCCTATACTCATAGCTTCAAATGTTTTCTCTATGTTTCCTATAGTAGTTTCAAAGTTTCTCCCCTTACATTAAGATCTTTAATCCATTTTAAATTGACTTTTGTTCAGGATGAGAGATAGGACCAAATTTTAGTCTTCTACATGTGAATATCCAGTTTTCCTGGCACTATTTGTTGAAGACATATGTTTTTAGTTCCTTGGTGGAGAATCAGATGGCTGCAGATATGTGGGTTTGTTTTAAATCCTCTATTCTATTTCACTACCCTATAAACTACAAAAAGCCCTGTATTTTTGGTGGATATTTTAGAGATGGAATCTACTGAACTTTCCTGCTTGGTTGGACCTCTACCCACAATTTTGTAGATCTCAGTCTCCTTAGTAGTGAGGATTACACGCATGAGCCATTAGTGTCCAGCCAAGCCCATTTTTGTGCTAGTAGTATGCTGTTTATTACCAGGGTTCTATAGTATAATTTGAAATCAGACATTATGAAACTTCTGGCATTGATGTTTTTGCCAGGTTTGCTTTGACCATTCAGAAACTTTTTTGCTTTTATGTGCAATTGTTTTGATTGTTAGTAACCAGGATAGACTCTG
The DNA here is from genome assembly GCF_019054845.1 of Dipodomys spectabilis. Taxonomy (NCBI): domain Eukaryota; kingdom Metazoa; phylum Chordata; class Mammalia; order Rodentia; family Heteromyidae; genus Dipodomys; species Dipodomys spectabilis. The sequence continues at coordinate 13,857,582 of NW_024870730.1, forward strand.
GACACTATGATAGAAGTTGTTGCTCAGGACAGAAGATGTGAGAAAATCTGAGAACTCTATTTAGTAAGTTATAACAGAAATCTTGCCATGTTTTCCTTCCTTAATGTTTGCTAAAATCTAGGTTCAATTCGGAGTTTCCTTATGCTGCGAAACACTTTCAATTGGTAGTTTTCTCAGAGACATTGCAAAACTAATATCTGTCAGACAATATCAGAGTGACACCTCATGAATATTTAAATATCATTTGAGACTCTCCTTCTGCATTTGCTGGTTTTAAATTGGGTAAGAAAGCTGTGTTAGACCTACAGTTAAAACAACACAGTGATCTATTGTTGGTTTAAAAGTTCTTCTTATACAGTTAAAACTGTGGTGCTGCCTTTCTTCATACTAAGAATTTCACTTTAGCTATGTTCTGTTTTGCCCTATGTAAGTTAATTTAAAAATGACACGTTCCTGCCCTTTCCTGTGTTATGTGCCTTAGGAAGACTTTTGGTCAAATTTAATCAAGTTCTCCTCTGTTACAGCTTCCTTTTTTTTACCTCTATGATGCATCTCAAGTTCCTTGTCTACAAAAGTTGCTGCTGTAGCCATCTGCACTCTGGTCACGTTTTCCTTTCTGGTTTGGGAAGTAAAATCCTGAGCCTTAGCGGATCCAGTGTGGGGGCGGAAGGAGACGACACTCCAATGCCAGCTTAGCTAATTCCTTAGAGAAGGCAATGACACAAACTTACAACTGGGTCCCAGCCTTGGTATGTAGAATGCCTTCCACTTTCCATGTTTGTTTGACAGTTTCCAATTCTTCAGCTCTGTTTATTTTGCCAGTACTTGCATACAGGGAAGGAGATCTATCAGCCACAACCACATGAGATCATCACATTCGATTTCTCCAATTCTTTCTGCTGTACCTAAATTTGTGACTAGTTTTCACTAGAATGCCACTATGTGGCTTAGTATGTCCTAATAGTCAACTTTCTGTGCTCCTTAATAAGAAATTGTTGGGCCCTGAAGACACAGCGCATGTGAAGTGGATATAGGTCCCCTATAAAGCAAGTCTAGCAAGAGGAAGGAAAACAATGGAAACTCAAGGCATAAATATACATTATAAGTATAATATACATTATAAGTTATTATTATTATAAGTTACCTCTAGGGTGTTCTTGAGAAGGCATGGATGTAGAAGAATGACAGGAGAAAGGTGGGAGATGCCGGAGAACAAGATATAGCGGGTTTCACACAAGAGTGAATAGTCAACTAGTGTGGAACAAAATCCAGCAGTTATCACTCTCTATATGTGCGACCTTGAATACGTCATTTGATCCTTCCAATTCTTAATTTTATCATCCACAAAATAGATAATAATGTCCTCAGCTCTAAACATACAGCGATTGGACTAACATGTAAAACCTCTGGCACAAAGAAAGTGCTTAGTAAATATTAACTATTACTTATTACTATTCAGCTGAAGTGTGAAGGCCAAGTAGGGTGGATACCATGCTTACAGTCTAGAGGTAAAACATCTCAAGACAGAACAGTAGTTTCAAAGATGGTGATCTTATAGCATCTATCAGAAGACCAATGTTGCTAGAACTGCATGAGTGAGGGAGTCAGCTGGAATATGTGGTGGGTGGTACCATATGGTTGCTGTGGGCTTTCTCCAGCCGTACTTAGCTGTATGAGTGCCAGCCCAGAGAAAACAGATGCTGGATTCCTCCTAAACTGGTTTCCCCCCCTACAAAGTAGGAAATAAAGGACGAGGATTTTGAGAGCATATGTAAGAGAAGGATTATAATGACAGAAAACCTAAGGTAGAGAACGTGAAAGATAACTGAAACTAACAAATAGACAAAAAAAAAAAAAAAAAAGGAAATTCATTAGTGACATCAGATTTACAGGAAAATTGTTTCTACCACATTTGAATAAAGGACTTAGAAACATAGGAATTTAAGGTAGAAAAGTAAAGTCTCTAAGATTCACTGTTTTAGAGTAGTTTCATCCCTGGAAAGACAAAGGTGTAACTCTCAGATCATATGGCTGAAAAGAGATGATAATCAAAGTAATTGATGGAATAGAAGGATAAAGAACAGAGGGACTAGTATCTTTGAGTTACACTCATGCATCCTACCATTAACCAATAAAGTGGCTTTGTGCAAATTAGAAAAAGGTACCCATTTCTCATCCCCTTCCAGAAGTTGCCAAATTTTCTATGCAAATCAGTGATCTCCCCATCACTGAGCAGCCCTCTGGCTAGCACAGCTCTACCTGTGTTGAATTGAGCATGGCGGTGGGAGTCAGGGTGAAGATGAAGGTGTCCCAGGAACTAAGGTTGGCAGAAATTGATGGAAAATGACCAGAGGTTATTGGTTGAGAGTTAAGAGGAGCCCAGTGGGAGAAACCTTAGAGCTTTGATAAGATGGAGGAGGAATCATGGTGTAGAAACAAGAAGAGGGTGCAGTAAGAGGACCAAGCCTACCTGTGTGATACTTATGAAACCAGCAGGCTCTCTTCAGAAGTGAAATGGCAGGTTCTTCAATGGCTCAAATATTTTCTCCTCCACAAAGTATTTCCTGGTTTTTCTCAACTGGGAATATTTTTTTCTTCCCTAAAATCTCTGTCAAATAATCGATATATCTTTTACCACCATATGTTTTACTATTATTTTTATTTTTTTATTTTTTTGGGTCCAGTCATGGGGCCTGAACTCAGCCTGAGTGCTGTCCCTCAGCTCTTCAGCTCAAGGCTAGCGCTCTACCACTTGAGCCACAGCACCACTTCCAGCTTTTTTTCTTTTTGCTTATGTGGTACTGAGGAATCGAACCCAGGGCCTCAGGCATGCAAGGCAAGCGCTCTACCACTGAGCCAACTTCCCAGCCCTGTTTTACTATTTTAACTATAACTCATTTTGATAGGTTCTTATCTACTTTAGCCAAATGTTACTTAAGGGTCAAATTCTGTTTGGTACCTCTTTCCATCTACTATAATGCTACCTTCATTTATTTAGTTGTAAAAGGGATTTAATAAATGTTAAGTGAATGAATAAAAAATACTTTTAGTCAAAATAATTGCTCATGTTTTTGAACTAGTTGCATGTATATTTGATCTACAATCACTACAAGTGTAAACTTTTGGGTACATGAATACAAAATATTGTATTCACAGGCATTGTCTTTTATATCTTATCAGAGTTATCCTTTCCTTTGTAGCTTTCTTTTTCTGACAGCAACCATTTCATATTCATTAATAATTGCATTAAAAGAATCCTCTTATATCTTCCCTTTTTATTAAGCACAAACCATTTTCTCTTTTAAATGACTATTCTACACAACAATTACTGGGAATTGACGGATTTCCTTTAGCTTTTAAAGATATCTTATTGTTTTGAATATTTAGAAATCCCATGTTATTTTGCCATTTAATTCAATTACACATTCTGAATTTATAAAAATTTGGAATAGTGACATTCATCTTGTTTTGAGGATAGTGGAATATATGAATAAGTATTTGGGAAACCATGACATTGAGAACTTAATTGTTTGATATTGTTAGATTAGTCTTCAACATGATGATGATACAGCATACATACATGTTGGCACAGTAGAAGAAAAGTTCACAGGTTTCTTCTTTGGTTTCTTAAGAAATAACATTTGGTCTGTAAAACATAAAAAAAAAAAAGACTTCCAGTTTTTAAATAAATGATGCTCAAAAAATGGAAATGCACACGCACAAAGGTTCAGACACAGGGCTTCCATCTGTCAAAACTATCTCATAAACCAGGCACTAGCTACTCAGGAGACTGAGATGTGAGGATCACAGTCCAAAACTGGCCTGGGCAGGAAAGATCATAAGACTTTTATCTCTAATTGACCACCAAAAATCTAGAAGAGCTATGGCTCAAGTGGTAGAGTGCTAGTCATGTGTAAAATGTCCCAGGGACAGAGCTCAGGACTCTGGGTCAAGCCCCAGGACCACCCACCCTGCTCCACAAAAAAAAAAAAAAAAAAAAAAAATCCTAACTCAAAATAGATTATTGACTTAGATACACCTGAGTATGGAGGACACATTTCAGATATAACACAAGAGGCATGATCTACGAAAAAATTAATAAGCTGGATTTCTTTTTTGTGGGGGGCTGGGAGGGATCAGTTGTGGGCCTTGAACTCTACCACTTGAGCCACAGCGCCACTTCTGGTTTTCTGGTGGTTAATTGGAGATAAGAGTCTGAGGGACTATTCTGCCTGGGCTCACTTTGAACCATGATCCTCCGATCTCAGCTTCCTGAGTAGCTCTTTGGATTTTATTAGAAGTAAAAATTTCTTCCTGTGAAAGTTGTCAAGAGAAGACAAGACAGCCCGGCGCCTGTGGCTCACGCCTGTAATCCTAGCTATTCAGGAGGCTGAGATCTGAGGATCACGGTTCAAAGCCAGCCTGGGCAGGAAAGTCCATGAAACTCTTATCTCCAATAAACCACCAGAAAACCGGAAGTGGTGTTGTAGCTCAAGTGGAAGAGCGCTAGCCTTGAGCTGAAGAGTGCAGGGACAGTGCTCAAGCCCAGAGTTCAAGCCCCACGACCGACCAAAAAAAAAAAAAAAAAAAAGACAAGACATAGACTAGAAGAAAAGGCATTCAGAAAACATAAACAAAAAACTATTTCTGAAATATATACCTAACTTGTAAAACTCAACAAGAAAACAATTGGATTAAAGAATGGTAAGTGACATTAAAAGACACTACACTAAAGGTAATACGTGAATAACAACCACAAAAATATTCCACTTCTGGCATGACTAGGAGATTACAAAAGTAGTGAGACACCACTGCACACCTATTAGAATGGCCATCATTTAGAACACAAACAGCACCAAAGGCTGATAAAGATGTGGAGCAATTGAAATTCAGTGGTTTAAAGAGAGGTTGGCAGTTTTTTACAGAACTAATCAAACTCCAATTATACTACCCAGCAATTGAACTCCTTGGTTTTTATTTACTCAAATGAGTTGAAATTTTAGGTCCACACACAAAACTCTGCACGTGAATTTATGTGGCCATTTTCTGGTCATGTCAAAGTTGGGAGGCAACTAGGATGTCCTTTAATAGGTAAACAAATAAATTGTAGCATACTCAGAAATTGGAATATTATTCAGCACTAAATAGAAATCATCAAGCCATGAAAAAATATGGAGTAACCTTAAATGAAAAAAAGCCAATCTGAAAATGCTGCCTAATTCTAACTATATGACACTCTAGAAAAAGAAGAGCTATGGAGACAACAGTAAAATAAAAATGAAGAGGATGACTAAGTGGAGCACAGAAGATTTTTTAGGGCAGCGAAATTTTTCTGTGTGATACTATAATGGTAGATTCATGTCATGCAGATTTTCCCAAATCTATAGAATGTCTGACACTAAGTGTAAAAGCTGATGTAAACTATGGACTTTGGTTGATTATGATGTGTCATTGATTGTAACAAACATATCACTCTGTTGGGCAACGTTGACAGTGCGGGAGGTTGTGCATATGTGAGAATAGATCTCTGTTCTTTGATTTTGCTGTGAAGCAAACTGTTCTAAAAAATAAGTCTTTTCTTTTTAAAATTCTCCTAGTGTTCAAAATAAGATTGTTTTCTATGTATGATGTTACTGGCTCTTCTTGATTTGACCTTAATCTTTCTATCCTATTTTATCTCCTATCATATCTCTCTATAACACCATTAGTCCATGTATCCCACTCATCCATGCATGTATGCATGTTTCTACCTATCCATTCTATCATCCATTTACCTACTTACATGCCTAGCCAACCATCTACTCATCCATCCATCATCCATCTATCCATGCAACCATTCCATCTATCCATGTATTAATTCATAGGCATCCACACATTCACCCATCCATGCATCCATCCATCCATCTGTTCACCCACCTACCTATTCATCTACTCACCCACCCATCCAGCCACCCATTCATACATGCATCTACACATCCATACATAAATGCATCCACCCTCCCATCCATGTGCCCACTCATATGCCCATCCAACCATCCACTCACCCATCCACCATCCATCTTGCCATCCATCCATCCACCCACTCACCCACCCATCCATTCATGCATTGGTCATTCATTCTTCCACCTTCCCATTCATCCATTCACTTACACACCCATCCAACTATCTACCCACCCATCCACTATTCATCCATCCACCTACCCATTCACCATCCATCTATCCATCCATTCATCCACTTGCCACTCACCCACACATCATCTATCCATCCATCCATCCATTTATCACCTACAAAATATTTACTTAGATTCTATATTACCAGATATTGCTAAGTACTATGGCACAACAGAGAAAAGACAGGTGCTATTATAATATTTATAAAAGGAAGTTATCATCATTGATCTTTTATTTTCAGATTTTGAACACTTGAGGGTAGAGATTTTATCTTCCCTTCCAATATGATAGGCACTCAAATAAAGCTTGTGGTTAGCCATGTGAATAAATAACTACTTAAATAATGTTTTCCATTATGACACTGAAATTTTAAATTTAGTTGCATATTTACGTTTCCATCTAAATCTTTCTTTGAAGACATAAATAACTGAGTATTTATTAAATGCTCATGCATTATTAGATTATTTCCTTGCTACTTGGTAGCTCCTGAGTAACAATTCAGCTAGACAGTTTGTTATTGCTTCAAGCCTTTGGAGCAGTGGAGAAGTGCTTCTTTCTCCAATTACTTGTGTTCACAGTGACTGCCAGAAGTCTTGGAAGAAGAAATAGAACTTCAGTAAGAGCTTGATTTTGACTGTTTACAAATTAAGTGAGCAAAGATTTCTGAGTCATTCCTATTCCAGATCATCTTAATTGGTCATCTTCGTACTTCTTTTTTATTTTATTTTTTTCTTTTAGGTGTTGGGGGTTGAACCCAGGGCCTCATGTATTCTAGCACATGATTTATCACTGAGCTACTTTTCCAGCCTCTATCTATTTTTTTAGCTTCATATGGATGTGTAAGAAAACAAAAGAGAGTAAAACTTTTTAAAATAAAAACTATATTGGAGTTTGAACTTAGAGCTTATATTTGCTAGTGCTCTATCACTTGAACCATACTCCCCAATTTTTCAAATAAAGTTTTATGTTTTTGCCCAGGCAAGTATGAACTGTGATCTCCCTATTTATGCTTCCTTTGTATCTAGTCTGACAGGCATGTATTTACTGGTTGAGATGGGATCTTGTGCATTTTTTGCTTGGGCTGGACTTGAACCATCATCCTTCTAACCGCAGCCTACTGAATATCTGGAATTACAGGCATGAGTCACTGCAACTAGATGACTAAAATTATATTTTTAAAAATCTTCATATATAGAAAATCTACTTGAGAAAGCAAAATAGAGAATCTTCAGGAACAAGCACCCTGTATCAATAATAATTAATACTTGGCCTGGTATGTTTATCTAAATCCCTACCCACATTTCCTCCGTCTCTCTCTCTCTCTCTCTCTCTCTCTCTCTCTCTCTCTCTCTCTCTCTCTCTCTGCTCACCACTTGGATTAATCAGAGCAAATTTAATCTGTAAATACACATATATATAGTGGTTTAAATCAACATTAAGTAAATTTAATAAATAACTGGTTGATAAGTCTCAAATTTCATTAATTTTGTAAGAGTTCTGTTTCCTTTGAAATTTATTTGTTAAAAAATAACCCTAATGAAATAAGAATGGCCAATAAACACATGAAGAAATGCTCAACTTCTCTAGCCTTAAAAGAAATGCAAATCAAAACAACATTGAGATTCCACCTCACCCCAGTCGGAATGGCTATAATCAAGAAATCTAGCAACAACAGATACTGGAGGGGATGTGGCCAAAAGGGAACCCTACTGCACTGTTGGTGGGAATGTAAACTTATTCAACCACTTTGGAAAGCAGTGTGGAAGTTCCTCAAAAGACTCCACATAGAGCTCCCCTACGACCCAGCAATCCCACTTTTGGGCATTTACCCAAACAATCACAAACAAGGCTACCAGCACAACTATGTGTATCGCAGCATTATCCACCATAGCTAAGATATGGCACCAACCCAGATGGCCCTCAGTAGATGGATGGATCAAGAAAATGTGGTATATATACACAATGGAATTCTATGCCTCCATCAGAAAGAATGGCATCCCCCTCAATTGTCAGGTAATGGAAAAACTTGGAAAAAATTATATTAAGTGAAGTAACCCAGGCCCAAAGAAACATAGTTCTCATGGTTTCTCTTATATGCAATAACTAGTATATGTCTAGGACAAGCAGGAGAGGTCAAAAGCTATGTACATATGATCATATAAGATGATGTTAAGCGAAATGAACCCCAAGATAGGGACACAAGTGGTATTTTCTTTCTTGCTATTGTTTTAAATGTATTTGTAATATACTATGTGATTTTTCTGTTTCTTTGGTATGTTCCTCCCCCCACGGTATAACCACTGTTTTCACCATATTTGTTTCCAGTTCCCTGCATTTTGTATATACACTTCTCTAATTTGGGGAGGGGAAGGGAAAAAAATGCTTAAATAGGGATACAGGTTGACCCATTGTAACAATAATATGTACAAGACACTATGTTGAAAATGAACTTTACAACTTTGGAGGGGGTGGAGGGGGGTGGTGAAGGGGGGTAGTTGTGAAGCTGGGAGGGACGGGATAGTAGGGGAAAAACAAAGGAGGAAGCAACAAAGCTTGATAGGAAATGTATTCATTACCTTACTCATGTAACTGTAACCCCTCTGTCCAGTATTTTTACAATAAAAAACATACAAAAAACCCTAATGATATATGTCATATAATTATACATAATATTAATTATATTATAAGTATATGTATTTGTCTTGAATAATTTCTAAATTTTTCCAGTTGTATCCACATCTTGAAGATGGGTTGTATCAATCAATGTGGAGTAGTTGAACATATTTCCTATCCATTGGTAGCTATAGATATACAGGCCAATTAGATCTGGATAAATTTTTTGCAGGAATAGTTCAGGTTTAGTGAAGTACATTTTCACCAATAGCTACATACGGTTCGGTTATTTTCACTTTTTGTGATGGTAGTAGCTCAGGATAATCATTGTGTAGATCCATTATTTCATTAGGGAAGGAAGACAAGTCATTACTGTGTCTTGGGATTTAGTGTCCTTTAGAAACCCACATGGTAAAGCCTTGGTCACAAGCCTGTGGTACTATTGAACTTTGAGGAAATAGTACATCATAGAAGGAAGTTAAATCATTGGGAGCATGACCTTGAAGAGGATCCCCAACTCTTTTTTTGTTTCTTGGTTACCATAAGGTGAGCAGGTTCTCTTATGACAATGTACTTCCTACCATGTAACAAGCCCAAAGCAACAGGGACACTGATCATGGACTGTAACCTATGAAACTGTGAGTTAAACTTTTCCTAGCTAGGCACCAGTGGCTCACACCTCTAATCCTAGCTACTCAGATCTGAGTGTCACAGTTCAAAGCCAGCCTGAGCAGGGAAGTCCATTAGACTCTTCTCTCCAATAAACTACTCAAAACAAAACAAAACAAAAAACCCAGAGTGGTAGAGTGCTAGCCTTGAGTAAAATAAGCTTAGGGACAGTGCCCAGACCAGGAGATCAAGCCCCAAGCCTGGCAAAAAGCTAAAAGTAAAAAATAAAAAATAAATAAACCTTTCCTTTTTTAAAGTAGAGTAGTTCATATATTTTTGCCTTAGTAACAGAAATCTAACACAGTAAGATTCTATTTTCTTTCTACAAATATTGGTTCGAATTCTGTAAAAAGAAGTTTCCCCTCTTCAAACATTTGCCTATCTTGTGCTGTAGCTCATACTGAGAAATCGGGAAAAAAATGTTTTACTCTTTCCCCTATGTTCCATTTCTTGAAATAATAAGTTGATTCCTTCATATTTTCCAAAGTTGACTGATGTTCTTTTCTTTCCAATGAGTTTTTAGTTTAGTTTAGTATGATGCCACTTAAAACACTCTGAGTATTTAATTCAGTGTCCTTCGTAAGACATATACAATTCAGAGAATAGTTTTGTTTTTTTGTGGGGTTGTTTTGCTTTAAAATTATTATCACACAAAAGTTATGTATATGTACATAAAATTCCAGTGTCCGTTTTATCTTTGAATATTTGGATGTCTATTTTGGAAAGACATGTTTTCAGAAAGAGAAAAAAGTTATTTTCTATACAATACTCTGCATTCTTAATATTCTTATCTCCTTGTTTTGCTTCAGAATAAAATAGGTAGATTAATTTCTAACTATCAGACTTCCTAGGTATTTTAGATTGGTATCAAGTAAAATGTTTTTAGACAATCTTGTCCTTTTCTTTACTATTTTATCACATCCTGTGCATTAAGATTTCTGGGTCTATATTTTTTTCAGCATTTTCATCTGTACTAAATGGATGAGAGCAGAGTGAAACAGAAATAGCTTTACCCCCAAGTCAATTTCCCATACATTCTAATTCAGGAGTGTGGAGGAGAGACAAATTATGAAGTCCCTATTTTTGTCACAGTCTCTTACTCCTCACTATTACCTCTTCATCTCTGAGAGATTTTTATCCTGTCATTAAAAGGACTGCCAGCAATGTGCTCTGATATTTCGGAATTGGCTTCATAACTATGGAGAACACATACACATTTCCCCTCCAGCAAGATGATGAAAAAGTCCTTAAGTGATCTAAAAGGAGTCCAGTCACCAAGTTTTGTGCCAGCCATCGCCATTTCTATGGGCTTTGATGTTACCTGCCTCCTGAGACAAAGATACTGAGAACTGAGATGGATTGAACTTTACCCTTAAGCAAAGATAAAGGAGGTGTGGGTAGTACATGTATGGACAGTCTGGTAGGAAAAGTGGGCCTTTGTTGGTGTCACACCTAGGCTGGAGGGCTGGGAAAGCTGGAACACCTGGAATGACACATTGAAAGTCTGATATTGGAACTCTTGCAAAATATCTTCATAGAAAAATACCATCCTTCCCTGTTAGCCATCAATTTAAGTAGGATTTACTTCAAATGCACTACTAAATTTCACTGCAGGATATAGGGATTTAGGACTAAACAACATAGTTGAAGAAAAGAAAAATCACAGGTAAAATGGTGGTGGTTCCATCAGTTCTTTGGGTCCAAGTCTAAAAACAATGCAGAAGCCTGGGTACAGCTGCTTGATGGTTCACTTTCAGACCATAAGCTCTTCCAAAATGTACAACTTCATTTACAGTTCAAGGGATGTTGTTTGTTTGGTTGTTTGTTTTGTGTGTTTTTTGTTTTGTTGTTGTTCTTGTTTTTGGAGGATATAGATAGGAGTCATTGAGCTCTGAAAATCTGCCTGCTCAAGACCTGATCTCCCCAGGAAAACATACTCACTCACTCACACACACACTTACACAAACACAAACGCACACACACTTTCATAAACTATTTCAGAGGAGCATGTGCCTCTTCCCCATGTTACTCCATTTCTATTTTCTGACCCCGTCTATTGCTTAATTTCTTGCCTTTGAGCTCCTTCCTGATGCTAGAAGCTTAAAGTCCTTCCAGAATGAATTGAGCCTGGAACTGATCCAGGCTGGCTTCTAGACACTGAAAAGCCTGGCTAGTGGCTGTGGACTTTTGTGCCTGCTCTGAAATACTACTCTGGCTTGCTTTAGAACTTACTATCTTTGAAGTATGCTGTGATCCTAACCTGTCCCCTCCCTCCTCTTGTCTCAACTCTGTAGAAACCTCCAGCTCTGGGACAGACATAGCATTCAGCTCACCACCCCCACCTTTATGTCCAACAGCTCCAGTGGGAAGCCGCAGTAATGACACCTTAATGACAATTCCACTCTTTGCTCACAGATTTTAAAGCACTCAAGACTATTTCATTTACATTTTAATGGGAGAATCATTAGTTCCTTGATGGAGAGATTTTAGCTCTTCAATTCATGGCATTTTTTTACTTAACAGTAGGAAACATTTTATCACAAGTCTAGACAAAGAAGATAAAATATGACTTAATGGCTCCATTTATGCATATCTTTCATTACAGACTACTTTGTCTTCAGAAGTACAATGAAGCACCTCACATTATTTTCTTGAAAATAAATCAAATCAGTGTATTTTTTTATTCAATAGTTCACAAAAGTAACAATGTATGAGAGCTAAGATCTGTATAGGAAACTCCAAAGCCCTATTGTATTTTTTCTTTTATAAAGAAAATAATAGAATATTGATTAAAATTTCATTGAATAAACATACCATAAACATCTACAACAATAAAATTTAGTTATAAATTTAATTATAAATATTATAAAAATCTTTTTCCAGAGGTAAAGCAACTTTGAATAATTTTAATTAATTATTGACCTGAATTTCAGGCAATTATGTAGTTTATTACCTAGTACTTCTGTGTGATTATTTGCTTTCCAGCCCTGCTTTTTTTGTTGTTTCTTTGTATGTTCGGAATCAAGTCTATAGCTTTAAGTATCATGTTTAAAGCCACTATTGTGACACAACTGAAACAGTAAGGCAGACTTTATTGGGTTCATTGTATCAGGTGTAGGGCCTGCTTCACTGGAGTTTTGCAGTAAAGTAGAGGAGGTTTTGAAGAAATATTCCCTTTGTGATTTTATTTACATTTCTTGGGAACTAAATGGAGGTAGTGAGTTGGTTCTTGTATTACAGTAAGACCTAAAAGTGAAAATATACAGAAGATAAAGTGGAGCTAGTCAAGTTAGTGATTGTCTGTGTGGGACACTTTTGAGACTATGAATTTGATGGGGCTCAGAACCTGCTATCCCAAAACAGAGCCAGACACTGAGAAAATGCAACAAAAGACAAGGATGTCTTTTGCCTTTCCATTTGGAAGCAAGATTGTAAAACCTGAAAAAAATATTCTATCCCTAGCATCACAAAAGAACAACAACAAAAATCAAGTTTCTGACCTTCCTCTAGAATAAATAATAGGTCATTAAAGCATCCCCAGAGCTCCCACAACACAGAAACACAGAGTAATACCTAAACAACTTTTGCTAGGTTTTCCTCTAATTTATCACAACTCAGAATCATATTCCTCTTGTTTAATCCCACTTCTGTACAACTAACAGTTGCTCAAGCTTAGCCTAGTAGTACAGAGGTTTTCCAATTTCTCTGGGTTTTCATTTTTTAAGGCCTCCAGTGTCATATAAAACTTAGTAAGTGTGCATGATTATCTCTTACTACTCTGCCTTGTGCTATAGAGGTGTCCATGACAAAACCAGAGAGAAAAGAATCTTTTCTTCTTTAGTTCTCAATAACAGGATATTAACATGGAATTTCTTAGAAACTATTCAGAATTCCTCTAAAGATCACAGCACAGTTTTGAGGACAAGATGACCTGAAAATGAAGAGCAGCCCAGCAGCTCAGACCTTTGTCAATATGGAAGTGGGATGGGAAAGTTCATGCCTAGGCTGCAGGCAGCCCTACATTCAATCCCATGATCCCTTTTGCCCTCTCCAAAAGAAATGGAAGTGAATATGGTTTAACTTTTGGTGTCCTCAGGGCCAGCTCTATCACGGATGGTCAGCAAGATTTTCTTAAGTTCCCTGTGACATTTTTTTCTAAGTCTACACATTAGGATTTTTAAAAACTAAGCTTTTTAAAATCACGGTTCCTTAATGCCTGTTGAGTGACAACCTGGTGGAGTGCTCAGCAGATCTTTTTTTCCAGTATTTCTCCTTAGCTGCTTTGCCTGCTTAACAGCAAGTCATCCCTTGGACTGGGTTATTCTCTTAGGGCACCTGTGCCTCTGCTTTCACAGCCATGAGACCAAAAGCCCACCAAACGAGTGGAGAAATGACTTCCAAAGGAAAACATCCAAACTGGAGAAAAATTTTGCCTGAACTTTCCTTATCAGACAAGGAAGTAGGGTTATGAGAGGCAGCTGTTACAAAAACACATTTGGAAATGCGATACTGAGGACTAGAACAATCAATCAATCAATACAATACAATAAGCCTACTAGAACCTTCCATCCTTTGGAGCCCTACCCTCTGCCCCATATGTGGGTTGATATGCAAACATCTATGCCTAACTGTTCCAGAGTTACTCTCTATAGAACGTTCCTGAAGGTATAATAGTGCCTCTTCTATTTTTCTATTGTTATTTAATTCATGGATTCCCTCTAACCATAGAACCTATGTTGGTAGAGAAATTTTCCCTCTCAGCATTGTTACAAATTGATTTTAACATAACAGTGAGAGAGCAGCAACTGTCTAATTCTTGTTAAATCTTCAAGAAGATTCCCTAAGCTAATGCTTCTCCTCGACTTTTCGATCATTTTGACTTCATTCACACATGAACAACAAATTAATTAGAGAATCCATGAAATATAGTCTTTATTCCTCCACCTAGCCCAGTGTTAATTGGATGTTTCTCAGTTGAACTAGTTCTTTGATCCTTGGTTGATTACCAATTATTCTCCTTATCCCAGTTCCCATCTCACTTTCTAAGTGTATTCTGTGTTTTTCTGCCCTGCTCTTATCCTTCTCCAAAAGTTCACTTGTGTACTTCTGCTGGTGCCTCTGCTAGGGGTACCTGGTTGGGTTCTGCCAATGAGAGGTACCAGTAGGACTTGAAAGAAAGACCGGGAAAGAGGCCATTTTCCCCCTATTAAGTGCACATCACTGATAGTAGCTGAATCCTTTGCAACTTTAGAAGACATACAGAGCTCGAATTCCAGGGTTCTAGCTTGTGAGTGAAGGACTGACCCCCCCACCCTATTGTCCCAGGCCCATACAGAGTCTGGGAAAAATCCCAAGTATGTGCAAACTTCCACCTGAGCCCAGCTGTAAACATCCCATTGTGGGTCCAACTAAAAAGCCCCCCACCTCCCTTGACTTAGTGGCTTTTTTTTTTATCAACCCCTGCTTCCTTACTCAGACCTCATATAAAAAACTAGCTCCTGTCCCAGCTCTCTGGCACAACCTCCAAACCCAGGGGAAGGTCTGTGCCCTGGCTGTTCCTCAATAAACAATCTTCCCCTGTTGATTATCAAGTCTGGCCTATTCCTCCATTTTCTCCTCCATTTTCCCAACAGTGAGGTTCTTCCTACTTCCTCTGCCATTCTTCCAACCTAGGAGGCATCCACAGCTCCAATTTGTGGGTACCTTACTTAACTTATTTGCACTTCCAATTCACTCTGTAAATACAATCTCCTAGTTTTTCATTGAGCTACCAGAGATGGTTCCTGTTTCCTGGGGGATCCTAACTGACACAGAAGGTAACTGGATGACTGTTGTTGGTTTTGTGTATATACTGGGGTAGAGACATGTGAAAATGTCTAGGATTAGTGCATTTCCTTAATAAATACAAGAAGTTTATTAAGTTGACCTACAAGTACCTTCTGACATTTGTATGAGGATATTTTTCACACTTTTAATGTTTAGATGGTTAGATGGAATTTCCTTGAGTTAGCCAAATTTTCTTCCAATAACATTGATTTATGTTTCTGGTCCATGTATTGTTTCCTCTCAGGAACTCTGTATTTTTTGGAGGGGTCTTCACAATCTTCCCCCTAAATTCATGTGTTTTATTATCTCTACCATTAGTCCAATCTTTTAACCATTTCTTTTATGTCCTGGTAAAGTTTTGAAAATTTTTTATAATTGACTTTTTTCAATATTCCCCATCTATAGGCTGTTTCCATCTCTGTTTTAAATTTGACAGTCTTGTTTTTCAAATTCAAGCAATCCTTTATTACTTCACATTTTCATAATGGTTTAATCAAGTTACATAAATGCAATTCTCTCTTGAATCTTAATGAGAAAACAAACTAGTTATTTTTTTCAAGACAGACTACTGAAAAATGGCTATTCTCTAGTTACATTATTTTCTACCCCAAGGTGTTTAGGGCTTGGGTTCACAAATATATTTAGAGACAATGTGATTTTAGTGTTTACCCATCATTCAAATGATACAATATACTTCTCAGTGCTTGCTTATAATTAACTAAAACTTGACTGGGTTCTTTCAAAGGCTGGCATCTACAAATGCTTCTTTCAGAGGGACCAGGATTAATTTGGATTATATAAAGGGAGAAAGATTTCAAAAGGTAGTTTTTGCATCCAATGGGAGGAGTTAAAATGACTTGGAGCCTAAATTGCTCCCAGAAACCAAGATTTATTCTTCTTTGTACAATATTTGGGGGTTTCTGGTTTTGTTCTTTTTTTAAAAAAAAAGTTAGGTGAGTGGATGAACAAATGAATGAGTTCAGAGTTCTAGAGTTTTTGTCACTGAAATAAGTTTTTCTATATTAAGAAAAAAATCAAACTTTTAAATATTCATTATTTTAACACACTGTCAACTCAACAAAATTGTAGGTTTAGAGAACAGATTAATTTTATGTTTTTAAGTCCTGAGTGTCATTTTTATTAAAATGGCATTGTTTTCTAAGTTCTGAATCAACACTCTTTTTCCTTGTACTTAGAACAAATATGCAGATGAGTCATCTGAATTGCAAATAGGCCATGGGAAACAAGATGGTGTCAGGAAAAGAGCAAACCCATTTACTGAGGGCAGACCAAAGTCCTATTTCCATCTTTTCAGCTATGTGACTTGCACATATCATTTAAATTAAGTCTTAGTTTCCTTATCTGAAATAAATCTGCTTTATCTATTTCCAAAGAAATAGATGGTAACCATGAAGCACTATAGAAATCTTAATGTGTTTATTATTATAGCTTCATGCTTTAATTTTAAACAAGATGCTTTTTGAGTTAAAAGACAAATATAGGAAAGATTCAGTAATGCAAGAAGAAAGTTAAATGACCTCTGACTGCACAGGGCAGAAGAACAAAAGTTTAACTAAAGAAGCAGAAGTTGAGGAAGTAGTCAAGCCATTGACCTTCAGAATAACTCACAGCAATAGACCCCTGAAGTCAGGAAAGCACTCTTCCAAAATACATCCAAAAGGGAATAAACAGACTATTTTATATTGACCAAAGAGTAGCAATCATACCAAATCTATCCCCAGGATAAACTTTATTTCACCAACAAACATGTTACTCTGTGTGTGTGTGTGTGTGTGTGTGTGTGTGCGCGCGCTCGCTTGTGCTAGTACTAGGGCTTGAACTCAGGGTGTGGGCAATGTCCCTTAACATTTTTGCTCAAGGCTGGTGCTATACCATTTGAGCTTTACCTCCACTTTCACCCTTTTTGTGATTAATTGGAGGTAAGAAATCTCATAGACTTTCCTACCCAAGGCTGGCTTTGAACCATGATCATCAGATCTCAATCTCCTGAGTAGTTAGGATTACAGGTATGAGTCACTGGTGCTTGGTCCTATTTGCCTTTTGAAGCTCTATTGATATTTCCTTTGCTTTTCCCCCCTTTTTCTTTTCTGTTGTAATGGGTTTCATTATGACATTTTCATACACATATAATATACTTGGGTCATATTCACCGTCCATTATCCTGTCTCATCCTCTTTTCCCAGTCTTGCTGGTCTCCTTCCTCTTCCCAAACATTCTCTGGAAGGGATTTGTCACAGAATGTCCGAACTCATTAATGCCATCCATACTTTTGAGAACTGACTGGGCACTAATTTTACGTGCTAGGACTGAAATCATGAGTTAAGCATACTGGTCGCTACACTCACGTGGTTTGTATTCTGGACCATAAAGCTAGTGATTTAGCAATGAAAGTAAAATTTTAAATTCTTTTTTAAGTTTTAAGTTTTGTTGTAACATTATAGATAGTCAGTACTTCGCAACAATTCTATATGTGAAAATGAAATTAAACTCAGAAAATGGTGACAAATCATCTTAGAAGAAAACGACACTAGAAAATAGTTTAATGGGCTATGGACTAATATTTTAGTTATGTAATTTACCACAGTGTCTGTTTGTCCTAAAATATGGAAGTCTGAGGCTGTTGTTAGCATACTATATGCTAAACCATACTAGCTTGCACTTATACTCTCTTCTCATACCTAAAACTGCAAAACATCACCAGGTATAGTGCATAGAAATGAGTAAGGATATTGTTTTTACTCTTTCTTTTGGTGGTAGTTTGGAAGTTGCTTTCTCCTAGAAACAGAGCTCTATCCCTTCATAGTATCCTGGGCAGTACTAATCTACCTGGGCTATATTCTTTCTCTAAGGATATTGGGTAAGATTTGAGTAACTCTTTATCTGCGTGGTCTAGGGTTCAGAGGGGCAGGTGAGAACTTCAATAGCAAGTCAAGAGGACCCTGAGAAGCCACGGCTCCATGAGCCAGCATGGCCCATCTGGATGAGGAAATGTACTGTTCTCTAGAATAGGGTTTCAATCCTGTCACACACACACACACACACACACACACACACACACACACACACACATCTTTCTATAACAAATATTTTGTAATGTAATCCTAAGTGAAATAGAATTGGTAGGACATACAATTCACTCCACACATGCTTTTTAAAAAAATCAATAGCATTCTCTAAATAAAATATATGAAGTGAACTAAAAGGAAAGTAATTTATACACTACTGACTTCATCATTGTAAGCTTAGGCATAGCAGTGGCATGGCCAAATTAGACAAGAGAATCACAGTGAATCCACTAGTTATAAATATAGACTGAAAAGATATGCTTGTTGAGGGCTTAAATATCACAGTGATGCCATTTTCTAAAAATGTTTAACTCTTAATTTTATTCTGGTTGTATTACTGAAAAATTCAATGTATGTTAAGGTTTAAACCAAGAAATATGACCCCTGAATTTTAGATCTATGTGTAAAATATGGTTAGGCTCTGGGCCTTCACCAAGCAAATACACATCAGAATATTCGTAAATTGTACAAAAGACAGGATAGGGTTGTTTTTGGGGTGCTGTGTGTGTGTGTGTGTGTGTGTGTGTGTAACTAGCCTGCACATTGCATCGTATCTAATATCCTTACCACTTATTTCACTTACCAAGGACAGGAATCACAGAATACCTTCTCCTACACATTTACAAAGTCCCTGGGAGGTGTTACTAATTCCTGTAAGACCTTTAAACTAGTCCAGTGCTGTCCTACAGATGGGACCCGAGTGAGTTTTCACTTGAATCCAGCATATTTAAACTAGTTGACCAAATCTATTTAAAGGAGTTGGTATACAATTGATATTTTCTTTCAATATCTGAAATGCAGAAAACTTGGACTCCAAAATTTTATTCCTAGGAATTCATCCAACCATTATGTATATATAAAAACAAAGCAGAGTTGTAAGCTAGGGGTATTGGATGGGTACATTGACTTTCTATCACATTGGTTTTTCTTTATAATGAGCCTCTTATTGCTTATTAAGATTTGGTTTTGGGGGGTTTTGCTTTGTTTTCAGTTGTGGGGCTTGAACTCAGGGCCTAGGCATTGTCCCTGACCTCTTTTGCTCAAGGCTAGCACTCTACCATTTTGATCCACAGCTCCACCTCCAGTTTTCTAGGAGTTAATTGGAGATAAAAGTCTCATGGACTTTCCTGCCCAGGGTAATTTTGAATCATGATCCTCAGATCTCAACCTCCTGAATAGGTAGGATTACAGGCATGAGCCCCCAGGGCCTGGCTTAAGATTAATTTTTTAAAGCTACTTTTGCTCAAAAGTAATAAATAGGGCTGAAAATGATGTCACCTTGAGATTTGAACCCGTATCTTACTTAAAAGGTTACCTAGTCAACTAAGCACACTAGCCCTAACATATGATTGTCACTAATGGCTGTAATTTTCATTTGTATGGTGTTTAATCATTTTGGAAATGCAATAAAATTAAATGTCCACTTTTTGTCGTATGTTCTAACTTGCAGGGATATTCATAGATTAGTCAATTTATCTGAGGTCCTTTAGAGAATAAATGAATAGCCAAGGGCCCATCCTAGCAGAATAAGTGAGGAATTCTTCAAAGTCAGACCCTTGGGGCTGTCTTGTGAGAGCTAAGCACCGTTATCGCTTCATATTAGGCCAAATGTCAGGTCACAGATTTCACATGCCATCTGAAGTTTCTCATTTTTAGCATTTAAGGAACCCTAAGAGATATAAATATTCTGGAAAAGCCTTCCTTACTTCTTATTTTTCCCCCATTTATTTTCTTTCTGTTTCTGTTTTTTTCTTCTGTATCCTAACACATGAGTTTCTTATTAACAAAAACCCTAGCTAGTAGCAAAAAAAAAAAAAAAAGAGGAAAGAGAGCTTTCTCTAAAAGTTGACAGAGGAGAAAAGACTCTAGAGTTCCAGAGGTACTGCTTTTACATTGATTATCTTCATAACACATCATAATAGAAAACTTAGGCCTACACACTTTGTGTGTGTGTTTGTGCTGGTCTTAAGGCTTGAACTCAGAGCACTGTCCCTGAGCTTTTATGATCTGGGTTAGTGCTCTACCAGATGAGCCACAGCTCTACTTCCAACTTTATTTATTTAAATTTTGGTAGTTAATTGGAGATAAGAGTCTCATGGGCTTTCCTGCCTGGGCTGGCTTTGAACCGTGATCCTCAGATCTCAGCCTCCTGAGTAGCCAGGATTACAGACCTGAAGAGTTTTTAAAAATGGCATTTACTAATGGTTAATTCCCCTGTTCTTTAATAACTTCAATAATACAAAACTGTCACCTTAATTTCTACAATGTTGTGCTAAGTTGTGGAAAATCATGAATAGCTTCTAAATTAACTTCCCACATGAGCTTTTGTTCTTAGAGTTAGTTTTCTGAAACCTTAAAATCACACAGAATACAGAGGTTGACTTAACACTATTTCATTCATTTTCTACATAGGGAAAATAGGAATTAGGCAGCCTTAACAGCCCTATCAATATCATACATTTTTCAGATTCTTACATGTAAACAATGTCCCTTTAGTTAAAACATAACTTCCAGCAGACAACAGATGATAGCATGTATTTGCTAACCACAGATAGATCAGTATCTTAGTTCCTTCAGGCTGCTATAACAAAATACCTTCAACTGGGTAATTTATAAACATCTATTCATTTCGACAGTTCTGGAAGCTGATCGAGGTGGGAAGGGGAGTGCATGCTGTTTTTTGATAGGGCAGAAGAAGTAAAACACAACTCTCAACTTTTATAAAGGAATTGTTCAAACTCTTGGGGAAGAACACTCATGACTCAATCACTTCCTAAAAGTACTCACCTATTAATGACATCACATTGTGGGGAGGGGCCAGCTAGGTTTCAGCATGTGAATTTTGAGAGGACATGAATATTGGAAACATAGCAATCAGTCAATTTCCAATCTTAAAAAAGAATGTAATCACCATTACATCAATCCAGTAATTCTTTTTTAAGACGCTTCACTTGGTTATCAGTATACTGCATCTTCTTCTCAGTTCCTTCCACACAAAACCAATGCCACTAAAGTGCTAAGCCTCACAGTTTACTTACTGTTCTTTCTTGAAATCAGCACAATAATTAAAACATCCTATGTAATTTGATACACTGAGAAATCAGCGGACCACTAAGTCAAGTAACAATTTATTACTGGTAATAAAACCATGGCTTTGAATTTTTCCTTCAGCTTTCCCCAATGTATTCCAACCTTTATGATCTTATTAGACACTTCCAAAGCTGTGTAAGAGGACAGATTAGCGTTAGTTCTATCTCACAGAATAGAAAAGAGAGGTCTAGAAATGGGGAAAGCCTGAGGCATCCATGGTGAATCTGAGGAGGTAGATAAAAGCACTATCTCTAGATTGTCTAGTCCCAAATCTCTCTGATATCTATCTTAATCAAAGATTTCTTTAAACCCCAAATTAGAAAACCATCTGATACATTCAATTGTTTGATAAGACCTGAGCTGTACCTGTTTCTTTAACGACAGATACAACAAAGCAATGAACCCAAGGACCAATCACACACCCCATTGGCTTTTGCCAATTCTCATTTTTACTGGCAGCTGCACTTCAAGGAAAATCTAGCGAACTGCAGGGAGTAGGTAATGGGGGGCATCTCAAGGTATCAGTACATCCAGACCACTGCGCAAAGCAGACAATCTACAGCATTGGTTCAGAATGAGAGAGACAGAGAAAAAATCACAGCTGAGCCCCCAAGAAACCCTCAAACGGCAGCACTTATGTTTACCAATCAGCTGACTGTCCTCTGGCTTGAGAATTAAAATGCCTTGGGCCATACTGTGGTCCTTTCCATTTATTTAATGCAGTCATTGCAAAGTGGAAGTCAGGAAAAATAAAAACGGCTATCATAGATTGAGACCCTGTGTTCTGGATGCCAGGCTGAGAGTTTTATGTCTATTATTTTCCTTATTCCTCATTTCTCAGGATGGTTATTTCTTTTTCAGTTTTAAGTTCTGCCAGAAGTTGAAACAAACCATGAAGAACACTAGGGAGAGAGTTTACTCCGAAGGAGAATTAACTGGGTACATGTGGCTCACGCTTGTAATCCTCGCTAATCAGGAGGCTGAGATGTGAGGATCATAATTTGAACACAGCCTGGACAAAAATGTCCCTAAGACTCTTATCTCCAATTAACCAGTAAAAGGCTAGAGCAGAAGTGGAAGTGGAAATGTGGTTAAGTGGCATAGCATCAACCTTGAGCAAAAAAAAAAAAAAGCCAAGTAAGAGTGCTAGTCAATTCAGTACCAACACCAAAAAAAGAAAAAGAAAAGAAAAGAAAAAAGACAAAGAATAAAGAAAAGAAAAGGAAACCAAGTAGCTCCATAAAAAGCACATATTTTTGATCCTCTATATCTATTATTTGCTGTATTTTGACATTACAATTGTGCAGTCTGCCCTGTGAAAAAATTAAAACAAATAATATATAATGTTTTCAGCCTCCTGAATTAGTATTCTGATGACTAGTTTGTAAGTTTAATCAAAGGGAACAAAAGCTTTATTATTAACCTGTTTCCTCACACCCCATTGTTTTATACTATGTGCTTGTTTATTATCTGCTAGACCATTCTCTTCATATGACTTGAAAGGAAAGGATGATCCATCTCCTTATTACCGATCCTTTGCTGGGTGACACGACACAAAACAAAACATATGAACAAAGAAAAAAATTCCTTCCTGTCATTTCCCTGCTGCTGCTCAGCTGGGATGTTCAAGATTGAGATTTAATGAAAGAAGGTGAGAAGGTGGAGGGATTAAAAAAATAAAGTCCTAATGAGCATGTATTTAGTTGTACAGAGAGATCACTAAGAAGTGACCCTGTCTTTGTTTATTCAAACCTAATACAACACAGCATCCCTCAAGGTCAAAGAAGCCCAGCGCCCTTCTTCCCTCCCTCATTCCTTCACTTTCTATCCTGGCAACCAGCTTTTCCACTTGGAGCTGACTCATCAAGTTTAATTTCTGATGGTGAAGTGAGAATCTTCTCCTTCATCATCAACTTGTGGTTCTTGAGAAGCATGTAGGAGTGGTACAGGGGGTTCTTTAGGTTTCTTGCATTACTGGAGGAGCGTCATAGGAGCAAAGATGTGAAATCTCACACTGACAGAGTCCTGCCTGGCAAGTCTGCAGAAATACTGGCACTTACCCCATCAATGGAGAGCACAAAGCAGAGGCTCTGCAAAACCGAATGCTCTCATGCTTCAAAGGAGAGCCAATAGCAGCTGTTGAAACTCTAAAGCAATGCTCTGAATGAGAATGAAATCATGTAGTCATAATATCATTCCAAAAACATCTTTAATCAGTGAGTGTTACAGGCCTGTGGTGGGAGCATCACATGGAAAATGTCAAATCAACTCCAAGGGCCAGACTTGGGCCAAAGCCCCCAAACTGTCAAACAGAGTAACATTTTGGCTTTACTATTTCCTGAACTAGGGGATTATTACCTACCCATTCAGTGAGTGGGAAAGAGGTGTTACAAAAACCATGACCAGTCAAAGAAGAAACTTTGGCCGGGCGCCGGTGGCTCATGCCTGTAATCCTAGCTACTCAGGTGGCTGAGATCTAAGGATCACAGTTCAAAGCCAGCCCAGGCAGAAAAGTCCGTGAGACTCTTATCTCCAATAAACCATTAGAAAACTGGAAGTGGCGCTATGGCTCAAGCGGTACAGCACTCACCTTGAGCTGAAGAGCTGAGGGATAGCACCCAAGCCCAGGGTTCAAGCCCCATGACCGACAAAGAACCCCCCCCCCCAAAAAAAAAAAAAAGAAAAAACAAAGAAGAAACTTTGGAGAATGGGTCAGCTTTCTCATAGAGGCAGAACACTTCTCAGTGTTCTGTGTCCACTCTAACTATGAACATATTGGCTACTGTGAATTGAGACCTTCCTTTGAAGAGGAAATAGGCAGCGTTAACTGTGCTCTCATCTTCTATGTTTCAGAGTGAATAACCTAAATTACACAGAACAGCAGTAAATTGGCTCATCATAGCCCTGTTCTAATTTTAAAAGGATAAAGATCTAAAAAATAAAAGAGCCTAGCACTGAAGGAACTAGTGAAGCCAGTTAATGGGCTGCCATGTTCTTTCCCAAAAAGGTCATAGGTTCTAATTCGATCTAGATTTGTAGTGATCAACGATTTGTTTTAAATGATATATGTGTCCTCAATGGAATGTTCCTAATAAGGACACTGAACTCTTGCCTTTGATTCTTGCTGACTCTCACAGATGTACAGGAGACAGGCAGCCACATGTAGGAAGTAAATCATTCCTTCCCATATAAAAGTGATCCTTACAAAGTCTACCTAGGAGCATGGTGCCTGTGTAATGTCTGCTACCTGTCTCTCTCCCAGTTTCCCCAAGCCCAGAGGGAAACAGTGCAGTCCTTTTGTGGCTATCAGTCCATGTCCTGATGAGCTTAGGCTTGGGACAGATGACATTTGAAAGACATACATACACACCCACAAAAACAGCACTTTCCAAACAACAAAGCATTCACATTCCATTCAACAAAGCATTCACATACAGCAATAAAGTATCAGGTCACAAGTCAAATTGTGACTCTATTACTGAGCATTATCCCTGAGCTCTAAATGGAAAGTCAGTACAATTCACCAGCTGTCAGGATCTCACTCCATCGAAATGATAGAATATTAAGCATAACAGTTATCGTTGCTGGAGTTATTTCTTGATTTGATTCTTAATGATTGAGTGGGTCTACGGGTCACTGTAGACAATCAACAGATTTTTAGCCATTCAGATCCTAGGTTTCTGCTTGGGTTTTCATAGGATACAGTGAAAAGATCCACCATTTGGTAGTGGATACAAGAGGGGGAAAAATAACAATAAACTTCCCAGGTAGAGCTAGTAGCTAACAATTTACTATAGGATACACTTAATTACAGATATGATACAATCAGATAAAAGCTTAAAATGCTCTAATGCTTTTTCTTGATTAATTATAAAGGTGATGTGCCGAGGGGTTAGCATTTCACAAGTCAAGTAATGAGTACATTTTTATTTTGGACGATGTCACCCCTCCCTTAGCTCCCTTCCATTCCCACCCACAAGTTCATTTTCCACACAGAGTCCAGTACCACTGCTACTCACCTTTTGTCCCCCCACCCCAAGGACAGACAAAGCACAAGACAATTCCACTTCCTGGAGTTCAATTAAAAAATATTTTCTATGATCAGAGGCATTGTGTCTTTGTGTTTCTTCCCTAAGAGCATCTTCCTTTGGGAAGTAGTTTAGCTAAGCTTTGTATTTTGATATGTTTTAGTGTCATTTACGCTATTTTTAAGGACTCCTATTTTTCTTCAGAGTTTCTAATGGATACTGTTATGTTCTAAGGCTAAAAAGAAGATTTAGGATGATTTTTAAGATGCACATAAGCTGTCAGTATCCCTAATAGGAATGAGAATTCTATTGCTCCTCTTTATGAAAAAGAAAGTTGATGTTGGCTGAGTTGAACGACACGATTTCCATGAAGCATCTTCCACAGATTGTAAGTGGTTCACGCCTTCAGATTTGATATCAACCAGCACGAGGTAGATTGATGTGTAGGAGAATGACATATAAGGGGTGCTACCAGGCTATGTCAGGTGGTATGCCTGGATGATGATAAACAGCTGTGTCACCCAAGTGCAGACTCACCCTGGCTAGGGGTGGTGGTGAAATCTTATGGTCTGACAGTTCCCAGGATCCACTCCCTAGATTGTCCTGTGACGGAAAGATGTCTCCATCACACTGAAAGCAAAAGCTGCTAGATCTTTCCTTTCAATTACCAGCTGTCTCTTGGACTCATGCTGCCAGGTGGAGCAGGGACTTGGCAGTCACTTCTTGTGACAACCTGGGAGGCCCCCAGGAAGGCAAAGCTTTACAAATGTTTCCTTCTGCTAGGGATTTGAGGTGAGGGTAAAAACCTAACAAACATGAACCTTGAAGGAAAAAGGCAAAGAAGTTGAAGTCCTTACCCTCTCTTTAAAGCTCCAGAGAGCTGATTTTTTTTTTTTTTTTTTTTTAGTAGAGATGGGCTACAGATGGTAAAGTAGAGTTCTCACAGATTTCCAGTCCCAACAGGATTCCCACATCTCTCCTCCCATCTCTCAATCATGTTTCCAATTGTGTATGGGTCAGATCTATCTGTCTGTCTGTCTGTCTATCAATCATCTGTTCATCCTACCTAGAATGAATATGTAACACATATAGAAATCTATATACAAATATACATATACATGAATAGTTTGTGTGTGTGTGTGTGTGTGTGTGTGTGTGTGTACATGCTTCTGCATGCACTCCTTCTCAAGTGGCCATTTCCTTCATGGGAAAGCGAGACTTTCTTGGCCCTAAAGCAGTCTAAGAGGATTTTGGAAGACCCCAATGCCCAGCAGGAGGCTAAGTGTTGGCCTGATGTGTCCAAGGCAGAGTGCAAGCTTTCTTTCCTCCGGGGGACCTTGAACTCCCCACTCTGCAGCTTGCTGTTCACCAATGTTCCTTCTTTCCTGGAGAAGCTCCATTAGCCTGATTCAGAATGCCACCTGGCCCTAAATACGGGGCCCAGACATTGCTATTCCTGTCGGGCTGCGGGTAGGGGCTGGAGGGCAATGGAGATGGGTCAAAGTGGGCGGCAAGGGAAGCAGTCTGGGCTAGACTTCGTTGAATCCCAACAAGGTGCCCGCAATCACGAACGCGCATGGAAGGAACGTAGCGCCCATGGCGGGGTCTCTGCGAACAAGGCGATGTGGCTCCATCAGGTGGAACCAGGCGGTCCTTCCAGACCCAACTCAAGAGAAATAAAGATGTCTAAATAAGCACGACCGCCGCCACGAGCGGCTTGGGTCCCGGGAGGGAGGGAGAGAGGAGGGGCGCTTTCTCGGCCGAAGCCGCTGCGGGGGGGCTTGTTTGGAGATTCGCAGTTCTCCATGATAAATGTAAAGAGCAATTAAGGTCTGATCCGTGCGCACGGGAGGCAGACGGCGGCTGATAGTGGAACCAATTAACGAGCATGTCCCCTAATTCCTGCCGCGGCCGCCCGGAGCACCACGCATCCCTGGGCGCTCGTGGCAGCCGCCCCCAAATCCTAGGAGCCCCCCTCTCTCGGCCCTGGAGGAGAGGGGCGTCCTCCTCTAGCGAGAAGGTGCGGGGAGCGGGGCCCCGGGGGGCTGGGGAGGGGGCGCGCCGGGCCCGGGGGGGGGGCGCCGAGCCAGCCGCCCACGGAGCCCAACTGTTTTGCCGCCAGGGATCGGAGGGTGGGGTTCGCCGGAGTGGTCGCGCGGGGCCGGGGCGGCGGCTGGAGAAGGCGCCCCGCGTGGGGCTGGGTGGTGCCCCGTGGGCGGAGGACAGGTGGCCGCGCGCAGCCAGGTATCAAATGGCTCAGGGGCTGCGCGACGCGGCGCGGTCCCAAGGCTTCGCTCGGCCCCGGGGCCCGGCTCCGTGCTTCCCGCGGTGGGGAGGCGGGGGCGGCCTGTGGCTGAGGCCGGAGGGGGACGGGGCGAAGCTGCACCCTGGGCCCCCGCGTGTCCCAGCAGGCTTCTCCCCTCGCGATCCCCTTCCCCTTCTGGCCCACCCGGCTGTCCCAGACGTGACCTCCGCGCAACGTGTCTGGAGCTGCGCCGGGCGGGGCGCGCGTGATGAATGGCCCTGAGGTCGGGGGCGGCGCCGGCACGAGCCCCCTTTGGGGCTGGATAGGGTGTGCGGGTATCTGGGCGGAGAGTGGGGTCGTGGCCGCGGGGGGTCCCCCGGGAGTGTGGGGGGGGGCGCTGCGCCGAGGCGAGTCCCCTCGGGCCCCGGGGCCAGCGGCGCGGCGGGGGGCCCCGCGCCAGCAAAGTTTGGAGCCGAGGGCGCCGCGCGCTGCTCCCTCCCCGCGCGGTTTCCCCGGCGGAGTCGGTGCCGCCGCCGCTGCCAGGGCAGGACAAAGGCTCATTAACACGTGATGGGACCGCGCTTCATAAATGGGACCGGAGCGAGAGGGAGCCAGAGACAGAACGCGAGAGCGAGCGGAGGGAGAGGCAGGGACCGCACCGGCTGGGCGAGGCGTCGCGCGCTCGGGCTGGTGGAGACGACGGGCGGCCCCGCGCCGGGCCAGGCGGGGCGATCGCGAGGACTCAGCGCACAGCCCCGGCCAGGGGCGAGGTTCGCGGGCTGTCACAGCCGAGGGGGCGCCAGTCCCCCGTCGCTGTCGCGTGCTGGGGGCCGGGGACGTCAGCGCGCGGACCGACTGACTTACTGACCGACCGCCCGGAGGCGCACCCTGCTCCACCCTACCCCGGGCGCCGGCGCCGCCGCCCCGCCCTCCCCGCCCTCCCCGCCCGCTAACCCCCGGCCGCCCCTTCCTCCTCCACCACTTCGCCGCCTCGGTCTCTTCGGGGCTCCCGTGGCGCCGGTGCCGTCCTCTGGCCCTAGCCGGGCGTCTTGGCTCCCAGCAGATCTCTCCCTAGAGTCAGGGGGGACATTTCGTTCTAGCGGAGGAGGAGCCCCTGTGCGGGGGCTAGAGGTGCCCGGGGAGCTTCTACCCAGAGGACCGGGGGATGCGAAGGGTAAGACCCGACAGAGTTGCCTTTGGAAATACTTTTACCACCTCCCGCCCCATCGGGTACTGACCAGCGTGATCCCCAAGTGTCCTTCATTGGAGTTCTTGTTCCAGGAGAGCGAATCGTGCGTGGCTGTTTACTTAGCTGGATAGCCCTAGCCTGTTAACTGTTGTCTCTGCTGCTTCTGGAGGTTTCTACCATTTACTATTTATTGAATGTGTGTGCACCTGGCTCTCTGTATGCTGATGTCTGTTTGTAGAAAAATGTGTAATTGTGCATGCTTGAAAAGCAGGCGCTGGAGTTGTTGCCTGATGTCAGCCACTAAGTCTTCCCAGGGAAATACATTAATCTGCATCAAGCCTAGAAACTAAAGTAAAACGTTAAATGTCACGTAAAGAAATGGATGTCAAAAAATAAACTTGGGATATAGAAAAGGGTAGCTACAGAAGCCCTCGGAGGAAAAACAAATGTGCATAGTACTTAATGCTTATGTTTGCATGCTGATAGAAGCATTTGACTCAGAGCTAGCCATTAGATGAATAAAGTTGACGTTGTGTTTTTTTTTTAAAGGTATTTCTTGTTGAGGCTCACGGATCACAAATGGATCCCCTCTCAGATGTAAATAATTACGTGATAGACAGGAAAGGCTGCCCTTTGGTCATTTGAAAGTTTAAAAGCATGCACGCAGGCTTCTGATTTTAACAGGTCATTTAATCTCTCAAAGGTTTTAAGTTGAAGGAATACACGAAGAAAAAAATTAGTGACCTATTAATCAGTTTGTATCTCATCTTAAAATTGTTTTCCAAATAAGAGCTATTCTTGCCTTTGTTTATTTCTCCACATGTTAAGCCTTCTTGGGCATTTAATCCAATAAGAGATTAGAACAGATTTACTGGCTTTAAAGGTGTTTGAAAGATATCTCTATGGGTCCAATAACTTCTCATTTTTATTACCAAGTGACTATCTTTTGAACAATAGAGGAAATGCAATTTCTAGGAGGAAACTCAGTGGGCATTGGGTATCAGTGGGGTCGCAAATGACATCAATCTCTTTTGCAGAATATTGAGAAGCTCAGAGCAACCAACCTTTAAGGTTTCCATAGGACTTTATCTGATTTAAAGTGTTGCTTTTCTAATCCTACCCTCTCCACAGTTTGCAAGGAAAAGATGTACTGATTGATTTTTCCTCTGCCCCCCCCCCATCTTCCTCCCCCCACCCCTTCCCGGTACTCCTTCCTTCCCTCTGCTCTCTAATTCAGTTTAAAATCAGTTTTATCAAAGGAAAAGGCCCTGACTACTTTCTTAAATGAGAGAAATAATTTTCTGATTAGCTTCATACATGAACAGAATGCATGAACCTCCAGAATGTTAAACAGTACATACTGCAAGCAGTTATTTGCAGGACACCAGCAAATACCATAGTTGGACAAGAGGTTTGATGGTGCTAAGGTTTATATAAACTAATGCATTTTAGGCTATCAGGAGAACTTACTGTAAATGGACTCTTTTTGTTTCAAAGATGTCTCCCACTCCAAGCTTGGAGCTCCCTTGGCTGAGGTATGTATCTAGTATCTGAGGGGTAGAAGTCTCATTGTGTTCTTAAGTCTGCATGAAGGTAAAATAATGCCACAGGGTGGAAATGCTTAATTCTGACCTTTCAAAATAAAATTACTATGCTTGCATACTCATTGTTAGGAAGGCAAATCAGAGATTCATACCTCTGAATTTTAATAGCATCAGTATATGTGTATATAAATGAATGTTGTGACTAGAACTTTAATTAAGTCATAAGTGATATGATTTAATCTGGTGTGTAAAGTTTTTAATTCTGGTGAAAAATTAGATCTCACATCAGGAGTCGTGCCTGGCTTTGTTTGTTATTCAGTGTTTTCTATCTTTTTCTGTTCCCCTTCTCCCTGTGGACTCTGTTCCTCTCTGTATGCCTGTGAGATTGCGTTTCTCTAATAAGCCTTGCTGCAGGATCAGTGTGTTCTTTTTGGCATTTCAAAATGTTAAAATAGTGAAATTGTTAAATGTTACCACCAAGAAACTGCCAGGAATGAAATTCTCCAAAGGAACCACTGTATGTGTGGCATATTGCAGCCTTCCTAAAGAAAACTCTTTTGAGTAGGTTTACCTATGCTCTCAGAAAGGCAGCAACCCCATTGATTGTGTTGATGAGTGTTTAGTATGCAGTGTCACTTATTAATTACTAAGGCAAAGCCGGAGGAACTCTCTCAAAACAATCATATGACATCCTTCTTTGCGGGAAATGTAGACAGACTTCTTGGTTATCTTGTGTGTTGGTTGGCCTTTGGAATTAGGATT
The DNA here is from genome assembly GCF_019054845.1 of Dipodomys spectabilis. NCBI lineage: Eukaryota > Metazoa > Chordata > Mammalia > Rodentia > Heteromyidae > Dipodomys > Dipodomys spectabilis. Next base: position 13,888,805 of record NW_024870730.1, read on the forward strand.
GGAATACTATGTAAGAATAAACTATTATGAGATAGAACTTGTAACTGCAGCGTAGAGTCCAGCACACTTACCAAATGTTTTGTCGCAGAAAACAGTTGGCCCAATAAAGGGATTATTTCCCACAACTGGCTATCCAGGAATGCTTCAAGAAAAAAAAAGAGTAGCAAATTGAATTTTCAAATACCTAACAACACATAATTAGTAAGATGAGATTTGGTTATAGCTTCTTGAACTTTGTTAGTAAGATGGGACTGTCCTTTAGGTTACTGCCTGTTCTTCTTGGGGTAATTATGTTAGCTCACTTGCATAAAGAACACAGATGAGAGTTTGAATTCCCTGAGAAAAAGGATGCCATGTCTTCCCCAGTGTAAGTCTGTCTCTTCTATTTTGGTATTCATCATTTTCTAATTGAACTGACAAAATAGAGTGAAATAAGCCTATGAGTTTAAATAATTTATAATTCTGCTTTTGACTGTGAACCTGAACCCAACATTGTTTGAAAAATTATATGAGGATCCAGTTTACATATTGCACATCTATATTTGTACAAATAGCCAGCTCCACTGGTTTTTCTCTTACTGATTAAAGATTGGTAGGTACCAAAGAATAGGAGGAAATAAAAATTAATGGATGTGTTTTGTATTGACCAATTTTTAGCTAATATTCTAGTTCCACTCTGAATCTCTAGTTCTTTCTTAATCTTATGCTCATAAACATGTTAACTTTGTGTTATAACTGCATGGGTACTGTTTGCGGGGTGGGAGCAGATTGACATTCAACATTTTGCCATTGAATTGCTATTGAGTGCCTTGATGAACATTCAGTTTATTTATCTGTATATCCTTAAATTAGATTAAATTCTGTGTAACAGATCAACTCAGATTACTCCATAATATTTTCTGGAGTAAAAGAAACTTTTATCATCCAGACTGTCTGTACTTCAAATCATATGCTACATAATTTTAGACAAATGAATGCATAAATACACTTTTAGAAACATGCCTGAGCAAACTTGTTCAATGATGTAGATCATGACCAAAATACAAATTTAGACATGATTGCCTTTTAATATCTTTAAACACATATCATTCTGATTTTTATTGAACACTATGAAGTTGGAGAAATGTCCAAGTTCAAAGCAACTGTGCAGATGGACACCGAAGACTCGAGGCAAAGGAAGCATTCACCTTGAATCAAAACAAGGCTGTTCTTGTTTTCCAGGATAGTGGGAATCTGTTCCAGTCCTATGTGTTCTAAAGATCTTGCAAATATGCCAGGATGAGTATCACCACATTTGATGATAATTTTATCGAAACACTGATTGCTTTAAGACAGCTTTTACTAATCTTGCTAATTATTTGCTTAGGAAATTAGGACTGTACCATTTGGAAGAAAACATAGGATGTTATTATCAGATCATAAGATGCATAATACGAGAGTTACATTTATCTTATATATAATCCATTTTACTGCTATTACAAGGAAGTTCACTATCAGAAATTTGTGAGAGGGAGAAAAGGAGGGTTATTTTTCATACGTTCCATCTCCTCTCTGGCTACTATTTGAATTGTTTGAAGTTAGATGAACTAAGCTTAACCACATGGACAGTAGGAATATTTATGATCTATCAGTCACAACAGGTCAAAGCCATTACATAATCAGTGTGGCTACTTCTAGTTATTGATATAAAATATCTACTAAAAGCTTTCCTGGGTCATATTTCTTCACTGTGAACAGGTGCTTCATGGTCAAATAAAGTACATTATCTTGTAATGGGCAGTTAGTTGCATGTACAAGCATATTCTTAAGCTAGTTTTCATTGATAGTTTTATGTTGAAAGTATTTGTCATATAGATTGCTAATCAATAATGTTGGGATAGCTTCTAATTTAAAAGATGCATTTGAACAGGTTAATTAAACAGGGTAGTGACCACTGATTTCTTGAGGTGCATAATTGAGTGTGTGTATGGGGTTTGGAAACAAATTGTTTACCTCTCAACCCTGAAGAAATGGACCTTGCAAAAGCACTTGTTCTGGTGGGGAGGGGGGTACTATGAGTTCTATTTTGGCCCTCACTAGAGAAGTTTCCACACCTGTATTTTAGGAAAGCTTTCAGAGTTTTGATTTCTTTGTTTTGTTTTTGTTTGGTTTTTTTCAAATAAGTGAATTGACACTGGATAGATGGAAATCATTGATTTTTAGCAACTTTCATTAAAAATAAAAACTACTGTGCTACTGCATCATATTCTGTATTTTTAATTAATTTCCTAAAGGTGATGTTGCATTTTTTTAATGTAAGAAGAGATTTAAATTCCTTCCCAAATGTCAAGTACTTTTTTCCTAGCAGCACAGTATTTTATTAATTAATGTCCCATTTCCCCCATATATTTGGATTCTTAGTTGGTTAGAGTTTTAATTCAGTGAATAGATTTGATATTGTTGGCTTGATTTTTTTTAACTTCAGAAGATAAATATTGTTTCCGAAATTTGATAATGTAATATCATTTTTTCCTACTAGCAAATCCTATGCTATTGCTTTTTTTAAAGAAAAGCAGAGGCATTTTTCAAAGATGTGCCAAGCAATCTGTTGTGGTAGTTTAATATACTGACAAATGCTTTCACAAGCTGCGTATGTCCATAGTATATTTAAATGTAATTAAAAATATGATATAATTAGGAAATCAAGTTTCTCAAGACTTGCATTTAAATAGGAGGGGGCTTTTTTCAACATTTTTGCATTCTTTTACATCTCACTTTCAGAGAAGAAAATTGTAATGAATATGCATTTTACAAATTGAGTTGAGTTTTAAGGGGTGCTGTATCCAAATTGGTAATATAGTGTAATAAAAATCCATTCTCAAACTCAATCTCATTGATCACTAAACATTTAGGTGACATGGCTTTGTCATTCATATTTGTTTTTAATTTAGCTGAAATTTGAAACTAAATTTATTCCTTTACAGAAAGATTTGATTTAAAGTGACTGTGACCTGAGTATGTTGGTTTATCCACATGATGGCTGGTTACATGGACAAAGTTTTGGATTCATTTCAGTGGATTGCTGACCAAAACTTACACATACTTTCTCTAGTTTTTGTATTAGTAATAAGTAAGTGTATATAGAGAGAGCAAAAGGAAAACTAGAGAATGTCACACATAATTAAGCAAAAAAAAAAAAAAAAAGATTATCCAAAGAATTCTTCATGTCTGCATATGTGGGAATTTGACTTCGGAAGATACCCAACTACTTTTGGAAATGACATCTAACTTCGTTCTTATTAACCAAAAAAGGGGAAATATTTGTGTGGGTTTTAGTCCTCTATGGTAATCTATCAGTAATTTGTGATCTGTTTTCTTTGAAATGGGGAAAGAACAGCTTGTCCAGAGTCATTACTTTTGCCTTTTTTCTGTTATGTTAGGCTCAGGGGATTCTTTCCAGAGTTGTGGGAAGAAATGTCTTAGCAGTCTTACAAAACTTTACATAAACTTTGTAAATGGAAGTAAGAGAAAATGGTGCAGGTTTCTTATCAATGTATCATGTCAGTACATAAAAATATGTTGAAATCACTTTCCTTAGCTGGACAAAATACATAACTAAGTTTTCTGGGTGTGTATGTGGTGGGGAGGGGAGTCTACAGAAGTCTTGAGTTGTAGAACAAAAAACCTTTAGAGATCCTCACTCTTCATGATTATTTTCAGGCTGGATGAGTGTTATTGACTCCAGTCAAACAAGAATGTCCTGATTTGAAAGGTCCTCCTGTGGGAGAATCCTTTGCCAAGAGCGGGCTCACTTAGCAATCATTTGAGTGAACCAAAATCTCATGGAATCTTACTTCTTCCAATTGAAACTCAGTTCTTCTTAAAAGCTAATCCTTCACCTCTCCATTTTGTTGGTTCTGTTTTTGTGTGTGTGTGTGTGTCAGTCATGGAGCTTGAACTCTGGGCCTGGGCGCTGTCCCAGAGCTCTTCAGCTCAAGGCTAGCACTCTACCACCTGAGTCACAGTGCCACTTCCAGCTTTTTCTGTTTTTGTGGTGCTAAGGAATCAAACCCAGGGCCTCATGTGTGCAAGGCAAGCAATCTACCACTGAGTCACCTTCCCAGGCCGGTCTCTGTAACCTTTAACAATGGTTCTTAAATTTCAGAATGTGACAGAATCTCCTGGAGGCCTTATTCACTCAGATGTTTCCCAGCTTCAGTATTAATGATTTCATACATCTGAGCTAGAGCCTGGGAGCTAGGTTGCTTGAATCCCCTGTAAGAGCCACTGACTGGCCTGTAGACCTACCCCACATACACTGACATACCACCAGGTGACTCGTGAGATTATTTTTCGAACTGTGCTCTACACTTTCCAGCTCATTCCCATGCATTTTATTTCCTACTTCTTTTTCTTCAAGATACTTTTTCCTAATGTTTTTAGCTCCAGGTCTGTTTGGATTCTTCATAATTGTGTTATATGAACCATAGGATGAATCTGACCTTAGATGCGCACAACAGAACTACTTCATGCATCTAATTTGCATGTTTCTAAATCAAAACTACATTTTCAAAGTACAGTTTGCATTGCTACCAGAGCCTGGTACTTACATTCCTGTGTGTATGTAATTCTTCGCACTTTCACAGTATATTTTTCTGTTTGTGTCTTACATTGTTAGTGTGTACTGAAAAATTCCTAAATATTTAAAATAGGTACTGCATAAGGGCCTAGTTTTGCAAAGAATGTTTGAGGAAAATACTAGATTGAAAAATGATAAAAATGTATTGAAAATTATTCCACTGAGAGAATGAGAGAAAGGAGACTGAATTATTTAGAAAGCCACTATGTCCTCAATTGGTATGAATATTTGAACTAATATTCAATTTCTCATATGATGTATTTTGAGTTAGTCCCCATAACAATATAACATAATTTTCCATTCTTTTTCCTGTGTTGATGATTTTTATATTTGCAAATTGGAAAGCCAAATATTTCATAAAATTGATTTCTAGTTCCTGAGACTTTCTGTCTTGCTTTCAGGCTTTCTTGACATAAACATATTTGTTTTTGGTAGAACTAGTTTTCTTTACTCATTTATATTACTTTCTTGAGGCAGAATTCTAAATATTCACAATTAATTTTGTCAATATATTAAATTTTCTCAATGCTCCTTTGCCTCAGAAAACTAATTAGAAATTTAGTTTTTGTAGGCAGTAGTAATGACCCATTTTAAACCTCCATGACATATTTTCTTATTTATATTTAATTAGTTCAGTTGTAAAATTCATAAATTGTTGTAGCAGGAGGAGAAGTTGCTCAACCACAGCAAGAACTATGTCCAGTGATTGGAATAACAAATTGATTCCTGAGGGCTTTATGAAATCCACTCCATCTAGTGGTTGAATTTTTAGATAACTTTTTTGATAAAGTGTTTTGAAAACATATTTGTAAATGGAGACACCTATTTGAGAAAGATCAATGTATAACATGTACTTAGGTGAGGAAAAGTTTCATTATAACAAAAATTTTGCATGTTGTCTTTAGAGGTCTGTCATCGGTGTATATTTAGGCTTCATTCAAGGTTGTGCATTTCATAGAGATGGTCATATGTATTATTGCTATCTAGTTAATTTTATAGTTCATATACTTACCCAGTTCATAGTACTCACCAGTAGATAAGATCAGAACAAATTGTGACAACTTAGTCTTTGCCCATAAAATGTTAATTTCCTACCCCCATCAATGTAACTTGCATTTGCTACTGAGAGAAAAAGGTCTTTGAGTAAATCATAACTGATAGATTTTGTGTTATTTTGTCATTTGGGCATTTTATCAGATGGATATTTTTTGATACTCAGACAGCTTCAGTGCCTTCATGATCACCTGGATTTATGCCAAGAAAATAAGCATACTTAAAAGTTATTCTATACAACAAGTTGCTGATGCTCAGTAACATTCTTTTAGCAAGCAATACCTATTCTTTGCCAAGCAGAGGACCTGCAAAGCCATGAAAGACCTGTCCCAGCTCTGAGAATGTTTGTGGTCTGGAGGGTTTAGACACAAGAGAGACCAAGAGAAGCAACTACAAAACTGCAAGCATTGCCCATTGCATCTCCTGGGAGAAGTTCTCAAGGCATGGCCCATACTCTGTGATGATTAAAATATCCCTATTACATGTTTTCAAATCCTATTCTTTAATCTATGAGGAGGTTGGCAGATGGGTGGTCTTTATTGGATAGCATGAGATAGGATGAAGAATCCTTCCTCTTGCTCCTTTTACCCAACACATATTTGAATATAATGGTTAATGCTTAGTGTTAGCAGAATACATACCTGTTAGACACGAGGAAAATAAGAATCACTCATCTGTTGGACCCTGACTGAGATTTACAAATCTTTCTACTTTGATTCCAGCCCAGAATTTAGGAATTGGCCTTGGGAATTTCCTCTGGGCCTAAGCAAAATACTATGCCCAGAATGGAAACTTGAGTGATTCCAGGGATGTTCCATGTAGCTAATGCAGGTTTTCAACCTTTGTTTACTAGCAACCATGGCATCTTATTCATATTCTGACATGAAAAGGTGATATAAAGGTGTCAGACATTGAAGGTGCTCTCTTCACTTTTCACGGGTATTATAGAAAGGTGTCATTACTGTGCATAGTCTTTGTAATTTTCTAATGAAAGCAAAGGAAAAAAAAAACATAATGAACAGGAACCAACCCATCTTCCCTAATTCAAAAAAAGTAGTGTCATGGGCTAGCGGCTCATACCTGTAATCCTAGCTACACAGGAAGCTAAGAAATGGAGGATTAAGGTCTAACACTGGTCTAGGCTGAAAAGTCTGGGAGTCTCCCACAAGGCCATGAGTTCAAACTCTAGTACCACCAAAACAGTTAGTGATGAAGCTGACTTTGATTTTATTAATTTGCCAACAATGACTGCAAACAAGGTGCTAATTTGATTAGGCCTTACAGCTTACAACTGACTGCTATACTTTGTCCCTGTAGATGAGGGGCACAGATGTTCTGTAAGTCATATGGACAATCCTTTCAGATTTTATTTGTTCAGTGCACAAAATTATCATGTAGTATTTATGATTCCCCTTTTCCTTGAGCCAACTTTCCCTCTTCCTAGCAGTGAGAAAGGGTATTTTATTTAATGGATCTCAGGGCAAAGAGCAGGGGTTCTGAGTTAATACAAACTGGACGGAAGCAGCAGTTCTGTTACTCATTGGAGATCTGAGGCAGAACATTTTTACCTCTCTCAGCCTCAGTTCTTCTCTCATGTGGAAAAGGATTCTCATAAACTCTACCTCATATAACTATGGAAAGAAATATAAAAACCATAATAAAGGAAATAAAGCATACATTTATCCTGATGCCTAGAACACAATTAAATGTTCAGATATTTCTTAGATGTATGTTTTCAAGTATTGAGCATTTCTTTAATATGTATTTGTTCAACCAAATTTCAGATTTGAAGCTGGAGAAATAGACTCTGCTTTTAGTCAGACCTAATTTGTAGGTTTATTGATTCCAAAGGAAAATACCCCTTTGTCAATAGATGCGGGGGGCAGGGGGGGGGGGGAAGAAACAATGAAGCTATGGTGCACAATTGGACATCATGTAATATACATTTAACCATTGCTGTGGAGAACTTCATAAGGAACTGCAAAGAAACAATGTCTTGTTACTGAGCTCTACATGTTTTATGAACCAGAGCAATGTGTTGCTTTCTGCTGTTTGAGGGTATTGCTATGTAGTTCAGACTGGCCTTGAACCCTTGATTTTCTTACCTCAGTCTGTTCAGTGCTGGCATTACAGGCCATTAATGCTCACTTTGGTTTCTACCTTTAATGACCAAGACTCATGTGCAAGCTAATCTTATGAAATATTTGACCATAACTTTTATTGAATCATAAACTTGGCATATTCTCTGAAGGCTGCTTCTACTGCTACCTTTCCCCCCAGATGGTAGAAAAGGTATCTCTCAAGGAAAAGGCCAAAATCACTTGGTAGGAGACAACAGCTAAATAGTGAAACAAAATTATATGGTAGATGGAAATTTTTAGTCAACAAATCATATCACTTACATTATTAATTCACCTTTGTGACACCCTGCTTGTTAACACCATCACAAAATAGTGCTTAAGCCTATGTAATTTTGAAGCCTGAAATATTTTGAGCCCTAAAATTAAAATTTAATAGGCTTTTAAATGTTAAATAATAAGGCTATTTCATATTGAATTTGGAAAACAAAACAGCCTCATAAATGCTTATTGTCCTTAGTTCATACTAATTGACACATTTTTTAAGAAAAAAATCCAGCGGTCCCTTCTATTGTTAGTAAATAACAGACCAGAGAAAATGGTACATTTAATAACTTCTGGAGTTTTTTTGTTAGCAAATATAAGTAGAGCTGAAGCTTTTAAAGTCAGCCAAGCATTACCAAGATAATGGAATTTTCTTTCATATGTAGGGAAAGGAGCTGACATTAATGCAAGAAAGAAAGATTACGTATTTTTGCCTGAATTATTAGGATAATTAAGTAAGTCCTTTATTTTACTTTGGTTCAAAAATGATGGGGGATGACCAAACTATTTTAATAATTTCAAACCAAGATTTAGAAGACTTACAGCCATTCTAGCTGATATGGAAGCATTGTTTGTCTATTATGCTGTTTGCCCATGAGATCTGCCATGTCTGTTGCAGACATGACAGACATAATGTAGTTACAAGCATCAACTAAGATTTTCCTTACTAACTATACAGAAATACATTAACGAAGTATTGAGGTTTATTAAATTAGTAGGGACCAGACTTGTTCCCAGAAATGTATGAAGAGCAGGAAATGCATTCACTGAACTGTCATTCTATTTGAGCCCTTCATAGTAAGGCTCTTTCTTGAAGTCAGACAAACAGAATACAGATCAACAAAGTAGGAAAAACTGCAGAGTAAAGCAAAGACCTAGAATTACTGCAGGTCATATCTTGGGCCCCCATTAGTTCGTGTACTCTGGGCTTGGCAGTGCTGCTTTAAAGCATTTTTAAATGTAGAATATTATTCAATTGTGGCTTGCTGATATAATCTACAACTTTATCAGGAGCATCGGTCCTTTGGATACTTCTATAGCATTTTCTGGTTTCTAGTACTTTACATTCTGTTGCTTGTCAGCCTACTATTTATGTCCCTAAAGAGCTACACAGGCCAGACTACAAGGATTTTGACTCCATGTGCAGCAGGGACAGCTAACTAAATTATTGAAATATCCTTCCAAAATAAAATAGATCTTCACTAGGGCAATGGAAATTCTAATAACTGCTGTTAAATTATACTGATACAGGAATTGCTCTGTTTAAAGCCTTGTGTTCATGATGCACTCTGTGATCAAGCTAATCAGAAACAAGGATGCAATTTGTTTGCTTTTGTTTGTTTATGAGACAGGGTATTGCTATGAAGCTCAGACTGGCCTCGAACTCACAATCCTCCCGCCTCAGGCTCCCAGTTGCTGGGATGATAGACATGTGCCACTACAGCTGCCTTCAACATGGGTATTTTATATTCTTAATGGTTGTGTCAATAAGGATTTGGACTCTGGAAAACTAAAAAAGAACATACAAATCTATGCTGTTACCATACTCATAGAATTCCTTTGATGATACCATAGCCTGCTTATTGATCTTATGTGTTTTTTTCCTGAAGGAGGAAGAAAGAGGCAATTTTCATAAGCCAGGTGGACAAAAATAGCAGATGATACTATTTTAAGAAATTATTTTCCTTACAATAATAGACTCAATGCATTAAAATACTTTATTCTTACTATAAAAGCATGGCTTACACCTTAAGTTGGTTATATGTTGGTTATTAATTTAAAAGCAAAATTCTAAGACGATATCCTTAGATGTCATTCCATTCATTACTGTAACTGTAATAAAAAATCAACTGCTTCTTTAATAGGTGCACCTATGAATCTTGCTAGAAATTTCCAATTATATTTTCCCATTAGCAAACAAAAACAAAATTAATCGTACCAACATCCCCCAAAGCTGAAGCTAGATTACTAATGAACTCTCAAAAAAGAAACCACTCTCCATGCAAAAAATAATAAGGTGGAAATTACTGCAATAATCCAAATGTAGAAATAAAAGCAAGAATTGCTAAAATGCAGAAAACAGTTCTCTTGCCATAGTGCTATTAACTGCTCAAATAACTCAAGCACAGTACTCTTTTGACATTGCTAAGATCCTCCAACTATATAAAGCCAGGTTGTTTTAAACTGTATTCTTTAATTAAAGTTGACTTGTGTTGGACAGAAATTACATCTCCTAACCTTACACCATGTTGTGGCTTAGATTTTTTTTTTTTTTGATCAGTCGTGGGGCTTGGACTCTGGGCCTGGGCGCTGTCCCACGACTCTTCAGCTCAAGGCTAGCACTCTACCACTTGAGCCATAACTCCACTTCTGGCTTTTTCTGCTTATGTGGTGAATGCAAAGCAAGCACACTGCCACTGAGCCACCAGCCACCTTCCCAGCCCTTGGCTTAGATTTTAACAAGCTGGTTTGTTTTAAGGAAAAGGGTTGGTTGCATTAAAGTGGGAAATTGGTTTTGCATTTGTGGTAATCTTCCTATAGAACAAACAAGAGTACAGTTTTACATTAGTGAAATAGTGAAATGGTGATCTTTTGTCTTCCTTTGAAGAAGCTTCATCAGTCTCCCAAAAACTGACAATGATATTAATTCTTGGGGACCTGCCACTATACAGATTTATCCAGACGTAGTAGAAATTAGTGTTTGTTGCTATTGACAAAATGCCTTAGTTTCTGTTTTTAAGAGCCTAGAAGATTTGAAAATAAGATGAAAATGGCTTTGATATAGTTACTGTTAATCCTTAAAACAGTGCATGAAGTTTAAAAGCAGAGATTCTGGTATATTGCATCCATTCATGTACAAATCCCCAGCTTCTGGATCATTTCCTTACTAATGGCCTCCATTTTATCTGTGAAGTGAGTATGACCAATAAGCGCCTGACAGGTTACCATGTCAGTTGAATGATTGATGTTTGTTAATTTCTCAAGTACTGGACTGCACTAGACATTCAACAAAAGATGCTCCTCTGTTACCATCTATGTATCCTGTAGGTGCTTCATGCTTTTAGTGCTAAGACAAAAATGAAATTGAATCAGCAGCCAATGATCAAATTAAGGTACTGCATTTTCTTGAGATATAATAATTGCATAGGCTATCATTATTAGCATATATGTTATATTCTTGAAATATAATTAGTATGGAGAATATGGAAAAGAGCCCTAATGCTAGGTTATGATGACAAAAATATTTATTGAGGAGTTTTGTGCCAGATACAGTACCAAGTTCTCTATGTGTATTTATTTTCATTTAATTTTCAGAACAGTTCTGTGATTTAGGTCTCATCATCATCATCATCATCATCATCATCATCATCATCACCGTCATCTTTGTCTCTTTTGCAAATGAAACTGATACTTAGATTAACTTCCTGGCTGAGTATGGGCTGACCCTAGTCTTGGTCTGCTAACTCCTGATTCAGTGTTCTGTCCTTTGACTAGTGCTCTGGCTGCCTGAAACTGTAGGGAAACAAAAGGATATGGTCACACCCTTGTCTTAGTATACGCAAGGAGTATATCTTAAAGGTTAAGAAAGAGCAGGAAAGCTAGACCTGCACTATCCAGTGTGGTAGCCACTCGCTTCATTAGGCACTTGAAATAGGTAGGGCTCCATCCCCAGTTTTACCACCTATTAGATGTGCTAATGGCAAATTACCCTCTCTGTGCCTTTCATTGGAAAATGAGCATAATAACAGCAACTCCCTCATAGGACCATTATAAGAATAAGCAATTGATAGGTGTGAAAGGCTCAGAGTGCTACCTGTCCCTAATAAGCTCTACATGTGCTTAACTGGGAGAGAGCCGCAAGTCTTAAGAGGTACTCCTGATTGTAGAGGCCCAGAAGGAGGAGGTGTCACAGTAAGTCCAAGGTAAGAGCTTAGCTGACAAGAAAGGCTGATCACAATACTGAAAGCAACGTGAAGAATAAAGTAGGCAGAGGTAATTCATTGCAGCATTATTTGTAATAACCGATGGCAAACATTTAACCCTCCCATCAGTAGGTGGCTGGTCACCTTCCTCTAACAGATCCTTCGGAACCCTGTCAGATGAAGAGGGAGGGTTTTGTGCATGACGTGGCACTGACTTTGGTGTGCACTTTCAGGTGGACAAGCAAGGTGCAGAACCGTACGTACAAAGCAAGTGAGGCGCTAAACATAAATGAGAGTAAGAGATTGACTTTTCAATGTCTATATCCTTCTTTTTTCTTGTGTTTTTTATTTTCACCCCCCTTGTTTCCATCCTTGCTCTGAACAAGGATGTGGGCCCAGCTAAGCAGCTTCCCCTCCCATGGCATTTATTTATTTAGTTAGTTAGTTAGTTAGTTAGTTTCCAGTACTAGAGTTTGAATTCAGGGCCATGTACCCTTGCCTGGCTTTTTTTTTTTTTGCTCAAGGCTGGCTCTCGACCACTTGAGCCACAGCTCCACGTTCAGCTTTTTGGTGATGCATTGGAAATATGAGTCTCATGGACTTCTCTGTCCAGGCTGGCTTTGAATCTCCATGCTCATTTCTCAGCCTTCTCTGTCGCTAGGATTTTTCTCTTGGCTTTTGTTCTCGAGGTCCAACCTTTAGAAGGCCTGGACATTCCTCTCACTTAATTGCTGTGGTGTTTATTTTACAAACTGCTCAGCAGTCCTTGGAGGGCAGAGCAGTGGGAAGACCATCCAGGGGACAGCCTCCTTGCTGAGACAGCTTCCAGCGTCCTTTTGACTTTTGAAGACTGCAAGATAATGTTGAATACTGCAAATATAATTTTCAAAATTAGCCTGTAACTGGCATGCGTGATAGGAGTTCATAATTTGAGAGACAATGACATGGACGAGAGGCTGTGGAAAATTACCAGTAACTACTTGAAATATGAGCTTTCAAATATGGTTTTCAAGCCAGTTGTCTACTGAGTTGTCTTTCTCTCCTCTAATTTTAAGAAAAGGCAAATAAGTATGATTCAATAACTGTTTGAGTGTACTAGCTAATATGATTGAGCTGTCTTCTTACTGGGTTCAGGTTGAACATTTCTGGGGGATTCCAGATGTCTCTCCTGCTCTCAGGCTGACAAACTACCTAAATGGAGTGGCAGGGGGTGGGGGAGATATCATTCTCTGTTTGGAAACTGCATTCTAGTTGTGGAAGTAAATATTCAGACTCCTGAATAAATAATAGTATGAGTCCTTGGCAGAAGGGTAAACCAGCACAACTAGTTATGCCTGGCACAGGCTGATTGGCAAGGTCTCTGGCATTGAAGTAGCAATGGCACAGGCTTAGAAAGAGAAGTATCATAGGAAGAAGGCTTGGAAATGAGTGTTTAGATAGAGAGAGGGGCCAAAGGAAGGAGCAAGGCCAAAGGTGTGTGGTGTAGTCAGAGACTACGAGCCAAGTTTACAAAGACTAAGAGTTGACTTCTGAGATATAGCCTGTTAGTGAGATGCAAAGGGTGTGTTCTTGAAGGAATAAGAATGTGAACAAGAATAGGACAGATGGATAAATAAGCGCTCCAAACACACTTGAAACTTGGTTGAAACCATCTGAAGAGAGTTTTTTAGTAACAGAATCAGCAAGCACTGGTACCCAGCTTGGCTATTGAGCTTTTTCTTTCATATCCTTCATTTCTACATCCTCAGCAAGTGGCCTTTGTCCCTGAACCATTGTCCCAATTGGGCTGCGGTGGCATTTCATGATTCTGTGTGGTTTGTGCCCTGGAATTCCTGCCTCTTCTCAAGCAGTTAATGGCTATCATGAGCCTTGTTCTATGCCAGTGTAGAGACATTGTGCAAAGCAAACCCAAACTAAGAAGGCAAGTTCTATTTCCTGAGTGATGACAAAATACTAACTGAGGATTCAGGCTCTCTTTTGGCAGTAACTCCTTGTTGTCACTGGATCAGGAAGAAGGCCTTCAAAACCAAGGAGGTGTGAGGAGGTATTTTGGCCCACCTGTCCCAGGAGTGCAGTTCACTATGAGGTGTGGTGGTTCTGCTCTTCTCATTTGTCTCTCTAGCCACAGTTGCCTGTGTCATATAGGTCATTCTTGTATATGTAGACTAGGTGATCATTATGTAGACAGATTCATTTGGAATGCTAAGAAAGAACCTCACCTCAATAGGGCATTTTCCTAGCACAAAAAGATTTAGCCGTTCTTTAGGATAGAAATCTTGATTCAAATGGCATACTTATTTATTTCTTATTATGATGAATCCACCTTGAATAGAACTTTTTTATTCTGTTTGAAATATACGTATACCTATATGCATATTTATATGTATATATACATACACACCTATGCATATGTATGCACATATAGACATATAGATACACATATGTATGTATACCTATATATAGACATATGTATACACACATACATTTAGCCAATCAACTTATGTACAGCCCTTCTTATATCCAGACATTATCCACAGTTAAAAACTCAGGTAGATAAGGTCCCCAATAAGACCTTCAATGAGCCTATGCTCTTCTTTGTGATATGAAATGCAAAATGAGAAATATTGAAACTTTTAGTAAATGCCATGACAGAACTCTGGGGGTTTTTTTTTGTTTTTTTTTTGTTTTTGTTTGTTTTGTTTTATTTTGTTTTTGGTCATTGGGCCTGAACTCTGGGCCTGGGCGCTGTCCCTCAGCTCTTCAGTTCAAGGCTAGCACTCTACCACTTGAGCCACAGCTCCACTTCCAGCTTTTTCTGCTTATGTGGTGCTGAGGAATCAAACCCAGAGGCTCATGCATGCAAGGCAATCACTGTACCACTGAGCCACCTTCCCAGCCCCAGAACTCTGTTTTGTTATTCTGAGAGCCCCAAAGAGGATATAGGTCATCTGAACCTGGAAAGCAGGAAGTAGGGAAAGAAGTGATAACCTTATGGGAGGAGTTGACCAACAGAGGGAGAGGGGAAAAAAAAAAAAGAGTATTGAGGTTGTGGGAACAAAGGCACCAAACTGAAAAGTAATCCTTTTGGTGTTTGCTTATTCTTATTAGCATTTATTTGTTGTATCTTGTGCCCAATAATTTGATGTGTTTATGGAGGTAGAATCCATGTGCTGAGACCTAAGCGTGGAAGTAAGGGCTAGAGACACAAACAAATATACCACAGAGCAGCTTTATGGGATTTTGCCCTTGGGTGCAGAAGGTGGGAAGAGGAAAGCTTTGTGTTTAGGGAGAACAGAATGTGGAGAGGATTGGGGCAAGAGAGTGAGTATCAGAATCTGAAAGGGGCTCCATCAGGCTGATAGACAGAATCTGAAAAAGCCTGCTCTGGAAGAGGAAGCGGTTTGATCTTTAGGGTACACACTTGACATGGATAAAGGGGGTCACATAATCAGCCATCCATTTTACAGAGATCACACCAGCGGGAATGTAGCAGTGATTAGAAGAGTGAGGCCCAGAGAAAGGCAGGAACACGGGTTGGAAGGTCAGTAACCCAATTCTGTTAAGCAATCATGATGGCCTGGACATGGAGGTGGAAAAATGTACAAGGTGGGCCACCATTCCAAATTGCTTTTCCTCCTTCCTTCCTTCCTTCCTTCCTCCTTCCTTCCTTCCTTCCTTCCTTCCTTCCTTCCTTCCTTCCTTCCTTCCTTCCTTCCTTCCTCCTTCTTCCTTCCTTCCTTCCTTCCTTCCTTTCTTTCTTTCTTTCTGTCCTTCCCTCCTTCCTTCCCTCCTTCCTTCCTTCCTTCCTTTCCTTCTTCCTTCCTTTCTTTCTTTCTTTCTGTCCTTCCCTCCTTCCTTCCCTCCTTCCTTCCTTCCTTCCTTTCCTTCTTCCTTCCTTCCTTCCTTCCCTTCTTTCTTTCTTTCTTTCTTTCTTTCCTTCTCCCTTCCTTCCTTCCTTCCTTTCTTTCTTTCTTTCTTTCTTTCCTTCTTCCTTCCTTCCTTCCTTCCTTCCTTCCTTCCTTCCTTCCTTCCTTCCTTTCTTTCTTTCTTTCTTTCTTTCTTTCTTTCTTTCTTTCTTTCTTTCTTTCTTTCTGTCCTTCCCTCCTTCCTTCCCTCCTTCCTTTCCTTCTTTCCTTCTTTCTTTCTTTCTTTCTTCCTCTCTTTCTCTCTTTCTCTCACTCTTTTAAAAGACACAACGTGTGCATTTGAAAATCTTTTCTTTCACTCTGTGTCCTGTGTCTACCACATAAGTCCTAACTATATTTACATAAACATAATTCCCCTAAGAAAGCCTCCTTCAACCCTTAGACTGGTTACTGCACAGCAACTTTGCCCTTCCCAGGTGGAACTCATACACATACTAGGTGGCGTACTTCCTGTGAGCAATGAGTTCTTCTATCATGCAGCTCAGACACTAGTGTCTGATAAAGTACCTGGTGGACAGTGTGTAGTCCATAATTTATTGAAAGGGTCACACAGGAATAAATGAATTGTTGATTCAAACAGTAGAAGACCTCAAATATATCCCACGAGAGTGGTTCTCCCTTCTATCCCCAAATAGTATTATATATAAAAACAACAAATGACAACTAGTAAAATATTGGAGTTTACTTTAGTCGTGAGAGCTATCACTCTGAACTTAGATTTCTTGTAAACTAAAGAAATAAATAGCCACCTGTTAAGCATTTATATGGCTCTTAAAATTTGGTCCCCTCTTCCTAATATCATCCTTGTGTTCAGTGCCATCATTGAGAGCCTGGGTGCCAGGCCTTGACATGCTTGTCATCACAGCACTTGAGGCAGATGCTGTCTGAAGCACCCTCCATTACCATCTTCCCTGATACCAAAGACCTTGGCCTTCCCTAATCCTTAGTGCCAGTTTGGCATTTTCTGATGATTTTTTTTCTTGGTTGGCCTTGACTTTTTAGAAGTTCAGCTCAGCCACAGAGGGTCTGTGGATGAGGAACAGGAGCAAATCTCTCCATAGTTTCCACTTGTCCTTAGTTTTTTTTTTTCTTGTAATATTTTTTTAATTGTGAAAATACCGTACAGGGGGATTACAATTACATGGGCAAGGTAATGAGTACATTTCTTTTGTTTTAATTTTTTTATTGTGAAAATACTGTACAGAGAGGTTACAATTACATGGGCAAGATGAGTACATTTCTTATCAAGCATTGTAGCCTCCTCCTTTGTTTCCCCTTCCCATCCTTTCCCATCTCCCCTGCCTCCCCCCCACCCTCCCTCTCCTCCTCCCCTGCCAAAGTTGTAAAGTTCGTTTTTCGACATAACGTCTTGTACATCTCATTGTTGCAATGGGTCCACCTGTATCCCTACTTAAACAATTTGTTTTTTCCCTTCCCCTCTGCGAATTATACCAACATCAAATACAGTGAAAACAGGGATGAATGGGTCAAGAAAATGTATATATACACAATGGAATTCTATGCCTCCATCAGAAAGAATGACATTGCTCCATTTGTTAGGAAATGAAAAGATTGGAAAAATTATATTAAGAGAAGTAAGCCAGGCCCAAAGAAACATAGGTCCCATGGTTTCCCTTATTTGCAATAACTAGTATATGTCTGAGACAAGCAGAAATGATCAGATGAGTTGATGTTAGGCAAAATGAACCCCAAAATAAGGACTCAAATGTTTTTTCTTTCTTGCGATTGTTTCTAACATATTTATAAGATGATTTCTCTGTTGCTTTATATGTCCCTCCCCCACGATATAACCCCTGTTTTCACTGTCCTTAGTTCTTGTCTTTCTTCTCTACACTGTCCCGTGTCCCATACATTTTGTCTTACCTGTCTAACAAGGTGTCTTCTGGAGTAGGGATTATGTGCTCTCTGCAGCCACATCAGCACAGGATGCTGGGTGGGTGATAGTAGAGGCTGAGAGGCAAACTCTTGCTCGGAAATGCACATCTCACCCAAGAGACATTGCGTGTGATTTGGCCTATATGACCCTGTGTGTCTATTCAGGACTCACACAGTGACTTCAATCCAGAGAGCATAAGTAACAAGAGTGATGGGTCTAGTGTAGGCTTTTCCATTGCCTGGTAGTAAGGGAGGGGCTCTCATTGTGTTGACTGAGTACACAAAGGCTTGAACCATGCTCAGAAACAGAAAAGAAACTGCCTGATAGCACATGCGTGTGATGGCCACAGTGCTTCTGCTTACTGTTGTCCTGGTTTGCTCACCATTCAGCTTCTCTGTTTTCCCTCCCGGTAGGCTTCCCTCCTGCGGTCTCTTTCTCAGTCCTGTTGAGTCTGGCCTAATCAAAGACTGAGGTTATGAAGTCGATCCTAGATGGCCTTGCAGACACCACCTTCCGCACCATCACCACAGACCTCCTGTACGTGGGCTCGAATGACATCCAGTACGAAGACATCAAAGGCGACATGGCATCCAAATTAGGGTACTTCCCGCAGAAATTCCCCCTGACCTCCTTCAGGGGCAGTCCCTTCCAAGAAAAGATGACTGCAGGAGACAGTCCCCAGTTGGTCTCAGACCCAGCCAACCTTACAGAATTCTTCAACAAGTCCCTGTCGTCCTACAAGGAGAATGACGAGAACATCCAGTGTGGGGAGAACTTCATGGACATGGAGTGCTTCATGATCCTCAACCCCAGTCAGCAGCTGGCCATCGCTGTACTGTCCCTCACACTGGGCACCTTCACTGTTCTGGAGAACCTGCTCGTGCTGTGTGTCATCCTCCACTCCCGCAGCCTCCGCTGCAGGCCTTCCTACCACTTCATCGGCAGCCTGGCCGTGGCAGACCTGCTGGGGAGTGTCATATTTGTCTACAGCTTCGTTGACTTCCACGTGTTCCACCGCAAAGACAGCCCCAACGTGTTTCTGTTCAAACTGGGTGGGGTCACGGCCTCCTTCACCGCCTCTGTAGGCAGCCTGTTCCTCACCGCCATCGACAGGTACATCTCCATTCACAGGCCACTGGCCTATAAAAGGATTGTCACCAGGCCCAAGGCTGTGGTGGCTTTCTGCCTGATGTGGACCATCGCTATTGTGATTGCCGTGCTGCCTCTCCTGGGCTGGAACTGTAAGAAGCTGAAATCTGTGTGCTCAGACATTTTCCCGCTCATTGACGAAACCTACCTGATGTTCTGGATTGGGGTCACCAGTGTACTGCTGCTGTTCATCGTGTATGCGTACATGTACATCCTCTGGAAGGCTCACAGCCACGCAGTCCGCATGATTCAGCGTGGAACCCAGAAGAGCATTATAATCCACACATCAGAGGATGGCAAGGTACAGGTGACCCGGCCGGACCAGGCCCGCATGGACATTAGGCTGGCCAAGACCCTCGTCCTGATCCTGGTAGTTTTGATCATCTGCTGGGGCCCTCTGCTTGCGATCATGGTGTACGACGTCTTCGGGAAGATGAACAAGCTCATTAAGACGGTATTTGCCTTCTGCAGCATGCTCTGCCTGCTGAACTCCACCGTGAATCCTATCATCTACGCTCTGAGAAGCAAGGACCTGAGACACGCCTTCCGGAGCATGTTCCCCTCCTGTGAAGGCACCGCACAGCCCCTGGACAACAGCATGGGGGACTCGGACTGCCTGCACAAGCATGCCAACAACACGGCCAACGTCCACAGGGCTGCGGAAAGCTGCATCAAAAGCACGGTCAAGATCGCCAAGGTGACCATGTCTGTGTCCACAGACACCTCTGCCGAGGCTCTGTGAGCCCAAGGCCTCGCTGGCAGCACTGGAAAAGAAATTTCTGTCTCTCTTTCCCTCTTTCCCTTGTCACCCCC
Organism: Dipodomys spectabilis; assembly: GCF_019054845.1. Classification (NCBI taxonomy): domain Eukaryota; kingdom Metazoa; phylum Chordata; class Mammalia; order Rodentia; family Heteromyidae; genus Dipodomys; species Dipodomys spectabilis. The sequence continues at coordinate 13,908,586 of NW_024870730.1, forward strand.
TCTCTAGTCTCTATTTCTCTCTACTTCTCTCTCTCTCTCTCTCTCTCTCTCTCTCTCTCTCTCTCTCTCTCTCTCTCTCTCTCTCTCTCCCCCCCCCCTCTCTCTCTCTCTCTCTCTGTCTCAGCTCAAAATCTAGAAGAGTGTGTTGTCTCATCGGTTATATTTTTTAAGTTTACCATGCTCAGTGAAAAAGTGACAGTCACCATGCTCATTGGTCAGTCTACTGACCTTTCAATAGTTTAGGTTCTCCAACTCTGTACTCCAGGGGTTTAACAGTAACGAAAGCTTGTTGCTTCTGCGTGTGCCATCCCTCAAAGTCTTAGTTTAATAAGAAGGAAACCTTTGGCTACACAATTTAGAGTCTAAGTACCCATAGAAAAATGCTATCAAGTGAGTAATGCCTTGGTAACCACAACTTTCATTGCTATGTGTCCGTCTAGTATCAGAGATGTCCATTTTTACAATAGCGATAGAACTAATGTAGAGCTATTTTGTAAGATGTGTTGTGTCCTGTGAGTTGTGTATCCGTGTTTACTCTGTGTTATTTCTGTCTAGTTTTAACCAAACCAAAAGGGAGACTTTGCTGTGAAAACTGGAGCACAGCAACGAGTATGTGCCAGTGAGACAATTTTGGATAAAACACTATTTGCCCAGGAGAGAACTTTAGAAACCTTTGTAGTTCTTGAGATATCTCTATTTAAAATTGACACTGAAGGAACCATGGTGTTTTATTTATTTTTTTTCTGTGAACACAAGAAGAATTTGAAGATGATATAAAGTCCTGAACTGAGTTCACTGACACTTCAAAAGTTGCTAGTCCTGTGTTTTCATGAGAGGACATTATTATCTTCTAGACTATAGCTGTTCTGTGAGGGTAATAGATTATAATTAGAAAGGAAGGAAAAAAACATATTGACTTTTTAGACTGACATCTCTGACTTTCCTTAGTTGTTAGCTATTCCTGAACCTCTTAAGACAGCATGTGTCAGTCTTCATGTATATTGTTTTCACTGTGCAGTTGCTGTTTACTTGAAGAGTATTGCATTCCTATATTCCAGGCTATAAGTAGATTTCATGCCTGGGTGGCCAAACAACAGTCTTCATTCTGTTCTTAATTGCGAAGACATATTGTCTGGATCAGTAAAATTGTACTTTGTGTGAATGTGACTGTAAATGTGTGTATGTGTGTGTTTCTATCTTGTAACTGTTGCAGCAGTGTCATAAAGTGAAAAAACTGTGACCAAGTGTAAACTCTACCACTTGCTTAACTCTTGTACATGAATTCAGTTTTGAAAGTTGAGTTCTTCCAGAAATCTTGTTGAATAACAATTCTGACTATAGCCATTCAGACAATCTATTTCCCTAAGAGATCGGGTCAAGGATTACTAAGGACTTTAAGTATTACAGAAGACCAG